>NC_134848.1:23942267-25237267 GCF_965363235.1 Mytilus galloprovincialis | reverse complement strand
GATTGAACTAATTTATGATGAAGGATATTGCCTAGGTTGACGCCATCGAGACCTTTGTTGGCAAAGGAAAGATTTAGAAAAGATCTTTTCTCTTTTTCATCTTTTCCAATGCGAACTGGCTTGAAAAGTCTGTGACTAGCAATATCCGAAATTATAGCTTGAAGTTTGTATAGGTTTTAATGAGGGTTTGTAACAGTGGATTCCAAACATAAATTGAACAGAGAATGAAGTTTTCAAAAGAGTAATGAATAAAGTTACGTGCGAATGTGATGAATACCTAACGACTTTTGTATGAATGGCAACAAGTCATTAATAGAGACATCATGCAGAGAAGGTGATGTATAATGACGATGACCATGACTGCGTCTACGTCGAGGAGTCGAGTTGAAAATATTCATCACATTCACCGAGTTACACGAAGGACTAGATAAAATACCTATACCATCAATTTTGTCATTGCAGCCATACGGTGTTGCAGTTCCCAATTGTCTAATCCAGAGTCTTCTTTTTGTCTACGAAGAGTCGTTGAAAGATTAGGATTATTAGAGCTATGGTATATCTTTTCGATAATGCGAACTGTCACAGAAACGATGGAATGATCGGGCTGATTGAAATGCTGGTATAGAATGTCGTTAGCATTTAGGGTAATGTCTGATCTATGACCGCACATACGTTTGTTTAGCCTTCCTTTCGTTTCACCGACGTATACCAATCCTCAAAGGTTGCACTCTAATCCGTAGACGACATTTATCGATTTACAATTCAGATCATCGTAACTTCTGGTAAAATATGACTTCTTGGTCAAATTGCTAGTGAATTCAGCATCTGTAATTAAAATAGCACAAATTTTGCAGCCCTTGGTCTCATATTTTTGAAATGCGACCGTGTTGTACTGTGTCATCAAAAACCAAAATGTCTTTAAGGAGAACTGAACATGGCTGTGTATGTGTTATATTGCCAGTGTCACTAGGACGATGATCTGAATGAGTCGTGTTGAAGATATTTGTCGTGTCTGGTGATGAGGGGACACCTGCCATATCAGACGACACCGTGTCCATTGTGACGTCTGTTTCGGACCTTTTTATACTTGGCGACGTCCGAGCCAGTTTCCTGTTAGTTCTTCGTAGTTTCATGCAATAGTTTTGCTTCTGGGCGAATGATGTCCTCGGGGACAAAATGTCCACCAGCAGAGACATGGGCCCAGTGGTAATAAAAGAGTGACGAAAGATACCAAAGGGATAGTCAAACTCATGAATCTAAAACAAACAGACAACGCCAAGGTTAAAAATGAAAAAGAAAAACAGAAAAACAATGGTACACACGACACAACATAGAAAACTAAAGAATAAACAACACGAACCCCACCAAAAACTAGGGGTGATCTCAGGTGCTCCGGAAGAGTAAGCAGATCCTGCTCCACATGTGGCACCCGTCGTGTTGCTTATGTGATTACAAATCCGGTAAATAGTCCAATTCGGTAAGTGTTATTCATGAAAGAGAAGGGGATTGTAGTTACGACTTAAGGAACATCCGAGCTTATGAGATGTTAATTCATTTAACTTCAGACAGTATTCACCTTCACCTTACCTCGTACCATATAGTTCGTAGTTCATAGCATCGTTGTCTGTAAGAGCTTCGTCTTTCAATGTTTTATTGATGCATCCAATAACTGAAGTTGTAAGCTTTGACGTTGGTATGTCCATGGCGAAAATTGCATTTTCTTCTTGTCGACATTTCGTCTGAAAAAAAAAGATATTGATTGGTATTTATACGTATCTAGAACTGTTTATATTGATATATTCCGGCCACCAAGATAATATTTCTAGGAAAAATTTCTTTCCTTGTTGTCGGCACTCTGCTGTTTTCTGGTCTCAAGTCGGATTGTTGTATCTTTGACAAATTCCTCAGTTTAATTCTCAATTATAAACATGTAGCTAACAAATATTGGATTTGTATTATAATTCACTGTTACATTGCACTGCTATCCACTAATTCTTGAAAACTAAATATCATTATTTTCCCCCAGAAATAGTCTACATCCTTTGACAGCTAGAAGAGCGGGAGCTTAAAAGTAAATTAAACAAAGTAACTTCACATTACATACAGTTATGGCCCTGAATGTATTGGACATATATCATCTTACCAGGAGTTTGACTTAAATCCCGACAGAGTGTATAAGATATACATAAGAAATACGGAATTTAAATTTAACCAAAAACAAAGGTAAAGACCAATGGAAGCAACTGATACTGCGGGCGGCTCAAGGTTTACAAACGTTAATGTGGTATGATTTGACTTTTTTAATGTTGCTATATAAACTGATAGATACCAGGACTACATTTTGTATATACGCCAGACGCGCGTTTCGTCTACAAAAGACTCATCAGTGAAGCTCGAATCCATAAAAGTTAAAAGTTAAAAAAAAAAAAAAAAAAAAAAAGCCAAATAAAGTACGAAATTGAAGAGCAATGAGGACCAAAATTCCTAATTTATTAAAATGAAACATTATATGTCTTTCTGAAAATTTAATTTATGATATCGATAGATATCTGTTTGGGAATTTTATAATTTAAGGCTGCTACACAAAAAAAACACTGATGAGACTTTGTTTAGAGACATGTTCATTAATGTTCTTTTTTCTCCACTTTAAAGTGAAAGAACATAAAACCGGGGATATATGACCTGCAAATATTGGAATTGATTGTCAGCTATATGTTTTTATTGTTAAGTACATAAACCTATGTAAGTTGGTACCTAATTACATGGAAGACGAGGATGAGAGTATATTCATCACATGGCCCAGACACAACGAGGTTTCCGGGTCGGTTGGAAAAGCTAAGGTGGATGCAGCATTAATGGGAATAGGAGATTCCGAAAAAACTGACAGCAACACAATTAAGAAAGTCGGTATCACGTCTATATGAGAGTCTCACCCTGAGTTGCGAGAAAAACTTGCCGATCATATGAACCATCTAGCAACAACTGCTGACAAATATTATGTAATGAAATCTACCAGAGACAAAGCATTAGAGATGTCGAATGTAATACACCAACAAATGACAGGACAGGTAGAAAAAACTATGGTTAAAGAAACGTACAGATATCAAATAAATGTACAGATGTATGGATGGAGAATGGTAAGGAGTCATTATATTTATATATGAAAATAATAATCTTGCACTCCTGATGGAACTGGAAGTCCTTTCTGCCAGTTTTTGCCATGTTATAAAAATACTCTCATCTTCTTTTTTCCGTCAACCTTAAAACGTCTGACAATTATGTTTAAAAACCTGATTTCCTGGTAAGCAGTATAAAATCAGATACAAATCATGAACATTATGTCCAAAACTTCTCTCCTCAAATTTTAAATTCATTGTACCTAAATTTGGTAATGGAACTGTCGTGTTTGATACCTTACTGCAATATTTGGTAACTAACTGCGGTAATTTAAAGCCTATTTGTGCTAGCATGACCGAACTGAGTATTGGTGATTAACACGTGATGTTCTGTAAATTAACTGAAAACGTTGTAAAAAAGTACAGAGCAGACAATTATGTTTAATCCAGGGCTCAAATAGAATTTTACGAGTTAAAAGGTCGTTCATCTATTTTGACTCGGGTGAATCATACCATTCGAATATGTTGAAAGGCCATCAAAATACCGAGGATATATTTGTATTAGGCTACATATCTGCTCTGTGCCCATTTTGCTGTGACAACCATTGAAAATTAAAAACTAAACCAAAAACATCAGTCTCAGTCATTTTCTAATAGTTATGGGTTGTATTTATTCAAAAAATATTATCCATGGATAAGATAATCTCTCATCATTAATTTCTGCATAATTCAATAGGTCTTGCGCATTATTTAATGTAAGATGGACAGACAAGTTCTTATTCAAGGTTCCAAAGAGTTTTGTTAATTTAAACACAGTGAATTTTGCTACCTTAAAGGTGTAGAATCGCATTAAATTTAATTGAAAAAATTCATCAAGCATTAAAGTTATCTTAAAAATACTTTCAGACTTGCAGGAGTATTGTTTCTTTCCTAATATTGACAGATCTACATATGTAGCATAATATATATGAGCAAAAAGGCAACTGATATGAACAGAAAAAATAACTGAAGGCAGTAAAAGAGGGACGAAAGACACCAAAGGGACAGTCAAACTCGTAAATCTAAAACAAACTGACAACGCCATGGCTAAAAATGAAAAAGACAAACAGAAAAACAATAGTACACATGACACAACATAGAAAACTAAAGAATAAACAACACGAACCCCACCAAAAACTAGGGGTGATCTCAGGTGCTCCGGAAGGGTAAGCAGATCCTGCTCCACATGCGGCACCCGTCGTGTTGCTTATGTAATTACAAATCCGGTAAATAGTCTAATTCGGTAGGTCAAATTCATGAAAGGGAAGGGGATTGTAGTTACGACGTAAGGAACATATCCGATATCATTTGTGAAACGGTTATTCCATAACGGTCAACCAACTCGTGATGGCGTCCGTAAAATTTACGAAGGGATGATTTCAACTTCACCATTTGGAACTCTTGGTTTAATAGCTTCCTTGTGAGCAGTAACCCTCTATCAAGAAAATCATGATAGGAAATGCAAGCACGGGAATATCGTATCAATTGGGAGATATATACCCCGTATGCAGGTGCTGCTGGAATGTTGCTACTTAGAAATGGAAAGTTCACAATTGGAAAGCTGAAATCATCTCTTTTGTCGTAAAGTTTTGTCTTCAACCATATAAAATATCAATGGTTCATCAGCCAGTCTCATGTAACATGGAAAGACATCAATTAAAACTTGTCAACCATTTAAATTTTAGGGCATATAATGTCTAATCTTTATATGATTGTCGTTCAATAACGAAAACAAACAAAAAAAACACCTTTGCCTTGCAATCCCATATTTAATAGAACAATGTACAATGTCTGGAACATTGACACCTTTAGATACAAATGGATTCTGTCTCAGTTTTTTAGCCTTTAATCATGACAATTCACTAATGTTTTATATTTTTAAACAAGATTACACATTTTAGTTTTAATCAATTTATTGATATTCTAATTAACAATGATTAATCAAAATGAGTCATTGCATCGCAGTTCACCATGTTCACAGGTCAACAATCTTCTTTGGCCCTTTCTTGAAATCATTGCCTGCAAAGAAATTTTTAAAAAATGTTTTGAAAAAGACCTTTTATATATAAATACAGTAAAATATGAAATAGAGAAATAGCAGCCTGTTTTATTAATTTATGTTATTAGCAATAAAGTTAAACCAGAGTTTAAGAATCATTTACCAGATTATATTTTAAAACTACAAAGTACATCTGTGATTTTATTTTGTCAATGCTGGCCAACATTTAAAGAACACAAGCATAACCTCACTTGAATAAAGATCCATTGAAAAGGCACGTTTACCTTATGGAAGCAATATGCACATTTTGCACTTTGTATGTTTATAATCATCACATAATCAGTGTAATAAGTCTTGATTAGAGGTAGCTGCAAGATTTCCTCATTATCTGGACTTGCTCGGTTTAGCTGCAAGATTTCTTCATTATCTGGACTTGCTCGGTTTAGCTGCAAGATTTCTTCATTATCTGGACTTGCTCGGTTTAGCGGCAAGGTTTGTTCATTATCTTGACTTGGTCAGTTTGCTGGGGTTCGTGTTGCTTATTCTTTAGTTTTCTATATTGTATCATATGTACTATTGTTTGTCTTTTTCTTTTTAAGCCATGGCGTTGTCAGTTTATTTTCGATTTATGACTTTGACTGTCCCTCTTTTACAGTTATTTGTATACTACTCACAAAGTCAATAATTTTATAATTTAATTTGTTTAATCCCATATAAAATATACTTACATGCATGCTTTGTTTTGTTTAATTTATTAATAGAAAAAAATGTTTTTAAAACACTTGTCATGTTCGAAATTTTGTGTGAATACCTACCATTAAATATATAATAAAGGTGACGACCTTCCATTCTTATGTCTAGTGGGTCCAACGTATCAACAACATCTGAAATTGCAATGGTATACGTTGGCCCACCATCCATGAGGGGGAATAGGAGGGGTCCTGATCCCGAAATCCCGGGCTTAAAAACATCCGATTCCGGAGTCCCGATAAAGGTCCTATCCCCCCTCATCCATCCATTTCCCATCTTTCAGATACTTATAATACATAATCCATGACCATTCAGAAACCTTTAAGAAAAATGATATATATCAATAAAAAAGTATTAGAACGACAACCAACTTTGGACTTTGTTTTATTTCGTTCATGGTGTTTAATAAAGAGCCGTTCTATAAATTGAAATATAATGAAATTTGTGTACATTCAACCTAATTCACAATATATCTGAACTTTAGAACTTTTGATAACTACATTAATTTGTAAATTTCCAAAAAGTACTCACATGACTCACAATCTTGACCCAGTATGGACTATTTCAATAAAGAATAACCATCAAATTGCAAATTGAAAGTTTATGCAGCAAACTAAATTGCATATTAAATTGCAAAAAATGAAGTACATGAGAGATGATTATTTTTTGACAAAACTAACATATTGTAAACAACAATCTGCACAAAATAATTATTTGTCTAGATAAGAAGAGTTAAGATGTTTAAGAGTTATGACGTCCATTATCACTGTACTATTATGCATATTTTAGGGGCCAGCTGAAGGACACCTACGGGTGCGGGAATTCTCGCTACATTGAAGACCCATTGGTTGCCTTCGGCTGTTGTTTGCTCTATGGTCGGGTGGTTGTCGCTTTGACATATTCACCATTTCCTTTCTCAATTTTATTGGTCTGAAAAACGAAATCGTGGTAACAAACTAAAACCGAGGGAAACGCATTTAATATAAGGGGAGAACAACGACATAACACGTAAATGTAACACACACAGAAACGGACCGATCATCAGACAAAACCCCACGAGAATAACCTCAAAACCAAATACACAAATTTGGGATAGAGAAGTACCGTGACACGTCTTTTCGCAATGTTAAAAGTGTTCATTTTTTATATTTTAGGACGAGAGGTAGAAGATTTCAAGGATGGTAAATTTGAATACATTTTTGGCCACCCTGAACAAATCTTAAAAAAAAAAGTTTGCATCATTTTTAAGCAGAAGAGTTGGGAAAATGTTTCATACATAGTAGTAGACGAAGCTCATTGTTTGGTTCAATGGGGACATGATTTTCGTCCGGATTTCAGACACATTTTCAAATTACGTGCAATATTACCACAAGCAAAAGTCCTTGCACTAACGGCAACAGAAACACCAACAAAGAGGAAAGAAATCTAAAAACAGGTTTGCTTAAAAGATGTGTTTTCACTTTCACTTCACATATATGATCACTCCTTTCTTATTTTTACTTAGGTCAACCCTTAAACATCACTACGAAAAAATAATCCCCCTTTTTTCTATGAGTATATGTGTACTTTTGGTACAGTAAAATAGATCAAGTCATTTATATAAATAGTGTATATGTATCCCCCCAAAACTAAATCTAAAACAACAGCAAAAAATAAAAATGAAGGCCTTCAACAAAGGCAGCCTTGTTTAAGCACTGTAGATGCAGAGAAAAATATATGTTGAAAAAGAATGTACAAAGTCTTGAAAAGAAATTAAAAATTGCTAGGCATGCAGGAATGGATGCAAATTTAAAATTGGATGAATTAAAAAAGAGCAATGCGAACCGTAATAAAAACTATGCTTTATGCTGTATTAAACTTTCAAACTTTTCTACAAGAAATGTAAACAAAGAGTTGAAGCGCCGGCAAAACAGTCAGAAAATAGCAAACACATTACAGAAAAAATAAATTTAAAAAGAAGTCAGAATTTAGTAGACAAATCATAAACAAACTTCATCAATTTTGAAATATTACCACAACAATAATATACAGAAATTTGAAGAAGCTAAAGTTACACAAAATTTTACACACAAAACATGCAACAAGACACATATTGAGGTTTCGTCAATTAAAGAGAAAGTATCCTATTTAGAAACGAAAATTATTTTCAAAGATGAGTTGGAAGAATTTTCACACTCGAATATAGTAACAACATGTCATGCGAGTAAATACACAGATGATGTACGGGAGGTGTATGCTACATTATTATTTATGACTGTAGGCGTGAAAAATAGAAAATATAATCAAAACAGTTTTAGAAAAACTTCCAAAAAAACCCTTTGTTGAATACGTGATGGTTGAAGCAAAGGCTTTAGCCCTAATTCAAGCTGCAGAAGCTATGTTAGACAGCAATTTCAACACTTCACATACTTCCCGCGATTCACATATTCCAAGCCGGAAAATGTGACATATTGTGACTGGCACGTCCAATCATTTTGTATATATTCACATATAGGAGGTGGACCCTGAGTTGTGAGTAGCAGGCTATTCGATGGAACTATGACTTTGAATCGATCAATAAAGAGTTGTAAATTAATCGATCTATTTCAGAATTCATTATGCTTTTATTATTTGTAGGACAGTGAGCACGCCTTCGAAAAAAGTAACAGTGCAGGATATACACGACATGCAGTATCGTGCACTGCAAGGTAAAATAGAGATCCAAGACAAGCAGAAAATTCAAATAGACCTAGAAAAGAACAAGCTTGAACTTCAAATAGAGCTGTTACAGAAATTAGTGGGTGGCAGTTCATAGCCGGTTACACTCTCACAGGCACTTGCCTTTATGTATAAGGGCAAGCTGACCAAGGTTCGGACAGTATCACTTTTCATTACGGCCTTGCTGTTGAACTTGCATGTGGATCTCTTTGGCTATACCGTTGTTTGAATGTTTTCAACTGGTTCCCTTTAAGAATCTAATACATTTTTCTGTAACATTCGATATTCGACACCTGAAACCAGTATAAAGTAGATATTGTAGATCAAACGTCGTTCGGACAACTACAACTAAGGTTCGGACACCGCAAACTATCCTAAACTATGGTTCGGACACTGCAAACTATCCTAAACTATGGTTCGGACACTTGCATAGTAATATGTTAAATACAAGTCTATCATGTATGTTTGTCTTAGTATTTACTCTCAACACTCCGTATTTTAAAACTCCTGGTTTCCAACAATGACTCCTGATTACCGCAATTTCACCTCAATGATCCCGTACCCTACACAGACTACCCCTCCATCTAGACTCCATTACATTTTAAAATTATATAACAGTTTGTAATTTTACCTGTCGTCGCTGATTTATCTTTACTTGACATTTCTTTGAAATAAAAGTTGTAGCATATCTTTAGTAATCACGAGTTGGTTGACCGTTATGGAATAACCATTTCACAAATGATATCGGATATGTTCCTTACGTCGTAACTACAACCCCCTTCCCTTTCATGAATTTGACCTACCGAATTAGACTATTTACCGGATTTGTAATCACATAAGCAACACGACGGGTGCCTCATGTGGAGCAGGATCTGCTTACCCTTCCGGAGCACCTGAGATCACCCCTATTTTTTGGTGGGGTTCGTGTTGTTTGTTCTTTAGTTTTCTATGTTGTGTCATGTGTACTATTGTTTTTCTGTTTGTCTTTTTCATTTTTAGCCATGGCGTTGTCAGTTTGTTTTAGATTTATGAGTTTGACTGTCCCTTTGGTATCTTTCGTCCCTCCTTTAGATAAAGCTACTCTTCGTTTTTGCGAGGGTACTAATACAACGTTTACTTTGGGAAACAGCAAACACCTCTAACTTTACTTAATATAATATAAGGTTGGCTGAAAATAACAATGTTCATAATATATGTTTTATATGGTTGCAATTCAGATTGCACTTTAATACACATTTAATATATGTAATCAATCACCCTTTGAGACACCCTTTAAATCCGTTTGCTAGTTTAATGTTTTACTTACTCAGTTAAGGAACTTATAATATTAGAAGTTAGTATACAGGCATGCACATTTTTATTTTACATGTATATGGTTGTAAAACGAACTCAATAAAAGAAAACGAGATGTGGTATGCATGACATGTATAAAAGTAAAGGTAAAAGTGAACATACATTTGAAATTATTGTTTGTAAAGTTGTTAAAGATAGACACAACTTGATCACGTCATTCCCTAATGATCTTTAACATGAGAACATTGTTATATAGACCCGATAGTGTAAACGATTGATGAGTGCACGTTGACTGGTACAATACAAAAACATGCAATGTCAGCACCAAATGATGCTATCTGGAACACGCTTTATTCGACTTTATGAGCTTGTCTTTTAACGACACGTGTCGAAATGGATTGTTGCTGTGGCATTTGTCTTGTCCAATACTATTGTTATTTCCTACCCTCCTTTTATATATGATTACTTATTAACTTTAAAATATAATCACCAGTTGCTTGTAATGTTTCCATGTTTCATACACCTTTTCTTTCAGATTTTTCCCATGTCTGAATGCTTGTTCGTACTGTTCCCTCTTTTGTAAGGAAAACGAACACTCAAGGGCAGACAGTGCTAATTCTGGCGGACAAGCTGATGGTGTCAAATTTGTAGGTATAGACGTTCCAGCAGGTACTCCCAACGTCGAAGTTGACGATATAACACCAGAGTCGTCAACTGTGATGCCCAGATCCATCACTTCAAATAAAGATTCTTCATTCGAAACCTCTTCCAGCAATGCATCTAAAACGAAATGATAGAAAGTCTATATATTATAATATATATGTAGTAACATTGAAATCATGAATAGTAACCCTAATCTTTAAATAAAATTTAGTGTATAGTCATTGGATGCGTTTTTGGTGTTCTTGCCATGCACATCTCTAATCGTCGAATTTTTGCTTTGACAATTCCTGAATTAAGAATATAAGTAAGTGACGTACTGCTTAAACAAAGGCTTAGTCAGAAGATATTTTGTTACATCTATACATTTTTGTGGTCTTATATTCTGAAACATTACATGTGATTTGTATCTTAATCTTCTTTTCAATTTTACTGGTGACTCTGGCAATCTGGGCAAACATTTTTTTGAATAAAGTAGAAAAAACTACTACTGTGGATGTGTGCAAAATGTATGAGAAAATTTTCATAGATGAATGTGACAAATTATTTTCAGACAAACAATCTTATCCTGTAACATTAATGTTCATACCAATGTTATGTATGAGTCATGCAGCTAGCTACTTGAGACATCTTTTCGGCGAGGAAGATATCAAAACATCCTGCTATTCAGTTGTTTTTTCAAGACAGGATGCAGAAGTTATTGCCACTACTTTAATAGATTTAAAGAATGAAAATCCTAGAATTCGTCTGGTATTAACAACCTCTGTGTCTGGAATGGGATTTGATCCTGAAAAAATTCATAAAAAAAAATATCAAAATATGAGTTTAAATTATTCTGTTTTTTCACATTTTTTGCAAAATGAAAAATAAGCAATAATTTCTGATTTTACAGTATTTATATATGATATTGGCCAAAAAAATCAACATTCCATCAAAAATATTTATGAAATATCAAAAAACTATTTATGAATAAAGTAGAAAAAACTACTACTGTGGATGTGTGCAAAATGTATGAGAAAATTTTCATAGATGAATGTGACAAATTATTTTCAGACAAACAATCTTATCCTGTAACATTAATGTTCATACCAATGTTATATATGAGTCATGCAGCTAGCTACTTGAGACATCTTTTCGGCGAGGAAGATATCAAAACATCCTGCTATTCAGTTGTTTTTTCAAGACAGGATGCAGAAGTTATTGCCACTACTTTAATAGATTTAAAGAATGAAAATCCTAGAATTCGTCTGGTATTAACAACCTCTGTGTCTGGAATGGGATTTGATCCTGAGAATGTTTCGCATGTTATCCACACAGTTCCACCAAGAAACTTTTGTCAATATTTGCAGGAAATAGGAAGAGCAGGAAGACGTGGGCAAAATGCACAGGCTACTCTTTACCACTGTGCCCGTGATCTTGCAAAAAACTTGCCTGTTATACAGAACGATATAATTGAATACTGCAAAAATAAAACTGAATGTCTACGAACATTAACGTTGAGTCTTATGTAGACGAAACGCGCGTCTGGCGTACTCAATTATAATCCTGGTACCTTTGATAACTATTTACACCACTGGGTCGATGCCACTGCTGGTGGACGTTTCGTCCCCGAGGGTATCACCAGTAGTCAACACTTCGGTGTTGACATGAATATCAATAATGTGGTCATTTTGATAAATTTCCTGTTACAAAACTTTGAATTTTCGAAAAACTAAGGATTATCTTATCCCAGGCATAGATTACCTTAGCCGTATTTGGCACAACTATTTTGAATTTTGGATCGTCAATGCTCTTCAACTTTGTACTTGTTTGGCTTTATGAATATTTTGATATGAGCGTCACTGATGATGCTTATGTAGACGAAACGCGCGTCTGACGTACTAAATTATAATCCTGGTACCTTTGATAACTATTAAGTAAATTTGGATTTGAAAAATCTGAAACAGCATATTTGTGTGGTAAAAAGTGCTGTTGTTTTCGTTCTAGTTCATGCAGCTGTGTGTTTTTTACATTTATTTAAAATTCAAACTCCATAGCTACAAGCTTCACTCCTAGTTATGCATATGATAGCTATGGCAAACATGCACAGCTTGCAATCCTTCGGTACAACAAATATAGTTTAAGAAAAACAAACTAAAACATAAAAAAATAACACAGAGCACTAAACTGTGAAAATTAGGTCATGTTTAAATGACAGCTGACATCAGGACATGTACATCATAAAATATTTCCATACACCCAATATATGTGACCTATTGCATATATAGTATTACCAAAAAATACCAAAACTTAAAAACTTCAACTTTGATCATTGAACAATGAAAATCAGGTTAAGGTCATATGACACCTGCCAGCTAGACATGTACACCTTACATGTACAATCATACCATACACCAAATATAGAATTATTAAATACAGTATAAAAAAAACTGAACAAAACACAAAAAC
This sequence comes from Mytilus galloprovincialis, assembly GCF_965363235.1. Taxonomy (NCBI): domain Eukaryota; kingdom Metazoa; phylum Mollusca; class Bivalvia; order Mytilida; family Mytilidae; genus Mytilus; species Mytilus galloprovincialis. The sequence goes on along the minus strand of NC_134848.1, from coordinate 25,224,265 downwards.
TTATAAACTTAAATCACTAAATAGTTATCAAAGTTACCAGGATTATAATTAAGTACGCCAGACGCGCGTTTCGTCTACATAAGACTCAACTGAGGAAAACAAGTTATAATATATGACCATGCAATCTAGGTAACCTATGTTCCATTTATTAATAATTAGATAGTTGGTGAAGGTGGAACCGGTACTGTTAATTCAAAAATTATTGCATGCATTTTATTATGGCTATTTTGTCATTTAAGAGGAAAATGCAATCTTATTCTTTGCTATACATGTACATGTTGAAAAAAATCTTGTTAAATTCATAAAAAAAAATATCAAAATATGAGTTTAAATTATTCTGTTTTTTCACATTTTTTGCAAAATGAAAAATAAGCAATACTTTCTGATTTTACAGTATATATATATGATATTGGCCAAAAAAATCAACATTCCATCAAAAATATTTATGAAATATCAAAAAACTATTTATGAAGTTATGACACTACATTCACATTGATAAGTCTGTTATCTCCTCAACTTGATTAGCTTTCATAACATTTGCATAAATAATAATAGATGAAATTGTCAACACAATACAATGTATATACCCAAGATCTGAAGAATATTTAGATACAGGTGTTGTGTATATTTATTGATCCGATGGATACATCTGTTGTACAATTGTCACTGGCTCAAACGTACTTATATCTATATATATATATATATACAAATGTTTAAATATACTTTTCACTTTTTTGGTCTTTTGGAAAATGTTGTTTGTGCTGTTTTTAGACCCTTCTACAACGAAATTTGTTTGACATGCACACGTATAAATTATTGCGGTTTTTATCCAACGCAATCATAGGTTTGAACGTAGTTTTCAATTTAGACTCGTTTATATATAAATATATATACAATGTAGTACACACAACATTTTTCAAAACACCAAAGTACTAAGTGAAAAGGTATATTTTAACGAAACGCATTTGACTAGTAGGTCAAACAACAAATGTTTTGACGGCCAGATGTAACAAAATGGATCTTGATAATTAATTTAATACCAAACAGAAAACAATGAGATTGTGGTATTTGGCCCAAACATGAGGTGCAAAAACTGGTACACCATATTCCGAGTTGGACAATAAATGTCTCTTCACTGTACCAAGTCAGGAATATGAAAGTTGTTATCCATTCCTTTGATGTGTTTGGACTTTTGACTTTGCCTTTTGATTTTGAACTTTCCTTTTTTAAATTTTCCTCATAGTTCAGTATTTTTGTGTTTTTACTTTTTTCAGGGATGGAATGAATCGAAAGATATTTGAAAGGCCAAATAATTTACCTTAATTTAGAATTGACTCTTGAAATTTAAGAGTTAAAATAGGAAGATAAGATGATGCAACATATGAGGGGGGGACAGGGGTAAGGAGACAGGGAGAAAGGAGATAGGGGTAGGAGAAAGAAAGGAAGGCTGGGAGAAAGGAGAAAAAGTTGGAGAAAAAAATAAAATATGAAAAAATAAAATATCTCTCTTTTTTCTGGTAAATTAAAAATAAATAAGGAAAAGAGGGGTAGGAGAAAGGAGAAGAGGGGTGAGAGAAGGAAGAAGGGTACCCCCTGTCCTCCCCCTTACATATCAGGGTCATTATAAAAATTATAATCCTTATTTTGCTCTGTATGTCAAGACTAGTATCAACATTGTATTACTATTTGTTAAGTATTAATTATCATTTTCTTACCTCAACAAAATCCTGTTAAAGGTGCCAAAGCTCACAAATCACAGGCTGTAGATCAACAAGTTTCTTTCTATCTGTAGGTGCCAGGGTTCTAAGATTTCTAACTTCCTGCAAATTTACTTTAGTCAGCTGATCTCCTCCAATTATGACTTTGTAATTAGACAATGCATCTGTATTACCTATTAAAATTAACAATACATTGGATAACTATGCACATTGTGATAAGCATCAGCACATCAAACTCTATACATAAACTTAGGATACTAAAAACATGAGGACAAGCTAATAATATATAGTATCATTGAGCAATATAATATTTCCCACAGAAAGTAACCAAAAGTTAGCGTGCAATAAATTCCAATATTGAACTAGTGCAATAAATCTTCAAAATTTATGACATCATCAACGACAAAATCTTAGTTAAAGGCAATTTTTACTTTCAAATATTCAAAGGGTTATTGCATGAATATTGGGGAATTTTGTCCCTCGTAGAACATATAGTGCACTCACAAGCTGTGCAATAAAAAATTCTACTCGGGAAAATATTCCCCAATATTCATGCAATAACCCTACATGTATATTATTATATGGTACAAGTAAGTATGTTTTGTTTATGTAACATTCAATTGAATTGAACACTAATTGTTAGAATATTTCTCCTGTTAATACATATCATATTATCCTGATTGGGTTGTTGTCACTGAACTTTTCCCATTATAAATCTTATTTCATTTATATCTTAATAATAATAATAATTTATAATAATGTAAATTTATAGTACGCTCTATATAAAAAATAAAAATTACTCTTAGGCGCTGTACATTCAGCATGGAAAAAAGAACTTCATATATGCTATGCTTAAATGTACCTGTTGCTTTCTCAAATAAACTGCACATTTGATCTTCATATGAGTCCATGATATCCACACAGTCTTCATGCTTTGATTCATTTTTCATCATAATAGGCAATGGAAAGACCTTGGACTGTTTTTCCATCTGTCGCATGAAAGGATGTTTGATATGAGCTGGCAAAAGGTTTTTCATCCACTTGAATGCTGGTATTTCAGACATAATTCTTCCAACGAGGACAAAGTAACTGTTCATAGCTTACTTTTGTAAGAATCATAAGGTAGAAACCTTTCAGGATGAAGATTTTGTAGAATAAGTTGAGGATTTCTGTTGTCAAGATCTGGACCAGCTAATCTACTAAAAATAACATTTGATGCAAATAAATGGAGGTCCTTGTTGTGTTTTTCGGTTGACTGATGATTTGCTCTTACATAAACATCAAGATTGTCCCAAGTTATCTTGACCAATGGATTTGTCTGGAGTTCCTTTACATGTTTTTTCAGCATTATTATGACATAACAATTTTGTTTGCATCAATTGAGAGTGCCAGCATGTCCTTTTTTATTCAAAATATTGAATCGCAAACAAAATTCAATAGTTTTCTTACCTTAGACTGACTCATATAATAAAATTATTTGTCCGCAACACTCAAAACTGAGCATATAAGCAATTTATTATGTAAATCTATATAGCCCGCATAGTAAATGAGTTATATATTGATATAAAGATTGATTGTATAATAAAAAAGGCAGCAATATTTGAATATTATGACTAAAAAATTTTACTCACATCTATTTAGAGTGTTAGCATGTCTTTTTTTTATTCAATATATTGAATCGTTAACAAATTTCAGTAGTTTTCATACCTCAGACTGACTCGTATTATAAAATTATTTGTCCGCAACACTCAAAACTGACCATAATAGCATTTTATTATGTAAATCTATATAGCTGCATAGTAAATGAGTTATATTTTCATGTAAGGATTGATTGTATAATAAAAAAGGTACTAATATTTGAATATTATGACTAAAACATTTTGTTTGCATCAATTTAGAGTGCAAGCATGTCCTTTTTGTATTCAAAATATTGAATCGTAAACAAAATTCAATAGTTTTCATATCTCAGACTGACTCATATAATAAAATTATTTGTCCGCAACAACCAAAACTGACCATATAAGCATATTATTATGTAAATCTATATGGCCGCATAGTAAATGAGTTATTTTTTCATGTAAAGATTGATTGTGTAATAAAATAGGTTGCAATATTTGAAAATTATGACTGAAAAATTCAGTTCGCATCAATTTAGAGTGCCAGCATGTCCTTTTTTATTCAAAATTTTGAATCATAAACAAAATTCAGTAGTTGTCATACCTCAGACAGACTCAAATAATATAAGTTTTTGTCTGCAAAAACCAAAACTCACCATATAAGCATTTTATTATGTAAATCTATATAGCCGCATAGTAAATGAGTTATATTTCCATGTAAGGATTGATTGTATAATAAAATAGGTACTACTAGCAATATTTGAATATTAATATCACTAAAAAATTTTGTTTGCATCAATTTAGAGTGCCAGTATGTCCTTTTTTTATTCAAAATATTGAATCTTAAACAAAATTCAATAGTTTTCATATCTCAGACTGAATCATATAATAACATTTTTTGTCCGCAACAACAAAAACTGACCATATAAGCATTTTATTATGTCAATCTATATAGCCGCATAGTAAATGAGTTATATTTTCATGTAAGGATCGATTGTATAATAAAATAGGTAGCAATATTTGAATATTATGACTCAAAAAATTTGTTCGCATCAATTTAGAGTGCCAGCATGTCCTTTTTTTTCAAAATATTGAATCGTAATCAAAATTCAGTAGTTTTCATACCTCAGACTGACCAAAATAATAAAAAAAAATCCACAACACTCAAAACTGACCATATAAGAATTTTATTATGTAAATCTATATAGCCGCATAGTAAATGAGTTATATTTTCATGTAAGGATTGATTGTATAATAAAATAGGTAGCAATATTTGAATATTATATCTGATAAATTTTGTTTGCATCAATTTAGAGTGCCAGCATGTCCTTTTTTTATTCAAAATATTGAATCGTTTACAAAATTCAGTAGTTTTTATACCTCAGACAGACTCAAATCATAAATGTTTTTGTCAGCAACAACCAAAACTGACCATATAAGCATTTTATTATGTAAATCTATATAGCCGCATAGTAAATGAGTTATATTTTCATGTAAGGATTGATTGTATTATATACAAGGTAGCAATATTTGAATATTAATATAACAAAAAAAAATTTGTTCGCATCAATTTAGAGTGCCAGCATGTCCTTTTTTATTCAAAATATTGAATCGTAAACAAAATTCAATAGTTTTCATATCTCAGACTGAATCATATAATAAAATTATTTGTCCGCAACAACAAAAACTGTATGTTTATTTAAATAATTTAATCCTCACCATAATCAAACAGTTTTCTCATCTAAGACAGTCTGACTCGTAAAACAAAATTATTTGATCTCTTAAACCAAAACAGACCATATTTACCTTTTATCAAGTTATCTATTCAGTAGTAATTCAGTTATATTTTTATGTCATAATGGACCATATAATACAATTGAAAGCAATTTTTGAATCATAAACCAATTGAAGTAGTTGTCATACCTGAGACTGACTCGTATTATAAATCTAGTTGTTTCGCAACAACCAAAACTGACCATATTAGCATTTTATTACGTAAATCTATATAGTCACATAGGAAATGAGTTATATTTTCATGTAAGGATTGATTGTATTATATAAAAGGTAGCAATATTTGAATACTATGACTAAAAAAAATTGGTTCGCATCAATTTAGAGTGCCAGCATGTACTTTTTTCATACAAATTATTGAATCGTAAACCAATTTAAGTAGTTATCATACCTCAGACTGACTCGTATTATAAAATTATTTGGCCGCAACAACCAAAACTGACCATATAAGCACTTAATTATGTAAATCTATATAGATTGATTGATTGATTGTTGGTTGCTTTACGCCGCATTAGCACAAAAAGGCTATATCGCGGCGAGAGCTAATTCGAATATTTTTACAATTCAAAGCATATTTTTAAAATAAGACAAAAGGTCCTTCAATACACTAAAATTCTTGACTAAAGCAAATTGATTATATACAAATAAAAATCAACAGTAAAATAACGTGATAAAAATTAAAATCGATTTAAATATAATAACATTTTTATATTTTATAATAAATTCCAATTTCTTTTAAAAAAGCAACAATATTTGTAAATGGAACATTATTAAATAAATCATACATATTATTGACATTGAAATGCTTCTTACGAATATCAGCAAAGTCAATACAATTAATTAAAACATGTTTAATAGTATACTTGCAGTTGCAAGGAACACATTGTGGTTCATCTTCATTTTTTAAAAGATACTCGTGTGTTATTCTAGTATGACCAATACGACATCTAGTAATAACACACTGATCTTTTCTGCACATAATATTATCAAAAGGTTTGCCTAAATTAGGTTTAATTTCATGCAATTTATTATCGTCTTTTTTACTCCATTTATTTTTCAATATATTAAAAACATATTCTCTAATATTAGATTTAAAATCAGTATATGGTATATCACAGTTAGATAGAGGGTCACCCAGGGCATTCTTTGCCTCAAGGTCTACAGCTGTGTTTCCAAGGATTCCAACATGACTCGGAACCCATAAAAATATTATTTCTTTCAGAAGAATTTTTAAATTCCTCATTACATATAAAATTTTCAGGATTGTTGGGTTTTTAATTTTAGTATTTCGTATAGCTTGTAAGCATGAAAGTGAATCCGAACATATAATAAATTTGGATTTATCTGAAGAAGCAATAAATTTCAAAGCCAAAATTATTGCTTCTGCTTCAGCAGTAAAGATGGATGCATCAGATGGCAAACGGAGGGTTGCAGCTCTGTCCCTGAAGACAGCAGCAGATGCAACTCTATCACCATCTTTTGATCCATCAGTATAGACAGTTGAAAAATCGAGATAATCGGCTTTAATTTCAGCATAGTGTTGCTGAATTAAAAGAGGATTTGTTTTATTTTTATTGTGTTCACGGAGATCAAATATCATTTTTGGTTTGGGAAGTTCCCATGGAGGACATTTGCAAGTTTGAACTTGAGCAACAGATTTTAAATCAAAAGAAGCTAAATGTGGTTTTAAACGTAAACCTAACGGAGGAATTTTATTTTCATGTTTTGCAAAAATATCTTCATAAATCGGATTAAAAACACAGCTGTAGGCAGGATTATCTGAATGGGCTTTTAGTTTGACAGCATATTGAAGTCCAAGCTTCAAACGTCTGTCAGTGAGTGAGTGCTCATCAGCCTCTACATACAGACTCTCAACTGGTGAGGTTTTAAATGCGCCAAGACAGAGACGCAAACCTTGGTGATGCACAGCATCGAGAATCTGTATGTAGGACTTCCTTGCAGAGCCATACACTATAGAGCCATAATCTAGTTTAGATCTAACAAGAGATCTATATAAATTGAGTAAAATGTTGCGATCAGCACCCCAGTCAGTGCTGCCGACAACTTTTAAAATATCTAAAGCTTTTAAACATCTCGCTTTTAACATTTTGATATGGGGTAGAAAGGTTAACTTTTTATCGAAAAGTAAACCAAGAAATTTGGTTTCATCAACCATTTTAATTGGGTTGTCGTACAAAGTTAGTTCTGGATCAAGATGCAATTTTCTTTTGTTACAAAAATGCATCCCGACCGTTTTTGAAGTGGAAAATTTAAAACCATTTTCCGAGGCCCATTTTTCAATTCTTCCAAGACATAATTGTAATTGTCTTTCGATGTTATTCATATTTTTGCCTCTGTAACATATTAAAAAATCATCAACGTACAATGAACCTTCAATATTACTTTTTAAAACTTCAACAAGGCTGTTGATTTTAAGACTAAATAATGTAACAGATAAAATACTGCCCTGAGGGACACCCATCTCTTGATCATAAAGATCAGACATGGTCGAATTAACTCTAACATTAAATTGTCTGTTAGAGAGAAAATTAGAAATAAAATTAGGCATATTGCCTTTCAACCCCATATCAAATAGATCTTTTAAAATACCATATTTCCATGCAGTATCATAGGCCTTCTCAAGGTCGAAAAAGACCGACACCACATGCTCATTTTTCGCAAAACCATTACGGACAAATGATTCGAATCGAACAAGATGATCAAGAGTACTGCGACCCTGTCGGAATGCACACTGGATATTGGCTAATAGCCCATTGGATTCCAGGAACCAAACAAGGCGATCATTGACCATCCGTTCGAGTGTTTTACAGACACAACTGGTAAGAGCAATTGGTCGATAATTAATAGGATCCGTATGATCTTTACTTGGTTTTGGAATAGGCACGACGGTTGCAAGCTTCCAGATTGATGGTAAATCACCAGATTCCCAGATGTTATTCATGAGCTGCAAGAGAGCTTCTAGCGAGGAATCTGGCAAGTGTTTTAAGAGTTGGTAGTGAATATTATCAGGCCCACAAGCTGTATCATGGGCTTTTGACAGAGATGTTTTAAGTTCTTCAAGAGAAAATAGTTTATTATAATTTTCACCATTTTTTGATTTAAAGTTTAATTTAATTTTTTCTTTTTGTTTTTTAACTTTTTTAAAGTCTTCCCTGTAGTTGTTACAAGAAGAAGACTTTGCAAAAGTTTCACCAAGTTTGTTGGCAATATCCTTTTAAGATGTTAATAAATTATTGCCGTCTTTCAAATGTTTTACAGTGGCTTTAGAATTTTTACCTTTTATTTTATTTACCATATTCCAAACTTTTGTCATCGGAGTGCGAGATGTAATCCCCGAGACAAATTTTTTCCAGGATGTTCGTCGGGCTTGCCTACAAGTCCGCCGTGTCTTAGCGCGAAAAATACGGAAATTACTCAAGTTTTCCGTCGTTGGTTGTTGATTGAACCGTCTTTCAGATTTTTTACGGTCACCTATGGCTTGATCACATGCGTCATCAAACCATGGTTTACTGGGATGTTTTGGATTTGCCGAGGTCTTAGGAATAGTTCTGTCAGCAATTGACGTTAGAACTGTATTAAAAGTTAAAATTGGATCTTGCACAGTCTCAAACATCTTTGACTGAAGTTCCGTTCGACAGAGATTCTCAAACAAGGACCAGTCCGCCTTGTCAAGTTTCCAACGTGGTACTCTCTGTTGGGCAGAATTAAAAAAATGTTCAAGTACTATTGGAAAGTGATCACTTCCACATAGATCATCATGAACACGCCATGAATAATCCAGGAGCAGAGAGGGATCGCATATAGTGATATCAATAGAAGAATAAGACCCGTTTCCAGGATGAAGATACGTATTAGATCCATCATTAAAAATGCATAATCCTTCTTGAGAGACAAAGTCCTCAATGATCTTACCTTTGGCATTATGAGTCTTGCTACCCCATAATGGATTGTGGGCATTGAAGTCGCCCATAAGTATAAATGGTGAGGGTAATTGATCAGTGAGGTTTTTGAGTTTTGCTTTATCGATAATTGAATTAGGTGGAATATATATCGAACATAATGTAATTGTTTTGTCTAATGATAAACGAATTGCAACTGCTTGCAGATCCGTTGTGAGTTGGACTGTGCTATGAATGACGTTGTCCTTCACAAAAATGGATGATCCGCCTGCAGCACGTTCATCTACCTTAGAAAATGTGCTATACATGTTGTATCCTTTTAAAGATACGTTGTCACTTTCTTTTAGATGAGTTTCTTGAAGACAAAATGCAATAGGTAAAAAAGACTGAACTAGAAGTGTTAACTCGAGAAGATTTATTTTAAGACCTCGGCAATTCCATTGGATTATATTTGTCATTATTTAATAAAAGAAGGGCGAATGCTGTCGAGTTTGCCAGCATTCTTATTTCGCTCACCCTGAGATCGTGATCTTTCGGGTGGCGGAACACTTTCGGTTTCCATTTCAGTTTCGATGATGTTGAAAATCTGTTGTGCGAGGAGAGTCGTCGATCTCCAGGACTACGCGCAGCTGGTGTTACTCCGCCTCGACCTCGAATGTTATGAGGAGAGGCAGAAACAGGAAAGTTTGATATTGTAGACATTGTAAGTAAATTTGTTGATTGACTTTTGTTGGAACATTCAACCAACAAATTGCCAGATCTCATTTTTGAAACTTTTTTAACAGTACCAGCAACGCTTTGAATTTGTTTGTGAATTACAAAGGGCGATATTTTTGAAATTGGTTTTTCTTCTGTTCCTTTTATTACAATAAATCTGGGCCAACTGTCATCTTCCCGACAGGGCTCTGAATCATCACATTTTCTTTTCTTATGTATTAAAGCTGATTTCGAGGGTTTGTTTTGTTGTGCCATATGAAAGGAGAAAGATTCACCATTCTTGCCATCCACCCACCTCGGAGTGCCTACAAGGGCGATGCTATGTTTCCGTGGCGAACCGGGATCGAGTGCTAATGCTGAAAACGAGCTCCATATATAATGTAGCTGGTCCTCAAAATCAGCACCAAAGATCCACTGCGGAAAGCACCAGATGTTCCAAGAATAGTATACTCAAGCAGAGCGTATCCATCAAGCGAAAAAAAAAGCGTACCACTTGATTGACCCATGAGCCATCGCCTTCTTCAGTTATCCAAAATATAAATAGCTTAATTTAAAATACATGTCTATATAGCGGTGTGGTAAAAGAGTTATATTTTCATGTAAGGATTGATTATATTTTGTTAAAGGTAGCAATATTTGAATATTATGACTAAAAATAATTGATTCGCATCAATTTAGAGTGCCAGCATGTACTTTTTTTAAACAAATTATTGAATTGTAAACCAATTTAAGTAGTTTTCATACCTCGGACTGACTCGTATTATAAAATTATTTGTCCACAACAACCAAAACTGACCATATAAGCACTTTATTATGTAAATCTATATAGTGGCCTAGTAAAAGAGTTATATTTTCATGTAAGGATTGATTGTATTATATTAAAGGTAGCAATATTTGAATATTATGACTAAAAAGTTTTGTTCGCATCAATTTAGAGTGCCAGCATGTCCTTTTATTTATTCAAAATATTGAATCATAAACAAAATTCAATAGTTTTCATATCTCAGACTGACTTATATTATCAATCTATTTGTTTGGCAACAACCAAATCTGACCATATTAGCATTTTATTATGTAAATCTATATAGTCACATAGTAAATGAGTTATATTTTCATGTAAGGATTGATTGTATTATATAAAAGGAAGCAATATTTGAATACGATGACTAACAAAAATTGGTTCGCATCAATTTAGAGTGCCAGCATGTACTTTTTTTATACAAATTATTGAACCCTTAACCAATTTAAGTAGTTTTCATACCACAGACAGACTCATATACAAAAAATTATTTGTCCGCAACAACCAAAATTTACCATATAAGCACTTTATTATATAAGTCTATATAGCTATATGGTAAATGAGTTATATTTTTATGTAAGGATTGATTGTATTATATAAAAGGTAGCAATATTTGAATATTATGACTAAAAAAAAATAGTTCGCATCAATTTACAGTGCCAGCATGTACTTTTTTTATACAAATTATTGAATCGTAAACCAATTTAAGTAGTATTCATACCTCAGACTGACTGGTATTATAAAAATTTTTGTTTCGCAACAACCAAAACTGACCAAATCAGCATTTTATTATGTAAATCTATATAGTTACATAGTAAATGAGTTATATTTTCATTTAATTTAATTTAATTTAATTTAATTTCATCTATAAGTTTAATAAGTAGCTATCTTTGCCGCATTGACTCATATCAACTAGTTTTCTTTAAAAAAAAACTAACTCGCATCAACATCATGAAGATTAACATCCGGCGCATGTGAAAGTGAGGTTTTGACAGTTGATTTTCTTCCTGAACGATTTCGTAATCGATAATTTTCAACGGTAACGGAAAATAAACTTGTCGTTTATAGTTTGAATAAATCCAGGTACGAGTCATTTTTACATTTGATAACTATATTCAAAAACAGTCAAATAGAAATTAATTAATTGATTGATTGTTGGTTGCTTAACGTCCAGTGGCAAATATTTCATGCATATTCAGGACGAGAACAAGTTCACAATAAATACAATAGGTAGGTTGGTACAATAGAGGCCATCTGGGATGATGGTCGGGGAAATTTGGACTGCCACTGGAAAATGAGGGTATATTGGATAGGGACAGAAATGTTGCCTTGTAACAGGCCGCCTACGGACCCCTCAAAGAGTTGTTAACGTGCAAAGAGCTTGGCACTCTCTTCAGGGGCGGATCCAGAACCTTGATGACTGGGGGGCACCATGAAAATATTTTTAAAGAGTTGTTATGATATTTATATATGTTAATTCAAACAAGAGGAATAATAAGCATGTGTACAATAAAGTATGTTCAATAAAGTTAATCAACAATAATGTCTGGAAGCACTATTCTCCTTGGATTTCTCCTTGCATACTGCATCACCACCTCCTTTGGATTTACAGTCATGTTCCTATTTGCATACATTATGATGAGGGAAGATAACCAACTTGCTGATATTGTTGATCGTAAGTATGTCTTTACAAGTCTCAGTCTACTGATACATCTCTCACACTCACATAAGGTAACTGGAAATATTCCACAAATTTTCAAAATTTGGTGCACATTAGGAATTATGATAGAGTTACAGTTTTGTAATGCTGTGATTCCCTCAATTTCAACGTTAAATTTGCCTATTCCTCCAACTTTAAATGGTTTACCATCGGCAAGTTTCATAAATAAGGCCAACAGTAGTATACCGCTGTTAAAAACTCATAAATCCATGGACTAAAAACAAAATCGGGGTAACAAACTAAAACCGAGGGAAACGCTTTAAATATAAGAGGAGAACAACGACACAACACTAAAATGTGACACACACAGAAACGGACCAAGCACGAGACAAAATCCCACGAGAATAACACAACATAAAACCCAAATACATGAATTTAGGATCGACAAGTACCGTGACACGTCTTATTACAATGTCGATTTACACTCAAAAATAGGAGATAGCAAACGACGCATACCTAAAATGGAAATGGGGAATGTGTCAAAGAGACCAGAACCCAACCATAGAAAAGACCATCAGCAGAAGGTCACGTCATGCCTGTTTGTATTGGACGTAATACCACTTTGTTACCATCGTCAAACATATCTTTACCTGATTTAATCAGTTGTTTGATATTTCCCAATACAATCAATCCATAAATAAATAAATAAATAAATATAAATGTTCTTAATTTTAGCACATTTCATCGGTTTGAAATCTGAGGGAAACAAAAGTTTGCAATATTTTCCTCGCTATATGTTTGATTTAGAAGCTTGATTTGTTTGGTTTTGACGCGGTTGCTGGTTTCGTATGTTGTGCACATTAAGGGTTGGATTGTAAAGAACTTATAGGAGGATTATAATTAACTAAGGAAGAAGCGGTAGCGTATCCAGCAGGAGCCATAACTGATAGGATGTGTCCACGGATGTCTGTTACTACCCTGAGAATTTCCAATATCTGGCTTGGTATATCTTGAATTTAAGGAGGATCTGTCTGTTTTGACACTGCTGTGGTCTTTGGAGTTGACTAATTAGAAAGTATATTCTGCAAATCTTTCTAGTCTGATAAGATGATGACAGAATCAGTCTCCGCTTGTTTGTCAACAACACCTTTCTCATAATACTGGACTTGATTGATGACAATATCTGCTTGGTCTTGGGTAAGGCCTCCCTTAAAACATGGCTCTCTCTGTAGAACGGCTCTTGTCTGACAATAATCTCCAGCTCCTTGATATAATACTTTCACTAAACGACTCTTGCTACCCTGCCAAAACAAAACAAAAAACCACTGTAAGATAATTACTTCTAGAAGGAATTAATGATAATTCAGCCACACTAATACATCTTAAATTAGCATATAGTTGATCATTGTGCTATTTTCATTTTTTCTGTCCAAATTAATATATTTTTGGATAAATACATGGGGAATGAGTTCATGAAACACAGAAATTACCGATAGTGCTATTAAAATCATGTAAAGTTATTAAGGGACATAATTGAAGAAATGGTCAAAGTGACACTACCTTAATTTGTACTTGATCTGAATCTTGTGAATCTTGGAATCTTGCACAGTGCATAATTACAAGCTCTGATCATCATGTCTTGCAGTGAATTGAAATACATTGTTATGCATGTCAGAGCAAAGACTCTAGACTAAAGAGAAGCTGTACAAACACCCTTTTGTTAAATTTGTCAAATTTTTGAAACCCTTTAATATATAGCTTGCTGTTGGATGTGAGTCTAGGCTTCTTGTTGAAGCCCGTACCTATAATGATTTACTTTTATAAATTGTGACTTGGATGCAGAGTTGTCTCAGTGGCACTGATACCACATATTTCTATATCTAGTATCACATTTTGACTGAAGTATATTAATAAAACAACAAAACTGTTGTCCTGTAGTCTATACTACATTTGGTTTTTGAATAAAAAAATAAAGCATTATCAAAAAAGCTGTAAAGAAAATAGTTAATGTCAATGTCCCTACATAACAGTCAATTACCTGATCTTTGCTGGCACCTTCATTTTGGTGCGTTCCCCTTCAGCTGTATTAATTGTTGCTAGTTCTACTCTTTGGTCATCTGCTAATGACCTTTTTTCACATCCATTTCCATGCTGACATCTTCATCACTTTCTTCTTTTCTCGCCTCTTTTTTCACCCACAGCAAACGAACATTTATACTTTTCTGGGGTTAAAAACTTAACCCCCTTTTCTTTGCTCCCGCTCATATCTAAATCCACAACCGCTCTTCTGTCTTAAGGGTTTTCCTTAGGAACTCCCTTTGATAGAGGCTTCCCATTTTCAAATGCTTTGAGAAGAAAACCGGAACCATCATACTTGAACTTTTTTGTTTTCTTTTCATTAATGACATAAACAATCTCTACTGGTTCGTAGACTTGTTCATTAATTAGTTTGTCCTTCCTTTTTTAGCTCACCTGGCCCTTCGTGAGCTTTTCTCACCACTTGGCGTCCGTCGTCGTCGTCGTTAACGTTTTACATTTTGAACTTCTTCTAGAGAACCACTGAATGGAATGAAACCAAAAATGGCATGCATGTTCCTTATGAGGTGCTGACCAAGTGTTGTTACGTTGTAGCTGATCCATCATCCAAGATGGCCGCCAGCGTAGGACTTAGTTAAACATAGGACCCTATGGGAAATGCATAACAATGACTTATTTTAGAGAACAACTGAATGGAATGAAATCAAACATGGCATGAATGTTCCTTATGAGGTGCTGACCAACTGTTGTTACTTTGTAGCTGATCCAACATCCAAGATGGCCGCCAGCAGGGGGACTTAGTTTAACATAGAACCCTTTGGGAAATGCATTCAAATGACTTCTTTTAGAGAATCACTGTAGGGAATAACACAAAACATATCATGAATGTTCCTTATGAGGTGCTGACCAAGTGTTGTTACTTTGTAGCTGATCCATCATCCAAGATGGCCGCCAGTGGGGGACTTTTCAATGAAATCAAACATAGCCTGAATGTTCCTTTCCTAATTATGAGGTTGTGTTGTTACTATAAGCCAAATTTCATATTTTTTTATATGATTTCAAAAAAACCCAAGTAGAATTAGGTGAGCGATACAGGCTTTGTTTTTGGCACCAGGTTAGGGTCTTGTCCATCCTTCATCACCACTATCATCACCATTACTACTTTGCCTAACTATCTATCATAACACTATTTACACTTTCACTATTACTAGAACTATTTACATTATTTACAGGAGTTGCCTCTTCTGGCTTTCTATGGGGCTCATCTTGGCTCCTGGTTGAATCTTTAAAAAAGATAACCGTATATAGATATATGTATACACAACTCGTCTAAACATCAACCAAACAATGTTAGATCTGTAAATTTGCTTTCGCAAATTTTTGGTTCTTTTCTCGCCGGGATTCGAACCCATGCTACTGTGATATCGTGACACCAAATCGCCTGCACTGCAGCCGTCCCGCTAGACCACACGACTACCTGGGCTTCACAAGAGTAAAGCTTTCGGTGGGCATGTGTTACCTTTCCACGTCAGTTTTAATCTAGCGGCGTACTACAGTACATGATATATAAGGCATGTAGATGTTATTGTTACAGATCAGCTAAATTATCTATAGTAAAGGATCCTCCAAATTCATGTAAGATACAGTCACAGAAAATAATTATATTCATAAGTACGTCTGATGAATATAGGTATACACACACACACACGCGCGAGGTTTGACTCCCTTAAATTATCTGATTAAAATTTTAATAGTTAAATTCAATAAAATTTAAAATATGAAATTTTAAATAAAAAATTTACAGCCATTAGAGTTTGTGTCCATTGGGTGATTATCACTTTATAAAATCAGTAGTTATAAGTACACTATTGAGTTTATCGTGTGGTGCTGAACTATCGAAAACATGGAAAGACGCTTATATGTTATTAGAGAATCTGGTTTTAATTATGTGTTTCCTTTTTCATGAGTATATAATTTTCACTTCCGTTATTTTAAACGCGGTCTTATCTTACCTGTAGTGCTCTCCGTTGTACTTGCTGGATTATCTGTTGCAGTAGAAAATGAAAATGCTTCTGTCGTTTCTGATTCTGACAAAAGAAATGTAAACAAGAAATTATTTAAACAAGCAAGAATCATTCAATTATTCAATAAAATGAGTAAGAACATGCCTTTTGGAGAAAATAAATATTCAACAGACATCAGCAAAGTAAGAAGTTATGCAATTGTCGACAATTTTTTTTACTAGAAACCAAAGTGTTAACTATACCAGTACTAAATCATATTTGGGTAATGCTTCTCTTGATATGATTGCTATTGGTGAAAATAGATAATAGAGAATAAAAAGGAAAAATTGTGATACAACAAGCAAATATATATAAGTTTTCCAGAATTTGGTTACAAAATATTAGAGATACATTTCATTTACTTATGAATATATAAGTAAATTTATAAAAATATAAAATCAAATTTTAGTATAAAACAACTAATTGAAGACGTATTTTCTAATATATAAGTAAGAGAGAAGTAGACAAATCGCAGACAGAGTCAAAACTAGTAGATATTGAGGGATCACTTGGTACGGACACATAAGATTCCTAATGGTTCAAAACAATTGTTAAAACTGAAAAAAAAAAGTTGAACCATTAAGAAAAGAAAAAAACGTATGAGACAAAAGTCAGGGAGGAAGTAGAAACCGTACTAGTCATTAACTCTGATGACGATGATGTGAAAATGAAACAAGAACCAGAAGAGGTAAAGTTGAAAGCAGAGAGTTGTATTTACTGCAAAAAGAAACGCCTTTGAATGTTTATAACATACTTACATTGAAACATGACGAATTAAGTGGACCAACAAGTAGGAGACAGATTCGTGATAAGAAGTACAGAGACAAATAATCAATGAAAAAACGATTGTGGACAATATATGCGTAAAGGTAATATTGCAGACCACATCAATGATATAGAAAAAAAACTGTCCGAACAAGATTCGATAGTTAAGTCCATCATCAGAGACCACGGCAAAGCCCCTTGTCTAATTCTGTACACTGAAAACATTAAACTTATGCAACATGCACTTGGCCGCGTTGTGCTTTAAACAAACCGCAGTTAATATGGAATCAACTTTAGAACCCCCCATTTTTCTCGGACCAGTATTTATCCATGACGATAGTGACTTTGAATGCTTCACTAATTTCTTCAATCATCTAAATGTTAAACTCCGCGACATTGACACTTCACAACTGGTCTTTGAGACTGATGAGGAAGTAGGTCTAATAAACGCAGTTAAAGAAGCATTTCCTCAATCTGGAACCATTTTATGTACAAGTCATTTAAGACAAAACGACAAACAGAAATTGATATACGACGCTGTCAATAAGAAAGATCCAGATGTGATTTTGGACTCCATCTTTGGGAACTCGGGCCTTTTAACTGCTGATGATGTAATTTGTTTTGAAGCCAAAAGTGATGAAATAAGTAAGAAATCCATGGAGTCAACGAACACCTTTAACAGATACTTTGAAAACCGTTTAAAAATTTACATTCAACAGCTATGGGAGACCGATCTCCCAGAAAGCCACTTTGATAAGCCATGGACCAACAGCAATATTGAGTCTTAAAACCATGTGCTCAAAAGGTCCATTGCATGGGAATCTAAACCACTCTTGGACTTGGTACAGATCATTGAGGATGCAATTAAAACTCAATATAAGGACCTTCTCCGATCTATTGTCAGCACGGGGCAGTACAGATTGGCTAATACACACCAACATTTTTCCATTTCTAAAACTATTTGGATTAACAAAACCAGCGAGAGCGACAACGACTGTTCAATAGATTTAGGAGGTTTGTCCCTAAAGACAACCACGTGTCAATTTCTATGGGAAAATGACAGTAATTAAACCAAGGTCCCTTGTGACGAAAATTGGTCAAAGAAAACGAAAGATCAATGAAAGAACAACATCATTCAAAAGAACAAAGACCAGTTCAGAGATATAAGAACAATTTTGATTGAACTTTATTTAAATATGTATCTGTATTATCATATATGTCCCTTATGCAGCGTGCGTGCTAAAGTGTGAAATTCGTGCAGAGTAATATATAGAAAAAAGTCTTTCTTTTTCCAACTGTCCGTCAATGAATGAATGAATCAATCAATGAATGAATTAATTAATTAATGAATGAATGTATTAATGAATGAATGTATGAATGAACGTAGTAAATATATAGTACACACAACATATAGTGTATAACTGTACTCTAATAAATATCCCGGTGTTCTTTCAACAAAATGTTCACAAAATAGACCGCCTGACTTATGAATTTAGCTACAATGATAAATGATAACTTAAGTAAAGATTAATCGGGCAGTCGTAAAACGGTAATCTGTTTATGAATAATAAGAGGACTTGTATTTATGTTTAAAAATGGTGGTTGGTCAACTTTTGTTCTTTTTCTGGCACACTCACAGCATCAGGAATTGCATGAGAAAGCTGTATTTATAGACCCAAGTTAGAAAGTTGCTTGTTTGTAAATAAAAAAACAAGCGTTTTTTTCCCCTGAAACCTATGTTAACAGATTTGTAATATTTTATTTTTTTAATCTGGCGATGAGCTGTAACCTTTTTGATACTACTGGTAAATGTTTGTAAATTATCTTTTAATCTGTTCAGCTGTTACGTCAGTGTCGGTAACAATATAATGATTGATTGTTGGTTGCTTTACGCCGCATTGGCACAAAAAGGCTATATCGCAGCGAGAGCTAATTCAAATATTTTTACAATTTAAAGCATATTTTTAAAATAAGACAAAAAGTCCTTCAATATACTAAAAATCTAGACTGAAGCAAATTGATTATTTACAAATAAATAACAGTAAGATAACGTGATAAAAATTAAAAACGACTTAAATATAATAACATTTTTATATTCTATAATAAATTCCAATTTCTTTTAAAAATGCAAGAATATTTGTAAATGGAACATTATGAAATAAATCATACATATTATTGACATTGAAATGCTTCTTACGAATATCAGCAAATCAATACAATTAATTAAAACATGTTTCATAGTATACTTCCGTAGCAAGGTACACATTGTGGTTTATCTTCATTTTTTAAAAGATACTCGTGTGTTATTCTAGTATGACCAATACGACATCTAGAAATAACACACTGATCTTTTCTGCACATAAAACAATATAATGAAGTATCTGCGTATCTTCTGTACAAAGAAGACTGCTTTCAGTAAGGTCTTTAAAGGCGAAATATTTAGGCTAGTGTGTTTCTCCGAGGAGTCGTCATGTGAACTTTATTGTCTTGGAAATGTTTACTTTTTTATTTCTTTCTCATTGTTAAAAAATCCTTATTTTTATTGATTTATAGTGTAGTGCTTTATAATAATATTTACAATATGTCTACCAACCGTAGCGCTTCTTACTACACTAAACCCAGTGGGATACTTTTTTGGATTCGAGCGTCACTGATGAGTCTTTTGTAGACGAAACGCGCGTCTGGCGTATATGGAATATTTAGTCCTGGTATCTATGATGAGTTTATATACTGCCTTTGAATCATAATCGATTTTACAAATCAAGCACTTTTTATTTCTTCTAGCATACGAATAGAGACTAGAATTACTATTCTTATTCTATTATATAACTTGACATAATATTAGTATCTGCATTATTGTCTACTATTTTGTTTGCATTGGTCTTTGTGTTGTGTTTTGAAAGTTATTTATTTATATCTATGATTACATCTCATATATTTCAAGGCACTCTGAACTGTCTTCATATTAAAAAAAAAATAAGCATATCATATATATTGTTTTCCCTCCTCCTTGCCTTTTGATTCTGCAGAAACAGCAATTTTTTAAGTATTGCATGGTTCTTTTCGAATGAATCCTCATCGTATCGAGTAGGATGGTCATGTCTTGAAATATACCCAATCTGCAAGTTTCAGATATATATTACACATATAAAACCTAATGTGTAGTACTTTTATAGTAGATCTTATATTAAACCTGTTGAAATATCCCTATCCAATATACCCTCATTTTCCATTTGCAGTCGAAATTTCCCCGACCATCATCCCAAACGGCCTCTTTTATGACAAGACTTACCTATTGCATTTATTGTGAACTTGTTCTCGTCCTGAATATGCATGAAATATTTGACAATGGACGTTAAGCAACCAACAATCAATCAATCAATTAAACTTGTTGAAAACAAAATCCTCCTTGCAAATCTGATAATTGTAAAAAAACAAATCACCTTGAAACGAGCTGGTAGTCAGACACAAAAGACTATTTAAGGAAATAAAACCTAGTTTTCCCATTAGTTCATTTTGTCTGGTTCAGTAATGTGGACAATCTTTCAAGTAACATTCATTTCCTATAATTCTATTGAAACATCTTAACAGTTATGCACATAGAAAACGGAGTTCATTGCAAAAGATTATAATTAACCTGGAAAGAAAAATGGTAATTAATTCCTTAGACTAAGAAGATGAAAATCCAAGGAGAAAAAACTCACGTGTTAAAAAAAAAGAAGACTATAATGTATAGATTATAAAACTGATTATAAAAAGCTGGGCAGGACTATTCGATGAGAAGTTTGGGTGCCTAATGATGAACTAGCTCCATGCATTATCATAGCATTAGGTGAAGTATATTGAGAAGTAAAACCCGTGTCAGATGTTGTCATATGTGAGTTCATCCATTCCTCAGAGTCTGAAGAAGAGACTGCCATGTCTGGTATCTACAGAAATAGCATATATATATTACAAATCAGGCCTCAAAGTAGCATTTCAAACCAGAGTTTTCTTGCTCCTACCCTCCGATAGTGGCGATGTCTTTTACAAAACTCTCTGTAGTTTGATATTCTGCCTCCTTTTTAAGTTATTTTATGATGCGTGTTAGATCATCAAGTATGCCTTGTATAAGTTTCCTCTCCCATGACAAAGTCTGCCAAATTCTGATGGAAGGGCATGGATAGTCGGAACTTACAGAAGTTTCCTGATATCGACAAAATAATAAATATAAGACAATAAACAAACGAAAAAAAAAAAGAAATGCCAAAACATTAAAAGAAATAACAATAATAATGGATTACACATGATTGTATATATGTGTGTCCCTATTTGCATGTTTTTTTTTTGTTTTGTTTTTCATTTAAAACATATCTAATATGGTTTTGTTTTTTATTTGTACAGATATACATTTCAGCTATTTGTCGTTTTTTTATTTTGAGGCCATTCAAATCAAATGTTGGATGCTTATTAATGCGTAGGATGAAGGACAGCCAAAATAAATGTATTATTTTTTTTACCTATGCATTTGTCTTGGAATACTTAATTGCAACACAATTGTTAGTTCAATCAAAATAGTTACCATCTATGATAAAGTTCGTTCTTATGTTGTACTGTTATACCACTGTCCCAGGTTAGGGGGAGGGTTGGGATCCCGCTAACATGTTTAACCCCGCTCCATTATTTTTGTATGTGCCTGTCCCTAATCAGGAGCCTGTAATTCAGTGGTTGTCGTTTGTTTATGTGTTACATATTTGTTTTTCGTTCATTTTTTTTTTTCATATAAATAAGGCCGTTAGTTTTCTCATTTGAATTGTTTTACATCGTCTTATCGGGGCCTTTTATGGCCGACTATGCGGTATGGGCTTTGCTCATTGTTGAAGGTCGTACGGTGACCTATAGTTGTTCATGTCTGTGTCATTTTGGTCTCTTGTGGACAGTTGTCTCATTGGCAATCATACCATATCTCCTTTTTAAATCGATTTTGATTGGCTTGTTGAATAACCCTTGGGAATTGATACCTTGCATGAAGTTTTTTTAAATATCCATAGGCATAAGTAAGGAATATTCATAAATAATTGGTTTTGTGTCAACTCGTATAAATTTCAATTTCTTGTTTTTAAGGTATATTGCTCGCTGTCTACCTTGCTGGGACTGTCCTCCATAAACGAGGATTATATGTACGCATACGACATCACTAAAAAATCCAACTTTAGAAGCATAATTCAAAAATAAAATGTCCTTGAACAAAAAAAACCTGAAGGCAATTAGCGGTAAACATTTGGACAAAGACTTTGTTCACCTATCACAAAAGAAAAAGAACACCGACGGAAACATCTCATTTGGCTGAAAGACAAACCGCTAGCCAGTAAACAAAAGTATGAACCTTTATTTGTTATGCCAACTGATCGGGAACATTACGAAGACAAAAGCGGAAATTATAACACTTTTGGAGAAAGAACGTGTAGCTCTTGGTGACAAGACACTAGATGACAAATAGATAAAGATCAAGCAAAAAACAAAAGCAGAGAAATGTTGACATTTTTAAAAGAGATACAAGATGATGTAGTTTAACTGGTGATTTTCTTTTAGGTTCTTGTAATTACAATTGTAAATTTATGCTTATGTTGCAGAAATGTATGAAGCAAAGAGAACACAACAAACAATTTAAATGTCAATTTGATAACTTTTAAGGTCTTAGTAACTATTAGAATTTTAATTGCTTACAAATCTATTAAACATACATATGATGAAGTTATCATCTAATATTTTTGTATATTTTCTTTTCAAGCATGATAAGTGTTTACAATGTATCTTAAATAGTCGGGGGAACAGTAATGTCCTGAAGTCTAGATGTGCATGTGCTTCGACAGATAACCACACAAAGTACATTCCATTGCCCTTTATGATCTGAAACTTTGACGTTGGCAAAATACATATAAATAGTATGAATGTCTTGCGGATAAAAGTGGCAAATAATATTCAAAATAGAAATTTTAATAAATGAAAAACTGTTGTTATTACTAAAATAACATTTATGGTAACATAAGCATAATTAGCAAGTAAGAACTACCTTGTATTCCATCTGCTTAACAACTCAGTATTAGCGTTATGTGAACATTAAGTAGGGGTCATGTATATCGGATAACTTAGAAGAAGTGCAACTAGAACGTTTAATTTTGTTCACTCACTCCCCAAGGATGACTGGGGAATATGAATATGGTCACTTGGTCTTATTCCGATCGGCAGTTAAACGCTTGCAGAAGTGGAGCGTTTGTTTGGCTGTAATATATGCATCAAGATTGCAGTCACGTGTTGAACTCAAAAAAGTTCACTCCATATACCCATGAAGCGGTCCGGATTTTTACTAAAGCAGTATAACATAGATGTATCGAACTAAAAAAGTTTGAACTTTCTGCACACCAGTTGTTTATCAGTTTATCATGTGGACATCAACAAGACAAGCTAAACACTGGATACCTAATCATATCGTCTCTCTTCTGTCAATGTCTGTTTCACGAAAATTAGTATAAGTACATTGTAGATAAGGCATTTTTTATTTGGCCTTTTATTATGAATTCTGAAGATTTCGAATATTGATGCAATTTAAGATTTTATAATGAATCCACTCTTCACATATATATGATTCACTGTAGAGTAATACCACATCCTGATAATTATACTAAGTATATCACAAATTACACGACAAAACGAGACATAACAAATATAAAACAACACTGGATCCAATTTTATTTTTTGAGTGTTGTAAAATTAAAGAGAACCCAAACAGTAGGGAAATAATTGTCCATGTAAAGCACATAAAACCTTATCTAGGAACAGTTCCTTTAGCTTGGTCATTAATAAGGGAATCATAATCTGACGGGGGGGGGGGGGGGGGATGATACAACCCCAGAACCTAGCTTTGATGGCTTAGAAGATGAAGGTCCCGTAGATAATAAAATAAAAAACAATACCCCCAAGAAAATCCAGGTTTGGTTGAGCAATTAAGAAGCCATTACGGTACTCCCCAGATGTAATATAGTGTAAATAGTTTATTTTTTCAATCATAATAAGACAGTATATTTTATTATGATGAAATTGGTTCCTTTACAATTGAGTGGAGATAATAAAAATGCAAGTTCTTGTCCATGTTTCATTGACTTTTATCATGTTTATCTTATTATAATTTATTAAGAGAAGGGAACAAATATTTATGATTTAATGTACCTACTGAGTCACTATGTTTACAATATATAGGTTACAATTATACATGTATGTGTCGTGAATTAATATTCGTCAGCAGCATTACTAGCATTGTAAGAATTTAGACTACATATACACTTCTTTAGTCTAGAAAAAGGCTTATTATTTTAACATATTGATTGAGGAGTATATGAATCTGATGTTCACTCGACCCATGAAAAAGGGCTGTTCTACATTTATAACAGAACTCAAAATAAAAGTCGAGACAGGTCTTTAAACTGATTAAAAAATTATTTCTTGACATAAGTAATTGCTTGCTGTGAGAAATATGCGAATTGTTCATATAGAAAACACAATTATCATTTTTATTTATGTAATTAAAACAAATACCTACTGTCATGACTGTCTTGTAACTTGGTGACTTAAGTTTCTGTTATTTTACAGATATGGAATCCCAACAGGTGCCTATTGCTGGAAGGGTCCGTCCGATCTTCCATACGGACTACCATTGCCCCGTAATCACCTGTGATAGTCGAAATTTCTCAAAGTTCTATCAATACATGAGACATTTTCGAAAGTTTCATACACCGATATTATCAGTTTTACCATGTACAGCCTGTGTTGATCACTTCAGCAAGACGAGAGTGGAATTGAGGGATCATCTGTGCCTCAATCATCGTTACACAGCGCTTACCGCAAAAAAAACCCCTGCTGATGGTATGACCAGAAGAACCCTTATGAGTACCAGATATGTCATCGGGACTAAATATACCGCCGATTAAGGAACAAATATATACCACAGAAGAAACAGTGTTGGCATTGTAGATGTGAGAGATACAATTCCTAGAGACATGGACACGGAAATCGTAGACAAGGACGGGAAACTTGTGTTAATTGTCAAAGACCAAAATATAAGTAGATGAACAGTAATTGTGACATTTGATTAATTTGATATATTTTATATTCATGTATAATATTGTTAATTTATTTCTTGATTATTTAAATATATGTTTTTGGTATAAACCAATACTTATATATATTGGTTTAGGTGGGGGAATGTAGCGGAGACGAATATTTGTATAATTATCTAGACGTATTTGCCGGGAACTTCAAACCAAATATTTTTCAAATAGACCGAGATAACTAACTCTGTGTCTTGTCAATTTCCGTTTCATTTTATGAAAATAATTTACCCGGACATTGGTTGTCCCTTTGAAATACTTTTCATATAACTTATTAGCCAAAATTTACTGTATTGTCATGAAATTATATTATAAAATGGCTGCTATTTAGAGAGGTTCCGAATGTCGTATCTCGGAATTTAACATAGGCTATGCTTGATTGACTTTTAGGAGTACGCCATTTTACATTTCAATAACAAAATAAGTAAAGGTAAATTTAATTGGTTTGATTTCTAAACTTAAATCCTATTGGATACTATTATGTTACTAAATTAAGGTGCTCTGGCACTATATATATACAAATATTTTACCCATTCAAATTGCTTAATCATTTAGAGAGCCACAGTCTACTAAAGAGACTTACAAGATAGGTGCATTTAGATGTAAGGGAGATATTTTTGACCCATTAATTAACTTTTACCTTTGTGGCTTCGCCACACATCGGAAATACAAACTTGTTCATTTAAAATGTAGGATATACTATAAAGATAGGAATAGGATTTAACTTTAAATTAAATAAGGGTTAAGAGTAGAATTTTGCAAATATAACTTAAGGGAATTTAATTTAATATTGTATGTTGTCTTGTGTAAATATACTTGCACAGATATATATGGTTTTGTGTCAATTAAAATATGAAAACTTTATCGTCTCACAGAGACTAAGGTCCTATAACCCGGACGTAGTTGTTGTTATGTGGTCTTGGTATCTTTCAGTTTAATAACTTGGTTATTACAGTCCCGGTTGTGTTCTTTCAGGGGAAATAAGTCTTGAGAGACGAACACCACATTAGATGAATGAAATGTGTGCCTGCTTTTGATAATTTTACTAGTATGTAATTAAACATATACAATATTTTTAATACTTAACAGTTACAAGAAAGCCAAAGGAAGATGAGATCAATTAACCAAGACCTTGATGTAGACCTGAGATATAAAGGGAGTCTAACGAGTCGAGTTAGGGAAGATCTTCTTTGGCTCAATTGGTTAGAGCGCTGCCTTTAAATCTCGAGATTGAGGGTTCGGATCCCGCTGGTACAATCCATGGATTATTCACAACAACCTTAAACGATCACAGAGTCAATATACTGCACATGCGAGAGAGGTATGCACACAGATGTTTAACTCAATCTAAAGCCAGAATGATAACGAATAATCATGGCTGAAACACTTCTCAATTTTAAGATTTAAAAGGTAATTAAAGGTGATACAGTTCTGAGTCATATTTTGAGGTTGATGACCCCTTCTGTGGTCATTTTTTTTACCAATTTTTCAAACTTCAATTGTATAAAACTAGATAAAATCAATAAAAGAGATAGTCCATTTAGTACATATTCCAAGGGGTAACTTGATGGAAAGAATAAGTATTTACTGTTTCATTGCATTTACTAGAAAAAGAGTACTTTGTGGCAAAAAAACCAAGATTTTTATAGAAAATCCACAGCCTTAAGTACAGAGATTTTCGTTACTAAATTTGAAACATAGATTACTCACTTGCTTTTCTATGATGCGCTAGTGTTATACAAAATACTCTAACCAACCTGTAAATTCCAAAATACCTCGTGCTGAGTCACTAAAGTCGAGCGCACCCTAAAAGGTGTACTTGATTTGGTCCATATTTTTATATGTTTTAAACAATAACTTCATAAATAAACTTGTTTTAAGAAAATCAATGATAGTACTGCATGCAATAATCATATATCTATTAGT
Source organism: Mytilus galloprovincialis (assembly GCF_965363235.1). Lineage (NCBI taxonomy): Eukaryota > Metazoa > Mollusca > Bivalvia > Mytilida > Mytilidae > Mytilus > Mytilus galloprovincialis. The sequence goes on along the minus strand of NC_134848.1, from coordinate 25,197,109 downwards.
CATGAAATTACCAAATATGAGAGTACAAGGATAAAGGCTGTTGATTTTCTATAAAATTTCCATATGTCAATAAAATTGTGAAAGGAAATGGGGAATGTGTCAAAGCGACAACAACCCGACCATAGAGCAGACAACAGCCAAAGGCCAGCAAAATGATTCTGACCAATGCTTATATTCCAAATATATATGTATATGCCTCTATTATTGTTGTTGTTACCAATTATGGAAATCAATTGTATGTGATTTTATGCCCTTTATCGGCCCTATGATTTGGGAAATAAAAATATTCTATTCTAATTTCGTCAGATTTATTAGCACGATCAACACGAATGAAAATCGTAAGAGATACATTCCTAAAGTGTTAAAAGTTGCTGAAAATTTAGGCTGTATCCTTATTCTATCCCGTCATTTCCATTTACGGGAAAGAATAAAATGTCATATATATTGTATGTTGTATATCGTGTAGTGTGAGATTATGAATAAAGGAAAGATTGCACTGCCCATATTTACCTGTATTCCTTACATTATTTACTGTTTAAGTTCAAATCAATCATATCGTTTATTTCGTTATAGGAGTGTCAGGTTTTATTACGAAATAAACCAATATGTAGATTGTGCAATTTAATTTGTATGTATATTACGGGATAGAATGAGGATCATTTTATATATATCTAATATGTAGATTGTGCAATTTAATTTGTATGCATAATACGGGATAGAATCAGGATAATTGTATATATATCTACAAAACACAAAAATAATTAATACATATCGTTTATTTCATAATTTAGAGTATTATAGATAACCTTAATTACGAAATAAACAAATATATAGATTATAATATATTGATTGCTTTTGTATGCAATACATGGGATAGGACGAGGATCAGTATATTACCGTAGTAATCTTTAAAGACCCAAGACACAGATTGTTTATTTTGTAAATACGGGAAAGAATAATATCAGTGTCATCATGAATAAATGTTTTTTACTATTTTTATTTAGTAAATCATGTTATATATGGATAACAGTATACTAACTTACCATTAGGGAGCTACCATTTGATTTTTATGGGGGGGCTAGGATTAAATTTGAAAAAAAATAGGCAGGACAGGAGTTTTGAGTAAAAAAAAAGGCAGGATGAGAAACTTGCTAAAAAAAAAAGGCAGGATGACAATTTGTGTAAAAAAAGTCAGGATAAACTAGTAAAAAAAAAAGGCAGGACCGAATAGAGTAAAAAATAAAAAGGCAGGACAGAGATTACAACTAAAAAAAAAGCAGGACAAAATTTTTCATCCTAGCCCCCCCCCCCCCCCCCCCCCCCATAAAAATCAAATGGTAGCTCCCTTACATGAATATTTATGGATGTCTGCCCATCACTAAAATCTGTATACTCGATGTCAGGTAATTGAAATATCTTTATACATATTGTTTATAGCCGTTAAAAATCCATCACCACAATTTAAAGTTTTACACAAACAACACAACAAATAACAGAACATGAAACGTATTTACAGTTGATTGGCTTTGTCTTCTTTATCTGAGAAATTACAAATATGTATCCATACATATTAAACGGAATAAACGATATCAATATAGGTAATACTTTTTTTTTTTAATATTTCTGAAAGGTAAGTTAATTATACACGATATTCCAGTGTATATAAAGTGCGAATCCAGCTAGTTCATTTTTACTGTTATATGCGGGTATGTCTATTGTAGAATAAAGGATCATGGGAAAACTGTATTTGTTTATGTTTTGAAAATATCAAGTTAAGTGATTTGAAGATAAGTTTTAACATATTTTCATTGTGATATGTCTTTATAATATACAAACATAGCATTAAAGTTCAAATAAGTGTTATAAAAGCATCATAATATAGCATATCGATTATTGAAAGCGATCCATTTTAGCTATAGATGCGATGAATTATCACTGTTAGTGCAGTCATTATTAATGTAGAATTTTCAAAGATGCGAGAAATTTTTATTGTAGAATTATGTGATAAATGCACTTGCAACAAACGAAAAAACTTAGTTGATGACTTTAGGATTTATGATACATGTATTTTCAAATTGAAATACAAACTCCTCATTCATTCTTCATCAAATATATAGCTTTTCAAACTTGTAACAAAAGCGATTCTCAAAATGAAAAATTCTAGATCCGCGAATGGATACTACCGCAGAGGTAAAACCATACACATTTGGGTTATTGTACACGAAATGATTGCTACAATTCATTTTTGTTGATTTTAGACCCTTTGGAACTCTATGTGGGCTGTTTCAGCAACTAGACAAAAAATCCCCAAACTAGATACACGGTTAGATTCAGCATGTCAACGAATCCCAAATATCTATATTAAAGGACTTTTGTCTTTAAATCTGGACCCCTCAAAATTGAAAAAGGGACCAAAAATATAATAAAAATGCATGCATCGGATACATTTGTTATTGAAGACATGACTGTAACAATAGGATTGATATACACAAATATCTTATTCTAGGGGTCTCATTGGGGGGGGGGGGGTCTGATCCCGGATCCCGCTTACTGTTTTGGCAGATTCCCGTATTCCGCTTATTGTTTTGGCAGATTCCTGTGTCCCGCTAGACTTCATTTCTCGTTTTTCACGACACAATCTTTTGACTTTCACCTGTCACGCTTGCAAAAAATCGGCAATCCGGCGTCACGCTTATACCCAAATGCGACCCACTAGTTTACTCTATTCTGAATCATATTAAGCCCATTATACATATATTAAAAAAACAGTGTGGATTCTTTTATACCTTTTTATCCGTCTCGTTTCGTTTTTGAGCCATATATAGATGTCGTATGTGACAATGAGACAACTCTCCATCCGAGTCACAATTTATAAAAGTAGACCATTATACGTAAACATACGGTCTTCAACATGGAGTCTTGGCTCACACCGAACAGCAAGTTATAAATGGCTCCAGTGTAAAACCTTTTAAACGGGAAAACAAAGATTCAATCTATATCAAGATGTACGTAATTAGTGGTGAAGTGTCATGGAAATGGATAAAAAAAAAATAAGGATAAAGATCCCTATACGCTTTATAAGAAACTAAATGGAATACATTTGAAATAAATGTTATTTCTATTGAATTTATTAGAGTGTTTTAAAACCAAACTTTCCTCCGTAAGTTAAATTTTATCAAATCTTTCTCTTACTTTATCTATTGTTTGAGCAAGTCGGCTAAATTAAGGCCTTACAGCTAATTTCATAATGCATGCAAAGCAAAACTTTGGTTGGCTTGCTTGCTTTGTTTGTTTAATTATTTATACAAACTTTGTAAATAAGATTGACATTTTTAAACAATATGATTAGGCATATGATAGTTTAACCTGTATTTTTAATATTTGAATTAAATTGGGTGTTATCATAACGATTATCCAATAAAAGAAAAACAAGCAAGTCAACTAAAGTCTTGCTCTACATGCTGAAAGAAATGAGCTGTAATAGATAAAAAAAAAAATAAAAAAAATTATACAGTGAAAATGCACCGCATATACAGTACTAATGATTCGCTCCACAGTAAAAATGAAAGAATAGTATCATTATTCGACAGTAAACATGACTAGCATTACGAAATCATCATAGTGGAATTTAGTTAAATATGAAGAAACTGAATGACAAAACATATTCTACGTTATACAACTTTATTAATTGTATTAAAATGAATATTTTGTACTGCAACAACATCTTACCTGTTAGTTATAAAGCACCTGCACGATCTGTTCGTGAAATGTCATAAATATTCACCTATTTTGGTATATATTTCAAAGCTGGATGGCTTTAGGTGCGATAAAACCCCGCTCGCGTCTCTTACTTTGTTTTATTAGTATTATGTATTTCTGAACATATACATTTTAACTAATTTTCTTCATTTTCTTCGAAAGTAAAAAAAAGTTCGTCTGTTTATTTATCATTCTACATTAGACATTTATGGCATATACAGTAAAAATGATATTTTAGGATCCGCACTTTACATACACTGATATTCAATGCACCGAAAATAAAATGAACTTACTTTCTACGGGGATTATAATGGTGGACATTACCTTTATGTACTCGTATCTACGAGATGTGGTAATCCACCCTAGTCTGTACAGGACTATTATGTAGTTCCTAGCAGCCCTGTCCCTCATTAAATGACACCACTCCAGGCGGATATCCACATGCAACGAATTGATGTAACAAAATGTGGCTAACAAAATACGGTCCCAATGATGTAAATTATGAGTTCAAAATAATCCCCTTATTCTATAAGGCCAAAGCCTTGCAGCACCTATTAAATCTTGTATTTCGTTCCATAGAAGAAATATACGTCTATTTCGGCTTACAGGCATTTTGAAGGTAATTAACTTACCTGATGCGCTACCTATTTATTAACATAACTCACCTATTCAAAATCACTGACACTGGAGAAATCAAACACGTAAGCAGATTTGCTGTATGTGTTTGATAATCTTTTTCCTTTTCCACTCTTTGCATTTGTTTGCCTTTCTGTTTGTCTTTTATCCCCAAGGGTGACTGGGCTATAGAAATATGGTCACTTGGTCTTCTCCCGACCGGCAGTAAAACGCTTGCCGAAGTAGGGCGTCCGTTTGGCTGTGCGGGATGTATCAAATTTGCAGTCACGTCCGGTCAGAAGGGGGACGTTAAATCCGATGCCTCGTGTAAAGAGAGTGCCACGTTCTTTGCACGTTAAGAACCCTTGCAAGAACTCTGAATGGTCCGTAGGTGGCCTGTTGCAAGGCAAAATTCCTGTCCCTATCCAATATACCCTCATTTTCCAGTGGCAGTCCAAATTTCCCCGACCATCATCCCATATGGCCTCTATTGTATTTATTGTGAACTTGTTCTCGTCCTGAATCTGCATAAAATATTTGCCACTGGACGTTAAGCAACCAACAATCAATCAATCTGTTTGTCTTTTTTCTTGAGTGGATTAAATGTAGGAGGAAAGAACAGTTTTTGAACATCATCCTCATCTGTTGAATACTCTGTCAAATCCAAAATCGGTTTGGATGTTTTTTTAATGATTGTCACACTTCTTTTAGTACAGCAGGCTTTGCTTGTCCCTTGGGCTTCCTCACTGTTGTTAATGCTAGCAGGCAAAGAAGAGCCTGTGGGTTCCGATGTGTCGACTGTTGATGCATCTTCTCCGTCAGACTCAGCAGCACTCCCTTGTACGATAGTTATGTTATGTCTGGCCTCATCTGCTTTAGAAGGTGGCGTCCAAGTTCTAAACAGTGGTTTTGTGCAAGTGAAACGAGGTGTCCAAAGTATATATAGTCATCATAAGGTCAAAGAAGGATGCATATATGTTTCCAGCTCTGTGGACATGATTTCTTCAAACTATTTCGCAGAGATGTTGTTCAAAGGGTTGGAGTTGGTGCCATTAATTCTTCTGAAATGGTCTTTAGCGATTTTCCAAGCCCCTTCAATTCTGTTGGTACAACACTGTACCTCTTCATTAGTTTCAGTGTTAATATACACCTGCTTAAATGAAGTTTTGTGGATAACTGTGAAATGTTCGTATCCCAATCTATTAAGACCAGAATATGCCCCCCCAGCTATCAGAAAATATCCTGCTTCCCGGTTCAATTTGCTTCTGAATTAACGGTATCAAATACATCAGCACCTCTACTGTCTACTGGATGCATCTCATCTTGTTGGAACTTCTTTCTATCATACCAAAAATCGATATACGGTTCCCCGTAGTCCTACCCTATTGTACTTGATTTTTCTCCCAAATAGGCACTCGTCCAGCTCTACATCACCTTGAAATCTTATCATTTCATACTCTGTGTATATATATTCACAAAACATCTCTCGGATGAAGCTAGCCCAATGAACAGATGTTGATTGATATTCCATATTAGCACATTTAGCCGACATGTGTAGACTATGCCCTTCTATGTAATACTTTATAAAGACGATCAGATCTCTAATATTATAAGAAGACCTTTCAAAGAAGGAGTTCTTTCTAATACCTAGTTCATGCCCCTTTTTGCATCTAAACGTGAAACCATCTGTTGTGCTTGTTCGGCGGTTCAAAGTACAGTTTGCACCACAATGACAAATTAATTCCGATGGTAATAAACGATTTACTCGAAGCCAGTTAAAAACTGTTGTGTCATTAGACATAAGCAAATATCTAAAACTCTACAAGTTACCAAAATCTTGAAACAAAATATCTTCAACATTAGATTTCCTTAAAGCAAAACTGCCTTCTCCGTGTTTTTTCCTACGTCTTCCCTCTGCAGTGGCCATTTCTGAATGGTCAAATTTGTAATACCACAACTCAAAACACGCCAACAGCAAATTTGGTTTATTTAAAACACTGATTTTTATTTACTGTATTTACTTCTTACTAACAACATATGTACCTGTAATTACCTTTATTCTATTGCATAAACAAAAAACGCCAAATTTGCATATTTAACGGAATAAACGATATCAATATAGGTAATATTTAAATGCATTTGGTAAATTACGTGAAAATTTAAACTATACAGTATTTGGTGAAACATATTGATTTTTTATGTAATTTTTCTTCCCCCAAAAATATCTTTACCCCTTTTTTATATGATCTCCCCAAAGAAAACCCTTTCATAGACTTTTTTTTTACATTCATTAATTATTCTTTTCTATCCCGTATTCAATATAAAAAGACTTTTTTTTTATTGAAATCGCCGTATATATACTGGTCCTCATTCTATCCCGTATTCAATATAAAAAGACACTTTTTTATTGAAATCGCCGTATATATATTGATCCTCATTCTATCCCGTACTCAATAAAAAAAACATCAGCATCATGAAGATTACTTTAAAAAAATATTGGACTATATCCTTATCGTTTTCGTAATTTCTTGATCGATGCACTTAATTACTTGCGAATAATTTCCAAAAAGGCAATGGAAAATAAATTGGCGTTGACAGTATGAAGAGATCCAGTTATACGGTTTCTACATTAAATACGAAGTTTCATACGAAGTTTATAACTGTGGCTATACGAGTAATGACATTTCACGTATACTGAACTTGAGTATTAGAAGTGTTCCGAATGAAAAGTAAGGATGTTCCCCCTTAATCCTCATACCAACCTATCATTGCATCAATATTGTATTGATTATTTGTTCAAAATCTTAATAAACACAGTTACATACCTTTTATAGTCTATATAGAATGTGCAAATACATGTGTGTGATGATCGGAAAACCCATCAACCAAACACTCTTTTGTTGATCGGAAAGTTTTTAAAGTGACCATCAGGCGAGTATTTTAAATTAATAATGTACTACATATTCAAAATATAATGATAAGTAACTAAAAAATGGTGACTGCTGTTTAAATTTTGTAATGCGCGAAAATGAAGAATGTTTTCTTCGTTGTTGTGTAGTGTTGGTCTTTTTATTGCTTTTCAAAAATCGATCCAAAAATTTACAAGTTGTCCAGCAGAGTATTTTTATTAATGACAATGAACTGAAATTGCTTAAAAGGGGTTTTAAATAATCGCCAACTCCCACTGTGGATCATGAAGTTTTAAAGCAGACATGTTGAAATTTTGTCGTAGATTGAGACTAACTGAATATTTCGCTGATAAAGAAAGTGAGGAGGACGATTCATTAGTAAGAAACAAATCTACCTTTATTCTAAATACCGGAAGAAACAAGTGTTTAGATGACTATATTGAAATGTTGTCGTAGATTGAGACTTACTGAATATTCCGCTGATAAAGAAAGTGAGGAGGACGATTCATGAGTGGAAGAAACAATTGTTTAGATGACTATATAGAAAATTTGTCCAACTACCCACTTACACAAAACAAAGTCGACCACAATTTATCTAAAGGCGAAAAGTCAGCACTCCAAAAGCATAGTTATAATATAGTTATAACTCAGTGATTCGACATTTTACTCGGAAATTCCTGACATAATAGATCATCTAGGCAAGAGAAGAATGACAACCGTACTGAAAAAATACAAAACGTCAACTACGGAAAAGGACAATGATTATTTGAAAAATTTTGAAAGAAAAACGAGTAACTTTTATGGCCTTCCAAAAATTAATAAATCAAAGGAAATCCAATGTCCGGTGGACTCTCAGAAAAATGAATACATTAAAGTGCGAAACCCGTCGGATCTTAATCTTAGACCCATCATTGCTGGTCCAGCGTGTCCCACCAACAGACTTAGCAACTTTTTAGACATAATTGTGAAACCATTATGTAAATATGTACCAAGCTATATAAGAGAAGATACCAAGATCCAAGAGCACTTATGATCTTGAAACGACCAGATACACCTAACTACACTCCTCGAAACAAAGTTAAAGCTAAACGGTCAACTGAAGCAGAACCATACAATAGGTAGTCCGCAATATCCAGACAGGGTAGCCGGACTGAAAAATCCACATATCATCATTATCTTACACCTGTCAAAAACAGCACCGATTCAAGATCGTTTAGTAAGCTTTGATGTCACCAGCCTTATACGAACAGTCCATACAATTTAAGCAATACAATATTGGATCGCAAAACATCGAGATGCAAAATCAAATCGATTCACTATTGACTTTATACTCGATTCTGCTAAACTTATTCTGGAAAACAATTCTTTCTATTTCAATGGCAATAACTATTTGCAGCATCGGGGGACAGCAATGGGAACAAAATTTGCACCAACCTATGCAACATTAGACTGAACAAAGACTGTATCAAGAAGTTGAAAATGATTTTTGAGTTGAATTTGCAAGAGAATTTGAATTATCATGGAAAAGATACTTTGATGATTGCTTCAGTATCAAATCCGACGAAGAACACCAATTATTTTCGGCAATACTAAATAACCTTCATACCTCCATAAAATTAACGATGGACGAAAAATTCTGCTTGTTTTAAGTTTAGTCTGCATTCTTTCTCTCAAGCCAATAAGATATTCTTCTCTCCATATAGACCAGAAACTGTTAAGGAGTCGTTGTCCTTTCTTCCATAGCTGGAGTAATTTATCCGAAGAGCTTTCTCATCTCTTGTAATTTGGATCTTTAATATGAAAGTCAATCTCTGAAATACCAACTTTTGGATTGAGCGATAGAAAATGGCTTGGTGTTAAGGTAATTGTAGAGTTAATGTCGTCACCTACATAAACTAATGGTCGGGAATTGATAATTGCTTCTACTCCTTTTAATACAGTCTGTAATTGTATATCAGTAAGTAACTTCTTCTTTTTCGAAGAGAACGTTTCACAAGACCCACAAGTCTTTCGTAGAACCCTCCCATCCATGGCGAAAGTTCGATAATAAAGCTCCAACGAATACCCGAGTTAGAGGCAAAGTTCCGTACATCTTCATCATGCATCTCTTGTGACCAAACCGACTGTATAACATTGCTACTTAATTTGAATTGCGACGCATTGTCACTGACAATAGCACAGGGTGTACCTCTTGTTGATATAAATCGGCGCAACGCATATAGAAATTCTTCTGATGTCAGATCATGAATCATTTCTAAGTGTAATGCTCTAGTTACAGTACACGTAAATAGACATACCCAACGTTTCCTCGTTTCACTCTCGAATTTCACTTGAATGGGTCCTAAATAGTCTAGACCAACACTTGAAAATTGAACATCTTGCGAAACACGAGACTTTGGTAACGGAGCCAACACTGGAATTGTAGTATGTGCAAAAGAAAACTCATACGACGAGAATACTTATACATACATTTACAGAAAATTCATGGTTTAGATAAGGTAACATAAAAAAAATGGCAATGGAGTCCACAGGAGATGACACTAATCAGCAACCTTCCTATTACGAAGGTATTTGTGAGGATGACACCATTTTCGACCTGATTGAATAGCTTGAATTAAGTGATACTACACAAACATTTGATATAGATAACATTATTCCAGACGTAAACAACAACGAATCGCAAGATGACAATATTGGGCAACTACTAATAGAATCTGATAGTCAATCATCAAAAGGAGAACAACTAGCTGAGAATATGGAGACGGACGCCAATGACCAGGAGGACAACACTGAAGCCGTTAGTGTCATAACCGTAAGTGACGAAGAGTTGTGTGAAGACACTACTGTTGGACGGTCAGGCTATCGTTTCACAAAGAATCGTACGACAATCTTAGATCGTACGTCGGTCGTAAGTCAAATCGTAAGTTTTTTACCGTTTCATAAAATATCGTAAGTACAATTTTATCGTAAGTTTGATCGTAAACTTACGATTATCAACTAACACTCGTACGACAATCTTCGAGAAAATGGCTGCGTTCATGATGGTACGGAATGAAGGAGAAAGATTGAGAAAAGAAAGAACGTTCAGAGAGAGGTCGACAGCGCTAGATGTTTTAACTGATCGGGAGCTGATAGAGCGGTATCGTTTCCCTCGTCAGGGAATTTTGTCCTTGACAGATCTTGTCACTCAAGATATCCAGAGGCCAACTGCTAGATGCCATGCCATTCCACCCTTTTTACAGGTATACTTTTAATGAAACAATATTATCCTCACACCATGTCAATGACAACAGTGTAATCAAACAAAAGCGACGTCTATGTCAAATTATGTCCCTTTCCTATAATAACCTTGATGGACAAAGTCGTACCTTTTACAACTCGTACCTATAAAATATGTCATTCTTATAGCATTACACTAGGTATCAAAATGAATAACTCTACATTTTCATATAGCATTCCACTAAGTAAAAAGGTATTTTAATACAGTCTATTAGTGTATCATGAGTTTGTTGGGTCGTTAAGGATACTAGTTTCACTGATCTATGATATCGGATATGTTCCTAATGTCGTACTGAATTACAATCTTTTTTATAGTCAGAGTTGGTATATCTGATTGTCGGAACATGGAAGTATTATATTGACATATATAATACTTCCATGGTCGGAGCAAAGGGTTTTCGGAATAGTGGGTTATCGGACTTATGGGTTGTCGGACCAAGGGGCTGTCGGACCTATGGACTGTCGGGATAATGGCTTACAACCCCCGTTGAACACTTTCATTTTCTTTGTTTAACGGACCGTTCAATTGACATTTAAATTTGTAAGATTATTATAAGTTTCGAGTTGATTGGACGACAATTGCATCAAAAACGACCTTGACCAAAAACTGTAACCTAAAGCGGGACAGATGACGAACGATTAAACCAGAAAAAATAATGACCCAAATGGGGCATAATTAATGGTGCATACAAAAATTGTGACGTGATGTACGTGAAGAATTATGAAACAAACATACTCAATTTTGATGATGGATTTCCCTTCGGATCTGTTCCTAACGTAGAATTACTGTACCAAGAGGCGTATTTTTAGGGGTGGCAGCCCCCCCCCCCCCCCCTTATGAGAAAAGAAAATTTGATTGCTTATATAGGGAATCACTGACGCGTGACGAAATCGGGCCCACTCTTAGGCAACCAGTGGGCCCCACTTATGAACATTTCTGGATCCGCCACTGGTACCAGCTGACAGACAAAATGAATTGTCTTTCAACATAAGCAGCAAACCCATTTTAACACGAAAACACAGAAGCAATAGTTATATCATAACAATAAGTAATTTCTATAGCATCACTAAGTCTATTTAGTACATTCGTAAAGCATTACACTAGGACACTATATTGCATCACTGCCAAAAAGGGACATTCGTCAGAGAGGGTTCCCAACCCAGCATAAAGGGGAGGTTCTAACTATATGTCCCCATTCAAATGCATTGATCGGACAAAAAAAGGGGGAACCCCCGGAACCCCCCTCTGGATCCGCCACTGTTCGTTTAACATCCGTCTAGGAATAAATTCTTATATGAGCACAACACGCTAATCCTATAGTATCACATTAAGTCATTCTTATAGAAACCCACAAGAACATTGGCGGGTGTTGGAACCCCCCTTTTTTTGGAAGATCAATGCATTTAATTAGGAGCATATAGTTGGAAGTCCCCCCTTTTTACTCTGGGTTTGGAACCTTCTTTTTAAAATTGCTGGATCCATCCATGTAGGACGTTCTTATAGCATTACATTAAGTCATTACGATACCATCTAAGTAGGTTATTCCTATAGCAACACAATAAATTTAAAAAAAGAAGAGGTGGTAAAGTACTAAAGTTGTTAATGAATCAAGTATCCACAATAGACACAATGGCACACACATTATTAATTATAGGCCATCGTGCGGGCTTCAACAATGGGCAAAGTCCATGTCGCGTTCATGGATAAATTATTTAGGGATAGATCTTGACTTGATAAACAATTTTAACCCATGTCAGATTTGCTCTGAATGCTCCTGTTTCAAAGTTATAAGCCAAAATCTATATTTTACCATTAAGTCATCCCACACCGAGACATTATTGTAGCATCGCACTAAGCCATTCCTAATGCATCCCACTGAGAAATTATTGTGGCATCACACTTGACCATTCCTTAAGCATCCCACTAGGACACATTTTGTACCATCGATCTTAGTCATTCCAATATCAGCACAATAGGTTAATAATAACGCCATTCATAAAGCATCAGACTAAGATTAACCTCTAGCATGAGAACAAAGCATGTGTTTTAAGCGACACTCCCTTTTAAGTACGAGGTTTTTGCAACTTGTTTTGCTGTTTCTGGTTTTCTGAGTTGTGTTATGTATACCATTGCTTGCCCTCAGGATGTTTTAGTATTTCTCATGGCATTTTCATTTTGTATTTATAACTAAATTTTTCCTGTATTGTATCTTTCGTCTCTCTTTATAATTATAGAATTATACAAAAACATGTACCAAATACATTAGGAATGTGTCCTTTGAAGACATATAATGCCCCTTTATGCCTATAACGTTATAAAGGGACACAACTGAAGACATTCACTACCTAATATAAAAAAGAAGATGTGGTATGATTGCCAATGAGACAACTATCAACAAAAGACCAACATTACACAGACATTAACAACTATAGGCCACCGTACGGCCTTCAACAACTTGCATCCGTGCATTTTTCTTGAACTTCAGGCCTCTACAATAACTTTTTTTCCAACTTGTCATGTAGGACAAGTACAAACCAAAATTTCCTTGTCCTAATGAAATTGCTACTTGTCCAAAAAATTCTATTTAAAATAAACTTTTCACATTTTTAGTTGATTAAAGGAGCAAAACGAATTTAAAAGATATAACAGAATTTGATTTATTTCTTTTGAAATACTTTTCAAAAATATGAGTCAAGTACAACTGCGAAACTAGTCATGTCACAGGAATTAGGTTATTCATCAATGCCAGTCTCATCATACTCTAAACATGAGGCACCATCTGAAAGGCCAATATACACTCATTGGGTTTGTATCCTGTTTTTTTTTAAAGTTGAAAAAAGCTTATTCAAATGCAATCAATAAAAATAAGAAGATAAGCCATCATAAGGTCTGATTGCCGATGAGACAACTCTCTGCAAGAGACCAAATGACACAGAAATTAACAACTACAGGTCACCATAATGCAAGTATTGTTTTTTTCTACTTATGATCAAATATGATTTTGTGAATTTTATGGTAAATAAAAAAATTACCAGTATGGTATTTATTATAAGGAACAGAATAAGGTAGCAAAATGAGGTACTGTTTTGTCTTGGTTCCGAAATGTCTCCTGCCTTGTCAAACTGTCTATCAATCATGTCTACTAAATATGTCTCTACGGTGCCAAACTGTCTTTTAAACTTGATGCTGAATCTTCCGAGGTGACGAACTGTCCTGTAAAGTTACCTTATCTACAAAGCGCATCACTGATTCGGATTAGTAAGACTGGTTTCCGAGAATAGTATACCTTTTAGTTTTACCTGTTAAAAAGTACCTGACAAAGAACCAGTTAAAAATTATCGATTGCAAGTAAACATGTTGAAGGAAAAGGCTTTGCATTTGAATAAACAGAATACAGAAACATGTCAAATTAATATTTGTTTTCTTGTTTTCTGTTTATAATTACTTTGTTCATCAAAGTTGAATTAAATTTATTTTCTGCAGAATAATAATGTACTTGTCCCGACGGACAAGCTTGATACAGTTTTTACTTGTCCGACCTCTGAAAACAGTAAAATCTATTTCAAATCACTGAAATGGGAAATACATTAAATAGCTCACACAAAATAAGGAAGGATCTCAATTTATTAATACTTAGTCCATTAGTAATTACATTTTTTTACAAATTTGTTCATATATTTCTTTTTAAGTATATTACCAACATGACAAAGGACAACAAAATTTTAGATCAATGCATAACACTACAAAATCTTGTAACTATATCAATGTTTCTTTTTATAAAATTGAATTAATTTGACACAAATTTATGTTTTAAACATAAATTATAAAAAAAAAATCAACCAATTTTGATTTTTTTTAAGATTTTCAAATGTAGTTTTGAGATGGCCAGGGAGCACCCATGACTCGTTCATGTTAACCAATTCAAGTGTGCCAGTATACATGGATCAGATACCTAACAGTTGGTTGCAAGGAGACTCCAATTACCCGCTAAAGAAATGGCTGATGACACCACATCTGCATACAGCAAATGATTAAGAAGTGAGATTTAACAATGCTCACTGCAAGACAAGAAATGTGATTGAAAGATCTTTTGGTGTGTTAAAGTCAAGGTTTAGGTGAGAAAAATAATTTAGCTGTATTTTTTAATAAAACGAAACATTGATCGGTTGCAGACCATGTTATGTAAAGAAAATAATGTGTAAAATAGAATACAATCATGTCAAATCTTACCAACATAATATACACTATAATTCTAAGCAAATCCACTTTTTTATATAGAAAATATGAATAATAGCATGGTATATACACTTAAGGAATGACTGTAATATTTTTTCTGTCTATGAAGAAATAACATAAAAAATTTGGTGCCCACTGAATAACGCGCTTAGCGTAGCGGGTTATAATTTAAGTGTGCACCACATTTTTTATGTTATTTCAAATAGACAGAACAAATATTACAGTCATTTCTTATAACTTAAATCTAAATTCTATTTTAAACCGTAGAAAACCATGAAAAAACGTTGATGACGTTACCGTCACATGACTAAATTATGTCTATGGGCTCATAACAAAATAACGTCAGCCAATCAGAAGACGTGTTACATCCAAAATTAAATTATAATAGAATATCAACAATATTTCAGTTACCTTTTTCTTCATTTTTTTGTTATCATAGTGACAAACTGACTTGTTCATATTTGGAAATATTTTGACAGAAATCAGTTCACTCCTTAAATTAAATTACAATTACACAACTGCATCTTTTAAAACATGTTTGTATAAAGGTTAACTTATTAATTTCATCCATTTATGTTTTGAAATGATTTTGCAAGAAATTTATCTTATATCTATAGTATCCAAATTTTAGATCCTTTATTTTAATATAAAAATATGAATAAAATAATCAAATAGTTATGTTTTAAATGATTAATATTATTAACAGGTGTTTGCATAAAACTGGTGGACATTTGCCGTACAAGCTACCCAAATCTGTCAAAATAATAAGTAGTTGCTTTAAACTGCACAATGAGTGCCACTTTTGAATATTGAAGATTGAGGGAATGAAGTTGAGATTGAACATCATATTGACATGCCTGCAAATCACAACTGTGATGCACAGACCATCAGACAAAGACTTGTTAACCGATTTTAAACTTATTTCATTGTTGAATTTACATTTTGAATTAAATTTCTAAATTTTATTTCATTTGTTGAATTTACATTTTGAATTAAATTTCTAATTTTTATTTCATTTGTTAAAAAAAAAAACTTTTAATAAAGAAAAACAAAATTGTAAGCATTCATTTTGATAAGTATAAACTTGCTGTCCTATAAACTATTCAGAGCTCAGACATAAATAAGTCTAAATCTGCTTATCCCCGGCTTAGTATATATCTAGGATTTTGATTGGTTAACGCACGTTGTTACAAAACCCATAGCCCCTACCTTGACCAAAAACTTTAACATGAGCTTCACACTATCTTTTTCTTTGTTCAGTGGACCATGAAATTAGGGTCAATAATATAATTTGACATTAAAATTAGAAAGATCATATCATAGGGAACATGTGTACTAAGTTTCAATTTGATTGGACTTCAACTTCATCAAAAACTACCTTGACCAAAAACTTTAACCTGAAGCAGGACGAACGAACGGAGGCACAGACCAGAAAACATAATGCCCCGCTACTATCGTAGGTGGGGCATAAAAATCATCAACGTACAATGAACCTTCAATATTACTTTTTAAAACTTCAACAAGGCTGTTGATTTTAAGACTAAATAATGTAACAGATAAAATACTGCCCTGAGGGACACCCATCTTTTGCTCATACAGATCAGACATGGTCGAATTAACTCTAACATTAAATTGTCTGTTCGAGAGAAAATTAGAAATAAAATTAGGCATATTGCCTTTCAACCCCATATCAAATAGATCTTTTAAAATACCATATTCCCATGCAGTATCATAGGCCTTCTCAAGGTCGAAAAAGACCGACACTACATGTTCATTTTTCGCAAAACCATTACGGACAAATGGTTCGAATCGAAAAAGATGATCAAGAGTACTGCGGCCCTGTCGGAATCCACACTGGATATTGGCTAATAGCTTATTGGATTCAAGGAACCAAACAAGGCGATCATTGACCATCCGTTCGAGTGTTATAATGACACAACTGGTAAGAGCAATTGGTCGATAATTAATAGGATCCGTATGATCTTTACTTTGTTTTGGAATAGGCACGACGGTTGCAAGCCTCCAGATTGATGGTATATCACCAGATTCCCAGATGTTATTCATGAGCTGCAAGAGAGCGTCTAGTGAGGAATCTGGCAAGTGTTTCAAGAGTTGGTAGTGAAAATTATCAGGCCCACAAGCTGTATCATGGGGTTTTCACAGAGATGTTTTAAGTTCTTCAAGAGTAAATAGTTTATTATAATTTTCACCATTTTTTGATTTAAAGTTTAATTTAATTTTTTCTTTTTGTTTTTTAACTTTTTTAAAGTCTTCTCTGTAGTTGTTACAAGAAGAAGATTTCGCAAAAGTTTCACCAAGCTTGTTGGCAATATCCTTTACAGATGTTAATAAATCATTGCCGTCTTTCAAATGTTTTACAGTGGCTTTAGAATTTTTACCTTTTATTTTATTTACCTACAAGTCCGCCGTGCCTTAGCGCGAAAAATACGGAAATTACTCAAGTTTTCCGTCGTTGGTTGTTGACTAAACCGTCTTTCAGATTTTTTACGCTCACCTATGGCTTGATCACAAGCGATATCAAACCATGGTTTCCTGGGATGTCTAGGATTTGCCGAGGTCTTAGGAATAGTTCTGTCAGCAATTGACGTTAAAACTGTATTAAAAGTTAAAATTGGATCTTGTGCAGTCTCAAACATCTTTGACTGAAGTTCTGCTTGACAGAGATTCTCAAACAAGGACCAGAATTGAAGAATAAGACCCGTTTCCAGGATGAAGATACGTATTAGATCCATCATTAAAAATGCATAAATCCTTCTTGAGAGACAAAGTCCTCAATGATCTTACCTTTGGCATTATGAGTCTTGCTACCCCATAATGGATTGTGAGCATTGAAGTCGCCCATAAGTATAAATGGTGAGGGTAATTGATCAGTGAGGTTTTTGAGTTTTGCTTTATCTACAATTAAATTGGGTGGAATATATATCGAACATAATGTAATTGTTTTGTCTACTGATAAACGAATTGCAACTGCTTGCAGATCAGTGGTGAGTTGGACTGTGCTTTGAATGACGTTGTCCTTCACAAAAATGGATGATCCGCCTGCAGCAAGTTCATCTACTTTACAAAATGTGCTATACATGTTGTATCCTTTAAAGATACATTGTCACTTTCTTTTAAATGAGTTTCTTGATAGGGACAGAATATTTGCCATTCAACAGGCCACCTACGGACCCCTCAAAAAGTTGTTGCAATGGGTTTAAACGTGCAAAGAGCATGGCACTCTCTTTACACGAGGCATCGGATTTAACGTCCTTCTTCTGACCGGACGTGACTGCGAACTTGATACATCCCGCACAGCCAAACGGACGTCCCACTTCGGCAAGCGTTTTACTGCCGGTCGGGAGAAGACGAAATGACCATATTTCTATACCCCAGTCACCCTTGGGGAGGTAGAGCTGGTAGAAATGGTTGACAAAGCAGTGCATATATGCATTGCAATATGAGTGATATTGCCACCAACACCATTGTACAACCAGAAGTGAGAGGATTCTGCCTCCTAAAAACATGCAGAAGAACATTTCTAAGCCAGTATTTTGAGACAAAAGTTGATTTAGATTCAATGCTTAGGCATAACTGCTGAAGTATGTGAAAAAGAGTGTGAAAGTGATAATTGTCTTGTAAGTGAAGTGGAAAAGTGGGAAGTCGTAGATAAATGTCAATGAGCTGATGAACCTGATTGTACACAATTAAAGGAAATGCTAGAATCTTAATTTAATGCCGAAAATGACAGGATTGACCCAAACTTTGTCAATAAATCAATAAAAAAAAATAATCCAGCCTTGCAGTATCTAAAGTTATTATTTTTGTTTTCTAAAATCATGAGAACAACTTTTAAACGTTATTTTTTATATTATTTAATGAAATACACTAGTGTACATGTACTTGTAAATATAGTATGCCTTTTATTATTACTGCCAGGAAATATCTTCTCCGTCTTTCTTAATAAATATTTGTTTTATTTTCATTTATCCGTGGCATGATATTTTCACAAACTGCAACTACTTTATGTAATAATAAGGCATTGTTCTAGCATTCTCCCTGTATGTTCAAAATTAATTATGACGTACGTTCAGAAAAAAAAGAATTCTGTTTTAGTTTTATGTTGTGTATTGGTCTAACAGTGATTTTTGTCCTGTGACTGGCTGATGTTGTTCAACTTTTGTGCTATAAAATGTTATGCGTTTTTATATTTGTATATAAAGCTGTAATTGACAAATGTTATTCATTATTTTTTAACAGGAGTTAAACATTTACATGCAGATATATCGTCAGAGGAAGTGTGGGAAAATATGTCAACTGTTATTCAGCATACTCTCCAGGAAATGCAAAATAATGAACATGTATCTATAGAAGGTTCAGCATATGGAAACCAAGTTATGGCAGCAGCTAAATGTGTTGCAGGAAACAGTAACATTATAACGGTATTATCTCCAATCCTTAAAGACATGTCTTGCAGAGTTCATCAAGGCGACTTCAGTAAAATCACATTTAAATGGACGGGTGAGAGAGACACTATTTAGAAGTTTTAACGAAAATAGAATGGACGTGTCTTTTCTATCGTCATTTCAGTCAGTTTTAGATGATGCAGAATGTATTGTTGACGGTTTCAAAAGATTCATTCAACTTTTTATATCGTGTTTTATCAGACAATTTTCTATAGAGGTTTTGAAAGAAATTATTGAGAAAAAGATAACAAACATAAAAATGAAGATAATTCTGAAGGAACACCTGAATCCGTGCAGTTGATAGCAAGGTGTTATATGAAGTGGGATGCACACAGAGTAGATTGTAATATCAGACCATATTTAATTAAAAACATTGTAAGTGCTTTCTTCATATTCACAAACGGTGGTGTAGGAGGGTATATTAATTCTCTGGCCTGCCTTTCTCTGTCCACCATCACCTCACTTGTATTGAACACTTTGGACTTGGTGTTAACCATTACCCTGCCATTACTGACAGTGTAATTCCTTAGGAGGATTGCGTCCCCATCCTCCATTTTATCAGCCAATGAAACGTCATTCAGAACATCCTTCTTTATACCAGTACTGTCCGCCATTGACATTGTCATGTATTTGTAACCAGCTTTGGAGGTCATCTGCTGACTCCTGGCTACCATTTTAACTTTTATTGGTGACCCGAATGATGCAGACTTCTCCGTCAGCTTTTCCAATGTGTTCATCTGAAATGATAAGGACTTTTTTGCTTGGTATACGATAGATGTAGTATATTAGTTATTTAAAATTATGTTCAATTGCTGTACTTCTGATATTTCTTTGATAAGAGAAATATCAAAAATGTTTCAATTCTCTTTAACTTTCCCTGATACATAGTGAACATTGCCCAAAACCATTAATGAAAATTTATTTGATGTTATTTTTTCTTAAAAAAAATGTCCTGTACAATGTACCAACTCAGGCATATGGCCATTGTTAACGTATAGTTCGCTTCTGTGTGTGTTACATTTTCATTTTGTGTCGTTTGTTTCCTTTTATATTTGAGTGAATTTACACTACTACAAGACGTGTCACGGTATCTTTCTATTCCAAATTCATGTATTTATTTTTGATGTTATATTTGTTTTTCTCATCGGATTTTGTCTAATGCTTAGTTGGTTTCTGTGTGTGTTACATTTTAATGTTGTGCCGTTGTTCTGCTCTTATATTTAATGGGTTTCCCTCAGTTTTAATTTGTAACCCGGATTTGTTTTTTCTTCTATCGATTTACGAGTTTCGAGCAGTGGTATACTACTTTTGCCTCTATTTAACACAACGTTTAATTTCCCTTTCATAAATGTGCCCTTCTGAATTAGAATTTTTAACATAAGCAACACGACGGCTGCCACATGTGGAGCAGGATCTGCTTATGCTTCCGGAGCACCTGCGATCACCCCTAGGTTATAGTCTGGTTTCTTGTTGCTAATCTTTAGTTTTCTATGTTGTGTCATGTGTTCTATATGTGTCTATTATGTCTTTTTCATTTGTATGCAGGCTTTGTCAGTTTATTTTCGATTTACGAGTTTGACTGTCCCTCTGGTATCTTTTGTATTAAAAGAGGGAGGTTTGGCATGCCACGAAACAAGGTTCAACCCGCAATTTTTTCCTTTAAAATGTCCTGTACCAAGTCAAGAATATGGCCATTGTTATATTATGGTTCGTTTCTGTGGGTGTTACATTTTAACGTTGTGTTGTTTGTTTTCTCTTATTTTGGAGAGTGAATTCACGTGTCATGGTACTTATCTATCTTAAATTCATGTATTTGGTTTTGATGTGATATTTGTTACTCGCATAGGATTTTGTCTAATGATAAGTCCGTTTATGTGTGTGTTACAATTTAATGTTGTGTCGTTGTTCTACTCTTATATTTAATGCGTTTCCCTGAGTTTTAGTTTGTTACCCCGATTTTGTTTTTTGTCCATGGATATATGAGTTTTGAACAGCGGTATACTACTGTTGCCTTTATTTGTCCCTCTTTTAAGTGCCTTATTCCACTGGATATTTAACTATCTAAATCAACATTGTATATAATATATTATTACTTATATACCTGAGTCTCTAGACAACAAAATTTAAAAAAATCAATAATATACTACATATATCATAAATTTGTAATTGTGGTATACACGAAACAACATCTTAAATTGTCTTCGGTTTTTCTTTATTAAATGAGAGGTATCAGCTTTGAAGTTGAAACTGCGATACTACATGAAAATCACAGTCATTCAGATTATCACACTCTGAAAGATTATGAATTTCAAGATTTGGTAAGTGCTGTAAAAAGCATGTGCTTGATATTGATGTTATGTTGTTGCACAGCTCAAATTTGATATAAAACTATAATCTAACACAGGAAGTCAGACGGCCTGTGACAATCTCCGGCGTAAAGATTATTTTCAGTAAGGGCTACTATGATGTGTTTTAAGCTGATGCTTTATTGTTTCAACATCAACAACTGATCACGAGATGTAACAAAATGCATCTTAATAGAAATTTAATACTAAACTGAAAACAATGAACTTGTGACCAAGATGTTATGCAACAAAAACAAGGTGTCATTATTTTTTTTTGTACACCAGATCTAGATTTCGACAGTGATGTTGGGGATCAAAATGGTATTTTGAAGGCCATATAATATACCCTCAATATATTTATGTCATAGAAAGTAAGGTCTACCCTTGTATGCAATCAAAGATATAATTATTGAAGTCTTGCAGATTTTGAAGCAAAATACTAGGCAGTGTTCAAATTAAAATATCCAAATATTAATTTATCTAAATTACACATCTCTTTTACATTGTTTGTACTTATTTGTTTGATAAACTAGTATAACATTAATTTCAATATCCATGAAATACTAGTAGTAACCAACTGCATCACGAATTCTTCATTTCAGATAATGAAAACAAGTGGTCTCCTCAACCAAACTGGGATGGGTTTGAAAGAACAATTTCTCAATCCCCCAGTGTTTACATTGAACCAAGCGACATCAATATTCAACGAGGTCCGAATTTCTTTGGGGAAAGTTGGCGTTACAAGAGTGTGTATTAAAAGTCGATATTTCTTTACTTAAGTCGCAATACAAAACCGACTATTTCAGAGTAATATTCACAGAAAGTAACATATTTTACGCAGTGATGTTAAGGCAATTTCGAGGATTTTTTGTCAGGGGTAGGTAACTCCGCAATTACCTCATTATATATTCATCAATGGCGGATTCCGTAAGCAGCGTCCATCGATAAAATCGACGAAAGCTGGCATTACAAGTGTATGTATTAAAAGTCGACATGTCTTTACTTATGTCGCAATATAAACCGACTTTTTCAGAGTAATATCCACAGAAAATAACATCTTTTAATCACATGTTAGCCAAATATGTTATAATACGAATAAGATAGTAACAAACATACATGTACATATATTGTTCAATCCAGAGAAAGATTTTTGGGGTCTTAAACTTTATATTCTCTCAGTTTTACAATAGTATTCTTCTACGCAACATATCTCTTGTTTGAAACGCCTCCTCTGCAAAATAACATTTTAACCACAGCTTTGATTTTTCGTTTTTTCTCTCGAGAATTTCCCTGTGTTTTGAGTGTGTATATATATATATATATACATATGACAATTTTTGCTAGTAGTTACAAAATTAAATCCCAATCTTTTACATGTTCGCTGTGATTATAAAGTGATAACGACCCTTTTAGTTTCAATGTTATACATTTTTTTCAAAATTAAGAAACCGTAAAAAGTATTTACATTTTTTTTCATCTGATACTATAATAACCTTTTGCAATTGAATGGAGATGGACAGTTGATTCCAACTAGGTAGACTTTAATATTCATGAATTGTAGATAGGTGAAATACAGATAAGCAATGGTTCCAAGAGGAGAGAAAACGACATAAGTATAGTGGCCGTACAGCCAAGTTGACGGCCTGGAATGGAGTGGCAGACATTATTGGTGGTTACCATCTCAAGGCCTGAAAGCTGTACCACATCAAGTGTGTGGTACCTACCAATGATTTTATTGATGCAAGGTGTTATAACGCCTCTCCATCAACAACCTTTGAGGTATATTCGTTTTCATCTTTTTTCATTAAGTTTCATCCTTTGGTCAAACGAAGAACAACAATGAACGTTATACTAAACTCTGAATAAAATTTAAAAAAAAAATCATTAAACACATTCAAGACTTGTAAATGATAAGAAACAAAAACCAATGTCAAATAGTAAATTCATCTTTCTCGCAAAAATCTGTAATTTTTATTCTTTATCATTCCAGCTGTAATACAAACTATCTACGAAAGGTAAAATGGGTCTAATAGTGAAAGAAAGACAACAACGTTTTAGGGACAAATTAAAAGGAGACCCAGACAGATTAGAAGCCTTCAGGGCAAAGGAAAGAAAGCGGTATCATGACTACAAAGAAATTGGTATGGGTAAACCTATAAACTGAAAAATCAAAGTGAAGTAAAAGAAGGCGATGGAGGTTATCAAAGAATAAAGAAAGACAACGAAAAAAAGACCTCGAAAACTCTACCAGCATCACCAGCTCAAATAGAAATTCCACAACCACCCACATGTTCCCGTCAAAAAATCCCAAGTAAGAAAAAAAGAAACAGAGATCAAGCAAAATGCTATAGAGATTAAGCTTTATTAGGGAAAAAGTTGAAATCACAAAAAGGAAAGCTGAATTGTACAGAATACATCAAAATATTTCTTTTCAGCTAAGCTCCGCCTTTTCGTCGGCCATTTTTTAATCAAACATGATCTCGGAGTTTGTACCACGTGATTCCTTTTCCTTTGATTTCAGGGGCCGTTACTCTACAAAACATACTTCCGGTTTATTTGTTAACGTTACAATCTTTTAGTTTGACAATAAATTTCCACATTTTCGCAGAAACATTTGTGTTTTGAACCGATTTATAGTTGAAAGCTTGTCGCATTGATTGGTATTTTCATCTTGAACAAGTGAAATTTAGTAAGTTTGTTGTAAAAAGTTAATTTGTAAGCAGTTTACAATTTCGATCAGTTATGGGTCGGTTACCAGGTCCCTTTTAGGATTTAAAGGGAGATAATTACAATGGACGATAGTGACACATGTATAAACTGCAACAATAAATTCGAAAAAAGGAATAAGGGATACAAAAGAACCTCCATTGACAGTCAAAACAAATTGCCAGCTATATCCCTTTGATCAGTTTTGAACAATACTATTGACATTCAAATAACCCCTGACAAGTCTTTATATGTTTGTAATACATGTGCCAGTTCAGTTGTGAACATTTTTAAATCACAGTCGACTACTAAAGACGCATTAGAGGCAGACACTTCTTACATGAGAAGGAGAAAACGGCCTCTGTTTCAATCGACGCCAAGTAAACAGACTTTTGAATTTGTTTCGCCTCAAAGTACTGTAGATTAATCTTTGTTGTCTCCTGTCTCCAAGAAGAGATGTAACATTTATTCACCAAAAAAGGTTGTTGTCTTTACAAAAAAAGCTAGTGCTCATTGTTCAAAGGGTTTTGTGGACACGGCTGTTCAGGCCCTTCGAAGTTCTAACTACTTTAGTGCCTTTAAATGCCTTTATCAGAAGAGCAAGTCAGCAAGACAGGGATTCACGAAATTGATCAAATATGCCGTTCGACAGTAGATAAAGCGGTTGGATCTTGGTGTTATAAATCTCACAAAGCCTTTAAATGAAGGTACTCTGGATGAGTGTTCTTGGAAGGCGCTTATAGATGCTAGTAACAAATGCATACCAACCCTTACCATCTACCATTAAGGCCGCCTTGACACCATCACCTCGCAAAGAGATACAGGTTGCAATGTATGATTCTTTAATTATAATTTACTCTTGTTGAATGATTGATTGTTGGTTGCTTAACGTCCAGTGGCAAATATTTCATGCATATTCAGGACGAGTACAAGTTAACAATAAACACAATAGGTAGGTTGTTATAATGGAGGATGATGGTCGGGGAAATTTGGAAATTTTGCCACTTGAAAATGAGGGTATATTGGATAGAGACAGAAATTTTACCTTGCAACAGACCACCTACGGACCCTTCAAAGCGTTGTTGCAAGGGTTACTCTTCTCTTGTTGAATAAAATGTGTTTAAGTCCATCTCAGGCATCTGCTATTCAGTTGATAGATTAAATGATACCCAAACATTAACCACCTGATCCTTTTTAAAGAGGTATTTTTATATATAAATGTAATATATATGATATAATATTATTTGAATACATGTAGCATAGACATTTGATAGAGAAAATAATAAATAAGACAGAAACTTCAAAACCAGGCTGCTGCGCA
Organism: Mytilus galloprovincialis; assembly: GCF_965363235.1. Taxonomy (NCBI): domain Eukaryota; kingdom Metazoa; phylum Mollusca; class Bivalvia; order Mytilida; family Mytilidae; genus Mytilus; species Mytilus galloprovincialis. Next base: position 25,171,472 of record NC_134848.1, on the reverse strand, counting down.
TATAAGAGATTGTCTATTTCCCCTTCCACTGTTTAGCTTATAATTTATGACCAGTCAGACACAAAGTGATTTCTTTTTACTGATGCATTGTAAACACTTGTGAAAAGGCAGTTCGAAACAACTATATAGTCGATGTTCGATAGAAGAGTATGCAATATGTCACTAAAAACCAAAAAATGCATGAAAGAGCAAGCCATATAAATGAAGTTTTAGTTGCTTTGAAATATATCAAAAGGTTGGGGAAAAAAACCTCAGAGAGACTCTGAACTGATGATGTTCATTGAATGAAAAAATATGTATTTTATTATTTTTACAATAGCTATAAAAGATTTGTTTGGTGCTATCAAAACTGAAACTAGAAATGGTATAAACACCACAAAGCTAGTTGGCAACTGTATTTGGTTTGTGGAATGATTGTAATATGTACATTAACTCATCATAGATACCAGGACCTCTTGCTTGGTTCAACTTCATATGACCTTGATCTCATTTTCATGGTTCATTGGTTAATGTCAAGATGCTGTGATTTGATGTTTCTCCGGACCACTATATTTGATGTATGGGATTGTTGTCAGGTGTACATGTATGCCTAGCATCGTTCTTACCCTGACTTAATTTTTTTATTTCTTAGTTAGGAAATTGGTCCAGTTTGTACACTAATAAATTCTTTAAAAAGATGTTTAATCCTATAGTAAATGTTGTCAAGACAGCTTTAAAGTTTAAATCAAACTCATTGCATTACAATACTCAAATGTCTTATTTGATTTATCTTAATATTTTCTCATTTATTGAAGATTATAACTGAATTCAAAAAGGAAGACTTGGCCGTTGTGCCCATAGAGGAATTTGCTCAATCTATTATAGGAGGTTACTGTAGTTCTGGGGTTGATGTCAACTCTCCAGATAGAATAAAGTTGTGCCTGCTATTGTTGTTAATGTTAAACTTACAAATAGCAGGTACAACTTTATTCTAACATTAACAAAACTTACTAAGACCATTGATTATAATGCTTATTTCAATTTTTAAAGGCATACATTAGAAACAATTAATGTATAAAATGCAAATGTTGTGTACCGTCTGGACAACTGGCTGAATTATCTCCCTATATAGCATATAGCTCAAAGTAAAAATCTTTATACCAACATGTTTTTATTTTTTTAAGATTTTAGATGAGAACTTGCCTATGCCATCTGGCTACCAATTTTTGGTAGAAGGTAGTCCTCTTGCATCATTACCAACGAATTGGTATAAAACCAAACTGAACAGCATTAGAAAGAAAGATCGGCCAAGAGTTTTTGAAATAATATGAAATATGGTATGCACACTTTAAATTAACCTGCTACGCTACACGAGTTATTCAGTGTGTACTACATTTTTTTTAAATCTTATTTCTTTACTGACAGAAGAAATATTACAGTCATTTAATATAAACTTTGCTTATCAGATTAAAAAAGTGGATAAAAATAATTTAATTACATTTTTTATCTTTTTTTTCCCCATCCTATTATACATTGTGTACATTCATTTTTTCAGAATGAGGAACTGTGACGTGGGAAAAAACGCAAAGGCTGCAACTATCCATGGATACTGTTCCACAAGCTAGCAGATCAAACAAAGGCTGCAACTATCCATGGATACTGTTCCACAAGCTAGGAGATCAAACAAAGGCTGCGACTATCCAAGGATACTGTTCCACAAGAAAGGAGATCAAAGACCAACTTTATATGAAAGCAAAAAGTGCCTTGGATCCTCAATGCTCTTCAACTTTGCATTTGTTTGGTATATGACTATTTTGATATGAGCGTCACTGATGAGTATTATGTAAACGAAACGCGCGTCTGGCGTACTAAATTATAATCCTGGTACCTTTGATAACTATTTACACCACTAGGTCGATGCCTCTGCTGGTGGACGATTCGTCCCCGGGGGTATCACCAGCCCAGTAGTCAGCACTTCGGTGTTGACATGAATATCAATTATGTGGTCATTTTTTATACTACAAACCAAACCTCCACAATAGACTTAGGCCTAAATTAAAATATTGTTTGTTTGCCCTTTACCGACCGACCCTTGAAATTCGTTCCGACAAAAAATCTTTTATTTGTATTTACCGGCAATATTTTATTTTATTTATTTTTCGTTCCGACTGAAAATCTTATATTTATATTTACCGCTCAAAACTTTTTTATCGGAATTCTCGGATTGTTTCTTTATCATCAATGATAAAGCCTTATTATGATCACGGGAGCGTTTGACTTGATCTGGGGATGATTGTATTTTCAAAGCATTGGTTTGATATTGACTAAATGTTTTGGTGAGCATGACGAACGTTGCCCTGTGCGTTACAATAATAGAGGAACAGGGAACATTTAATAAAACGTTGATTAAAAACAAAATAATAAATGTTTGCACCAAAGAGGTTTGGGACGATGTAGCAGGGGCTGCTTTTGGTGACCAGGACCAAACTGATCGTGTCAACGATGCTTTCGACCAGAAACAAGTAACTGTGAAGTTGCATAGTGGGGGTTCCCACGAATTGTTTGAGGCCGATTTTAATGATTCAATCGCCACTGTTCTCAATTTCAACAATAATTTGAAATTTGTGACAATGATTGTTAAAACAGAGACAGAGATAAACAACAATACTAGTATTGAGAATGTAGAACAACGAAAAAACGCCTTTGATATTTTGATGCCAGGGTCAGGGAGCAGAAATATTCAAACACGTCCCCCAAAACTTAAGACTGCTCAAGGGACATCTTCCTTGAATGGTAACTATAACTATTTTATATATTCAATGGTATAACACACATGCAAGTATGTTTGTATGACAGGTTTTTTGTTGTTGTTTTTTTTTGGGGGGGGGGGAGGGGGTGGGGTCCAAATAGGGTAAATCTCAGAATCCATATTAAAAGCCTACCCATCAGCCGTTCTCTTTTTATCTACTTTTAAGTCAATTTTTTTGTATACAATTGATTCACCAGAACTAAAATGTTTTATATGTACATGTACCAAAGGTATGTCAGGAGTGGAGATTTATAATTGGCAGTAAAATCACCAAGTTTTCTCCAGACAAAGGATAATCACTTCTAAACATTGCTAAATGACATGTAAATTGTTAGTTTCAAATGCCAAACATTTTTTTGAACATAAATTTCAATATACATGTACTAGAAATTGGTTTGAAAAAATAAGTTTTGTTTTGTGGTATCGCATTGTATTTTAAGTTGATCTCTGTCTTTATCCCTATTTACCCTACTCCTGCACCAACAAATGTAGAAAGGCCTACCCCTACTGAGCTACTGAGCCAGTCCTTCTCTCAACTTTCCCATGACAGGTGTCAGATTCCCAAGAACTTTATATATATTTTGAATTCAAATTTAAATAAAAAAAACTTAAATCAACATAATATTTATCATAAAAGAAAAAAAGATGTCATTTTGAGACATCTCTCCACAAAAGATAAAATGACACAGAAATTAACAACAATAGGTCTGATACTGTATGGCCTTCAACAATGTGCAAAGCCTACATTATACCGCATAGACAGCTACATGTACATGTATGAAAGGCACCATAATGAAAAATATAAAACAATTATGAAAACGAGAATACTAACGGCCTAATTTATACAAAAAAAATGAATGAAAAACAAATACTTAAAACATGTAACACATTAACAAACAACAACCACTTTGATTAAAGGCTCCTGAATTGGGACAAGCACATACTTTTGTACATACAAAATGTGGCAGTCATGTTTATACATCATGAACTAAAGGTCTATATTAAAGGTGGAGATTTATAATTAGCAGTAAAATCGCCAAGTTTTCTCTATACAGATGTTTAAAGGCTATGTATATAAAATTTATTACCCCTACAACATCATTTCATGTTTTATGTGTATTTTCTCTTTTTTTTATTTAAAGGGAAAGACAGGTTATTTAACAAGATTTGTGGAGAGATGATAAATGGCTCTGCCGAATTTCCAATCGCCATGAGTAATGATGTAGTCTCTAAACATATGTCTACTATTGTAAATGTTTTATGGTATTTGGATGGAAACAAGCATAAATTGGTTGAGAGAAGCACTCACAATAGGGATGTTCAGCCTATACCTGATAGGTACATGCATAAAATTTATTTTTAAATTTATCCTTTGAATTATATGTTTTAAATTTGTTTTTATGTCATAGGTTAACAGTCATACTACATGTAGGTAAAGTTGAGACTGTAAATCATAATTCATCTGCTATTCTGGAGAAAGAATGCATTTATTTACAATTGTCCTTCCTTCTGACAGTGCTCTGACAGAATGTAATGAGATTTTCACTAAATATACAAAAATAAAGGATTCATGTTCAGTTCAATTTATCAGACATTTTTTTATCTTTCAAAATCTGTATCTATCTGACATATCTAGATGCCAGGTGGTGGTTTTCAAAGTTGGGTTAAGGGGCCAACTCACTTTGTTGATTGCTATTGAAGGAAATCATCAGTTTCTGCTTTTTCAGTTAGTGACCGGGCAACCCCTTTTTGAAAATCCATGTCACACACCCGCCACTGGTTATAATGTGAGCTGTGCACAGAGTAATAATGTTCAGTTTGATATCTAAACTATATGTTGAAATATATAAACCCTAAAATGAAATGAATATTTTCAGGTTTCTGCATCCTTCCTTTGATGGTTTCAATGACTGGAGGAAAAAGAAACACAAGTCTCCGTCTTTGGGGGTTTCAGAGTTGGAAAGGCACAGTTCATCACTATTTAATATAATTTCTTGCTCATTCACTGCTCCATGGGGTGACCTGAAAGATGACTTGGAGAAACTTGCCATGTCTTTAAGCTCCTATGCTTCATTCCTTCAGTCTTCAAATGAGTTACAGCAAAAACGTCAACGGTTAGAACATCCTGTTCGAATGATAGAACATGCGTACTTAGAGCACAGACCGGCAGTAGAGTTGGTACAACCACAGTATGCAGTTCTTGATGATATGCTTACAAATCGAGATTGCTACTCCTATTTACTTTTTGATGAAGAAAAGCACACTTCCTCATTAGTGTCCATGGATGCCCAAAAGAGGTTTAATTTTCTTAAAAAATTAAATCTTTCAGTTCCAATTGATGTTCTGAGCTACAATCCAGGTGGGTCTGTTGGATCTACCTTTATCATTTGGAGGACAAGTATTGATAGGGGCCATGATGAAGTAATGAGATTGTCAATTCAAGTGTATGAAAGAGTACGTTCCCTACTTCCAGAATTTCATACAAGGCAAATGAGAAAACATTTTGTGTCAGAGTTCTGCAACTTGCATGCTGTAAAAATTCCTCCTGCTGTACTTATGACAATCTATTCTGAATTGACGTTAGATGCATCTATGGAACAAAACAAACAGGTAGAAAACCGTATTAAAAAAGCAATATTAGCAGAAGATGCAGATCTTGTAACTGATTTGAGACATATTAATACTGGCCGCCCAAATGTTACCTTTGACACCTTTTTTGATGAACTCTCTGAAGTTGTAGAGGAAATAACAGCCGCTGACGATCGTCGTCAAAACGTGGAACAAATGTCACACTTCGTGTCAGTAAGGGACTTAATGAAACAAGTTACAGATAAAGAACCAAATAGTACCAAAATACCAAGTGAAAGTACTGTGTTACTTGCATTTGTCCCAAGATACAGTCACAAGAATGTGTCAAAATTATATAAATCTAAGATACCGCTACAGTTCAAAGTCCAGACACGCCAGTTGCGATCAAACCATCAGGATGACCACTACTGTGCTGCTGTTTTCAAATACCTCAGGCAGTATGCTGTCAAATACAGAGAACATTTGTCATGTTTATGTGTTGATGACAAATCCAAAGTTGATTTTGGTGAACCAGGGCTTAAAGTAGCAACAGGTGTACGCGGCAAAAAGTCTATAACTCCAGTTCAGTCAACATTATCAGCATTGGATCATGATATGCAAAGCAAAGGGTCATTTACACCTATTGTTTGCTTAGAAGTGAATGTGCCTAACAAAACTGATGAATCCTTTTACAGAGGCTCTGTGCATGTAACTTATAAGGACTCCATTTTCCAAGGAAGTTCTCCATGGCGACATGCCACTGAGATAGCAATACAATTTGGGAGATCGTTTAAGAACAAAAAATAAAATGTGTATTTACCGGCGTTTGTTTACATATTATTCGAAAATTAACAAATTGAAATTATCACTCAAACATCAGTCAAAGATCATTATAGCAATAAATTAACACAATTTTACTAATGTTTACTTTTACTTTATTATACTTTTAATTTTAAATCATATATGATAAATATATAAATGAAATCTTACCTATTGTGTCTCCAACTACTTGCAAAAAACTGCCTGTAGCTAGAAATCTCAGGGTCACCATGACCATCTGTGGTTTCTCTTTGTTTTTCTTGTAATATCATCTCTGACTAGATTAGAAATGAAATTAATTCCCTCTCTACCAAATCGATACCGTTCTCGTAACTCCTCATTTGACAAATTCAAAGAAAGGTCATCTTTCAGGCGAACATGCCTTTCTTTTCTGTGAGGTGGAACAGGTACTTGTCTAAAGGCGGCCATATTTAACAATAACTCAAATATTTAATCGACCTCCCAGAAGTTGTTAAAGTTAACGACTCGTTATCATTATTTTTGTCGTTAAATTTTTTGAACAACAGTTAACGAATTTGTTAAATTAACGACACTCTAACGACACTTTAACGACTGCGTTAGCCTTACGACACTTTTGAACAACTGGGCCCAGGTACCTAACATATATGTTAAAAATAAATACTTGCGTAACATAAAACTTATTTACATTACATCTTATGAAAATCATTGTTTTTCTTTAGTGCTTCGATTCAGCACCATTTTCTTTGGCTAACTTCGAAGCAGCCATTGGATTGATTGTTGGTTGCTTAACGTTCAGTGGCAATTATTTCATGCATATTCAGGACGAGAACAAGTTCACAATAAATACAATTATAGGTAGGTTGATACAATATAGGCCCACTGGAAAATGAGGGTATATTTTTTTGGAAACTATACTTATATTGGTTGCAATTGAATACTAACCTTTATATATTACATATAACCTTAACGTTCCAAAATATTTTATAAGACCATCAAATAAAAAAAGAATGATGCTTTCAGACACCCAACATACATATTTACGACTCAGAAAAATTTTAGTGCATTGAAATGCAGGGTTAATTTTCTACAACTGTCAAATTCAAGGGAATATTTGTTTAGGCCTACTTTCGTATGCAACCGGATGTGGCGTACCATGATTTGGTGGTATTACACCTATAACTCGGAAACCAAAGCATTTAGAGCAAATCTGACATGGAATATTATTGTTAACAAAGTCAAGATGTATCTGGCCTGAAATTTCCATATATCGGACAACCGGTTATTTGGTTGCTGCAACACCCGCCGTGTTGCTTGTGAGACATTTGTAAACTGTATCCGATAAATACATTTTTTTTTGTCATTTTATCCATATTTTAACCTCGACTGATTTCTCTGAAACCTTACCTTCAAATTTCATTTATAATTGAGCATATTCAAAAATGAATTGATACCAAATGTCCCTTATTTACTTGAGACATTTTCCAAAAAAAATAATGTTCATTTACCACCTTGTTTAATGGTGCTGTATTCAAGGTTGAGAAAAGAACTGATATTTCTGTCAAGTCTGTAAAAAAAGAAAAATCACAAAAATACTGAACCCAGAGGAAAATCAAATCGTAAAATTCCTTTTCACATGGCAAAATTATATGACAAAACACATCAAAAACGAATGGACAAGAACTGTCATATTCCTGACTTAGTACAGGCATTTTCAAATGTAGAAAATGGTGGAATAAATCTGTAAAGAGTTATTGATTCTGAGCTGGTTTACATGGCTCACTAATATCAGTATCTTTCGACAATGAAAAAAATCTTTTTCTTCAATTTACCCAGTTTTAAAATCTGATACTTCATTCAAATTTGAATTTTCAAAAGTTTCCACATAATTTCCTTTTGTATAATTTAAGGGAGCTACCATTTGATTTTTATGGGCGGCGGGGAAGGGGGGGCTAGGATGAAAAATTTTGTCCTGCATTTTTTTTTAAGTTGTAATCTCTGTCCTGCCTTTTTATTTTTCACTCTATTCGGTCCTGCTTTTTTTTATTAGTTTATCCTGACTTTTTTTTTTTTTGCAAAGTGTCTCATCCTGCCTTTTTTTTTTACTAAAAACTCCTGTCCTGCCTATTTTTTTTTAAATTTCATCCTAGGCCCCCTTCCCCCCTAAAAATCAAATGGTAGCTCCCTAATACAATTTTACAACAAGTTAGTTCTCGAGAATTTTTCATTAAGCTCTCCGAAGTGGGGGCGTCCGTTTGACTGTGCGGTATGTATCTAGTTAGCACTCATGTCCGGTCAGAATGGGGATGTTAAATCCGATGCCTCGTGTAAAAAGAGTCCCACGCTCTTTTGCACGTTGAGAACCGTTGAAACAGCTATTTGAGGGGTCCGTTGGTGACCTGTTGCAAGGCAAAACTTCTGTCCCTATCAAATATACCCTAATTTTCCAGTGGCAGTGCCAATTTCCCCGACCATTGTTCCGAATGGCCTCTATTATGACTTGACCTACCTTTGTATTTATTGTTAACTTGTTCTCGTCCTGAACATGCTCTCAAGATCCTAAATCGTTCACCTGTTTTTCAGAGAAGATTTTTAAATGTTAGAAGACTTGATATCTATAAACCGTTGTCTAATACAATAATTATAAAAGGTATTACTTTTACATCACATACATGTAAATAAATTTATTGTTTATGACTAATTTGAATTAGAACTTCCATCAAATTTAATGCAATTTAAAGTCAATATAAATCCTATATAACTACTTACAAAACAATACTGCAAATGAAAAATAAAGAAAAGGCAGAATTTTTTCCTCTGCTTCTTTTTAAAAAAAAAATTTGGAAAAGGGATGTAGGAGATTTGTTTTTACTTTAACCCAAATATCTGGTTTGGAAATATCTAATTAAATAATTATTTTTTTTTTAGGAAAAACAGAAAGTTTCAATGATTATAACTTTGTAGCTACTTAACAAATAAAATTGATCCTTCAACTTTTCTGATCCATGTTTACAAAGTATCAGACTTAAAAGGCATGGATTGCTGCTCTGTGTATTTACAGTAGAATAATATTTGTGGTTTCAAATGGCAATGTGCAAATGTATAATTTGTCAGTAACATGGAAGACTGTATTTTTAAGATGAAACTTTAACTATTATCCAAAGAATACATGTCACTCATTTGCAAATCTCAATACCATTTTGTAAATATGCCTTTACCTATATGTAAAGAATGGCAATGCATCTGAATTTATATAAGAACTTGAAAAGTTAGAATCTAACACACAAAAAAACACAAACACCAGATATAAACTATAGGACAAGGCTATCTCTATGTGTGATTTGGATTTTGACAATTGCAGCAATATATAATACAGGAGATAACAAAAACTTTTGGATTTTAGTAACGAAAGTGATGGTAGTGATGAAGAAGTTGTTAACATTGTATGTAGATAGCCTTATTGAAAATTGGTTTAATCAAAATGAGTTACTCTCTTCAAATAAAGATATTAGTATTAAATAGCTAAATTTTTGCGTTAATTGGCTACATTTTGGTGTCTAGGCTACATTTAAACAGCATTTGGGGACATATAAGTATGAGCAACCACGTTTCCTTCTTCACACATTAACTGAAAAATTACTGCGTAACAGACAAAGAGCTGTTTGCTGTTAGACATTTTGTAGAACATTACCGACAATATTTATTGGGACGGAAATTCTGTGTCAGAACAGACCGCCAAGCACTAATTTGGCTATTTAGATAAAAAGAGCCAAAAGGCAGAGTTGCCAGATGGTTGGAGATACTCTCACCATTTATTTTTTCAGTAGAGTATCGCCCTGGTATAAAACATGGCAATGCGGACGCTATGTCCAGATGCCATAATCCCCGTGAATGTGACTGTTCCCAAGTTGATAACTTGGAATTTTTAAAATGTGCCCCTGTAAAAAATGCCACAAAAGAGCAATTGGTATGGATAGCTCTCTGGTGAATTTATCAGAGATGCTAAACCAGACAATACCAGGTCAAAATAAAGACGACCCAGTCCCTAGTAATGAAATCATTACAGCCCCCATATGTATGGTAAAAACCAGACAGCAGAAGGACCAAAATATTTGGACCTCTTGAGAGGGTGGACTGGACATTCAGAAACTGAGTTGTGTAAAATGCAAGAAAATGACCCTGATTTAGGACCACTCCTTAAATGGAAGAAAATTGCTGTTTACAGTTTATCTCTATCTATAATAATATTCAGGATAATAACCAAAAACAGCAAAATTTCCTTAAAATTACCATTTCAGGGGCAGCAACCCAACAACGAAATGTCCGATTCATCTGAAAATTTCAGGGCAGCTAGATGTTGACCTGATGAACAATTTTACCTCTCATGTCAGATTTGCTCTAAATGCTTTGGTTTTTGAGTTATAAGCCAAAAAACTGCATTTTACCCCTATGTTCTATTTTTAGCCATGGCGGCCATCTTGGTTGGTTGGCCGGGTCACCGGACACATTTTTTAAACTAGATACCTAAATGATGATTATGGCTAAGTTTGGTTAAATTTGGCCCAGTAGTTTCAGAGAAGATTTTTCTAAAAGATTACTAAGATTTACGAAAAATGGTTAAAAATTGACTATAAAGGGCAATAATTCCTAAAGTGGTCAACTGACCATTTTGGTCATGTTAACTTATTTGTAGATCTTACTTTGCTGAACATTATTGCTGTTTACAGTTTATTTCTATCTATAATAATATTCAGGATAATAACCAAAAACAGCAAAATTTCCTTAAAATTACCATTTCAGGGGCAGCAACCCATCAACGAAATGTCCGATTCATCTGAAAATTTCAGGGCAGCTAGATGTTGACCTGATGAACAATTTTACCTCTCATGTCAGATTTGCTCTAAATGCTTTGGTTTTTGAGTTATAAGCCAAAAAACTGCATTTTACCCCTATGTTCTATTTTTAGCCATGGCGGCCATCTTGGTTGGTTGGCCGGGTCACCGGACACATTTTTTAAACTAGATAACCAAATGATGATTGTGGCCAAGTTTGGTTAAATTTGGCCCAGTAGTTTCAGAGAAGATTTTTGTAAAAGTTAACGCAGGACGACGACGGACGACGACGGACGCCGGACGCCAAGTGATGAGAAAAGCTCACATCCAACCAAGATGGCCGCCACGGCTAAAAATAGAACATAGGGGTAAAATGCAGTTTTTGGCTTATAATTCATAAACCAAAGCATTTAGAGCAAATCTGACAGGATTTAATTGTTTATCAAGGTCAAGATCTATCTGCCCTGAAAATTTCAGATGGATCAGACAACTGTTGTTGGGTTGCTGCCCCTGAATTAGTAATTTTAAGGAAATTTTGCAGTTTTTGGTTATTATCTGGAATACTATTATAGAGATAAACTGTAAACAGCAATAATGTTCAGCAAAGTAAGATCTACAAATAAGTCAACATGACCAAAATTGTCAGAAAACTCCTTAAGGAGTTATTGTCTTTTATAGTCAATATTGAACAACTTTTCATCATTTTTGTAACTTGTACAAAAATCTTCTTTTCTAAAACTATGGGCCAAATTTAACCAAACTTGGCCACAATCATTACTAGGGTATCTATTTTAAAAAAGTGTCTTATGACCCTGCCTGCCAACCAAGATGGCCAACATCAGTAAATACAGTAACAGGTGAGCAACACAGGCTCTTGAGAGCCTCTAGTTTATTAAACATTTTTTGCCTCATAACACCCATTTATTTTTTAAAAAGATTTTTAACATATTTGAAACTTTTTGGAACTCTCAAAAACAATCAATAAGATTATTTTAAAATTTGACGAATATTTACCCATATAAAAAAAAATTACTACATATTTAGTCTTATCACTGGTTTTATTTGTCTTCGAGATCTTCTCAGTACTGGTATTGTAGTGACAATAGGTTGTGGTTGATTCTGAGCAGGGAGTGGAGCAATAGGTTGATCTTGAGCAGGTAATGCAGCTTGTGGTTCATCATCCTGTTGTGGTTGTGCAGCATTGTTTTCAAGACGGTGAAGTAAATTTTGGAGTCTTTGTTTAAATTTTCTAATAATTTCAATTATACCCACTACAATCATCACCACAGCCAATATAAATTCTGAAAATATTAATTATCTGCTAAAAATTATATCTGAGGTTTCATCTTATAACATTTCATCGTCATTTTCACAACTGTGATCCAGTGGAAATTGTTCCATTTGAAATTGCTCAATGTTTACTGTCTGTTTCTTTTGATATTTAATTATTATTAATGTTGTAGTGCTCAAAAGGATAATTAAAACTGAAAAAAAGAAGAATGTCCAAATGTCATAACTCTCACATTTCAATTATTGTTTTTTTTTTTTTTCTACCGCAAGATATATGAATACTAATTTTGTTGTAGGCACAATATAACACAAGTCCAAATGCTATAACAAGAACGACTGAAAAGGAAAAACAGATGAAGACAGTTATTTTGAACTTGCTTTTCTTCTCAGTATATTGTTGTGTAATTACATTTTCCTTTTCTATGTATTTTTTTTTTAATTGTATTTAATTTTGTTTAAATTGTATTATTTTTATGAATAGTATTTTTTTTTGCTTAAGAATGTACTTAGGTGAGGTATGGGAATTTGTGTCATATGTTCGAACTCATTGGGGTTTTTCCATACAATACAATGTAAAATATTTTGCCTCATAACACCCATTTATTTTTTCATATAAGACTTAATAGCTCATGAAACGTCATTTACCAAAATTTTAGAAGATTCTTAATTTTATTTCTTTTGATTTGAGACCCAAATGATACCAATGCAAATATAAGTCAGAGTCAGCCTTTTCCCGCCATATTTTAAATCTCAAATATCTCGAAAAAGAGGTCCATGACCTATCATTTTTTTTAGCTTATCTTTATCCTTAATTGACGCTCTACCAGCTTATAGTATCTATTTTAATTTCTAAATTTTTACCTAACCTCACCCAAGTACATTCATAATGTATTTATCATCATACATGAACTTTAAAATCTTTTTCACAATTCGGTTTAATACCTACTTTCTGAATTTCTTAGTGCTTGTGTTTGATTTTCCTAATTAGTGATTTTTTTTAACATTTACTTCAGATATATATTTATATCCAACAAACTTACCACATAAAGTTGAAACCATGGGAATGACCCAACCTTCCAAATTAGTAATGATGGTACCAGCAGTCTGAAAAATAATATAAAACATTTGTTTCCAATCATTACTCTATGTTAATGTCAGGTCAAGTTAACAACAATTTGATATTTTACAATAAGATAATGAATATGAGTGTTTATGTTGTATTTATCAATTATACATACCATATTTTTGGATTCAGTAGACATGGAGTAAACGGTTGTTGAGGCAGGCATAGTTGACTTGATGGTTTTTGAGGTAGACATAGTTGACTTGATGGTTGTAAAGGCAGGCCTAGTTGACTTGATGGATGTTGAGGTAGGCATAGTTGACTTGATGGTTTTTGAGGCAGGCATAGTTGATTTGATGGTTGTTGAGGCAAGTATAGTTGGCTTGATGGTTGTTGAGGCAGGCATTGTTCACACGACAAATACCGGAGAAAGTGAAACAGAAACCAGAAGATGATTGATTGTTGGTTGCTTAACGTTCAGTGGCAAATATTTCATGCATATTCAGGACTAGAACAAGTTCATAATAAATACAATAGGTAGGTTGTTTTAATAGAGGCCATTTAGGATGATGGTCGGAGAAATTTGGACTGCCACTGGAAAATGAGGGTATATTGGATAGGGACAGACATTTTGCCTTGCCACAGGCCACCTACGAAGGTGGAAAAATGGTCAAAATGGGTGCAATTTTAGGTATCAGTACATTATGTAAATATGGATACAACTACTAAATGAATACAGAAAGGACACTTTTGTCTGTTACACAAAGAAAGTGAAATAGGTGAACATTGGGTACCTTAACGATTGCTAGCTATTTAACTAAGTTTCACCAACATTTGTTTCTCTGTAAAAACACCTGTACTAAATCGGGAATATGACGGTTGTTTTCTCGTCATCCTGTTGGTTAATATCTATATATAGGTGAGCGTTTAGTTTTATCAGGATAAAAGGCTATCCCATTATGTGTGCTGTCCATATCCGGTGCAATTTAGAGCTTGTTTTGTCTATACGTGTATACAGGCGGTCGATTTAGGTTTGCTGTCTATACCCGCGGCTATTAAGAGGTTTCTATAACGTGTACTGTCAAAATAAAAAAAAAACGTTTTAGAGCTTTTCAAGCTGTGTCTTGTCTTTACTCGGGCGATTACGAGCGTGTCATATACTGAAAATAAGGCTCGCTGGTGCGTGCAAACTTAGGACTTGCTGGAAATGACCTTTATCACAACGGTAAAAGAATGATAACTCAAAATAATATGGATCATAAAAGGCAGAATTCCTTTAATCAATCTTGCAGGGTAAAACGGACTTCAAAATAATGTAATAAAAAAGCCGGGTTTCGGGTATTTGATACAAAAAAAAAACAACGTTTGATATGACAGTCACGTGGTTGTTGATGTTACAATTTCATACCTAAATATTCTCTAAGGTGTAATACCACCATTGATTTTTCCCTATTAGTCTTTGTTAAATTGGCACTTTTAAAAAAATCGTACAGTATTTACCTTTATTTCAACCAAAGAAATACTTTGCATGTGTAAAGTTCAATCCTTTCCAGTGATACAGTGAAAATTTCACACTACATTTCATTGCATATAAGAAAGTAACCACCGCCGAGGGTAGACAACCCAATTTTTACACTGTTATTTACTGGTTACCTGCTTTGGTAACGATGTAACCTTAACGTTCCAAAATATTTTATAAGACCATCAAATAAAAAAAGAATGATGCTTTCAGACACTCAACATACATATTTACGACTCAGAAAAATTTAAGTGCATTGAAATGCAGGGTTAATTTTCTACAACTGTCAAATTCAAGGGAATATTTTTTTAGGCCTACTTTCGTATGCAACCGGATGTGACGTACCATGATTTGGTGGTATTACACCTAAAGAACACCTAAATGTCAAATAAACTTAATGCAATTTTTTTCCCTCCAATTGCAAGTTATTTCAAGTATAACTGTCAAGTTTTGTCTCAGTCAGAACTATAGTTTCAGAGAAAATCACTATAATGTAAGGCCATATCCTACGGCAATTTCAGTCCAATTTCTTCGAAAAATCCTAATTTCAGTGTATCATTATAAAATGCAGTGTTGACTAATATCTGATCATAAACTCATGATATATGCATTCAAACAATTAAATAGAATACAAAAGACAACTTTAAGATGATAAACAATTTTATTGCACCTTTTAGAGTTCATTTGAAGGTCTGTTTTGGTCCATTTTTCCTCCTTCCTTCCTTTTTCATCAAAACTTGATATCTTTTGTCTAAAAAATAAAACAAATGTGATTATTTTCCCACAAAAATGAAATAAATGTAATGTTAAATCAATAATTAAAGTGTTTTAGCTGAAAGAACTGTCTCTATAAATGTTAACAGTCTACACGGAAGTTTCTATAAGCCCTTATGTGATCATTTATTGCTACTGGTATCAAAGTCTTTTTATTTACTCATAACAGTATATTTCTAATAGATTTACACAAAAAGTCCACTTTCTTGTATTTTACATTAGAAAATGGGGAGAAAGAGTAATAAAAAAATACCTCAAAATGTTTTTAAAAAGGGTTATGTCCCTTGGAATGCTGGTACAAAAAATAATTGGTAAGAATTATAAAGTTGAAGTATGTGAGACTGGATTCTGATGTGTATAAATCCAGGACAAATAAGTGTTTAGATGAGTTATTGTCTGTGCAAAATGTAGACGGCACAATGGCAAATTGTAAACTTTTGCGGCCAAAACAAAAAAAAACATGATGATAGTTGATACATACTTTAATGCTGAAGTGTCATCTGCAGACCAATTCACATATAAGATTTTTTCAACAGAATGCTCTTCAGAACATGGTTAACACTGAAATAAAAATATTCACATGTTGTATAAACAAAACAAAAACTGTAAGGGTAATTTAAAATTTAACACAGTAATCTAAATACAGCTTCGTCTGTCCACCCATTTGACTAAGAAAACACCCGTAAACCCCCATTTCAATGCAATTTTACCTCAAACGTACTTTCTGTGTCTAAATCCATTCCGAATAGTCCATGTTTACAATGTATAAACTGGTTTATTAATAACTTTTAAAAATGAAAGTACAATAGGGTCACGAGTTCACATTTAGTTTCCCTAAATAGGTGTAATACCACCATTGATTTTTCCCTATTAGTCTTTGTTAAATTGGCACTTTTAAAAAAATCGTACAGTATTTACCTTTATTTCAACCAAAGAAATACTTTGCATGTGTAAAGTTCAATCCTTTCCAGTGATACAGTGAAAATTTCACACTACATTTCATTGCATATAAGAAAGTAACCACCGCCGAGGGTAGACAACCCAATTTTTACAGTTATTTACTGGTTACCTGCTTTGGTAACGATGTAACCTTAACGTTCCAAAATATTTTATAAGACCATCAAATAAAAAAAGAATGATGCTTTCAGACACTCAACATACATATTTACGACTCAGAAAAATTTAAGTGCATTGAAATGCAGGGTTAATTTTCTACAACTGTCAAATTCAAGGGAATATTTTTTTAGGCCTACTTTCGTATGCAACCGGATGTGACGTACCATGATTTGGTGGTATTACACCTCTATGTCAATGCATTTTTAGTTGTGTTTTCGCTGGAGAGTGGCGTGTAATTTTGAATGCTAACACAAAACAAAAATGAATAAAAAGTTGCTGAACTTTAAAGTCTGTTAAAACATAATATAAGTGGTTGGTTATAACTCGCATGTTAGCTTCAACATATAATATATAAACATGACAAGAAGTGGTATTGATTTTCAATGAGAAAATTCAAATTACCTGTTTATTAGTCATTATAGGTCATCGTACAACAACAAGAAAAACCCTTTCTGTTTAGTCAGCTATAAAAGGCCCCGGCATGAAAAATGTTAAACAGTTCAATCGAGAAAACTAACGGCCTTATTTATAACAATACAATTTACGGAAAACAAATATGACAGACATGAACCAACGACATCCACTGAAATATAGGATCCTGACTTGGGACAGGCACATAAAGAATGTGGCGGAATAAACATGTTTGAGAGCTCGAAAAATTTTACTATGTCTTTTCAACATTAGAAATATAATTAAATAGAATACAACATTCTTGCAACATGTAGGTAGCAATAGCAAATCTATTCATTTTCTAAACCATATGGTCATTTTTAATACATAAGGAAATGTCAGTCTGCTATATGAGTACCAACAAGTACTTTTCAGAGCAGTAGATATAAAACTATAACGAACACATCATTAATAAGTACATGTAGCAAATCTATTATCTGTATTTATCGGTCAATCAATTTCTAAAAAAATACCGAAATTTATCTTGCTTTATGAGTTACAACACAACTATTACTATTTCTGTAGAACATACGAGGTAAAACTATATACACACCTGTTATAAGTAACAAAACTTTTAATTTCTTCACCGATCAGTCAAATCTCAGGAAACTTCAGTTTGATATACATAAGAATGATAAGTTACGACATTTTTGTCGACAGTTTTACCTTGCTATATATGTAGCATACAAAATGCTATTTCTTTAGAACATTAGGGGTAAAACTGTATAGAACACACCACATCAATTTTCCAAATCAAAAATCAAGGCTAGTATCGAAAAACACAATATTTCATGATAGTATTACCGTAACGGTGTTAAATTAATAACCTTTAAGAATAAGTTATTTCAAAGAATCAATGATTTTACATGGATGGTATCTAATATTTTCATTATTTAAAGCAAAAATATTATCAAGGTAACGGTAAATGTTTTTAAATTCATCAATAAAATGTAATTTAGACGGATCTTTATTGAGTTTGGTCATAAACTGTGATTCATGACAATTAAAGAACAAGCATAATTTTGAAAGGGCGCATTAATTTTAAGATACGAAATATAAAGGTCAATCACAGATTGCTCCAATAATTTGCTTTTGAAGCGATATTTGAAGGCAACTATTTACTATAAAGATATTATGTTTTAACAGATTTTAAAGTTCAGCACCTTTTTTATTCATTTTCGTATTTTTTTACATATTTAGCATTCAAAACTATACGCCATTCTCCAGCGAAAACAATGCCAAGAATGCATCGACAGAGAAAATAAATAGATACAAAATTGTAACATAAACCACGTGACTGTTATAGCAACGTTTATTTTGAGTCAATAAAGGAAACTATATCTGTTTTATCGTCATATGTTTTCTTTCAATTTAATACAACTCAGTTTATATTTTTTGATACTCTTTTTGTATTCAATGACCAAACCTGGCTATTCAATACATTATTAATAAGTCCGTTTTTCTCTGCAAGACAGGTAATGAATTCTGCCCTTATTATCAATAGTATTTGAGTTATTCTTTTATTTCTAAAATCTCCCCCAAGGGTGACTGGGGTATAGAAATATGGTCACTTGGTCTTCTCCCGACCGGCAGTAAAACGCTTGCGTCCGTTTGGCTGTGCGGGATGTATCAAGTTCGCAGTCACGTCCGGTCAGAAGGGGGACGTTAAATCCGATGCCTCGTGTAAAGAGAGTGCCATGCTCTTTGTACGTTAAGAACCCTTGTAACAACTCTTTGAGGGGTCCGTAGGTGGCCTGTTGCAAGGCAAAATTTTTGTCCCTATCCAATATACCCTCATTTTCAAGTGGCAGTTAAAATTTCCCCGACCATCATCCCCTCTACTATATAATGATTAGAGAACACGTTACCAGAATGTCATAATCAACATTACCAAAAAAATCATTATCAAGATATGTTAGTATAAAAACTGACCCAACTAAGTTAATTTCATAACGACAAAAGTACACCAAAGAAGCAGAAATGTTGATGCTGATTGTTATTCTTGTGTGTTGTGATCGTGCCTTATCATGCTGTTTGGATCCAGGTAGGTGTAATGTTTTGCTTACATTATTATTATTATTATTACTATTATTATTATTATTATTATAAGCTTTGTGTAGTTAGTTTGTCTTTTTTTCTTCTTCGAAAAATACTGTTGCCTGCCTTTCTCCTACTAACAGAGTTGAAGCAATCGACACATATCGCTATCATTCATCTACGTTTGATAGTCAGATCTGCCAAGGAGTTGAATGTCCCCTTGGTATTTTCTTATCAAGCGCACCCAAACAGGTTTATATCAACAGAATGTGTCATGCGTACTGAAAGAATTCTATTAAGATTAATTTCCAGAGAATTCACACCTACAAGAATAAAAACAACATGATTATGCAAAATCACAACACACAATTATATATATACAATAACCAGGATTTTTGTTTGATTTTTGGAAAGTTCATTATTTTTATCCATTTTGTTCCTTTTTAACTGTTCAAAAGACTGATACCATGGAACACCTTGTACAACTAACAAAATATTGTCTTATGAGTATCACTCAAACAGTTATTGCAAGGCTTTTCGGACGTTTCTATTTAGTTCCACCGACTCCAAGCAATTTACAGCTACTAAAACGCAATCAAACCAGTATTGCGATCGGTTGGGATTCTCCAGATTTTGATATACCCGTTAAATTCAATATCTACTACGGGATAACTCCTTCAACGAATTACAAAAAATCAGTGACAGCGCCTGGTAAAATGTTCAAAGCTCATGGGCTAAAGGCTGGCACTGAATACAAGTTCCAGTTATCTGCCAGTTCTGCAGATGGAGAAAGCCAACTTGGCGATCCACTATTCATACGCACTCTGAAAGACCGTAAGTATAAACATCATTTTCTTGTTTAAGAACATGCATTACCCTTTGTGTATCGTACTTAACACATGATACAGTTTGTTCTTTTTTAAAAAAACATTTACAGTAAATTAAATGTGGACTAACACTAAGGTAACTCTACGGTCTATTTTTATACACTATAAATTCAGAACCTTTAGTGAGTAAGCAAAAGGGGGAAAGACTTGTCTGATGTTTTTTCCTGTTTATTTAAGAAATTATTCATTTCTTACATAATTTATGACAGTTGTATTGTCTTTCACACTAGTTTTTGGTAACATTAGCCTGAGACTTCAAAAATCAATCTTCTACGTATTACATATATATGTTACCACAAATCAAAGTTAAGTACACTATGACCAAAGGCAAAAAGTAAAGAAAACTTCACAGAAAACGATTGAACAAGAAAAAAAACCATCATATAAAGGGGTTCAATTCAGGTATTTAGGAATTTTAAAACCAACATTTCTCTAAAATTAGCAGACATATATGCTTAGCTCTGAAATTGGCAAATAAAGTTTACATTAGAAATAAACGTCCTTTTTATATGATAAAATCGTAGATGAATATAAATAGTTTATATAGAGTATGATTTCCGTGATCACACCAGGTGTTTCATGGATGATCTCAACCAGATAGCTCCGTACCATATGTTTAGATAGGCAAACAATAAATCGCCTGGGATCTTAAAAATCCAAGATGGTGTTAACAGAATAGACATAACTAAAGGTCAACTTTACCTTGGGCATTCCATTGTGTTTGTTGTATAATTATATATACTATGAACAGAAAGTGATCAGACAAAAGCTTGCATTTAAATTACAAGCCATTACATTTTGGCCTAAGATCAAATGTTTGGAAGGCCCAACGCCACCTACTATATTTGAGAATAAAAATCAGAAGACCTAAATAGAAACGACATTCTATATAATGTTAAGTCGATTACAGCATTGAATTCTATCATAACCTTCATCGGGAGCGCCAAGACCAAATGGATTTAAAGCAAAACTTATATAACTAAAACAGCATAAAACAAAAATGGTGTAAGCAAAAAAAACAAGGGTAAACTTTTCATTGGTTTGCAAACTTATATGAAAAATATAATTCTTGGAAGAGGAATCTAACAAAAGAAAGAAAAAAAAAGAAATTCATGTCATTTCGGAAGCAGCGGCGACTACAAGCGGATAATTATGACCTTTCGGATTGATAGTCCACACCAACTTTTAAACCGATGAAATTCAATCTGAATTTTGTGATTAGAAATTATATTTTATAGTGCCACATATTCTGTTTTTTTTTTTATTTCAGAGAAAACAGAGTGAAGAGATGTGTTTTGAAAACACTAGACGATGATAGTTAATTTTTATTTTTTAGTTTTTTAAGCAAGACACACCAATTATGTTTGAAGACATATTAAATAGATTGTATACTGTATATTGTATTGCATGTACGCCTGTCCTAGTCAGGAGCCTCTGGCCTTTGTTAGTCTTGTATGTTTTTTTTAAATTTAGTCCATTTATTTGTTTTGGAGTTTAGTGTGACGTCCATTTTCACTGAACTTGTACACAATTTTATTTAGGCATATTGACATATTCCTACATTTCCGTTCTCAATTTTAAGTATAAGATACAGAACAAAAAAACAGGACGGTATAGTTTTTTCTGCATGTCGAAGTCAGGTCAATTCCCGGGCGATAGCAGAAAAACTTTACGGTTGGTTGTTACCATCCCGTTTATATTGTTACTTTTGTTTTGGATCTGACTTGTACGACGTTTCCAACTAGAAAGTAATACAATTTGCATTTAAGACGATTGCATAATTAAAAAGATTGAACACAAAAAAATTGCATACCGGTTTATGTATCACGATGTTTAAAGATATTTAGTCTTTAATGAATTAGTATATTGCATTAACACTAGCGCTTCTCAATTCTTTAAAATGTAAATTATTGCTTATTCCTTTGATATATATGTCATTGAAGTAGGAGTAGATTGAAAGTGAAGAAAAAGGGGGGAGAGGGGGGGGCTTTGTAAAGTAACAAGCCAAAATAAATACCTTTAACCTATATTTGCTATCATAATAGTCTAATATAATTGAGAATGGAAACGGGGAATGTGTCTAGAAATAGTCTACAAGTTAGTTAATGTCCCCATTCGTAGCCACTTTATATTTTAATAACAAAATTAACTGTCAAAAGGGGGGGGTCTTTTAATTTTGCCCCTCACCTTTGCAAGTGTGTAATGGTCCCCTTTCCCGACTACTACGCCCCTGCGTTTAAATAAACCCCTTTACACCAAAAAAAAAAAGCAAACATACATACATACAAACAAAGTCAAAGAAATATGTTTTTCCTCCTCCATCCCAAGTGTGTGTGTGTGTGGGGGGGGGGGGGGTGCTCCCTTCCACGGCTCATACTATGACGTCAATAGTTCAAGTGTCGCAGATTCTGAGGTCAAGTGTCGCAGGTTCCGAAATAACGATAAGGTCTATACATTAGGGGAATGGTCATCCTGGATCTGAATGAACTCATGATTGTAAACATTTGGAGGTGGGAAAAAGGTTGGTTAAGGGTACACGGGGTGCTCATTTCCCAAATCCTGTTTTTCTTGTCACATAGTAATTTTTTCCAATTTCCCAAACTTTATCTCATTCTTTCCCCATTTAACTTTTTTTTTGTTACTCCCTACACCCCACATCCTAACTGTTTTGCCTCCTATAACCCACATCCCAAAAGCATGCCACCCCCTTTAAAGTGTATTGACAAAAATACAGAACTCGATGGTGAACCAAAAAGGGGGTAGTATTTTATCCTGATAAAAATAAACACTCACCTATATATAAATATTAACCAACAGAATGACGAGAAAACAACCGTCACATTCCCGATTTAGTACAGGTGTTTTTACAGAGAAACAAATGTTGGTAAAACTTAGTTAAATAGCTAGCAATCGTTAAGGTACCCAATGTTCACCTATTTCACTTTCTTTGTGTAACAGACAAAAGTGTCCTTTCTGTATTCATTTAGTAGTTGTATCCATATTTACATAATGTGCTGATACCTAAAATTGCACCCATTTTGACCGTTTTTCCACCTTCGTTTATTTGTGAAACAGACAAAACTTTATATACTGTTGTTTATTTTGAAAATTTATCCTTATTTGCTATAAAGTTAATTTTAATTTTAAATCAGAACCATTTAAAGAGCCTACATGTATGACATGTTCTCCATCGGACCAGCCTTTTATTCCCAGATCAGAAACACCTATATCCTCAGCACCTATCAACACACCCCTAAATTTAACCAAGACCGTTACACCAGTAATTATAGAGTCAACTAATGAGGAACCCATGGATTTATCTAAGAGCAGTACAACTTTGTCACCAACAACCTCACCAGTACCACTTCCATCACCATTACCATCATCATCACATGTACCATCACCATCACCCGTATACTCATCATTACCCTCACAGTCATCTGAAACACCTTTGGACCTTTCGATAAATTCAGACAAAACCATCCTACCAGCAGAAATAGATTGTACCCTACCCACAAACCAGTGGAACAAACCTAAAAAAAAATAAAGTAGATCTTCCAGATTATAACGATATATCGCTCAATCCAAGGCAAAAACTATTTCCGTTAAATTGAGAAAATTTACCATTTATTTATCGTTTATTAAAACTTAATTTTCACAATATTGCCAAAGATGACGCATTCAAGTTAGACTTCCCTCTTATTTTATCAGACAATCCCCAAATCGCCTAACTTAGTTTCAAGTGCGCGTATAAACGCGAAAAACTTGTATTAGCTCACTGCCAAATCAGCAAAACAGAAATCGACACGGTTCGGGATTCACATGGATACATAATGAAGATTTGCCCAAAGTGTGGAGAAGAGAAAACACAAACTTCTGGATACTGGCGTTCTAGTTAGTCTGGTAAAATTTGCAGAGCCAGTCTCCGGGTAATACAAGGTTAGAAATCAATAGAATAAGGATAAGCGTTTGACGCGGCTGATTTTAGCTTGGCACTCTCTTAACACGAGGCATCGGATTTAACGTCCCCATTTAATATCACCAGGCGTGACTGTGAGCCCGATACATTCCGCGCAGCCAATCGGACGCCCCACTTCGGCTACGTTTTACTGCCGGTCGGGATAAGAACAAGTGACCACATTTGTTTTTTCTATGCTTAATGCTAACTAGTTTAAGTACCCGAAATTCCTGAGCGACATAACACTGCTCGTATACACTTCCGACACTGCTTAATATTTTCATGCAGAATTCGTTAAACTATTAACGACAAATTTATTTTCCATTACCTGTGTGACGTAAAAAAAATAATAGTCACTTCATGTCCTGTAACTTATATTTACACGATCAACAAGAAAAATACAGATACAGAAGTTGCAGAAGAAAAATATTTGCCCTTCGTTCACTCATAATAACTAATAGTTGTTTTCAAACCATCAACAAACTGAAGATTACGGTGCATGTCTAAGTGAGGTTGTTTTTGATAGCTAATCAATTATATTGAATTTATCCTTAATAACAACAACAATTTTTATTTGGCAATCAAGACGCCCCGAGGAGCAGTACAATTACAGTTTAATTAAACAGTTGGAAGGCAAACGCCTGAATCTGACAGATAGAGGTCAATTTGTCGACAAAAAAAGAACCCGTATGTAAAATGTTTACGCCCACAAACAGCGCCACCTATATTTTTTTCTGCGGCATATTTGAGAACGATGTCCCATTCTGTAGTAAATTAAAACATTAAATTAACTAAAACATAGAAAAGTAAGTGTAAAACACAAATTGAAAGATATATTTGCAGATGACTGTTTATGCATGATACGCTGGCAATGTGCGCAATGTCCTTTAATCCAAGACTGAAAATTAGTTTGTTTCCTACGTCAAGATGGCGGATTTCAATGTTTACATTTTTTCACCTATTTATAATCTGACACAAATTCGTATCCAATCATTTATTAGCAATTTTATTATTGATCTTTGAAGATCATCCAATTAAATTTGCCGTTAGAAAGTGGCTTCACGTTACCAGCCGTCGTTACAAAGTAGCCATGTGTTTTGTGGGGATACCTTGGGAATGTTGTGTATTCAAAAATTACGGTAAAAATCAATGTTATCTTCCTTATATTTCCATGCATGCACAATTTATAACAGCAAATCCATTCTTAACAGACCCCATAAGGTAAACGGACATATTTAACTGTCTGCTTGAGCAAAAATTCGTGTAAATAAGTCTGATGGGTCGTTTTGAATTCAAGCACAGCAGACAAACACGTGGTAGATTGTTTATGTTTGGCAGTGTGTTTACCTGAATTGCACGTTGATGTTACTATATACTTACAACCTTTATCGTGTTATACTTTCAAGAGTTATATAATACATCTTACCCAAGAAATACGTCTAGGTAGGTGCAGGGACTTCCTTTACTTGGTCCTTAACTAGTGAGGGTGTAATGATACATTACAGCATTTTTTGCATTTGATATATTTCATGTACATGTACATTTTATGTACTCAAAGAACAATAAAGTAAATGAACGTACATGGGTATACCCTAGGTATACATTTTGACTCTCATAACAGGTTGGAACAAATAGAACAGATAGCAATTGACAATAATGTAATGCTAAAATGCTAATTGATGGGGTTAAATCATCAACATCATTTTTTCTAGTATACAGCAGCTCCTCTAAGGATTAGTAAGGGCATACTTTACTAAAAGTCCAGTGGCTATAAGTCCTGTCTTTTTTGCCTCTGATATTTACTTATTTATATTATAATTTCTAATGTTCTCTTGTGCATGTAGTAAGGCAAAAGCTATTGTTACTCTTATTTTCCTCATTTGCCTTAAAACAATGGAATGTATTGATTGTTGATGTATGTAAAGTGACTTGTAATTTAACTGTCACTGCTAACAGAGACTTGGACTCTGGTGATAAGTTTCCAGAATGTTATCTCATTGGCAACTATATAATAAATGTCAGTTTCCCCGTTATAAGTTTTAAGAAAAGAATTTAATGATAATATTATAATAAGTTGTAAAAAAATTGAAAAGTTATAAGCACAAGTGCCAAATCTAATTGGCTTTTCATTCAAGAAAACCTAGAGGCATTGAAAAGTGTTGAAAAATAAATGTTTTGAACTCAGAAAACTATCAATATATAGAGTACAGATATTGTTTTAATTGGGCCTTTGGGAATATTTGCCTGTTAATTGAAGATATAATTGTTATATGCCTTTTCAAATATATGTGTGGCTCTGATCTGGCTGTGGTTTAAAATCTAAGAATGGAGTTGGTTATCTCCATATTTATCTGATTTATATCAACATCATTGTTCCATTATATATATATAAATCATTGTAATACATGTACATTACTTTGCTCTTCATATGCCCTTTATTTGGAATAAAATATCTTGTCTTATACCACATTTCTTTATTTTAGTACTGACAGGTTAACTTTTAAAAGCATTCAAAGTAAGTGAGTTGATGACAAGCTTAGTCAATGATTGTAAATCCAGATAATATCATGAGTTTTTTTTTATATAGTAAATAATGTTATTAAACTGATTATCTCAATTAAAAGAACTGACATTCCGCTTTGAATTTATTTCTGATATCAGAATAATAAATTTCTTTTTGTTGTCCTTTTTCAAAAAATTCTGAACATACTGTATTTAAGTCAGTTTTGTTTTTGTCTGAGACTACTATAACATGGGAGGTGACCAAAATCTCTATGTTATACATTGAAGTAGTCTCAGGTTTTTGTAGTACAATTGACTATGCATTTTAGAGCAGGTAAATGTGAATTTGGATAAAATTTGAAGTTGATTCAGTATATCTAATGACATAATACCACTATTTTATTTCAACAAAGCATTTTCAAATTTTATTTTATACTGGTCAGCTTAGGTTATTATCCAATCAATAATTTAATTGAAAGGACAGTTGGTTGCAGGACTTTTGAATTCAAATATAAGAAAGAAGAAGAAATATAAAGCAAAACTTGAAATATTACATATAATAGGATTTATGATAACTGCAGGATATATCAGATTGCAATACAGCTTTTGTTCAGTTATCTTTGTGTTGATTATTATGTTTTAAATCCCTTTCTGGTTCTTTGGATGTTCAGATTTTTTTCTCTTGATTAAGGCAAGCAACAGAACTTGTACAACTTATATAGTTTCTTATCTCAGGGTGAATCCAGAAAATTTTAAACATAAGTGGTGATATTCTCAACCGAGGATAAAAAGGAGGGTTCCAACTATATGCATGATCCCATTCAAATGCATTAATCTTCCATAAAAAGAGGAGGTTCCAATCACCAGACTCCCTGAGATCTGCAATTGTATCTTAAAGCAGCTATAATAAAACAAAAATTGTGCATGTACTTCTGGCCACTGCAGATTGATTTTATTTTCAATCTATGATCCTCTATGGTAATGGTCACAATTTTGAAGACTATATTTCCTTTTTTTTCCATATTTTTGTTTAAATGTAATCTTCTGCTTCTGCTTCTATTGTAACACAGGTTCTTCTGACAAATGACTGATAAACCCATCTTGTATCCTTCTATCTACCAAAAGGGTGTTTGAGAATATATATATACAGAGACATATATTGTATTATTGTATTTCAGAGAAAAAGTCAGTCTGTTATAAAATGTAGGTATTGTCTTCTTTGGAAGTGTTCAAAAACCTGTAAGAACTTGAAAAAAATGTCATATTCAACCTTTCCATGACTATTTTAATGTTACAACAGTAGAGGAGCATGGAATATTGAAAGGTATTCAAGAATTCTTCGAAATAGATCTGCAATCATTAATTTTACTCAAATTTACTGTTGTGAACTTGCAATATCCTATGATGCGCGTACCGAGTTATCTCCCTTTGATCTCCGCTTCGCCACGAATAAACTGACACAATTGCGTATCCGGGGTTTTTGTGATCTGATATTGTTATATTAGGAGCAAAAAACGGTTTTACTTCATATTGTATACCCCTCAACACGTTACCAAACCTATTTAAGGATTTATTAAGGATTTTCCGTGGACCTACGCAAATTTTCAGAAAAAAAATTTCACTTCAGTCGTGAATTTATAACATTTTAACAATACTTTTTTATTATAATTATATAAAATAAGAAAGCTTATTCAATCTAGAATTGAACACTTTGGTTTTTATTAATGTACGAGTACAAATAAGACGATACGAGTCCAAAAACCACGAGACATGCACGTTTACCAAAAAATCGTAAACTCTGACCTTTTATCACGTGACCAATGTCTTGAACTTAGAAGCCATTAAATCGTTTGCCGTTCAACTGAAAGTGTACACATATTTGTGGTGATTAACGTATTCGTTATTTGCTGATCGATGCATGT
Organism: Mytilus galloprovincialis; assembly: GCF_965363235.1. NCBI lineage: Eukaryota > Metazoa > Mollusca > Bivalvia > Mytilida > Mytilidae > Mytilus > Mytilus galloprovincialis. The sequence continues at coordinate 25,142,968 of NC_134848.1, read as the reverse complement.
AAATATTTAATTAATAATTCACACAGGTAATGGAAAATAAATTTGTCGTTTACAGTATAAGAGTCAGGTTTCTATGTAAAGCAAAATTTTGTCTATTGAAATATTGTACCACAAGACAATATTTCATGGCTATATATCATGAAAAATTGTTATCGTTTAGAAAATGTACAGAGGAGGACAAATTTGCATAGTGAAATGTTTATAGACAATATTTCACAGATGCATACTATGGAATTTTGTCTTGTTAAAGGGAGGTTATATTTTGGGTGAATGAAGACAATATTAGGCAGCAACCATTTGATTTTCTGGGGGGGGGGGGGGGCTATGGGTTTTTTTTCTGGACAAATTTTTTTTTTTTCGCCTAAAACAATCTATTTTTTTTCGCGACAAGTCAAAAACAATTTTTTTCTTTCAATTTTAGCATTACATATAGTGGCAGCTGAGGGTGAAACAAACAATTTTTTTTCTCAGAATCAAAAACAAATTATTTTGTTCTCCAAAAACTGGAAACAAACTTTTTTTTCAAAAAAAAAAAACATAGCCCCCCAGAAAATCAAATGGTTGCTGCCTTATTTCATAGATAAATACTACGATATTGTGTCCTGTTAAAGGGAGGTTATATTTTGGTTATATTTCGTGAGTATTGAGACGATATTTCATAGACAGATCGTCATGGAATGTTGTCTCATGAAGGAGAGGCTATCAACATATATTCAAGTATATAGGATTTTTATCTGAGACAAATTCAAATTCAAATATATTTTATTGCTAATCAAAGCGCCCACAATGTCACAAAACCGGGTTTCAACCCACCTTTTTTTCTTAAAAATGTCCTGTACCAAGTCAGCCAAATACCCCTTGTTATATTATACTACTGTTGCCTTTATCTAAGATTATATGTCATCTTAAATCGACAGTTTTTTATATATTGTATGATGCATAGCGTCCAATGGCAAATATTTCATATAAAAAAGATGTGGTATGATTGCCAATGAGACAACTGTCCACAAGAGACCATGCATGTTCAGGACATAGATACAATAGGTAGGTTTTGTCATAAAAGAGACCATCTGAAATAATGGTTGGGGAACTTTGGACTGCCACTGAAAATGACAATTTTTAATAGACTATTGTATCAAATGAAATATTCAATCGGAGCCTTTCTTTAGTGATAAATGTATTACACTTGACAATAAACAACCACTTTTCTGAATATCTGTAGTAGATAAACTTTAAATCGGTCACATGCAGTTAGAAACAATTTGACATGTGTAGCATGTACGTATGGAAACACTAAATGGAATCGTGGGGAAACAAAAATGTGGAACCGAAGACCCTGTTGAACATTATGTTAAAGATTTCTCTGACTCCTGCAAAGTTCAAGAATTTAATATGAATACAAAAGGACAGAGTGGCAGTGTGTTGCGGTAGGGTTGCATCAAGTTAAAATTTCCCTTAGTATCGTACAGCTTGTTTTTTAAAAACTTCCCTCCGACTCATTTTCTGAATAGTTATATTTAAAATAAAATTTAAGATTGCTATTTTTACCTCCTTGGATCCTGACTTTTCATAGCAGTTGTCCGTAAACAACCAATTAAGATAATGGGCCTTTTTACAGTAAAATAAAGCATAATGAAATATGCGTTTACGTTGTAGTGGCTTTGATGCCGTCAATATTAATATACGTAACTAATTAAATTATATATTTCAATCAAATTGCTTTATAAAATAATTTTTTTATTTTGGTGATGTAATGAACGAAAAAAAAACCATTTTCATTTTTGTATCGTTTAGAGCTGGCATTTTTCTCATTGTCAGTTGCAGTATCGTTTGCTTTTTTGCACATAAAAAATGTAGAAGAGCAAACATAAACCGAAATGCCGACAAGTTGACCGTGGTGCAAAAATTAGCCTAGATGTGTCCATAAATAGGGGAAGTAATGAACAAAATGCGGAAGTCGAGGACCTAGAAATGGCAGGTTTCTTGATATCGGCAATCAAATCGGATTGCTGTTGATAAATCAAGTGATGCGGTGCAAGATATGATTCCGGAGAATCAATAAAGCAAGGACAATACAAAATATTTATCAATTCCTGCAAATAAATCACGAATCAAGACTTTATTCAAGTGTAATAAGTGTACATATTGAATAAAATAGTGGATAAACCAATATGAAACTAAAACATTTCTCTAACAAAAGTCAAGAAGAAACGGTATTATTTGAGCACCAGTGTTAAGGTGTTGAAATGCTTATACCATACCGTTCCTTAAATTCTCTTCAGATAGAATTATTTAAAAACTTTAAGTTCATATTTTAAAAAAAAATAAATGAAATTGTCCAGAACTTTTTTTTGATCGTGATATGCAAACAAATCACAACATAAATTTCTCCTTTTTAATGTAACACAATGTTACAACATGTTTACCTATTTTTTTGTGATTTGTTCAAACAGTGTTGTCATTAAAGTGAGTGGTATTTTAAGTGAGAGGTTTAACTTGCTAAATTAATTCAATCATGTAAACGATTGATTGATTGTTGGTTGCTTAACGTCCAGTGGCAAATATTTCATGCATATTCAGGACGAGAACAAGTTAACAATAAACACAATAGGTAGGTTGTTATAATAGTGAATGATGGTCGGGGAAATTTGGACTGCCACATCATGTAAACGAAAAATAATTATTAATCAAAGACCAAAATAAATGAAAAGGTAGATTTTGTAAATAGTGTTTAATTGAATCAAACACTGGACTGTTTCCAGGTAAATAAAAACACATTTTTTAGTTGATTAACTCAAAATTCTCACTTTAGCTTTTCAGCTATTTAACGTTTCGATATAGTCTTGTCGTAACATAAATTATCGTCAAGGTTGGTAATCCAATTGCAACGTATCGACATGACAGTATGTTCTTACTAGAACTAGGATGACAGATTGAGTGAAAAACAATGTTGTCGTTGTGAATACGACGAAAAGCATATTAGCTCTGAGTCATAGTGACATTCTTTCTCTTTAATAAAATTAAACAATGTCTTATCTTAAACTGTCAAGTGAGTGTAATTAAATTTACTGTTATATTCCAAGCTTAATCAATTATAAAAATATAACAGATATTACTTTTAACATTAATTAACCAAATAAACTATCAAAAAAAAAATTATCGAAATCGAATGTCTATTTCCTTAATTCACAAATTACAGTACATTCAAGTCACAACAAAATTGCTGGTCTCTATTTCGGCGTATGATTTGTCTTTTTTGTTTTCTAAAGTCTAAATGCAAACAAACTTGCCCACTATCATCAATAGGGTATTTAGTTTAAGCATGTGTCTGATGACCCTGACTATCAACACACATGGCCCACATGTTTAAAATTTAAAAATAGGGGGTAAAATGCAGTTAACAAAAAAATATGGTGCCTCTAGTTTTACAACATAGGAGGAAGGTTGCTTTTGCCACCACGCAATGAAAATTAATTGTTTCGTGAATATTTATAAACATTTTGGGTACTAGTATTTTTGATTCAGCGTGATTTTTAACAGTTCATATTGATATTGAATAATGATTCGAAACATAGTTTCGCTTAAAGTGGCCACTCTAATACCCACCAAACAAATAATGTAGATTCTGACAATGAAAGTGATTAAAGATGATATAATATATTATATTCAATAAAGAATCTAGGGCAGCACTAGGTCAAATAACATCTTAATTCAAATTGCAGAAGAGCTAGTACACACAAAAAGCCGAATAAAACTTGTTTATTTCAACGTCTCTGGTTGTCAAACGTCACTGTGTACTTGTAGATCGCACACATACAAACGCCACTCCACTAATAGCAGGAAACTTAAAAACCAACCAGAAGAAGTACAACGTTGCTCATTATTTATATTATTATTTCATAATGATCGACCAAGGAAGGACCTCACATCAGAAATCTATTAAAGCACCTCTTTGTTCTCTCAGTGGTCTTCTATTAGGAGGTCGCTGGAATTGATAATAATGGTGATTGCATCTTAATAGCTTTTCAAGCTTTTGTATGAACATATATACATCATTCTTGTTTGTCTTTAATGTATTTCATTGTATTTAAAATGTATAATTGATTGTTTGTATTGCAGATCCTTATGGGTGTAATTTTGGTAACATTGTTCAGTGTTGCTGTTTAAGTGGAAGTAAAGATATATCTTAAGTAATACGACAATTGGACCTTTAAAGCAACGGGGAATGATATTGGTACAGTCATTGAGACGTGTGATGAACAGTCGTAAGAACAAAAATCAATAGAATGTCTGGGCAGTACTTAGAATCAGAAGTCCAGATCCATATATATATGTTTCTGAGAATTATTATGTTCCAACAAAAACTCAGAACATGCCTCTTTCACAACAATAGAGAAGATTTTAGAAATCAGTTAGTTTTTTTTCCTCACAAATACTAGTAAATTTGATTTAAAATTTGTACCAATAAATCCCCCATGACCCGATTGCTAAATATTTACGCTCACCCCACTTAATTTGTGTTCACTGCACCTTTTCCTTTTAGAAGTGAATTATTTTAGTCACTGCACAAGAATTCTTTAGAAATTAAATGTTTGATGAACAGTAGACGTCAAAAATTAATGTAGAAAAATATTTCTCTCTTCCTATAATTTGTCAGCATAGTAAACGTTGTCTCCTGTTTATCATGATCTTTAACATGTATACTATGACTGAAGACTCGTATTAGGTTTCCACCTTGATAGAAATTGTACAATGAAAAAGAATCATATACTTGGATTGGTATTAAAAAATGCTAATTTCTATTCGAGGTAGGACTTTTGTGCCCTAAAAGTTCCCGACTTCGAGCGTGTAAGGACGCCATGAATCAATGTGTAAGGTTCTACACTGTTACCTCTACCTTTGGGTGTTATTAAATGTTTATAATATTTTGGCCCTCAGGAAGTAATTTTAATTTTGTCGTTGCTAGTACTCAAGCAGATTAATTTTACAAGTAAACAGTTTTTGTTGCTGATAGACTGCAATAAATGTGTGGGTATACTGATATAAGACATGCAGCACTATCGTGCTCATGCTAAGAAATGGCACTAAACGTGCACCTGCAAACGGGTTAAATATCCGTCGGTTTTCGATTTAATTTTAGCGTACTACCAATGACAAAATAACCTTATTGTTATCTGATTGACCTTGACACCGACACATCCTGCTTTTTCTGGATAAGCCCAACCCGACCAAAATCGTTGCAATTTAAACATCTACTAAACTACGACTTCATAAGGCTGAATCCAATATTCTGCTTGGAAAGTGTCGGATACAATGAAAGTGTCAAAATCACGCAGGTAAATATTAAATAATTGTGTCGTTGGTAGTACGCAAATGTTAATTGGTAAACGACTAAAAATATTCAGTTTTCATAGGGAACAGGCTTTTAATCTGTTACGCTCGATGCGTGTTTCGTCTACTTTAAATTGACTGATTGATTGTTGGTTGCTTAGCGTCCAGTGGCAAATATTTCATGAAGAGACCATGTTAACAATAAATACAATAGATAGGTCTTGTCTTAATAGAGGCCATGTGGGATAATGGTCCGGGAAATTTGGATAGTAGAGGGAGATTATGTTTTCTGGTCTGTGGCTCCGTTCGTCCGTTGCTTATGATATGATCCTTCTAATGTTAAAGCCAAATTAGACTTTTGACCCCAATTTCACGGTCCACTGAACATAGGAAATGAAAGTGGGAGTTTCAGGTTAAAGTTTTTGGTCAAGGTAGTTTTTGATGAAGCTGAAGTCCAATCAACTTGAAACTTAGTACACATGTTGCTTATGATATGATCTTTCTAATGTAGCCAAATTAGACGTTTGACCCCAATTTCACAGTCCACTGAACAAAGGAAAATGAAAGTTGGGAGTTTCAGGTTAAAGTTTTTGTTCAAGGTAGATTTTGACGAAATTGAAGTCCAATCAACTTTAAACTTAGTACATGTGTTCTCTATAGTATAATCTTTCTAATTTTAATGCCAAAGTTTCAAGTTTCAAGTTGATTGAACTTCAGCTTCATCAAAAACTACTTTTACTTTTGTTCTGTGTATGATCCGATTTGTATTTGTTTGTTTAGGCTTCACAATTTTACATAATTGTACTTTAACAATTTTAAACAAACGAATAACTGTTCATGAATGAGATATTTGCTACTGAACATATTATATACCTAACCTTATTTGTGATCAGTAAGTCTGGAGATTTTAATAAGAAAAATTATATTCAAATCTTTAATGAATTTTTAATGGATTATTAACACCACATCTTTCGTCAGATGAACCTGAAATTTGAGGCCAAAATCGGTCCTTATCGGACCTACTCCTTTATTTCACCATGTTTCATGCCTCAAATTGCAAGTAGGGAAAAAAAGGGGGGGGGTGAAATTACACTAAAAAAGATTGGGTCCAGAATTTTAAAGGAAAGTAATGATTTGGTCCAGCTGAAAAAAGGTGTAAAATTAGCACATCGGAAGCTATCAAAACATTGACGCCCTAAACATAAAATTGTCCATATTTTGGTGATGCAGTTTTGTATAATTTTCATATAATTTGTCCCAAAAGTAGTACAACACACTGTAAAAGTTTCTTTGAGAAAGCGCAGGTGGGATTTTTTATTTTATTTTCATTTATGTTCTAAAAGAAATGCACTACGAACTAATTGTGGTCTCGGACCATGGGAATGAAATGAAAACATTCGTTTTTAACATAAACTTTCAATTTCATCATTTTTTATTTTTCAACATTCAACATTTGTTTTAAATTACCAGCTTTCGATTTCAACATCCACAATTCTTTTTTCAACATTCAACATTCGTAGATAATTTATGGAAGATGTAACAACATGTGAACATTAAGCACAGTAGTTCAGAATAATGAAAAAAAATATATATCGGTGAATTTTAAACCTTTTTATTTGTACTTTATTGCAGGTTTTTTTGTAAAACGAACATACTAAATTGTGAGATACCTCGCTGTCATGGTGAATTGGACAGTAAACAAAAATTGCCTTGAGAACAATGATGTCAAAAGGGAGGAACTCATCGTGTTCCAACTTAGGGACAAGGTGAAAAAACATGAGAAAGTAAGTATTCAAAACATCATTGAATTCTACTTTTGCTTATACATTATTTACATATTATATTAATTATATGGACTTGTTAGATTATATTGACACCCGGATTTGTTCTCGGTCAATTTTATCTGAAAAGGTTCACCATATATAACTTACGGATCTCGTCAAAGGGCCATAATTAATAAATAATATATTCAAAACACATGTGTGCAATGCTTACTTCCTATCAGTTTATATCATGTATGTTATTTTAACAGCACGGACATATTTTTTAACAAATTAACACATTAATAATCTGAATTATTTAAAGTCGTCTTTTCTTTCTCTTTCCTCTGTTTCTATATGTGAGATATCCTCTGCTAGTTTGCACCGTCTTGCTGCTGTTCCATAATCCTCTATTTTATAAATTAAAAAAAATGAATATAAAATACGAATTATGTAATTTCCTAGATTAATAAAGTCGCAAGCTTATCTATTAAGTTAACTAGTTAAACCATCATTGGTACTTGACCGATGATCTCATCCACTGAAGCAATAAATTATAAATAACAGTTTAAATGATTTATAGACAAAAAATAATTCGAATGAACTTAATGTACATACATTTTGAAAAAAAAACTCTTCTTACAAGGTAGATAACAAATAATTGAAAGGGAATGAACATCATATAGACATATAGAACCAATTATGCCAAGATTATAGTGCTTATCACCAAGTTGTTCATAAAATCAACACATTAGTTGTTTACGGTTATTTCCATCGTCAATGTTTGTAGTGCTTACTACTTCACAACACGACGAATCGGAATTAACGTAGACGTTTTTTCGGTTTATAATGGCTTCTTTGGCAGATTTATCAGCTTGCTTTACATTTTCAATTTCATCCAACAGCTTCGCTATTTGTACCACTGGATTTTCCCTGACCGAACCATTTGTTTTATTCGTTGCATGAAGTTCTTAAATTGAAAAGCAGAAAACGTATCAAAACTTCCAAAATAGTTTCAACAAGAACTTGATAGAGGTACAACACAATGATATATGATTATTTTAGCATATAACTTGTATGTTTTATAGGCACCTGCTTATTATTGTAATCATATTTCATTGGGGATCACACTTGTTTTAAGTTGTTATTGTTAAAATCATGTCATTTAGTTCCATTTGAAAAATTTTAAATTAATACAATCTATAATTGTTAACTTCAAATAATTAAATTTTGGATGAAACGTGTCTTCTGATTAGCTGACATTGTTCAGTTTAACAGCTCATAGACATAATTTAGTCATTTGACCGTAACGTCATCGACGGATTATATAGTTTACTCTGGTTTAACTTGAAATTTAGAATTAAATTATAACAAATAACTGAAATATGTTATCTGTCTATTCGTAATAACATAAAAATACTAAAGTATATCATACCAATTATTGTGAAAGCTCTCTTATGGTGCATCCTAATTTCTCCATGAAGACAGTGGAAACGTCTTTTCAACCAACAAAAAAAACCTTTCTATGGTAACTCTTGTTCTGCAGTGTGAACCAATGTATCTTTCTTTGCTTTGGTCTCAGGTATAGTGTGATTAAATATGATTTACAGGCATAACCACTGTTACCAAGACGAATACCATTTTGTAAACCGTCGTTATCCCTCTCTAAAACGGTTCTTATGTTGCTAGTCCTTAACATATGGCTGTCGTGGGCACTGCCTGACCACCTGGGTACTAGATTTGTGAATCTTCCTAGAATAAAGAGATTTTACTTGATGAATTAAACCAAATATAACTTCAACTAAAAAAAAAATAAATTCGTGTATAATGCGATGTTTTTACTGCTTTTAAAAAAAAAGGGGGGGGGGGGAGGGGTTTAAAATTGTAACAGAGTCGTTTCCACATGTATTCGAGATATTCCAGTGTTTCTGAGGCTTATGATTACCGATCTAGATTACATAATGCGGGGTTTGTAGTATTATTTTTTTTTAGGTCAGACTACAGTATTAAGTCTTCAGTTTCGACTTGAATTGTGATTTGGTTACCAACCACGCGTGTTTTTAGTACAGTGACAAGCGACTGAATGTCATGCACTCTTGATTTGAGAGAAAGATTTATTGTCACAAACAGCCTGTACATTGATTGAAGGGTACCCTATTGAAGGGTACCCTTTTCTGTTTATAAAGACGGGTTAATTTTCAGACGGGCGCTGTATATGAACATGTGTCCAATCGATCCAGCAAATAACTTTAGTAAATCCAGCCATATTATCGAAATCATTCTTTATTTCGATAATTCTCGTCTTCAGAAGGCCATTTTACATTAACTTGGAGGAGCTCTGACAAGGCAAGGAATACCTTTCTCCGACTCGAGATGCAGTTCCCTTATCTACTCCACCAGTGTCTCCCAACACTTGCAGAAAGTTGCCAATAACATAGAAACGTAATGCTAACAAGAGAAGGTGTTTAATTTATTTAAAGCAGAAAATCAAGAGAGTAGCATATTGGTTTTGATAATTTATATTTCATGATAGAATGAATGGAGGCGACAGATTATTTGCCAAGGATATTTAGAGAGATTAATGAAAGCACTATCATTATCATACCCTTCTTGTGGATTTTTTCCCACCTTCAAAATATTTTTCGATTCTTTACATGACGCTTTATCATGAGAAAAAAAATCTCTTGAATAATGATGTCCAGCTGTGAGAAATTCAAAGGAAATTACCAGTGATTTTAAACTTCTAACAGATTTAAAATCAAAATTTCAATTTGAGCAATTTCAAAAATAGATGCTTTCATGAGCGCATGATTCGCCCTCCGTCTTGTGTGAGAAGTTTTATTCAATAATCATAAAGTTTCTGAGATAAGGCGCAACTCAAATAACTTTTTTTTTTTAATCATCACCTAAAAGTACACAGATCTGTATATTAATATAACTAAGAAGTGTGCTAAATTTAAAGCAATAATCGTAAATACTTTACGAGATATGGTGCGACATTTAAAAACACACCCCCTTTTTTACAAAAAACTCAAGAACTCGAAAATAAAATTTTGAATTAGCACCAAAAAGTATACAAAACTTTGGATTAATATGATTAAGAATTGTGTGAAGTTTAAAACAATACTAAGAATCGTTTTTTGAGAAACAGCGCGAAGTTACAGCATTATCTATTTTTTAAAAACACTTTTTATATAATATTATATTTTACCACTTACTTTAAGTTGTCATAGCTTATCGGTTTGGCTTATAAATATTTTGATTTGAGCGTCACTGATGAGTTTTGTGTAGACGAAACGCGCGTCTGGCGTACTAAATTATAATCATGGTACCTTTGATAACTATTAGAGCGTCGCTCGAATATAACAGACTGGTTTTCACCAGATAAGTTTTTGATTTTAAATGATTTAAGTTCTAACTTATCAACAAAATCAATTTGACAGAAATATAGTGTTTAAAGAAACCTTTTTTTTTTTACATTATTACCCAAAGTGATCTGTTTTAGGGGGAGGAGGGGGTCCTGACCCAAAACAAAGACTTCACAATCTCTTCTTAGGCAGCAACCATTTGATTTTCTGGGGGGGCTATGGTTTTTTTTTCTGTGCAAACTTTTTTTTTCGCCTTCGGCGAAGAACAATCTAATTTTTTAACGACAAACCGAAGACAATTTTTTTCTTTCAATTGTAGCATTACATATAGTGGCAGCTGAGGGTGAAACAAACAATTTGTTTTACTCAGGGTCCAAAACAAATTATTTTTTTCACCAAAACCTGGAAACAAACTTTTTTTTTCCAAAAAACCATAGCCCCCCCGAAAATCAAATGGTTGCTGCCTTAGATCCTAATTGAAATGATTGAAATCAATATTTACAATGACAATAGAATATATTCAATAGGCACGCAAACGTATCGTGGAAACCTACTCAAACATAAAAACGTCTGTCGGTCAGTTTGTCAGTGTATCTGTGTAGTTATTTTGCTTCTGTCAACTTGCAGTGCTTTATGATGTTTTGTATACGTATATTCTTTCCTGTAGTCGTGTCCCTTTTTTTTTAGAATGCGGGCATTGGCCCAAAAGCGTATCCTTGTTGTATAAGCAGAAAGAAAACAAAACCAAATGACAGAAAAAAATGCACATCATCAGAGGTAAAGAAAATTGTAAAAGGGAAATTCATGCTAGACGCATTACCGAGTGACATTTTGTGTAATAAGTTTCATCATCATTATAATGCTAAAGAGAAAACACTGTCTACAAAAATGTTGAAGCCATCACAGATCAGTTTTGCCAAAAGTTACCGACAGTAACAAGCACACCTGAGACATTTTCGAGTCAGTGAAGTTAAAACATCGAAAGCACCTCTAAGAGTAATGATTATTGTTGTTTGTGTAAAAAAAAATAGGACCGAAATTAGAAGTTGTCCCACTTTCTGCCAGATTCTCCGCATTTATGCCTAATGAAGTTTTAATTCCTGAAGGTTTAATTTCAAACATGACAACGGGACCATCTCAAACATCATTCAGATCCAAACCCTAGGTTCATTTCATGCCAGAGGAAGGGATTGATACTAACATTGGGTGAGAGGGAAAGGCAAGGGCTGATGTATATCATTCGCTCAACCAGCTTTGTAAAGGGCAGCAGATATTTGTACAGCATTACTGGGGCTCATGTGCAGACCATCATCATTCCAACCTGGCATGATGGTAAATCAAGGGTATACATTTGTTTTTCTGATTTTAAAACAGAGGATGACATGCATGTACCTTAAAACGCCTCTTTTGTTTATAAGCTATATATAATTTTGTTGCATTTTTTACTTGACTGGTGTACTTGCATTCTCCGATATAATTTACATCGAAACAGTCATTTTTTTAATATCTCTCTTTTGCTTTATTCCGTCATTGGACTTATAAGTAGAAAAGCATTACCAGGTGGATTTATTTTAGGGGATGAGATGTTATATTACAGCTCACGACATTTATATTTATACATGCAACTTTTTGAAAAGACTGCTGTCATCAGTGTCACTGGACAATTCTTAACAGGGGATAGCAAATAATATACATATTTCAACAACCATGCAGAAGATATAAGAAAGGGTTTAAATATCCCTGAAGAAATATCGCATATAAAATTTACAGCAGCAATAGTTGAAAAATTGCCCTTCACAGCTTATGTTGACAGTAAAGACTCAAAAGTCAGCAAGATTCAAATCATCCCCTCTTAATGATATTTTTTACAAATCTTACTGACTAAACCTATCTTAATATCAATTTAACATTATATCACACAACTGCATAACTCAGTTAACTTTAATGCTGTATTCATTTTTCAAGATATATTAGCCACTATGTCCTCCAATATATAAAATTACCACTTTACTTTGATTAAATTGTGCAATTTTTTAACAAAATATAATTGAAAAAACACACACAAAGATATGGTAGTACTTAAAATATACTCTGTTGTGTCAGATTCTCATTAATTTTTTTTTTCCAAGAAATGTCGAGGTGTTTATCGTTTCCCATTCTTATGAATTAAACTTTTACCTATTTTTATTGTTATTATTTATCATTTGATAATCAATCACATATATTATTTAATTGTTAAATCATAAATTTCTAACCACCAAAATTTGCAGTGCTAAAACACATTTTATTTTATTCTATCATCAAATAATATTTGTTATAATTTTATAAATACCATATTGTCATTTTGGCATTAATAAAATCTTAGCTATTTTTCAATCATTTAAATTTTATCTTTTTTTGTTTGTATCATCATATTTATTTAAAGATATCATTTAGCCCAGTAGTCAGCACTTTGTGCTGACATGAATTGTATAAATGATATTATGTGCTAAATTTATATTAAAATATGTATTTCCAGATATTACTCTCTCATATCTTATAATAAGTGTATACACTTTTAAATAAGTTAAACAATATAAAATTTATTTAACAGATTCAGATATTCTAAAAATAGCCCTACAATATCACTTTTGTTATATGCAATTTTCTGTATACTAAAGAAATTTAATTTATAAAGCTGTTCTAAAGTATATCAAATTACATTTAAATATACAAATAAATAATATTGCTAAGTGTAGTACCAAGTGTATTTATTCAGAACAGATTACATACTATAAAAAATATGCTCACCATTGTAGAGACTATATAGTTCCACATGTATATATGCTAACTCATCCAAAATATAACTAATTCTCAATGTTATGCTTATTATTCCAAAAGTGCTATATATATTTCTTGTATTACTTTTGATATCTTTGCTTTCATAGAATGTGTCCAATAATACATTCACTTTCATATACATGTATATAGCACTCATAATAATGTTAACAACATAACCCGACAAAGTTTTTAAAAATATTAGTGCAATATTTGACAATATTGCTATTAATATTATTCCACAAGTGTCATACATGTCCACCTCAATGTTAATTTGGGTCCAGTTCAATTTCTTTGATACATATATACATTCAAATTCTTTAGTATTTTATTATATTAGTCATTAGTTAAGCTCAGTTTTGTTTTAAATGTTTTATATATACTGACATATCTTTTTTTTTTACAGTTTATGTATTTTATATTTTTAACAAACTAGTGTTTCATATATAAACTCATACATTATTCCTACCAACTTTTTATATTCTGTTTTTTTAAAGGATAAATATGTACAATATATATATTCACATTTGGATAGGACATTGTATCTTTAACCATCTAAATATCTACTTCATCATGTATATATAGAATAAAGGACTTTTTGTTTTTGATACTGACTTTATCACAGTAAAATATCAGGTGAGCCCGAAGGTTTAGCCTGATATTTTCTGTGATAGTCAGTATCAAAAACACAAAGTCCTTTATTCTGTTTATCGGTAATTCAAAAAAAATAAAAATTACTACAATAATAGAGAAAATAACAAACGAACTTTTTTTTCGCGTCGAATCACGGTGAATCACATTTGACGTCACTGGCTGCATTTATACGTCATTTGAAATTTTGTCACAGTGCAGTAAACATGGCGTTCTCTTGCACAAAGTATTGAAAAGGAATTATTGCATGTGTTTCATTAATATTCTGCTTTGGACATGACTCTTACAATGGCAAATATACTGGTAGCATATCGGTAAGTCAGATTTCTTTATTTTTCACAAAGCATAAACATAGAGGGGGGATAGGAGAGTCCTGATCCCGAAATCCCGGGTTTAAAAACGAAATCACGAGGTCCCGAATTTAAATCACAGGAGTTTGTAATCCTATCAATAAGGGGTTAAAAATATACCAAAGTCGACTATCACAGTAGTGCATGGAGCATAGTAAATCAGAACATTAGAATGATACGAGGATACGATGTGAATCTGCAGATTTTTCATCGATCATCATTTTTAAATTCAACGACAACAAGTTATAATTATATTTTACTGAAAGGCTGACTGTAATTTGTAAATTATCTGAACACGCTCATTTCTTGTCTACTTAATAACAGAGACATATAATATTGTATTATATGTCTCTGTTCATAATTATTTCAAACATTTTAATAGATGGTGCCCCGTTTACCCCCTTTTTAAAATTTATCCCAGATCCGCATATGAATAAGTTCACTTTTTTGTTCTTTGTTCTATGAATATCTGTCTTTAAATTGACAATGAAACCACATCTTTTAAAATTGTATATGATGGTCCCACATTAGACAAAAATGTCGAAAATGAGTAAATTTCATTTTTTTCTAGCTTCTCTCATGCGATAGCGGTACCTTTTCGGTCACTATTTATGTGTTGCGTTTAAATATGAATTGTAACACTTTATAGTGACTGAACAGGTAAAACAAATACTTCTCAAGAAACAGAAAAGAAAACTACTGGGAACGGCACCAGGCTATGTATTGGTATTGTATGAATAACAAATCGAATTGGAAGTCTGTCGGCTTTTTCATGCATTTTCTGTTCACATTTTCACAACAAAAAAGGCTAAACTAACTTTGTGAAAGTTATAATCAATGTCAAGTGTTTCATTCGCCAAAAATCTCGTGCGTTTCTGCGATAAAAATCACGCGCAATTTTGTGAATGAAAGGGGAAAGTAGATCCTTACGCGTTGCATTCGCGCATGTCATTTGCGTACTAACCCAATAATTTTTATATCACGGCCAGTCCACTGATACTGACATTATCAGCGAGTACACATCAGAGGAAAAATGTACAAATTACCGATAAATCACCTTCTATTCCTGCCATAGCTAATATTAGATCACTATAACAAACTAAATATTAATAATAGAAATACCATATATATACAATGTTACCTTTTGCCTTCAGTATTAAAATGAAACAGTCAGTGCAATAAATATATAGTCAGTGCAATAAATATATTCAGTGAATTGATTTTTGCAGATTTTTATAAAACAAAAACAAAATTTGCATCATACAGTCGACTCCCGTTGTCTCGAACTCGGTTGACTCGAAATTTCGGATGAGTCGAAATTTTCCCGTGGTCCCGAACTTTGTTCCATATAGATACATGTATTTCTACTCCTGATGAGTCGAAATTGGATGAGTCGAAATTTCGGATGACTCGAATTAAATTTACGGTCCCAAGGCTAACAAAAACATTTTAATAACATTCTTTATGTCGAAGTAATACACATGTGTCAAAACGTGACCTCGGGGATTTAAACTGATTTCATGATGATTTAATCCGACAGTACACTTGTTATTAAATTTCCGGTCATTGAACACTGTATTGATTTATGACAGAGTGTTTACCTATGATTATCTTTGATGTCAATAATCAATAATTTGCGATGCATTGTTATAGATTATCTAAAGTTATTTAGAAGTTAAAAATCAATTAGCCTTAATAAAACACTAATTAGCGCTTGGTTGTTCATACATGACGATTAAGTGAGCGACTCAATACTTCTCAACCGGCGTCTTTAATCTTTTGTTTTCTCTCGCGGAAATAAAAATAAATGAAAGAAAATGAAAAGAAATCTAAATTTCTCAAATTTGAGAAAATATTTACTTGTGTTATAAAAAGGTTTCGTTGTTTTTGTTCAATATGCCTTTCAGAATGTCTTCTGATGAAACTGTTACAATTGAATCTGGTGAAGGACCTGAGCTTTGTCTCGGGGGGATAGCCAGATTTACAAATGTTGATCAAGCTAGTGAAGGACCCAGCCTAAAAACTGGGGGGATAACTAGCTCGGCAGTAACAGGCAAAGGCATAAAACGTAAATTAGATGCTAAATCATACGAGACAAAATATGATGCTATTTTGGCAGTAGAGAGAGGTGGTAAAACAAAAAAGCAAATTGCTTCAGATTTTGGTATTCCTATGTCTACCTTATCAACTTGGTTAAAAAAAGTGAAGAAATTAAGCAAAAATATCTTTCGGGAGAAATGGGTTCACAAAGAAAAAAATATAGAACTGCTAAATTTCCAGAGGTCGAAGATGCTCTTTTAAAATGGTTCAAAAATGCTAGGGAACAAAATGTTGCTATATCAGGGGAGTTGATGAGAGAAAAAGCTAAATTCTTTGCTACAAGTTTAGGCATTGCAGAAAATGCATTTGAATGCTCTTCTGGTTGGTTAGAAAGATTTAAAGGTCGTCACAATATTGCTTTCAAAAAAATCTGTGGGGAGTCAAAATCTGTTCAAGAAAATTCAGATGAAATGAATGAATGGAAAAAATAAATTGTCCAATCTTCTAAATGACTACTCACCCGATCAAATCTATAATGCAGATGAAACTGGTTTATTTTTTCGGTTATTACCTGATAAGACTCTAGAATTTAAAGATGTAAAATGTAGTGGTGGCAAACAAAGTAAGGAAAGGTTGACTGCTTTAGTTTGTGCAAATATGTCTGGGAATGATAAATTGCCTATTCTAGTCATTGGCAAATCTAAAAATCCTCGTTGTTTTAAAAATGTTAAATCATTACCTACCGAGTATGTCGCCAACAAAAAGGCTTGGATGACTTCAGAACTTTTCATAAATTGGCTTCATCAAGTTGATAAACAAATGAGTAAAAGAAAGAGACGTATAGTTATGATAGTGGACAATTGTCCAGCTCATCCTCATGTTCCTGGTTTAAAGTCAATTAAATTGGTATTTTTACCACCAAACACTACTAGTGTAACTCAACCAATGGATCAAGGTGTAATAAGAAATTTAAAACTTCACTATCGTAAATTAGTCATCCAAAAGCAAATCACTGCCATTGATACTAAAACTGAATTTGCAATAACCGTCCTTGACGGAATTCGTATGCTAAATCATGCCTGGAGTAAAGTTACTCAAACAACAATAGCAAACTGTTATCACCATGCAGGTTTCGAATCACCCGTCATCACACATAGTGACGATATCGACGACGATGCAGACGACGACATTCCCTTAGCGTTACTCTGCAGAATCGGGTTACCAACCGGTACCAGTATAGAAGACTACACAAGTGTTGACGACAATTTGACAACGTCCGCCGAGATGACAGACACAGATATCATAGACGATATCATCTCTTCCAGATCCGCAACCGACGATCAGAGTGACCAGGAAGATGAACCAGTACCTCCTCCAAGACCGTCAATGAATTCCGTGTTTGCTGCTCTTAACACCTTAAATGCTCATCTCGAAACCGTTCAGAATTCGAACAGCACAATGTCTCACTTGAACTTTGTTAACTCTTTTGTGATGAAACACCACCTCCACAGTTTGTGCGTAAAGCAAAGTGACATTTCTATCTTCTTCCAGAGAGCTGAGTCGTCAAAACAGGATTGAAAGACATTTAAAATTTTCAAAACTATCTGTGTTTAATTAAAGATATTTGTTTATTATTGTACAACTGTTTCTATTGTTAGTGCTGATGTGATGATGATTATTAAATTATTGAATACAAATCGTATTTTTATTTTGTACCAATGTAAAATATTATACTGTAGACTAGAAACCACAAGAAAATGAGTTATTGTACAAAGAAAAAAGAGAGACAAACTTTAAAACACAATTTTATTATAATCATAAAACACAATTACATAAAGATACATCGATCTCAGAACAGAATATCGATCCCCGACACATATCCACCGGGATTTATTTTAGCCTTACCAAGCTAAGCAAGAGTTGTTTCCCTTGGTCTGTCATACTTCCGGTATTCGTTTGAGTCGAACTACGGGTGTCTCGAAATATTCCTCTGGTCCGACTGACTTCGAGATAACGAGAGTCGACTGTATAATGGTATCATGTCGTCGTCTGCGTTATCAGCAATACAATTTGTTTCCAGAAAATAAGTTTTGTTATAGTAAATAGATCTCTTTAAACTAATTAAATATCACTAAAGAAAAGTTGGGATTGATTTTAACAGTTATGGTCCAAATAGATTAGGAATAAGGGGTAAAAAGAGAACCCCAAAAAAAGCATTTTTCTAGTTCATTCAATTATTTGTGTTCAAGTGTATAAATCTTTACAATTATACCACAAGTTTCCATAGCATGAATAAACTCATCATAGATACCATGGTTATTTTTGATTTTTGGGGTTATTGCTTATAATGTTTTAAATTAAGAGCAAAAGGGCCCAAAAAAGAGAAAACTATGTTTTTCTGGTCAATGGACAATTAAGACAATTTATAAGCAGTATAAGGGAGGTTAGTCAAATACATTTTACATACAATGTTTGGTTTGTTAAAATTTACCTCCCTTACACTTTTTGTAAATTATGTATAAAGAAATGTCAGATTTTAGACTTATTGCAAAAAAAGGAAAGTGGTAGCAGTTTTCAATATTTTTCCAAATATCTCAAATTCCGATGAAGAAATCTTTAATTTCATAATATTGCACAATAGATTTGTAAAAGTCTTTTTTTCCTTCGTAGCGTGCATTCCATCTACGTTAGACATACGTTACTTCAACGCCCGATAAACGCTTAGGTGGTACGCTTCACATACATCCTATTGCAATACAAGCTTAAAGATCGTTGTGCACACGATCCAAATATGATTGACAGGTTGAATGCATCCAAAATTACTAGCGTATTGGCAGCGTACATGTTTTTTTACCACGCCCGGCGTATGTCGGAGTTATACATATATATGTTTGACGCCAGTATTAAACTAAGTCTGATTGTGGCGGTTATCTTGTTCGCAGGTTGAGGATGTAAGAAATTTTTTTGGAAGGGGACCACCTATAGCTAAGGACCATTCAACCAAAGTTTCGTTCTTATTGGCCCACTGGTTCCAGACAAGAAGATCTTAAAAAAAATCATATATACCTTAATACAACACAAGGTACTTAACTAAATTTTTTGAAAAATGTCATCCGGTCGCCAAATTCCGTTTCATTTTTATTTCTCGATTGCCAAACCTACTTAAACTTATTATGCCGTTAGTCTAAATTGATTTATCTACACAATGGTGTGTGGGGGAAGGGGGGTATGTGAAATAAGTTAAAAACAATAACGGGGATTCAGTTTTGGAAAAGTTAGGTCGAAAGCCAGGTAGAACGTCTAGTGCCTGTGGTTATTATCTGGTTGTATATGTCGGACTATCGGACCGTCGGACTATAAAACTGTCGGACTATTAAACTGTCGGACCGTCGAGCGGACCCCAACATGGTTGTTAATACCTTCTGCTGATAAAAAAAGTGCAAAATGACGCATCACTCATTATTTATATCTTTACGAGAAAAATATATATCGCTCTTTACTAAAAAATGTATAAGATACGTTATTCCACTGCAACAATTGAACCATTTAAGAATTTATTATGAAGACAAATGATAATGAATAGTACTTAAGTGTATTCAAGGTTCAATTTAACTCTATCAACCACGTGCGCTGCCTGTAACTAGTTAACCCTGATTATTCTGCACGTGACACAGGTAGATTGCAAATAGCTTTGTTAGTATTGCACATTGGAATTAAAGCCCACATGACACAGGTCGATTGAAAATAGCTTTGTCGTTATTATTGAACAATTGGAATTTAAGCCGACATGACACAGGTAGATTGAAAAAAGCTTGTTCATAGGAAATTGTCTAAAATGCAGGTTGCGGGTTGCGGGTTGCAGGTTGTGGGTTGCAGGTTGCGGGTTGCGGGTTGCCACAAGGGGATAAACATGGAATGGTGTAATCTACATACTTTTACTTGTTTCACTTGTTATAACAATTTTATGATCAATGTTAAAGGCATGGTATTTAATTACAATACACATCATTCTTGTGTAAATAAACTTACACCTAAAAATAGAAATCTATCAATTTACATTAATTACAATATCTTGATGGGTTTATGTAATATTATACACACCTTTTCGTATGAAAAAAGAAAGCTTAACAAACATTTGGGTAAAACCTTCAACAAACACGTAGATTCTCACAACTAACTAATACATAGTAAGCATCAAGACTTGACACGGTTTTAGTTTTAAGTGGTAAATTAAAGACTTTTTGCCTTCAAACTAGATATATATGTACATCATTGTATATATTTTTGATTAACAGTGTTTCTGGATTCTTTAGCTAAGTTCTATTGCATTCTTAGCAAGGGTCCTTCTCAAAAGTCTACCTATTTAAAAGTCTTGTTTTCGCTTGATGCTCTTTAAATTTTTTATAAATACGCTATGAAGGGCATTTTTTAGTAACGTGTTGCAGGGGAAATAGAAATACCGAGCGTCTGTTAGTCCTTTCTTCGCCGGTCTATCCGGCTTTTGTTATCGCTCCCACGTGTACAACTTTTGCAATTTTTTTTTTATAAAATTATTCTATAAATAGGTTAAAATAGGTTAATATCAGCAACATCTATGACAAGTTCAAAAAAGGTTGACGTATTTAAAAGAGTTATGCCCCTAAGAAGTATTATTTTTTTTAGAAAATGTCCTGTGAGCTGAACATATACATGTATCTTTGGGTTTTTTTTGTTGCTGTCCTGGAGTAAAGTTCCAAAGAAACAAAGTTTCAGTTTGACTTGAGAGTTGAGAAACTATGATAATTGCAAAAGACAAGCAAAAATTCTGAATCACTGAATATAGACCATCAAACAGAGCTGCCCCTTCTGCCAAAACAAATCTCAATTTTTCGGAAAACATTTGAAATACTCTGTAGAGCCTCTGGGATTACTTGGACATGTCTTCCCATTTGAAAATTTCTGTAGTCGGTGTCTTTCATGTATTGTCAAAATATTAATTTACATGTATATATATAATAATTGCACTTCCAATTTTCATCAGGACGCAAAAATGTGCCAACTTGAAGGTTCTGTGTTGAAGGCCGTATTGTAAAATAATACTGCCTACTTTAACTTCATTGTCTTGGATGGAGAGTTGTCTCATTGACACTCGTACCACATCTTCTTATTTGTGTACAAGTGTTGTACTCATGTTGTTTTTGTATCAGGATTATATGTTCTACTAACCTCTAGTTTTCAGTAAGTGTTTATTTCTGCCAATTTAAAGCACAAGAGTGCACACGCTAAAATGTATCACCTTCTTTACTAGTCATTGACAGTATGTTGATAGTCCTGAATATATAGCTTTATTACAACTGTCACATAAATTTAACATTTACCAAGAAAACTAAACATTGACCAATGAACCATGCCAGACAGACAGACATGTACAGCTAACAATTCTTCCGTACAACTAATATAGTTGACCTATTACTTATAAATTAAGAAAAACAAACCAAAACACAAAAACTTAACACTGAGCAATGAACCGTGAAAATGAGGTCATGGTCAAATAATTAGGCCAAAATCAGCCTTTACCATACATACATGTACACCTTTATATACTCAAAGGATTCTCTTTTTGAAAATAATAAATACTATTTTTACTTTTCAATCATTAGTCAAATTGTAAATGGACAATTGTAGTTTACATAATAAAACTGACTGCCAAAGGAAGCAAGTTATTTTGTTTGCTTTTTGCACTAAATCATGTTCATGCAAGAAAGGGCATATATACAATTATTTAAACCTAATAATTTCTTAATATTAGCCTCAAAGATGTTAAATGTCCACTGAAAGGAATTTAATTGTTTATGTAACTATATTAAGACAGATTAATGTGTTCTATAGAACCTGTTCAGCCTATGTAAATAAGTTTTCATTGCTTTTACTTTAATTAGAATCAATGTTTAGAACTATTAATAGCAATTGAGCAGTATGATAAGCATCAAAAGATACATGTATGTGTACTAAACTTATGATTATTGAATTTGAATTATAATGAAATGACAAAATCAAAAACTGACAACTGAAAACTGACCAAAAACTTCTACTCTACTTTAATCTTTATTACTACAGGATGTGAATGATTGTAAATTTATTAGTCATGGGGTAGATTTTATACATGTATTTTCATACATATAATATTGATGGGTGACCTGCAACCTGCAAACTTCAACCCGCAACCTGCAACCCGCAACCCGCAACCTGCAACCTGCAACCCGCAACCTGCAAAAAAGCACTTCCCGGTCGTTGTTAGTGTAGCTCCGATAGAATCTTAACGGGAGGTCGGATAGACCCGGTTCGATCAATCGGCTGGTCATGTCGAACTCCTAAGATAATCCTCAACAATGAGCTTTCTTGTAACAATTTTCATTATGTACACATGTGTTTTAAATTAAGCTATTTACATTTTGGAAAACTGAAGAAGGCGATGGCACGCTTTCTACTAGTATTTCGCTTGATGGATACGCTCTGCTTGAGTATACTATTATTGAAACAATACTTAGTGGATTTAACTCAAACGACACTTTTTGCTCTATTTCATCAGTTTTTGATTTGTATGCTTTTAAAATGTTTTATTTTGAAAATTGAGTTGTGCCGTCATAGCTATATTTGTTAACAGGTTCAGTAACAAATGGTAGCAGGCCATACCATCTTTAGTTTTTTGAAATAGGCACACATGATCACGGTTATTGTTATGTGTGCCTTGTCAATATACTCTGTCTAACATTTTTTTTCATTGGTAGATCAAAACCACCATATGTCTGTCGAAATGAGATTTACGATCTCTTTATGTAGGCCATCCTAGTTTGTACTGGATAAAATATGGTTGACTAGTTTACAGTCTGTTTCAGTGATGAATGCTAAAAATTGTTTGCAAGATGAATTCAAAGATGTAGAGAAGGGATGAAATAATAAGGAAGATAATAACACAATACATACGCACGACTTACAATTTTACCGATCATCTGTAGAATCACAGTTCTGGCTTCAACTCTAGGGAGGTTGTGAAAGTTCCCGATGAAAAACTATTTAATCACTTCCATAGAAAAAAAACGGAAACTTGTTTTTGAGTAAGTGCCATTTCTTTCCTCCATACTGGCACACAATGCAATTGCCATGCCTCGACCTCCGTGTCTTGTTGTTTTATTTGTAAATTAATATGAAACTTGTATACTTTCAAAACATTTCAATGACCTACCGGAAATCAGCACTATTTTAAACCGCAACCGGCAAAATTCCGGAATAAAAAAAAAATGTTTTCAAAAACGGCAGTAAAATTGTTTGGGTCGGTCGGCTGACAGCAAACAAACAATATTTTAATTTAGGCCTAATGAAAATGCCCTTTATAGGCATCAACCATTAATTTTAAGAAGATGCACCCATTTCCAATTCACTGAATGATACATAAATATAAACATTGCATTACTTATCACATTATGTACATCAATAACTTTTTGTATAACTTTGTGATTACTTTTGTTAATGACATGAATGTCATGGAGTGTTCTCATTGATATGAAACTATATGGTGAAAAAGATGATTTGCATATTTTATTGATATGATATATAACTTAACTTCCTGAATATGAATGTAAACAATTCATGTGAAAATTCAGGCTTTTGATTTGAGGTAGCATTTTCATACCTTCATACATAACAATGTCTTTTTGAACATTATGAATGCACATCAAAACTTTATAACATAAATATTTGGCAACACATGGATATATAGATTAAATATCAAAATTAAACAATTGGCACTAACTCATTAACATCTACTTTCAACAAACTATACAACAATTTATATAATTTACATCAGAGAACATTTAACCAACAATCTGAGGATTATGTGCACTTAATATTTATAAACTATGTATGCACTCAAATTTGCATTAAAATTTAATTTGATTGAAATGAAATATTTAAGCAACAAATTATGAAGAGAAGAAAATTTCTATAATGTTAAATATCAAATTTCAAAAAGGTATTTTCTTTATTTATAATAATAAATTTGTCTTTATAGTGATTTGTGATACATATGATGATATTGAAAATAAGTTGTGGTTAATGCTGATTTAAAGTATAGCAACATTTTAATACAGTAATTTGGCAATAAAATTCATCTTGTTTGGAATTTCAAGTGTGTCTAAAAATGTTAAGTCATTTAAAACCTGATTTTATTTTCATTAAAGTTACATGTCAATGGATACGGATGAAACTGAATTGTTTACGGATCCAACTATGTTTGCAGTGAAAGGAATCATTCCCTCAATAACAGCTTCTGTTTCTTCATCTTCTGCAACTATATCTTGTAGAGCTGCAAGATGGCATTTAGAGTCTGAGAAAATATCTCCTTCATGCTTGCAGACTAGAAAGAAAGTATCGTCCTCTTTGTAAAAACCATCTACTGTTACATTGTGCTGTTCTGATACAAACTACAAAATATAACAATTTAAATTAGATATTCATTTTATATCTTATGCATCTATTGCTTGGCAAGTTATTTAATTTTTGGAGTGTAAAACATTCTTTAAATTAAATGCTTTTAAACATGTAAAAGTCCTTTGAAAATGTTTTATTTCGTATCAGATAACTTTATCAAACAAAAGTTTTCCTATTTAATCAAATGTTATTGATCTGATGAGTTAAGTCCTTTTTAACGGATTTTAATAGTTTGATCTTACTGTAACACCACTGTCCCAAGTCAGGAGTCTGTAATTCAGTGGTTGTTGTTTGTTTCATATATCATATTTGTTTTTCTTTTATTGTTTTGTACATAAATCAAGTTGTTAGTAAAATATGTTTTTTCTGTAAATTATTTTACATTTGTGATTTTGGGGCCTTTCATTGCTTACTTTGCTGTATAGGTTTCATTTATTTTTAAAGGCTGTGCAGTGATCTTAATTTAACTTCTACGTCATTTGGTCTCTGGTGGAGAGTTGTCTCATTAGCAATCATGCCATATCTTCTTATTTTTATATGATTAACTTTGTTTAATAGCATACCTTCCCTCGAATCATTACTACCTCCTGTGTGTTAAGAAGCTCCTTTTCAAACTCTGTGAGCTCATGGCTGATTTGCAAAGCTACTTCATCGGGGGTATTTTTTCTCCTCCTGTAATCCGCTAAACTGAAAATTAAGAACAATTTTTATTAGCTGGATATTCAGTTGTATATACCAACTAGAAATTTGTAAGTTTTCAGACTTTACATTGTACATGTTGTAATCAGGAAATATTAAGAAAATTTATATGTTTCATAGATAGTCCAGTCTATGAAAACCGTAAAGATTTATATAAGTCCTACCTATCTACCAAACATTATGAGGATAAGACCAAACATCAGGGATTTAAACATTTAAACTCAAGTTATTTTTTCTGCTCTGAATGGTAGTGACAGAAATTTGATAAATGTAAATCATCATATAATTTACAAAATGAGGTCTAAGTAGAGTATGAAGAAAATCCAGCTGAAATGTCTCGCCTAGTTGGCCTAAAATACAGTGCAAGCATAACTCTTGAAAGTCATCCAACAGTAGCGTTTCTCATTTGGGTCATTTTTTAATCAAAGGATAGCTTTTTATGACACAGTAGGTCAATTGGGATACAGATACCCAGAGTGAATGAAATAATAGTCATTTGGACAAATGGACAATGGGAATACGAAATCAAAAGGCGACTTTTAAGTATTAACTTTAATTAATGTAAGTGAGGGAAACAAATCTAAGTTGTTTTTAAGGTTATTGTTTGAGTTTGTTCACTTAAAAGTTAATACTGCATGTGAGACTTAAAAGTAGTTAATATCGAAAGTCCATATATCTATTTTTGCCAAGGCAAATATCGCAGAACTCTCTCGGTGTCCATACCCATTTCTCTGCGAACATGTATAAGCGCCAACGAAGATAGCCTGTCCTGTACCATGGTTACACAGAGATGAATTTTCCGTTGTCCTAATGCACTTAATGACCGTTCAGTTGTTGATGTTGTTATTGGCATTGTAACTAGTTATCAAAGGTACCAGGATTATAATTAGGATTGACAATATTGCAAATATTGAAGTATAAAGTTCCTTATTAGTCACAGGTAGAGACGACAAAAGAGATTTTGGCTTTTATGTTACATCTGGACCCGACCAGCTTCGCTGCAAAATATCAATTTTAAAATAAAAAAATTTCTGTTAAAAATAATTTTGGTGAAAAAAATGTGCAAGCAAACGATTTTATGGAGTAATAATTGGACAGATCAAATTTTATAAGAAAAGCCTTCAGACCCCTTCCCACTTTACAACCAACTTTGAAATAGTGTGAACTATATTATATACTCATGACATCTTCTTCTATTATATAAAGTAATTCTAGCTAAAGCAAGAACAGCAGCCTTTCTAAATACCTTGTATGAATCATCCTGCAAGTCCAATTTAAACTTAAATTAAAAATTTAAATGAAACTCCGTTAATTATCTGATTATCGATGTTTTGACTACCCCTTATTAAGTTCAGCTTATGTCCATTTTTATTTTTAAAAAAATGTGTGTATATAGGGGGCGAAGTTATCTTACACTATCTGCTAAGTGTATAATTTGATGCATGTTTCGAAGTTTTCAACAAACTTGAAAAGCATTCCCTCTGCCCTAATTAGGTCTTCATTAGTAGATCCCTCTTTCAGGGAAAATGGTACTATTTATTCTGCCATAGGCGACAATGTTAACATTTTCTAAATTTACCACTTTTTAAGATAAAAACCTGGATAAAACAGTTATATGTTGTGTTAGTACTTTATTACTCTGTTTTAAAAATTAAAGCCAAACAGTATCATGACCAACTTCCAACGGAGCTTGTTTATGTTATCCATGCCCACCGTCATTTTGCACCAAATTTATGAAATTTTGCAAGTCTTTTCGAATAATTCTCTAGAAAATATTTCAATGGGTTTTAAAATTTATATTGTAAATATACACACTGCAGTTATTCATAGATAAATAAAAAATATATTGTACCCTTACATCCAATCACAGCGCTCCTAATTTGACTTCCTTCACCTGCCTTGGGTACACAAAAGGCCAACCTAATGCTGGGAAAATTAAATACTACCGTTTTCCCTATACTGTGACATAAAGATATAAAGAATTCTTATGACATTATTAATGCAACACTGGGCTATTGTGAAAACCCTGGCAATAATAAATACTTGTATGTCCCCAGTACTTAAAAAAAACATAGATCATTTTATGTCCCCACCCCTACATGCTGGTTTACCTCATTCTCTACTTCTTTTAGAAAAGCCTTTATAAACAACCTGTATCCAATCATATCTTATCTTATTTATAAAGAATGATAAATAGTTTCATTTAAACAGATAAAATGGACAGTTCCATTCAATTTGTATTCATTTTATCAAAAATTTAAAAGAAATGCACAAATTCAAGATTTTTCATACTAATCTCCATTCCCTGCTTTAGTATATGCCATATTGTGGTTAAAAATTTTAGATCTTGTTATAAAATCTATTATTCTGTCTTGAGATGATGAAAACAAAGATATTAGACACTTTAAACATTAAATATGCAAACTACTCAGCTGTAAAGTTGCCTTTGTTGCCTGTATTAATCAATGAAAAAGCTGAATTATGTCCCTTGGGAGTATTAATTTCCAACAAATGTCCTTTCAAACAGTAGGAAATGAAAAATTATTTATGTCTGATATAATAAAAGAAAGAAACTACAAAATGAAGCACTTTTGAAATATTTGCTGCATGAATTATCAAGAATGTGAACAATTCTTTACACAGGAGAATATAAATTCTATGTAAATTTAGCCTCAAGTGGGCCTCTTTTTTTCTTAGATGAACAATTCTAACACTGAAAATGCTTTCAATGTGACCAAATATTGCCTAATTCCATAAACAGTACAAACTAAACCAGACAATTTCCCATTTTAATAGATTATGTTTACAGAAATACCCAAGTTATACATTTAGGGAATTACGCAGCAAAAAAGGCAAACATTTCAGTAAAAAATATTTGTCGCGACTTGAATTCTGGTGTTTCCAATTGAAAAAATCATTGCGAAAGGTGAAATCAAATACAAAAGAACTATAATATGGTGCATTTTACACAATATAGTTAATATTGACATCCTAGAATAAAGTTTTATATCATTACCAATCAATTTGACCTATCATGATGACTCAGCACTTTTCTCAACACAGTATTGTTCTCAGTGAAAAATTTCTATTCTTTGTGATAAAAATCAAATGTACTAATCAAAAGCTTCAAAATGGTATAAAAGAATTGAAGTTTGAGTGACTTTGATTTCCCTTGCTATCTTCAGTATAGGGAAAACGGTACTATTTATTCTGCCATAGGCGACAATGTTAACATTTTCTAAATTTACCACTTTTTAAGATAAAAACCTGGATAAAACAGTTATATGTTGTGTTAGTACTTTATTACTCTGTTTTAAAAATTAAAGCCAAACAGTATCATGACCAACTTCCAACGGAGCTTGTTTATGTTATCCATGCCCACCGTCATTTTGCACCAAATTTATGAAATTTTGCAAGTCTTTTCGAATAATTCTCTAGAAAATATTTCAATGGGTTTTAAAATTTATATTGTAAATATACACACTGCAGTTATTCATAGATAAATAAAAAATATATTGTACCCTTACATCCAATCACAGCGCTCCTAATTTGACTTCCTTCACCTGCCTTGGGTACACAAAAGGCCAACCTAATGCTGGGAAAATTAAATACTACCGTTTTCCCTTCAGTAGGATGTATATGGCACTAACACAGTTCATGTAATGATGGAATCTCCTGTTGTCCAGAATTCCAAAGAGAACAGTAACACCATAAAACAACAGGAATGATCTGTACTAAGATGCTTTCCCATATTTTAAGTCATTTTGAATTGATCTAGGTAGGCGAGTTATTGACATTGTAGGT
The DNA here is from genome assembly GCF_965363235.1 of Mytilus galloprovincialis. Classification (NCBI taxonomy): domain Eukaryota; kingdom Metazoa; phylum Mollusca; class Bivalvia; order Mytilida; family Mytilidae; genus Mytilus; species Mytilus galloprovincialis. The sequence continues at coordinate 25,113,682 of NC_134848.1, read as the reverse complement.
TTGATTTTTCTAAGCCTATTGTCTACTTCTATGACAGAATTTGTAAAGTTGAAGGGTTTACCATTAAACTCCGGTAAAAACCATAATCGTATCAAACGTTTTTGTGTACCAAGTAATAAACCGTGCATATAGTCTATTGTTATGCCTTTGATTATGTCAAATTTTGGAAAAGTAATAATCTTGATGGCCCCTTTATTCCATGACTATTTACTGTGTTGGTTTTTTTCTCTTACTGCAGTGGAGTATAGAAATATGGTCACTTGGTCTTCTCCCGACCGGCAGTAAAACGCTTGCCGAAGTGGGGCGTCCGTTTGGCTGTGCGGGATGTATCAAGTTCGCAGTCACGTCCGGTCAGAAGGAGGACGTTCAATCAATCTACCTACTGTATTTATTGTGAACTTGTTCTCGTTCTGAATATGCATAAAATATTTGCCACTGGACGTTAAGCAACCGACAATCAATCAATCAATCCCCTACTGCAGCGATTGAATCTCTAATGATACATTCCCTCGTTCTAGCAGGCCCTTTTGGAGACTTTGTTTGAAAAGGATATGCACGAGTGTGACCTTTTCCTCTACTGACTGTTTCACCTTTCTGTTTACATCTCCAACATGAATACGATCCATTGAATTGTACGCAATTGCATAGAAAACTCTTGGCCGGTAAATCAGCAGTATTTGCCAATAAATATGCTTTACACATAAAACTGCCTCTTTCTGGTTATTTATGAATAACACCTTCACTGAAGATATTCAAAGATTCATTAAGGGGTTTTCGGAAGGTGCTCATAGATCGTTTACTTGGTCCAAACCATAAGCCTGCAAGAAGCATGTTTTCAGTTTTCGTTCTTTCCCTGAAAGGGAATTATTTATTGCTTGATACAATGGCCAAATTGCAACTTTACAACTTTTAAAAACAGGCGCTCCATCTGTATTTAGTAAAAATGAAAGATTGTCACCTGAGTTGAAAGGACCGTCATTGACACAGTATGATTTATACAGCTCACCATCATAGATATCCATGTATGCAGTAGGATTTCTTTGGAATCTGTGTTGCAATTTCTAATAAAATGATTCCTGAGAAAAGAAATTTTGTATCTGTTTATCCAGTGATATTTCCAGAAAATACGATTTATTTGAATTTGTCAGTACTTTGTTGCACATTTTGTTCGGACATATTGCAACTGCATAGTCTTCTAAAAAAAGTAGACAATTTGAACAATTAAAATGTTTAATAAGATGATTTTTAAGATTGCGGAAATACCTCTTAAAGAGTGTTGTGCACGGTAATGCTAATCAAATAACTTAAAATTTGTTCAATAATTTCTCCTACTATGTTGTTTTGTGAGAACAATAAAGCAACTAACAACAAAAATGGCCCTAATGTAATATTCACACCATCATATAAAGGGATATCATCATCTTCATTTAATATGTCATCATTATCGTTCATAGTGCAATCTTCATCACTTGTGCTGTCTTCATGATCATCAATGCATTTATCATAATTACCTGATTTACCAAACCTTCATAATTGCAACGGAAAACTGTATAAATCAGTTGTAACAAGAGAAACCAGGGAGATGGCAAATGCAAATGCCCCTGTGCTATTCATTAACAACAATGGTGAAGTAAGTTTTACAATTTTATGTAGTTATTTCTTTTGCATTTTTGAAATAATTTCTTTAAACCTGACATTTGAAAAGTACAAAAAAAAATCAGACCTAGCATTTTGAACCCCATTAGCAAACCAGATGGTCTGAAGAATAAGAACTGCCTGTTCCTCATATGTCAAATGTTATTTTTCTCAATGTATAAATTTAGTGACATGCTTTAATTATCTGAATCATTGCAATCACTACAATTGCTAAGATTGACACTATGAATATATACATAATGTGTAACTTGCAGCAAAATAACCAATTTAATTGCTATTTCAAAGCTAAAGATGAAATGGTATTTGTGCGATCCTCATGTTATTTTAAGTGCCACTATTAAATAAGGTTTTTATGTCATTTCTGTTAAAGGGAGATAATATGGACATTTTTTTAACATTTTTATGAATTTCGTTAAATATCTGGATGCATCCATCTTTACTGCTGAAGCAGAAGCAATAATTTTGGCTTTTTTACGTTTCAGCCAATAAGTATGTATGTATGTGTGTATAGAAACAATGTCTTTTCCATTCTCTATTTAGTATATATTATACTAGTATACAATATTTATCAAAATATTTTAATATTCAGAAAAGATATATGTCTACAATGTGTATTAATGAAATTAATCTGTAATTAACATACTTTTAATTCTAGAAATGTAGGAGTTATAGACTTGTATGCTTATATAAAGTGCAAACTGATTATATTTTTCACTCTTTTAACCTGTAAAAGCATCTCCTAAAACATACTGTTGTAAAAATCCTAAGCACCGATTATATTTTCTAGGATAATCTAGATTGAAAACATAATAACATGCCATTAAAATAGTAATATTGCTTTATCAAAAGGTGTTAAATTTTAATAAAAAAAAAATGTGTCAATAAAGCGGTTTTAGTTACTGGTAAATTAAATACAATTATCCAATTCTACAAGTATGGCAAATTTAGGTATCATCTAATACAATAATTAAACTCATCTTGAGTTGGGGGCATGGGTGGTTCTATAGGTGCCACATCATCTTGAGTTTGAGGCATTGGTGGTTCTATAGATGCCACATCATCTTGAGTAGGAGGCATTGGTGGTTCTATAGATGCCACATCATCTTGAGTAGGATGCATTGGTGGTTCGATTTGTGGATAACTCATCTCGTCTTCTTTAGGGGACGACCATTTGATATTCTAAAAGGGGGGGATTTTGGTCTCTTGTGGACAGTTGTCTCATAGGCAATCATACCACATCTTCTTTTTAATAGTTGAAAATTGTATTCATCAGGAGATCTCAACATTGTTCCAGAATATCACAACCGATATCAGAAAGTCTCAAAATGACATACTTGGTAACATATTTAGATTAATGAAATTATATTAGTTAAGAAAAAGAACAAATCGTAACTTTATGTTTAATTTTTTTTTTAAATTTACTAATTTACTGATGTATATACTAGTTTATTTTTATTATCAATGATATCACTGTATTTTTGTCAATAGCTGACTGCGCTGGCCACAATTACCTGCTGATGAAATGTCATTACGATGTCATTTTAATCCGTGTTATACAAGAGAAAATTGTAATTCCAATATATATGGCATGACTTTTCCCTGTTTAACAAAAAAAAAACGCATTGATTTTCAGTAAATAGACGAAAAGTCGACCTACCCTGTGTTTATTTTGAATATTTTTAACCAGAAAAGCTCAACAGGAAGTGCCACAATATTTGTTTCCGTCTCAATATTTGGTTGACATTAGATGGTTTACCAAGCGTGATCAACTTCTGATCTGACGCATTATAAGTCTTACAAATCCAATCTTGAACATTTATAATTATCTAAATTCTTTCTTTATTGTAGAAATAGTTATCAAAGGTACCAGGATTATAGTGTAGTACGCCAGACGCTTGTCTATACAAGACTAACCAGTGACGCTCATACCAAAATCTTTATAAAGCCAAACAAGTAAAAAGTTTTAGAACATTGAGGATCCAAAATTCCAAAAAGTTGTGCCAAATACGGCTGAAAAAAGTTTTAGAAATTCAAATGTGACGTCACTGTTTGCGGTAAACTAGCTCTGGCTAACTCGGCTGTGTATTTTTATGCGCGGCTATCTATTAGGTTATTTAATGTGATGTACTAAGTATCCGTTTTTATTCTGTAGTAAGTCCCCACTTCAGTTATATCATGTATATCTATTAATACTCAAATTATTATTTGCCATCTTCAGTTCTCTTCATGGATGTCCTATAAAACATTTCGCTACAGACACAAGTCAAGCCAATGCGGTTCGAGTAAAAGATGTACAGTATTTATGCACTTTGAATTGTGGCACAAATGTGACACATCAAACCCTTGATAGTTGATTTTTTGTGCTTAATATACCCCAAGGGTGACTGGGGTATAGAAATATGGTCACTTGGTCTTCCCCCGACCGGCAGTAAAACGCTTGCTGAAGTGGGGCGTCCGTTTGGCTGTGCGGGATGTATCAAGTTCGTAGTCACGTCCGTCAGAAGGGGACGTTAAATCCGATGCCTCGTGTAAAGAGAGTGCCACGCTCTTTGCACGTTAAGAACGCTTGCAACAACTTTTTGAGGGGTCCGTAGGTGGCCTGTTGCAAGGCAAAATTTCTGTCCCTATCCAATATACCCTCATTTTCCAGTGGCAGTCCAAATTTCCCCGACCATCATCCTAGATGGCCTCTATTACAACAACCTACCTATTGTATTTATTGTGAACTTGTTCTCGTCCTCAATATGCATGAAATATTTGCCACTGGACGTTACGCAACCATTAATCAATCAATTTGTGCTTAATCATGTAGGCAAGTCTGTGAGCATGTATTTTTGTCCATCCACGTTCTCAACGCTAATGGCGGACACACAATCTACTGACGGTTATGGCTTTATCAATGATCAGTGAATAAACTGAAATGATGAGAATTTGTTAAATAACAAGGGTACTTATACTCCCATTTAATAAATAAAAATGTACCCTTTATACTTACGTTATGTTTGCCTTAATTTACTTATTCCCGGCGTATTTTCCTTTTGAAATCTGACACTTTGTTGTCAAAGTATTTTTCAATAAAAGGGGGCGAATGTTGCCTTTGCAATTCTTGCATATGAAGGTAGTTCATCCAAGGAAAATCTTCTTAGGTCTCTTGTAAGAGTTGCTGCATGATGTCTTCTTTTACGTTTTGCCTCGATTTTTTCACTTGCTTCTGGGATTATATTAATCCCCTCTTCATCGAATACCTCGTCTAGACTTCCTATGCCGAAGCTGATAGGGATAAATAATTCTATATATAGGAGGAGAAAGTTGTGAAGAAGGAATTTCGTCGTTTATTATGTCCAAATCTAATCTTGTGTTATTCAAATTGTTACTTCCAAACTGTATTGCGTTTAAAAGAAGAATGAGGTTTTCTGGTGTATTTTGCTGTAATTTTGGTTTCCGTTTGGGTGTTCGTGTTATGAAAAGTATCTTTTCATCTTGTGATAGTTTGATCCCCCAAGTGGTAAATACTCCATAAAAACTCGCATTCGTAAAGGTGTATTATAGATTTGTATCGAGCCTTTATTCCAAGTTGTGTTGGCTCTTTGTAATTGTTTAAAGCCTTCCTGCTAATTAGAAAATCAATGTAGATAGATGTTTTTTGTGTTCTGTTAAAGTGTTCCTTTTAAAATAGTTATACGATGATGACTGATGTACATACACATTGCCTGTGTTACAGGTCACGTTTGGGTTTTTTTTCGGCCTGATAATTTTTGTGCAGAGAAATAGTCCTTGGACTTGAAAAATACACTCGTATAATCAATTTCCACACTGTTTTTATTAGTTATGCTTGAAGCTATTGACTTGATTTTACTATTTGTTTAGACAACAATTTAAAAAACAAGTATTTTTTTTCTTCAGTTTGATGAAATTTCATCTGGAAGAAGACCATGTATTCCCATACACGACTCTCATAATGTATTTATTGTTTAACTTGTTCCCGTCCTGAACATGCAAATCACCCAAAAAGTGACTGGGGTATAGAAATATGGTCACCTGGTCTTCTCCCGACCGGCAGTTAAACGCTTGCTGAAGTGGGGCGTCCGTTTGGCTGTGTGGGATGTATCAAATTCGCATTCACGGCCGGTCAGAAGGGGACTTTAAATCCGATGCCTCGTGTAAAGAGAGTGCCACGCTCTTTGCACGTTAAGAACCCTTGCAACAACTCTTTGAGGGGTCCGTAGGTGGCCTGTTGCAAGGAAAAATTTCTGTCCCTATCCAATATACCCTCGTCGTCGAGTGGCAGTCCAAATTTCCCCGACCACCATCCCATATGGCCTCTATTTATCAACCTACCTATTGTATTTATTGTGAACTTGTTCTCGTCCTGAATATGCATGAAATATTTGCCACTGGACGTTAAGCAATCAATTAATCAATGAACATGCTAATTTTGTGCAGAGAAATAGTCCATTATACCTTCTTTTTCATTAGGCAGTTCAAATGTCCCCAACCATCATCCGGGTGGCCTCTATTATATCGGATATGTTCCTTACGTCGTAACTATAATCCCCTTCCCTTTCATGAATGTGACCTACCGACTTTGACTATTTACCGGATTGTTGTCACATAAGCAACACGACGGGTGCCACATGAGGAACAGGATCTGCTTACCCTTCCGGAGCACCTAAGATCACCCCTAGTTTTTTAGTGGGGTTCGTGTTGTGTCATGTGTACTATTGTTTGTTTGTCTTTTTCATTTTTAGCCATGGCGTTGTCAGTTTATTTTCGATTTATGAGAAACCCCCAAGGGTGACTGGGGTATAGAAATATGGTCACGTAGTCTTCTCCCGACCGGCAGTAAAACGCTTGCCGAAGTGGGGCGTCCGTTCGGCTGTGCGGGATGTATCAAGTTTGCAGTCACGTCCGGTCAGAATGGGGACGTTACATCCGATGCCTCGTGTAAAGAGAGTGCCACGTAGGTTGCCCGTTGCAAGGCAAAATTTCTGTCCCTATCCAAAATACCCTCATTTCCCAGTGGCAGTCAAAATTTCGCCAACCATCATCCCAGATGACCTCTATCGTATCAACCTACCTATTGTATTTATTGTTAACTTGTTCTCGTCCTGAATATGCATGAAATATTTGCCACTGGACGTTAAGCAACAAACAATCGATTTATGAGTTTGACTGTCCCTTTTTAGCTCACCTGGCCCGAAGGGCCAAGTGACCTTTTCCCATCACTTTGCGTCCGACGTCGTCCGTCGTCGTCCGTCGTCGTCCTGTGTCGTCCGTCGTCGTCCTGCGTCGTTAACTTTTACAAAAATCTTCTCCTCTGAAACTACTGGGCTAAATTAAACCAAACTTGGCCACAATCATCATTGGGGTATCTAGTTTTGAAAATGTATCCGGTGACCCAGGCAACCAACCAAGATGGCCGCCACGTCTAAAAATAGAACATAGGGGTAAAATGCAGTTTTTGGCTTATAACTCAAAAACCAAAGCTTTTAGAGCAAATCTGACATGGGGTAAAATTATTTATCAGGTCAAGATCTATCTGCCCTGAAATTATCAGATGAATCGGAGAACCCGTTGTTGGGTTGCTGCCCCTGAATTGGTAATTTTAAGGAAATTTTGCTGTTTTTGGTTATTATCTTGAACATTATTATAGATAGAGATAAACTGTAAACAGCAATAATGTTCAGCAAAGTAAGATTTACAAATAAGTCAACATGACTGAAAAGGTCAGTTGACCCCTTTAGGAGTTATTGCCCTTTATCGTCAATTTTTAACCCATGTTTCGTAAATCTTAGTAATGTTTTACAAAAATCTTCTCCTCTGAAACTACTTGGCCAAATTAATCCAAACTTGGCCACAATCATCTTTGGGGTATTTAGTTTAAAAATTGTGTCCGGTGACTTGGCCTTCAAACCAAGATGGCCACCATGGCTAAAAATAGAACATAGGGGTAAAATGCAGTTTTTGGTTTATGACTCAAAAACCAAAGCATTAAGAGCAAATCTGACACAGGGTATATTTGTTTATCAGGTCAAGTTCTATCTTCCCTGAAATTTTCAGATGAATCGGACAACCCGTTGTTGGGTTGTTGCCCCTAAATTGGTAATTTTAAGGAAATTTTACTGTTTTTGGTTATTATCTTGAATATTATTATAGATAGAGATAAACTGTAAACAGCAATAATGTTCAGCAAAGTAGGATTTACAAATAAGTCAACTGACCGAAATGGTCAAATGACCCCTTTAGGAGTTATTGCCCTTTATAGTCAATTTTTAACCCATGTTTCGTAAATCTTAGTAATCTTTTACAAAAATCTTCCGCTCTGAAACTACTGGGCCAAATTAATCCAAACTTGGCCACAATCATCTTTGGGGTATCTAGTTTAAAAAATGTGTCTAGTGACCCGGCCATCCAACCGAGATGGCCGCCATGGCTAAAAATAGAACATAGGGGTAAAATGCAGTTTTTGGTTTATAACTCAAAAACCAAAGCATTTAGAGCAAATCTGACACAGGTTTATTGGTTTATCAGGTCAAGGTATATCTGCCCTGAAAGTTTCAGATGAATCGGACAACCTGTTGTTGGGTTGCTGCCCATAAATTGGTAATTTAAAGGAAATTTTACTGTCTTTTGTTATTATTATCTTTAATATTATTATAGATAGAGATAAACTGTAAACAGCAATAATGTTCAGCAAAGTAAGATTTACAAATAAGTCAAACTGACCGAAATGGTCAGTTGACCCCTTTAGGAGTTATTGCCCTTTATAGTCAACTTTTAACCATTTTTCGTAAATCTTAGTAATCTTTTAGAAAAATCTTCTCCTCTGAAACTACTGGGCCAAATTAATCCAAACTTGGCCACAATCATCTTTGGGGTATCTAGTTTACAAAATGTGTCTGGTGACCCGGCCATCCAACCAAGATGGCCGCCATGGCTAAAAATAGAACATAGGGGTAAAATGCAGTTTTTGGTTTATCAACTCAAAAACCAAAGCATTAAGAGCAAATCTGACTAGGGTAAAATTGTTTATCAGGTCAAGATCTATCTGCCCGGAAATTTTAAGATGAATCGGACAACCCGTTGTTGGGTTGCTGCCCCTAAATTGGTAATTTTAAGGAAATTTTACTGTTTTGGGTTATAATCTTGAATATTATTATAGATAGAGATAAACTGTAAACAGCAATAATGTACAGCAAAGTAAGATTTACAAATAAGTCAACATGACTGAAATGGTCAATTGACCCCCTAAGGAGTTATTGTCCTTTATAGTCAATTTTTAACAATTTTCATAAAATTTGTAAATTTTTACTAACATTTTCCACTGAAACTACTTGGCCAAGTTCATTATAGATAGACATAATTGTAAGCAGCAAGAATGTTCAGTAAAGTAAGATCTACAAACACATCACCATCACCAAAACACAATTTTGTCATGAATCCATCTGCTTCCTTTGTTTAATATTCACATTGACCAAGGTGAGCGACACAGGCTCTTTAGAGCCTCTAGTTTATCTTTCGTCCCTCTTTTATAACAAAACCTACATTTTTTTTTGTTAACTGTTTCCTGTCCTGAACATGCTAGTTTTGTGCAGAGAAATAGCCCTTGGTCTTTAGAAATGAATGTTGAAGTTTGAATAAGTTGTAAAACGGCTTGATGATAGTATAAGCATTTTGCACATACTTTCTAGTGAGTAGTGTCTTTTGTACTCTGTTATTCATATGACCTTATTTGATCATGTTGTTTATCAAATTTTGATTATAGCCTAATAAACGAATGTAGGACAGAAAGTCACAGGACAAAAAGTCACGGACATTAAGTCACAGGACAAAAAGTCACAATTCATTTTTTCTGATTATTTTCTTTGAATACAAACCGCTTATTTCTACAAAAATATTTTTGTATTTTTCTTGAACAATTGTATATGAACCAACTCTGTTAACAAAATTTATCAAAAAATATCAAAGATGATCAAATAATTGTTAAAAAAACAAAATGTCAAAGTGGTTTGGCACTTAAATGGCTTCATGGTGCCAAGAAATATATCTTTTGCCTGATTAAAATTAAATAAATCTTGATTTTTCAAGTATAATGACACATTTCCTAAACTTTAATATGAATATATGTATTAAAAAGTAAATATTTCAAAATATTTCTCTTATATATTCAAACAATTGTCAACAAATTATTTGTGACTTTTTGTCCTATCAAATTTGTGACTTTCTGTCCGTTTACCGACAAGACGAATATAGGACAGAAAGTCAGACAATAAGTCTACTATTTTTTTCTGATTATTTTCTCTGAAGAAAAACCGCTTATTCTTACAAAAACATTTTTGCACTTTCTTGTACTATTGTATTTAAACCAACTTTGTATAAATAAATTATCAAAAAAATATTAAAGATGATCAAATAATTGTAAAAAAACAAAAAGTCAAAGTGGCTTGGCACTTAAGTGGCTTCATGGTGCCAATTCATTGGATCAGTTACGTCTCAGTCCTTACAGTGGAAAGTATTAGTAAATAAAATACATGTCTTTACATACCTAAACTTTATCGACAAATATTTGCAAATATAACACAAACATTTGACAGCATTTACTTTGGCTGTAAATGTTGTATAAACCGCGGTCTCTCAAAACTTTGCATACGTCTGTAAAGATATGTTGTAAATATCGATATTTATCAAAATATTTATGATAATGGAAAGTATAAGTAAATAAAGTGCACTCCTTTACATACATAAACGATATCGACAAACGTTTTCAAATATAAAACCAACAGTTGACAGCATTTACATCGGTTGTAAATGTTTTATAAGCCGCGGTCTCTCAAAACTTGGCATACGTCTGTAAAGATATGTTGCAAATATCGATCTTTATCAAAATAACTATAATACTGGAAAGTATTAGTAAATAAAATACATTTCTTTACATGAAGGAACGATATCGAAAAACGTTTGCAAATATAACATAAACATTTGACAGCATTTTCATTGGATGTAAATGTTTTATAAACCGCGGTCTCTCAAAACTGCCCACATCTCTGTAAAACATTTATGTAAATTTTAAACTTTGCATATATCTCCTATCCTGAAAGGTGCATGCAAATCTAAGACATATCATTACATATCTTTAGAATGTGAATAAAGATATGGAAATAAAATAATTATCTTTAGCATATCTTTGAGAACGTCCTAAATAATGCCAAAGGAATAATGCATTTACATATACATTAGTAGGTCCGCAAATATATCTGGCAGAAAAGTTGTTACATTTGTCAAACATTTACATGATTGCCCAAATTGTTGTAAATCTACCTTTTCGTGTAGTGAGAGCCGGTTATTTGTAAAGTGTGCACCACATTTTTGATGTTATTTCGAATAGACAGAAATAATATTATAGGTACGTCACATCCGGTTGTATACGAAAGTAGGTCTAAAATATTACCTGGACTTTGACGGTTGTATAAAATTTACCCTGCATTTCAATGCACTTAAATTTTTCTGAGTAATAAACATGTATGTTGGGTGTCTAAAAGCATCATTCCTTTTGATTTGATGGTCTTATAACATTTTTTGTAAAGTTAAGGTTACATAGTTACCAAAGCAGGTTACCAGTAAATAACAGTGTAAAAACTGGGTTGTTTACTTCCGGTGATGGTTACTTTCTTACATGCAATGAAATGTTATGTGAAATTTTCTCTGTAGCTCTGGAAAGGATTAAACTTTATACATGCAAAGTATTTCGTTGGTTGAAATAAAGGTAAATATTGTACAATTTTTGTAAAGTGCTAATTTAACAAAGACTAATAGGGGAAAATCAATGGTGGTGTTAAACCTATAGTTATTTCTTATAATTTAATTCTAACTTTCATTTTAAACCAGAGAAAAACATGACCAAACGTTGATGACGTGACGGTCACATGACTAAATAAAGTATATGAGCTGATAGAAAACAACTTCAGCCAATCAGAAGAAATGTTGCCTCAAAAATTTAATTTTTGAAGGATAGTACATTATCTGTAAAGAGGCAAGAAAGATGAACAAGTTCAAGGTCCTTTTTTTGTATTTTTTAAGTTTGTACAAAACACATCATTACACAAACACGTGTAGATCTAGATTCAGTTTTAGTGTGTTGCCCATAGGACTGTACTGTGTTTAAAGACTTCACAGTAGTAATAATTTTAAATAAATACATTCTACTTGAGATAAACTTCAGACATACCATAAATAATCTGAATTTGGTAAGGGTGTTATAAAGCTGGTTTGGCCTCATACTTGGAATTAGCAGCAACACATGATATGCTCCGCCCCTGGCGTTCCTGATCACTGTATAGCAGTCTTAGTAATACCTTTGCACATTTGCTGAAGTTTTTCACTTTGGAAACCTTGGCTTCTAGGATTTCCTGAATTTAAAAAAAAAATTGGTTTGTAGATTTTACTTTACTGAACATATTTGCTATTTACAGCTCACCTTTATCATTAAAACTATTCAAGATAATAACCAAACACTGCAAAATTTCCTTAGAATTACCAATTTAGTGGCAGCAACCCAACAATGGGTAATTAGATTTATCTGAACATTTCATGGCTGATGGAACTTTACCTAATGAACACTTTAACCCCATGTCAGATTTGCTCTTAACTGCTTTGGTTTTTAATATATAATCCAAAAGAATGCATTTTACCCCTATGTTCTATTTTTAGCCATGGTGGCCATGTTTTTTTACGGGAAAAAAAACACAAATTATATTCTAGACACCCTAAGGGACATTCAGCTAAAGTTTAGTTGGAATTGGTTCAGTAGTTTCAGAGAAGAAGATGTTTGAAATAGTGTACACCAGACGGATGACGACGACGGGCGCCAAATGATGGCTAGATATAACGCGTTTACTTTAATAACCCACAAAATATTGATGACATAACATACAACAATGTAATTTTATTCATTTAACCTTGATTTGATATTTGGTCATACATAACGCATATTTATTTATCTGATGTAAAAATATTATTAAACCAATGACAGGTCTGTTTTTACTGTCAATATTATTACCTATAGAATATGGTCGATTTCTAAAATTATCAAAAAAGGTATAAAATTTTTAGACAAATGTAGAAAACATATTATTAAACCAATGACAGGTCTGTTTATACTGTCAATAAAATTCTCTATAGAATATGGACGATTTAAAAATTATCTAAAAAGGTATCAAATTTAAAGGCAAATGTAGGAAAAATATTATTAAACCAATGACAGGTCTGTTTACTGTCAATATAATTACCTATAGAATATGGTCGATTTCTAAAATGATCAAAAAAGGTATCAAATTTAAAGGCAAATGTACAAAAAATATTATTAAACCAATGACAGGTCTGTTTTTACTGTCAATATAATTCTCTGTAGAGAATGGTCGATTTCTAAAACTATCAAAAAAGGTATAAAATTTATAGACAAATGTAGAAAAAATATTATTAAACCAATGACAAGTCTGTTTTTAATGTCAATATAAATATGTATAGAATACGGTCAATTTCTTAAACTATCTAAAAAGGTTATCATATTTAGAGGCAAATGTAGAAAAAATGTTATTAAACCAATGACAGGTCTGTTTTTACTGTCAATATAATTACCTATAGAATATGGCCGATTTATAAAATTATCAAAAAAGGTATCAAATTTATAGGTAAATGTAGAAAAAATATTATTAAACCAATGACAGGTCTGTTTTTCCTGTCAATATAATTACCGATAGAATCTGGTCGATTTCTAAAATTATCTAAAAAGGTATCAAATTTAAAGGCAAATATAGAAAAAATATTATTAAACCAATGACAGGTCTGTTTTTAATGTCAATATAAATACCTATAGAATATGGTCGATTTTTAAAATTATCTAAAAAGGTATCAAATTTAAAGGCAAATGTAGAAAAAATATTATTAAACCTATGACAGGTCTGTTTTTACTGTCAATATAAATACCTATAGAATATGGTCGATTTCTAAAATTATCAAAAAAGTTATCAAATGTATAGGCAAATGTAGAAAAAATATTATTAAACCAGTGACAGGTCTGTTTTTCCTGTCAATATAATTACCTACAGAATATGGTCGATTTCTAAAATTATCAAAAAAGAATCAAATTTATAGGCAAATGTAGACAGGTCTGTTTTTATTGTTAATATATTTCTCTGTAGAGAATGTTCGATTGCTAAAACTATAAAAAAAAAAAGGTATAAAATTTATCGGCAAATGTAGAAAAAATATTATTAAACCAATGACAAGTCTGTTTTTATTGTCAATATAATTATGTATAGAATACGGTCAATTTCTAAAACTATCTAAAAAGGTTATCATATTTACAGGCAAATGTAGAAAAAATATTATTAAACCAATGACAGGTCTGTTTTTTCTGTCAATATAATTACCTATAGAATATGGTCGATTTCTAAAATTATCAAAAAAGGTATAAAATTTCTAGGCAAATGTAGAAACAATATTATTAAACCAATGACAGGTCTGTTTTTACTGTCAATAGAATTCTCTATAGAATATGGTCGATTTAAAAAATTATCAAATTGATAGGGAAATGTAGAAAAAATATTATTAAACCAATGACAGGTCTGTTTTCACTGTCAGTATAATTATCTATAGAATATGGTCGATTTCTAAAATTATCAAAAAAGTTATCAAATTAATAGGCAAATGTAGAAAAATATTATTAAAGCTATGACAGGTCTGTTTTTACTGTCAATATAATTACCTATAGAATATGGTCGATTTCTAAAATTATCAAAAAAGGTATCAAATGTGTAGGCAAATGTAGAAAAAATATTATTAAACCAATGACAGGTCTGTTTTTCCTGTCAATATAATTACCTATAGAATATGGTCGATTTCTATAATTATGTAGAAAGGTATCAAATTTAAAGACAAATGTAGAAAAAATATTATTAAACCAATGACTGGACTGTTTTTACTGTCAATATAATTACCTATAGAATATGCTCGATTCCTAAAATTATCAAAAAAGGCAGAAAATTTTTAGGCAAATGTAGAAAAAATATTATTAAACCAATGACAGGTCTGTTTTTACTGTCAATATAAATACCTATAGAATATGTTCGATTTCTAAAATTATCAAAAAAGGCAGAAAATTTTTAGGCAAATGTAGAAAAAATATTATTAAACCAATGACAGGTCTGTTTTTACTGTCAATATAATTACCTATAGAATATGTTCGATTTCTAAAATTATCAAAAAGGTATCAAATTTATAGGCAAATGTAGAAAAAATATTATTAAACCAGTGACCGGTCTGTTTTCACTGTCAATATAATTATCTATAGAATATGGTCGATTTCTAAAATTATCAAAAAAGTTATTAAATCTATAGGCAAATGTAGAAAAGAAAAAATATTATTAAACCAATGACAGGTCTGTTTTACTGTCAATATAAATACCTATAGAATATGGTCGATTTCTAAAATTATCAAAAAAGTTATCAAATTTATAGGCAAATGTAGAAAAAATATTATTAAACCAATGACAGGTCTGTTTTTCCTGTCAATATAATTACCTATAAAATATGGACGATTTCTATAATTATCTAAAAAGGTATCAAATTTCAAGACAAATGTAGAAAAAATATTATTAAACAAATGACTGGACTGTTTTTACTGTCAATATAATTACCTATAGAATATGGTCGATTTCTAAAATTATCAAAAAAGGCAGAAAATTTTTAGGCAAATGTAGAAAAAATGTTATTAAACCAATGACAGGTCTGTTTTTACTGTCAATATAATTACCTATAGAATATGGCCGATTTATAAAATTATCAAAAAAGGTATCAAATTTATAGGTAAATGTAGAAAAAATATTATTAAACCAATGACAGGTCTGTTTTTCCTGTCAATATAATTACCGATACAATCTGGTCGATTTCTAAAATTATCTAAAAAGGTATCAAATTTAAAGGCAAATATAGAAAAAATATTATTAAACCAATGACAGGTCTGTTTTTAATGTCAATATAAATACCTATAGAATATGGTCGATTTTTAAAATTATCTAAAAAGGTATCAAATTTAAAGGCAAATGTAGAAAAAATATTATTAAACCTATGACAGGTCTGTTTTTACTGTCAATATAAATACCTATAGAATATGGTCGATTTCTAAAATTATCAAAAAAGTTATCAAATGTATAGGCAAATGTAGAAAAAATATTATTAAACCAGTGACAGGTCTGTTTTTCCTGTCAATATAATTACCTACAGAATATGGTCGATTTCTAAAATTATCAAAAAAGAATCAAATTTATAGGCAAATGTAGAAAAAATATAATTAAACCAATGACAGGTCTGTTTTTATTGTTAATATATTTCTCTGTAGAGAATGTTCGATTGCTAAAACTATAAAAAAAAAAAAGGTATAAAATTTATCGGCAAATGTAGAAAAAATATTATTAAACCAATGACAAGTCTGTTTTTATTGTCAATATAATTATGTATAGAATACGGTCAATTTCTAAAACTATCTAAAAAGGTTATCATATTTACAGGCAAATGTAGAAAAAATATTATTAAACCAATGACAGGTCTGTTTTTTCTGTCAATATAATTACCTATAGAATATGGTCGATTTCTAAAATTATCAAAAAAGGTATAAAATTTCTAGGCAAATGTAGAAACAATATTATTAAACCAATGACAGGTCTGTTTTTACTGTCAATAGAATTCTCTATAGAATATGGTCGATTTAAAAAATTATCAAATTGATAGGGAAATGTAGAAAAAATATCATTAAACCAATGACAGGTCTGTTTTCACTGTCAGTATAATTATCTATAGAATATGGTCGATTTCTAAAATTATCAAAAAAGTTATCAAATTAATAGGCAAATGTAGAAAAATATTATTAAAGCTATGACAGGTCTGTTTTTACTGTCAATATAATTACCTATAGAATATGGTCGATTTCTAAAATTATCAAAAAAGGTATCAAATGTGTAGGCAAATGTAGAAAAAATATTATTAAACCAATGACAGGTCTGTTTTTCCTGTCAATATAATTACCTATAGAATATGGTCGATTTCTATAATTATGTAGAAAGGTATCAAATTTAAAGACAAATGTAGAAAAAATATTATTAAACCAATGACTGGACTGTTTTTACTGTCAATATAATTACCTATAGAATATGCTCGCTTCCTAAGATTATCAAAAAAGGCAGAAAATTTTTAGGCAAATGTAGAAAAAATATTATTAAACCAATGACAGGTCTGTTTTTACTGTCAATATAAATACCTATAGAATATGTTCGATTTCTAAAATTATCAAAAAAGGCAGAAAATTTTTAGGCAAATGTAGAAAAAATATTATTAAACCAATGACAGGTCTGTTTTTACTGTCAATATAATTACCTATAGAATATGTTCGATTTCTAAAATTATCAAAAAGGTATCAAATTTATAGGCAAATGTAGAAAAAATATTATTAAACCAATGACAGGTCTGTTTTCACTGTCAATATATAATTACCTATAGAATATGGTCGATTTCTAAAATTATCAAAAAAGGTATCAAATTTATTGCAAATGTAGAAAAAATATTATTAAACCAATGACAGGTCTGTTTTTACTGTCAATATAATTTTCTGTAGAGAATGGTCGATTTCTAAAATTATCAAAAGAGGTATAAAATTTATCGGCAAATGTAGAAAAAATATTATTAAACCAATGACAGGTCTGTTTTTCCTGTCAATATAATTATGTATAGAATACGGTCAATTTCTAAAACTATCTAAAAAGGTTATCATATTTAGAGGCAAATTTAGAAAAAATATTATTAAACCAATGACAGGTCTGTTTTTTCTGTCAATATAATTACCTATAGAATATGGTCGATTTCTAAAATTATCAAAAAAGGTATAAAATTTTTAGGCAAATGTAGAAAAAATATTATTAAACCAATGACAGGTCTGTTTTTACTGTCAATAGAATTCTCTATAGAATATGGTCGATTTCAAAAATAATCAAATTGATAGGGAAATGTACAAAAAATATTATTAAACCAGTGACAGGTCTGTTTTCACTGTCAATATAATTATCTATAGAATATGGTCGATTTCTTAAATTATCAAAAAAGTTATTAAATTTATAGGCACATGTAGAAAAGAAAAAATATTATTAAACCAATGACAGGTCTGTTTTTACTGTCAATATAAATACCTATAGAATATGGTCGATTTCTAAAATTATCAAGAAAGTTATCAAATTTATAGGCAAATGTAGAAAAAATGTTATTAAACCAATGACTGGTCTGTTTTTACTGTCAATATAATTACCTATAGAATATGGCCGATTTATAAAATTATCAAAAAAGGTATCAAATTTATAGGTAAATGTAGAAAAAATATTTTTAAACCAATGACAGGTCTGTTTTTCCTGTCAATATAATTACCTATAGAATATGGTCGATTTCTGAAACTATTCAAAAAGTTATCAAATTTAAAAGGCAAATGTAGAAAAAATATTATTAAACCAATGACAGGTCTGTTTTTACTGTCAATATAATTACCTATAGAATATGGTCGATTTCTAAAACTATTCAAAAAGTTATCAAATTTAAAAGGCAAATGTAGAAAAAATATTATTAAACCAATGACAGGTCTGTTTTTACTGTCAATATAATTACCTATAGAATATGGTCGATTTCTAAAATTATCTAAAAAGGTATCAAATTTAAAGGCAAATGTAGAAAAAATATTATTAAACCAATGACAGGTCTGTTTTTACTGTCAATATAAATACCTATAGAATATGGTTGATTTTTAAAATTATCTAAAAAGGTATAAAATTTTTAGGCAAATGTAGAAACAATATTATTAAACCAATGACAGGTCTGTTTTTACTGTCAGTAGAATTCTCTATAGAATATGGTCGATTTAAAAAATTATCAAATTGATAGGGAAATGTAGAAAAAATATTATTAAACCAATGACAGGTCTGTTTTCACTGTCAGTATAATTATCTATAGAATATAGTCGATTTCTAAAATTATCAAAAAAGTTATCAAATTAATAGGCAAATGTAGAAAAATATTATTAAAGCTATGACAGGTCTGTTTTTACTGTCAATATAATTACCTATAGAATATGGTCGATTTCTAAAATTATCAAAAAAGGTATCAAATTTGTAGGCAAATGTAGAAAAAATATTAGTAAACCAATGACAGGTCTGTTTTTCCTGTCAATATAATTACCTATAGAATATGGTCGATTTCTATAATTATCTAGAAAGGTATCAAATTTAAAGACAAATGTAGAAAAAATATTATTAAACAAATGACTGGACTGTTTTTACTGTCAATATAATTACCTATAGAATATGCTCGATTCCTAAAATTATCAAAAAAGGCAGAAAATTTTTAGGCAAATGTAGAAAAAATATTATTAAACCAATGACAGGTCTGTTTTTACTGTCAATATAATTACCAATAGAATATGTTCGATTTCTAGAATTATCAAAGAAGGCAGAAAATTTTTAGGCAAATGTAGAAAAAAAATATTATTAAACCAATGACAGGTTTGTTTTTCCTGTCAGTATAAGTACCTATAGAATATGGTCGATTTCTAAAACTATCTAAAAAGGTATCAAATTTAAAGGCAAATGTAGAAAAAATATTATTAAACCAATGACAGGTCTGTTTTTACTGTTAATATAATTCTCTGTACAGAATGTTCGATTGCTAAAACTATAAAAAAAAAAAAAAAGGTATAAAATTTATCGGCAAATGTAGAAAAAATATTATTAAACCAATGACAAGTCTGTTTTTATTGTCAATATAATTATGTAAAGAATACGGTCAATTTCTAAAACTATCTAAAAAGGTTATCATATTTGCAGGCAAATGTAGACAAGATATTATTATTAAACCAATGACAGGTCTGTTTTTTCTGTCAATATAATTACCTATAGAATATGGTCGATTTCTAAAATTATCAAGAAAGGTATAAAATTTTTAGGCAAATGTAGAAAAAATATTATTAAACCAATGACAGGTCTGTTTTTCCTATCGATATAATTACCTATAGAATATGGTCGATTTCTAAAATTATCAAAAAAGGTATCAAATTTTTAGGCAAATGTAGAAAAAACATTATTAAACCAATTACAGGTCTGTTTTTCCTGTCAATATAATTACCTATAGAATATGGTCGATTTCTAAAATTATCAAAAAAGGTATCAAATTTATAGGCAAATGTAGAAAAAATATTATTAAACCAATGACAGGTCTGTTTTTACTGTCAATATAATTCTCTGTAGAGAATGTTCAATTTGTAAAACTATAAAAAAAAAAAAAGGTATAAAATTTATCGGCAAATGTAGAAAAAATATTATTAAACCAATGACAAGTCTGTTTTTATTGTCAATATAATTATGTATAGAATACGATAAATTTCTAAAACTATCTAAAAAGGTTATCATATTTACAGGCAAATATAGAAAAAACATTATTAAACCAAGGACAGGTCTGTTTTTTCTGTCAATATAATTACCTATAGAATATGGTCGATTTCTAAAATTATCAAAAAAGGTATAAAATTTTTAGGCAAATGTAGAAACAATATTATTAAACCAATGACAGGTCTGTTTTTACTGTCAATAGAATTCTCTATAGAATATGGTCGATTTAAAAAATTATCAAATTGATAGGGAAATGTAGAAAAAATATTATTAAACCAATCACAGGTCTGTTTTCACTGTCAGTATAATTATCTATAGAATATGGTCGATTTCTAAAATTATCAAAAAAGTTATCAAATTAATAGGCAAATGTAGAAAAATATTATTAAAGCTATGACAGGTCTGTTTTTACTGTCAATATATTTACCTATAGAGTATGGTTGATTTCTAAAATTATCAAAAACGGTATCAAATTTATAGGCAAATGTAGAAAAAATATTATTAAACCAATGACAGGTCTGTTTTTCCTGTCAATATAATTACCTATAGAATATGGTCGATTTCTATAATTATCTAAAAAGGTATCAAATTTAAAGACAAATGTAGAAAAAATACTAGTATCTCAATTGTTTGTAAAACAATTGAAAGGTCTTTCCTGTAAAAGTGATGTTTTCGTATTGTACTTTTTACGACCTTTCGTTTGATATACGACAAGCATACCTTCTGAAACTTTTCGCTGTTTACACTAAATGACCTCATCCGCCTACATTTTTGAGATCGGAATTTTGATATATGGAACAGAGTAGATGAGCTTTCATTTGATATGCGATAACACCATGTTCTAGAAAGTTTGATTTTTGCACTTAATAACCCTATCCAACTAATTTTTGGAGGTCGGGAATTTGTTATTTCAAATGTACACATCATGACCTTTCATTTGATATACAACAACCCTACCTTAAAAGATCATTTATTTTTTGCACTCAATGACCCCATCCAACCCATTTTTGGGAGACGTCAATTTGAAATTTGAAATGTACGCTTTATATTCTTTCATTTGATATGCGACAACTTTACCATCTGATAAATTTGAATGTTTGCACTAAATGACCCCACCCGTCCCCTGGGATAAAAAAGGGGGTTTCAAATTTTCATTTTTTAGTAGAGTTTATCAAGACCTTCAATTTGATATATCAGATTACCCCTTTTGACAAAGTACAAGTAATGATGCAATATCAACTATATACATAGAAGTTATGAAACTTACAAAGTCAATGCAAAACTTGAAATTTTCAAATTGAATTTTTGGCGGTTTTTTTCCATGGAATGTTTTTGGTATTTGTTCAAACATATAACTATGTCAACCTCTTCAATTTCTAAAACATTTTTAGTGGTAAGCTCTTGTTGATTCAGAAATACATGCCTCCGCACGCAAAACTTCAAACTGCATTATCTCTAAAACGACAATAGATATCTCAAATCTGTTAAATGATAAATGATCTACAGTTGAAGGACAACATTATAGAAAAAGAATTGGGACGATTTCAAAGTTCACCAAGGTCACAATTAATCATCAAATATATGATGCAATACCAAACTTAAGAACCGGAAGTCGTAGAGACATGGGACTAGCACCATTCAACTGAGGACCGCTTAACCTTTCAAATATCACAAGGTCAAGGTCATAGTATAATGTGAAGGTCAAGGTGAAATTTCATTATGATCTGACATTGACCTCAAATTGAAGGTCTTGAATTACTGATCATCTTTGCAGTTTATAGTAGGTTGATATCTGTTACCTTTAAATAGATATACACAAAATACTATACTTTTAAGAATCATCCCGTTGTATCTTTTGAACAGACGCTCGGACATTTTTTTTTCTTATTGTATACAATTTAGAGCTCGTCGAGAGGAACAATTTATACGCTGTATGTATGCAGCAAAGTCTTATCGTTTTCCTAATATGTAAGCTTGAAATTGCAGCGTAATATTTTTTTTGCACTCGGTGACCTTTGAACTTGGGTGCATATTAAAGGTCACATGAATTAAAGATTATTGGTGAAGGTTCAATGTCTCTATGACTTCTGGTTCTCGAACAAGAACTGTTCAAAAAATATTTATAAAATTTAATTTTAAAGGGAAATAACTCCTTATAAGGCTTAGTAACAAATTAATTGTTTATGTTTATAAACATTGCCATCTGTTCTTGTACATGCTGCCATTTTAAAATCGATTCTATCTCTAATACTTTTAAAGAAAAATGCAAATAGAAGAAATTGCTTCAAGGGGACATAACTCTCAAAGGGGATGATGAAATCTTACGCAGCCTATTATGGTAATACATCATGATGAGATCTACCTATTGTCCATAATAGGTCATGATATCTTTAAAAACAACGAGGGGGGGTCATGTTGAAAAAAATCAATAAAAGGGAGATAACTTCTAAAGGGGATTATGAAATTCTACACAGCCTCGTCTGGTAATACTTCATGATGAGATCTACCGATGGTCCAAATTGAGTCTTGATAACTTCAATAGAAACGAGGGGAGGTCATGTCAACCAAATGCTGGATGATAAAAAAAAAAAAAAAAAAAAAAAAAAAACAGGAGAAAAACAATAAGGTCTTTCCTCGCAGAGAGGAAAGACCTTAATTATTAAACCAATGACTGGACTGTTTTTACTGTCAATATAATTACCTATAGAATATGGTCGATTTCTAAAATTATCAAAAAAGGCAGAAAATTTTTAGGCAAATGTAGAAAAAATATTATTAAACCAATGACAGGTCTGTTTTTACTGTCAATAGAATTCTCTATAGAATATGGTCCATTTCTAAAATTATCAAAAAAGTCATCAAATTTATAGGAAAATGTAGAAAAAATATTATTAAATTAATGACAGGTCTGTTTTTCCTGTCAATATAATTACCTATAGAATATGGTCGATTTCTAAAATTATCAAAAAAGGTATAAAATTTTTAGGCAAATGTAGAAACAATATTATTAAACCAATGACAGGTCTGTTTTTACTGTCAATAGAATTCTCTATAGAATATGGTCGATTTCTAAAATTATCAAAAAAGTTATCAAATTTATAGGAAAATGTAGAAAAAATATTATTAAACTAATGACAGGTCTGTTTTTCCTGTCAATATAATTACCTATAGAATATGGTCGATTTCTAAAATTATCAAAAAAGGTATAAAATTTTTAGGCAAATGTAGAAAAAATATTATTAAACCAATGACAGGCCTGTTTTTACTGTCAATAGAATTCTCTATAAAATATGGTCGATTTCAAAAATAATCAAATTGATAAGGAAATGTAGAAAAAATATTATTAAACCAGTGACAGGTCTGTTTTCACTGTCAATATAATTATCTATAGAATATGGTCGATTTCTAAAATTATCAAAAAAGTTATTAAATCTATAGGCAAATGTAGAAAAGAAAAAATATTATTAAACCAATGAAAGGTCTGTTTTACTGTCAATATAAATACCTATAGAATATGGTCGATTTCTAAAATTATCAAAAAAGTTATCAAATTTATAGGCAAATGTAGAAAAAATATTATTAAACCAATGACAGGTCTGTTTTTCCTGTCAATATAATTACCTATAAAATATGGTCGATTTCTATAATTATCTAAAAAGGTATCAAATTTCAAGACAAATGTAGAAAAAATATTATTAAACAAATGACTGGACTGTTTTTACTGTCAATATAATTACCTATAGAATATGGTCGATTTCTAAAATTATCAAAAAAGGCAGAAAATTTTTAGGCAAATGTAGAAAAAATATTATTAAACCAATGACAGGTCTGTTTTTACTGTCAATAGAATTCTCTATAGAATATGGTCCATTTCTAAAATTATCAAAAAAGTCATCAAATTTATAGGAAAATGTAGAAAAAATATTATTAAACCAATGACAGGTCTGTTTTTCCTGTCAATATCATTACCTATAGAATATGGTCGATTTCTAAAATTATCATAAAAGTTATCAAATTTAAAGGCAAATGTAGAAAAAATATTATTAAACCAATGACAGGTCTGTTTTTCCTGTCAATATAATTACCTATAAAATATGGTCGATTCCTATAATTATCTAGAAAGGTATCAAATTTCAAGACAAATGTAGAAAAAATATTATTAAACAAATGACTTGACTGTTTTTACTGTCAATATAATTACCTAGAGAATATGGTCGATTTCTAAAATTATCAAAAAGGGCAGAAAATTTTTAGGCAAATGTAGAAAAAATATTATTAAACCAATGACAGGTCTGTTTTTCCTGTCAATATAATTACCTATAGAATATGGTCGATTTCTAAAACTCTCTAAAAAGGTTCTTATATTTACAGGCAAATGTAGAAAAAATATTATTAAATCAATGACAGGTCTGTTTTTACTGTCAATATAATTGCCTATAGAATATGGTCAATTTCTAAAATTATCAAAAAGGTATCAAATTTATAGGCAAATGTAGAAAAAATATTATTAAACCAATGACAGGTCTGTTTTTATTGTTAATCTATTTCTCTGTAGAGAATGTTCGATTGCTAAAACTATCAAAAAAGGTATAAAATTTATCGGCAAATGTAGAAAAAATATTATTAAACCAATGACAGGTCTGTTTTTATTGTTAATATATTTCTCTGTAGAGAATGTTCGATTGCTAAAACTATCAAAAAAGGTATAAAATTTATCGGCAAATGTAGAAAAAATATTATTAAACCAATGACAGGTCTGCTTTTATTGTCAATATAATTATGTATAGAATACGGTCAATTTCTAAAACTATCTAGAAAGGTTATCATTTTTACAGGCAAATGTAGAAAAAATATTATTAAACCAATGACAGGTCTGTTTTTCCTGTCAATATAATTACCTATAGAATATGGTCGATTTCTAAAACTATTCAAAAAGTTATCAAATTTATAAGCAAATGTAGAAAAAATATAATTAAACCAATGACAGGTCTGTTTTTATTGTCAATATAATTATGTATAGAATACGGTCAATTTCTAAAACTATCTAAAAAGGTTCTTATATTTACAGGCAAATGTAGACAAAATATTATTAAACCAATGACAGGTCTGTTTTTTTCTGTCAATATAATTACCTATAGAATATGGTCGATTTCTAAAACTATTCAAAAAGTTATCAAATTTAAAGGCAAATGTAGAAAAAATATTATTAAACCAATGACAGGTCTGTTTTAACTGTCAATATAATTACCTATAGAATATGGTCGATTTCTAAAATTATCAAAAAGGTATCAAATTTATAAGCAAATGTAGAAAAAATATAATTAAACCAATGACAGGTCTGTTTTTACTGTTAACATAATTCTCTGTAGAGAATGTTCGATTGCTAAAACTATTCAAAAAGGTATAAAATTTATCGGCAAATGTAGAAAAAATATTATTAAACCAATGACAAGTCTGTTTTTATTGTCAATATAATTATGTATAGAATACGGTCAATTTCTAAAACTATCTAAAATGGTTTTTATATTTACAGGGAAATGTACACAAAATATTATTAAACCAATGACAGGTCTGTTTTTTTCTGTCAATATAATTACCTATAGAATATGGTCGATTTCTAAAATTATCAAAAAAGGTATAAAATTTTTAGGCAAATGTAGAAAAAATGTTATTTAACCAATGACAGGTCTGTTTTTACTGTCAATAAAATTATCTATAGAATATGGTCAATTTCTAAAATTATCAAATTGATAGAGAAATGTAGAAAAATATTATTAAACCAATGACAGGTCTGTTTTTACTGTCAATATAAATACCTATAGAATGTGGTCGATTTCTAAAATTATCAAAAAAGTTATCAAATTTATAGGCAAATGTAGAAAAAATATTATTAAACCAATGACAGGTCTGTTTTACTGTCAATATAAATACCTATAGAATATGGTCGATTTTTAAAATTATCAAAAAAGTTATCAAATTTATAGGCAAATGTAGAAAAAATATTATTAAACCAATGACAGGTCTGTTTTTTCCTTTCAATATAATTACCTATAAAATATGGTCGATTTCTAAAATTATCTAAAAAGGTATCAAATTTAAAGCAAATGTAGAAAAAATATTATTAAACCAATGACAGGTCTGTTTTTACTGTCAATATAATAACCTATAGAATATGGTCGATTTCTAAAATTATAGAAAAAGGTATCAAATTTAAAGGCAAATGTAGAAAAAATATTATTAAACCAATGACAGGTTTTTACCACTTTTTGGATAATTGTATTTGATATTACCTTAAACCGGTCATTTGATCAAGACAATTTTCTGATATGTATTGACAATTGTATTAGAAAGTAAACCTGAACCAACCACATAATTGTTATGAATTTGCCAAATTTTTCAGTAAATTCTACCACTTTTTGGATAATTGTATTTAATGTTACCTTAAATTGGTCTTTTGATCAAGACAATTTTCTGATATGTATTGACAATTGTATAAGAAGGTAAACTTAAACCAACCACATAATTATTAAGAAATTGCCACATTTTTCAGTAAATTTTATCAATTTTTGGATAATTCATTTAAATGTTACCTTAAATCGACCATATTTTATAGATATTTGCATAGAATGTACACCTTACCTTCCTTCGATGTATTGGTAACTGTTGTACATTTTACAGTTAATTTGATAATTTTTTAGATAATTGTATTGGAAGTTATCTGAAATCGGTCATTTGATAAATATAATTTTCTGATATGTATTGACAATTGTATACGAAGTAAACTTGAACCAACCACACAATTATTAAGAAATTGCCATATTTTCAGCAAATTTTACCCCGTTTTTTTTAAATTCATGTAGATTTTTATTTAAATCGACCATAATTTATACATATTTGCATAGAATGTATACCCAACATACCTTAGGTGTATTGTTTTTTTTTGCGCATCTGACAGTAAATTTGACAGTTTTTTGATAATTGTATTTGATGTTACCTTAAATCCGTCATTTGATCAAGACAATTTTCTGATATGTATTGACAATTGTATTAGAAAGTAAACTTGAACCAACCACATAATTGTTATAAAATGTGCCACATTTTTCAGTAAATTTTACCACTTTTTTGATAATTGTATTTGATGTTAACTTAAATTGGTCATTTGATCAAGACAATTTTCTGATATGTATTGACGATTGTATTAGAAGGTAAACTTGAACCAACCACATAATTATTAAGAAATTGCCACATTTTTCAGTAAATTTTACCACTTTTTTTATTATTGTATTTGATGTTACCTTAAATCGGTCATTTAATCAAGACAATTTTCTGATATGTATTGACAATTGTATTAGAAAGTAAACCAGAACCAACCACATAATTGTTATGAATTTGCCAAACTTTTCAGTAAATTTTACCACTTTTTTTATTATTGTATTTGATGTTACTTAAATCGGTCATTTGATCAAGACAATTTTCTGATATGTATTGACAATTGTATTAGAGGGTAAACTTGAACCAACCACATAATTATTAAGAAATTGCCACATTTTTCAGTAAATTTTATCATTTTTTGGATAATTCATTTAAATGTTACCTTAAATTGACCATATTTTATAGATATTTGCATAGAATGTACACCTTACCTTCCTTCGGTGTATTGGTAACTTTTGTACATTTTACAGTTAATTTGATAATTTTTTTGATAAATGTATTGGATGTTATCTGAAACCGGTCATTTGATCAATATAATTTTCTGATATGTATTGACAATTGTATACCAAATAAACTTGAACAAACCACACAATTATTCTATAGATAATTATATTGACAGTAAAAACAGACCTATCATTGGTTTTATTATATTCTTTTTTCATTTGCCTATACATTTTATACCTGTTTTGATAATTTTAGAAATCGACCATATTCTATAGGTAATTATATTGACAGTGAAAACAGACCTGTCATTGGTTTAATAATATTTTTTCTACATTTGCCTATAAATTTGATAACTTTTTTGATAGATTTAGAATTTAACCGTATTCTATTGATAATTATATTGATAGTAAAAACAGACCTGCCATTGGTTTAATAATATTTTTTTCTACATTTCCCGTAAATTTGATATCTTTTTGATAATTTTAGAAATCGACCATATTCTATAGAGAACTATGTTGACAGTAAAAACAGACCTCTCATTGGTTTAATAATATTTTTTCTACATTTGCCTATAAATTTGATAACATTTTTGATAGTTTAAGAATTCAACCGTATTCTATAGATAATTATATTGACATTAAAACAGACCTGTCACTGGTTTAATAATTATTTTTCTACATTTGCCTATACATTTGATAACTTTTTTGATACTTTTAGAAATCGACCATATTCTATAGATTATTATATTGACGGTAAAAACAGACCTGTCAATGGTTTAATAATATTTTTTAGACATTTGCCGAAAATTTGATACCTTTTCTGATAATTTTAGAAATCGACCATATTCTATAGATAATTATATTGACAGTAAAAACAGACCTGTCATTGGTTTAATAATATTTTTTCTACATTTGCCTTTACATTTTATGCCTGTCTTGACAATTTTAGAAATCGACCATATTCTATAGGTAATTATATTGCCAGTGAAAACAGACCTATCAATGGTTTATTTATGTTTTTTCTACATTTGCCTAAAATTTGATACCTTTTCTGATAATTTTAGAAATCGACCATATTCTATAGAGAACTATTTTGAAAGTAAAAACAGACCTGTAATTGGTTTAATAATATTTTTTCTACATTTGCCTAAAATTTGATATTTTTTTTGATAATTTAAGAAATCGACCATATTCTATAGACAACAAGAGTGCACACACTGAAATGTCTCGCCTTCTATACTAATCATTGATATTATGTTGATAGTCCTAAGTATAAAGCTAAGCTTTATTACAACTGTCACATAGCTAAGCTTTATTACAACTGTCACATAAACTTAACATTAACCAAGATAACTAAACAAAGACCAATGAACCTTGAAAATGAGGTCAAGGTCAGATGAACCAAGCCAGGCAGACATGTACAGCTAACAATGCTTCTATACAACATATATAGTTGACCCATTACTTATAGTTTAAGAAAAACAGACCAAAACACAAAAACTTAACACTGTGCAATGAACCATGAAAATGAGGTCACGGTCAAATAAAACCTGCGCAACTGACATAAAGATCATAAAATATTTCCATACACCAAATATAGTTGACCTATGGCATACAGTATTAGATAAAAAGACTGAAACTCAAAAACTTAACTTTGACCACTGAACCATGAAAATGAGGTCAAGGTCACATGACATCTGCCCGCTAGACATGTACACCTTACAATCATTCCATACAACAAATATAGTAGACCTATTGCATATAGTATGAGAAAAATAGACCAAAACACAAAAATTTAACCATAACCACTGAACCATGAAAATGAGGTCAAGGTCAGATGACACCTGCCAGTTTGACATGTACACCTTACAGTCCTTCCATACACCGAATATACTAGCCCTATTGCTTATAGTATCTGAGATATGGACTTGACCACCAAAACTTAACCTTGTTCACTGATCCATGAAATGAGGTCGAGGTCAAGTGAAAACTGTCTGACAGACATGAGGACCTTGCAAGGTACGCACATATTAAATATAATTATCCTATTACTTATAATAAGAGAGAATTCAACATTACAAAACATTTGAACTTTTTTTTCAAGTGGTCAATGAACCATGAAAATGAGGTCAAGGACATTGGACATGTGACTGACGGAAACTTCGTAACATGAAGCATCTATATACAAAGTATGAAGCATCCAGGTCTTCCACCTTCTAAAATATAAAGCTTTTAAGAAGTGAGCTAACATCGCCGCCGCCGCCGCCGCCGGATCACTATCCCTATGTCGAGCTTTCTGCAACAAAAGTTGCAGGCTCGACAATTATATTGAGAGTAAAACAGACCTGTCATTGGTTTAATAATATTTTTTCTACATTTGCCTATAAATTTGAATTTTTTTTTATAATTTAAGAAATCGACCATATTCTATAGATAATTCTATTGACAGTAAAAACAGATTTGGTTTAATAATATTTTTTTCAAAATTTGCCTATCAATTTGATAGTTTTTTTATGATTTTAGAAATCGACCATACTCTATAGATAGTCATATTGACAGTAAAAACAGACCTGTAATTGGTTTAAAAATAATTTTTTTTGTACATTTCCTTATAAATTTGATAACGTGTTTGATAACATTAGAAATCGACCATATTCAATAGATAATTATATTGACAGTTAAAACAGACCTGTCATTAGTTTAATAATATTTTTTCTACATTTGCCTAAAAGTTTATACTTTTTTTGACAATTTTAAAAATCGACCATATTCTATTGATAATTATATTGACAGTAAAAAAAGACCTGCCATTGGTTCAATAATATTTTTTCTACATTTGCCTATAAATTTTATACCTTTTTGATAATTTTAGAAATCGACCATATTCTATAGATAATTATATTGACAGTAAAAACAGCATTGGTTTGTTAATATTTTTTTTCAACATTTGCCTATCAATTTGATAGTTTTTTTTTATAATTTAGAAATCGACCATATTCTTTAGATAATTATATTGACAGTAAAACAGACCTGTCATTGGTTTAATAATATTTTTTTTTTCATTTGCCTATACATTTTATACCTGTTTTGATAATTTTAGAAATCGACCATATTCTATAGGTAATTATATTGACAGTGAAAACAGACCTGCCATTGGTTTAATAATATTTTTTTCTAC
Organism: Mytilus galloprovincialis; assembly: GCF_965363235.1. Taxonomy (NCBI): domain Eukaryota; kingdom Metazoa; phylum Mollusca; class Bivalvia; order Mytilida; family Mytilidae; genus Mytilus; species Mytilus galloprovincialis. Next base: position 25,082,723 of record NC_134848.1, on the reverse strand, counting down.
ATTTGCCGTAAATTTGATATCTTTTTTTATAATTTTAGAAATCGACCATATTCTATAGAGAATTATATTGACAGTAAACACAGACTTGTCATTGGTTTGATAATATTTTTTCTACATTTGCTTATAAATTTGATAACTTTTTTGATAGTTTTAGAATTTAACCGTATTCTATAGATAATTATATTGACAGTAAAACAGACCTGTCACTGGTTTAATAATATTTTTTCTACATTTGCCTAATACATTTGATAACTTTTTTGATACTTTTAGAAATCGACCATATTCTATAGATAATTATATTGACACTAAAAAACAGACCTGTCAATGGTTTGATAATATTTTTTCTACATTTGCCTAAAATTTGATACCTCTCTGATAATTTTAGAAATCGACCATATTCTATAAATACTTATATTGACAGTAAAAACAGACCTGTCATTGGTTTAATAATATTTTTTCCACACTTGCCTATACATTTTATACCTGTTTTGATACTTTTAGAAATCGACAATATTCTAAAGATAATTATATTGACAGTAAAAACAGACCTGTCAATAGTTAATTAATGTGTTTTTCTACATTTGCCTAAAATTTGATACCTTTTCTGATAATTTAAGAAATCGACCATATTCTATAGACACTTATATTGACAGTAAAAACAGACCTGTCATTGGTTTAATAATATTTTTTCTACATTTGCCTATAAATTTGATTTTTTTTTGATAATTTAAGAAATCGACCATATTCTATAGATAACTTTATTGACAGTAAAAACAGACCTGGTTTAATAATATTTTTTTCTACATTTGCCTATCAATTTGATAGTTTTTTTTTATGATTTTAGAAATCGACCATACTCTATAGATAGTTATATTGACAGTAAAAACAGACCTGTAATTGGTTTAAAAATATTTTTTTGTACATTTCCCTATAACTTTGATAACGTGTTTGATAATATTAGAAATCGACCATATTCAATAGATAATTATATTGACAGTTAAAACAGACCTGTCATTAGTTTAATAATATTTTTTCTAAATTTGCCTAAAATTTTATACTTTTTTTTACAATTTTAGAAATCGACCATATTCTATTGATAATCATATTGACTGTAAAAAAAAACCTGCCATTGGTTCAATAATGTTTTTTCTACATTTGCCTATAAATTTTATACCTTTTTGATAATTTTAAAAATCGGCCATATTCTATAGATAATTATATTGACAATAAAAACAGACCTGTCACTGGTTTAATAATATTTTTTCTACATTTCCCTATAAATTTGATAACGTGTTTGATAATATTAGAAATCGACCATATTCAATAGATAATTATATTGACAGTTAAAACAGACCTGTCATTAGTTTAATAATATTTTTTCTACATTTGCCTAAAAGTTTATACTTTTTTTGACAATTTTAAAAATCGACCATATTCTATTGATAATTATATTGACAGTAAAAAAAGACCTGCCATTGGTTCAATAATATTTTTTCTACACCTATAAATGTTATACCTTTTTGATAATTTTAGAAATCGACCATATTCTATAGATAATTATATTGACAGTAAAAACAGACCTGTCTTTGGTTAAATAATATTTTTTCTACATTTGCCTATAAATTTTATATCTTTTTTGATACTTTAAGAATTCGACCATATTCTATAGAGAATTATATTGACAGTAGAAACAGACCCGTCATGGTTTAATGATATTTTTTCTACGTTTGTCTTTAAATTTAATACCTGTATTGATCATTTTAGAAATCGACCATATTCTATAGAGAATTATATTGACAGTAAAAACAGACCTGTCATTGGTTCAATTATATTTTTTCTACATTTGCCTATAAATTTGATAACGTTTTTGATAATTTTAAAAATCGACCATATTCTATAGATAATTATATTGACAGTAAAAACAGACCTGTCATTGGTTTAATTATATTTTTTTTACATTTGCCTATAAATTTGATAACTTTTTTCATAGTTTTAGAAATCAACCGTATTCTATAGATAATTATTTTGATAATATTTTTTTTACATTTGCCTATAAATTTGATAATTTTTTTGATAGTTTTACAAATCAACCGTATTCTATAGATAATTATATTGACAGTAAAAACATACCTGCCATTGGTTCAATGATATTTTTTATTTTTTCTACATTTGCCTATCAATTTGATAACGTTTTTGATATTTTTTTTAAATCGACCATATTCTATAGAAAATTATATTGACACTAAAAACAGACCTGTCATTGGTTTAATAATATTTTTTTTACATTTGCCTATAAATTTGATAACTTTTTTCATAGTTTTAGAAATCAACCGTATTCTATAGATAATTATTTTGATAATATTTTTTCTACATTTGCCTAAAATTTGATTTTAGAAATCGACCATATTCAATAGATAATTTTATTGACACTAAAAACAGACCTGTCATTGGTTAAATAATATTTTTTTTACATTTGCCTATAAATTTGATAATTTTTTTGATAGTTTTACAAATCAACCGTATTCTATAGATAATTATATTGACAGTAAAAACAGACCTGCCATTGGTTCAATGATATTTTTCATTTTTTCTACATTTGCCAATCAATTTGATAACGTTTTTGATAATTTTTTAAATCGACCATATTCTATAGAGAATTATATTGACAGTAAAAACAGACCTGTCATTGGTTTAATAATATTTTTTCTACATTTTCCTATAAATTTGATAACGTTTTTGATAATTTTAAAAATCGACCATATGCTATAGATAATTATATTGACAGTAAAAATAAACCTGTCATTGGTTCAACATTATTTTTTCAACATTTGCCTAAAATTTGATATTTTTTTTTGATAATTTAAGAAATCGACCATATTCTATAAATCATTATATTGACAGTAAAAACAGACCTGTCATTGGTTTTATAATAAAAATTTTTCTACATTTGCCTATAAATTTGATAACTTTTTTTTATAATTTTAGAAATCAACCATATTCTATAGAGAGTTATATTGAAAATAAAAACAGACCTATCATTGGTTTAATAATATTTTTTCTACATTTGCCTATAAATTTGAAAACTTTTTTTTATAATATTAGAAATCGACCATATTCTATAGATAATTATATTGACAGTAAAAAAAGACCTGTCAATGGTTTATTAATATTTTTTCTACATTTGCCTATAAATTTGATAACGTTTTTTATAATTTTAGAAATCGACCATATTCTATAGAGAATTATATTGACAGTAAAAACAGACCTGTCATTGGTTCAATTATATTTTTTCAACATTTGCCTAAAATTTGATATTTTTTTTGATAATTTAGGAAATCGACCATATTCTAAAGATAATTATATTGACAGTCAAAACAGACCTGTCATTGGTTTAATAATATTTTTTTGTACATTTGCTTATAAATTTGATAACTTTTTTTTATAATAATAATATTTTTCTACATTTGCCTATAATTTTATTCTTTTTTGACAATTTATAAATCGACCATATTTTATTGATAATTATATTGACAGTAAAACATACCTGTCATTGGTTCAACAATATTTTTTTTACATTTGCCTATAAATTTGATAACGTTTTTGATAATTTTAGAAATCGAACATATTCTATAACCAGATGCTCCGCAGGGTGTAGCTTTATACGACCGCAGAGGTTGAACCCTGAACGGTTGGGGCAAGTATGGACACAACATTCAAGCTGGATTCAGCTCTAAATTTGGATTGTGATTAAATAGTTGACACAGCATAGGTTTCTGACACAGAATGAATGTGTTCTAATGAACTTAAAATTTTTGTTTTCTCTTAGAGCAATTCACTATGCTGTTGAATATTAATCCTCTCAAAAAAATGTTTGAAGAAATTTTCTTTTTTATTAATGAAATTTCAAATGAGAAAAATTGAACCCAATTTTTTTAATCACATCCCCCTTTCCCTTATTCCAAAACTAATCTCAATTAAAATTTCTAATGGAGTTTGCAACAATAACTACTCATTTAAATACATCATAAAATATTAAGATGTAAAAAAACTGCTTGTTATCACTGAATGGTAAAGATTATTTTAATTTATCAGTTGGTAGTAAAAAATGAATATACATTGTATATTGTATATAACAAAGATTTAAGTTGATTCTGGACAAAGAAAGATAACTCCAATTAAAAAAAAATCTTGCTATTGCACAATATTTTGCAATTAGATATTTCTTGCTTACTATTCTGGACAAAGAAAGATAACTCTAATTAAAAAAAAAATAGCTATTTCACAATATTGTGCAATTAGATATTTCTTGCCATTGCGCAATACTGTGCAATTGAAAAGACTTGCTATTGCACAATACTTAATATAATAATTCTAGATCCTGATTTGGACCAACTTGAAAACTGGGCCAATAATAAAAAATCTAAGTACATTTTTGGATTCAGCATATCAAAGAACCCCAAGATTTCAATTTTTGTTAAAATCAGACTAAGTTTAATTTTGGACCCTTTGGACTTTAGTGTAGACCAATTTGAAAACAGGACCAAAAATGAAGAATCTACATACACAGTTAGATTTGGTATATCAAAGAACCCCATTTATTCAATTTTTGATGAAATCAATCAAAGTTTAATTTTGGACCCCGATTTGGACCAACTTGAAAACTGGGCCAATAATCAAGAATCTAAGTACATTTTTAGATTCAGCATATCAAAGAACCTAACTGATTCATTTTTTGTCAAAATCAAACTAAGTTTAATTTTGGACCCTTTGGACCTTAATGTAGACCAATTTGAAAACGGGACCAAAAGTTAAGAATCTACATACACTGTCATGACAGTTAGATTCGGCATATCAAAGAACCCCAATTATTCAATTTTGATGAAATCAAACAAAGTTTAATTTTGGACCCTTTGGGCCCCTTATTATGTTGGGACCAAAACTCCCAAAATCAATACCAACCTTCCTATTATGGTCATAAACCTTGTGTTTAAATTTCATAGATTTCTATTTACTTACACTAACGTTATGGTGCGAAAACCAAGAAAAATGCTTATTTGGGTCCCTTTTTGGCCCCTAATTCCTAAACTGTTGGGACCTAAACTCCCAAAATCAATACCAACCTTCCTTTTGAAGTCATTAACATTGTGTTTAAATTTCATTGATTTCTATTTACTTAAACTAAAGTTATTGTGCGAAAACCAAGAATAATGCTTATTTGGGCCCTTTTTTGGCCCCTAATTCCTAAACTGTTGAAACCAAAACTCCCAAAATCAATCCCAACCGTTCTTTTGTGGTCATAAACCTTGTGTCAAAATTTCATAGATTTCTATTAACTTAAACTAAAGTTATAGTGCGAAAACCAAGAAAATGCTTATTTGGGCCCTTTTTGGTCCCTTATTCCTAAAATATTGGGACCAAAACTCCCAAAATCAATACCAACCTTCCTTTTGTGGTCATAAATCTTGTGTGAAAAATTCATAGATTTCCATTCACTTTTACTAAAGTTAGAGTGCGAAAACTAAAAGTATTCGGACGACGACGACGACGGCGACGACGACGCCAACGTGATAGCAATATACGACGAAAATTTTTTCAAATTATGCGGTCGTATAAAAAATTATATTGACAGTTAAAACAGACCTGTCATTGGTTTGATAAGATTTTTTCTACATTTGCCTATAAATTTGATAACTTTTTTTTATAGTTTTAGAAATCGACCGTAATCTATTGATAATTATATTGACAGAAATCGACTGTATTATATTGATAATTATATTGACAGAAAAAACAGACCTGTCATTGGTTCATCATTATTTTTTCTACATTTGCTTATATATTTGATTACGTTTTTGATCATTTAGGAAATCGACCATATTTTATAGATAATTATATTGACAGTAAAAACAGACCTGTCACTGGTTTAAGAATATTTTTTCTACATTTGCTTATACATTTGATAACTTTTTTGATACTTTAAGAATTCGACCATATTCTAAAGCTAATTATATTGACAGTAAAAACAGACCTGTCATTGGTTAAATATAATTTTTCCTACACTTGCCTAAAATTTTATACCTTTTTTGATAATTTTAGAAATCTACCATATTCTATAGGTATTCATATTGACAGTAAAAACCGACCTGTCACTGGTTGAATAATATTTTTTCTACATTTGATAACTTTTTTGATACTAATATATAGAAATCGACCATTTTCTATAGAGAATTATATTGAAAGTCAAAACAGACCTGTCATTGGTTTAATAATATTTTTTCTACATTTGCCTAAAATTTGATATTTTTTTAATATGAAATCGACCATATTCTATAGATTATTATATTGACAGTAAAAACAGACCTGCCATTGGTATAATAATATTTTTTTTACATTGCCTATAAATTTGATAACGTTTTTGATAATTTTAGAAATTGAACATATTCTATAAAGAATTATATTGACAGCTAGGTTTGATAATATTTTTTCTACATTTGCCTATAAATTTGATAACTTTTTTGATAGTTTTAGAAATCGACCGTAATCTATTGATAATTATATTAACAGTAAAAAAAGACCTGTCATTGGTTTAATAATATTTTTTCTACATTTGCCTAAAATTTTATACCTTTTTTGACAATTTTAGAAATCGACCATATTCTATAGATAATTACATTGACAGTAAAACATACCTGTCATTGGTTCAACCAAGGGACTGCTGCAGCTTGAATTTTAAAGGATGTCGCCCACATTCTTCAAAGTAACATGCCCTGTATATACCTACATGTATCAAAGTCATGGTATTCTCATGGGTTATCATAATCTTCCCATAAAATATAATTTTGGACAATATGGGAGCATCAATGTATACAGTACTAAATGTACTACTCAGACTCAAGTCTCCTTTTATGATTAACCTTAGAGAGAGAGAGAGAAAACAAAACAGTTTCCTTCTCCTGGGACTTATAAGGTAGATATCTGATATGTGACATTATCAATAAAAAGATGTGTTGAAAGTTTGCCAAAGGAAGTACAGAATTAAAAGATTGTGAATTATTTGAATATTTGTTTTTGTTTTAAACTTTTTTGATAGTTTTAGAATTTAACCGTATTCTATAGATAATTATATTGACAGTAAAACAGACCTGTCACTGGTTTAATAATATTTTTTCTGCATTTGACTATACATTTGATAACATTTTTGATAGTTTTAGAAATCGACCATATTCTATAGATAATTATATTGACAGTAAAAACAGACCTGCCATGATTGGTTTAATAATATATTTTTCTACATTTGCCTATACATTTGATCACTTTTTTGATAATTTTATAAATCGACCATATTCTATAAAGAATTATATTGACAGTAAAAACAGACCTGTCATTGGTTTAATAATATTTTTTCTACATTTGCCTTTAAATTTGGTAACTTTTTTGATTTGTTTTAGAAATCACCCGTATTCTATAGATAAATATATTGATAATATTTTTTCTACAATTGCCTAAAATTTGAATTTTGTTGGATAATTTAAGAAATCGACCATATTCTACAGTAAAAACAGCATTGGTTTAATAATATATTTTTCTACATTTGCCTATACATTTGATCACTTTTTTGATAATTTTATAAATCGACCATATTCTATAGAGAATTATATTGACAGTAAAAACAGACCTGCCATTGGTTCAATAATATTTTTTCTACATTTGCCTATAAATTGACATTAAACCATTGACAGGTCTGTTTTTACTGTCAATATAATTATCTATAGAATATGGTCGATTTCTAAAACTATCAAAAATGTTATCAAATGTATAGTCAAATGCAGAAAAAATATTATTAAACCAGTGACAGGTCTGTTTTACTGTCAATATAATTATCTATAGAATACGGTTAAATTCTAAAACTATCAAAAAAGTTTAAAACAAAAACAAATATTGAAATAATTCACAATCTTTTAATTCTGTACTTCCTTTGGCAAACTTTCAACACATCTTTTTATTGATAATGTCACATATCAGATATCTACCTTATAAATCCCAGGAGAAGGAAACTGTTTTGTTTTCTCTCTCTCTCTCTAAGGTTAATCATAAAAGGAGACTTGAGTCTGAGTAGTACATTTAGTACTGTATACATTGATGCTCCCATATTGTCCAAAATATTATAATAGGACAAATACGGTTTGCTGTTATATTACATACAATTATTCTTAGAATATAATCAATTGAAGGTAACATCTGAATGAATTTTCCATAAAATGGTTAAATTTACTGATTTATTACAATTTTTTAGCGAAGGTTTGGTTGGTTCAAGTTGACTTCAAATACAATTGTCAATACATATTAGAAAGTATCTTGGTCATATGACTGATTTAAGGTAACATCAAATACAAATATCCAAATAATTGTCAAATTTACAGAAAAATGCTTTGAAATGATCGATATACCAAAAACAGGTTTGCTGTTATATTACACACAGTTATTCTTAAAATATAATCAATTTAAGGTAACATCTGAATGAATTTTCCATAAAATGGTTAAATTTACTGATTTATTACAATTTTTTAGCGAAGGTTTGGTTGGTTCAAGTTGACTTCAAATACAATTGTCAATAAATATTAGAAAGTATTTTGGTCATATGACCGATTTAAGGTAACATCAAATACAATTATCCTAATAATTGTCAAATTTACAGAAAAATGCTTGAAAATCATAAATCTACCATAAACAGGTTTGCTGTTATATTACATACAATTATTTCTAAGAATATAATCAATTTAAGGGAACATCTGAATAAATTATCCATAAAGTGGTTAAATTTAGTGAAATATTACAATTTTATAATGAAGTTTTGTTGGTTCAAGTTGATTTCAAGTACAATTGTCAATGAATATTAGAAAGTATCGTTGTCATATGACCGATTTAAGGTAGCATCAAATACGATTATTCAAATACTTGTCAAATTTACAGAAAAATGCTTGAAAATGATCGATATACCAAAAACAGGTTTGCTGTTATATTACATACAATTATTCTTAAAATATAATCAATTTAAGGTAACATCTGAATAAATTATCCATAGAGTGGTTAAATTCACTTAAAAATTTTACAATTTTATTATTAAGGTTTGGTTGGTTCAAGTTGACTTCAAATACAATTGTCAATAAATATTAGAAAGTATTTTGGTCATATGACCGATTTAAGGTAACATCAAATACAATTATCCTAATAATTGTCAAATTTACAGAAAAATGCTTGAAAATGATCGTTATACCAAAAACAGGTTTGCTGTTATATTACATACAATTATTCTCAAAATATAATCAATTTAAGGTAACATCTGAATAAATTATCCATAGAGTGGTTAAATTCACTTAAAAATTTTACAATTTTATTATTAAAGTTTGGTTGGTTCAAGTTGACTTCAAATACAATTGTCAATACATATTAGAAAGTATCTTGGTCATATGACCGATTTAAGGTAACATCAAATACAATTATCCAAATAATTGTCAAATTTACAGAAAAAAATGCGTGAAAATGATCAATATACCAAAAACAGGTTTGCTGTTATATTATATACAATTATTCAAACAATATAATCAAATTAAGGTAACATCTGAATAAATTTTCCATAAAGTGGTTAAATTTACTGAAATATTTCAATTTTATAAAGAAGGTTTGGTTGGTTCAAGTTGACTTCAAATACAATTGTCAATACATATTAGAAAGAATCTTGGTCATATTACCGATTTAATGTAACATCAAATACAATTATCCTAATAATTGTCAAATTTACAGAAAAATGCTTGAAAATCATAAATATAACATAAACAGGTTTGCTGTTATATTACATACAATTATTCTAAGAATATAATCAATTAAAGGAAACATCGGAATAAATTATCCATCAAGTGGTTAAATTTACTGAAATTTTTTTCAATTCTATTATAAAGGTTAGGTTGGTTCAAGTTGACTTCAAATACAATTGTCAAAACATATTAGAAAGAATCTTGGTCATATGACTGATTTAAGGTAACATCAAATACAAATATCCAAATAATTGTCAAATTTACAGAAAAATGCTTGAAATGATCTATATACCAAAAACAGGTTTGCTGCTATATTACATACAATTATTCTAAGAATATAATCAATTTAAGGTAACATCTGAATAAATTATCCATAAAGGGGTTAAATTTACTGACAAATTTTACAATTTTATAATAAAGGTTAGGTTGGTTCAAGTTGACTTCATATTCAATTGTCAATACATATTAGAAAGTATCTTGGTCATATGACCGATTTAAGGTAACATCAAATACAATAACCCAAATAATTGTCAAATTTACAGAAAAATGCTTGAAATTATGAATATACCAAAAACAGGTTTGCTGTTATATTATATACAATTATTCTAAGAATATAATCAATTCAAGGTAACATCTGAATAAACTTTCCATCAACTGGTTAAATTTACTGAAAAATTTTACAATTTTATTAAAAAAGGTTTGGTTATTTCAAGTTGATTTCAATTACAATTGCAATAAATATTAGAAAGTATCTTTCTCATATGACCGATTTAAGGTAACATCAAATACAATTATCCAAATAATTGTCAAATTTACAGAAAACTGCTTGAAAATGATCGATATACCAAAATATGCTGTTATATTACATACAATTATTCTTAGAATATAATCAATTTAAGGTAACATCTGAATAAATTATCCATAGAGTGGTTAACTTCACTTAAAAATTTTACAATGTTATTATTAAGATTTGGTTGGTTCAAGTTGACTTCAAATACAATTGTCAATACATATTAGAAAGTATCTTGGTCATATGACCGATTTAAGGTAACATCAAATACAATTATCCAAATAATTGTCAAATTTACAGAAAAATGCTTGAAAATCATCAATAAACCAAAAACAGGTTTGCTGTTATATTATATACAATTATTCTAAGAATATAATCAATTTAAGGTAACATCTGAATAAATTTTCCATAAACTGGTTTAATTTACTGAAAAATTATACAATTTTATTAAAAAAGGTTTGGTTATTTCAAGTTGATTTCAATTACAATTGCAATAAATATTAGAAAGTATCTTTGTCATATGACCGATTTAAGGTAACATCAAATACAATTATCCAAATAATTGTCAAATTTACAGAAAAATGCTTGAAAATGATCGATATACCAAAATATGCTGTTATATTACATACAATTATTCTTAGAATATAATCAATTGAAGGTAACATCTGAATAAATTATCCATAGAGTGGTTAAATTCACTTAAAAATTTTACAATTTTATTATTAAGGTTTGGTTGGTTCAAGTTGACTTCAAATACAATTGTCAATACATATTAGAAAGTATCTTGGTCATATGACCGATTTAAGGTAACATCAAATACAATTATCCTAATAATTGTCAAATTTACAGAAAAAATTCGTGAAAATGATCAATATACCAAAAACAGGTTTGCTGTTATATTATATACAATTATTCAAACAATATAATCAAATTAAGGTAACATCTGAATAAATTTTCCATAAAGTGGTTAAATTTACTGAAATATTTCAATTTTATAAAGAAGGTTTGGTTGGTTCAAGTTGACTTCAAATACAATTGTCAATACATATTAGAAAGAATCTTGGTCATATTACCGATTTAAGGTAACATCAAATACAACTATCCTAATAATTGTCAAATTTACAGAAAAATGCTTGAAAATCATAAATATAACATAAACAGGTTTGTACGGAAGCGTATATTACCCTCGTTTTAATACTTATAATCCAAGATGGCGATATAACTTTTAGCGAGAAAATGCTTTATTTCTCATTACTGCGATTTATTTTTTTCGACAAAATGCCTAACAAGGCATTTAGGCGCTTTGTTTTTTATCGCCTTAAAAATAAATCGTTTTAAATAACGCGACATATTATCAAAACGAGAAAAAAAATTACGATTAATTTATAAGTCAATAAAAATATCATGCAATAATAATAAATTGCCTTTTTTTTCTTATTACTGCGATTTATTTTTTTCGACAAAATGCCTAACAAGGCATTTAGCCGATTTGTTTTTTATCGCCATAAAAATAAATCGTTTTAAATAACGCGACAAATTATCAAAACGAGAAAACATTTTAAGATTAATTCATAAGTCAATAAAAATATCATGCAATAATAATAAATTGCCTTTTTTTCTTCGATATATTGTTTTATAAAGCAACAAATTGGTTTAAATTAAGGCGAGCAACGGGAAAGTTTTCAGCTAAATCGAGATAAATATGGCACGATTTTAACCTGTTCATTTTCATTTTGATTTTGGAAGGACCAGGTCGCCATCACATTTGGGCATTTTATTTCAAGCAAATGGAGGTAAGATAAGAAACAATTTATTAAATGAAATCTCGCCGCGATATAGCCTTGTTGTGCTCATGTGGCGTTAAACAAACAACAATCAATCAATCAATCAATCTTTAAGTTATTGTTGTAAAAAAACTTCTATAAAAAGGCTTTTACACGTGTCTGCCGTAGTATACACACGTTAGGGGAATTAAGTTTTTGGTGCATAAAAAACCCAACCCTTTTTCCCCAGCTGTGAAAGTATAATGGTCGCTTTAAAAAATAATCAGGTTTGACTATAAATTAACATAGGGTGTCACGAAATTTACGTTGAAGAGAGCCAGTCGAGTTCTAATTTTTTTAATTCACAGTTGCGGCAAAATAAGATCCTTTGATGTTTTAACTCTGAGACACCACAAATTCATTTGAACTATATAGACCCCCTCCCCCCTATATAAAGTTCCAATGACTGTTCTTGTGACTATTGTTACTTTGAAGTTTTCAGTGAGAAAAAAAATCTCGTGCAGTACTAAAAAAATGACGGGGCAGATTAATTATTGTTCGGTTAATATAAAAAAGAAGATGTGGTGTAATTGCCAATGAGACAACTCTTCACAAGAGACCAAATGACACAGAAATTAACAACTATAATAGGTCACCGTACGACCTTTAACAATGATCAAAGCCCATACCGCAATGTTTTTGTATGTGCAATACACAGTACAAAGACGACAAATTTTATCAGTGTTTCGGCTGTTTTCTGTTCTTTAGTCAGGTTGTTGTCTCTTTGGCACATTCCCAATTTCCATTCTCAGATTAAGTAAACAAAAATTTCCCTCTATGATATATATAAAAAAGAAGATTTGGTGTAATTGCAAATGAGACAACTCTAAACAAGAGACCAAATGACACAGAAATTAACAACTATAGGTAACCGTACGGCCTTCAACAATGAGCAAAGCCCATACCGCATAGTCAGCTATAAAAGGCCCCGAAATAACAAATGTAAAACAATTCAAACGAGAAAACTAACGGCCAAATTAATGTACAAATAAATGAACGAAAAACAAATACATGTAACACAGCAACAAACGACAACCACTGAATTACAGGCTCCTGACTTGGGACAGGCACATACATACATAATGTGGCGGGGTTAAACATGTTAGCGGGATCCCAACCCTCCCCCTAACCTGGGACAGTGGTGAAACAGTACAACATAAGAACGAAAGAACATGACACAGAAATTACCAATTATAGGTCACCGTACGCGTACGGTACAAAACCAATACCGCATAGTCAGCTATAAAAGGCCCTAAATGACAAATGTAACACAATGAACAAAACATAAATATGTAACACAACAACAAACGACAACCACTGAATTACAGGCTCCTGACTTAGGACAGGCACATACATACATTATGTGGCGGGGTTAAACATGTTAGCGGGATCCCAACCCTCCCCCTAACCTTGGACAGTGGTGTAACAGTACAACATATAGGAACGAACTATAAAAATCAGTTGAAAAAGGCTTAACACATCAGATGGATAGAAATACATCTAACAAAAACAGAGTGGCTCAGCACTTATACATCCCAACAACAAAAAGACTATTGGGGAATATTGTCCCTTGTACACTCACAAGCTCGTGCAATAATATTAAATTCTACTCCGGACAATTCCCCAATATTCATACAATAACCCTACATAATATAGGATTCGTTTTCTGAGACAAGTGCCTGTGCCGCCATATATACATGTCTGGATCACAGGGGCCGGTAACATACTGTTTGAAAAAAAATGTTTACACTGATATGTAATAATACGTATTATTATACTTTACTATAGTAACCACTATAATAAAATAACCTTCACAAATAACCCCTCTTTCCCGCGGGTAACTGCGCATAGGCAGAATAACTGTTAGGGAATATGCACGTTGTCAAAATAACCCCATATTTCCCGCGGGCAACTGCGCGTATGCAAAATAACTGTGTGGGAATGAGCGCGTAGGCAAAATAACTCATTTGGTGGCAATTTGCACGACGTCTTTCAAATAACAACTTAACGTTCAGTTCAGTATAATAATACAGTTATGGCCTTTATAAAAGTTAATATCCAAAATTATTAAATCTCGAAAAAGATTATTTTCCCTCGGTCCTACGGACCTCGAGGAAAATAACTCTTTTCTCGATTTAATAATTTTGGATATTAAAACTTTTGATGAAGGCCATAATTGTATATTATTACATATCAGTGTAATTTTTTTTTCAAACAGTATGTTACCGGCCCCTATGATATGGATCATGTGGATGATCGTACCTGGGGACAGTCAATACAGATCGTTTCATTCCCCTTTCACCGAATATTCCTCTGTGAGTTCCATCAAATGCGCTACAGTAGATATGTATAATCAGGTATATTTTAGTTACTATAAAAATAACAAAATAAATAACATATGTATATAAATTGAATATCCGAATATTTTGTTTTGTGAAGGAGGGCGCACAAGAGAATATATATATATATATATATATAGTAGTATGATTTCTGTCTTTGGGGGCCACGGGGGGTAACTTCGATTTTATTTGGTAGGAGTGTGCCATTTTTGCCATTAAAAACTGTACCCATTCTTATATAGCATACACTGAAATTGGGAAAAAACGAATGTAAGGAAAAAAATCACAGGAAAAAAGTCACATACAAAAAAATCAGGGATAAAAAGTCAGAGGAAAAAAAGTCACAACTTTATTTTGAGATATTTTGTCTGCTTTTTCTTACAAAACTTATTTTATTTAAATTTCTTTTTGATTTTATTAATAAATAAGATGTTGTTCAACTTTGTATTCTTTTGTAAAGGGAAAAATTATCTTAAACTGAATAATTATAGCTCTTTATCATTTAAGCATTGTGATAAAGATTGAACTGAATTTTCTGCAATATAAACACTTGAAACTGCTTGAGAGAGGGAATTTATTTGCATCCCAAAAAATACAGAATAAGAAAAAAAGAATCACATGTAAAGAGAATAAATAATAATACATTGTGGCCTTTACATGTAGATGATTTCCAACCTTTTGAAATGAAGAAATACAAAAATTCTATTTCAATCTTTAAACAAAACTTATACACATGTAGACAACTTCAATGGGAAAAAAACAATTCACCTGTACAGGTAAAGTACTGATGCAGGATAACATTTACACACCTTTTAAATAAATAGATAAAAAATAATGAAACTGATTAGCTTGACCACCAGTCCATGGTTTATGACCCCAATAAATGGCCAACATCCCAGGTTTTATGACCCCTCAAATAAATGGTCACCATTTGATGCGACTATAGGAGATGTTGACCATATACTAAGAGTTTGTTCCAGGTTGTACTCTGGGTTGTACTGTAAGAGGGAGGTAGGGGGTCTCAAGAATTTTTTGGGATGAGTTTTTTATTTTCACTTTTTGCGTGGTGGTTTATTTTTTGTGCACACGACCATTTATTTTCAACCTCATTTAAAACTAATTCCCCTCTTGTCATGCCAGATTATTTTTTTCCTGACAATTGGGCTCAAGTTATTAGGGCCCCGCCAAAGGCGGGTCGCCCTATAGTGATCAGTCCGTCTGTCCGTCGTACCGTCCGTCCGTCCATAACAAAATCTTGTCCGCTCCATATCTTGAAAACCGTTATTTTTTCAAAGTTTATACTTCACATTTATATTGACCAACACCAGAGGGTGTGTCATAATGTATGTTCAACTTTGTAGGTCAAAGTTCAAGGACAAAAACTTAGGTTTTAGTATAGAACCCCATGTCCTATGGGAAAGATCCTGTCCGCTCCATAGCTCAAGAACTGTTATGATTTCAAAATTATACTTCACATGTATATTGACCAATACCAGAGAGTGTGTCATAATGTATGTTCAACTGTGTAGGTCAAAGGTCAAGGTCAAATACTTAGGTTTTGGTATAGAACCCCATGTCCTATGGGAAAGATCCTGTCCGCTCCATATCTTGAGAACCATTATGATTTCAAAGTTTATACTTAACATGTATATTAACCAACACAAGAGTTGTGTCATAATGTTTGTTCAAATTTGTAGGTCAACGGTCAAGGTCAAAAATTTAGATTTTATTATGGAACCCCATGACCTATGGGAAAGATCCTGTCCGCTCCATACCTTGAGAACCATTAGGATAAGTTTGTACTTGACATGTTTATTAAGCAACAATTTTGTAGGTCAAAGGTCAAGGTAAAACACTTACAGTTGGGAATCCCATGTCCTATGGTAAAGATTGTGTCTGTTATTGACAGCGGGCCCACAGTGATGGCTCCCAATGGCCATCTCACTGATATCTAGTTATTTTCAGCTTTTTTCAGGACAAGTTATTTATTATTCAAAATCCTCCTGGCCCTCAACATGGTCGTCCCCTTAAATAGTGTTTGAAGGTAGAATTTGCTAGATATTTTAATTTTTCTAATTTTGCCTTTTATAAAGAACTTCTAATATGAAGCCTACATACTTTTAAGCATTTTATCAAATTACTTTGAACTCATTTTCAACTTAGTAAAAAAGCTTGAAAAGTTGTATCCCTGTGTTTAAAAGTAATAAAAACTTTTTAAATGCATTTTTAGCTCACCTAGCCTAAAAGGCCATGTGAGCTTATGCCATCACTTGGCGTCGTCTGTCATCCGTTGTCCGTCGTCGTAAACTATTTCAAAGATCTTGGATCTTCTCTGAATCGCATTTATCCATACTCATAGTTGACTAAAGACTATATTATCATACAAAAATCACGTTTCTATACATAGAAGTCCATACATAAAGTATACCTGAGTTTGATTGCATTTTTTTAAGGACACAGAGAAGACAAAAATATCGTTAAAGATTTTTACGCATGACAGGAGGATAAGAAAAGGTGTATTTGCCTCTTCATTTGCAGATATGGTCAATAAATGTAAGTTTATACTGCTATGGTTTGAATTTGAATAGTAATAATAAACAAAACAAGAAGCTGGACATCCAGGGTGATGTATTGCCATCAACTTTGTCCTCTGTCCAACTGTCTCATCTGTTGCAAATTTTCCTTTAAAGAATTCTTCTTTTGTGAAACCTCTGAGTCCATTAAAAATACCTAAATGTAAAAATGCCCTACCCTACTAGTGAGGCTACCTAGCTAGAAAATAGCTGCCTACTCAAAATCTTTTATTGTCCTGATGTGAAAAAGTACACAATGCTTATTACCATTAAACACAGATCCGGTTCGAAATTGGAGAGTGTCACTTTAACTGTTACTGAGTTATGCCCCTTTTTAACATAAAAATTGCTAAATCTGTGGTTTCCAATCTCTAACGTTCTGTAGTTTGCCTCAACCAAATATTATGAAACTTACATACAATGCTTATTACCATAATACACAGATCAAGTAGTGCCACTTCTATCGTTCTTGGGTTATACCAACTTATAAACATAAAAATAGCTATAACTTTTAAGTTTCCGATCTCTAACTTAAGTTTGCTTCAATCAAATATTATGAAACTTATACACAATACTCATTATCATAACACACAGATAAACACACAGATAAAGTTCCAAATATGTCAGTGTCAAATTTATTGGTTGGTTAGTTATGCCCCTTTATAAACATAAAAAAAACAAAAACAAATATATTTACATGTGGGGGCATCTGTGGCCAATGGACACATTCTTCCATTTTTTACAACTCTGTTAGAAAGAAAAAGGACACAATATATATAAAGATTGTCTTAAATTCTAATGAAACAATTATCAAAATCCATCTAGGATAAAGATTGTTCATGAAGTAAGTAAATTGGTAGGAGCAACACAGGTCCTGTAGCAGTCTGTCAAAATTAAATTACTAAATATTAAATGAGCATGTCATTTGTTTAATTTTTGGAATTGGGATCATTTGCTGTAATTTACATAATATAATCACATTTATATGAATAAAGTCATTTCTTTTTAGGTAAGGAAAAGTTTACTATTGCAGAGGGCAACCATATAACATTTGTTCTAAATGAAGATGGTGTGGAAATAGATGACGATTTTTTTTCAACTCTCACACCAAACACAATCCTCATGATTTTGAACGAGGGTGAAACATGGAACAAGCAGTTTGGTATGATTTTTAAGTTTTGTTGTAAATTTGCATCAAGATGGTTAAAAGGTTCAAAATGGATGTTATAATTGCTTCCAATGTGCTTAATTATAGCATGGAGTTGTTGTACAGATGAACAAACACTAAAAGCATCCAATTCTTTATTTTGTACGACCATAAACAAATGTCCTTAGCATTGTTTATAGACTTAGGGGATAACATTATTGTATTGTATTTTAACATCAATTCTCTATAAGAATCAACCAACAGGTGGCCACCAAAAAAAATTGAGAAAACTTGAAAATGTATTTTTCCATGCAATATAGTTGTGTTATCACTAGAAATAAAGAAGAAAATTTGATTCTATCATGATTTCTTTGTTGTTGCTAGGGACAAATTTTACCTTAGCAACCAGCTAAAAAATTTTACTCAAAACTGATATTCTAAATATGGTCAAACTATTTTTTAATTGCAATTAAGGTTAAAAACAGATAATCAGTGATGAACAACATGGTATTATTCGTAATAAAACATACAGATACTTTGATATTTGTGAAATCTTAACTAAGTATACATGACACAAAGTCAGGTCTAAACCGATAAGTTTAATTTGGCCGAAAATGGGCATGTTTTGACCCTTAAATATTTTTTTGCAGAAATGTAGACCATAAAGGACTTTAACTTCATTTGGAATCACCTTTTATTTACACATTTATTTAGAAAAATATTGCTAAAAAAGGTATCACAACCCCCCTTTTTCACACAAACATGATGTTATTATTAACACACTGTTTCACAGAGATCTGTAATTCACCAAATATTACTTCATGCTACTAACATTAATGAATTAATGGTTTAATTGTTGCATTAGTATGGGACTCTGGCCTAAGACAATGATATATTGCTAAATTTTAAAGGGCAGGCGGGCCAATGGTCGCCCTTAAAAGACCAGTATGTCCATCCTTGCCTATGTCCATAACACATCATTTCCACACGTATAATTACAAATTTTATACATTGCATATATATTTATTCCCACTAGAAAATGATTTTTAATGTATGTACAACTCTGTGGATCAAAGGTGAAGGTCTAAAACTTCGATCAGATAAGAAGAATGAAACTAAATTACTGCATTTATGTTGCGATTAAACGTCGAGGGTTTTCATTAATGTCCATTTTCAGATTTTTAGTTTATTACCGTTATTTGTAAACATAAAATTTGTAATCAATTCTAATAGGTATTGATTGCGTTTTTAAGAATGTGATAGGGGGTAACCTGGTATATCCAGCTTAAAAATGAGCCCCAAATACCCTATGTTACAATTAAACTTTGGGGTATTTAAAAAATTTCAAGTTTTAAGCAATTTTGGTTAAAAAATATACTTTTACCTCCAAAATAACAAAAAATGACTACCAAGATTAGTGTAGCAATTTTAGTATATATATGATAGTGGGCAATTTCAGCTGTAAAATGAGCCAAAAAAACATTATGTTGCAATTAAACTTAGAGGAATTTCATAAATTTCCGGTTTTCAGCGATTTTGGGTGAAAAACCAGACTTTTACCCCAAAAATAACCAAAATAAAAGACAACTTGGCTAAATGGGGATTTTTACTATGTGATAGTAGGCACTGCCATCTTAAAAAAAAGCCCAAAATACATTATGTTGCCATTTTTTCTTTGTTCGGTCAGCTTTGGCATAAATTGACAGGACAGAAAGGATTGTTTTTGCCTGTAGGGCGTTATTAATAAGCACCATGTAGTTGGTTTCAGGGGTATTTACCCAAAAAAATGTTTTGGTGAATTTGATAAGAAAACAACCTTTTCTTCATTTTTCATAATGATATTTGAGGGGAATTCTGCATTTGCAGTTAATCCCATATTCAAAATTATCAAAATTATCAAAATTCAACTATTTCTTCAGTTAGAAAAATATAGAGAACGGGCCTTAAATCTTATAATTAGACAGAAAATTTTATCAAATATGGTTTTAAGGATATATTACACCAATATTATCCACAACCCAACTTCTGTCGAGGAATTTCTTGTTTGTTTTAATTGTCTGATTTTATTCCTCAAATAGGTCAATTACTAGAATATATGCAAAAATACCTTTGAAACCAAGGAAAGTCTTGTTACCATGGCAACGAGACCACAGGGATGAAAATTTTGGTCAGATTCATGACCTAATTTATGGTTGAATACTTTAATTTGAACCCAAAAAGTATAATAATGAAAAAAAAATGTGGCCAACATTTTTCATATTTGGGTGATTCTTACAGAGAATTATAAGATGTTTAAAAGCTCTGACAGCATCAATTGGGATTGGGAGTTTACTGGCAACATGTTAGCAGAGACATCCCCAATTGATGCCGTCGAGCATTAAAATACAATATTGTTATCTCCATTCTAATGAAACTGACAGAAATTAGCAATGTTAAATCAAACACTAAAAACTGTCAAATGCCGTCTGCACTTGCGTGACGTTTTCATAGCATCAATTTGACACTTTCTCATAATCTTTATTTTTTTTTGGGGGGGGGGGGGCAGCATGACATTAATGTTGGACGATATAATACGTTAAAGACCCCTGCATATACAGGTATATGTTTAAAAAACTGTTTTATCCTTATGCTACAATTAAAGCTTGTCCATATTTCATAACTTCAACAGATGTGTTGCACCAATAATCTGTCAGACTTAATTGAGCTGTGAGAATGTTGTGATTGTCAACTGTGTCACCACACAGATATATATATATATAGATAATAAGATAGAGTGGATAAGTTTATTCTCTAAAACCAAATAACAATTAAAGGAACAGAGAGGTACATACTGACTTTGTGGGAGTCTAAGCAGACAAAATTTTAATTAATATTTATTTTAAGCATTAAAAATGCAACTTTGTACTGATTGATTGAGAAACTCAGTTCATAACTGAAAATGTGTTAAATGTCATTACTGAAGTTGCCAGCTCCTGGGTACAGTTCTTGAAACTAAAAAGATAAAAAAACAAAACACGAACATCTTTGTCCTAAAACACAGTTGACGGGAAACATTCAATTTATTGTAGAATCCAGTGGTAGAGAGCAAGACACATCAGCACCAGGCATGGAAGGTTAGTGAAATATTTTTATACCCCCGCTTAAGGAGTTATTGCCCTTTAAAGAGAATTTTACACAATTTTGTCATCATGTTTGCTAACATTTAAAAATCTTCTGCTCTGAAACAACTTGGCTAAATACTTTGAAACTTTAACTGAATTTTCCTTAGGTTATTGAGTTTATGAACTATATCTGAAGTTTTGCTCATCGACAAACATGGCTGCCATGTCTAAAAAAAGAATATAAGGGTCAAATGCAGTTTTTGTGGCTTGTTAATGATTTAACATGTTTAAGGGAAATTATGCAGTTTTTGGTTATTGTCTAGAATATTGTTATAGATAAAGATATAAACATCAAATATAATCATGATAAAATATTTAAGCAAAAAATTACAGGTGAGCGACTCAGGCTCTTGAGAGCCTCTTGTTTCTTAAAATCCTAAAATATTTCAACAAAGAACCAATTGTAGTGCATTTGAATTAAAAATGTCAAAATATTGACCATTTTGAGCTGCTTTTTGGTTTACAAAATATGTCATTTTTTGCAAATATGGTCATTTTAATAGCCACTATATATTTTGAGAATACTTTTTAGCTCACATCTCCAAAAGAACATGTGATTCTGATGCATGTGGTTGAAATTATTAGTGTGCACCATGATCCGCAGAATTTTATTTATTCATTAAAAGAAGAGATGCTCCAACTAAAGTAACTGTTATACTTAGTTATTGTGATTTGTAATTAAATCACATTTTTAACTCCATTTCGTTTCTATTTCAGTGTCTACCTCAAAAATAATGGGTTTCATTGAACAAGCCAGAGCTTCAAAAAGAAAATGTGTAAGTTCTACTATATACTTCCGTCTGTCAGTCCTGTTCTTGTAATAAGGACATACTATGTAGATGTGCATATTGACAGCAAATTATGATCAAATTTTATTTCTATGAGTTATGCCCCCTTGAACCTTTTACCTCAATATACTACAGTCTGTCAGTCCTGTAATTGTCATCGTAACTCTTCTGAAACTACAATACAGAATTTCATGAACCTTTGTAGATAATAATAAGGACTTACTATGTAGATGTGCATATCGACAGGAAATTATGATTCATTTTTTTTATGATTATGCCCCTTTGAACTTATTGGCTTCAATATACTAGCTACTGCAACAGTTTGTCATGGCAACTTTTCATGAAACCACACAACCGAATTTTATGAAATTTTGTATATAATAAGGACATACTATGTAGGTGTACATATCGACAGAAAAAACAAAGTTTTGTGGAGTATATAGAAATAATTCTGTACAACCGTCCTCCCTTCTACCTGTCCGTCTGTCTATCTGCCTGTCTATCTGTCTGTCTGTCTATATTTCCTAAACGGATGGACCAATATTGATGAAACTTTACACAGTTGTAGTACACAATGTAACAATGTGCTTAAAGTAAAAAATTTCTGGTCGAAATTGTTTTAAGGGAGATAATTAAATTAACTTTGTTTTTATATAGCCATAAATGGCAACAGGTCTTTTAAGCGCAACTACTCCATAACAGATCTATCAATATTGAAGTAACTTTACACTGTTGTTGTATACAACCTGAAGATGTGCATGAAAGAAGATATTTCTTGTCAGATGTTTACAAGGGAGATAATTGCGATTTCTTAGTTTAAATTTCACAGTATTTGGCAATAGGTCTTGTAAGCACAACTCCTCCTAAATAGCTGTAGCAATATTAATGACACTTTACACAGTTGAATACATGACCAGAGAATATGCATAAAGGAAGATTTTCTTTGTCTGAAGTATTTAAAGGGAGATAATTGAACTTACTTTATATAGATGTAGTTATATTTATTTCCACACACTACTTAAAATATGCAAAGATAGATTACTCTAATCATTATTAATTTTAAATGTTCTGTCAGTTTAATATAGCTATATGTAAATGTATGCATATTCCCTTTATTTAAAGTCATTAATAGTAGTGACACATTCATTGTGTGTCAGAAATCAATGATGTATTAATTATTTAATCTCAATCCAAATTCAGAGCTGTATCAAGCTTGAATATAGTGTAGTAAATATGCAATAATGGCATGGGGAGTATCCTTAGTGAGTTGACTAACAGTTTTATGCAATACCCGGGTACTCTCATAATGCATAATACTTTCCACACTCATCTGTGTCCACTCTTGTTTTTCTATGAGTTATGACCCTTTGAACTTAGAGTTTTGGCCTAAATATACAACTGCAACAATTTGTAAGTGCAACTCCTCTGAAACCACATAACAGAATTTCATGAAACTTTGAAGTTAATGCGGACATGATATGTTAATGTGCATATCCAGAAAAATTTTATCAGTTGACTTTTGTAGAGTTGTGAGGCTTAGTACTTAGGATTCTTGTGAGATTTTGTTTTTCCAGTTACAATGTAGGCTTGCTTTAAATTATAAATAATATAATGCCTTTGTAAAAAATCTTTCTTCTTTTTACATGATTGTTGATTGCATGTTTCATAAATGTTAATACACATTTTTATCCGGATTTTTGAGGAAAATAACGTTATTGATTTTGGGATGTAAGGCATGTGGTAAGGCTGGTTGCAGTGAAATGTTGTCCGTGCATTTACTCATAAACTGTTCAACCAAGTCTTTTGAATTTTAATATGTTGTTACTGACATAATGGAGGTAAAGTTCAATTATGACGATTTTGCTTTTACCGTTAAGGATCGAGTTACAGTTCTTGAAATATTGAAAAAATGGCGTTTCCTGTTGTGTGTGTGTGCATTAACTCTTGAACTGTTCAACCAATGTTTATCTAATTTTAATATGTTGTTACTGATGACTAAATTGAGGTCAAGTTTGATATTGGTGATTGTAACTTTTACCATTTAGGAGTTTTGGTCCTTGTGATATTGATAATTGCCAGGACACAAATACATGTAAAAAATCTGGTTTACCCGTCATTCTGATAGCTCTTGTTAAGTATAAATTTGCCAGATAAACATTTACCATTACTTTACACAAAACAAAGCTTAAGTACTAAAATTCTGTTAGACTGATATATTTTCCATTTATACTGAGTAAGGTAAGAATGGACAGTATATTGTTAACTCTTCTGCTTTTTAGCTCACTTGACTAAAAGCCAGTGTGAGCTTTTGCCATCATTTAGATTAGAAAAAAAATAGTATTCTCTATAACCACTGAGCCAAATGTTTTGAAACTTTAAAGTGATGATCTTTTTCATATCCTTTGCAAAATTTCCTAATTTCAATTCTGTAAAAAAAAAAACAATTGGTCACAAGGGCTAAAAGTAGAACATTGAGGTAAAATTAAGTTTTTTGCTTATAGCTCAATAAAACTGAATCGGATATAGTAAATCTGGCCTAGGTAAAAATGATTGGAAATTGAAGATCGGTCTACTTTGAAATTTTCAGAAAAATCGTATACTAAATGTTTGAGTTATTGTCCCTTTTAAAAATTTAAATTTTGACAAATGTTTGAAGTGTTTTTCTATTATCTGGAAAACCATAGAAGATAGATGAAAGCTATGAAATACAAAAATGACCAGAAGGATACAATCTATCAACCCACTATCTTTCCTACAAATCAGACAACCCATTTAAGAGTTATTGCTCTTGAAATCACATTATTTGAGGCTTTTGGCTTTTATGTCCAAATCTATGGAAGATACATGAAATGTATGATCAACACAAAATTATCTGAAGGAAAAATTTATTTCCCTGCTTTATAATAGAACAATCTGTCAACCCCTTCAGGAGTTGTGCCTCTTGAAATGACATTTTCGTTTAGGTTTTTGGCTTTTATCGCCAAATCCATAGCAGATGAAAGATTGGATATTAAAACAAAAATGATAAGTTGGACAAAATTTTTCTACCTGCCAAATTGGAATTTAACAGTGAATGGCCCTGAACAGCCCTGAAAATAATGTTCAGTTTATCTTAAAAGGTGACATAAGAGCAAATTTACTTCGGATTACCCCCCAGTAGATGTAAAACCTATATCCCATATGTAGTAATGTCACATCATAAGCAGGTAAAAAATCTCTTAATAGTGTCAGTTAGTATTTATCTGAACTAAGTATCTGCACCTTTTGTCAGTATGAATAAGATGGACTAGTTTTACTCTGTTTGTTTTGGTATGAGATTAAAATTTGATAAAGCTAAATTCATGGTATGCCAGATTGCTTGTACTAAATCTACAATTTCTTTCCTGATGGTGTAATGTCCTGTAGCGTAATTATTGGCGGCATCTTCTTTTCCTGTAACCAGTTGCTCTGGGTGGAAAAGTTGACGGTAGGTACCAGTACGAACTGTGCAATGTTCATAATTTAACTTTTCAAACTGTTGTATTATCTATATTGTTTCAGACCAATTTACCAGGAACATCTGCACAGAAACTGCCAAAACCAGATATAGTTAAACTAGGTATCGGTTGGCAGCATTATTCCTATAACACTTCATCTTATCACCAAGTAAGAAGCTCCCGAAATAAGCAGATTCCATCACATGATATCAACCTGGCATATAATAAAGACTACGAAGAAACTCTTCAATGTTTACAAGACATTTTTTTCAAAAATGGCAGAAACTTTAAAGGCAGAATTAGTGAAATGGAGTTGAGGATTGGTAATAGTGCAGGGAGAGAAATCAGTAGGGATGGGTTCACTGCAAAACAATATTTTGAAAGTTGTCAGACACAAAAGAAACGAATCTACTTATTGACAAAAATCAAGGTAAAAAATATATAATTGTCCATCTTTTTAACAGGAATACAACATTGAATTATCACTTAACCATAATCAACGAGTGTTCAGTTTTATAGCAGTATTTGTAATTTTAATTTGCTGCAGAATATTGTCATAGACACATTTCAGAAAATTTATGACAATGTGATTACTACACTAGTTATTGTAAATACAAAATTTAATTATTATGAGCTCACTTCTTGATTCCAAAAACATCTATTTGTAGCTCACCTGAATAAAGATCAGGGTGAGCTGTTGCATGATCATTTGCTTTCAGATTCTGTCCGTTGTAAACTTTACTTTAAAGGTCTTCTTTTCTGAAACCACTTAAGAGATTGCTTTCAAACTCAATACACATCATCTTTAGGTTGGTGTATACTAATTTTGGTAAATTGATTACCACCAACTGTCATCTGACCTTGACCTGATTTCATGGTTCAGTGGTTAAAGTGAATTTTTTGTGTTTTGGTTATTTTTTTCAAATACTGTATGCAATATGTCAACTATTTGTAGTGTAATAATATTTTACAATGTACATGTCAGTCTGGCATATTTTATGTGACCTTGACCTCATTTTATTGTTCATTGCTCAATGTTAAGTTGGTTTTTTTTGTGTCTGTTTTTTTAATACTATAGGCAATAGGTCAACTATATTTGGTGTATGGAATGATTGTAAGGTTTATATGTGTGTCTGGCAATTATCATCTCACCATGACTTCATTTCATGGTTCCTTGGTCAATCTTAAATTTTTCTGGTTATGTTAGTTTCTAAGATACTAAATGCAAAAGGTTAATTATATTTATAGCATGTAAAGTGTTGTAAGGTGCACATGTCTGCCTTGCAGGGTTCATCTGACCTTGGCCTCATTTTCATGGTTTATTGATCAAAGATAAGTTTTCCCAAATTTTCGAAATGATTTTGGGAATATCATGACATCTGGTAGAGTAAGAGCCATAATTTTCATTGCAAATTGTTAAGCTAATCATGATTTACAAAGTGATTTAAATGTCAGATTTCTTTTTATTTAAGAAATCTTATTAGGGACTGACTTGATATCTAAATATTTCAAGGCTTGTCACTACTTTTGAGATACACAAAATATATTGCATTGATCATAACATTCTAAACATCCTATCCATGAACATATCCATAAATTTATCAATGAAATGTATGCTCAGATATTCCAGTTACAAAATGATGTTAAACTTGTCAAAAAAATTACATAACTTGTGCAGTTATGCTTAAATATTGATGAATCAGCTGCATTTTTCTCAATCTAAATAATTGAACTAGTGGTATTGAAAAAAAAATCATTTAATCAATAGGCATTTGTATACTTTATGCAAGCAATGTTTGCTGTAAATAAGATGAATATAACTTCCTATTTGTCAAAAAATAACTAGTGTGGCCAAAAGTATTCATCATTTTCAATTTTCACTATCTTTTTCATATATAAAACCATGTTTTTTAAAAAATCTGTTTCAAAGTAATTTCTGCACAGCAATAAACACATTCAATTCATTTCAAGAAATTTATAACAAACATATAGAAGAAAGTTAATGCATATTGTTATCTACTTTTTATCAAGTATCTTCCCTGAAACCATGGAAAACAATATGAAACCAAATTAATCCACAATCACTCCTGCTATACTGGATTTTCCTATCTGAGAGAAGATGTGCTGCATGATTATCCTAAATATGTGTAAAACTCTCAATTTTTATGACTGTAAACTAAGCTATAAGTATACAGATATAACAAATGAATCATGATCATGACAATAAGAGTGAAAAGGCTATGTTTCTTTCATAAAACAAGTAACCACTGAATTACATTTTTTTTTTATAAGTTACAGGAAATTAATTTTTTTGGTAAACAAATAATTTGTTGAGAGAAAAATCAAGAATATTTGTTTTCAAACATTTTTTTTTTGGTTCCTGGAATCCAATGGGCTATTAGCCAATATCCAGTGTGGATTCCGACAGGGCCGCAGTACTCTTGATCATCTTGTTCGATTCGAATCATTTGTCCGTAATGGTTTTGCAAAAAATGAACATGTGGTGTCGGTCTTATATAACTTATATAGGGCAATGGTGTAGATTAAAAATTACACCACTCCAGACCCTTTTCTTTTCCACATATTTGATATGGCCAATTATTAACAAGTTCCGGGTCGAGTCCGATACCGATACCAATATTACATTCACCTGGCTGTTACCTATTTCCTTATCTGTACGTTCCGCATTTGACTGGCGCACCACTAAAAGATGTATCAGGCAAACGGGTCATAATCACAGGGTTGACACCCCTAAATTCAATCATGTCAAATTGTTCCCTATTGTAATCAGTAAGACTTTCTAAGATAACAATACGAATACTAAATATCTGGACTTAAAATAAAGCGTATGCATAGGTACAGTTTTCAATTTGTGAGCGGGCATGACGTAAACAGCGAATACATCAGCACCAACACACATAATTACGCCAGTAAACACGTGTTAAAAGACACAAGAATTGATATAATTCACAAGTAAGTTTCTTTCTCAGCTTTATATCTTACCTAATAAAATATGTATTATCTTCAACTGTAAAATAAATAAAAATATAAGAGAAATCTTTCTAAAATATTATATACAAAAATATGTAAATTTTAATACACTTAATTTTACTGATAAACTCGTGATAATACTTAATCCATCAACACCAAATGATGTAAAAGCAGTTGTTTCTTTTATTAAAGAGTCATTAGAACTGAGGAAAGGAGAACAGTAACTGATTTTATCATATTTCTTATAATATTGTCGAGTTTTCATGATGTTTTATTATGATTGTTTGTCAATGTATTTGCCATAACCAAAATTGGTTTTTGTATGTTTTGCAAATCAAGATTATTATAGTTACTATTAACATGTAGATCATATCTGCTAGAACAATCGGTCTGTTTTCACAAAAACTGATTGGGGTTAATTACTATTGAAATTCATAAACATGATATATAGGCATTTTTGTTTTATTAAATTGTATGCCTATGTACATTGTATTAATTCTTTTTAACTTATCATGCTTATGGTTTAAATATATTAAGAGAACAGAATTATTAATTACAGATCCAGAATTGAAAAGGGTTATATATGGGGACATACTAAGTAATAATGGAAATGTAGATCCATTTGATACTGTGCATGTTGTTGGCGAGAGCCAAGCAGTTCTACATGTGAACCAGGAAATTAAGTATGAAAGCACAACAGTTCAGCTTGAGCAGTTGAACCTGATAACCCTCCAGTTGAGCAGTTTTCTGATTTGGTAAACAATTTTAATATCTCTAATTAGAAATAAAAGAAAAAGATAAAGAAACATACCAAGAAATTTTTTAAAGGTCTTTTAAAACAACAACTTATGGATAGAAACATGAGCGCAAAACATGAGTTACCAACGACAATATTTGTTTAGGGTGAAAGAATGATATATGCTTCAATACCAGTAGTATACTGTAAGGATTAAAACAGTTCTACCCAATATAAGTTTCGGACAGTTTTAGTTTAAACTATAACAGTTGTGGTGTATGTTTTTTTTTTTTTATACTTAAGATGAAACTGTGAACTTGACATTCCAGGACATTTTTGCCTTTACAACTGGATTAAAATCACCACCACCCCTAGGATTGAATCCAGAACCATCAATCGCATTTCTCCATGTAGAGAATCTTAATCATCGCCTTGAGAAGAAAGATGTTTAGCAAGAATTCCATCTGCGGCTACATTGATCCCCATTGAAAATATGGAAGAAGTTAACCACGATATGCTGGTTAGAAGTGTTGAGTCTGACAATGAATACCAAGTTAACTCAAAGATGATTTACCAAAATGTTCATGTCCAGATTGGAGGAAACATCACTGGTCATGTAAGCATAATATGCTGGCAGTCATGATGAATATACCAAACAAAGATTGGAATACACTGCCAGAGTACTTGAAAGTAACCCCTCATTTTAATATTGATTTTGGACTTCTAGAAACAAACAGAACAGAAACACTGATTGTTAAGCATGCAAGCAGCTCAATGAAATATGAATGCCAACAAGATTCAACTTCTTGTAGAGATAACACAGTAGAAAATTCCTCTTCCAACGCTCAAAACTTATGTTTAGACAACATTAAACAAATTACATCCAATTTATTTTGTGTTAATAACAGCCAATACCTAGAAGAGTTCAATAATTGGTAGTGTTGATAAAAGAAACTGAAATGGAAGCATCACCACATCAAAATGGTCTTCGATTAGATTTGCCTGCTACCAAAAAGAAGACCATATGTAGAAGTCAGAAAAACAGCCTTAACACAAAAAAATAAAAAAAATTACACTCTTATACGTTTTTGGGATAAAATTATGATTAATTTATCTAAAACTGCAAGAATTGTTTGTATTAAAAAGATCTGTTAGGAAAAAAGCAAATAAAAAGCAGTAACGAACAAGTGTTATAAGTTTTAAGTTGATGCTGCTTCACCTTGACCAAAAATTTGACCTTATACAGGATAAATAAACATGATAAGTAGATGGACACACGGAAAGTACGGAATAACAATAAGGAAAATGTTCTTAAGCAGTAGGCCATGAATAAGGCAGTTGAGCAAAATATTCTCCATGGAAATGAGATAGGTCAATGCCTATCCAACTGTATACCATATTTATTTCAGTTACTTATATAGGTAATTTTTGTTTTAACAAATTATAAAATACCTCAATTGAGTTATTTTAAATTGCAATAGAAGCATGGACTTAGTTTTCATGATTTTTTACAGTATTTTATATCATAAAATGAAGAATTTATTAAATTTGAGCGGAGTTTAGAGATTAAGGGTTACTTTAAAAATAATGACAAAAATAATACTTGAAAAAGTTATTTTATACATCTTTGAAATAATTAGTAATAACACTTATTTAAGGAACATATGTTATTGTTTTGGGTTACAAATTATAAATAACTTCAAGTTCTTATTAGTTCACAAGTTTCGATCTATTTGTATCTGTCTACCTTCAAGACTTTTGAGGAAAATGGTATTTTAATAGTCCCAAGTGACCAATCTTTGACCCAAAAGCATCGATATGAAAGATAAATGCGTCAGAAAGGCAATTAGTGTTTCAGAAAGATTAGATTTCATAGCTCATGGGAAAAATAACCAGATGACTGCGAAAATTTGTTAAAGCTTGTAAAATCTGTATAGATGGACACCTATAAAAATAATATTTAGAAAAGTAACTTATATAAGTACTATTTAAAATAGCCTCGTTTTCAACATTACTTGTATAGGTTATTTTAAATGTTACTTGTTTAAGTAATGCCCCTGACTGTACATCGTTGACCTACCACCATTGCTTCCACATAAACTGACCTTATAATAAACTAAGTAAAATTTCCCCCTGACTGTACATCATTGACCTACCACCATTGCTTCCACATAAACTGACCTTAAAACAAACTAAGTAAAATTTTCAAAGTACATTTACCAAAGGTTCTATAATTTCCTAAACAAGATTATCAGGATTTCAGTTTTAAAGCAGTTGTGCACATACATAATATTGATAATATTTTACTATGTGATTGTAGGTATCCTAGACAATTTATTTCTGCAGAGAAATATACCAACCAGAATAGTGGAAGTCAATGGAATGATGATATTTTAGCACCTTGTGCCACATTTGATGAAACCATTCTATGTTGGTGACACTGTCAAATGTTCATGGGGAGAAGACATGTTCATTGATATTTTGACTTTTTTCACAAGGTAATCTTATATTTCATTTATATTTATTGTATAATTGGATTCACAATAAATGGTCATCAAAGACTCACTTAGGTGAATAATGAAGAAACACACGTGTGATCCTGATTTAAAACTGTCATCAATTTTCACTAAAAACATACAAACTTTTCAGTCACAAGCCTGATCCTCATTAATTTTAAAACTTTGTAAAAATTCTATTGGCCTGTAGAATAAATTCTTGCAGTCTTACCAGTTTATTAAAATAAGTAAGGGACACAATACACCATGACCAGGATCTACAACGTACGTCACGAGTCACGCGATATTTGTAAGTGTCCAGCCGCCATTTCTGGAATTTCGAAGCGAACAAAGAAGTCTATGATAAATTTGCCATGAAAGCATGTATAGGTGAGACTATATTGATTGATAGGTGAGACTATATTGATTGATTGATTGATTGTTGATTGCTTAACGCCGCATTAGCACAAAAAGGTTATATCGCGGCGAGAGCTAATTCGATTATTTTTACAATTTAAAGCATATTTTTAAAATAAGACAAAAGGTCCTTCAATATACTAAAATTCTTGACTAAAGCAAATTGAGTATATACAAGTAAAAATCAACAGTAAAATAACATGATAAAAATTAAAATCGATTTAAATATAATAACAATTTTATATTCTATAATAAATTCCAATTTCTTTTAGAAAAGCAACAATATTTGTAAATGGAACATTATTAAATAAATCATACATATTATTGACATTGAAATGCTTCTTACGAATATCAGTAAAGTCAATACAATAGTATACTTGCAGTTGCAAGGAACACATTGTGGTTCATCTTCATTTTTTAAAAGATACTCGTGTGTTATTCTAGTATGACCAATACGGCATCTAGTAATAACACACTGATCTTTTCTGCACATAATATTATTAAAAGGTTTGCCTAAATTAGGTTTAATTTCATGCAATTTATTATCATCTTTTTTACTCCATTTATTTTTCAATATATTAAAAACATATTCCCTAATATTAGATTTAAAATCAGTATATGGTATATCACAGTTCGATAGAGGGTCACCCAGGGCATTCTTTGCCTCAAGGTCTACAGCTGTGTTTCCAAGGATTCCAACATGACTCGAACCCATAGAAATATTATTTCTTTCAGAAGAATTTTTAAATTCCTCATTACATATAAAATTTTCAGGATTATTGGGTTTTTAATTTTAGTATTTCGTATAGCTTGTAAACATGAAAGTGAATCCGAACATATAATAAATTTGGATTTATCTGAAGAAGCAATAAATTCCAAAGCCAAAGTTATTGCTTCTGCTTCAGCAGTAAAGATGGATGCATCAGATGGCAAACGGAGGGTTGCAGCTCTGTCCCTGAAGACAGCAGCAGATGCAACTCTATCACCATCTTTTGATCCATCAGTATAGACAGTTGAAAAATCTAGATAATCGGCTTTAATTTCAGCATAGTCTTGCTGAATTAAAAGAGGATTTGTTTTATTTTCATTGTGTTCACGGAGATCAAATATCATTTTTGGTTTGGGAAGTTCCCATGGAGGACATTTGCAAGTTTGAACTTGAGCAACAGATTTTAAATCAAAAGAAGCTAAATGTGGTTTTAAACGTAAACCTAACGGGGGAATTTTATTTTCATGTTTTGCAAAAATATCTTCATTAATCGGATTAAAAACACAGCTGTAGGCAGGATTATCTGAATGGGCTTTTAGTTTGACAGCATATTGAAGTCCAAGCTTCAAACGTCTGTCAGTGAGTGAGTGCTCATCAGCCTCTACATACAGACTCTCAACTGGTGAGGTTTTAAATGCGCCAAGACAGAGAATCTGTATGTAGGACTTCCTTGCAGAGCCATAATCTAGTTTAGATCTAACTAGAGATCTATATAAATTGAGTAAAATGTTGCGATCAGCACCCCAGTCAGTGCTGCCGACAACTTTTAAAATATCTAAAGTTTTTAAACATCTCGATTTTAACATTTTGATATGGGGTAGAAAGGTTAATTTTTTTTATCAAAAAGTAAACCAAGAAATTTGGTTTCATCAACCATTTTAATTGGGTTGCCGTACAAAGTTAGTTCTGGATCAAGATGCAATTTTCTTTTGTTACAAAAATGCATCCCGACCGTTTTTGACGTGGAAAATTTGGATATTTATTCTTTATACAAATGCCAGAAGTGATTATATAATTATTGTGACTTCAAGTAGGAGGAACTTGAAAAGACACAAAAATGCTGTACATAACAACAATGTGAGGTATGTTGGTTGTAACGAGCCAAACTGTTACCGCATGTTTTTTTCCGAAAGGAGTTTTACTAAATTCATCTTCAGAGTACTCGCAAGAAACCAGTAGACGAAGCTAGGGATCTGTTCCGAGACGCTTACCTGGGTTATACCTCCAGGGAGACCATCGAAACATGTGGCTCGCAGAAAAAGAAATTAAATAGAGCCGAAGAGGAATATGTGCCTGGGCCCAGCAGTCCAGAAGTCCCTGAGGTACAAGAGTCTGTGGATGAGGTGATTCTACATTTGACTTTAAATTTTACAATTTATTTGATAATTTTAGAAATCGACCATATTTTATAGATATACGCCAATATATAAATTCACGGAGATCAAATATCATTTTTGGTTTGGGAAATTCCCATGGAGGACATTGTTTTAACTTGAGCAACATATTTTAAAGCAAAATAAGCTAAATGTGGTTTTAAACGTATACCATCTCCACACAAAACATCATATTTCATAGTTGCTAGGTTTAATACCCTTGTCAAGGTATTTTTCTGTCTAGGGGCAGCTTTTGACAAATCATATTTTGCAATATTAAAAGTAATATGTGTATCCTTTAATGCGTCCGAATATACTGCTTGCCAGTTGCATATTTTTTTGGAAAGCTCTTAAGAATTGGCATCTGTTGTTTTTTCTCCGTCACTTTTCAAGAAAGAAAATTTGATATAAAAGAAATCAGCAGTGCGTTAAAAAACAATTGGAAAGACACGCGACACTCTGGATAGTTTAAATGACAAGTGTCGCAAGCGTGTGCCAACAAGGCCAATACAATAAATAAAACAATGCTATTTAATTATATTTTTGCTAGTACAGCATACTTCCCCGTTATTCCATACAAAACGGAACAAGTTGTATGTATATCACATACGAAATTTTCATTGCACACGTCAGTGCTTTAACAATTTAGTTTTAAATGTACATTTACTCAGTAATATTTAAATAAATTAATCAACATATCAGCATTTTTCCTTACTTTCAACGCTCCCCGTCTAGTATCAATCATTTTTATAACAAAAATATCTGTATAGATGAACTGCCTGTGACTAAATTATTTGACATTTGTTAATGCACGCTAATGGTTGATTTGCTTTTGGTATTGTACTTGTAATATTTTGTATTTTCTATCGTTAATAAAAAAAAATAAGCATTAAGTTTTTTGACTGGTTTTAATTTTATTGTGCGTTTACAAACAAACAAACAGGGGATCCTTTACACCTAGTCAGTCGTTTTTTGCCACCAAAGTCAACCTAGACTTGTAACCCATCTACCCCACGGCATCCCATTCTTTGTACATTTCGTCATGTTATTGTATATTTTACTGGTAAAGCAGCGACATGTTCTAAAATACAAGTACTCCACTGCTCCGAAAGACATTCTATATACCGATGTTTCTTAAAACATTTTATGACTTCTTCCCTTAGTATCCTCTATATTTTCGAAGCAAGCTGGTGTTCACAAAATTTTAAATAGTTATGCACATTATTAAATTAATTCACGCGTCCGGCGTATCTTGAGGAAACAAATTATGGTTAGTTTGTCTTTTCTTGACCGGCAGTAAAACGCTTGTTCAAGTGAGGTTTCCGTTGGACTGTGCGGGATGAATTACGTTTGCAGTCACGTGCTGTCATAACGAGGACGTTAATTTCGAAGAGAGTGCCATGCTCTTTGAATGTAAAGAACCCTTGCACCATCTCTTTGATGGTTCCTAGGTTTTGACCTATTGCAAGGATAAATGTCTGTCCCTTTCCAATATGCTTTCCCCGACCATTATGTCCCTATTTGCCTCTATAATAAGAATATACTTATTGTTCATTGTTAATTTGTTCCTCGTCCTTAACGTGTATGGAATACTTGCCACTGGACGTTAGGCAACCATCAATCAATATTTTTACAAGAATTGTATCTATTTTTAGCCTCATTTGCACAATTCTTTATATGCATAATGAAACCAAGGGAAAATCGTAATGTTTTATGCCTTTTTAAAATTTACCCAAAAGCATATTTACTGAGGTAGTTGAGTTTTTAGAGTAAGGTCAATTGGAACCTATCCATATTAATATGTTTTTGTCAATACTAATGAAAAATGAAGCAATTTGGCACTTTGCCAGGAGCACGGACTTAAAGGCGGGATATTTCAACATACAAAAAATGCAGCGACAAACGCAATCAAATCCAGCTATTTTAGAAGAAGTTCGAATACTTAGTACGATAGAAAAAGATGCAACAGACAATGTTCGTACCAACATCAAACAGGAACAAGAGGTAATATATACAGCAGAACCTGTGAATGTTACAATACAAACGCAAGATAAAAGCTATGAAGTGCCAACAGAAAACAGCTTGTTAGAATTATTAAACAGAAAAATAAGAGATTATTTAGAGGCGTCTGAAGAATTGTGTAAAAGAACAAGAAGCACTCAATCAATTTGTTAAAATGTTTTTCTGCTCTGTTTTGATCTGATGATTTAGGCCCTTTTCAACTGATTTCTGAAAAGAATTTGTTTTTCCGTTGTATATGAATATTTTTCTGCAACAACAGTTTACCTTTTCTTCTTTTCTTCCAAAAATCGTGTTTATTAATCATTTTACATCAGACATTTATGGCATATACAGTGAAAATGATATTTTAGGATTCGTACTTTACACACACTGTAGTGAAAATTAGACCAGACTTGTACATTTAAATATCTCTGAATAGAAAGTGTATGCTATATAGCTTACTATTATTTTTCATAAATCAAACATAACTCAACTCTAGAAGAAAACAGTCGGCATTAGACTTCAAAAACATTGTAACAGAACTAGATGAACACAAATGCGGATGCAGCTTAGATAGATATTCCAAATTCCAATCAGCAGACATATATTATTGGAGGATGAAGAAAAAGAGCATACCAAAAGGGAATGACAGAATGGAGAAAATATGCCAAATTATTCGTCTGTCTGCTGTCAAAATTCAAAAACATGAACATTGTCAATTGTTCCATGTCGACCAGAGGAGTGTTCGCCGAAATGTAACAGTATGATCGTCTTTTACAACATTTGAACCGGATGCCGCCTTTATGTTTTAATCAAAGCGCTGTAAGCACTGTAGGCAGTTAACCAAAAAACAAGGCAAACATAATTATGAAAACTGTGGCAATGTTGCTTCAACTTTTTTTTAAAGATTTAAAAGAACAAACATTAAACATTCATATATAATTGTACATTTATGTTCATTTAATGAATTAAACATTAAGGCAAATAATTCATATTTTATCAAGGTTTTCAATAGCAACGCACATGACCACGAATGGTCATGAGTCTTTAATGAGTCAGCAGTGGTACAAATTTGCAATGATTGCAGTTCTTCTACTTGATCGTAATTGTTCGTATTAGTTGACTGTTAGTAGTCCAAGTTGACTTTAGTACAAGCTTGTCAAAGTATGAATGGACTTGCTTCCCTGGAAACAAAAACTGAGTTTGTGTTGTACAGTACAAAAGTTATGAGACACAAATCAGACAAATGTTTACTACTACAGGGATCAATGGTGAGGTCTGACTGATAAATGTAAATGACTCCCACCTTCACACCAAGTCCATGATGTCTAAGTTTGTAATAAAATGTCAGGTGTTAGGGTCTAGCAAAGTGATATGCATGTGTGTCGCCTATGAGATTCACCTTGTATGTCATTCAATCTTTTTTGAAATGACAAACCCCTAATTTTCATTTGATTTTTTATATTGTACCATACATGAATATATATGGTTTATTGGTGGGGATCTCGACCGTTATCAAGCTTTCAAACAGGAGGGGGTGGGGGACCCCAGTGACTTCCCCTTTATTTAATTTGATTTGTTATATTGTCCAATACATGAATATATATGGTTGAGGAGTGGGGATCTCATCTGTTTCTAAGTTATCAAATGACTGCAAGGACTCCCCCTATATTTCATTTAAAAGGGGGACGAAAGATACCAAAGGGACAGTGAAACTCATAAATCTAAAACAAACTGACAACGCCATGGCTAAAAATGAAAAAGACAAACAGAAAAACAATAGTACACATGACACAACATAGAAAACTAAAGAATAAACAACACGAACCCCACCAAAAACTAGGGATGATCTCAGGTGCTGCGGAAGGGTAAGCAGATCCTGCTCCACATGCGGCACCCGTCGTGTTGCTTATGTGATTACAAATCCGATAAATAGTCTAATTCGCTAGGTCAAATTCATGAAAGGGAAGGGGATTGTAGTTGAGACGTAAGGAACATATCCGATATCATTTGTGAAACGGATATTCCATAACGGTCAACCAACTCGTGATGGCGTCCGTAAAATTTACGAAGGGATGATTTCAACTTCACCATTTGGAACTCTTGATTTAATAGCTTCCTTGTGAGCAGTAACCCTCTATCAAGAAAATCATGATAGGAAATGCCAGCACGGGAATATCGTATCAATTGGAAGATATATACCCCGTATGCAGGTGCTGCTGGAATGTTGCTACTTAGAAATGGAAAGTTCACAATTGGAAAGCTGAAATCATCTCTTTTGTCGTAAAGTGTTGTCTTCAACCGACCCTCATTGTCAATTTCTAGATGTAAGTCAAGATATGAAGCCGACTTAACTGTATCTGTAGTATCCTTTATCTCCAATTCTATGGGATATAGATGCGATCCACATAGTCACCAAATTTTGAATTGTTTAATTTAGAGATGTGGATCCCAACTGTTTCAAACTCTCAAACATGAGGGGTAGGGTGACCACAGGGACTTCCCCTATATTTCATTTTGGTCTGTTGTGGAGAGTTGTCTCATTGGCAATCATACCACATCTTTTTTTTTATATAAGAAACTTCCAGCTATTTTAACTGACCTATCAAAACTGAGAAGAAAAAAATACCCCTTGAAATTGCAGTAATATGTTTAACTTGAAAAACATTTAACATGCATTACCAACATTTATCACTGATAAAAAAAAATTAAACTGTTACCACTGTCACATTGTATTGGATTTTGACATTAAAATTGATGTACAATCTTTTGGTTTTCAATTCTAGTGTTTATATTTATTCACCATGCATAGATGTATTTTGTCACCTGTCTGGATTTTCTAGTTTAAAATAGCCAAAACCCGGGATTACCCTTATCCGCTTCCGGAATCGGATCCGATATTGTAATCTCGCGGCAGCCATTTTATTTTCAATGTTGTTTTTGACAGAGAGTGAGATACGATTTCACTCGGATTTACACATTATTAATCGGCGATTTTCTGTATAAAGCTAGCGGTTGAAGAAATTGAACATCGCTCTCATGAATGGTAATCATAAAAATAAGTTTGAGATCGTTTATTGATCTTTATTAGGAAACTTTGGTAAAAATGTTTGCAAAGTTATTTTTTTATTTTCTGTCAAGGTCCGTCGGGCATGTAGGGCGTAGCTAGTAACCAAGTAGAAAGTCCGACTGCAAAATTGGAAGGTCGCAGACCTCGGACCACCGCTAATTTGAAACCTTGCGTCCAAATTGAAAAGATACGAAAATTTCGTTTTCTAATTCAAAATTGCCGCCAACAGCGTGATCAGTTGAACTTATATAATAGTCTACTGACGTATACATACGTTGTTGACTACGTATTGACGACAAACAATATTCCTACGACTTTTGCAATTTGGGATATCTTAACTACTTGTCTTTAGAGATTTTCGGCGATTAAATATTTCATACATTTGTTCTTTGACATCTTAGCCAAAAGCTCAGGGGATAATAAACTACATAAGGATTTGCTCTACTTCCTATGTGCAACTTCAAAACTTTTGGGAAAATCGACGATTATTTAAGGTTTTTCTGGTCATATTTTTTGTAATCCAGAATGAAAAGTATGAAAAAACTGTCCAATAAGTTATAAATAATATAGTAGCAAGCTAGATGATAACAATGGCACATATTTCAGCATTTATTGGGTAGCACACAAATCCAGGGTGCTCGCATAAGGCAGCTTAACTGCCTAAACACAACTGTATTATATCACTTTTTTAACTGTTTTAAAAATAAAATTGAACTTGTGACTTTCTTCGTGTATCCAATTGCCTAATAGAATATACAATAAAGGGCTGCGCTTTAGCGCATGATACGCCCGTTGCTCTTAAAGACGGGCGTATAAGTTATTGTTCCAAAATTGGAAAATCCCCCCTTTTTTAAGCCTAAAAATTCATAACACAGAAATGTAAAATCTGAAATTTCTGAAAATTGAAAGGGAGCTTACATCAATAGATATAAACAATTCACCAAAGTTTCATGGACATTGGTGAAAGCCTTTTTGAGTTATTGCCCAAAGTGTTAAAAAATCCCCCATTTTTATGGATAAAGCCCCATAAATCCCAAACTTAAAATCTGAAACTTATTAAAATTGAAAGGGAGCTTACATTAATAGATATAAACAATTCACCAAAGTTTCATGGACATTGGTGAAAGCCTTTTAGGGTTATTGTCCGGAGTGTTGAAAATCCCCCCTTTTTTATGAATAAAGCCGCATAAATCCCAAACTTAAAATCTGAAATTTTAATCAAGACTGTTTAATCTATATAGAAATACTCTTACAGATGATGGTATAGCGAAGAGCGCGTTTCATGTCATCTTGTATATTTATCTATGTATATATATCTTGCTGATAATCCGTACCATAGTGATACACGTGTACAATTCAAATTTACAGCTGAAAATAAATGACTGGTTAATAATTAATTACCTTTCTTATAGCAAGCATGTTCTTTATATTTTTGGATATGGATATAAACCAACTGCCACAATCATCACATGTAAACATGGTCCTTCTTTTGTGTTCTTCAATGTTTTCCTCTACACCAAGTTGTTCATTCTGGATTTCCTACAAACCAAAGTATAAATAAGTAAACTATCTTTACATGACACATATGTCACAATGTATATATTAGGACCTGATATTTGTAATTTATGTAGGGCTACATTTACATGGAATGTCTGATGAATCGGACCATTACAAAATCGGAAAAGGGGGAGGAGTAGAAGAAAAAATGTGGGACAAAAGCAAGTGTTGTCGGTGTAAAAAACCCTTTTTCATAATTTCTCGAATGTTTTAATGTTTTGCAATATTTTTTCATTGAAAATTGACAACATCTAAATTGTGTTAGTTGCTTACCCTCAAGAACACATTTGTGTCAATTAAAAACTTCTAAATCTTCATAAAACCTTTTGCAGTCGCTGCATTTGTAAACACATGACATATTTGCCGCCATCTTGATTTCGTCACTGTTCCCGCTACACTACCTCGCTCGTTCGAACAAAAACTTAGTCTAGAACAGTGTTCCAGTTCACTCGAATCAAGTTCCAACAGTTCTTGTTCTAGGCTACAATTCGTGCAGACCCAATATCATATCCATTACTTCTCATATTTTTCACAATTTATTTTTACACAGGTGCTGTTTCCATGGGTGTCGTGTGTGCTATCAAAACAACAGAGCGGAAACGAAACATCCATTAACCAAACAATCTATGGAAGAGTTATATGTCGTTACAAAAAAGAGAGAGTCAGCTATTCGGGATCTTGGTTATAAATATCGTCAAATCTGGGAGCATGAATTTAGAAGAGATATTGACAAAACAGACGATCTGAAAGCGTTCATCGATCGATTGGGTCTAGTGGAAAGAATTTCACCGCGCGACGCCTTCATGGGCGGTCGTTGTAACGGAACGGAAATGTACTGCAAAACAGATGAGGGAGAAAAGATCAAATATGTAGATTTTACCTCCTTGTACCCATGGACTAATAAATATTCTCGGTATCCTCTGGGTCATCCCAAAATCATAACGAGCGATTTTGAAGACATTCATCATTACTTTGGACTGTGTAAATTAAAGATA
Source organism: Mytilus galloprovincialis (assembly GCF_965363235.1). Classification (NCBI taxonomy): domain Eukaryota; kingdom Metazoa; phylum Mollusca; class Bivalvia; order Mytilida; family Mytilidae; genus Mytilus; species Mytilus galloprovincialis. The sequence continues at coordinate 25,040,413 of NC_134848.1, read as the reverse complement.
CTACCACCAAGAGGTCTTTACCACCCCGTCTTACCATACCGGTGTAATAAGAAACTAACTTTTCCTCTCTGTAGAACCTGTGTAGAAGAAGAAAACAGAAATCCATGCATTTGCTCGGAAGAGAAGCGTGCATTTGTCGGTACTTATGCTACACCCGAGGTGCTTTTAGCAGTTGAAAAGGGATATAAGATATTAAAGATTTATGAGATATGGCATTTCCCTGAAACTACAAAATATGACAAAGAAATGAAATCCGGAGGTCTCTTTTCTGATTATGTACAATTATTTCTAAAGATAAAACAGGAGAGTTCAGGATTTCCAAAAGAGTGTAAAACAGAAGAACAAAAGCAAGAATACATTCGACTTTATAAAGAAAATGAAGGTATACACCTTGACTATGATAACATCAAAGAAAACCCCGGTTTACGAAGTTTAGCGAAGTTATGTCTAAACAGTTTTTGGGGGAAATTCGGACAAAGACTGATTCTCAAGAAGCATTCATACTTTCACGAAACTGAATCGGAAAAATTCTTTCAGGTGTTGTCAGATCCAACGAAAGTGGTTGAAAATTTTCACATAGTTTCGAAAGACACCATTCAATTAGAATGGTCGCAAAATTCACTGTTTCCACCTGTGGATGTAAAAACGAACATCTTCATCGCTATATTCACCACAATGTGGGCACGTTTAAAACTGTACTCGGTATTAGACCTAGTTGGTACTGACTGTTTATACTACGACACCGACAGCTGTGTGTATCTGTCTCGCGATGGTACAAAAGAGCCAATACTTGGAAACTATCTTGGAGAACTTACCTCCGAAATATCACCAGAGATAGGTCACATTGTAGAATTTGTATGCGGAGGGCCAAAAAACTATGCATATCAAACTTTAACATCAGAAACTTGCAAAGTGAAAGGATTTACTCTGAATTTTGTGAATTCTAACATAGTGAATTTCGATGCCATTAAAAGCATGATTGCTCGTGATAGGAGTGCGTGCAAAATACTAACTAACCCAAGCAAAATCATCCGTCTTGCAACGCATAGCAAAATATATAGTCGAGAGGAAAACAAAAAGTACTGTATTACTTACAATAAACGGGTTTTGTTAGACAATTATGACACCATCCCTTACGGATATTGACCAAAGAGAGTGGAACAACATTTGTTTACAACAATTTATTGAAAAATGTATATAGTAATTGTACAAATAAATTCAGTACTTTAACCACTGTCTCTTTTCCTTTGTATTTTTAAGGCCAGGTACAACGTCACGTCTTCCTCCTTTTTTCTCAACGAATAATCCACCTGACTGTTTCAACTGAAACTTTTTTTTTCTTAATAATAGTCTTTTCGGTATATGTAGTATTTCTAAAATGTCTTTAAACTTTTTATCCCCTGCTGGTGGGTTTTTCTTCGGACACACATAGTGGCGAATCAGGTCGATAATGTGTGACCCCGGTATGCATTTCCCTTTGACGATTAATTCACCATGCTCATTATGGCTTAATACTTTCTTATTTTGAGTCATCACGAATTTGTAAAGTTCCATAGCACGTTTATTCATCCTTTTAGGTATAGAAAATTCAATCATTGGAGAGAACGTTTTAACTGTTTTTTCTTCTTCTTTTTTATCATCGTGTTCTACTTTTTCTCCCCCGTCTGTACCGTTATTATCTGAAAGTGACGTCTGTTTCATCAATCGATCGTAGCGGTCCTTTGATATCAAGATGAGTTCCTGTGCCATTATTGTTCGTACAACAGGGTTAGAATAGGTTTGATCAAGAGTGGCACCAGAATCGGATGTCTCACTAAAATATTCTTTTTTCGTCTGTGTGCAATCGATCGAGAACACAAAGCACGAATGTTCAACTGGTAAGGTCGTAGCTTTCTTATATGATGAATACTCATATGCAATACTCCCCTGTAAATATTCAATGCTATTTCCGATAGAATTTCGATTTGTTCATTTGTTGCAGACTGAATCAGAACTTTACGTTGTCTGGGTTCAGCATAGTACAAAAATTTCAGAAATGTACTGAATGATGTGATTCTGTGTGGCATTTTCTAACGATATATTGTGAGTGTGTTCTCTTGCTTTATTCACTTTGGTGCATACACTATTGTGGCATCATCCGTTGGAAATATCGAACTACGTAAGCGATACCTCTTATCAGTATACGGTGATAAGTCGCATATGAGATATCCTCCAAACGAAACAGATCTTATAGCTTTTTCGTAAGCCTCTTTAAAATATTTAACTTCACCTGGAAAAGCTTGACTTGCAAAGACAAGGAGTTGTTTTTTATCCCTGTTGTTAACCATCAGAACGAATATATGAATATTTAAACTTATAGACCTAAAATGAGTTCCCTTTTCGAAAAGATTTTGTGTTATGTAAATCACTGAACAGTTTCGATGATGTGAAAGAACTGTGACTAGGTGTAATGCGTCGTCGCTTTTACTTATTAACCTCATCATGTCATCAAGAATAATCACCGTGTGCTCTTCAGGGTCTGTCCATTCCACGATGTCAGTACGAGAGGGTAAACCCTCATGCAAGATGAAATTGGGTATTGTATTTTCAGCTTGACCTAAAGATGTCTGATACTCGGTATAACAATAAATAATTCTCACTGGAGGTATTTTGAACATGGTTGATGCATGTTTGAGTAATTTCATAACGAATGTTGTTGTCCCACTTTGCGTTGCTCCAGATACCATGAAAGTACAAGGGGTTTGAAATGGTAGAATCGTTGTCGATGTTTCCATGACGGTGTCTTAAACATGTGTAATGGGTCGGGGTTGAGGGCAAACTATTAAATACGGCGTTAACGAACTCTACATTTTATTAACAAAAACTAAGATACATGTTGACAAAATTCAGAACAATACGATCGTTTACATCATCATTTGAATGAAAAAAACACTCAATATCTGTTAATGAATAATTTAAACATACAGTCAGCATTAAAAAGGTTAAAACAAACAAACCACAGCGAGAAGAGTTTTTCGGTTGAACTTTTACATTAAAACACTCGTACTTTGTCACGTTAGAGTCCAAATAGAGTTTCAGTTCTTCACCATAATATTCAGGCGGGTTTCCAAAACTATCAAAAAACATGCCTTGAGATTTGTTCTTGAAAACGATGGCTAACCAATGTTCTCCTTGTTGGTCAACCCTATCACTGTTTACGATGTAGGCTCTAGGGAACTGTGTCATATCATTCGTTGGTAAGTTATTTCTGGCGTACACTCCTTTCACTAAATTTTGTAAACATGGGTTTGATTGGATTGCACATTCTAACTCGTATCCATTCATGATTGGACGTATCGAACGTTACGTGATTTGTCTATTTCCAGAAATGAATCGAAAACACCGAAGGCAATGCAAGTAACAGCAGAAGGCAATGGTGTGCTGAATTTCATTTCAAGTCTGACATTTCCTCGTTTTACCAAGTTTATATAGTCTTCCCCCAAGCCGCTCGGATCCAATTGGAAAGCATATAAGGTGTCACCGTTACCAAAGTTCTCTCGAGTAATGGTAAGTCCAGCATCTTTATTGAGTTTTTCACAGATTTCAAATAAATTCGTATATGCCACTGCATATTGTCGATTAACTCCAAAGTCGAGTTTCAAAGGTCTTGATGGAACACTCTCTCCATTTACATACAACCCTACGTCAGTGGCACTGTAGTGATTAAAGTAAAACGGGTTGGAAGCGTAAGAACCGTTTCCACTCTCCTGTGATATCAAACCAACCACCAGAGTACTAGGGCGGATGGTAAATAGATTGTCCCAAATGAACTCACTTGAACCATTGTTGATGGTATTTTTCTTGACTTCAGTCCGTTGGAAATAATAACGTGCAGGTTTCGTTTCAATCTGTTTCATATGATTCACCAGGATACCCGGGTCTACTTTTATTTTACATGCATATATTGGTGATTTTGAATCTGTTCAAAGTTTTGATTTTTCTACCCTATATACCACTTTGCCTCATATTCTTATTAAGAAAAAATTCACATCCCTAATTAACTGGGCATTTAAAAAGTCGGAATGCGAGTACATATGTTCAAACTCTTTTAGATCATTTTTTAGTAGCAATAAACAAAAGAACTATGTCAATTGGACATGCTTTGATACTATTTATGCACTTGAATTTTTACTTGATAACATTTTTGTTCGCTTTGGAGATTCCGTATATCGTCAAGTTATTGGAATTCCAATGGGGACTAACTGTGCACCACTTATTGCGGACCTGTTTTTGTATTGTTATGAGTTACAATTTATGACTAAAATTAGCAAAGACCCATCAAAACAACATTTGATACAAAAATTTAACAATACTTTTAGATATTTGGATGATATATTGGCTCTAAATAATGACGACTTCAGTATGTATACTAAAGAAATTTATCCTGTAGAACTTACTTTAAATAAAGCTAATGATAACAATGACCACTGCCCTTTCCTCGATCTTGATATCTATATCATAAACGGGAAGCTTAATACAAAAATTTATGATAAAAGAGATGATTTTTCATTTCCTATTGTTAATTATCCATTTTTAGATGGTGACGTTCCCTTGTCACCATCTTATGGTGTTTATATATCTCAACTTGTACGATTCGCTCGTGTATGTAACAATGTATTAGATTTTAACGAGAGAAATTTATGTATTACTGAAAAATTATTACACCAGGGTTTTCGATATCACAAACTGGTCAAAACATTTACTAAATTTTATCACCGGTATAAGGAAATAATTCGTAAATATAACTCAACATGCAGACATCTTATACGTTCAGGTATTTCACATCCAAAATTTTATGGAAATATTCTTTATAAAGCACAAAAATGTCAGTATTCTCCTCAGAAACTAACAAAACCTTTAAATAGACTTATTAAAAGGGGATATAGTTACGATACTGTTGTCAGCTCATTAAAGATTGCATATTTTGGCTTTAACATTGATTCACTGATAGGGTCTTTGCATCGGAACTAAACACATTTATTTCTAAAAAAACAGTTGTTGGCATGACACGGGTTATGTTCTTCTCATATATTTTATGATAGTATGATACTAAACCCCTAACGGGAGGGATTGTACCTGATATTCATATGATGAAGACATAATCTTTCAATCAGTTTAATTGAGGTCTGGAGCTGGCATGTCAGCTAACTGCTAGTAGTCTGTTGTTATTTATGTATTATTGTCATTTTATTTATTTTCTTTTGTTACATCTTTTGACATCGGACTCGGACTTCTCTTAAACTGAATTTTAATGTGCGTATTGTTATTCTTTTACTTTTCTACATTGGCTAGAGGTATAGGGGGAGGGTTGAGATCTCATTAACATGTTTAACCCCGCCGCAATTTTGCGCCTGTCCCAAGTCAGGAGCCTCTGGCCTTTGTTAGTCTTGTATGATTTTAAATTTTAGTTTCTTGTGTATAATTCGGAGTTTAGTATGACGTCCATTATCACTGTACTATTATGCATATTTTAGGGGCCAGCTGAAGGACACCTACGGGTGCGGGAATTCTCGCTACATTGAAGACCCATTGGTTGCCTTCGGCTGTTGTTTGCTCTATGGTCGGATGGTTGTCGCTTTGACATATTCACCATTTCCTTTCTCAATTTTATTTGTAAACACAGTCCAACAGTTTCAACTTGTAGGAAACCCCGTCTTCACCTGATATGACAAACTAGATGCTCTCAAGAGCCTGTATCGCTCACCTGATTCTACTTGGGTTTTTGAAATCATATAAAAAAATATAAATTTGGCTAAAAGTGACAACACAACCTCATACGGAAAGGAACATTCAGGCTATGTTTAATTTCATTCAAAAGTCCCCCACTGGCGGCCATCTTGATCGGCTACAAAGTAACAACACTTGGTCAGCACCTCATAAGGAACATTCATGCCATTTTTGGTTTCATTCCATTCAGTGGTTCTCTAACAGAAGTCATTTGTATGCATTTCCCATAGGGTCCTATGTTAAACTAAGTCCCCCGCTGGCTGCCATCTTGGATAATGGATCGGCTACAAAGTAACAACACTTGGTCAGCACCACATTAGGAACATTCATGCCATGTTTGATTTCATTCCATTCAGTGGTTCTCTAAAAGAAGTCATTTGTATGCATTTCCCATAGGGTCCTATGTTAAACTAAGTCCCCCGCTGGCGGCCATCTTGGATGATGGATCGGCTACAAAGTAACAACACTTGGTCAGCACCACATTAGGAACATTCATGCCATGTTTGATTTCATTCCATTCAGTGGTTCTCTAAAAGAAGTCATTTGTATGCATTTCCCATAGGGTCCTATGTTAAACTAAGTCCCCCGCTGGTGGCCATCTTGGATGATGGATCAGCTACATAGTAACAACACTTGGTCAGCACCTCATAAGGAACATTCATGCCATGTTTGGTTTCATTCCATTCAGTGGTTCTCAAAAAGAAGTCATTTGTATGCATTTCCCATAGGGTCCTATGTTAAACTAAGTCCCCCGCTGGCGGCCATCTTGGATAATGGATCAGCTACAAAGTAACAACACTTGGTCAGCACCTCATAAGGAACATTCATGCCTTGTTTGGTTTTATTCCATTCAGTGGTTCTCTAAAAGAAGTCATTTGTATGCATTTCCCATAGGGTCCTATGTTAAACTAAGTCCCCCGCTGGCGGCCATCTTGGATAATGGATCGGCTACAAAGTAACAACACTTGGTCAGCACCACATTAGGAACATTCATGCCATGTTTGATTTCATTCCATTCAGTGGTTCTCTAAAAGAAGTCATTTGTATGCATTTCCCATAGGGTCCTATGTTAAACTAAGTCCCCCGCTGGCGGCCATCTTGGATAATGGATCAGCTACATAGTAACAACACTTGGTCGGCACCTCATAAGGAACATTCATGCCATGTTTGGTTTTATTCCATTCAGTGGTTCTCTAAAAGAAGTCATTTGTATGCATTTCCCATAAGGTCCTATGTTAAACTAAGTCCCCCGCTGGCGGCCATCTTGGATAATGGATCGGCTACAAAGTAACAACACTTGGTCAGCACCACATTAGGAACATTCATGCCATGTTTGCTTTCATTCCATTCAGTGGTTCTCTAAAAGAAGTCATTTGTATGCATTTCCCATAGGGTCCTATGTTAAACTAAGTCCCTCCGCTGGCGGCCATCTTGGATGATGGATCGGCTACAAAGTAACAACACTTGGTCAGCACCTCATAAGGAACATTCATGCCATGTTTGGTTTCATTCCATTCAGTGGTTCTCTAGAAGAAGTTCAAAATGTAAAAAGTTAACGACGACGACGACGGACGACGACGACGGACGCCAAGTGGTGAGAAAAGCTCACTTGGCCCTTCGGGCCAGGTGAGCTAAAAAAGGGTTGGTACTACGATACAGTTTAATCGACAGGTCAACACCTTGAATTAAATGATGATCAAGCGAAAAGATGTCTTCAAAAAGTGGTCCTTCCATTTCGAATTCTCTACTCATTTTCATGAAATCCCGACGAAGGACTAGACCTATGTTTGCTCCTGCTTTTCCATTTGTTTCCGTTAAATCAATAGTATCTTTCATAAAAAGCTGCGATTGCAGTTGCGATTTCTGCTCGTCCGATCCACTGTTCAAAATCGTCTTCAGGTAAGCTTTCCAAGGATAGTTTGAAGTACTGACGGAGACAAGTTTATTATTCATATATACATCGATTTGAGACCACATGGTTTGAAGTGGTAAATTAATAATACTAGACGTATCCGAGTCATCAAGCGCATTTCCGTCACCTTTGACGATCTTAGCGCGAACGTACAGTCTACTTTGTCTCATATGTATTCAGGGCCCTGTCCAGAAATGAAAAACTCCACTGTAGAAGCATCTGTTGATGTAAAGTTAGAAAGTGGTCTTGATTCCGAGTAAAATATTTTATCAACTGCTACTTGGTTCTTAGGTTCATTAAATAAATCTAATTCCATTGGAATATCAATTTCTGTGTTTTCCTCGTTCAAGTAAGCCATTTTATCTTTTTCTTTCAAAAATGGATGGTGATGTGTCAAAATCTAATTTGCGAACTCTGTTAGTCTTTTTACCCTGCCCACGAGGTTTTCCTTTCTTCGATCCTGCTTTCGCTTTGATTCCTTTGGATTTTCTTTTCTTAGACCCTGTCGTTGTTCTTGTTCCTTTGGATTTTCTTTTCTTAGACCCTGTCGTTGTTCTTGTTCCTTTGGATTTTCCGTTCTGACTGCCTTGTCTTTTGGAAGTTTTTTCTTTTATACTGTTTGGTATTTCAATGGATTTTCTGTTTTTAACGTACGGAGTTTTATCTTGTTTTTGATGTTTGAGGTCTGATTCTGCGCGGTCTTCAATTGCAACAGTTGAAGCAATCTGTTCTACTTTAGGCTCATTGTTGGTCTGTAATTTGTTTTTTGGGAAAACAAAACGACGTTTTTTTCTGTAACGTCTCGACAAACCACTCCCGGACAGATTGTTAACACGCTTCTTTCGATTACTCGCTTTCTTTATTGATTCTTCCCATGCTAGTGCATCACTCACGTACGGTGAATTGAACATTATTGTAGAAATGGATATTTTTTAAATGAAGTGTCACGCTGGAGTCCTTGTTGATGAATGAACTCAGTTTTCCCGTGTCGTCAGTTATATAAATATGGATTTGATTTAATCGTGCTAGACGTACAGGAACGTAATAAGGGACACCAAATATTAAGTCTGTTTTAAAGTGTTTCTGTTTACTCACGGTATATTGCTCCGTTGTATCTTTCTTTATGTAAACTTTTCGGAGAAGGGGTTTTTCGGAAGAGCCTACAAAACTCTCTTCACAAACGTTTGAATAAACGTATATATCCTCTATGTGTTTCGAAGAATCCTTATACTTGAGACTTATTTCTGTCAGTCCAACCATCCAATATCCCTCTAGATCTATTTGTCTATCCAACTGTACTGTAAAGTTATAAGCTGTATTGTTTTCAAAAAGGAGATTTCCATCAGTTGATTTAAGAACCATACGTATACTCATCTTTCCATTGAATGGAGAAAGAAAGAGATTCGAAGCTATTTATTCGTTTTGAATATCAGACATAGGTATCCAAGTATCAAATGTCTTAGGATAACCAAGCCAACGTACCAAAGCTTGGTTAACGCCATTCTTTTTCCTCTTTTTTACTATTTCTTCTATTTTCCATACGGTGTTTTCCTCGTCTTTTCTAACCTTTTGGAGTTCCGGATGATTGAAAGAACCCTGTATGTCTTCATTCAATAAATCTTTGAGTAAGTAAGTTGACACATTGTCTCGGACATATCGACGTCGAATTTTAAAAAGCTCTTCTGTCCATTTCTGCTGATATCCACGCTGAAATGGATGTCTCTTAAAAGAAATTCTGACGAGATCATTAACCTTGTACTTGAAGGTGGTACCTCGAAGTTTTGTTTTCTGTGGTGACCTTTTTTTCGCATCCTTAACTATTTTATTCTTTTTTTTTGCTTGGGTTTCGAGCAAAATATACACTCAATCGAACTTGATCAGCGTTTTGCTTGGTCACTTCAGATGGAGCATATCCTCCCAATGAACGATGAGGTCTTTTATTATAGCTCGTAACCATATCCTGTAGAACGTCGATATATTTATACGTTTGTTTATGCCTAAAATAAGTGTACATGATTGTTTTTAAACTTCTGATACTCCGCTCCACAACAGCTGATTTAGTTTCGTTTTGAGAATAATATGCGTTAATTCCTTCTTTCGAAAAATAGCCCCGCACATATTTGTTAACAAACTCTTTACCTAAATCAGAACGGATAGAAGTTGGTCTACGGTTTCCAGCTAGTACTTTTTTTAGAGCTTGCAGGACACTTTTATGCGTTTTATCTTTCATTGGCTCTTTCCATAAATATTTTGAGAAGACGTCAATAACAAACAGCAAAAATTTCACTCCTAAATTTTCACTTTCAATGCTATCAAATTGAGCCAAATCTATTTCCCATAAACTGTCAATAGTGTTAACAACATATCTACTTCTCCTGAACCTACGCACTGTATTTCTAGATAAACTGTATGGGTCCTGATCCTGCAACCATTGCCTTAATTTATGCCTTCCAATTTTAAATATGCCTTCTTTTTTAACTATACGATATAGTTTGTTAGGGCCTGTAAATGATGCTGGATGTTTTAAGTCATACCATATTTTATGTAAATAGTCCTCATAGTTTGAAGAGTTCATTTTGACTAGAGTTATTTTAAGGTGTGTTGGATATTTAAACAGATTTTTTTTTTGTAAATTATTAATTGCTTTAAAGTTTTGTTACAGTATGGAAGGATTTTCTTTTTTTTTGTGTATATTCACAGAAAAAGAGATAATAAAAAAACGACGTACAACATACTATCAATAACTTTATTTTTTAAATACAAGATATATAATCATATACAGTTGATAATGTCTATACACCCTTCGTATTGGAGGCACTTTCAATGGCTTTGTTGATGGTTGATCTTAATCTTTGTACGTAACGCCATTGTCTTTTGTTTAAGACTACACCACTTGTTGTTGGGATGATTCCTCTGAAATGGCGAATGGTTATCCATACTTGTTTTTGGTAGGAACAAATAGTCACTTTCAATTGTTCTGGTAAAGGAAACTGTTTAAAGTAACCACATAATGTGTTATTGATTCCACTGTTTTGATCATCTACTGCTCCTTTTATCTTTATACAGTCAGTATAGTTAGTATGGTCACTCTTCTTCTTTGTCATAGCACTGGTTAAAGCTAAACTTGTAGACATTAATGTCAGTAGGATAACGGCTCCAGTCCATTTTATTATATTCAAATGCATGGTATATTTTTCATAGAGCGACGATATATTTGAAACAACACTTGATTGAGATGGTATTATACTACCCATAGAAAACGTAATAGGTCGTACCTCAGCTGTATCATTTAGTTCAGATTCACAAGATACTGTTCTTGAAATCATGTTGTGCTCTGAATGTACATAAGTTGTAATGACAATGTTACATGAAGGTTGCGCTTTTATACACACCGGTTTATAAAAGTTCTCCAAATGGGTTACAGCTTGCACAGTTTAGCATGCTCTCCTGCTCTTGATGATTTTCACCTAAGATACAAGGTGTTATGTCTTCCAATTCTGGCACAACTTGTCGGACTTCAGTAAATGTTTCTTTAAGAGCTTCCCATTTATCGTATGTCAACGAAATACCTTTTTTGGTTGGAACGATTTGACTTGAATCCGGAATCTTCCAACGCTGTCGCACGTCTACTGTAGGATATATTCTATTCACGGATACGTAAACACCGTTACCAAGATGAAAGGTCATTTCAGGATTTCCGTCAACATCGTCAATCATCTTCCCTATTGCATTATCTATGTCATTAACATACATCTCTAAAAGCACCCATTGTGATAAATTCAGAGCTATCCCTTTCTTTGTTGGAATGTAAGTAATTGCTGAATTTTTCTCGTATTTACGGATATGGATCATCAATTTATCACACCATTCGTTAGCAACGACAAATATGTCACCCCCTATAGATAGCATGCATCGATTCTTGCTCCCTCCATCAGCATCAGTCACTGAACATTTTAAAAGATTAACCAGGTTTGATTTTCCCTCCATAGCGAGTGCAGTGCAAAAACAATCGAATGCTTCTGAACATCTTCTCTGAAGGATGGATATTAATTGTCTCGTTTTGGAATAGGAATTTGTTTGTTGTAAAATATCTTCCTTCAATTCATCAGTTAGTATTCCGCTCTGGTACAGATGATCTATTACGACATCCACCGGTGTTTCTCTCACCAATTTCACGTAGTTACGTTGAAGAGAATCTTTATGTTCTTTCTGCATGTTTTCATGTGTTTTGTTTTTACTAAAACTGATATCTTGACAAACTGTTTACGTTGCTTTTATACGGTTTTTATAAGTAGGAATGTCATGATGAAAGTACTAAAAGTCTTTGTATGTGGGGGTATAGTTTGTGGGTTTTTTTGTAGGCGTAATCAAACTGCATATTTTGGCTCTATGACCTGGAGTTAAAATAGGTGCAATTATTATCTCAATTGTGCGAATATGCCTTTGAAAACGATGATGATCAATTCCAACCTGTATCCAATGGCCCTTTCTTGCCTGTTGGTATGCATAGGACCAAACTATCATGTGATGTATTTTCTTTATTTTTTCCCCTGGTACAAATTGAATCTACAAAAAACAAATCAAAATATGTCATTAACAATTCAATTGCGAAGTGTGCCCCAGATGTATGACTGATAGAAAGTTGATAAAATTTACTTACACTCTTCCTTTCTTTTGAAAGTACGTATGACATTGCAGGTAAACAGTTTTTATTTTTCTTCAAAAGAAAGATTTTAATTCAAGTCCCAATGTTTTAAACACGGAACACCTCTGTTTTACATTTTTTTAACTCTTATATTTATAAACACCGTAAACCTTACCTCACTCCTTTTCATATTTTATGAAACATTTCATATTCTATGACCCCCAAGTAACCATCTCATATTTTATATACTCTTAACGTTGTAGATGTCGGTAAAAGACTCAATATTGTATGACCCAAGTTAACACTCCATATTTTGATGTCCCCAAGTAAGCATTCCATATTTTTACATAGTCAATTGGCATTCAGTAATCATCTTATATTCTATGACCCCAAAGAGACCTACAGATGTTGAATGATTGAAAAAGGTGTAGTGTCAAGATGATTTATCACATGTCGTGTCATGATTTAGGAGTGGTAGTTAAGAAGTTAAAACACACGTCACGTGTTTAAAGTCTTCTATATTTTATAACCCCAAGTAAGTTTCCAGGTTTTATGACCCCACAGTTGTGGGTGTTCAGTTACTACCCCTTATTTTATGACCCCAAGCAAGTTTCCAGGTTTTATGACCCCACAGTTGTGGGGGTTCAGTAATCATATACTACTACGGAGAAATAAAAACAAAACAGTCATGGATCTTTTATTTGCGGTGTGATATTCACAATAAAATATACATTTATGTATTCAGCTACCAAATACAACAAAAGTAAACACTAAAACGTACACTCTCATACAGTTAGCCCTAAAAACCTTGCATTTCATTTCAAAACAAACACTCATGCCTTATAAATAACACATATAAACTACTACACACTAAAATGGCTGAAAAAGAAGACCCAAACAGCAAGCACTAAAAATAATATTTACATCAAACATTGTAACAACGATACATTGACAAAAAACAAAGATTGTAATTTTTTCAAAGAGAAAGTTTCATAAGAATTTTACATTTAAATGTAATGACATTATTGAAAGTAAAGATTCATATGTTTATCTTGGTCTGCTATGTAATTTACATCGGAAACTTCTCTTCCAAAAAAGTTGGTAGACTGTATTTGATGCATTGGCGGTTATTTTGACCTACTTCTCGGATATATGGGGGTTGGAAAATAAAAATAATACTGAAAAAAATATATCTACAGTTTTGTTAGGGCATTTCTTTTTTTTGGGGGGGGGGGGGGGGATCGTCTACGCCAAATTTAATGGTGTATGGGGCCACTTGAAAGATTTCTACTTGAACTTCACATCAAGTTAAAATTGGAATGTTTTTGGCAACAAATGATATACACGAGTAGTGGGTAAACTCTATAAGGTACTTTGGTATATGCATGAACATGGAGGTTATGATAACAAAAAAACGAATTGGCAAAATTTGTATCAGATCTAGATGATTGTCCATGACTAGCATATCTTGAAATTCTACAACTTGAAGTGCACCTGGAGTTGGTGACAGTGCTGGGGTTGGTGAAGGTGTTCCAGCCTGTATAAAAATGAAACATAAGTTGTTATCTTAAAATGTCTTGTATTGGAAATCAATTAATATATCTAATAGAATCTAACAAAAAAATTCAAAGAGGAAAGACCCAAATCAAATGGCAAAATCAAAAGTTCTAAAACATCAAACGAATGGATAACAACTGTCATATTCCTGACTTTTTTCAGGCATTTTCTGTAAAAGTAGTGCCATATTCTGTGTTACATAAAGTAACGGGTTTTTGTTTGCTACTTTATTGAACTTTTTGTCATCGAGTGATGTTAGGTACATAGTATTACCTGATGGTTTCTGGAATTATGTTTTTGCAAGTCTTCATTTCTGTGGTGCACTTTCTTGCAGGTATCACATGGAAATTTATCTTCTCCCTGGTCCAATGTTGAACTGTTTGGAACTGTTTTCATGAGAATGTACTTATTTATTAAATAAGAAAAGTGCTGCTATTCAATAATTTCAGCCTTAATTTTACTCCCTGGTATTGTTAAATATCACGAGCCATATGGCGAGGGGAAATTCATTCTCAAGATTGGCATTTGTCGCAAGTCAATATGGTGTGCTTTTCCGCCGGCTAGTACATCTTATCATCTATAAAAAAAAAACCATGAATATTTAATAGCGGGGGCTTAAGATTTGACGTAACAATACATAACAAGTACAAAATAAACAAATACTAACCGATTTTACTTCCAATGATCACTTGATATAGCACACAGGTATATAATTAAAAAATGTCGTCGTATATATTTGTAACAGGAGCAGGTCCCCGTACATTGTGATGTTCAGTTAGACTAGTTTAGTGGCGTACCCGTCCCTGAACGTATCTCACAGATGCTCGTTTTGGCTTTGAAAACGGAGATTTTTAAGAACACCTTTTATTTTCAAAAGTTAAACTGATATATTTTCTTTATTCTATCCCCACATTTGGCACATTCCCTATTTTCATTCTCAATTGTACGAATAATTTTAACATTTAATGCTCGGACTGACTGAAATAGTTGTCTGTAGTCAACTGAAATGTATGTACTAAAAGTAAACGGTTCTGTACCAGCCAAATACCACTTACGATTTGACGGTACAATCTGTTGGAATTGAGAGAAATGAAGACGTCTGAAATAAACCCTTTTAAATATTTGCTACCTTAAAGTTTCAAGCAGTGGTGTAAAACAGATTTCAGCCTAGCAAAATGGTCTTCTATATTAGATGAAAACACCACAATGTCATCTAAAAATAACATACACTCACTTAAACGCGCTTCACCCATGCATCTCTGAAACGATTTTTAGCGTTTGTCAGAACAAATGGGAGCCTAGAATCCCAAATGACCTTTTGAAAACGCGATATTCTGCTTTTCGTACTCTTCAATATTCATGTGCCAATATGCCGACCGAAGGTCAAGTCGTGTAAAATACATAGCCCCAGCTAGACAATCAATCGTCTTGTCAATGCGAGGCAAAGAATAACTACCACGAATTGTCTTCTTATTTAAAGATCTAAACAAAATCTCAAATAACTGTCCTTCTGAACGAGAACAGCGTTACTAGCGTGAGGACTGTTTGACTCCCTTATACAGCCCGCATCCAACATTTCACTTACATGTCCTCTTGCCTCATCACCTCATCAAACAATGCTGTTTGAATACGCCTGTTAGCTTGTCTAAGAGGTTTATTATCTGATTACTGAATCTCGTGTTCAATCATATATGTGAGCCCAATGTCCGTGGGACCTTTTGAGAAAATAGACCTCCACTTACTAACTAAACATTTCAATCTAAGTTTAGTGTCATCCGGAACATCGACAATCTTTAAGCTAATTATTCCTAGAGATGACAACTCCTGATCAGACGAAATAATTTTCACATCATCAACATCACTTTCAGAAAATCAACATGACGGACAACCTTAATTTCATTCAAATTACACAAGTGTGTTTTAGGTTTTATTACCATAGCTTCATAACAAAAACTTGTTTCACAACAATTAATCATCTACGATATTTAAGAAGTTATCCTTCTTACATTTCTAAGTTTTGCATCCAAACCTTTTATAATAATTTGAATTTTATTCAATATAAATAAACAGCTTTGAATGGATGCAATAATTCTCGTAAAATCAATATAAACAGATTGGAATATTTTTAATTTATATTTAAAACAAAATATTCTTTAATTTATAGATAGAAAACAGCAGGGAAATAATATTCATTAAAATGGCATGTCCCTTCAAGTTCCAAATTATAAAAAGAAAGCTCTGACACGTGCGCTTACACACAAGTTTGGAAACTTTGTTGTTCTTCTAACTGTACTTCATCTTAATCGGAAAAACATCAATGAAATTCAATTTAGTTAGCAGTTTGGTCTTGTCCCACTTAATTTTAGGGTCCAATCCTCTTGTCTAAAATAACTTCTTGATTTAGGGATTAAACAATGTACCCTTTTTCTGGTCATTATCAGTCCGCTACAAAACTGTGGCCCTCGTGTAACTGTTCGATACTGATCCTCTGAAAATTCCTTTGCATGATTTGCACTTCATCAGCAATCTCCTGTACAGTGGTTGAGTTTGTGTTATGTAACTGAAATATATTGAGTCTGTAGAAATGTAAGTGTGTGTTGTTTAATTTTGCATTACCTTTCACATGTACAAACATGTATCATTTCTATGATTTATATATAAAAAAAAAACTGAATGTTAATTTTTGTTCTTCTAAAATGCTGACATTTTGAAAAGTATTCATCGTCTCTTGGTATCTTTGATTACTTTACATGTACATCATACACTACCGATAAATATATGCATTTCTGGACAAGTTTCCGTTTATTAAAGTGAGAACTTACATTGTTTAGCTGCAATAAAAAAAACACACACACTATAACGAATTAATAAAATTGGTAAACGACAATAGAGCAGACAACAGCCGAAGTCAACCAATGGGTCTTTAATGTAGCGAGGAACACCCGCACCCGGGGGCGTCTTTCATCTTGCCCCGTTAAAAAAAATGTGCATTAGTTCAGTGTTAAACTCCGAATTGTACACAAGAAACTAAAATTAAAAATCATTCAAGACTATCAAAGGCAAGAGGCTCCTGACTTGGAACAGGCGTAAAATTGCTTAAAAACATACTTAAATGAATATGCAGTGATGCATTAAAACACACTTACCAATTACATTTCAACATGAGCTAGAAGTGTTTAGAAAAGTACTATGCGGTGCAAGATTGGTATTATAAGGTAGTCTCTACCAAAAGGCAGATAAACAATCTTTCTCTGGAAATCATGATGGTCCAATAAAATCATTTTTAACCTCTCCCTATAACTTTAAGCAATAAGATGTACATTATCTCAAGTCATATGGATTTTTGTGGTATGTGTCTACACTAAGCTTTTTCCAATTCATGCAACCGGTTTGCTACTTGTGAAATATGATTTTGAGCGTTATTTACCTTTTCATTAATTTCTGAAGTGATCATATCCCTTTACAGGCCTCTAGTTAACCAGATATTTATTGAGATGGCGACCCTATTGCAATAGTCATTATATTGACCATTCCTGCCCAATTACCAGCACGGCATGTTTGTAGTGGTATGTTATAGCATCTCCCTTATTTTCAGCCACGTCATAGATGTTTAATGATTGACCTTGAAGTAAACAGGTAAAGAGATATTCAAGATTCTCATTGTTTATTTCTGGATGTCCTATTTAACTTCTCCAAAGATGTGTGCAAATAGTTTCCTATTTTGACACAACACTAATACTGGCTGAAGACGTATTCTTTCAGCAAGATCTTCGTTTCCTGTGAAAAGTTGAGAAAAAGGGTTGTGTAGACAATTCCCATTACCAGTAGTTTTGAGAGCCAAACAGTTGGCAATTACAGGGCCTAGAACTATTGGTAGAAGTGCTTGCGATAACCTGTCTAATAGTGGTCCAGATTGTGATTTTTGTAAAACTCGGTAACATTAATTTCTTTCATATTTTCGTCTCTGATTTTCTGGACCTCTATAACATTATTTTTCTCCATTGCCAATCTAAATTTCTCCAAGCGCTATATCTGCAAAGAAATTGGTAATTTGATATTTAACGTCATGTGTGAATTTTGTCTCGCCTTGATAGAGTCAAAAAGGAAGATTTAGGTATACTGTTTTGTGTGTCGGTTTTCGTCAACAATGTATCATTTTGTGATTAGGTCTATTGACTTTGAAAATGTTACTTAAAATGTTACTTAGTTTGTTTTAAGGTCAGTTTATGTGGAAGCAATGGTGGTAGGTCAATAATGTATGGTATACAGCTGGATAGGCATTGATCTATCTCATTTCCATGGAGAATATTTTGCTCAACTGCCTTATTCATGGTCTACTGCTTTAGAACATGTTCCTTATTGTTATTCCGTACTTTCCGTGTGTCCATCTATTTATCATGTTCATTTATCCTGTATTAGGTCAAATTTTAGGTCAAGGTGAAGCAGCATCAACTTAAAACTTATACCTTACTGCTTTTTATTTGCTTTTTTCCTAGCAGATCTTTTTTAATACAAACAATGCTTGCAGTTTTAGATAAATTAATCATAATTTTATCCAACAAATTATAAGGGTGTAATTATTTTTTTTTTTGGTGAAGGCTGTTTTTCTGACTTCTACATACGGTCTTCTTTTTGGTAGCAGGCAAATCTAATCGAAGACCACTTTGATGTGGTGCTGCTTCCATTTCTGTTTCTTTTACCAACAATACCAGTCTATTATTGAACTCTTCTAGGTATTGGCTGTTATTAACACAAAATAAATTGGATGTAATTTGTTTAATGTTGTCTAAACATAAATTTTGAGCTTTGGAAGAGGAATTTTCTACTGTGTTATCTCTGCAAGCAGTTGAATCTTGGCATTCATATTTCATTGAGCTGCTTGCATTGTTAACAATCAGTTTTTCTATTCTGTTTGTTTCTAGAAGTCCAAAATCAATATTAAAATGAGGGGTTGCCTTCAAGTACTCTGGCAGTGTATTCCAATCTTTGTTTGGCATATTCATTATGACTCCCAGCATATGCTTACATGACCAGTGATGTTTCTTCCAATCTGGACATGAACATTTTGGTAAATCATCTTTGAGTTTACTTGGTATTCATTGTCAGACTCAACACTTCTAACAAGCATATCATGGTTAACTTCTTCCATATTTTCAATGGGGATCAATGTAGCCGCAGGTGGAATTCTTGCTAAACAATGGTCAACACATTTTCTTGGACGTCTCCTTAAAAACTCTGGAACATCATTAGAATACTTTCTATAGTTCTCCAAAGACTGAACGTTGTATTCTTTATACCTGGAAAATAGAACCATCATTTATGATAAATGGGATTTGGCAAATAAGATAGAATGACATTTTTTAACATAAGTTTTCAAATAAAAAGAAAAAAATGAATGAACAAAAGTAAAAATATTTGAACTTTTGACTTGTGAGTTTCATCCAATCTATTTGATTAATTAAAATTGGGTGAAAACTATTAATTTGAAGTACATTCAAAACCACTTAAGGATGGGGCAAACGTGGTCTCTGAATACTATATGGATTTATGTCGTGTTAAAAAATCCATGGATTCAATATTGATATTTCTGGTTCAAAATTTAAAATATGCTACGTCCAAAACATTATTTCACTATTTTAAATGAACTTAAACAACAATCATGAACGAAATATGACGTGTCATGTTTGAATTAAACACAAATATATATATTTGAATGCAGTCTTTGAATAAAAAGCCAAACTGCATGTTATTAATGATTTACATTTTAAGTCAAATTTCCTAGCTAAAAGAAACTGAACCATACGACTTTTTTGGAATTCAAGTATCATCTATCGTTTAGGACTGCAAATGTTTAGCCGTGAATTATGAAGTTAATGTCTTAAAATATTTGACTTTTTGCTATCGCCACCACACGTGTTTAAGTAATTAAAGCAGTAATTAATAAGATAATTATATAGATATAGGAAAATGTGATGCGAGTGCCAGTTATACAACTTTCCATCCGAATAACAATTTATAAAAGTAAACTATTATAGGTCAATGTAAGGTATTCAACACGCCGAACAACAAGCTATAAAGGTCCCCAAAATTGCTAGTGTAAACCATTCAAACGGGAAACTCAACGGTCTAATCTATATAAAAAACGAGAAACACGTATAAACTACAAAAACAAACGGCAACTACTGTACATCAGTTTCCTGACTTAGGACAGGTGCAAACAGTTGCAGCGGGATTAAACGCTTCTCCCTTTTTCCGAAACAATAGCATAGCATCACAACAGAGAAAAAACACGATAAATATCAATTGGCAGGCTTATTAACTGTTTACTAAACATTGAATTTTTCGAAAAACTAAGGATTTTCCTATCCCAGGAAAAGATTACCTTAGTCGTATTTGGCACAACTTTATGGAATTGTGGATCCTCAATGCTCATTAACTTCGTACTTGTTTGGCTTTATAAATATTTTGATATGAGTGTCACTGCTGAGTCTTATTTAGACGAAATTGCTTGATAAACGAATTAGATATAGACAATTCACTTGGAAACTCAACATATACTCTCACGACACTCACCAAAGAGGAAATCCTGGATAATCATAGGTCTGTTCTTTGTTCCTTTGGTATTTCAACGAAAGATGAAGAACTGGAACTCCCATCACTGTATTGGATACCTAAACTACATAAAAGATTGATTGATTGATTGTTGGTTGCTTAACGTCCAGTGGCAAATATTTCATGCATATTCAGGACGAGAACAAGTTCACAATAAATACAATAGGTAGGTTGATACAATAGAGGCCATCTGGGATGATGGTCGGAGAAATTTGGACTGCCACCGGAAAAAGAGCGTATATTGGATAGGGACAGAAATTTGGCCTTGCAACAGGCCACCTACGGACCCTCAAAGAGTTGTTGCAGGGGTTCTTAACGTGCAAAGCACGTGGCACTCTCTTTACACGAGGCAGCGGATTTAACGTCCCCCTTCTGACCGGACGTGACTGCGGACTTGATACATCCCGCACAGCCAAACGGACGCCCCACTTCAGCAAGCGTTTTACTACCGGTCGGGAGAAGACCAAGTGACCATATTTCTATTCCCCAGTCACCCTTGGGGATCTACATAAAAGAGGGACGAAAGATACCAAAAGGACAGTCACACTAAGTGTCCTTACAAACAACGGTATATTGCTGGATCTTCAGTGCTCCACGAAACCATTTCATACACAATGCATAGGCGGATCCAGTGCCACTCTTTTTTTGTGGGAAAAAATTGGTTGATTATATAGGGAATCACTGAGCATAACTGGTGCCCCCCCCCCTTTTCCCTTTATGAAAAGTTTTGGATCCGCCACTGCAATGTTGCTTAATAAGCTGTATATGATCTAGGACTGCATTTTAATACTTTTTAAAGTTTTCCAGTCCTTGTCTTTTATCATCAAGCACAGATATCACTAAGATTGTGAGATTTAAAAGTTAATTCAAGGATTTATTTACCAAAGACTGTTCACACCAGCTTTAAAATATCTGTATATGTGTTCATAATTTCTAAAAATGGCATTTACATTGAAATTGTGTTTTATCAGATGATTATGAGAAGGCACTGAAAAAGCGTCAAAGGGCCCTTGAGTCATCAAATGTGGACACTAATGATGGAAGAAGAAACCAGGAGGGCAGTGAAGCAACCTCATCGATTGGGGCATGATTTTAGTGATTCAGAGGGTAAAGTAGACTGATTACTTATTTTATTGATAAATAATTTTCAAAAATTTGTTGAAGGGATTCTTCAAATATCTTTATATTACATGTTACACTGAATATATTTTAGTGAATCAGTTGATATTTACAGTGAAATCATAAGTTGAACTACATTATTTAATTTTTTGTACATTGATTTGGAATGGTTGCACAATTTCTACTTGAATAAATATAAATATCTTCAAACTCTACTTACATAAATATCTTCAAATTCTACTTGCATAAATATCTTCAATTTTTAATAGTAAAACTATATATTGTAGAGGAAGAAAAAGACCTACAACACCACCTACCTATGATCCTTGTAAGCATTATACAAAACACTATTTAACATGTAGGTTTCTTGGTAAATTCAAAATTAATTGATCATATGCTTCAATAATGGTTAGGATGCTTGCCTCTAGTGCCGTAAGTTATTGGTTCGACCCTCAGCCGGATCAAACCTAAGACTTGAAAATAAGTATTTGCTTCTACTCCGCCAAGCACGACGACGAGACGAGCATAAATCTTCGGAAGCTAGTGGTGACAAATCGGAGACAAAGGGACCCCAAATCACAATCAGTAGCAAAGAAAGCAGATCTCCTAGTGACCAAGGCACCGTTCACCAAAATGACATTCCAATTTCCGAATGCTCATTACATTGTATACGTTTAAGTGGCCATTGTTATATCAAAGTTCGTTTCTGTGTGTGTAATATTTTAACGTTGTTTTTCCGTTGTGACGTTTGTTTTCTCTTATACTAGTATTTGAGTTTGAATTTACATTACTTTAAGACGTGTCACGGTACTTTTCTATCCCAAATTCACGTGTTTGGTTTTGATGTTATATTTGTTATTCTTAGTGGATTTTGTCTAATGATTAGTCCGTTCCTGTGTGTGTAACATGTTAATTTTGTGTCTTTGTATTCCTCTTATATTTAATGCGTTTCCCTCAGTTATAGTTTGTTACCACAATTTTTTTTCACAGAATATGGACATAATATTCAAGCTTGATACAGTTCTAAATTTGGATACTGATTAAATATTTGACACATTATAGATTTCTGACACAAAGTAGTTTTAAATGCGACACTTTATTTCATTAATGGTCTTATATTCAAAATCTAATTTCATGGTTAGATTGAGCATATCAAAATAAAGTGCTTCGCTGAGCGCAGCTGTATTTGCCCGTAGATGTCCAATCCTGAAGTTGGGGCAAAAATGGACACATTATTCAAGCTTGCAGTTTAGATGATTCATCCGAAAACTATTTAATTACAATTCCCAAAAAGACCACCAATTAAATCAAGTTTCTGTCATGGAACACTTGCAGATTTAGGAATTAGTAGAAATACACTGGTACAGATACAACGGTTAGATTGATTGATTGTTGGTTGCTTAACGTCCAGTGGCAAATATTTCATGCATGATCAGGACGAGTACAAGTTCAGAATATATACAATAGATATGTCGATACGATTCTAATTGAATATTTCGTTAAGGGTAGACTAGATTTGTTTTAGTGGTTGAAGACTATAAACCCTAGTTATCACACACAAAATTTTATAATATTTCGAAGATATGCATTTTCATCAATTAGACTCAATTTTAATATACTTCCTAGGAAATGACACTCTTCCGGAGCACCTGATATCACCCCTAGTTTTTGGTGGGGTTCGTGATGTTTATTCTTTAGTTTTCTATTTTGTGTCATGTGTACTATTGTTTTTCTGTTTGTCTTTATCTTTTTTAGCCATGAAGTGGAAGGTATTATGGACATAATTGTGCAAATCGTGATACAAGCATGAAATTGGGTATAAAGGTTTGCTAAATGATACTTATACAAAATCCGCTGCTGGCCAGAAAAAATAATCAATTTTTCAAGATGGCCACCATACATTTTGGAAATGGCGTCATTACAAATTGGCAATAATTCGTTAATCCTTTCAAAGGTGTTTTATATGTATAATCCAATGTTAGAATTGATAAAAAGTCAATGACAGTTCCTAAATTACGACTAGACAATACATTAATGAAACTAAAGGTGACTTCCGGTTTCAAAATTCCGGCAAAAAGTCAAAAATTTCAAATTTATACTTTCAAGCATCTTCAGAAGGAATGTAAATTCTTGAACGATGTGTTATTGGTATAATCCAATGTAAGTTATGAGAAAACGTTAATAACAGTTCCTAAGGTGACTAAACAACACATAAATGAAGAAAAATAGTGTTTTCCGGTTTTTAAATTGAGGCAAATACGTAAATAATATGTTTATAAATTCCATCAAGTTAATAAGTGATAATACTCTTTGTTAAGTTTAAATGCCAAGTTTGGTTTGACAGACAGATTGCGTATCTTAAAATTATCTGACAGTTACATAAACAACCCGTACAAGGAAGGCCCGAACGGTAGTATTTACAGTTACCAACACAGCTGGATTTTTGCCTCCGCATTGCAAAAGTTCGTGACACGAGGATGCAAGGGCAATCACAGAAGACCATTTCGGTTTTCAACTGTCATTGATTCTTTCTTTCATCAAACCCCAGTGTTCATGACTTGGTACATGTACCTGTCGAATACATAAATCAGGCTGAACCCGAACAACTCCTCCTTGATTTACTTCTCTTTTGATGTGCTCTGGAAAAGAACCTTTTGTAGACGGATTTGCACCACATCACATTCCTGGCAAAGCTGACCTGTTTCCTTTCCTACGACAGTTAGACAAAGTGTCACATCCACTGAAATTCCAGAATTTACATAATTATCAATTATTTTATTGCCAATCAAGAAGATGATTACCTTTCATTATCCAAAGAAAGCTACATATGTAAATCATGCAACAACAGTCTACTAAAGCTGGCCAATAAGCAATCCCTCTATTCGGTTAATAACCAACACATTGACATTCACTTTCTTTTTTCTTCATTCCAAAACTACCTTCGTACTGTTCAAACAAATCTTGAAAACTTTCCCCTTACACATACTTACCACTTTGTACTGGACCATTTGTTATCTAATAAACCTGTTTTACTGTCCCAAGCCTTTGATTATTTTAAAGATAAATATTTCAGTCTTTGCACAGAAAACGGCACAAGCAACGAAGCCGACACTAACACGGTGCTGAAAAGAACAGCCGCTTGGCTTAAAATTGTTCTTGAAGACGTATTTGACAATCTGATAGAGTTTCACTCGTACAAGAGTAAGTCCTTTGTTGTAAACAAGAAAAAGGGGACTATTATCTTGGAGAAAAGACGCCAATCTAGTCACCATGCTACATGATATCTTTTTAGACAACTTAAAATACAAAGAGAGGACAGATTCGCCTTTTAACCAAATAGGACCTCCAGATTTAAACGACACTAGGCCCTATAATGAATATAATGAATATTCCACCGTGTTGCAAGACTTGTCTACAAGATTGCAAGATTTGAGTTCAAAATTTAAGTACGACTTCAAAAGTGTTGATCTATGTAATTTGAATTTCATTGATATTGCCAAAACAATTGACCCTGGAACTTCCATTACTTTTTGTCACAAACAAAACACGAATGGCAATCTAACAAACACATTAACTTTTTTGACACTCCACTTATACCACCTGACTGCCATACATCTCCTCATATACGAAACAGAGTATTAAGAACCCTGTTTACAATATGTCATAACCTATTCCAAGTGACTAAGGGTGAGTGTGCAAACCCGCTACATATTCTGTTAGGAGACACCGTAGACTCGTATAGTGGCTCAAGTTAACTCAGTACAATTTTGAATACGTTTGGAATCCTTTCTTCCAAAATAAAATGTCGTCAACACGTATCAGCCATAGTTGAAGAGAAAATAAGTACGAAATTTCCAGAAGATCTTGACCGAGCTACTTTCACTGTAGTTTCAATTGACAATATTGATGTAGGACAGCCTCATGCATCAGCTAAAATAAATGACCCACAAAGAGGTATACATGCTACATCGTACTAGGCTCTACAGCCTAAACCAAATACGCTCAATATTAGGTCATCTGAAACTTTGACAACAGGTAATCGGCTCTCTGTGCTTTCTTTTCTCCAAAATGACGTTGAACAGCTTGAGGTTACTAACATCAGAAAAAAATTGTTTGAATTCATTTTGCAGAAGAACTGTATTGAAAATTCAGACATGTGCATCCCTGACCTTAAAAATTATTTATCCCAATTTGAAAATAAACAAACAGAATAAGCTAACGTTGTTTATCAAGGAGTTTTAAATGAACCATGCGATAACAAAGAGACCATAAAACATGTTTTGGAAAATATCCACAGTTTGTTTGATATTGACAAGTCAAAAAGTCACATGATAATTGTTGGAGATGCAAAAACCTTTGACATTTTTTTGTAAATTAAAAATGCATATACTTTCTTGGGTATTACCATTTCCAGGTGACTGGCATATATTAAAATCAAAGTGATGGATATCACTCATGGAAAGATTAGAACAGTAGTTTCAATTATTTCATATTAAGGTATGGTGGGGAAAAATTAACCTTCATAAAGCACTATTGCTGAAAATTGCATTTGTCTTTAGAATGAAACTTGCGTCTTCAGTATGAGGATAAAATGAGCTCAAATTAAATATAGGTCTCAAATTTGCACAATTTTTATCTAAACTGCAGTTTATATTTCATGGAAATTATCATGATTATGTTGCCGGTTCTGTACATGTTTAAAAAAAATCCATTGTTTTAGGGCATTTTGTAAGTTAAAACAGAGGTTATATGGCATGGAAGATAAAAAGTTTAAAGTGCCTTTTGATCAATTTTTAAAGTATTTTTCAACACAGCGCATTGCAAATGAACTTTTTCAATGTAAACCAATCAAAAAAATATTTTAATGAAATGTGGATTCTTTATTGAATGCAAATAATATATATTTACTTTTAATAAAAATTCAAATGACTAAAATAGACAAAATTTTAAAACTGTTTCAAGCCAATTCCTGATTAATAAAAAAGTGAACTAATCTAAATTGTTGATTAATTACAGATGATTATTGGCTATTTATCAAGTAAATCATAGGCCATACTTGAATACCTTTAACATGTTTTATATATTCATATTTTCTTTTTTAAGATCTTATTAATGATGATCCATTAATCATTTATCTTTCAGATATAATTTACAGAATCACTTTATGTAATGTAGATCAAAAGTAATTTGCAATAAATAAATTTATCACCCTTATAAATATCAAATATATAATATACACATTTGTGTATTCAATTATGAGGTCAAGTACTTGTTTATTAAGAATAAGATGCATATTGGAGTGGTCTGTACAATTATGTAAGACTGAGGATGATAGGTAATGTGGTCAATTTGATTGGCAGTTTAGGAGGTGGGGCATTGTAATTAAAGGTCCACCTTGTCTCTGATTGTTTAGTGATAATGAAAGTTGTCAATCATACTAGTTGAATCAATATCCACTTACCTAATCAAAATGTTTTTAAAAAAGCCTGCACATCAACACACCTTAATGACATACATTCTTGAATGAACTGCTCCAATAATATATCCAGTTTTTTCAGTTTATATGTGTATTATGTGCAAATACATGAGAACCATAGGGAACTATATTTTTAGTGTGATTACATTTAGTAACAGTAGGTAACCTGTCCTGTTGTAAGGGAGGGTGGTGCCTAAGTGAAGATTTAGAACAAGTTATAATCTTTCCAAAAATGTACAATCCGTTTTATTTAAAATTAATTTTGATGCCGGTCTCAAAGAGATAGCAAAAATTAATCACAAAAAAGATGGTCTTTTAACTGTTCTTGAACAGGGCTCCAATTTTTAATACAAATTTCAAAACTTAACGCGTAGACACTTTGTTTTAAGTGTACCAGAAATAGAACGCGCTCGACTACAGTATGGCATAGGACGTCAGAGAAGTCATCTCTCCTTACAATGGACAGACATTGAGTTTCGAGAATATTTGCACAGCTGTTTTCCAGCACTAAAAGGACATAGTTATGAAATCTTGTATTCAGGTAGATGCGGCTTACTACACAGCATTCCCCAACAAATAAACACGCCAGATGGAATTAGGGTATATCTTGAGAATGTTCGTAAAGGAAGTCAGATATCTTTGTTTATTCGACCAGATAAGCTTGTGAACAAATTAGAGGCGAATATTATTTTTTTGTTTTAAAATAAATAAATGTATGCTGCTGTCCATGTATTTTTGTTTGCTTTTCATCCCACCAGGCTAAGAATTCATTCCTCTCATAAGAATATTATTCAAATCTTAAATGACAGACATAATTAGTCTCCGCAGAGTCGATTATCAAAAGTCTACGGAGACGTAAGATACGGTACGTTGATATTCGAGATCGGTGTATCTTATATCATAGTTACTATTACTTAAGTGTAATAAAGAAATACTGCCTTGTACAATAGTTATCAAAGGTACCAGGATTATAATTTAGTACGCAATACGCGCGTTTCGTCTATATAAGACTCATCAGTGACGTTCAAATCAAAAATATGTATAAACCCAAACAAGTACAAAGTTGAAGAGCATTGAGGATCAAAAATTCCATAAAGTTGTGCCAAATACGGCTAAGTTAATCTATGCCTGGGATAAAAAAAAATCATTAGTTTTTCAAAAAGTTCAAAGTTTTGTATACAGAAAATTTATAAAAAGACCACATTATTGATATTCATGTCGTCCGCAAACCGTCAACTTGGAGTTCACAACATGAACCGTATTGGACAAGCGTAAACTTCTAGGTTCATCCGACTTGTATACCAAAACGTTTTGGACACGTGTGTAAACTTGTAGGGTACATGAAAGACGGAAACGGTAAATTGTACAAATGTGTACTAATACATGCAGCTTAATTATCTTTGATAAGCTTCCTTTTTCATGGATGATAACAATGAAGTCTTCAAAACAACCGCATTGTGCATACTACTATATACCTTTGCATATTTTACATGCGTGAGTTATCAAGAAAGAAAAAAAGTACAATTTATAAGATTTCTGAGTACTGTGTCATGCGTCAGTTAAAAATCGTTTGAACTCTTTAATTAGAAAAACAAAGTAAAAAAAATTCCCATTTGTAAGCTGATTTTATCTGTACTCGTCTTGTTTTTATTCGCATTTTTCTTTATTAATAAGTAAAACATTTTAAGTTAGGTCACAAGGAAACAAATCTTTAGCATGTTTAGAAACTATTCTGTGCTGAAGTGAACTTAAAAGGCTGCTGCATATGGTTGACATTCTTGAAGTTATTCAATTTCAATTGATAAATATATTATTATCATTTAGGAAAATGCATCACCTTCCGCTCCAAAAAGAAGGCATGTTTCTTTCGCATTTGAATTTTAGACGATTGATTTATAGTAACTGTTGTAGTTTAACGCCACTGTTAGTATTTTTTTGATGGCGAAGAAAGCTTGAGTACTCTGAAAGAACCAACACATGTATGTGGTATCTCAATCTCCTAACAAAGAATAAGGACTTTATTTAGATTGACGTTGGTGCATGTTATGACGTGAAACATGGAATCCGGATAGACATGACCCCACCAACATCCCCAACCGAGGTGGAAACTAGAGTGTCTACTTTGACTGCCCCTGTTGTACATACAGGTTGCTAATACTCAAACTAACCCACCAAAAGACAGATAACTGCAACTACCAAATAAGCTGTTATGAAGGTAAGCTTATTTAATAATTCTTTTGATTTCATATAGTGAGTGTTTCGGGGGCGGGCTGTTCTTAAAATAACTGTCGCCCCGTACCCTCTTCTCTTGTCCACATAAGTGTAAGCAGAAATATGCTGAGAAATAAGCAGAAATATGCTGAGAAATGGAAGATAAACAGACATCTGAAATTAATACATAAATACAGTAGAGAGATGGTTTCTGCATTTGAAATTCCTGTTTTGAAAGAGGAAAACATGAACTTTGTTTGTCCTGGAAATGTGTTGTATCGAAAAGTGTCTACAGTAAAGACCGAAGCTAGGGACGCAGCTAGAAAGGCTAGACAAGATTATATCAGAAAACAAAATTTACCGGTTCGTGACCAATCGTCCGGAGATCTGCAAGTGTGTAGATGCCTTTATGTGGATTAGCTAAGATTGTTAAAAGGTGGCGAAGTTTAGTTTGATCGTTAATAAACAACTCTTTGATGGGTCCGTAGGTGGCCTGTTGCGAGGCAAAATGTTTGTCTCTATCAAATATACCCTCATTATCCAGTGGCAGTTCAAATTTCCCTCAATTGATGACAAGACATAGCTATTGTATTTATTGTGAACTAGTTCTCGCCCTGAATATGCATGAAATATTTGCCAATGGACGTTAAGCAACCATCGATCAATCTATGTTGGGATGTTATACTATTGTTTCAGAAAAAGGGAGAAGGTTTGCTACCTTTAAAACGTTTAATCCCACTGCAAATGCTTGCACCTGTCCTAAGTCAGGAATCTGATGTACAGTAGTTGTCGTTTATTTATGTAATTTATACGTGTTTCTCGTTTTTTATACAGATCAGATCGTTGGTTTTCCCGTTTGAATGGCTTTACACTATAATTTTTGGGCGCTTAATAACTTATTGTTCGGTGTGAGCCAAGGCTCCTTGTTGAAGGACGTATATTGACCTATGATTGTTTACTTTCAATTGATAAATTGTTATTTGGATTGAGAGTTGTCTCCTTGGCACTCGCACCAAATCTTTCACTATTCATTATATACTTAAATATTTTTTTGTTTATTTAGATCGAGATTTGTGTATGTTGCGACGTTAAACATGGCATCCGTGCATCAGAGATAGGAAAGTTCACAATCCTGGGTACAGGATCAGAAGAAATGATGGAGGCAATATTAGAAGACAAAGAGGACGAGATGAGTGCTCGTCCTAACGAACCACAAATGACCCACACCCAAGATAGTGGCAAATATTTCATGCATATTCAGGACGAGAACAAGTTCACAATAAATACAATAGGTAGGCTGATACAATGGAGGCCATCTGGGATGATGGTCGGAGATATTTGGACTGCCAACGGAAAAAGAGGGTATATTGGATAGGGACAGACATTTTGCATTGCAACAGGCCACCTACGGACCCCTCAGAGCGTTGTTGCAAGGGTTCTTAACGTTTAAAGAGCGTGGTACTCTCTTTAAACGAGGCATAGGATTTTACGTCCCCCTTCTGCCCGGACGTGACTGCGAACTTGATACATCCCGCACATCCAAACGGACGCCCCACTTCGGCAAGCATTTGCCGGTCGGGAGAAGACCAAGTGACCATATTTCTATACCCCAGTCACCCTTTAGAGTCCCAACATATAAAAAACTTATTGTCTTTGGTTGCATCATTATAATAAACAAATGGTCGAAAGGGAGAGTCAATGTATAAGAAAAATTTGATATATTTACTTTTTCAAACAAATATTCATATGAAAGTTAAGGAAATATGTCATTACACTTGAAAAAAGAAGATTGATATAATTTAATTGGCAACATGAAGCCATTTAACTACCAAGCCTCTTTGTTAATTTAACAATTATTTGATCAACTTTGATATTTTTTTAAATAAGTTTTGTTATCAAAGTTGATTTATATACAATAGTTAATTAGTTTGGGGAAAAGTATTTTAGTAGATATAAGCGGTTTTAATTCAAAGAAAATGATCAGAATAGAAATTAATGTGAATTTTAGTCAATACTTTGTTGATTTATTTTACCCTGTAAACGTCAAAATGTATTTCCTATTACCTGTGTGACGTAAAAAATAATTGTCACTTCATGTACTAACTTTCTGTCGTACAGGTATTATCCACGATCTTCAATTAAGACTATCTATAAGTTTAATAAGTAGCTAGCTTTGCCGCATTGACTCATATCTACTAGTTTTCTTATAAAAAATAACCCGCATCATCATCATGAAGATTATTATCCGACGCATGTGAAAGTGAGGTTTTGACAGTTTATTTCTTCCTGAACGAATTCGTAATCGATGCAATTAGTTACTGACCAATAATTTTCAACGGTAACGGAAAATAAACTTGTCGGTTATAGTATGAATAAATCCAGATACGAGTCATTTTTCAAAAACAGTCAAATTGAAATTAATTTAAAGAAAACATATGTAAAAATATGGTACCATGAAAATAATAGAAATAAGAAACATGTTAGCAATGAACGATAATAACCGTTGCATTTATTATAATGTATTAATTCTGACCACTTAATGTGAACAAAATATCAAAAAATAATTTTGATAGCTTTATTTCTCAACTTCAAATAAAGATATATTTGTAAAAATTTGTTTATCATCATAATTGCATTGGGTTCATTGATAAACTAACCTTCTGTGTTCTGATATATCCATTATCTATAAATTAAGCGTAACTCAAGAACTGATAAGATATTACACTTTTATTCACACACTTGTTTGTCAAAAAAACATCACTCACTAAGTGTATAGGCACACGTTAAATGATTTATCATCTTCCAAAGAATTATTTGATGTTGAGTTAAATCATATATTTTCCGATAAAAGTTATGAGTTATGTACATAGTCATTTCAATATTGTTGGAAACTGTTTAGTACTTAAAAGGAGGGAAATCTTCTTCCTCCCCTCCCCCTTCCACGATTAAAACGATGTGTCGTCCTCGATGGGATGGTTCACGGAAGCCTCTCAACTCTCGTAACTCATCCTGGAGTTTAGATATAGTATTTGCTTCAGTTTCCGGTTTCACGGTACTAGGTGTAGACATGTTTCTAATAGCCCGCAGATATCGTTCATTCCATATCTCTTTCTTTTCCTTTACTAGGAATGTCAACCTTTTTAGACAAGCGCCTTCTTCTGCACTTCAACGACCTATCATTTGCTCTGTTTCCTCAAGCAAGTTGGATATGCCGGATAACAAGCTCTTGTGGTGCTCCTTGCGCATTTCAACAAGTCTATTTAGAAATTGTTCACAGAGTTGACTTTTAATGATATCCAGATTTTCGTTAAAAAACGAATTAGAACCTTGGTCCAATGATGGTGTGAAATTAACTGTTAGTCTGATATAACTTGGAAGTTGTGTCGAATCGACCTTACCAAGACTTATGTTAAGGTAGCTACCTGGTGTATCTTTCTGAGTTTGTTTTCCAACTCCTCCAAACACTGCGTGACTATTCCTTCCTTTTCAGGATAAACATTTGAAATATATGCACAATCCATTTTAAAGTCAAAAGATATTTCTCCCAATGATGGAGTTTCTTATGTCTTAATAGTTCCACTGCAAGAAATAAATTCCTGCATGCTAGCATCTTCTTTTTCAAAATTTGGTCCTTCAGAGGGATTTTTCTGTTTGTTAATACCTCCCTTGGTATTCTCCATAGTGTTTTCAAGACAGAAATTACACATAAAGAACAATATCTTAAAACACTGCGATAAATTAAAGGATGACGAAGAGGCAAAACTGTTACTTGATATAAAGACCTGTTTGCTTTCTGTAGGCATAAAAACTTGAAAGACACAGTAACATCAGCAACTCTGAATAATTAATATGTGACAGACTATGAAAATAGATTCTATACTTTGTTCGTTAAATTGAAAAACAAGGTTAAGTAGATAAAGAGTATAGAAAAATATTAGTCAGACAGATCATGAAGTGTCGAGCCCCTTATAAAAATTACAGTATTTTAATAATAAGTGTCACTATGCAATGGCTTGGGCTCCTGACGATGGACATGGCCATGGTCAATAAGTTAATTTTAATTGGTCTAAATAGATGTTCGAAACACCTTATGATCCATGGAGTTGGGGTGCTGGGATAATGGATAGGCTTTGACAACGATTTATTGAAATAAATTAATTGCAGTTCATATTTTATTTGCAGTTCAAATATAGTGTATTTAAGCAATAATTACAAGCGTCTATTACCGCCTTTGACTTTGGGGGAAACCAATAAGATTTAAATAGTCTTTTATTTGTAAATTTCTGTAAAAACTTCTAATTAAAGGAGAAGGCACAACTCTGAAAGTTGTTTAGCAGGAGCAATCAAAGCGTAGTGTAAAATAAATTGAATAAATAAAGTTACTGTGAATGACCATCAAAGATTTGCAATTTTCTGCTAACTTGTTAACCACTTTGTGATTTGTCTTTCATGACTTAAAAATTCAATGATGCTTTTGAAACTACAAAAATAAATACTGACATGATACCATCTGTTTAGTTTAAGATACTTATGATATAATAAAAAAAATGATACCTAATGATATGAATTTTTAACCCTTAATATATAATAGATCATTAAATAGTGACTTTACTATTAGCTAATCAGCCCTTGCTACATATGCATACACTTAGTATTTTAATTGAAAAGAGTGCAATAAGTAGCTATCTGTCTTCCACTGAAATTTCATTACTGACTAATACAGAAACGACTATGCTTAAATTAATTTTATTGTTACCTTTTTAATGTTTAAAATGAAGTGTATAAACGTCCAAGTATGAAAAAATATCTTGTTAAAAATCAGCTGTTTATCCCAATCATTAGTTACTACGCATACTAGTACAAGTATTATTTTCTGGTGCCACATGTTGAGCAGGATCGGCCCACACTTCCAAAGCTCATGAGATAAAATGATCCCAGAATTTGTTGTGTTATGTGTCAGTCTATAGCTTTAATACATGTTATGTTTTATGTACTGTTGTTTGTCTGTTGTCTTCATTTTGGCATGGCATTGTTTATTTTAAAACGACTTAAAAGTTTGAATATTCTTTTGTACCTTTTTTTGCTTCTGTTTGATATATTGATAAATCTATTGTCACTGCAGGGACTGAAAGCTTAAGAAGGCCGGGCCCCTCAAACAACTACTTCTGATCGAATAAGAGCAATGTACAGAAAGATTACTTTTCAAGAAAAAGAAGTACTGTAGCCTGCTTACACTATCATTATCTAATATCACTCAAAAAACCTCACACTCTCATTTTCTATGTTCAGTGGACCTTGAAATTGGGATCAAAACTAATATTTGGCATTAATATAAGAAAGATCATATCATACGCATATAAAAAAAACACATGCGTGCTTAGCTTATCCTGAAGCGAGACAATCAGACAGACGGACTAACAGATACACAGACTGAAAAACATAATGTCTCAATATTGAGCATTAAAAAAATGTTCTTAGGACTGAGTATGAATTTATATCAGTAAATTTAATAAGAACAAGAATAAGAATATTTATTATTCCCATCCAGGTCCCCTGGTGGGTAGCATGACCTAAACACATAAAACAATAATTCATGATTTGTAACTTCATAAAATTCAGGATCCTGTAATTCAGTTGTTATCGTTTGTTTATGCATAAAATATGTTTGTTTTTCGTTCATTTTAGGAAATAAGTAAAGCCGTTAGCTTTCTCGTTTGAATTGTTTTACAATGTCATTTAAGGACCTTTTATAGCCGGCTATGCGGTATGGGCTTTGTTCATTTTGGAAGGACGTACATTGACCTTCAAAATTCTGACAGATGGATCTCCATACTAAAAAATCGCATGCATTTAATTTCAGTCAGTACAAAAACCATACAATCATAACAACGTCTTATTTTATTATTATATAAAAGAAGTCGTGCAATAATCATGATAAAAAAAATGGCCAATAAATCAAGACCACTAAGAACAAGGACATACAGAATACACAATATTTTTTTATTTTTTTTTAATTCTTCATCCTCTATTACAACAACCTACCTATTGTATTTATTGTTAACCTGTTCTCGTCCTGAATATGCATGAAATATTTGCCACTGGACGTTAAGCAACCAACAATCAATCAATCATCCTCTTCCTCGTCTCTATTATACTTTCCATTCTTATCTAAGCCTTGGTCTAGAATGTCTTCAACAATGCTAGAGGCAGACACACCACTTTCATTTCCGTTGTCACTATTTTCAGGTATATAAATTGTTTGCAATAACTTTTGAAGTTATACAACAAGCTTTCCTTAAAGAGTCCGTTCCCTTCTGCAGTTCATGGTGCATAATGGTAAGCTCATCCTCCTCTTTGGCAATCTTCCTAATTTTTCCTTTTCATTAACTTCAGGATCCTCTTTAATGTCTTTTATTCTTCTTAACACGGATTTAATATCAGTTTTGGCCCTGTTTACACTTTCTGTTACTTTTCATATTGGCTTTGTCTGCTTTTCATTGAAAGTTTGCCCCCTTTTCGCCGGAGCGGCAATCGGTGAATCGACCTCTATAACACCAATGCTTGCATCTAAAGCGTTATAGCGGTCCCAAGCTACCTCAGCCATGCCAATACCAGTTGTTTTATTTTGACCCCTTAATGCTGGATCTTTATTAGCTCTTTTAATTTTGAGTTCATGAACTCCATTTTCTTCCTGCTTAGTCCATACAATTTTTCTTCATCAAAAGGAGATTGCAGTCAATTTTGTCTTAAAAAAAATAGAAAGTAAAATCAATTGTATTTCGTTCCTACAGAACAAAGAAACAAGTGGTACAAACTAAATACATGGTAACACTATATGGCACTGAAGGTACAGGGAAGAATTATAATTCTTAACCAGTGACATTGTGCTATATGAATCTAACTATTTTAATATAAAATACATACATTTACTTGTTTCTGATAGAAATTTAATAATACAGTAACAACTTCTTTTTCTTCTATAACCAAGTGCGGATTTGTAATCACATAAGCAACACGACGGGTGCCACATGTGGAGCAGGATCTTCTTACCCTTCCGGAGCACCTGAGATCACCCCAAGTTTTTAGTCGGGTTTGTGTTGTTTATTCTTTAGTTGTCTATGTTGTGTCATGTGAACTATTGTTTTTCTGTTGTCTTTTTCATTTTTAGCCATGGCGTTGTCAGTTTGTTTTAGATTTATGAGTTTGACTGTCCCTTTGGTATCTTTCGTCCCTCTTTTAAAACTTTCACATCAATTTTATATAGTTTATTTGTCCGTTCATCAATGTAAATTTAAAAGAAAAAGTTACAGGTACATGTATCAATCAGCTTTAATTTCGTCAAATTGTATGCACTTGTCATTTTACCACATGAAAGACGAGAAATTTAAAAAGGAATAAATGGTAAAGAAATTGTTTGTGAGCATTTGTGGGATGCGATTTCAGCATAGTCTTTAATAAATTTGCGGTAGTAACCTGATAGTCCAAGAAATGCACGAACGTCCTTGAGACGTTTTGGTATCGGATAGTCTTTGATGGCACTTATTTTATCCGGATCCGGTAAAATACCGTCACTGCTTACTATGTGTCCCAAATATTTAAACTTAATATTTAATACATGCACATTTCTTCTTTTAGAGAACCACTGAATTGAATGAAACCAAACAAGGCATAAATGAGTCTTTCCTAATGAGGTTCTGGCGAATTGTTGTTACTTTGTAGCCAAATTTTATCTTTTTTTTATATGAATTCAAAAACCCAGGTGTTTCAGGTGAGCGATACAGGCTCTTCAGAGCCACTAGTTCTTTATATCAACTGATTAAAAGTCATCAGTTATTTTCTTGACCAAGTGCTTATATTTTGCACTCTTTTCACCTGTAAAAGCATCTCCTAAAACATACTGTTGTAAAAATCCTAAGCACTGATTATATCTTCTAGGATAATTTAGATTGAAAACACAAAAACATGCCATTCAAATCATAAAACTGCTTTATCAAATAGGTTTTAATGAAAAATGTGTTAATAAAGCGGTTGAAGTTTTACTGGTAAATTAAAATCAATTATCTATAAAGTGTGGCAAATTTTGGTATCAACTTATACAATAATCAAAAAGGTGGTAAATTTTACTGAAACATTGTCTTTAAAGCAGCTGTAGTTTTGTTGGTACATTAAATACAATAATATATATATAAACTCAAAACACTTATCACGCAGTTGAATGGTCATTAGACATAAATAGAAATATATAATTCAATTAAATGTAATATTGAAAACAAAAGGGTTGTTTACTCTTTTATGTTTAAAAACACATATGTGCCCAAATTATTTTGTTGTTCTAGCCTTTTTTTGCTAGAATTATTTCACGTTATAACATCTTTAAAAAATAATAAACATAAGGAACAATACTAACATAAATGTGAAAGTACGACTTTAAAAATCATCTCAAATAGTCGCACAGGTATTAAATTAATAAATGATTACAGTACATATACAGTCGATTACCGTCATATATGTAAAGCGTGTACAACACATTACGTTCTATATATGAACGTCACTCACGTATACAGTTTTATCGGACAAATGTTTAATTCACGCCGATACGGTAAATCTCCGGATTACATCCATAATTTACTGTGAAACACCAAATAAACGATTAACCTCGCGGCTTTTTGCCGAATAGGTCTACCAGTGTAAAATTACCCGGTCAAAAAGATATTATTGTTATAAAATTATACACTGACTTCTAAAAAAAACTTCTTCGTTGTCGTCTAGCCGGAACTGTATCTTGGTATGACCTAATCCTACAGATTGTAGTGAAATGATGGTGTTCTTGTTGCGTTCACGTCTGACAGGCACACAAATTGACCTGTCCAGGTTCTCACCTGCTGTTTACTTCTGGTCCTTCCCGTGGTTCCGCTCCTCGCTGGCCGAAACAGTTGTGTTACTTTAAATGTCGAAAATTCCCCAAGGGTGACTGGGGAATAGAAATATGGTCACTTGGTCTTCTCCCGACCGGCAGTAAAACGCTTGCCGAAGTGGGGCGTCCGTTTGGCTGTGCGGGATGTATCAAATTCGCAGTCACGTCCGGTCAGAAGGGGGACGTTAAATCCGATGACTCGTGTAAAGAGAGTGCTACACTCTTTGCACGTTAAGAACCATTGCAACAACTCTTTGAGGGGTCCGTAGGTGGCCTGTTGCAAGGCAAAATTTCTGTCCCTATCCAATATACCCTTATTTTCCAGTGGCAGTCCAAATTTCCCCGACTATCATCCCAGATGGCCTCTATTATATCAACCTACCTATTGTATTTATTGTGAACTTGTTCTCGTCCTGAATATGCATGAAATATTTGCCACTGGAAGTTAAGCAACCAACAATCAATCAATCATTAAATGTCGAAAACATAACTATGACCATCTTTGAATTTTTAGTTGCAAAAGACTGTAACAATAATATGTAAGATCAATTGTCTGGTTACCTTGTGCATTTAAACTAGACTCGAATTTCATCCACGACATTGCGGGACCGTGAATGAGTTAAGTACCCATTTGGCAAGTACCCACGATTGATTTTCAGCCTATTCATGCTGTTAATAAGTTTGGATTAATGTTGCCCTGTTGTTTCAGAGGAGATTTTTTTTGTAAAAGCCTTAAAAATTGACTATAAAGGGCAATAACTACTGAAGGGATCAACTGACCATTTCGGTTATTTGACTTATTTGTAAATCTTACTTTGCTGAACATTATAGACAAAACAGAAATAAAGATTTAGTGATTGATTGTTGGTTGCTTAACGTCCAGTGCCAAATATTTCATGCAAATTCAGGACGAGAACAAGTTTACAATCAATACAATAGGTAGATTAATACGATAGAGGCCATCTGGTATATTGATCATTTTCATGCATTTCACTGTAAATTTGACATTTTTTTCATAATTGTATTTGATGTAACCTTCATCTGTCAATTGATCAAGACAAATGTATAATATGTATTGATAATTGTATTTTATGTTACCTTAAATCGGTCATTTGATCAAGACAAATTTATTATATGTATTGATAATTGTATTTGATTTTAACTTAAATCGGTCATATGATCAAGATAATTTCTAAGATGTATTGACAATTGTATTTGAAGTCAACTTGAACCTATGAAACCTTTATTATAAAAATGTAATATTTTTCAGTAATTGTATAATAATTGTACATAATGAAACAGCAAACCTGTTATTGGTATATTGATCATTTTAATACATTTTACTGTTAATTTGACATTTTTTTGGATAATTGTATATGATGTTAACTTAAATCGGTCAATTCATCAAGACAAATTTATTATATGTATTTATAATTGTATTTGATGTTACCTTAAATCGGTCATATGATAAAGATGATTTTTTAAAATGTATTGACAATTGTATTGACATTTGTCAATGCATATTAGCAAAATTGTCTTGATCAAATGACCGATTTAAGGTAAAATTATATTTACAGTAAAATGTTGAAAAATTATCAATAAAAGTCATATCTGAATGAATAACCAAAAAGTAGTAAAATTTACTGAAATTTTTTTAATGAGAAAATGTTGCAATTTTGAAATGAAACTATTCTTGTTTCAATTTTACTTTTAATACATTTGTCAATACATATAACAAAAATGTCTTGATCAAATGACCGATTTAAGGTAATATCATATACAGTTATTAAACAGGTCAAATTAACAGTAAAATGTTGAAAAAATATCAATATTGGTAAAAATGAATGAATATCAAAAAATAGTAAAATTTACTGAAAAATTTACCGAGGAAATGTGGCAATTTCTAATTAAAGCTGTGGTGTTTCAATTTTACTTCTAATACATTTCTCAATACATAGTTGAAAATTGTCTTGATCAAATGACCGATTTAGAGTAAAATCATATACAATTATCCAAAAAAATGTCAAATAGACAGTAAAATGTTGAAAAATTATCAACAAAAGTCAAATCTGAATGAACATTCAAAAAGTAGTAAAATTTACTGAAAAAATGCTAATGAGAAAAAGTTGCAAAAAGATCAAATGACCGATTTAAGGTTACTTCATATACAGCTATCAAACAGGTCAAATTTACAGTAAAATGTTGAAAAATATCAATATTGGTAAAAAGGAATGAATATAAAAAATAGTAAAATTTACTGAGAAACTGTTATCGAGGAAATGTTGCAATTTTTTATTAAAGCTGTGGTGTTTATTTTGTAGAATTCAGTTCAGAGCGCTCAAGTGGAGAGGGTACTTATAGAACAAAACTATAACAACAAGAAAAGAGAAAAAAAGAAGGAAGAGAAAAAGAAAGAAGATGTTAAAAAAGATAAGAAAATGATTAA
This sequence comes from Mytilus galloprovincialis, assembly GCF_965363235.1. Taxonomy (NCBI): domain Eukaryota; kingdom Metazoa; phylum Mollusca; class Bivalvia; order Mytilida; family Mytilidae; genus Mytilus; species Mytilus galloprovincialis. The sequence continues at coordinate 24,999,755 of NC_134848.1, read as the reverse complement.
AAAGCATTTCCAAATAGTTGACAGGATGTTGAAAAGACACAGCAAACAGGTAAAGATACAGGTAGAGAAAGAAATGCAGAGGAGAAAAGTGACAAAGATGGGGAGGAAACAGAAAAAAAAAAATTAGAAAAAAAAGAGGGACGAAAGATACCAAACTCATAAATCTAAAACAAACTGACAACGCCATGGCTAAAAATGAAAAAAAAAAGACAAACAGAAAAACAATAGTACACATGACACAACATAGAAAACTAAAGAATAAACAACACGAACCCCATCAAAAACTAGGAGTGATCTCAGGTGCTCCGGAAGGGTAAGAGATCCTGCTCCACATGCGGCACCCGTCGTGTTGCTTATGTGATTTCAAATCCGGTAAATAGTCCAATTCGGTAGGTCAAATTCATGAAAGGGAAGGGGATTGTAGTTACGACGTAAGGAACATATCCGATATCATTTGTGAAATGGTTATTCCATAACGGTCAACCAACTCGTGATGGCGTCCGTAAAATTTACGAAGGGATGATTTCAACTTCACCATTTGGAACTCTTGATTTAATAACTTCCTTGTGAGCAGTAACCCTCTATCAAGAAAATCATGATAGGAAATCGTATCAATTGAGAGATATATACCCCGTATGCAGGTGCTGCTGAAATGTTGCTACTTAGAAATGGAAAGTTCACAATTGGAAAGCTGAAATCATCTCTTTTGTCGTAAAGTTTTGTCTTCAACCGACCCTCATTGTCAATTTCTAGATGTAAGTCAAGATATGAAGCTGACTTAACTGTATCTGTAGTATCCTTTATCTCCAATTCGATGGGATAGATGCGTTCCACGTAGTCACCAAATTTTGAATTGTTTAGTGAAAGAACGTCATCTATATAGCGGAAAGTAGAGTTAAAGGATATTGCTAACTTCTTATCTTTCTTCTTAGAAGTTCCTGCATGAAGTCAGGCTCATAGTAATAAAGAAACAAGTCAGCAAGTAGAGGGACACAGTTTGTTCCCATTGGGATGCCGACAGTCTGTTGAAAAACACATCCTCCGAACGTAACAAATATGTTGTCAATCAAGAAATCAAGATAAAGGTATCCTCTTTAATCCTACGTGCTCCTGAATAGTATATCCTAATGAGCGCTGAAATATTTTTTTTCAAACGTAGTGTATATGGTTATATGAATAATAAAGGCAACAGTAGTATACCGCTGTTCAAAACTCATTAATCCATGGACAAAAAACAAAATCGGGGTAACAAACTAAAACCGAGGGAAACGCATTAAATATAAGAGGAGAACAACGACACAACACCGAAACGGACCAAGCATCAGACAAAACACCACGAGAATAACAAATATAACAATATGAGACACCTTAAAGACCAAACTTCTGCAATAATGGTACCTACCTAGCAACAGTTGATATGAACCAAGTACACCAAAGATGCTGTGCTCGAAGTACCAACTCTGATGTGTTACCTACTGGTACTGGGTTAGTGGTTACAAATTTCATATTTAGGAAAAGTAAACATTTTACCACGAGGGAGTCTGTATGATAAGATGTCAAAAAATCCTTATTCTTTACATTTACAGAAATGAATAAAAAAGAAACAAAGAAGGATAAAGATTACACAAAGAAGAACAACATGAAATCCACAGATAATGACAAAAAAGGACACAAAGATGAAAAGAAAATAGAAAAAACTAAAGAGTTCAAGAAAACCGAGGATAAGAAGTCAGTTGGATCAAGAATCGTTGCATTCTTCAGTTCACTGTCATGTTTTAACTTAAAAGGACAGAAAAACGATGTTGTAATTTGTAATAAATATTAATAATACTCGGTTTCTTTTTTATTTTGTAATTTCACTTGAGTCGCCAAAAGGCTAGCTTAAGTTCGGTCAGAAATCTGTGCAATGTGTAGAAAATGAGATGGTTTTTACATTTTTCAGTATCCATGTAACAACTCCTTGATGTTAAGGTGTGTGTGGCTTAATGCTAAATGTCGGCCCTTTTCAATATACCAGTGATTATCCAGTGACATGTCAAAAACCCTGCCCTCCGTGGATGTCGTCCCACATTGCAGATCTTATGCTGGTCCTCTCCCTTGCAACATACGGGTATCACAGATACCTTTGTTGTCAAGGGCCTGTAACTAGTAACCATTTTCTGTGTCGGAATTCCGACACAAGAATATGCGCATCCAAACTGGCGCATATATACGGAAACGGATGTTAAGAACGTAAATACGCCTGCTGGAAGGACAAGAATGAGATGACTATTTATAGGAGAATCTTTATATATATTTTTACCGTTTTATATTTATATATATATTTTTTAACCTGATAAAATCTGTATAAACATGTCTGAATCTGGTCAAAATGTTAAGAAAAAGAACACTGATGAATGTCTGGTATGTTCAAAGCCACCGTATCAATCTAAAAAAATATCTTCCCAATTGTTAGATTTTTCGATAAATGATTTGTTATTAAGATATGGAGGGATTTCAAAGGATAAAGGGGTGATTTGTCGGAATTTAGATTAGAGACACTTCACAAGAAAACAGTAGAGTTTTATGACGAGTGTCAATCGGCCGTCAGAAAACATGACTTTACAACACCAGTAGTCTGTAACAAGATGTTACCAACTTCACCACTTGTTGGGTTTCACAATAAAAGAGCTTCTCTTGAAATTAATGATTGATTGATTGATTGTTGGTTGCTTAACGTCCAGTGGCAAATATTTCATGCATATTCAGGACGAGAACAAGTTCACATTAAATACAATAGGTAGGTTGATACAATATAGGCCATCTGGGATGATGGTCGGAGAAATTTGGACTGCCACCGGAAAAGGAGGGTATATTGGATAGGGACAGAAATTTTGCCTTGCAACAGGCCACCTACGGACCCCTCAAAAGAGTTGTTGCAAGGGTTCTTAACGTGCAAAGAGTGTGGCACTCTCTTTACACGAGGCATCGGATTTAACGTCCCCTTCTGACCGGACGTGACTGCGAACTTGATACATCCCGCACAGCCAAACGGACGCCCCACTTCGGCAAGCGTTTTACTGCCGGTCGGGAGAAGACCAAGTGACCATATTTCTATACCCCAGTCACCCTTGGGGATTGAAATTAATGAGGGTAGGTTACAAGCGAAATCCATCCCAATAATACAGTGTTAATCTGGGAACAGAAATCATTTTGAACAAAGCTATAGTATAAAGGCACACTACTTATGAGTGGAATAATAGCCTACATAGATATATATAGGAAGATGTGGTGCAAGTGCCATACAAATAACAATTTATAAAAGTAAACAATTAAAGTTCAATGTACGGCCGTCAACACAGAGCCTAGGCTCACACTGAAAGAATTTCTAAAATTGTTACAATTGTTAAAACACGCGGGAACAACCTTTAACTCTGAATCTTCTATAAATATTATCACTCATCAATATTCTACCGCAATTAAATAATTCATTTTGTCCGTTTTCATTTATTTACCTGTATATTATAATCATTTATTCGTGAAGAAGTAGCAAGTCAATGACAAAACTCACAAAACCAATTGAAATATAAAGGAGTAGGTCCGGTATCACAATCACATACAATAACTTCTATGAAAAATGTATAATATATGTAAACAAAGGCACCACAATAAAAGTAAACATCTTTAATTTATGTTTGACTTTGTTAAATGTCATTTTTGCAGGACCAATAGAATTTTCAGTCCACTGGTCCGGTTTGCCGTTACACAAAAAATCTGAAATTCAACCCCTGAATGCATAATACTATCCACACACATCTGTGTCCACTCTTGTTTTCATTGTGTTTGAAGATGTTAATCCTATAATCCCTACAAATCACACATTTGAATAAACTATATTGCATGAAATTCATTCAATACATTTAAATAATAAGATATAAATATAAACCTATAGTGTTAAAATTTGAAAAATGTAGTTGGTTTGACCACATTGAAAAATAAAAAAATAAATTCCGACTTTGACAAATATAAACGTAACATCCCCCTCCTCCCCTTAATGATTGATCCCTAACACGCTCATTCTACATGGGTTTTTTTTTTCTTATCTCTTTTCAGCTTTCAACAACAGCCAAGGTAATGAAAATTGAAATCCCTAAAGTACAAATGCTCTATGGCAATCCTACAAATCTCCAAGACATAGTTGTGGTGGACAACACCAACCAAATAAGAATTACGCTATGGGATGCATAAGTTTCAAGTGTGCAATTAGATAAACATATAATTTTGAAAATTTGTCAGTGAGGAACTTCAAAAATGAAACATATCTCACAACAATATGATGCATATTGCTGATGATGTTTCTGAGCTGGGACATTTAGATAAATTTAGTGTCTTTCCATATGAAAATTTTATGCAAAAACTGAAGAAAATGGTGCATTCTGGAAGGAGTCCAATACTAGTACTGTAATTTATACATTCAAGTGAAAATATTTAAAAGCCCACCGTTATGCTTTACATTAAATGAAACAAATTCATAACTCGGCAACATATTAATTCAATGATAATAAAAGTTACAATTTGAGAATGTAACGGCACTACACTCTCATTTTCCAGTGGCAGTCTAAATTTCCCCGACCATCATCCTAAAAGGCCTCTATTATGACAACCTACCTATTGTATTTATTGTGAGTTTGTGAAAATAAAAAAAACTTCCAACTGCTTTATCATAAGATAAGGTGTGCATAAAGTTTTTTCACCAAAATATTCAACTCATTTTCTCCTGGTTTAACCAAAACCTAAGGACAAAGTCACATACATGAAGCTCCCAAAAAAAAAACAAATTTCACCCTAATTTAACTGTCTAATGAAAAATTTAAAAAAAGTATTTACACAGTATTTTTAAGATGATCTAAGTCATACCTATCTTAATACAAAGAAATAATGAGAATTGTTTAAAAAAAGACAAAAGAAAAATAATAACACCAAAAAATTACACTGAAATACAGGGAATCCAACAAGGTAGGGGGACAACACAATGACAATTGAAGGTTGATAACTGCGTCCCCATATAAATATATTGACAAAGAATACTGCTAAAATATGGTACATATGTTTTAAATTTAGATATCTAATGTTTATAGATACCCTCATTTTCCAGTGACCGTCCAAATTGACAGAAACACATTATTTTAGCTATTTAAAGCATTGACTGCTATGCACCCAAAATCAATTGTTGTAAATTTGGGCAATAATAAATCTACTTTGGAAAAGGTACTCACATTTACAAAACATTAAACAAAAACCAAAAATAGTTGTCTGAAATAAGTAGAAACCTATTTGTGAAACCAGTAAACAGTTATCACATGTAGATTGAAACAAACATATCATCATCATATGCATTAAATGACAAATATCTAATTTATCGATAAATAATGAAATTGTTGAAAAATGCCCAATAGAATTATTTATGAATGTCCAATATTTTAAGGGAAGAAACAATCAGCAAACACACATTTATATTTCACTATATTTTTCTATATACATATAACTTTTTAGAAGTATTAAATGTTAAGATATTATCATTGTCTAAATTTTTTTCCAAAGGAAACTGCCTGTTGGTGGCCCTTTAACAACCAGCGTGCCAGAGCAAAAAAGGGGGAAGTAACTGACGAGGAAAGGTGGATGATTTATTCTGTTTGTATATTTGCATCTACAGGTACAGAAATTTTATCTTATTAAGAAGTTAGAAACACGACTATGTTTAGACTATAAGAGCTGAAACCCTTTACTTTGAGCTCACAAGCTAAATGAAATTGTTTAATACTGTAAATTAATGAAAGCTATTGTGATGTCAGAACTGTGCCACTTGTGCCATAGATTTTATATTGAACTTTAAAAATATAAATATGATGATTGTTTTGAAAATTAAATAACATATCTTTAGCCAAACTAGAAAACTGATTGTGCTTGACATTTTATAACACACGTAACTATACATTGTATACAAGTTTGTTTTATGTCTTTACAAATTAATACTTTTGAATTTGCAGATTCATATGAAATGGCTGTAATGAAGTCAAAGTTAGCTTTAAACACATCCAATGTAGAGAGTGAGGATCAGGGGGAAACCCAGAGAGACAGCATTGTCAATGTCCAACGTATTGTGATTAAATGAATGCAATTATTACAAAAAAAAATGTTGCAGATTACAAGTTTGATACACTGGCATCCCGTGTATCTTAGTTTTAATGACATTTTATTGATATGAAAAGAAATATCGAGTCATCAATTTTGCCATTTTTGGTCCTTATCTGGCCAGTCTGTGTACCCAGGAACGTATCTATTCCAAGGTGTACCTTATTTAATCTCCATCACAATAAAACTCCTTTCAAAGCACATAAACACTAAAATAAATATAAAATTTGACATGCATATGTGATTTTGATGTTGTCAAAGTACATAAATGCCCCCCCCCCCCCCCCCCCCCCCACACACACACACAAACACACAGAAAAATGTCATTATTTTACAACAATAACACTATTTTTTTTATTTATAATATATAAGTATTGCAAACTTTATTTGTCCCATTTTTTTCAAAGTTTTAGATCATAATTAAATGCATCATTTCTTCACAAAATTTAGAGGTGGCTTATGAGGGTGTACGAAGCGAATGAAGGACAGGAAGTCACAATTATTTTTTTCTGATTATTTTCTTTGAATAAAAGACGCTTATTTATACAAGAAATATTATTTTTGCATGATTAATATTAAATAAATCTTCATTTTTCAAGTATAATGACACATTTCCTAAACTTTAATATGAATATATGTATATGTGTTCAAAAGTAAATATATAATCATGATAATAGTTTAGGTTTAGTTTGAATTTTTGAAGCTTTGCAGCAGGGGTTAAATTTGTGCCCATGGACACATTCCCAATTTATATTTTATCAATTTAGTAAAATTATAATTTTTATTGCAGATACGTATACAGTTCATACAGATACAGTTTTTTGGGCCATCACTGAATTGACAGTATTATGTGATATAAGCAGTGTTCAGACACCAGCTTTCCTTATTGAGCAAGATGAGACATATAAAAATATCAAACATTATATTATCTACCAATGCGATCCATTCTCTATTAAAGAGAGCATATCAATATATAAGTTTGTTTGTTATGTATTTCATTATTAATAAAAAGTCTAATTGGCATTGCAAGAATAATAGCAGTTAAATTATTGATTGCCAATGAGACAACTATCCACAAAAGACCAAAATGACACAGACATTAACAACTATAGGTCACCATACGGCCTTCAACAATGAGCAAAACCCATACCGCATAGTCAGCTATAAAAGTCCCTGATAAGATAAGCATTCAGGATCAAAACCATATGTTTTTCAATATAAAATTACTATAAAAAATTCTCTTTACGTATTCTTTGAATTTTTTTTTTTATATCGAAATGCTATCAAAAATATGCAATAACATATTTCCGTATATATTTACCAAACTGTGAAATGAAAGTTATACGAGTAGATAAGCTTATTGTTAACATTGGAATAAAATCTCGGTTTATTTTTGCTAATTTATTTCATTGAAATATGTTGCATATGCATGCGGATATAAAGCTTTAAACAAACCTGAATTTATACAAAACCTAACCAATGTAAAACATGTAAAACTAATATCTTCTCTTTTTCTTTTTTTTTTCTGATACTAGGTTTTTGACCATCCCACTAGAAGGGTTTTATGGAGTCGGGGGGAGTCCAAAAACTATAGAGACTCCAGTTGTAGAAGAACCAGCGGTAAGCGAAAATTTTACTTTACTGAGTTAATTTTGTTTCCTTTTGGTACTTCCATGTTTAATAAACTGTCATGATTTAAAAGAAAAACAAATCACGCAAGAATGGGAGCTAAACGTACAAAAGACAATGATGTAGATAGCGAAACGTATATTCAATTGTTTTTTATTGACGAATTTTGAACTTATTCACGTCATGAATTATATCTAGCTTCAATGAACAGGTTTGTTTTAAAAATGTTGATTCGAGCATTATTTATCATACATTTATATACATGTATGTATATGTTTACATTCCATTTCAGACTATAGCCTGTGAGTCAAAAGCTCGCAAGAGATTATTTTCGCCGGGTCCATCTTTTGGAACCATGGAATCGTTCCTGGATCTAGCTGTGGTAAGATAAATTTACTTTAGCATTCGTAAGCTTTTATGTACAAACTATTTTAAATTGATTATTGATATACTAAATGTTGAGAATTGGATCCATTTGTACATTTTCAGGATAATTTATTGATATCGTTAGTTATGAGAATATTACAAATAAATAAAAATGAAATACACCCAGGAAGAACAATAACCTACTTGACTCAAAAACTAACTTTATAATCAAAAGAAGGCCTAAGGCGTATAAATTCATGATACAAAATCCCTACACGCACAACACAATATCCAAAGCAAAGGATCAGTGCTTGTATTGCTGTTCTTTATCTCAAAGTCACAGTTTAAAATAAAAAATCTTGCCCTAAACTTTGATGGAATTTTATGTTAAGACACAGTTTTTTGTTTTCTCTATGTAGTCAATAGAAAGGCTTTATCCAGAAAAAGAGAGAATTGAGGCAGAGAAACGCAAGCTAAAACAGAAAGTGACCAAGTTAAAACAAAAACTGAACAATCGAATATGGAGGCTACCGATATTAGTCGTCTACGACCAAGAACTATTAAAAAGTAGTGTTGTCAAATTGTACAGTTTTGACTAAGCGGTTACTGGGACAACCTTTCGACCGATTAACCGGTTAACCGGTAGTTTAGTTCATGTTCAAAGGGCTTGAGTTTCTCATGGAATTACTCTTCAAATACATTGTTTAATGATACTTTGAATTAAAGTGTGTCCGTAGGTATTATAAGCCTTGGCTTTGAGCTTTCCTGGTGAAATTTGTTTTTACTTTCCAAAATAAAACAAATGCTAATTACATGTATACGAAGAAGTTAAATGTATAGTACATTTTTGTCAATATATGACTTTTCTATTTTGATTGATTGATTGTTGGTTGCTTAACGTCCAGTGGCAAATATTTCATGCATATTCAGGACGAGAACAAGTTCACAATAAATACAATAGGTAGGTTGTTGTAATAGAGGCCATCTAGGATGATGGTCGGGGAAATTTGGACTGCCACTGGAAAATGAGGGTATATTGGATAGGGACAGAAATTTTGCCTTGCAACAGGCCACCTACGGACCCCTCAAAGAGTTGTTGCAAGGGTTCTTAACGTGCAAAGAGCGTGGCACTCTCTTTACACGAGGCATCGGATTTAACGTCCCCTTCTGACGGACGTGACTGCGAACTTGATACATCCCGCACAGCCAAACGGACGCCCGACTTCGGCAAGCGTTTTACTGCCGGTCGGGAGAAGACCAAGTGACCATATTTCTATACCCCAGTCACCCTTGGGGATTCTATTTTGAAAGTCCCTTCAACAATATGAAAGGTAAATAATCCAATACTACCATACATACTATGGCGTTTGTAATAACTTCAGGTTGAGAATATGAAAATCTTGAAAAGCTTTAAACAAACCTGAATTTATACAAAACCTAACCAATGTAAAACATGTAAAACTAATATCTTCTCTTTTTTTTTTCTTTCTGATACTAGGTTTTTGACCAACCCACTAGAAGGGTTTTATGGAGTCGGGGGAGTCCAAAAACTATAGAGACTCCAGTTGTAGAAGAACAAGCGGTAAGCGAAAATTTTACTTTACTGAGTTAATTTTGTTTCCTTTTGGTACTTCCATGTTTAATAAACTGTCATGATTTAAAAGAAAAACAAAACACGCAAGAATGGGAGCTAAACGTACAAAAGACAATGATGTAGATAGCGAAACGTATATTCAATTGTTTTTTATTGACGAATTTTGAACTTATTCACGTCATGAATTATATCTAGCTTCAATGAACAGGTTTGTTTTAAAAATGTTGATTCGAGCATTATTTATCATACATTTCTATACATGTATGTATATGTTAACATTCCATTTCAGACTATAGCCTGGGAGTCAAAAGCTCGCAAGAGATTATTTTCGCCGGGTCCATCTTTTGGAACCATGGAATCGTTCCTGGATCTAGCTGTGGTAAGATAAATTTACTTTAGCATTCGTAAGCTTTTATGTACAAACTATTTTAAATTGATTATTGATATACTAAATGTTGAGAATTGGATCCATTTGTACATTTTCAGGATAATTTATTGATATCGTTAGTTATGAGAATATTACAAATAAATAAAAATGAAATACACCCAGGAAGAACAATAACCTACTTGACTCAAAAACTAACTTTATAATCAAAAGAAGGCCTAAGGCGTATAAATTCATGATACAAAATCCCTACACGCACAACACAATATCCAAAGCAAAGGATCAGTGCTTGTATTGCTGTTCTTTATCTCAAAGTCACAGTTTAAAATAAAAAATCTTGCCCTAAACTTTGATGGAATTTTATGTTAAGACACAGTTTTTTGTTTTCTCTATGTAGTCAATAGAAAGGCTTTATCCAGAAAAAGAGAGAATTGAGGCAGAGAATCGCAAGCTAAAACAGAAAGTGACCAAGTTAAAACAAAAACTGAACAATCGAATATGGAGGCTACCGATATTAGTCGTCTACGACCAAGAACTATTAAAAAGTAGTGTTGTCAAATTGTACAGTTTTGACTAAGCGGTTACTGGGACAACCTTTCGACCGATTAACCGGTTAACCGGTAGTTTAGTTCATGTTCAAAGGGCTTGAGTTTCTCATGGAGTTACTCTTCAAATGCATTGTTTAATGATACTATGAATTAAAGTGTGTCCGTAGGTATTATAAGCCTTGGCTTTGAGCTTTCCTGGTGAAATTTGTTTTTACTTTCCAAAATAAAACAAATGCTAATTACATGTATACGAAGAAGTTAAATGTATAGTACATTTTTGTCAATATATGACTTTTCTATTTTGAAAGTCCCTTCAACAATATGAAAGGTAAATAATCCAATACTACCATACATACTATGGCGTTTGTAATAACTTCAGGTTGAGAATATGAAAATCTTGAAAAGCTTTAAACAAACCTGAATTTAAACAAAACCTAACCAATGTAAAACATGTAAAACTAATATCTTCCCTTTTTCTTTTTTTTTCTGATACTAGGTTTTTGACCAACCCACTAGAAGGGTTTTATGGAGTCGGGGGAGTCCAAAAACTATAGAGACTCCAGTTGTAGAAGAACAAGTGGTAAGCGAAAATTTTACTTTACTGAGTTAATTTTGTTTCCTTTTGGTACTTCCATGTTTAATAAACTGTCATGATTTAAAAGAAAAACAAAACACGCAAGAATGGGAGCTAAACGTACAAAAGACAATGATGTAGATAGCGAAACGTATATTCAATTGTTTTTTATTGACGAATTTTGAACTTATTCACGTCATGAATTATATCTAGCTTCAATGAACAGGTTTGTTTTAAAAATGTTGATTCGAGCATTATTTATCATACATTTCTATACATGTATGTATATGTTAACATTCCATTTCAGACTATAGCCTGGGAGTCAAAAGCTCGCAAGAGATTATTTTCGCCGGGTCCATCTTTTGGAACCATGGAATCGTTCCTGGATCTAGCTGTGGTAAGATAAATTTACTTTAGCATTCGTAAGCTTTTATGTACAAACTATTTTAAATTGATTATTGATATACTAAATGTTGAGAATTGGATCCATTTGTACATTTTCAGGATAATTTATTGATATCGTTAGTTATGAGAATATTACAAATAAATAAAAATGAAATACACCCAGGAAGAACAATAACCTACTTGACTCAAAAACTAACTTTATAATCAAAAGAAGGCCTAAGGCGTATAAATTCATGATACAAAATCCCTACACGCACAACACAATATCCAAAGCAAAGGATCAGTGCTTGTATTGCTGTTCTTTATCTCAAAGTCACAGTTTAAAATAAAAAATCTTGCCCTAAACTTTGATGGAATTTTATGTTAAGACACAGTTTTTTGTTTTCTCTTTGTAGTCAATAGAAAGGCTTTATCCAGAAAAAGAGAGAATTGAGGCAGAGAATCGCAAGCTAAAACAGAAAGTGACCAAGTTAAAACAAAAACTGAACAATCGAATATGGAGGCTACCGATATTAGTCGTCTACGACCAAGAACTATTAAAAAGTAGTGTTGTCAAATTGTACAGTTTTGACTAAGCGGTTACTGGGACAACCTTTCGACCGATTAACCGGTTAACCGGTAGTTTAGTTCATGTTCAAAGGGCTTGAGTTTCTCATGGAGTTACTCTTCAAATGCATTGTTTAATGATACTATGAATTAAAGTGTGTCCGTAGGTATTATAAGCCTTGGCTTTGAGCTTTCCTGGTGAAATTTGTTTTTACTTTCCAAAATAAAACAAATGCTAATTACATGTATACGAAGAAGTTAAATGTATAGTACATTTTTGTCAATATATGACTTTTCTATTTTGAAAGTCCCTTCAACAATATGAAAGGTAAATAATCCAATACTACCATACATACTATGGCGTTTGTAATAACTTCAGGTTGAGAATATGAAAATCTTGAAAAGCTTTAAACAAACCTGAATTTAAACAAAACCTAACCAATGTAAAACATGTAAAACTAATATCTTCCCTTTTTCTTTTTTTTTCTGATACTAGGTTTTTGACCAACCCACTAGAAGGGTTTTATGGAGTCGGGGGAGTCCAAAAACTATAGAGACTCCAGTTGTAGAAGAACAAGTGGTAAGCGAAAATTTTACTTTACTGAGTTAATTTTGTTTCCTTTTGGTACTTCCATGTTTAATAAACTGTCATGATTTAAAAGAAAAACAAAACACGCAAGAATGGGAGCTAAACGTACAAAAGACAATGATGTAGATAGCGAAACGTATATTCAATTGTTTTTTATTGACGAATTTTGAACTTATTCACGTCATGAATTATATCTAGCTTCAATGAACAGGTTTGTTTTAAAAATGTTGATTCGAGCATTATTTATCATACATTTCTATACATGTATGTATATGTTAACATTCCATTTCAGACTATAGCCTGGGAGTCAAAAGCTCGCAAGAGATTATTTTCGCCGGGTCCATCTTTTGGAACCATGGAATCGTTCCTGGATCTAGCTGTGGTAAGATAAATTTACTTTAGCATTCGTAAGCTTTTATGTACAAACTATTTTAAATTGATTATTGATATACTAAATGTTGAGAATTGGATCCATTTGTACATTTTCAGGATAATTTATTGATATCGTTAGTTATGAGAATATTACAAATAAATAAAAATGAAATACACCCAGGAAGAACAATAACCTACTTGACTCAAAAACTAACTTTATAATCAAAAGAAGGCCTAAGGCGTATAAATTCATGATACAAAATCCCTACACGCACAACACAATATCCAAAGCAAAGGATCAGTGCTTGTATTGCTGTTCTTTATCTCAAAGTCACAGTTTAAAATAAAAAATCTTGCCCTAAACTTTGATGGAATTTTATGTTAAGACACAGTTTTTTGTTTTCTCTTTGTAGTCAATAGAAAGGCTTTATCCAGAAAAAGAGAGAATTGAGGCAGAGAATCGCAAGCTAAAACAGAAAGTGACCAAGTTAAAACAAAAACTGAACAATCGAATATGGAGGCTACCGATATTAGTCGTCTACGACCAAGAACTATTAAAAAGTAGTGTTGTCAAATTGTACAGTTTTGACTAAGCGGTTACTGGGACAACCTTTCGACCGATTAACCGGTTAACCGGTAGTTTAGTTCATGTTCAAAGGGCTTGAGTTTCTCATGGAGTTACTCTTCAAATGCATTGTTTAATGATACTATGAATTAAAGTGTGTCCGTAGGTATTATAAGCCTTGGCTTTGAGCTTTCCTGGTGAAATTTGTTTTTACTTTCCAAAATAAAACAAATGCTAATTACATGTATACGAAGAAGTTAAATGTATAGTACATTTTTGTCAATATATGACTTTTCTATTTTGATTGATTGATTGTTGGTTGCTTAACGTCCAGTGGCAAATATTTCATGCATATTCAGGACGAGAACAAGTTCACAATAAATACAATAGGTAGGTTGTTGTAATAGAGGCCATCTAGGATGATGGTCGGGGAAATTTGGACTGCCACTGGAAAATGAGGGTATATTGGATAGGGACAGAAATTTTGCCTTGCAACAGGCCACCTACGGACCCCTCAAAGAGTTGTTGCAAGGGTTCTTAACGTGCAAAGAGCGTGGCACTCTCTTTACACGAGGCATCGGATTTAACGTCCCCTTCTGACGGACGTGACTGCGAACTTGATACATCCCGCACAGCCAAACGGACGCCCGACTTCGGCAAGCGTTTTACTGCCGGTCGGGAGAAGACCAAGTGACCATATTTCTATACCCCAGTCACCCTTGGGGATTCTATTTTGAAAGTCCCTTCAACAATATGAAAGGTAAATAATCCAATACTACCATACATACTATGGCGTTTGTAATAACTTCAGGTTGAGAATATGAAAATCTTGAAAAGCTTTAAACAAACCTGAATTTATACAAAACCTAACCAATGTAAAACATGTAAAACTAATATCTTCTCTTTTTTTTTTCTTTCTGATACTAGGTTTTTGACCAACCCACTAGAAGGGTTTTATGGAGTCGGGGGAGTCCAAAAACTATAGAGACTCCAGTTGTAGAAGAACAAGCGGTAAGCGAAAATTTTACTTTACTGAGTTAATTTTGTTTCCTTTTGGTACTTCCATGTTTAATAAACTGTCATGATTTAAAAGAAAAACAAAACACGCAAGAATGGGAGCTAAACGTACAAAAGACAATGATGTAGATAGCGAAACGTATATTCAATTGTTTTTTATTGACGAATTTTGAACTTATTCACGTCATGAATTATATCTAGCTTCAATGAACAGGTTTGTTTTAAAAATGTTGATTCGAGCATTATTTATCATACATTTCTATACATGTATGTATATGTTAACATTCCATTTCAGACTATAGCCTGGGAGTCAAAAGCTCGCAAGAGATCATTTTCGCCGGGTCCATCTTTTGGAACCATGGAATCGTTCCTGGATCTAGCTGTGGTAAGATAAATTTACTTTAGCATTCGTAATCTTTTATGTACAAACTATTTTAAATTGATTATTGATATACTAAATGTTGAGAATTGGATCCATTTGTACATTTTCAGGATAATTTATTGATATCGTTAGTTATGAGAATATTACAAATAAATAAAAATGAAATACACCCAGGAAGAACAATAACCTACTTGACTCAAAAACTAACTTTATAATCAAAAGAAGGCCTAAGGCGTATAAATTCATGATACAAAATCCCTACACGCACAACACAATATCCAAAGCAAAGGATCAGTGCTTGTATTGCTGTTCTTTATCTCAAAGTCACAGTTTAAAATAAAAAATCTTGCCCTAAACTTTGATGGAATTTTATGTTAAGACACAGTTTTTTGTTTTCTCTATGTAGTCAATAGAAAGGCTTTATCCAGAAAAGAGAGAATTGAGGCAGAGAATCGCAAGTTAAAACAGAAAGTGACCAAGTTAAAACAAAAACTGAACAATCGAATATGGAGGCTACCGATATTAGTCGTCTACGACCAAGAACTATTAAAAAGTAGTGTTGTCAAATTGTACAGTTTTGACTAAGCGGTTACTGGGACAACCTTTCGACCGATTAACCGGTTAACCGGTAGTTTAGTTCATGTTCAAAGGGCTTGAGTTTCTCATGGAGTTACTCTTCAAATGCATTGTTTAATGATACTATGAATTAAAGTGTGTCCGTAGGTATTATAAGCCTTGGCTTTGAGCTTTCCTGGTGAAATTTGTTTTTACTTTCCAAAATAAAACAAATGCTAATTACATGTATACGAAGAAGTTAAATGTATAGTACATTTTTGTCAATATATGACTTTTCTATTTTGATTGATTGATTGTTGGTTGCTTAACGTCCAGTGGCAAATATTTCATGCATATTCAGGACGAGAACAAGTTCACAATAAATACAATAGGTAGGTTGTTGTAATAGAGGCCATCTAGGATGATGGTCGGGGAAATTTGGACTGCCACTGGAAAATGAGGGTATATTGGATAGGGACAGAAATTTTGCCTTGCAACAGGCCACCTACGGACCCCTCAAAGAGTTGTTGCAAGGGTTCTTAACGTGCAAAGAGCGTGGCACTCTCTTTACACGAGGCATCGGATTTAACGTCCCCTTCTGACGGACGTGACTGCGAACTTGATACATCCCGCACAGCCAAACGGACGCCCGACTTCGGCAAGCGTTTTACTGCCGGTCGGGAGAAGACCAAGTGACCATATTTCTATACCCCAGTCACCCTTGGGGATTCTATTTTGAAAGTCCCTTCAACAATATGAAAGGTAAATAATCCAATACTACCATACATACTATGGCGTTTGTAATAACTTCAGGTTGAGAATATGAAAATCTTGAAAAGCTTTAAACAAACCTGAATTTATACAAAACCTAACCAATGTAAAACATGTAAAACTAATATCTTCTCTTTTTTTTTTCTTTCTGATACTAGGTTTTTGACCAACCCACTAGAAGGGTTTTATGGAGTCGGGGGAGTCCAAAAACTATAGAGACTCCAGTTGTAGAAGAACAAGCGGTAAGCGAAAATTTTACTTTACTGAGTTAATTTTGTTTCCTTTTGGTACTTCCATGTTTAATAAACTGTCATGATTTAAAAGAAAAACAAAACACGCAAGAATGGGAGCTAAACGTACAAAAGACAATGATGTAGATAGCGAAACGTATATTCAATTGTTTTTTATTGACGAATTTTGAACTTATTCACGTCATGAATTATATCTAGCTTCAATGAACAGGTTTGTTTTAAAAATGTTGATTCGAGCATTATTTATCATACATTTCTATACATGTATGTATATGTTAACATTCCATTTCAGACTATAGCCTGGGAGTCAAAAGCTCGCAAGAGATCATTTTCGCCGGGTCCATCTTTTGGAACCATGGAATCGTTCCTGGATCTAGCTGTGGTAAGATAAATTTACTTTAGCATTCGTAATCTTTTATGTACAAACTATTTTAAATTGATTATTGATATACTAAATGTTGAGAATTGGATCCATTTGTACATTTTCAGGATAATTTATTGATATCGTTAGTTATGAGAATATTACAAATAAATAAAAATGAAATACACCCAGGAAGAACAATAACCTACTTGACTCAAAAACTAACTTTATAATCAAAAGAAGGCCTAAGGCGTATAAATTCATGATACAAAATCCCTACACGCACAACACAATATCCAAAGCAAAGGATCAGTGCTTGTATTGCTGTTCTTTATCTCAAAGTCACAGTTTAAAATAAAAAATCTTGCCCTAAACTTTGATGGAATTTTATGTTAAGACACAGTTTTTTGTTTTCTCTATGTAGTCAATAGAAAGGCTTTATCCAGAAAAGAGAGAATTGAGGCAGAGAATCGCAAGTTAAAACAGAAAGTGACCAAGTTAAAACAAAAACTGAACAATCGAATATGGAGGCTACCGATATTAGTCGTCTACGACCAAGAACTATTAAAAAGTAGTGTTGTCAAATTGTACAGTTTTGACTAAGCGGTTACTGGGACAACCTTTCGACCGATTAACCGGTTAACCGGTAGTTTAGTTCATGTTCAAAGGGCTTGAGTTTCTCATGGAGTTACTCTTCAAATGCATTGTTTAATGATACTATGAATTAAAGTGTGTCCGTAGGTATTATAAGCCTTGGCTTTGAGCTTTCCTGGTGAAATTTGTTTTTACTTTCCAAAATAAAACAAATGCTAATTACATGTATACGAAGAAGTTAAATGTATAGTACATTTTTGTCAATATATGACTTTTCTATTTTGATTGATTGATTGTTGGTTGCTTAACGTCCAGTGGCAAATATTTCATGCATATTCAGGACGAGAACAAGTTCACAATAAATACAATAGGTAGGTTGTTGTAATAGAGGCCATCTAGGATGATGGTCGGGGAAATTTGGACTGCCACTGGAAAATGAGGGTATATTGGATAGGGACAGAAATTTTGCCTTGCAACAGGCCACCTACGGACCCCTCAAAGAGTTGTTGCAAGGGTTCTTAACGTGCAAAGAGCGTGGCACTCTCTTTACACGAGGCATCGGATTTAACGTCCCCTTCTGACGGACGTGACTGCGAACTTGATACATCCCGCACAGCCAAACGGACGCCCGACTTCGGCAAGCGTTTTACTGCCGGTCGGGAGAAGACCAAGTGACCATATTTCTATACCCCAGTCACCCTTGGGGATTCTATTTTGAAAGTCCCTTCAACAATATGAAAGGTAAATAATCCAATACTACCATACATACTATGGCGTTTGTAATAACTTCAGGTTGAGAATATGAAAATCTTGAAAAGCTTTAAACAAACCTGAATTTATACAAAACCTAACCAATGTAAAACATGTAAAACTAATATCTTCTCTTTTTTTTTTCTTTCTGATACTAGGTTTTTGACCAACCCACTAGAAGGGTTTTATGGAGTCGGGGGAGTCCAAAAACTATAGAGACTCCAGTTGTAGAAGAACAAGCGGTAAGCGAAAATTTTACTTTACTGAGTTAATTTTGTTTCCTTTTGGTACTTCCATGTTTAATAAACTGTCATGATTTAAAAGAAAAACAAAACACGCAAGAATGGGAGCTAAACGTACAAAAGACAATGATGTAGATAGCGAAACGTATATTCAATTGTTTTTTATTGACGAATTTTGAACTTATTCACGTCATGAATTATATCTAGCTTCAATGAACAGGTTTGTTTTAAAAATGTTGATTCGAGCATTATTTATCATACATTTCTATACATGTATGTATATGTTAACATTCCATTTCAGACTATAGCCTGGGAGTCAAAAGCTCGCAAGAGATCATTTTCGCCGGGTCCATCTTTTGGAACCATGGAATCGTTCCTGGATCTAGCTGTGGTAAGATAAATTTACTTTAGCATTCGTAATCTTTTATGTACAAACTATTTTAAATTGATTATTGATATACTAAATGTTGAGAATTGGATCCATTTGTACATTTTCAGGATAATTTATTGATATCGTTAGTTATGAGAATATTACAAATAAATAAAAATGAAATACACCCAGGAAGAACAATAACCTACTTGACTCAAAAACTAACTTTATAATCAAAAGAAGGCCTAAGGCGTATAAATTCATGATACAAAATCCCTACACGCACAACACAATATCCAAAGCAAAGGATCAGTGCTTGTATTGCTGTTCTTTATCTCAAAGTCACAGTTTAAAATAAAAAATCTTGCCCTAAACTTTGATGGAATTTTATGTTAAGACACAGTTTTTTGTTTTCTCTATGTAGTCAATAGAAAGGCTTTATCCAGAAAAGAGAGAATTGAGGCAGAGAATCGCAAGTTAAAACAGAAAGTGACCAAGTTAAAACAAAAACTGAACAATCGAATATGGAGGCTACCGATATTAGTCGTCTACGACCAAGAACTATTAAAAAGTAGTGTTGTCAAATTGTACAGTTTTGACTAAGCGGTTACTGGGACAACCTTTCGACCGATTAACCGGTTAACCGGTAGTTTAGTTCATGTTCAAAGGGCTTGAGTTTCTCATGGAGTTACTCTTCAAATGCATTGTTTAATGATACTATGAATTAAAGTGTGTCCGTAGGTATTATAAGCCTTGGCTTTGAGCTTTCCTGGTGAAATTTGTTTTTACTTTCCAAAATAAAACAAATGCTAATTACATGTATACGAAGAAGTTAAATGTATAGTACATTTTTGTCAATATATGACTTTTCTATTTTGATTGATTGATTGTTGGTTGCTTAACGTCCAGTGGCAAATATTTCATGCATATTCAGGACGAGAACAAGTTCACAATAAATACAATAGGTAGGTTGTTGTAATAGAGGCCATCTAGGATGATGGTCGGGGAAATTTGGACTGCCACTGGAAAATGAGGGTATATTGGATAGGGACAGAAATTTTGCCTTGCAACAGGCCACCTACGGACCCCTCAAAGAGTTGTTGCAAGGGTTCTTAACGTGCAAAGAGCGTGGCACTCTCTTTACACGAGGCATCGGATTTAACGTCCCCTTCTGACGGACGTGACTGCGAACTTGATACATCCCGCACAGCCAAACGGACGCCCGACTTCGGCAAGCGTTTTACTGCCGGTCGGGAGAAGACCAAGTGACCATATTTCTATACCCCAGTCACCCTTGGGGATTCTATTTTGAAAGTCCCTTCAACAATATGAAAGGTAAATAATCCAATACTACCATACATACTATGGCGTTTGTAATAACTTCAGGTTGAGAATATGAAAATCTTGAAAAGCTTTAAACAAACCTGAATTTATACAAAACCTAACCAATGTAAAACATGTAAAACTAATATCTTCTCTTTTTTTTTTCTTTCTGATACTAGGTTTTTGACCAACCCACTAGAAGGGTTTTATGGAGTCGGGGGAGTCCAAAAACTATAGAGACTCCAGTTGTAGAAGAACAAGCGGTAAGCGAAAATTTTACTTTACTGAGTTAATTTTGTTTCCTTTTGGTACTTCCATGTTTAATAAACTGTCATGATTTAAAAGAAAAACAAAACACGCAAGAATGGGAGCTAAACGTACAAAAGACAATGATGTAGATAGCGAAACGTATATTCAATTGTTTTTTATTGACGAATTTTGAACTTATTCACGTCATGAATTATATCTAGCTTCAATGAACAGGTTTGTTTTAAAAATGTTGATTCGAGCATTATTTATCATACATTTCTATACATGTATGTATATGTTAACATTCCATTTCAGACTATAGCCTGGGAGTCAAAAGCTCGCAAGAGATCATTTTCGCCGGGTCCATCTTTTGGAACCATGGAATCGTTCCTGGATCTAGCTGTGGTAAGATAAATTTACTTTAGCATTCGTAATCTTTTATGTACAAACTATTTTAAATTGATTATTGATATACTAAATGTTGAGAATTGGATCCATTTGTACATTTTCAGGATAATTTATTGATATCGTTAGTTATGAGAATATTACAAATAAATAAAAATGAAATACACCCAGGAAGAACAATAACCTACTTGACTCAAAAACTAACTTTATAATCAAAAGAAGGCCTAAGGCGTATAAATTCATGATACAAAATCCCTACACGCACAACACAATATCCAAAGCAAAGGATCAGTGCTTGTATTGCTGTTCTTTATCTCAAAGTCACAGTTTAAAATAAAAAATCTTGCCCTAAACTTTGATGGAATTTTATGTTAAGACACAGTTTTTTGTTTTCTCTATGTAGTCAATAGAAAGGCTTTATCCAGAAAAGAGAGAATTGAGGCAGAGAATCGCAAGTTAAAACAGAAAGTGACCAAGTTAAAACAAAAACTGAACAATCGAATATGGAGGCTACCGATATTAGTCGTCTACGACCAAGAACTATTAAAAAGTAGTGTTGTCAAATTGTACAGTTTTGACTAAGCGGTTACTGGGACAACCTTTCGACCGATTAACCGGTTAACCGGTAGTTTAGTTCATGTTCAAAGGGCTTGAGTTTCTCATGGAGTTACTCTTCAAATGCATTGTTTAATGATACTATGAATTAAAGTGTGTCCGTAGGTATTATAAGCCTTGGCTTTGAGCTTTCCTGGTGAAATTTGTTTTTACTTTCCAAAATAAAACAAATGCTAATTACATGTATACGAAGAAGTTAAATGTATAGTACATTTTTGTCAATATATGACTTTTCTATTTTGATTGATTGATTGTTGGTTGCTTAACGTCCAGTGGCAAATATTTCATGCATATTCAGGACGAGAACAAGTTCACAATAAATACAATAGGTAGGTTGTTGTAATAGAGGCCATCTAGGATGATGGTCGGGGAAATTTGGACTGCCACTGGAAAATGAGGGTATATTGGATAGGGACAGAAATTTTGCCTTGCAACAGGCCACCTACGGACCCCTCAAAGAGTTGTTGCAAGGGTTCTTAACGTGCAAAGAGCGTGGCACTCTCTTTACACGAGGCATCGGATTTAACGTCCCCTTCTGACGGACGTGACTGCGAACTTGATACATCCCGCACAGCCAAACGGACGCCCGACTTCGGCAAGCGTTTTACTGCCGGTCGGGAGAAGACCAAGTGACCATATTTCTATACCCCAGTCACCCTTGGGGATTCTATTTTGAAAGTCCCTTCAACAATATGAAAGGTAAATAATCCAATACTACCATACATACTATGGCGTTTGTAATAACTTCAGGTTGAGAATATGAAAATCTTGAAAAGCTTTAAACAAACCTGAATTTATACAAAACCTAACCAATGTAAAACATGTAAAACTAATATCTTCTCTTTTTTTTTTCTTTCTGATACTAGGTTTTTGACCAACCCACTAGAAGGGTTTTATGGAGTCGGGGGAGTCCAAAAACTATAGAGACTCCAGTTGTAGAAGAACAAGCGGTAAGCGAAAATTTTACTTTACTGAGTTAATTTTGTTTCCTTTTGGTACTTCCATGTTTAATAAACTGTCATGATTTAAAAGAAAAACAAAACACGCAAGAATGGGAGCTAAACGTACAAAAGACAATGATGTAGATAGCGAAACGTATATTCAATTGTTTTTTATTGACGAATTTTGAACTTATTCACGTCATGAATTATATCTAGCTTCAATGAACAGGTTTGTTTTAAAAATGTTGATTCGAGCATTATTTATCATACATTTCTATACATGTATGTATATGTTAACATTCCATTTCAGACTATAGCCTGGGAGTCAAAAGCTCGCAAGAGATCATTTTCGCCGGGTCCATCTTTTGGAACCATGGAATCGTTCCTGGATCTAGCTGTGGTAAGATAAATTTACTTTAGCATTCGTAATCTTTTATGTACAAACTATTTTAAATTGATTATTGATATACTAAATGTTGAGAATTGGATCCATTTGTACATTTTCAGGATAATTTATTGATATCGTTAGTTATGAGAATATTACAAATAAATAAAAATGAAATACACCCAGGAAGAACAATAACCTACTTGACTCAAAAACTAACTTTATAATCAAAAGAAGGCCTAAGGCGTATAAATTCATGATACAAAATCCCTACACGCACAACACAATATCCAAAGCAAAGGATCAGTGCTTGTATTGCTGTTCTTTATCTCAAAGTCACAGTTTAAAATAAAAAATCTTGCCCTAAACTTTGATGGAATTTTATGTTAAGACACAGTTTTTTGTTTTCTCTATGTAGTCAATAGAAAGGCTTTATCCAGAAAAGAGAGAATTGAGGCAGAGAATCGCAAGTTAAAACAGAAAGTGACCAAGTTAAAACAAAAACTGAACAATCGAATATGGAGGCTACCGATATTAGTCGTCTACGACCAAGAACTATTAAAAAGTAGTGTTGTCAAATTGTACAGTTTTGACTAAGCGGTTACTGGGACAACCTTTCGACCGATTAACCGGTTAACCGGTAGTTTAGTTCATGTTCAAAGGGCTTGAGTTTCTCATGGAGTTACTCTTCAAATGCATTGTTTAATGATACTATGAATTAAAGTGTGTCCGTAGGTATTATAAGCCTTGGCTTTGAGCTTTCCTGGTGAAATTTGTTTTTACTTTCCAAAATAAAACAAATGCTAATTACATGTATACGAAGAAGTTAAATGTATAGTACATTTTTGTCAATATATGACTTTTCTATTTTGATTGATTGATTGTTGGTTGCTTAACGTCCAGTGGCAAATATTTCATGCATATTCAGGACGAGAACAAGTTCACAATAAATACAATAGGTAGGTTGTTGTAATAGAGGCCATCTAGGATGATGGTCGGGGAAATTTGGACTGCCACTGGAAAATGAGGGTATATTGGATAGGGACAGAAATTTTGCCTTGCAACAGGCCACCTACGGACCCCTCAAAGAGTTGTTGCAAGGGTTCTTAACGTGCAAAGAGCGTGGCACTCTCTTTACACGAGGCATCGGATTTAACGTCCCCTTCTGACGGACGTGACTGCGAACTTGATACATCCCGCACAGCCAAACGGACGCCCGACTTCGGCAAGCGTTTTACTGCCGGTCGGGAGAAGACCAAGTGACCATATTTCTATACCCCAGTCACCCTTGGGGATTCTATTTTGAAAGTCCCTTCAACAATATGAAAGGTAAATAATCCAATACTACCATACATACTATGGCGTTTGTAATAACTTCAGGTTGAGAATATGAAAATCTTGAAAAGCTTTAAACAAACCTGAATTTATACAAAACCTAACCAATGTAAAACATGTAAAACTAATATCTTCTCTTTTTTTTTTCTTTCTGATACTAGGTTTTTGACCAACCCACTAGAAGGGTTTTATGGAGTCGGGGGAGTCCAAAAACTATAGAGACTCCAGTTGTAGAAGAACAAGCGGTAAGCGAAAATTTTACTTTACTGAGTTAATTTTGTTTCCTTTTGGTACTTCCATGTTTAATAAACTGTCATGATTTAAAAGAAAAACAAAACACGCAAGAATGGGAGCTAAACGTACAAAAGACAATGATGTAGATAGCGAAACGTATATTCAATTGTTTTTTATTGACGAATTTTGAACTTATTCACGTCATGAATTATATCTAGCTTCAATGAACAGGTTTGTTTTAAAAATGTTGATTCGAGCATTATTTATCATACATTTCTATACATGTATGTATATGTTAACATTCCATTTCAGACTATAGCCTGGGAGTCAAAAGCTCGCAAGAGATCATTTTCGCCGGGTCCATCTTTTGGAACCATGGAATCGTTCCTGGATCTAGCTGTGGTAAGATAAATTTACTTTAGCATTCGTAATCTTTTATGTACAAACTATTTTAAATTGATTATTGATATACTAAATGTTGAGAATTGGATCCATTTGTACATTTTCAGGATAATTTATTGATATCGTTAGTTATGAGAATATTACAAATAAATAAAAATGAAATACACCCAGGAAGAACAATAACCTACTTGACTCAAAAACTAACTTTATAATCAAAAGAAGGCCTAAGGCGTATAAATTCATGATACAAAATCCCTACACGCACAACACAATATCCAAAGCAAAGGATCAGTGCTTGTATTGCTGTTCTTTATCTCAAAGTCACAGTTTAAAATAAAAAATCTTGCCCTAAACTTTGATGGAATTTTATGTTAAGACACAGTTTTTTGTTTTCTCTATGTAGTCAATAGAAAGGCTTTATCCAGAAAAGAGAGAATTGAGGCAGAGAATCGCAAGTTAAAACAGAAAGTGACCAAGTTAAAACAAAAACTGAACAATCGAATATGGAGGCTACCGATATTAGTCGTCTACGACCAAGAACTATTAAAAAGTAGTGTTGTCAAATTGTACAGTTTTGACTAAGCGGTTACTGGGACAACCTTTCGACCGATTAACCGGTTAACCGGTAGTTTAGTTCATGTTCAAAGGGCTTGAGTTTCTCATGGAGTTACTCTTCAAATGCATTGTTTAATGATACTATGAATTAAAGTGTGTCCGTAGGTATTATAAGCCTTGGCTTTGAGCTTTCCTGGTGAAATTTGTTTTTACTTTCCAAAATAAAACAAATGCTAATTACATGTATACGAAGAAGTTAAATGTATAGTACATTTTTGTCAATATATGACTTTTCTATTTTGATTGATTGATTGTTGGTTGCTTAACGTCCAGTGGCAAATATTTCATGCATATTCAGGACGAGAACAAGTTCACAATAAATACAATAGGTAGGTTGTTGTAATAGAGGCCATCTAGGATGATGGTCGGGGAAATTTGGACTGCCACTGGAAAATGAGGGTATATTGGATAGGGACAGAAATTTTGCCTTGCAACAGGCCACCTACGGACCCCTCAAAGAGTTGTTGCAAGGGTTCTTAACGTGCAAAGAGCGTGGCACTCTCTTTACACGAGGCATCGGATTTAACGTCCCCTTCTGACGGACGTGACTGCGAACTTGATACATCCCGCACAGCCAAACGGACGCCCGACTTCGGCAAGCGTTTTACTGCCGGTCGGGAGAAGACCAAGTGACCATATTTCTATACCCCAGTCACCCTTGGGGATTCTATTTTGAAAGTCCCTTCAACAATATGAAAGGTAAATAATCCAATACTACCATACATACTATGGCGTTTGTAATAACTTCAGGTTGAGAATATGAAAATCTTGAAAAGCTTTAAACAAACCTGAATTTATACAAAACCTAACCAATGTAAAACATGTAAAACTAATATCTTCTCTTTTTTTTTTCTTTCTGATACTAGGTTTTTGACCAACCCACTAGAAGGGTTTTATGGAGTCGGGGGAGTCCAAAAACTATAGAGACTCCAGTTGTAGAAGAACAAGCGGTAAGCGAAAATTTTACTTTACTGAGTTAATTTTGTTTCCTTTTGGTACTTCCATGTTTAATAAACTGTCATGATTTAAAAGAAAAACAAAACACGCAAGAATGGGAGCTAAACGTACAAAAGACAATGATGTAGATAGCGAAACGTATATTCAATTGTTTTTTATTGACGAATTTTGAACTTATTCACGTCATGAATTATATCTAGCTTCAATGAACAGGTTTGTTTTAAAAATGTTGATTCGAGCATTATTTATCATACATTTCTATACATGTATGTATATGTTAACATTCCATTTCAGACTATAGCCTGGGAGTCAAAAGCTCGCAAGAGATCATTTTCGCCGGGTCCATCTTTTGGAACCATGGAATCGTTCCTGGATCTAGCTGTGGTAAGATAAATTTACTTTAGCATTCGTAATCTTTTATGTACAAACTATTTTAAATTGATTATTGATATACTAAATGTTGAGAATTGGATCCATTTGTACATTTTCAGGATAATTTATTGATATCGTTAGTTATGAGAATATTACAAATAAATAAAAATGAAATACACCCAGGAAGAACAATAACCTACTTGACTCAAAAACTAACTTTATAATCAAAAGAAGGCCTAAGGCGTATAAATTCATGATACAAAATCCCTACACGCACAACACAATATCCAAAGCAAAGGATCAGTGCTTGTATTGCTGTTCTTTATCTCAAAGTCACAGTTTAAAATAAAAAATCTTGCCCTAAACTTTGATGGAATTTTATGTTAAGACACAGTTTTTTGTTTTCTCTATGTAGTCAATAGAAAGGCTTTATCCAGAAAAGAGAGAATTGAGGCAGAGAATCGCAAGTTAAAACAGAAAGTGACCAAGTTAAAACAAAAACTGAACAATCGAATATGGAGGCTACCGATATTAGTCGTCTACGACCAAGAACTATTAAAAAGTAGTGTTGTCAAATTGTACAGTTTTGACTAAGCGGTTACTGGGACAACCTTTCGACCGATTAACCGGTTAACCGGTAGTTTAGTTCATGTTCAAAGGGCTTGAGTTTCTCATGGAGTTACTCTTCAAATGCATTGTTTAATGATACTATGAATTAAAGTGTGTCCGTAGGTATTATAAGCCTTGGCTTTGAGCTTTCCTGGTGAAATTTGTTTTTACTTTCCAAAATAAAACAAATGCTAATTACATGTATACGAAGAAGTTAAATGTATAGTACATTTTTGTCAATATATGACTTTTCTATTTTGATTGATTGATTGTTGGTTGCTTAACGTCCAGTGGCAAATATTTCATGCATATTCAGGACGAGAACAAGTTCACAATAAATACAATAGGTAGGTTGTTGTAATAGAGGCCATCTAGGATGATGGTCGGGGAAATTTGGACTGCCACTGGAAAATGAGGGTATATTGGATAGGGACAGAAATTTTGCCTTGCAACAGGCCACCTACGGACCCCTCAAAGAGTTGTTGCAAGGGTTCTTAACGTGCAAAGAGCGTGGCACTCTCTTTACACGAGGCATCGGATTTAACGTCCCCTTCTGACGGACGTGACTGCGAACTTGATACATCCCGCACAGCCAAACGGACGCCCGACTTCGGCAAGCGTTTTACTGCCGGTCGGGAGAAGACCAAGTGACCATATTTCTATACCCCAGTCACCCTTGGGGATTCTATTTTGAAAGTCCCTTCAACAATATGAAAGGTAAATAATCCAATACTACCATACATACTATGGCGTTTGTAATAACTTCAGGTTGAGAATATGAAAATCTTGAAAAGCTTTAAACAAACCTGAATTTATACAAAACCTAACCAATGTAAAACATGTAAAACTAATATCTTCTCTTTTTTTTTTCTTTCTGATACTAGGTTTTTGACCAACCCACTAGAAGGGTTTTATGGAGTCGGGGGAGTCCAAAAACTATAGAGACTCCAGTTGTAGAAGAACAAGCGGTAAGCGAAAATTTTACTTTACTGAGTTAATTTTGTTTCCTTTTGGTACTTCCATGTTTAATAAACTGTCATGATTTAAAAGAAAAACAAAACACGCAAGAATGGGAGCTAAACGTACAAAAGACAATGATGTAGATAGCGAAACGTATATTCAATTGTTTTTTATTGACGAATTTTGAACTTATTCACGTCATGAATTATATCTAGCTTCAATGAACAGGTTTGTTTTAAAAATGTTGATTCGAGCATTATTTATCATACATTTCTATACATGTATGTATATGTTAACATTCCATTTCAGACTATAGCCTGGGAGTCAAAAGCTCGCAAGAGATCATTTTCGCCGGGTCCATCTTTTGGAACCATGGAATCGTTCCTGGATCTAGCTGTGGTAAGATAAATTTACTTTAGCATTCGTAATCTTTTATGTACAAACTATTTTAAATTGATTATTGATATACTAAATGTTGAGAATTGGATCCATTTGTACATTTTCAGGATAATTTATTGATATCGTTAGTTATGAGAATATTACAAATAAATAAAAATGAAATACACCCAGGAAGAACAATAACCTACTTGACTCAAAAACTAACTTTATAATCAAAAGAAGGCCTAAGGCGTATAAATTCATGATACAAAATCCCTACACGCACAACACAATATCCAAAGCAAAGGATCAGTGCTTGTATTGCTGTTCTTTATCTCAAAGTCACAGTTTAAAATAAAAAATCTTGCCCTAAACTTTGATGGAATTTTATGTTAAGACACAGTTTTTTGTTTTCTCTATGTAGTCAATAGAAAGGCTTTATCCAGAAAAGAGAGAATTGAGGCAGAGAATCGCAAGTTAAAACAGAAAGTGACCAAGTTAAAACAAAAACTGAACAATCGAATATGGAGGCTACCGATATTAGTCGTCTACGACCAAGAACTATTAAAAAGTAGTGTTGTCAAATTGTACAGTTTTGACTAAGCGGTTACTGGGACAACCTTTCGACCGATTAACCGGTTAACCGGTAGTTTAGTTCATGTTCAAAGGGCTTGAGTTTCTCATGGAGTTACTCTTCAAATGCATTGTTTAATGATACTATGAATTAAAGTGTGTCCGTAGGTATTATAAGCCTTGGCTTTGAGCTTTCCTGGTGAAATTTGTTTTTACTTTCCAAAATAAAACAAATGCTAATTACATGTATACGAAGAAGTTAAATGTATAGTACATTTTTGTCAATATATGACTTTTCTATTTTGATTGATTGATTGTTGGTTGCTTAACGTCCAGTGGCAAATATTTCATGCATATTCAGGACGAGAACAAGTTCACAATAAATACAATAGGTAGGTTGTTGTAATAGAGGCCATCTAGGATGATGGTCGGGGAAATTTGGACTGCCACTGGAAAATGAGGGTATATTGGATAGGGACAGAAATTTTGCCTTGCAACAGGCCACCTACGGACCCCTCAAAGAGTTGTTGCAAGGGTTCTTAACGTGCAAAGAGCGTGGCACTCTCTTTACACGAGGCATCGGATTTAACGTCCCCTTCTGACGGACGTGACTGCGAACTTGATACATCCCGCACAGCCAAACGGACGCCCGACTTCGGCAAGCGTTTTACTGCCGGTCGGGAGAAGACCAAGTGACCATATTTCTATACCCCAGTCACCCTTGGGGATTCTATTTTGAAAGTCCCTTCAACAATATGAAAGGTAAATAATCCAATACTACCATACATACTATGGCGTTTGTAATAACTTCAGGTTGAGAATATGAAAATCTTGAAAAGCTTTAAACAAACCTGAATTTATACAAAACCTAACCAATGTAAAACATGTAAAACTAATATCTTCTCTTTTTTTTTTCTTTCTGATACTAGGTTTTTGACCAACCCACTAGAAGGGTTTTATGGAGTCGGGGGAGTCCAAAAACTATAGAGACTCCAGTTGTAGAAGAACAAGCGGTAAGCGAAAATTTTACTTTACTGAGTTAATTTTGTTTCCTTTTGGTACTTCCATGTTTAATAAACTGTCATGATTTAAAAGAAAAACAAAACACGCAAGAATGGGAGCTAAACGTACAAAAGACAATGATGTAGATAGCGAAACGTATATTCAATTGTTTTTTATTGACGAATTTTGAACTTATTCACGTCATGAATTATATCTAGCTTCAATGAACAGGTTTGTTTTAAAAATGTTGATTCGAGCATTATTTATCATACATTTCTATACATGTATGTATATGTTAACATTCCATTTCAGACTATAGCCTGGGAGTCAAAAGCTCGCAAGAGATCATTTTCGCCGGGTCCATCTTTTGGAACCATGGAATCGTTCCTGGATCTAGCTGTGGTAAGATAAATTTACTTTAGCATTCGTAATCTTTTATGTACAAACTATTTTAAATTGATTATTGATATACTAAATGTTGAGAATTGGATCCATTTGTACATTTTCAGGATAATTTATTGATATCGTTAGTTATGAGAATATTACAAATAAATAAAAATGAAATACACCCAGGAAGAACAATAACCTACTTGACTCAAAAACTAACTTTATAATCAAAAGAAGGCCTAAGGCGTATAAATTCATGATACAAAATCCCTACACGCACAACACAATATCCAAAGCAAAGGATCAGTGCTTGTATTGCTGTTCTTTATCTCAAAGTCACAGTTTAAAATAAAAAATCTTGCCCTAAACTTTGATGGAATTTTATGTTAAGACACAGTTTTTTGTTTTCTCTATGTAGTCAATAGAAAGGCTTTATCCAGAAAAGAGAGAATTGAGGCAGAGAATCGCAAGTTAAAACAGAAAGTGACCAAGTTAAAACAAAAACTGAACAATCGAATATGGAGGCTACCGATATTAGTCGTCTACGACCAAGAACTATTAAAAAGTAGTGTTGTCAAATTGTACAGTTTTGACTAAGCGGTTACTGGGACAACCTTTCGACCGATTAACCGGTTAACCGGTAGTTTAGTTCATGTTCAAAGGGCTTGAGTTTCTCATGGAGTTACTCTTCAAATGCATTGTTTAATGATACTATGAATTAAAGTGTGTCCGTAGGTATTATAAGCCTTGGCTTTGAGCTTTCCTGGTGAAATTTGTTTTTACTTTCCAAAATAAAACAAATGCTAATTACATGTATACGAAGAAGTTAAATGTATAGTACATTTTTGTCAATATATGACTTTTCTATTTTGATTGATTGATTGTTGGTTGCTTAACGTCCAGTGGCAAATATTTCATGCATATTCAGGACGAGAACAAGTTCACAATAAATACAATAGGTAGGTTGTTGTAATAGAGGCCATCTAGGATGATGGTCGGGGAAATTTGGACTGCCACTGGAAAATGAGGGTATATTGGATAGGGACAGAAATTTTGCCTTGCAACAGGCCACCTACGGACCCCTCAAAGAGTTGTTGCAAGGGTTCTTAACGTGCAAAGAGCGTGGCACTCTCTTTACACGAGGCATCGGATTTAACGTCCCCTTCTGACGGACGTGACTGCGAACTTGATACATCCCGCACAGCCAAACGGACGCCCGACTTCGGCAAGCGTTTTACTGCCGGTCGGGAGAAGACCAAGTGACCATATTTCTATACCCCAGTCACCCTTGGGGATTCTATTTTGAAAGTCCCTTCAACAATATGAAAGGTAAATAATCCAATACTACCATACATACTATGGCGTTTGTAATAACTTCAGGTTGAGAATATGAAAATCTTGAAAAGCTTTAAACAAACCTGAATTTATACAAAACCTAACCAATGTAAAACATGTAAAACTAATATCTTCTCTTTTTTTTTTCTTTCTGATACTAGGTTTTTGACCAACCCACTAGAAGGGTTTTATGGAGTCGGGGGAGTCCAAAAACTATAGAGACTCCAGTTGTAGAAGAACAAGCGGTAAGCGAAAATTTTACTTTACTGAGTTAATTTTGTTTCCTTTTGGTACTTCCATGTTTAATAAACTGTCATGATTTAAAAGAAAAACAAAACACGCAAGAATGGGAGCTAAACGTACAAAAGACAATGATGTAGATAGCGAAACGTATATTCAATTGTTTTTTATTGACGAATTTTGAACTTATTCACGTCATGAATTATATCTAGCTTCAATGAACAGGTTTGTTTTAAAAATGTTGATTCGAGCATTATTTATCATACATTTCTATACATGTATGTATATGTTAACATTCCATTTCAGACTATAGCCTGGGAGTCAAAAGCTCGCAAGAGATCATTTTCGCCGGGTCCATCTTTTGGAACCATGGAATCGTTCCTGGATCTAGCTGTGGTAAGATAAATTTACTTTAGCATTCGTAATCTTTTATGTACAAACTATTTTAAATTGATTATTGATATACTAAATGTTGAGAATTGGATCCATTTGTACATTTTCAGGATAATTTATTGATATCGTTAGTTATGAGAATATTACAAATAAATAAAAATGAAATACACCCAGGAAGAACAATAACCTACTTGACTCAAAAACTAACTTTATAATCAAAAGAAGGCCTAAGGCGTATAAATTCATGATACAAAATCCCTACACGCACAACACAATATCCAAAGCAAAGGATCAGTGCTTGTATTGCTGTTCTTTATCTCAAAGTCACAGTTTAAAATAAAAAATCTTGCCCTAAACTTTGATGGAATTTTATGTTAAGACACAGTTTTTTGTTTTCTCTATGTAGTCAATAGAAAGGCTTTATCCAGAAAAGAGAGAATTGAGGCAGAGAATCGCAAGTTAAAACAGAAAGTGACCAAGTTAAAACAAAAACTGAACAATCGAATATGGAGGCTACCGATATTAGTCGTCTACGACCAAGAACTATTAAAAAGTAGTGTTGTCAAATTGTACAGTTTTGACTAAGCGGTTACTGGGACAACCTTTCGACCGATTAACCGGTTAACCGGTAGTTTAGTTCATGTTCAAAGGGCTTGAGTTTCTCATGGAGTTACTCTTCAAATGCATTGTTTAATGATACTATGAATTAAAGTGTGTCCGTAGGTATTATAAGCCTTGGCTTTGAGCTTTCCTGGTGAAATTTGTTTTTACTTTCCAAAATAAAACAAATGCTAATTACATGTATACGAAGAAGTTAAATGTATAGTACATTTTTGTCAATATATGTGTGAATTTTCTATTTTGAAAGTCCCTTCAACAATATGAAAGGTAAATAATCAAATACTACCATACATACTATGGCGTTTGTAATAACTTCAGGTTGAGAATATGAAAATCTTGATCTCTGGCCGACAATTCAATTTGATTCATTTTCTTTCTCTAAAAATTCTATGAATGCGGCGATTTAAAAATGATTTTTATCTTTAAAATATTTATCTTTATCTGTTATTTAATTCGCTATTAAAATTTGTAAATCTTTCTGCGTGTTGTAGTAATTTACTTGGTGCATACTTTTCTGTGAAATTCACGTGGAAATATATGAACATACCATTGGTAAAGAAGGTAGAACAACTCTGAAACCCAACTTATTGTTTAGTGATGTGTTCGTAACATCTATCCGTATCTTTTTTTGTTTCTATCATAATAGAAATTGACTTACTGTTTGGTTACATTGCTGACGGTGTGTGTATAATCCGCATTTCCTGGTATATTTCTTCCCACATTTGAAACACATAAATTTGTTATCAGTGTGATGCAAATTTACATGCTGGTTTAACTCTCTTTGACGATCAAATTCTAGATCGCAATACCTACAAAGGATTTTACACTTGCGACAATGATCGGAATATACGTCTTTTCTGTTGAACGTATTGTCACATTTACTACAAGTAAATCGTTCACCATTACTGTGAATAGATTTCTTGTGTCTGATTAGTTCAGATTGTCGACCAAAGGTTTTTAAACATACATCACATTGAAAAACCATTTTTCTAAGTACCAGTTTCTTACAGTGTGGAACTTTCCTATATGATTGTGTAAAGGATAAATAAGATTTCATTGGTTGAACGTGTCAGATGTTCATGTTACTGTTTGCTATATTTGTTCAGTATGAGTCATTACTCGATACCTTCATTACCGGTAGTGTGTTTATAGTTACCACATGTTGGTGATCAAATGTTTACATTACTTCGTCTAATATGAACATTGTTTTGAAATGGTTAGTGTTTCCATCACAAACATATATTAAATTGTACTCTTTTTGTTATCTCGTTTATATCAAGCAACGAGAAATAAGAAGGTGTCCGATAAAACGAATGACATTTCAAAAAGTACTTTTCCACGCTATTCAAATGAGCAAAGCATACCGTATTTTTAAACAAAGCGAACGGAAAAATACTTCTTGAATTTTCATGTTACTGATTTCCCTGTGCTACACTGAACAATACTAGTAATAGAAAAGGCAAGACAGAATTCAAAATTTACCAATTTAATTACATAGTTTTGCACTATTACACATGAAATAATTACAACTTCATATTAACAAGTCAATATTTCACATAAAGTTCTTGTACATTATCAATGTTACCGTTCCATTCCATAACATGGTCGATATTACACATCGTAGTTGAATTTGATGATTGGATTTAACCTAAAGTTTATATCTATTGTCAATCTCACCAAACCAAAAAGTTGTCTGGATTACACTCGGAACATCGTAGAAATCCAAGTTGATTTTGATGGTCTGAGCTATACGGACAAGGAACAATAGAGTTCAACTCTGGCACAAAGTCACCAATCACACTAGCAACGTCTTTCAGTTTAGCGTATTCTCCAGGTCTAAGCGTGATCCCTTTTCTGGTAGGCACTACCTCTGTTTCATTTGGAGGTAACCAATATTGTCTTATGTTTACACAATTAGCTCTGGCTTGTACGGATGAGTACACGTTTCCCCCAAGGTGTGATGAGTGGTCTTTCTGTTCCGCTAGGGCTTGGTCCAATTTATCAAAACTGTTTGTCAACAGTTTCCATCTGTTTAAAGAGAGAGAGAAATTCCCTTTCTCGTTGGGATTAACTTTCCGTCTTTCAGCTCCCATTCTCGCACATCAATTCTGATTTGGTCTTTCCATTCTTTGGCCTGTACAAATCTGTTATTATTTAACTCTATGTTACAACGTGCGTTCTCCATCTCGGTCAATCGACGAATGATGAAGTGGTGAAGAAAAACTATCAATTTATATTCTCATTTCATAGTGACCAAATTCCCTCCATGTCCTTATTTGCTCACTTCGATCTGTGAAAACCTATACTTCCACACGACGACGACGAAGTCATTGTCGATCTGAATCTAAATTTGATCAATCTATTCTTTTACACGATGACGTAGTCGATCTGAATCCAAATTTGATTATATGACCAGGCAAATGTTGTTCGAGGAGGTAACACTATCTTTTCAGCCTCACCCGATGAACTTATTTGGATACAACGTGTGAATGTATAGATTTTTCACAGATCGTTATGACCAAATAAGTTTAGGTGTAATCGAAACGAAAGGTCATGACTTCTGTTGATTGACAGGGAGGGAGGGGCATGACCATATTTATCCGTGTCAGCGTGCCTACCTTTTTTCGGCGCCTAAAACTGAACACTCTCTACTACTGACAGGTTATCGCAAGCACTTCTACCAACAGTTCTAGGACCTGTAAATGCCAACAGTTTGGCTCTCAAAACTACTGGTAATGGGAATTGTCTATACAACCCTTTTTCTCAACTTTTCACAGGAAACGAAGATCTTGCTGATAGAATACGTCTTCAGCCAGTATTAGTGTTGTGTCAAAATAGGAAACTATTTGCACACATCTTGGAGAAGTTAAATAGGACATCCAGAAATAAACAATGAGAATCTTGAATATCTCTTTACCTGTTTACTTCAAGGTCAATCATTAAACATCTATGACGTGGCTGAAAATAAGGGAGATGCTATAACATACCACTACAAACATGCCGTGCTGGTAATTGGGCAGGAATGGTCAATATAATGACTATTGCAATAGGGTCGCCATCTCAATAAATATCTGGTTAACCAGAGGCCTGTAAAGGGATAAGATCACTTCAGAAATTAATGAAAAGGTAATAACGCTCAAAATCATATTTCACAAGTAGCAAACCGGTTGCATGAATTGGAAAAAGCTTAGTGTAGACACATACCACAAAAATCCATATGACTTGAGATAATGTACATCTTATTGCTTAAAGTTATAGGGAGAGGTTAAATGATTTTATTGGACCATCATGATTTCCAGAGAAAGGTTGTTTATCTGCCTTTTGGTAGAGACTACCTTATAATACCAATCTTGCACCGCATAGTACGTTTCTAAACACTTCTAGCTCGTGTTGAAATGTAATTGGTAAGTGTGTTTTAATGCATCACTGAATATTCATTTAAGTATGTTTTTAAGCAATTTTGCGCCTGTCCCAAGTCAGGAGCCTCTTGCCTTTGATAGTCTTGAATGATTTTTAATTTTAGTTTCTTGTGTACAATTCGGAGTTTAACACTGAACTAATGCACATTTTTTTTTAACGGGGCAAGATGAAAGACGCCCCCGGGTGCGGGAGTTTCTCGCTACATTAAAGACCCATTGGTTGACTTCGGCTGTTGTCTGCTCTATTGTCGTTTACCAATTTTATTAATTCGTTATAGTGTGTGTGTTTTTTTTATTGCAGCTAAACAATGTAAGTTCTCACTTTAATAAACGGAAACTTGTCCAGAAATGCATATATTTATCGGTAGTGTATGATGTACATGTAAAGTAATCAAAGATACCAATAGACGATGAATACTTTTCTTTTTTTTTTTTTATATATCATAGAAATGATACATGTTTGTACATGTGAAAGGTTATGCAAAATAAAACAACACTTACATTTCTACAGACTCAATATATTTCATTTACATAACACAAAAATCAACCACTGTACAGGAGATTGCTGATGAAGTGCAAATCATGCAAAGGAATTTTCAGAGGATCAGTATCAAACAGTTACATGAGGGCCACAGTTTTGTAGCTGACTCATAATGACCAGAAAAAGGGTACATTGTTTAATCCCTAAATCAAGAAGTTATTTTAGACAAGAGGATTGGACTCTAAAGTTAAGTGGGACAAGACCAAACTGCTAACCAAATTCATTGATGTTTTTCCGATTAAGATTAAGTACAGTTAGAAGAACAACAAAGTTTCCAAACTTGTGTGTAAGCGCACGTGTCAGAGCTTTCTTTTTCTAATTTGGAACTTGAAGGGACATGCCATTTTAATGAATATTATTTCCCTGCTGTTTTCTATCTATAAATTAAAGAATATTTTGTTTTAAATATAAATTTAAAATATTTCAATCTGTTTATATTGATTTTACGAGAATTATTGCATCCATTCAAAGCTGTTTATTTATATTAAATAAAATTTAAATTATTATAAAAGGTTTGAATGCAAAACTTAGAAATGTAAGAAGGATAACTTCATAAATATCGTAGATGATTAATTGTTGTGAAACAAGTTTTTGTTATGAAGCTATTGTAATAAAACCTAAAACACACTTGTGTAATTTGAATGAAATTAAGGTTGTCCGTCATGTTGATTTTCTGAAAGTGATGTTGATGATGTGAAAATTATTTCGTCTGATCAGGAGTTGTCATCTCTAGGAATAATTAGCTTAAAGATTGTCGATGTTCCGGATGACACTAAACTTAGATTGAAATGTTTAGTTAGTAAGTGGAGGTCTATTTTCTCAAAAGGTCCCACTGACATTGGGCTCACATATATGATTGAACACGAGATTCAGTAATCAGATAATAAACCTCTTAGACAAGCTAACAGGCGTATTCAAACAGCATTGTTCGATGAGGTGATGAGGCAAGAGGACATGTAAGTGAAATGTTGGATGCGGGCTGTATAAGGGAGTCAAACAGTCCTCACGCTAGTAACGCTGTTCTCGTTCAGAAGGACAGTTATTTGAGATTTTGTTTAGATCTTTAAATAAGAAGACAATTCGTGGTAGTTATTCTTTGCCTCGCATTGACAAGACGATTGATTGTCTAGCTGGGGCTATGTATTTTACACGACTTGACCTTCGGTCGGCATATTGGCACATGAATATTGAAGAGTACGAAAAGCAGAATATCGCGTTTTCAAAAAGTCATTTGGGATTCTAGGAGTTTAAAAGGCTCCCATTTGTTCTGACAAACGCTAAAAATCGTTTCAGAGATGCATGGGTGAAGCGCGTTTAAGTGAGTGTATGTTATTTTTAGATGACATTGTGGTGTTTTCATCTAATATAGAAGACCATTTTGCTAGGCTGAAATCTGTTTTACACCACTGCTTGAAACTTTAAGGTAGCAAATATTTAAAAGGGTTTATTTCAGACGTCTTCATTTCTCTCAATTCCAACAGACTGTACCGTCAAATCGTAAGTGATATTTGGCTGGTACAGAACCGTTTACTTTTAGTACATACATTTCAGTTGACTACAGACAACTATTTCAGTCAGTCCGAGCATTAAATGTTAAAATTATTCGTACAATTGAGAATGAAAATAGGGAATGTGCCAAATGTGGGAATAGAATAAAGAAAATATATCAGTTTAACTTTTGAAAATAAAAGGTGTTCTTAAAAATCTCCGTTTTCAAAGCCAAAACGAGCATCTGTGAGATACGTTCAGGGACGGGTACGCCACTAAACTAGTCTAACTGAACATCACAATGTACGGGGACCTGCTCCTGTTACAAATATATACGACGACATCTTTTAATTATATACCTGTGTGCTATATCAAGTGATCATTGGAAGTAAAATCGGTTAGTATTTGTTTATTTTGTACTTGTTATGTATTGTTACGTCAAATCTTAAGCCCCCGCTATTAATTATTCATGGTTTTTTTTTATAGATGATAAGATGTACTAGCTGGCGGAAAAGCACACCATATTGATTTGCGAAAAATGCCAATCTTGAGAATGAATTTCCCTTCGCCATATGGCTCGTGATATTTAACAATACCAGGGAGTGAAATTAAGGCTGTAATTATTGAATATCAGCACTTTTCTTATTTAATAAATAAGTACATTCTCATGAAAACAGTTCCAAACAGTTCAAGACTTGCAAATACATAATTCCAGAAACCATCAGGTAATACTATGTACCTAACATCACTCGATGACAAACAGTTCAATAAAGTAGCAAACAAAAACCCGTTACTTCATGTAACACAGAATATGGCACTACTTTTACAGAAAATGCCTGAAAAAAGTCAGGAATATGACAGTTGTTATCCATTCGTTTGATGTTTTAGAACTTTTGATTTTGCCATTTGATTTGGGTCTTTCCTCTTTGAATTTTCCTCGGAGTACAGCATTTTTTTTGTTAGATTCTATTAGATATATTAATTGATTTTACAAGACATTTTAAGATAACAACTTATATTTCATTTTTATATTTATACAGGCTGGAACACCTGCACCAACCCCAGCACTGTCACCAACTCCAGGTGCACTTCAAGTTGTAGAATTTCAATATATGCTAGTCATGGACAATCATCTAGATCTGATACAAATTTTGCCAATTCGTTTTTTTGTTATCATAACCTCCATGTTCATGCATATACCAAAGTACCTTATAGAGTTTACCCACTACTCGTGTATATCATTTGTTGCTAGCTTGTGCCAAAAACATTCCAATTTTAACTTGATGTGAAGTTCAAGTAGAAATCTTTCAAAGTTCCCCCATACACCATTAAATTTGGCGTAGACGATCCCCCCCCCAAAAAAAAAGCCCTAACAAAACTGTGGATATATTTTTTTCAGTATTATTTTTATTTTCCAACCCCCATATATCCGAGAAGTAGGTCAAAATAACCGCCAATGCATCAAATACAGTCTACCAACTTTTTTCGAAGAGATACATAGCAGACCAAGATAAACACATGAATCTTTACTATCAATAATGTCATTACATTTAAATATAAAATTCTTATGAAACTTTCTCTTTGAAAAAATTACAATCTTTGCTTTTTGTCGGTGTATCGTTGTTACAATGTTTGATGTAAATATTATTTTTTTAGTGCTTGCTGTTTGGGTCTTCTTTTTTAGCCATTTTAGTGTGTAGTAGTTTATATGTGTTATTTATAAGGCATGAGTGTTTGTTTTGAAATGAAATGCAAGGTTTTTAGGGCTAACTGTACGAGAGTGTACGTTTTAGTGTTTACTTTTATTGTATTTGGTAGCTGAATACATAAATGTATATTTTATTGTGAATATCACACCGCAAATAAAAGATCCATGACTGTTTTGTTTTTATTTTTCCGTGAACAATTCTTCTGTTTCCAGATAAATAGATCGCGAAAAAAAATCACTTTAAAATCTAGTTCATGGTTTTTTTTGTCTCTGTGTTGTTTCTTGAGTAGTAATTTTACATATTTTTATAATTTTATAATGATTAAATAGTGTACACATATTAAACTGCTTATTTGGGCCCTTTTTGGCCCCTAATTCCTAAAATGTTGGGATCAAAACTCCCAAAATCAATCCCAACCTTCCTTTTGTGGTCATAAACCTTGTGTTAAAATTTTATAGATTTCTATTCACTCTCACTAAAGTTAGAGTGCGAAAACTTAAAGTATTCGGACGACGAAGACGACGCCAACGTGATAGCAATATACGACGTGGTCGTATGATAAAAAGCTAATCTAAATAGATGCCGTCTACCTCAAAAATGTTATACTGGTACTAAGTAATACATAACACATTGTTTAAATATTTCTTTTCTGTTTTAGATCTATAAACCGTCGAAAATTCCTAAAAGTTTTGCCAAATACAACTTGTGCAATATATGCCTGAGGTTATAACGTCTTAGTATTTCAAAAAATTCTGAACAGTAAATTTATAAATATAACCATATCGATGACAATTTATGTCAGCACAAAAAGTGAGTCTAGACACCTCGGACAAAGACAGATGTAAGGATGAATATCAGTTATTTGTAAGCAATCTTTAAGGGTAAAGTTCTACTACAAAATAAAATAAAATTTTAAACCATTTTCCTTAGCAAAAATGGCTTGGTACATGTATAAAAAACCTCATCTGAAGAGTCTAAGACAAATACCTTTGTTAATCCTCTTAAAAGAAATAGAGAAGTCTTGGTCAGATTGTTTTCAAATAAGCCATCTTTCATATTGAAATGCTTTAAACTTGCACTCGTACGTGTTGGATGTGACATTCCTGCTAGTAGAAAGCTGTGTAGACATGCAGCAACCTCAGGTTGCAACAAATGTAAAAAGAAATTCCCGGGTACTGTAGGTGAAAAAAAAATGGTGGTTTTGATAAATTAGAATGGCTGTCAAGAGACAACGAAAATCATCGTCAAGATTGATTGATTGTTGGTTGCTTAACGTCCAGTGGCAAATAGTTCATGCATATTCAGGACGAGAACAAGTTAACAATAAATACAATAGGTAGGTAGTTGTAATAGAGGTCATCTAGGATGATGGTCGGGGAAATTGTGACTGCCACTGGAAAATGAGGGTATATTGGAA
This sequence comes from Mytilus galloprovincialis, assembly GCF_965363235.1. NCBI lineage: Eukaryota > Metazoa > Mollusca > Bivalvia > Mytilida > Mytilidae > Mytilus > Mytilus galloprovincialis. Next base: position 24,957,813 of record NC_134848.1, on the reverse strand, counting down.
AGGGACAGAAATTTAGCCTTGCAACAGGCCACCTACGGACCCCTTAAAGAGTTGTCGCAAGGGCTTAACGTGCAAAGAGCGTGGCACTCTCTTTACACGAGGCATCGGATTTAACGTCCCCCTTCTGACCGGACGTGGCTGCGAACTTGATACATCCCGCACAGCCAAACGGACGCCCCACTTTGGCAAGCGTTTTACTGCCGGTCGGGAGAAGACCAAGTGACCATATTTCTATACCCCAGTCACCCTTGGGACTTAGAAGCCATGTGATTATGGACTTTCCGAATTGATTTTCCTCTGAGTTCAGTATTTTTGTGATTTTACTTTTTGGGAAAGTCATCGTCAAGAATGTGGTTTTATAAACAATTCTACTAGCAAGGAGATAAAGAGAACCTTGAACGTCAGTTTGGTACAAGATATTCTGCATTGCTTGAGCTTCTTTAACTATATCAGTCAATATAAGAGACAAATCTAGAATTCCAGTCCGACTAAAAATCTTCACTGGAACCAACATTCTTTAGAAAAAACGGGCTGTGTTCAATAAAGCTATACCAGATGGTACTTGTATGATGTGCAAAAAGAACGAAAAAACTATGAATCATTTCCTGTTGATTTGTGAAGAACTAGAATGCATACGAAAACCACTTATGTTAGAAATATAAACATTATTAGTATGCTATTTGCCAAACATAAAGTAGATGCTACAATTCATATAACAACAGTAATAGTAAACCCATATTTTTTATTGCACACGGTTGAATTCTCAAGCTCTTACATCAGACATTGATACTCAACTAGAACCATTATGCAGAAGCTTGTGCTATAAATTACATGCTAGAAGATATCAGTTACTGGACATTTCAAAGAAGTCTAAAACAGTCACGTGTGTTAATTATATATGCCTTGTTGAGGACTGATCGCATCTTGATACTTCCCCGTTTCCCTTAATTTTTTTCATACTGATGAATAATTTATTTTCAGATAGTATAAATTATCTCATCTAGTTGGACAAATTATTTTTCAAATAGTATAAATTGTCTCATTTAGTTTTTTTTTAATTAGTATAAACATTTTAACTTTTTCAAAATCTTTGTGATTCCAATTTATAGCAGATGAGAGACCGTGTGCTTAGATGACATTTAAACTTAATAAGATGAATCTTTCTTTTTTATGTGTGTGTAAATAAACCTTGACCATTTGTCTTCTTGGTGGAAGATTATGATATAACTTTAAATAATTAAATAGTGTGACCGTTTTTTTTCTTTTTTAATATTGGTGGATAGTTTTCCTACTCCTATTTTTGGAGGTGTGCCTAAATTGGCAGAAGATAGAAAATACAGATGCAGATCCAGTAAAAATGACAGCAATTGATCCTATAGGACCAGCAAAACACATGCTTTCTGTATGGAAGACAGAGAAAGTATTATGTGATGATGACTTTAAAAAAATCAGACCAAACTGGATCCATTTGAATGTCCCTCAGATGTAGAGAAAACTGCTATATCTTATGGATCATTTAATGCAGATCAGTTCAACTTCTAATTATCTAGCTTTACCTTGTGCATTTTAAGGTTTACCTGTAAAAATGTGGTGTGTTAAAGATCATACCTTCAATGGTGTTATGTGTAAGTCAATGCCTTTTGTTAAAACCTGTATAATCGTCCAATGCAGACATTACAGATATCATTAAGTTATATAATTCTTTGTTTTAAGGTGAAAACAGTGCGATTGAACCTCTCCATACCATAAACTACAAAATTATTATTATTTGTATATCAGTTTGAGGTATCAAATAACATCAACAAGGAGTGACATTTTCTAACACCGTTTTTAAATTTCATTCTTATTATCCAGGTGGAAAGACCTTCAATTGTTCTCTGAAAAATTGGCTTTTGATTGTAATTGAGTTTGTGTCAATAAAATGTTTGTATCTGCATAAAGTACAACCTTTCATATCAAACAATATTAAAAAATACCACATTTCCAATACCAATTCAACAAATACATGCATACATAGTACCTTAAATTAGGGTAAAGCCAAGTAGTATAGAGCTTTCTAACGCATTAACCTTGTGACTCTTCTGCTTTCACATGTATTATTGATGGAGTCGTCACAGATATGTCTTTACTGTGTGTACCTTACATGACAATTATATTATGTACGTCACACAGGTAAAATAATAAATTTGTCGTTTTAACGTCCTGACAAACAAATATTTTATTTCAGCCAAAAGATTGTACTTGAGAACACAACAATCTCTTCCTTCAAGCACAACATGTGGATGCCACGAGCATCACTCAGGAGACATGAATTGTCGAAATGTGCATCTGGTGCAAGAAAATTGGTACCGTTAATTTTAAGTGCAAAAGTGACAAGACAGAAAGTCACCGGACAAAAAGGGCATAATGTATTTTATGGAGTGGAGTGTTGGAGTGGAGTATTGGAGTGGAGTATTGGAGTGGAGTGTTGGAGTGAGATTTTGGAGTGAGATTTTGGAGTGAAATTTTTGGAGTGAGATTTTGGAGTGATTATTTTTTGGTGAAATTTTAGAGTATATAGTATATTATTCTAGAAGTAGTAGAATGTCAGGGGGTTAAATGTTTTGTTTAATTTTGAACAAGTATTCATTAAAAATAGATAAAGAAAAATTACAGTGCTAAATATTGATTTAAATTTTGATCACAGATAATCATGAATAATTATTTGGTCATGTTCATTTAAAAAAATGAAATATGCTCCTCTCATTAACTCACCTTGTGGGAGTGTCATTTGACTTGTGGTGACAAAGTGCACATTGAATTGCACAGAATTTCGAAGTCCTAATGGGCAAAAATCTGGGAAAACTCATTGAACCAGAATATCATAATAATGCTCATATCTTTGTGCAAAGAATAAAATTCGTAATAACTAGTATCTCAATTGTTTGTAAAACAATTGAAAGGTCTTTCCTGTAAAAGTGATGTTTTCGTAATGTTCTTTGTACGACCTTTCGTTTGATATACGACAAGCATACCTTCTGAAACTTTTCGCTTTTTACACTTAATGACCTCATCTGCCTACATTTTTGAGATCGGAAGTATGATATATGTAACACAGGGTAGATGAGCTTTCATTTGATATATATAATTTTCTTGCATAATTTGTTTTATCTGTATATTCATTTTCTTTTTTTCTTTTATAAAGTAAAAATTTTCAATATCACATATTTTTAAATTATTTTCTATATTGGTACAACCCGCAAATGATTTGCATAATATATTATTACCTGAAACCTGTGATAACCCCGTTCACACGCAAAGAAATACTGCAACCGTTTAAAGAACATTATAGTAAAATCTGCTGAAACTATATTCTTGTGTGTCAATTGATTCTAATGAATTGATAACTGTTTCTTCTAAGTTATCAATGTTCATAGTTGTGTACATCGACGTTACATCATAGGCAATAAGGATGCATTCTTTTGTGACCTCGTGTGACTCTATTTTATTAATGAAGTCTTTTGTATCTTGAATGTAAAAGTTATGCCTCTTCAATAATGGTCTTAAGATTAGACCCAGTAATCTTTCAATGTGTCTCGTGGGAGAGTTACACTTATTGATGATTGGTCAGTAAGGAATGTTTATGTTTCCAGCTATTTGACCAGTTCGGAATGCCTCATTAATTATTTCTAGATTAATTTTATGAACTTTTGGAAGAAGGTACATGTGTCCGTGTTTTGATTCATTATATATTCCTCAAGAAATTATAAGTTTGTGAATCTATTTCTTTTTCCCTATATAGATTCTCAGCCTGCTACGAAGGTTTAACCACACACCCCAGGTGTAACAATATTTTCTCAATGTAAATCCAGGAAATAACACTGTAATTGCAGTTCATCTTTTATTATTGTGTTCTATTGATACCGAAATGATAGCTAGGTAATACCAATTAATAACTTATTTTTTCATAAATCCAAATTTCATCTAAATTAAATTCAGAAAATGAAAATACTTTCATCATTGTTGAAAACATTTAAACATTCTTTTTTATTTAAACAAGTCAATTAATTTGTAAATCATTTAAAAAACTAAAAACAACAGTGCAAAAACAATAAATATGATACTTTTAAACATGATAATGTGAAGATTTTTTGTTCATTTTACAAAATAATATAATATAATAAAGAATGGAAATGGGGACTAAACCTAATACACGAGCATGTAAAATTCTCATAATGAGGATGCTGCCAGGTTCTTAAGAGATTGGGAACTCACAATGCTTAATAATTATATAACTCTTAGTTATGCATCAGTAGATCAGGAGAATTTGAAATTGTTTATAAAGGACTGTAGATATGAGGTCGTTCACATTATTATTCGAAACATTATTATTCGAATACTTCACTGCATACATTTTTTTATTTCTATTTCAGTATAGTTTGTTTTTAAATTATTCACTACAAAATTTTTCATCAAATTTCACTCCAAAATCTCACTTGAAAATTTCACTCCAAAATCTCACTCCGAAAATTTCACTCCAAAATCTCACTCCAAAAATTTCACTCCAAAATCCCACTCCAAAAGTTCACTCCAACACTCCACTCCAATACTCCACTCCATACAATACATTATGCCGACAAAAAGGCACAAATAATTTTTTAATACGCACTCCAAAATAGAAAATGTTTTTGTCGTTTATTAGTATTGTCAAAGAACATAAGTTCCGCCATAATATTTATTCCAGAGATAAATTAGGTAGCAACCATTTGATTTTCTGGGGTGGGCTATGGTTTTTTTTTCTGTGCAAACTTTTGTTTTCGCCGTCGGCGAAGAACAATCTATTTTTTTAGCGACAAATTGAAAACAATTTTTTTCTTTCAATTTTAGCATTACATATAGTGGCAGCTGAGGGTGAAACAAACATTTTCTTTTTTCAGGGTCCAAAACAAATTATTTTTTTCACTTAAACCTGGAAACAAAACTTTTTTTCCAAAAATAGTCAAAAATAGGGGTACAACAGTCAATATTGTGTTATCATCTTAATATCACTACATAAACAACAAATGTAACAAAGAAGCACAAAAAGGCATACATCAAATTTAACATTCTCATTTTGCTTTTCTTATACGGCTGAATTTAACTATGTAAAGTCTACCCATAAATGAAAGAAGGTTTTCATTACTGGTGTAAAGTTGCGCGTTTGAAATTTGCACAGGTAGACATAAAAATAATTTTGTCGTATGACGGCATACATAAATGCAGACTCTCGTAAAGTAGATATAACAAAAACAGACTTAACAGTAAAATTAATAAAATAATGGTGTAGTTCAAAAGTATGACGGGATACATACGTACAGTTTCACGTCAAATACGGCTGAATTTATATATGAAAAGTCTACCCTTAAAAGATAGAAGGTTTTCATTACCGGTGTAAAATTGCGCGTTTGAAATTCGCACAGGTAGACATAAAAATAATGTTGTCGTATGACGGCATACAGAAATGCAGACTCACGTAAAGTAGATATAACAAAAACCAGACTTTACAGTAAAAGTAATAATAATAATTAAAAAAATGGTATGGTTCAAAGTATGACGGGATACATAAGTACAGTTTCATGTCAAATGTATATCATAAAAACAGACTAAACAGAAAAAGTGGTATTATTGTATAAAATAGTTTTGTCATTCTTAGCATGTCAAGATCCTTCAGTAAAAGTAATATCAATAAATGAAATAATTTTGCCGTTCAAAGTATGTGGTTTTACATAACCACAGAGTCACTTCAAATTAATATCTAAAAAAGACAAATAAAAGAATACTATCATACTTAAATAAGATGATAACAAACGTCAGTACGCAAAATCTATACTTCAAGACCATCTTGTATTATTTGTGAAGTTGAAACGGAATATTTATCAACAAGTTCTGGGTATCTTCCGATGAACTTTTTTAGAAAAAGGACGAGACGTTCTTTGACATACCCCTGGTTCATCAACTTTCTGCTCAGACACTGGTGACGTTTTACAAAGTCTGAATAGGAGCTGCAAGCTCTTGAATACCTAATAAGTTGGGAAATATATATTCCATATGGAGGTGAAGTTGGTATATTACTACTAAGGTGGGGGAAATTGATAATTTCAAAATTAAAATCGTCTCGTTTGTCATAGATTCTGGTACTGAGATGACTGTGTATGTCAAATTCGAGGAATAAGTCTAAAAATGAGGCGGAGGAAGCCGTGTCTGTGGTCTCTTTAATTTCTAGTTCTGGTGGGTATATTAATGGAATCCAATCAGAAAAGTTCGGATTGTTAATGGAAAGAACATCATCAATATATCTGAAAGTGAAATTAAATAACCTGGCTTCTTTGATCTTCTTGTTTTTGACAAGTGTCTGAAGGAACTCCGATTCATATGAAAATAAGAAGAGGTCGGCAAGGAGAGGCGCACAGTTCGTTCCCATAGGAATGCCGACAATTTGTTGAAAAAGTCTACCTCCAAATTCAACAAATATGTTGTCAATAAGAAACTCCAGCATACTTATCACTTGTTCCTCTGTGTAGCATGTTTTACCCTTTTGTTCCTTATTAACAAAATATGCTTTATGGTATCCCAATTTTTATCTTATGACTGGTATAAGGCAGCAACCAATTCGGATATGGCTGAGAAATTAATTTTAAATAACACTATACTCATTTCCGCATTTTGACCTCCCCTCGCTCCATACAAAGAAAATCCTTATGAAGGTGAGTGATAAACATTCATGTTACTTCTGACAAGTCATAATTCCATTTAGTTATTATTAAAATTATATGTTGTTATGATTTTGTAATAAAATAAAATTTTACATTTTTGTTGCTGAACTTTTTTGGCTCAGTATATTTCCACTACATACATGTGCAATGCACTTTAGGGTAGTGCAGTTATCTACATTAAAAGTTAAATATTAAAACTAAATAGCAACTATAACATGTATGGCAAAATAGTGCTAGTAGTATTTTACATTGTGATTAACATAGTTTCATGATCAACCTAAATTTTATTAATCTATCTAGCACATGTATTGTACTTTAGGAAATTCAATCCATTAACTTTTAACCAAAATTAGGGCGACCTAATTTATATTGCGTAAATGGGTCATTCGCGGTCATTTTTTTTGGGGGGAAAAACAAGATAAAAAAAAATGTGTAAAAGTTGGATTCGAAGTTTTTCCGTAAAAATATTCATTTATTCACTTTTTATTTTTAAAATCATATAATAATAAAAAAATACTTATTAAATAAATAGTAAAAAATGCATGCATCGTGTATCCGTCCTCCCTCGTTATCGCATATTGACCGCGAAATACTTATTGACCGCGAAATCAAAATGGCAGGACGTCACGTAATTTTGTCATTGGAACTATTGATGTATATTAATGCCACCTTCGTATCGTCAAAGGAAGAGAAATGTGTCCGTGGCTTTCGAGTCTGTAACAGAGTGTCTGAAACCATGCTGAGATGTGGAAGGGGTGTGAGGTGAATCACAGTGCACCACCCCACCACTATTGTGATATGTCAGTCCCCATCAACTGTAGTACGGGTTGGGTCGGGGGCTGGCATAAGCATCAATGGGTGCAAAGTTGAAGGTAAGATTTATTATGAATCTCTGTCTAAATATATATATTGTATCTTTTGATGTCTTTAATCATTCCCCCCCCCCCTTTTTTCCCTTTCTGTTTATTGCATATAGACACAAAAGTATATTTATTTCTCAAAGTATCTTCAAAACCACTGTTAAATTACAACTAAATACTTAAACGTATGCCCAGAAAATTATACAAAAATATTTATTTTAATTTATTGTCAAATTTACCAACAAAAATCGTTTTACGAACGAGTGTATCCAACTAATAAATTTCATTTGTCATAAAAACGATGATAGAAAATGTCCCAGTCGTAGGTAAACAATTAAAAGTTTTAACAACATCCAAGAAGTGATGACAGCTTATATCAACATCTAAATGAATTTTGAGATGACCCCTTTCCGATATACTTCCGAAGTGTTTAGAGGAGTGGTAAGTGATTTTTATACGACCGCAAATTTTGAAAAAAATTTCGTCGTATATTGCTATCACGTTGGCGTCGTCGTCGTCGTCGTCGTCCGAATACTTTTAGTTTTCGCACTCTAACTTTAGTAAAAGTATATAGCAATCTATGAAATTTTAACACAAGGTTTATGACCATAACAGGAAGGTTGGTATTGATTTTGGCAGTTTTGGTCCCAACATTTTAGGAATTAGGGGCCAAAATGGGCCCAAATAAGCATTTTCTTGGTTTTCGCACTATAACTTTAGTTTAAGTTAATAGAAATCTATGAAATTTTGACACAAGGTTTATGACCACAAAAGAAAGGTTGGGATTGATTTTGGGAGTTTTGGTTTCAACAGTTAAGAATTAGGGGCCAAAAAAGGGCCCAAATAAGCATTATTCTTGGTTTTCGCACAATAACTTAAGTTTAAGTAAATAGAAATCAATGAAATTTGAACACAATGTTTATGACCACAAAAGGAAGATTGGTATTGATTTTGGGAGTTTAGGTCCCAACAGTTTAGGAATTAGGGGCCAAAAAGGGACCCAAATAAGCATTTTTCTTGGTTTTCACACCATAACGTTAGTATAAGTAAATAGAAATCTATGAAATTTAAACACAAGGTTTATGACCATAAAAGGAAGGTTGGTATTGATTTTGGGAGTTTTGGTCCCAACAGTTTAGGAAAAAGGGGCCCAAAGGGTCCAAAATTAAACTTTGTTTGATTTCATCAAAATTGAATAATTGGGGTTCTTTGATATGCCGAATCTAACTGTGTATGTAGATACTTAACTTTTGGTCATGTTTTCAAATTGGTCTACATTAAGGTCCAAAGGGTCCAAAATGAAACTTAGTTTGATTTTGACAAAAAATGAATCGGTTGGGTTCTTTTGATATGTTGAATCTAAAAATGTACTTAGATTCTTGATTATTGGCCCAGTTTTCAAGTTGGTCCAAATCTGGGTCCAAAATTAAACTTTATTTGATTTCATCAAAAATTGAATAAATGGGGTTCTTTGATATGCCAAATCTAACTGTATATGTAGATTCTTCATTTTTGGTCCGGTTTTCAAATTGGGCTACATTAAGGTCCAAAGGGTCCAAAATTAAACTAAGTTTGATTTTAACAAAAATTAAATTCTTGGGCCTCTTTGATATGCTGAAATCTAAACATGTACTTGGATTTTTGATTATGGGCCCAGTTTTCAAGTTGGTCCAAATCAGGATTTAAAATTATTGTATTAAGTATTGTGCAATAGCAAGTCTTTTCAATTGCACAGTATTGTGCAATGGCAAGAAATATCTAATTTCACAATATTGTGAAATAGCTAAAAATTTTTAATTAGAGTTATCTTTCTTTGTCCAGAATAGTAAGCAAGAAATATCTTATTGCAAGAATTTTTTTTAATTGGAGTTATCTTTCTTCGTCCAGAATCAACTTAAATCTTTGTTATATACAATATACAATGTATATTCACTTTTTACTACCAACTGATAAATTTAAATAATCTTTAAGTTCATTAGAACACATTCATTCTGTGTCAGAAACCTATGCTTTGTCAACTATTAAATCACAATCCAAATTTAGAGCTGAATCCAGCTTGAATGTTGTGTCCATACTTGCCCCAACCGTTCAGGGTTCAACCTCTGCGGTCGTATAAAGCTACGCCCTGCGGAGCATCTGGTTATATTTAAAATTTTAATTTTTATTCCTGATTGCTACTATACAAACAAGTTACATAAAAAAAAACTTTATGATTTGAATATGATACCAGCTAGATTCATAATAAAGAAGCTGTATTTATAAATTGAATATGATACAAGCCTTTATAAACGTTATGAAACAAAATATACGAGAGGACCTATTTGAAAGAAAAGATTATAAATGTATGTCAATCCAGAACGAACAGTCCTTGTGGGTATTAATATACAAAATATAAATTGTATGGAAAAAAGGTTTTTACTGAGTATAATGCTAGTGTTTGTCATTTCAAACCTTTTTTTATGTAACCATATTCTTTCAAATAGCATCTTTTATTAATTACCTTGTATATATTTTAATTGTTTAGCAGAATGAATTGTGTCCAATCCCGTAAATATAGAATCGGGGAAAACAAGAAATAAAAAACAGAGTAAAAAGAGTACTTGAAAATTAGTCGAATAATCGTCGTATAAAATGTGATGTTATTAAACAGATAAAATGCCAACTAACAAGGTTAAAAAGGCTGAAGGCTGATCAGGTTACAGCAGTATTTGTTATCAAAAATGTTAAGAAAAATAGAAAGACTAGACCAACATATCTTGGGTTAGGAGAAGTCAAGGTTAAAAAACAGAACAAGCTCTCATCAGCGACGAGTTAAAGAAGGTAAACGGAGTAGACAAGTCGTTTACACTACACAAGGATATATGTGAAAAATTTACACTTGTTACTCCCAGCAAACTTAACATTGGACCTAGTCCTGCAAAGAAACTAGCAGAAAGTCAGAAGAAAATGTTAGAAGAAGCACTAACTATACCCTCCAATGGCACTGTATCAATTGGTTAGTGTACTCTTAAAAGATGTTACAAGTATTGTTAACGCATATGATTTCGTCAATGAACTTTTCCTGTTCTTACCAACAAATTTTGCAGGGCTTTAGAGAGTTTTTCTCCCGATTTCATGCCGAATCTCGAAAGATACCAAATATGTCTTTACTCTAAGGAAAAATTAAACTTTTAGGGCCTTATTTACCAGCTCTTCGAGACTATGTTGGAGGTTACCATTTTATTTTAATAAGCAACCTAAGAATTTATATTCAGTAACATTCTGTATTATGTTATCTTTAAGGTTTATAAAAGGCGAATTTCCTAGTGTGTTGTTGGATAACCATAGTTTTTTGTCTTTTTAATATTTAAGATTAGTTGCCAATCATCACTAACATTGTTAAGTTTATCAAGACTATTTTGTAGTCCTTCCTTACTTTCGGACATAATTAGAAGGTCATCTGCAAAAGAAATTAACATAGAAGAAAGTGTAGATGTTGTATATGTTAACGACAAAACAACAGAAACAACAATGAAAGTTGTCAGGCGTAAATATGTCAATAAATCTAATACAATCGTATCAACGTACAGAAAGTAATATCTATCATCTGTTTGCTAGAAAATTTAATGACATTTCTTCCACTATTAATTTTCAGAAATATTCGCAAGACCCAAACCTTCTTTAAAACAGCAAAGGAAGAGACGATGCAAACGACCTCCACAGTTAGAAACAGAAATTTATCAACCACGAGGAGACAAACAGTACCCTACACCAATGCATAAGAATGTACCTATGTGATGTTAGAAACAATACCATACCGGTCAATCGCCACTTGAAAGATAGCTACTACAGAACCTCAATTCAGTAAATCTCAAAACGATCTATGACGATTCGTCCATTTTTTGCGGAAACAGATACAATTAGTTACCAATACACATTTGTTTTAAATTGAAAGATATATATTCATTGTGGTTATTACCTTTTTAACAGGATATCATAAGCAATGTTTATTCATTTGATAATTTTGATGACAAAACATGACATTTTAACTTTAGACCAAGGATCCAAGGATGACTTTGATTGTATGGCAAAACCTGTAAATATCAAACACTCTGCTGAAATTTCTCCATTTATTTACGGTGTACTAATCTAAATAAATACGTCGATAGAATCTTATCCTGCTTGAAGAAATTGTTGGTATAGAATTAAGTTAATAGACATGTCACTACTTCCTCTACATTTCATTTGAGGTAATTGCCATAACAATACAAAATTAATGACAATGATGATAACAATAACATTGACTGTTTTTTTTTATTTAGAACACTTGACTTTTGCCTGCAGTTAGATTAATTAGTAAACTTTTTGAATCTCAATGATTTATAAATGTCTGCTAACAAAGAGCTTAATATCATAATATAGTTTGCTGCCATCTGTACAGTAACAATTCCATCACTATTCACATACAATCCTCTGAAAATATTACGAATATTGATGAAAATAAATCTGACTTTAACTGAATAAATTTTGCATTTTAGAGAGTCAATGGACGCACAAATAGCTACGCGAATGCCAATATAAGGATATTCGATGACAAACATAATTAATTTATCGATGGCTTTCATATTACCTATTACTTTGACTGTTTCTGATTTAATTTAAAACAATTGTCCGTTGCCTGCTGTTTAAACTGGTCATGTTCATGTTGAATTCAATGATTTACTCGTGCATTTCTTCTGTTCCGCATCGTTGACAACGAAAACGAACCTGATGGTGTTAGTGCGTATTCAAAGTGGGTTTTAACATTTGGTGTACATGTATTACGAATGGATCACAACGATGCAATTCATATGGATGATAGATCAAGGATGTTGAGAAATGACCAGTTTTGTTTTGTTTTGTACTATAAATATTGGCATTGTACAAAATACGACTGTGGTACTTTTGGAAACTATAGCCCAAACTGAAGTTTTGTTAACAGAACGCCAGGCACACGGACTTATATGGAACAAAACTGAAAACCATAAGGGGGCCGTGAACACAAATCATCATAATGATTTAGATGTAGAACATTGTAACAAGGTGCTTAAATATGATGCCCATAGTTACAGAGGTGTTTTAACTGAGAAAGTGGTTGCTATAGTAAGTGTACTATGAAAGTCAATCGAAATTGCCTAGAGATTATGAAATGTAAGAACAATGTTGAATTAAATAACATTGACTATAAATGTTAACTTAAAACTACATTCAGAGTGTCAAGCAAGCTGAATCAAATGAATACAACAACTAGCATAGCGTATGTCCTTATAAGGAGATTCGATGATGAACATAACTATTTCATTGATTCTTTTCATTTTAACGTGATTACCGACTTGTTCTTATTTTCAAGCGGAATAAATGATGTTTGCCTGCATTTTAAGTTGATCTGTATTCTCGAATTTCTAGAATCTATTTATCAATAATTTTCTACAGCTTTCATTTCAACCCGCAAACATTATTATCATATAATATTTTTGATGTGATCTGTAGATTAACAATTCCATCACTGTTTAATATTTTTGTTATTTCATGTACATCGTATTCATTTCTCTTGGGAGAGACTTCTTAAGCAGGATCTGCTTACCCTTCCGGAGCACCTGAGATCACCCCTAGTTTTTGGTGGGGTTCGTGTTGTTTATTCTTTAGTTTTCTCTGTTGTGTCATGTGTACTATTGTTTTTCTGTTTGTCTTTTTCATTTTTAGCCATGGCGTTGTCAGTTTGTTTTAGATTTATGAGTTTGACTGTCCCTTTGATATCTTTCGTCCCTCTTATCTTCTTAAGGAAGTGGTATGGTTCTTAAATAATATCTGATCCCAAAATTGATAAAATAAACAAAAATATGGTCAAGCAAATTACGATTTTGTGGTTAATTTTAAAGACAGAAATAATCGTATCATAGATGACATAATTTCCGCGAGTATCATTATTTGCCACTTTTTCAATCTATATCTACATCTATACTATTGATCTGCAGTGGAAATCCATAACGCAGATAATTTCTTTACTTGAAAACTTTTCAAGATCTCTCTGAATTTAGTTATCTAATTTATTCAATTGATATAGGAACAGTTTTTTGGAATGGTCCATTGTCTAGATCAATGATATAACCAGTGTATGCAGTGTTGATCCATTTATCCAGAGTTATTTAAGTACTCCAATCAAGTTATCAGGAGTATTGTATAACTTGAACATGAAAGAACTTATAGATACATGTATTTTATTGTCCTTGGTTTCATTAGTTACCTTTTTTCCCCAGAATTTGTCTGATGGTAATTCTTTGTCTTGTCGGTCTATAAAAACTGTTCTTTGACCAGTTGTGTTTACTTTTCCCTAAGATACACCTCCTGATTCCATGGATAATGTGTATGGCCTTTTTTTCTGTTCTTGGTCTGATTTATGTACTTTTCATCCAGGTTGTCCAAAAATAAAAGTTATGTTACAGGTAAGTCAATTTCACACAATTGTCTATGTTTGTAGGTCTTATCATCTGTTTTCTTTTATTGTAGTTCATATGCCATGTGCAACCATGTACAAGTACTTTGAACAAGTTCTTGAATCTGGCTTTTGTTTAACCAATGTCCTTTTTACGTCCCTGTATGCACTCAAAAATTTGTCTAGCTAGCGAAAACATATTACGTATACTGCCACCAGCACTTGACAAGGTACAGTATATTTTGCAATGAAGAGGAAAATATTTCATAAAAATATATGTTTGGTGAACAGGAAGACCTGGAAAAAGAATGAAGGATATTGATAATTATGTCAAACTTGGAAAAAAGATAATATCTGTTAAAAGTTTTGATAACACTAGAGAGTCTGAGAATAAATAAACAAATTCCTGAATTAACAAATAAAGGAGGAGACAAAGAAAGAGACTGGTACCTGCTTATTCCAGGTTTATTTCATATCCTAATTCTATTATTTGTATGATGAACAGTTTCTACTTCTTGCAGAAAACAAATATGTTTGGCTATCACCTTTTTTTTCACTTCATGTTCAACATAACCCTATCCAAACTAACCCTGTTCAACCTCACTATAACCTGTCTAATTCATTGACATCCCTCTTAATTCCTATTGCAACGCGTGCCCTACTTGTAGGATTCCTTATCTGTTTTGACGTCCACATTTTCTTTTCATAACTCTGGTTTTCTGTTCTTTTTTTGTATGGCTGGTTGTCTGTTCTTGATTCTAGAGAGTCTGTGAACACTTTGAGTTCATATATTTGCTTTTTGAACTGAGTCTAGTCCTAGCTTCACCACTCTGTTTGGTTTGGGTACAAATTATGTCCATATTTATAGAATATGACTGGTTTAGCTGGTGACCAATATCACTTATTTTGCTGGTAGGTGTTTCTAGTATAGATGCATACATTGTATCCTTGGATGTTTTAATTCCATTGTCTATGCTGTTAGTAATATCACTGTTTTTCTTTCGGACCAACACTTCCTTTGAACGACACATTTAGGACTCCATGTATTGTGTTACATTCCTTCTAATATGACATCAGAGCAAAGTGTAAGCAGTGGATATCTATGTTTGTTAAGCTTGTTTATATCCTTTATTACATCTTCAGCTATGTGTAGCTCATTTCTTGGTTTTTGTCCACTTAGAATGTCAATTACTTCCGAGTTGTCTTCCTCGTTTGTATCCGACTTATTCCGTACTTAAATAATTGTCAATGACAATATTGATGTCCATGCTTTCTGCTATCTTGAGGTAGTTGTTAGGTATTAGTTGGTCTATTTGCTTTTTAAAGTTGTATGATATTTTTCAGAATGTTTCTTAATATAAGTAGTACTGATATTTGGTGGGTTTTGTTTTTCTTCTGATATTGCTCACATTTTGCATGCTAAGTCCATGTTTAGTTTATTTTTCATTTACATGCAAATTCGTCAGACTATTTTTAAAATCTCCGTTTTAATTGTTTGGTTGGAGATTAGTTTGTAGCATGTTTCATTGATAATTTAGTAATTATTTGTTTATTGTTGCACATTTTATTTATTATTGTACATTTAACATTTTATTGATCATTGTTGCATGGATTTGAATAATGAGATTGAGACCAGCTGATAATGAAACTGTCATATATATTGAACCAAATGATGAAGGGATATTACAAGTGCTGCGTTTGGTCAAGGAAACTGACATAGGAAAGTATACCCACCAGTCAAAGAATAGAACAGACTGGTAAATAAACGAAATTCTGTAGTAGATTGTAGTACTGTCTGTTACACAGGACATTGTGGAGATGCGTGCCACGCCTATTCATATAATTATAAAGGAACAGAAAGTGATATTTAGGGAAAATAATTCTTACCTGAACATGCCAGATACCCATATAAGCTAGGTTTGAATAAAGGACACTGCTAATGTTATAAAAAATAGGCACATCATAGCCTTTATGGTACATGGGATTTTTTTTTTTTGAAATTGTATCATGTTTTCAATCACTTTCCATGCACTGGTTTCGACAGTCATCAATTATATTGGAGTGTTTTGTCTGCTATTGGAATTTTAGGATGTGCTGGATTCATGTCCGTGTTTTCATTTGTGATGGAGCGACTCCTAACAGAAAATTTTACAGAATTCATGGTGATAGTTTGACATTTTAATCGGGGAATAGATACCGATCTGGAAGCAGAATATATTTTATATGTGATCAACCACACGTAATGAAAACTACCCGCAACAACTGGGAAAACTCAAACTGCCATAACAAAACCAGAAACTTAGAGGTACTTTCATTATCTTAATTATTTTTTTCTCAGCATACTAAATTATAAATAGTAAATGTAACATTGCATTTGGCCAACAGTGGTTTGCAATATCCAATCATTTCATTTATTGAAATGGTATAATAATTATCACTTTTTATTTCACGGTAAATGAAAAGTCAAAAACAATTAAATAGTGGTTTAAGCTGTTAATTTCTGTGTCATTTGGTCTGTTGTGCAGACTCGTCTCATTGGCAATAATACCAACACATTTTCATATGTATATATACATGTACATATGTTTTCTTAAAAATACATGAATATCTTTTATCATTCAATTTATGAAATTTGCAGCGTGTTGTGTATATAGTTGAGTAACAAGATTGCTTATACTATTATGTATATGAAGTAGATCGACAGTGTTTGTCATTCTGAGTTCTATGGTTATACGGTCACATAGAAGTGAAAATTGCAGCTAATGAGATGCTGATTTTCTTTGTTAATTCATGTATTTGATTGTCCACAATAATGTTCAATTTTAAGGATTTGTCAAATCATATATCACTTACTGCCAAAATAGTTGTTGTTGAATTTGCAGGAGCCAATTACCAAGTGTGCAAAGAATCATTATTTGCGAAGAAAAATATTCTTTCACCCCTGGTATATTTGGGAATTTTGGGTCCTCAATGCTCTTCAACTTTGTATTTGTTTGGCTTTTTAACTATTTTGATCTGAACGTCACTGATGAGTCTTATGTAGACGAAACGCGCGTCTGGCGTATAAAATTATAATCCTGGTACTTTTGATAACTATTTACACCACTGGGTCGATGCCACTGCTGGTGGACGTTTCGTCCCCGAGGGTATCACCAGCCCAGTAGTCAGCACTTCGGTGTTGACATGAATATCAATTATATGGTCATTTTTATAAATTTTCTGTTTACAAAACTTTTGAATTTTTCGAAAAAATAAGGATTTTCTTACCCCAGGAGTAGATTACCTTAGCCGTATTTGGGACAACTTTTGGGAATTTTGGGTCCTCAATGCTCTTCAACTTTGTATTTGTTTGGCTTTTTAACTATTTTGATCTGAGCGTCACTGATGAGTCTTATGTAGACGAAACGCGCGTCTGGCGTATAAAATTATAATCCTGGTACTTTTGATAACTATTTACACCACTGGGTCGATGCCACTGCTGGTGGACGTTTCGTCCCCGAGGGTATCACCAGCCCAGTAGTCAGCACTTCGGTGTTGACATGAATATCAATTATATGGTCATTTTTATAAATTTTCTGTTTACAAAACTTTTGAATTTTTCGAAAAAATAAGGATTTTCTTACCCCAGGAGTAGATTACCTTAGCCGTATTTGGGACAACTTTTGGGAATTTTGGGTCCTGAATGCTCTTCAACTTTGTATTTGTTTGGCTTTTTAACTATTTTGATCTGAGCGTCACTGATGAGTCTTATGTAGACGAAACGCGCGTCTGGCGTATAAAATTATAATCCTGGTACTTTTGATAACTATTTACACCACTGGGTCGATGCCACTGCTGGTGGACGTTTCGTCCCCGAGGGTATCACCAGCCCAGTAGTCAGCACTTCGGTGTTGACATGAATATCAATTATATGGTCATTTTTATAAATTTTCTGTTTACAAAACTTTTGAATTTCTCGAAAAAATAAGGATTTTCTTACCCCAGGAGTAGATTACCTTAGCCGTATTTGGGACAACTTTTGGGAATTTTGGGTCCTCAATGCTCTTCAACTTTGTATTTGTTTGGCTTTTTAACTATTTTGATCTGAGCGTCACTGATGAGTCTTATGTAGACGAAACGCGCGTCTGGCGTATAAAATTATAATCCTGGTACTTTTGATAACTATTTACACCACTGGGTCGATGCCACTGCTGGTGGATGTTTCGTCCCCGAGGGTATCACCAGCCCAGTAGTCAGCACTTCGGTGTTGACATAAATATCAATTATATGGTCATTTTTATAAATTTTCTGTTTACAAAACTTTTGAATTTTTCGAAAAAATAAGGATTTTCTTACCCCAGGAGTAGATTACCTTAGCCGTATTGGGGACAACTTTTGGGAATTTTGGGTCCTCAATGCTCTTCAACTTTGTATTTGTTTGGCTTTTTAACTATTTTGATCTGAGCGTCACTGATGAGTCTTTTGTAGACGAAACGCGCGTCTGGCGTATAAAATTATAATCCTGGTACTTTTGATAACTATTTACACCATTGGGTCGATGCCACTGCTGGTGGACGTTTCGTCCCCGAGGGTATCACCAGCCCAGTAGTCAGCACTTCGGTGTTGACATGAATATCAATTATATGGTCATTTTTATAAATTTTCTGTTTACAAAACTTTTGAATTTTTCGAAAAAATAAGGATTTTCTTACCCCAGGAGTAGATTACCTTAGCCGTATTTGGGACAACTTTTGGGAATTTTGGGTCCTCAATGCTCTTCAACTTTGTATTTGTTTGGCTTTTTAACTATTTTGATCTGAGCGTCACTGATGAGTCTTATGTAGACGAAACGCGCGTCTGGCGTATAAAATTATAATCCTGGTACTTTTGATAACTATTTACACCACTGGGTCGATGCCACTGCTGGTGGACGTTACTGTTAGTGTATCACAAATTAATACCACTCCTGATTAAGCCTCTGTTGCATTTACTAGACGAACAATGAGGTGCTTGAACTGTTTCTAATGATATTTCAATAAAAGTTAGTTACTTGTATTTTGTTTTTTTGTCTCTTTATTATATTTTTACAAAGTGCATATTGGTTAGGTATCTCAATTGAAGAAAGTGTCAGTAAAATTTAAATTCCTTTTCGCTTTCAAAACTTTACTTCCGTAGAGATACCAAACCAAGACTATCAGCCTTAAATACAGAGGGAACAGGTCTTACCTTTCATAGAATGAAAAAAAATCCAAGATGAACACACAAGATAGAATAAATGATTTAATATCAAACACATATAAAAACACACATGTAGGTCCCGAAAAAATATACAAGATATTAAAATCCAAAGGAATCACTAATGTTGGACGATCCAGGATAAAAAGACTATTACGAAGTCAAGACAGTTACACTTTAAGAAAGGAACTCCGTCATTCTTTTCGTCGTACACGTGTAATTGTATCTGGAATTGATGATCAGTGGGACATGGACCTCGCTGATATGTCAAACATTGCAAGTGAAAACGATCAGTTTCGATACCTATTAGTCGTCGTGGATATCTTTTCAAAGTATCTGTGGATTCAGGTTCTGAAAAATAAATCAGCAAAAGTTGTAGTCGAGGCAATGAAGAAAATTTTAGCTGGTAACAGAAAATGTAAAAAGATTCGAACTGATAAAGGAAAAGAATTTAACAACAACATAATGAAATCATATCTGAAAAATGAAGGTATACAATATTTCACCACACAGAATTCAGAAACAAAGGCTAACTACGCTGAAAGAGTTATCAAGACTGTGAAAAATATGATGTATCGATACTTCACAGAGAGGAGAAATCATAGGTACTTGGATGTACTTCAAGATATTGTTAAAGTATACAATTCTACCCCACATAGAAGCTTGAACAATATCCAACCAAAAGACGTCAGCAAAACAAACGAAGCAGATATATGGGCATATATGTATTTAAAACCAAAGAAAATAACATAAAAAAAGCCTCGATCATACCACTTTAAGGCTAATGACTTCGTTCGTATTTCTTACATTTCTATGCTATTTGACCGTTCATATGATGAACATTTCACATTTCACAAGAGAAATTTTTAAAGTTAGCCAAAGATTTCGAATGCAGGCTATACCGGTCTATAGAATAAAGGAGTATGATGGAACTTCCATAAAAGGATTATTTTATGAATCAGAGATGGTTAAAGTGAACAAGGATGAAGATGTTATGTCGTATGTAGAAAAAAAAATCGAAAACGTAAGAGAAATGGACGGGTTCAGTGGTTAGTTAAGTTTGAAGGGTGGCCAAATAAATATAATCAGTGGTTGAATGAAGAGGATATCACAGATCCAAATGACTCCTGAAGATGAGCATCTACATAACATTCAATAGTGAAAAATCTCTGAACTATTTTCCAAACAACAAAGCATATACTTTTTCTTCTCAACTGAATTCACCTGTGTTTTTAAATGGAAATTGGAGAGTTGCCTTAGTTGAAGCAGACATTTCAAGTAGCATATCTAAATCAGAATCCATTTACCTGTATTCTAATATTTGTGGTGAATCTATTGTCGATGGAGAACAAAAGCCACTTCTTCGAAGGTTAAGTGCAGTTTCTATGGGAAACTGGTCAAACATTTTCGAAGTTCCGCATTATGTTCCTGTAAAAATAAATGACCTCTATAATATTGATATCTATATAACTGATGGTGACAACAATCTAGCTTCATTTTTAGATATTCCTGCAACGGTAACACTACACTTCAAATCGTTCCAATTCTTTTAAAAATGAACAAGATGTATGTGCCAAATGTAGGAAGCTGGATTAATTATTATGAGAAGCTAGACAGAAAAGGTGATATACCATATACTGATCTTAAATCTAATATTAGAGAATATGTTTTTAATATATTGAAAAATAAATGGAGTAAAAAAGATGATAATAAATTGCATGAAATTAAACCTAATTTAGGCAAACCTTTTAATAATACAAAACCAGGTTCAACCCACCATTTTTTAAAAATGTCCTGTACCAAGTCAGGAATATGGCCATTGTTATATTATAGTTCGTTTCTGTGTGTGTTACAGTTTAACGTTGCGTCGTTTGTTTTCTCTTATTTTTGAGTGTAAATTGACATTGTGATAAGACGTGTCACGGTACTTGTCTATCCCAAATTCATGTATTTGGTTTTGATGTTATATTTGTTATTTTCGTGGGAGTTTGTCTGATGCTTGGTCCGTTTCTGTATGTGTTAGTTACATTGTAGTGTTGTGTCATTGTTGTCCTCTTATATTTATGCGTTTCCGTCAGTTTTAGTTTGTTACCCCGATTTTGTTTTTGTCCATGGATTTATGAGTTTGAACAGCGGTATACTACTGTTGCCTTTATTTATGTGCAGAACAGATCAGTGTGTTATTACTAGATGTCGTATTGGTCATACTAGAGTAACACACGAGTATCTTTTAATAAATGAAGATGAACCACAATGTGTTCCTTGCAACTGCAAGTATACTATTAAACATGTTTTAATTAATTGTATTGCTGAATTTCGGAAGAAGCATTTCAATAATATGTATGATTTATTCAATAATGTTCCATTAACAAATATTGTTGCATTTTTAAAAGAAATTGGAATTTATTATAGAATATAAAAACTTTATTATATTTAAATCGTTTTTAATTTTTATCACGTTATTTTACTGTTGATTTTTTTTTTGTATATAATCAATTTTCTTTAGTCAAGAATTTTAGTATATTGAAGGACTTTTTGTCTTATTTTAAAAATATGCTTTGAATTGTAAAGATATTCAAATATGCTCTCGCCGCGATATAGCCTTTTTGTGCTAATGCGGCGTAAAGCAACCACCAAGCAATCAATCAATCAAACCTCTGACTGGTAGTTTCCTTTTGCAAGAAATCTGAGAGTTACACGAATTGCTTACTCATCTGGGACATAAAGTCACCTCCTAATTTGGTCGAGACCTTTTTCTATTCTGAAAAGAATTATATTTCTGCTTAATCTTTTTCGTCATGATGCTGTCATGTAAAATGTTTCAGACACCATTATAATTAAGTGTATTTTCTGCTGTTTGGTTACTACAAATTATATGTTAATGTGCTTAGACAGTATTTTACAAGGTTGGTGAATTACAAGAACGTTGTTTGAAAATGTTAACTCTCCTGTCAACCAATTGAAAAAATATGGTATATAATATTATAATATTTAAAACTCATCATTACTAACTAAATACAGATTCTCGAAATCCCTTTTGTAATTGCATGTCTTTTACGAATTCCAAGCCTCTTGGAGTCCAAAACAGTTGCGTTGGCTCGCTCTCCTTTGCAGCTATAGCGGCAACCTCGTATCCTAGTGATTGCAAACAGCACACTGAAATATAAAGATATAATTCAATATACATTATAGTTACCATTGAACTTCAAAATACATTTTAGGTCAAGGTGCAGTATAATTTTAAAGAAAAATTATATGTTGTAGTTACATACAATTTGAATGATATATACACATGGAAAAAAGTAATGCAACACCTTGATTTTTTAAAACTTGTAAAATCAGCCTCTTTTTTGGTATCTGGGCGTCACTATTAGATCTTGTATGGACAAAATGCACTTCTGGCGTATTAAAATTTTGAACTTGTTGCATTTTGTTGGCTGTTGTTCGTGTGTTTCTTTGTCAATTGTGTTCTCCAATTTATTCATATTGTAGTCCTGTGGTGTTGAGTTGTCATTTTAATGTTATATTTCACATGGCTATAAAAGGGGAGGTTTGGCATGCCACAAATCCAGGTTCAACCCACCATTTGTTCCTTTAAAAATGTCCTGTACCAAGTCAGGAATATGGCCATTGTTATATTATAGTTCGTTTCTGTGTGTGTTACAATTTAACGTTGCGTCGTTTGTTTTCTCTTATTTTTAAGTGTAAATTGACATTGCGATGAGACGTGTCACGGTACTTGTCTATCCCAAGTTCATGTATTTGGTTGTGATGTTGTGTTTGTTGTTCTCGTGGGATTTTGTCTTGTGCTTGGTCCGTTTCTGTGTATATTACATTGTAGTGTTGTGTTGTTGTTCTCTTGTATTTAATACGATTTTGCAACAATAAAAACATAGGGTCATGCGGCATTTTTGGGCATTCACAGGGCCTTGTTTACAAACAATGTAGATTCGCACTGAATTCCTATACTGACCCCCATTACTTTTCAACCCTGTAGGGAAAAAAATAGTACGTTCAGCATTTATTTTTTCAACTCTAGTAATGATCCATCTACCAAAAAATATTTATTACAAACATTATCTACCAATCAGAAGAGCACAGGACTTCACTTTTAGACAGAAAGCTCTCCCCCAAATGGGCGGTCCCTGATGACGTATATTAATTTACTGAATTTACCCCTATAGAAAGAATACATCTGAAACTCCTTTTGAAACTGAAAAATTCCACACCTAACTATATGGTATACAGTGAACTTGGTAGATATCCTTTGGACATTGATATTAAATTATAAATAGTGTCTTAGTTATTGGTGCAAGTTATTATCTGCTAAAGAGACTAAGCTATCTTCTATCGCATATAGACTATTAAAAACACTATTTACTGTTAATAATGTATGTACATATTTTGTGAGTATAGTTAAAAAATATTGGATGAATGTGATTTTTCAAAGATTTGGATTTCACAATTTTTGGTTATGATATATGGTTAAACTATGCAATATATAAGTTAAAACAAATTTTTCTTCTTCTAAATATTGTTTAATTTTCATTTTTTTAATACCAGAAATGTAACAAATATTTTTAATTATTCAACCTGATCATCATGCTTTCGTATCAAATGTCTGGTAAAGTTCGACCTGTAGGAGAAGGTCTTATTGCACATTGAGCACCTGTACATTCTCCCAGTGTGGGCACTTCTTAGATGGCGTTGAAGGTCTGACTGAAATGAGTAAGATTTTCCACAATGGTCACATTTAAAAATGGACTCCTGATGTACGGCTTTCTCATGGGAAACGAGGTCTTTTGTGTGGCAATATCTCTTCGTGCATTTGGTACATGCATATTGTCTTTCCTGACAAAAAAGTATGTAAGTGTGAGAACATGTTATAAAAACTCATTGTATACCATCTATAGATTGTAATAAACAATTAATTTGCCCATAAGCGACAATGATAGCCCTTTTTGAGATACAGACTTTAGAAATTTGATTTTTCAACGAAACCTTGCTAGAATTACAGAAAAGATATTCGGACAGTAATTTTTGGCCCAACAAAAAAGTGGATCGCGTTGCTTTTCTTATCGTATTTTGTACTTATCAATTTTGCACTTAAAACACATGGACCGTCCTAGCGTTAGGGCTAAACAATTATTTTTTTTTGCTATGATATAATGCAGAATGCACGAAGTCTTTTCATATACTTGATATTTGTAATCTTAATTATATATAGGAAGATGTGGTATGAGTGCCAATGAGACAACTCTTCATTCAAACGATTAAAACCAACGGTCTAATCTATATAAAAACGAGAAACGAGAAACACGTATGAACTACATAAACAGACGACAACTGCTGTACATCAGATTCCTGACTTAGCACAGTGCAAACATTTAAAGGTCATTTAGAATTCTGAATTCAACTTCATATATCTCAACTATTTAACATTTACCAAAACTTTACGAATTGAAAAAAAGAAATGTGGTTGTAGACTGACAGATAAATTAGATTAACTCGAAATTCTTATTGAATTGAGGTACATACATCAGCATGGAGCAGCAAATGAGACCTGAAAAGAGTCTTTGAGTGAAACCTTTGCTGGCACTGCCCACAAGTGTACCTTTGCTCATTATTGTGCTCTGCCATGTGGTTTCTAAGTCCAGTGGCGCTCATGTACTTTTTACCACAGGTTTCACAAATGAACCCTTGAAAGAAAATTATGATCAAGTATGATATGCTATTTTTTAGACAGTTTCAGAAATTTCTTCTTTATATAGGACTTATATAATGATCTTAGATATAAAAGAACGATGATAAATTCATCACATATAAGTATCAGCTGTAGAAATACTTGTAATTGATTATTTTAATATTGATGAATAAAAAGCTTGCAATAATTTTAAAAAAGTGTCTGAGATACGGCGCGTTATGTGACCACCCCTTTTTTTACGAAAAGAAAATCGATAACTCTAAACTAAATGTTTAATCAACACCAAAAATACACAGAACTTAATAGTAATGCAACTTGAAATTGGGTAAAGTTACTCAAAAAGTTTTTAAAAATCTCATTTTCCCCAAAAAGTATACAGAAGGTTTGACAATCATAAGTTTCATGATATACTAGAATAAGCGGTTCTCCAGTTTCGGTGCAACAAGTGGGCGCCGGACCGAAAAACAGATGGCCGGACATATGGGTACCATAATACGTCCCGCCTATATTTTGAAATTAATAATATCTTAATAGTCGATTTATATTGAAAGAATGAAGCATTTTCGATAAAAATGTACAGTACCTGTGACCTGTTCCACCCTTTTCATTGGCGTACTATTGTTGATAGGGACATCCATTAGCAACACTGACCCATCTGCTCCAAACAAATCAGGGAGGGATCTTGTAATATTAATTTTATATTAATTAATATATTGAGAAATGGTAAATAGAATATAACATTCTATAACCAACTCTTAAGATCTTGTTATTGCATTACAATGAATAATATTTTTGTAAGCATGATAAGTAACATGAATTTTGTTCATTTTTGAAAGTCATATTTGTCTTTTTTAATATAAGCAACCGGTAGCTATATAGGATGCAGGGTATTTTTTCTTCTCCAACGTTCCCTTTCTTTCTCATATCTCCAGTTATCTCTTCTATTTTATTATTAGTTTACCCGTTTTCTACCTATTTTGTCAGCATATATTCTTCCCCAACCACTTCCCTCTCTTACCCTTCCCAGAAATGTTAAATGTTTTTTCCAATTTGCATTAATACGTCAGAATGAAGCATAATTAACAGTAACCGATTCATATATATATATAAGAAAATAAAACATAAAATCTGAAAATCAATAACCAATTTCAAGTTAACAATAACTATTTCCCTAGATCTATGATGTAATATCGCAATTTTAAAATAAATTTGTAATGTATAAAGTATTGAATATATATATATATTTTCAATGATATTCAAATCACATAAAATTTCCTTATGAATCAATTAAATTCGTAATCAAACATAACTTTAAACAACAAATTAATACATTCATACAAGTAGCCTGAACTTTAGAACAACAAAACAAATGAAAATGAATGAAAAAAAAACCACAATGATTCAGGTTTACCATTCAGACTGATCAAAGATTCATCCTAAAATAAAACATATGAAACAAAAATATTTTAAAGAAACAAGAAGAGCTTACAACAATCATGAAGCTATGAATTTGGGTTTGAAAACTTGTGTGAAACAAATCAATTCAAAATGACATTTTAATCTCGTCAAGTTGAGCGTAATTCACTCATAGCTGCTTAATACGAACCAGAAATTGTGGTATGAGTGTTAATGAGACAACTTTCCATCCAAATCAGAGTATATTTAAAGTTATCAATGATGAGAAACATTAACTGATTGAATAATTGCAGGTACTTCACGTCAGTGGCAAATATTTCTAGAAATCAAGGAAACTTACCAATACATCATCCATTGACTCCTGCTCCTGTTCCATATCTTTATTAACAGTATCTAAAAGAAATAGTTCCATTATTTTTCTACTCTTACTCTTTGATAAAGACAAAAACAAGAAAGAAATACAATGAACAATAAAAGTTTCAGGTTCCCACAGTACACACAAGATAAATCTTATCACTTATGAATATCTGACACCTATTATTAAAGTAAGTCGAGGAAGTTTTTTTGGCCACAAAATCTCAATAAATATTTTATTTTTAATTTAAAATTATTTATATTTCTATTCAACACATATGATTACGCTTCTTAATGCTAAATTTCCCCTTAAAAACTACTGTACCTGTTAATGAAAACTATAAATTCCGAATTCCCCCAATTTAGCAGGAACTTGAAGCGGTTCTACTGACCCTACAAAGGGTATGTGTGTGTTGCAGAAAAAAAGGAGAGAGTTGGCTTTTTTTGTGTGGGGATGCACCAATTTGTTTTATAGCATTCACTGCAATTAAGTATCAATACTTTAAAAAATCAGATTCTTAACAGTAACCGCGAAACGTTCACATTTACTGCAGCCTTGATGTTCACTGTACAAGGGATACCTTGGAAGGGGTTTCAGGACTTCTGGTTGCTCTGGTCTTGTGGACAGGAGTGAATGATCATGTTAGAGATACAGATGTGACATCATCTATATCATCTGAATCATTCACACCCACATCGACTGACATGACTGACTATTGACCAATACTATTAATTGATGGAATAAAAATAAATAAATACATAGTTGAAAATTGCAAACTGAATAAAAAATTAATTTATCTCTCATTTTTACAAGTATTTCTTAGAGAAAAACAATGAACAATAGATACAAGTTTCAATTCTGAAGATCTCAATTATACCTGGCTTCCTCTGTGTTGTTTTATTTGTCGGTTCTGTTTGATAACATTTACAACTGTTCCTAGTGACTAGCAGGATTCTGTTGAGGTTTGCGCCGTTGCCATCAATTTTTTTTGTGAATTAAGAATACTTGTTTTATTTCTTTCGAGAAGGTTAATGTATAGTCTTCCAGTATCTGAACTAGGATTACCTACACTAATAAACAATAATATCTTTCTTCGAAACTAGCATTATAAAATTAGTGTAAATGCTGTTAAGGACAGAAGATTGCTTAAATGAGAATATTATCAAGAAAAAATACACTGGAGAAGTATCTCTCATCAGATGATTGATTGCTGTTGTTGACTCGCTTCCATTACTTTAACATGTAGGATCCGAGATAAATACACCTTGTGGGTTCAAACTCACAACCTCAATGTTTACAGGATAAACATCACATTCATCACTCCCTACTTTTTTTTCTTTTTGTCTTGTCTTCTACTCTCACCAGATTTGGCATTTGCCAATTCTATGCCAATATGGCAAAGTCTAATTTAACTCCTTGTTCAACATCTTTTCCACTTGGGAAATGGAAACGGACAAACATGTTTCTAACCGTTTTTTCAATTTACAGCACTTAAAGTCCTTAATTCCTCCTCCTCTTTAAAACTAATAAGTTAATCATAATGCATATCATTATTAAACATCATAGTCCGTTCCAAATACACTCAACTCGGATATTTCTTTGTCCATTAGCATATAGAAATATTTATATAGCGAATATTTTTTATCTGAAGATAAACGATGCTGACTGACCAAAGTCTGTGATCAAACTGATAACAGTCCTGGGAAGTTCTTATTCTTGGAATATTGATGCTTTTTAATACTAACTGATTTTTACAAGCTACAGTTGCATCTATGATTTAAGTGTAGATCTCCATACAAATTTCTCGCCACAAAATCAAGCATACTGTCTTATTTGGTCATGTCTCCAAATCTTGTGTTCTTTCAGGCTAGCTTTAGACGACGCGAATTGTGAAAGACAAATGTCACATGTAAAATCCTGTTTGTTACCATCACTAGTGTCAATTGTCTTTGAAGGTTTGATTTTTAAGAAAAACTCATTTTACATTTTAGGCATTCAATAAGAAGTTAATGTCACATTAAATAACATTGCCAATATAAAATGATGTATCGACTCCTAACATGCTGGAATTCGCAATATTTGAACAACCCATTTCAATTTCATATAGATATAATATAGATGGTTATGTGTGGCTAGGAAAACAATGGAACTAGTTGTGTATGTCTTATGAATGTAGTGTCTTCTTTTGTTTGCATTTCAATGGATTCTAATATTTGTCTGTTGATTCTCTGCGTTTTAATGTATATACTTGCTGCATATCTTTTGGCTCCTGTGACCCGGATTTAAAATTTTCAATACCTCCAGTACTTTCCAATATTGTGAGACAAACAAATCAATGGTCTCTTGTTCATGTTAAATTCGCAAATTGTATTTTTTACAGTTTTCTATGACAACTGGTCGGAATTAGCTTTCAAATTTGAAGACCGTGGTAAAGGAATGTCAGGTACGTCTGACCAAAGTTTACTTACCTTTGTTGCGGTCCTTGGTATAAATTGTGCATTGGATCAAAGTAAGCAAGTTCGCATAAAGGTGAATATAAAATGCCTTATGAACTTGACATGTTTTCTTTCTCCAGTTTTTTGTAGCTTCTTTGAAAAAAGAGAAGATGAACCACAATGCATACCTTGCATTTGCAAGTGTACTATAAAACATTAACATAAAAATATGGTGGCATGATGTTTTTGACCACATGGAGGCATACCATCATCGATCAGAGACTCTGAGAGTAGTGTTATATGTGTCGTACATTTTGGCTTAAACCTTAAACCAGACAACCTTCCAAGGTGGACACTTTAAGTTACCCTATTAGGTTGTTTTCGGATAAATCTCTCACACTTCCAAATTGGTACTGTTCTGACACCTGATGGTCCGCTTCTGCTACATTATCGTCTGTTTCTGTTGTTACTTGGGATACCGTTAAATGTCTTTCTGCTATGTCTTTTCTTGGTATAATTCGATCACATTTAGAACAGTGATAGTGTCCAGTTTGTTCGTTTGCACACTGATCAAATTTGCATTTAACCGCATGTACCTGAACAATTAGATGTTATAATAACAAGTATATTCTGAGAAAAAACAATCAGGACGTCCAAGCTGCTTTTGAAGATGCGAGAAAATTGTTGATGATACCAAATTTCTTGGGTTAATTTTCGATAAAAATTCAACCTTTCTACCACAAATCAAAATCGGTATGTTTAAAAGCATAAGATATTTTAAAAGTTGTCAGTATTCATTTCAAAGTGTGCCCCTCCTATTCCCAGATAAAGCTAGTGCAATTCCTTTTGATTCGCACTTGAGAAATTTCAATGTTGGCGAATATGTTCTTGCATGAATTGTTCTGTTTTTAAAAAAAGGAAGCTTTATATGCACACGTCGCGTTACTGAAGCAATGTGAACAGATATCAGCTCCATTCAAAATATTCTGGAAAAGACTGTGGTGTTCCGTCACAGAATACGAAAGTCCAATCACTATTCTTGTCTTTACAGTAAGTTTAATGCCATTCCTATGTGTCGTACTATCGATTTGACAGATTCACCGGTATTGTGGCTTTGACATCGTCACAGATTCACCGGTATTGTGGCTTTGACATCATCACAGATTCACCGATATTGTGGCTTTGCCACCATCACAGATTCACCGGTATTGTGGCTTTGACACCATCACAGATTCATCGGTATTGTGGCTTTGACATCATCACAGATTCACCGGTATTGTGGCTTTGACATCATCAGACAATTCCAATTTTCTCAGGGTCACTATCTCTGATATTTTCTCGAAAATTATAGGCAACATTTCAATCAGAGTTTTTTTTACATAACACCTTTTCGAGGAAATTAGGAAGATCGGCATTTTTGAAAATTTGTTCGTAAAATTTGGCCTTTACACATGACATAATTGTGTATACTGTTGAAACAGTGCATTAAAGGCAAATGCCAAGCACATGGTATAGAATGTGACAATTGTGGAAACAAAACAAGTTTGCTTAGCAATGTAGAAAAAAATTAAACTTAGAGGTATAATATCAGCTTATACTATATGTAGTATAATCGGGGTTTCTCAAATACGCGCTATCAACAGATCACTTCAAAAATATTTTATGATAATCTTTGTTTGCGAGTTGAAATATAACCAGAAGAAATTTATGAATCATTGCATTCAAGAAGTTTAAAATCAACTAAAACTGCAGGCAAAAGTTATGTATTCTGATTCAAAATAAGATCTAGTCGGAATCACGTTAAAATGAAAAGAATCAATGAAATAGTTATGTTCATCATCGAATCTCCCTATATGGACATTCGCTATGCTATTTGTTGTATTTTTTTTTGAACTTCCTTAACATTCTCTGAATGTAGTGTTACTAGTATGTTAATTTATGAGATTTATGAGTTTGACTGTCCCTCTGGTATCTTTCGTCCCTCTTTTATGCTCAAGGGTATACAACTGTAATACATGTAGTGATATTCACATAATAACAGGAGACATGAGACAAGCTCACTAAAACTAAAGGAAAGCTCCCTTTTAACTATTGAAGATTCTTCATGGTACTCAACATTAAATGGTATACTGATGGGACTTGATGTTATCTCAATAGCTTCAAAATATCCCTTTGTTTTTTTTTTTCACTTTTATTGGCGATAGCTTTAGAATTGGGGATCGCCTCTTTCTTTGTGTCACTGTTGTAGAAGGTTTATCTTTCTACCCTATATACCACTTTGCCTCATATTCTTATTAAGAAAAAATTCACATCCCTAATTAACTGGGCATTTAAAAAGTCGGAATGCGAGTACATATGTTCAAACTCTTTTAGATCATTTTTTAGTAGCAATAAACAAAAGAACTATGTCAATTGGACATGCTTTGATACTATTTATGCACTTGAATTTTTACTTGATAACATTTTTGTTCGCTTTGGAGATTCTGTATATCGTCAAGTTATTGGAATTCCAATGGGGACTAACTGTGCACCACTTATTGCGGACCTGTTTTTGTATTGTTATGAGTTACAATTTATGACTAAAATTAGCAAAGACCCATCAAAACAACATTTGATACAAAAATTTAACAATACTTTTAGATATTTGGATGATATATTGGCTCTAAATAATGACGACTTCAGTATGTATACTAAAGAAATTTATCCTGTAGAACTTACTTTAAATAAAGCTAATGATAACACTGACCACTGCCCTTTCCTCGATCTTGATATCTATATCATAAACGGGAAGCTTAATACAAAAATTTATGATAAAAGAGATGATTTTTCATTTCCTATTGTTAATTATCCATTTTTAGATGGTGACGTTCCCTTGTCACCATCTTATGGTGTTTATATATCTCAACTTGTACGATTCGCTTGTGTATGTAACAATGTATTAGATTTTAGCGAGAGAAATTTATGTATTACTGAAAAATTATTACACCAGGGTTTTCGATATCACAAACTGGTCAAAACATTTACTAAATTTTATCACCGGTATAAGGAAATAATTCGTAAATATAACTCAACATGCAGACATCTTATACGTTCAGGTATTTCACATCCAAAATTTTATGGAAATATTCTTTATAAAGCACAAAAATGTACGTATTCTCCTCAGAAACTAACAAAACCTTTAAATAGACTTATTAAAAGGGGATATAGTTACGATACTGTTGTCAGGTCATTAAAGATTGCATATTTTGGCTTTAACATTGATTCACTGATAGGGTCTTTGCATCGGAACTAAACACACTTATTTCTAAAACAACAGTTGTTGGCATGACACGGGTTATGTTCTTCTCATATATTTTATGATAGTATGATACTAAACCCCTAACGGGAGGGATTGTACCTGATATTCATATGATGAAGACATAATCTTTCAATCAGTTTAATTGAGGTCTGGAGCTGGCATGTCAGTTAACTGCTAGTAGTCTGTTGTTATTTATGTATTATTGTCATTTTATTTATTTTCTTTTGTTACATCTTTTGACATCAGACTCGGACTTCTCTTGAACTGAATTTTAATGTGCGTATTGTTATTCTTTTACTTTTCTACATTGGCTAGAGGTATAGGGGGAGGGTTGAGATCTCATAAACATGTTTAACCCCGCCGCAATTTTGCGCCTGTCCCAAGTCAGGAGCCTCTGGCCTTTGTTAGTCTTGTATGATTTTAAATTTTAGTTTCTTGTGTATAATTCGGAGTTTAGTATGACGTCCATTATCACTGTACTATTATGCATATTTTAGGGGCCAGCTGAAGGACACCTACGGGTGCGGGAATTCTCGCTACATTGAAGACCCATTGGTTGCCTTCGTCTGTTGTTTGCTCTATGGTCGGGTGGTTGTCGCTTTGACATATTCACCATTTCCTTTCTCAATTTTATTATCGTCAATATTTCTTTTCTTTTCTTTAAGGTTCCTTTCTTGTTTCTCCTTATTGTTGCTCCTGTCCCAAGTCAGGAGCCTCTGGCATTATTTGTCTTGTTTACTTTTAAATTTTAGTTTCTTGTTTATATTAAGGTGTTAGTACGACTTCATTATCACTGAACTAGATTTTAAGGGGCCAGCTGATGCACGCCTCCGGGTGCCAGATTTTATCGCTGTATTGAAGACCAATTGTTGGCCTTCTGTTGTTGTTTGCTGTTTGGTCGGGTTGTTCTTTCTTTGAGACGTTTCCCATTTCTATTCTTAGTTTTATTATAATGTAAACTGTTAGCTTTCAATTGAAAATAGAATACTTTTGTAAAATCAATATTGGCCGTTTTTGACAATTGAATGGACATGTATCGGGTTGTAGCATCATGAAGACATGATAAATAAGACATTTTAGAGTTGTAATAAAATTATTACCTTTGATCAGGATTGTATTTCCTTTTCCTATATTTACATTTAAATTAATCTGTAAATAGATTAGATAATCAAAAATTAACAAACATTGTGCAATTCAGGTTAAAATTTAATTGTACTGGAAAGTACTTACTTTCATTGTTTAGGTTTTTTAACAATGTTTTAGTATTTTTCTTCAATAGTGACACAAGTGTGTAAAAAGCAATTAATGATACTCGTGGAAATTATGTTTTACATTTGTATCATACCAAAATGTCGAGTCTATGACACGATTATTTCTGTCTTTAAAATTAACCACAAAAGGGAAAATCTGAACTCTGAAATATTATTTTATCGTCATTTGCTTGACCATATTTTTTTTATTTTATCAATTTTGGGATCAGATGATATTTAAGAACCATACCACTTCCTTCAGAAGTCTCTCTTGAGAGAAATGAATACGATGTACATAAAATAACAAAAATATTAAATAGTGATGGAATTGTTAATCTAGAGATCACATCAAAAATATTTTATGATAATAATTTCTTTGTTTGCGGGTTGTAATGAAAGCTGTAGAAAATTATTGATAAATAGATTCAAGAAGTTAGAGAATGCAGATCAACCTAAAATGCAGGCTAAAATTATTTATTACGCTTGAAAATAAGAACAAGTCGGTAATCACGTTTAAATGAAAAGAATCAATGAAATAGTTATGTTCATCATCGAATCTCCTTATAAGGACATACGCTATGCTAGTTGTTGTAATTATTTGTTTCAGCTTCCTTGACTCTCTGAATGTAGTTTTAAGTTAACATTTAAAGTCAATGTTATTGAATTCAACATGTTCTTACATTTCATAATGTCTCAAGTGGCAATTTCGATTGACTTTCATTGCACACTTACTATAGCAACCACTTTCTCTGTAAAAACACCTCTGTAACTATTGGCATCATATTTAAGCACCTTGTTACAATGTTCTACATCTAAATCATTCTGATGATTTGTGAATACGGCCCCCTTATGGTTTACAGTTTTGTTCCATATCAGTCGGTGTGCCTGGCGTTCTGTTAAAACTCCAGTTTGGGCTATAGTTTCCAAAAGTACCAAAGTCGTATTTTGTACAATGCCAGTACTTACAGTACAAAACAAAAAACACTGGTCAATTCTTAACATCCTTGATCCATCATCCGTTTTCAATTGAATTCAATATTTCAAACACGGAATTCAAAAAGCTACTGCTATTGAGTCAGATTTTCTTGCATCCTTTACACTAAAAGAATGGCTTGTCCTATTTAAGGAACACTTTAAAAGTCCATGCTGCTTTTTTCAATAAAGTTTTACCCTTATCACATATCAAACTGACAAAAGTTTTAGCAACTTTTTGAATAAAATTTTATTACACACGAGAACACATAACTACATACAAAAGAGAGTGTTACGTTGCTTCTTATACCTTTAAAGTTTTTTTATGGTATGTTTATCTTTATATACTCTGGCTTTTGTTAATCTTGTGTAATTTTCCATTTTAGTTGCTTGTAGATAATTCGGAGTTTACCTCCACTTTATATGGTAATGGCATCATATTTAAGCACCTTGTTACAATGTTCTACATCTAAATCATTCTGATGATTTGTGTTTATGACCCCTTTATGGTTTACAGTTTTGTTCCATATCAGTCTGTGTGCCTGGCGTTCTTTTAAAACTCCAGTTTGGGCTATAGTTTCCAAAAGTACCAAAGTCGTATTTTGTACAATGCCAATACTTACAGTACAAAACAAAAAACACTGGTCAATTCTCAACATCCTTGATCCATCATCCATTTTCAATTGAATTCAATATTTCAAACACGGAATTCAAAAAGCTACTGCTATTGAGCCAAAGTTTCCAACCTAACAAAAGTTTTAGCAATTTTTTGAAAAAAATTTATTTCACACGAGAACACATAACTACATACAAAAGAGAGTGTTACGTTGCTTCTTATACCTTTAAAGTTTTTTTATGGTATGTTTATCTTTATATACTCTGGCTTTTGTTAATCTTGTATAATTTTCCATTTTAGTTTCTTGTAGATAGTTCGGAGTTTACCTCCACTTTATATGGTAAAACCGTAACAGTATTATTCATTACTTTTCGCTTTAAAACATTCAGATGTTTTAGAAATAGCACTTTGTAAAATGTTAAATCCTGTTATTAATATCGACGCACGATATGCCTCTACTAAATTGGTAGATAATGCAAATGTATGTCTGATTGCCTTCATATCATGCCATCACATCAAACACCTTTTCCTGACAATTCAATAAAGCTGTCCATTTTCGAGTAAGCAGCATTGTAAAGATGCGGTGTTTCAACATTTATTTATTCACTCATGTGTCTATAAAATGCAGTTATAGTACCTTTAAGAAGAACGACGACTTGAAATGGTTTCTTTCAACTCTTTGATTTCCCTTTTCAATTCATTATTTCTTGTATTTCCATTATCCATTCCACTGTTTCTGTATTTTTTGTCCCATTTTTCTTGCAGTCTTTGGATTCGTTCATTGAACTTCCTTAAAGTGGTATGTCCTTGTCTTTTAGTATTGATATTCTTCAGTAGTATCGTTCATCAGCGGTAAAATTATCAAACATTTCTGCATGTTTTATCTGATTTAGTACAAAGTTATACTTATGGACATTATAAAATTCCATTTGTACAAAAGTGTTGTAATGTGTACTGTTGATATGAATGCAAATAATAAATTATATATATTGAATTTGGTTTATTTCTACTATAATGAACTACTGTGAAACGAACTATCAAATAGTCAATAAAATGTGACATTAATTGGTTGAAAAATTCCATGGGATCGAAGTTTTCTTCCCCTACATATGAATCTGTATTGCAATCCAATGTGAAATTATATATCTTGTATATAAGAATTTTATTAGGCGCAATTTGTAAGATATGGGGATAAATGTTATTTTCCAGAAATCTTAAGTTACAGTTTTCCTTATATTGCATAGTAGTTGGATTCTCTGTGATGGTAAAGTATCAGATTACGAAGTGAAGCAGGCTTATATTTCTCAGTGAAATCATGGACATATAACATTCTACCATAGCCAACATGAACATATAACATTCTACCATAGCCAACATGAACATGCAATGCCCAATGAATAGTTTATTCTATGCCACTGTCAACATATAGGGGGAGGGGCGGCATATACATATAAATCATCTGTTAACATAAGTTACCTAAACTGTCTCAATGGTGTTGGCTTCCTCTGCAACATTCTGTAAAATGTAAACACATACGTAGCTAATTGCCCTTGAAACAGTTGGGTGGTATTAGTATACATGTATCTGTTCTATGTGACAAAAATTGTCCTTGTTAACGGTTGGGTGGTATTAGTATACATGTATCTGTTCTATGTGACAACATTTGTCCTTGTTAACGGTTGGGTGGTATAAGTATACATTTGGGAGATTGAAGTAACAATTTAGAATATTTAAAAACAATTATTTAACATAAAATGCCGATTACAAACATTCCAACACTTGTTTCATAGATGCAGGACATGTAATCATGAAAAAGTTGTCTAGAAACGCAATGCCTTATGTAAAAATAAATGAATACCTTCATGCGGTCAGATTATTCGAGTGTTAAAATACTAGCAAAGTGCTTATTTACCACTTGTTCTACTACTTAACATGGGGAACACAGCTTATAAAAACCACTATTTCAAAGGGAGGTAATCCATTTTTTCATATAATTTTCTACATTGTGAGGAGAAATATGTGCAAAATGTCATGTAAATGGGGAGAATATTTTCTGTTAACATATGTACATTCTTAACTGCATATACATGAATATCTTAAAAACACAATAAACTAAAGCTACTTCAAATGATCAAATTGTACAAAGATCTCTATGTCTGCCAGTTCATTAATCTCCCCTTCAATTTCCAAATAATCTAAGCTACATTCTATTCCACTATTGATCGACGTCACCACGACTACCTTCCTAGTGTTTTGAAACACCAGAACAACCAAGGATTCACTGGACGTGGTTGCCACTAGCTCCTCCACTGGTTGGGTGACCCTCTTTTCTTCTCCTGGGGTGATGACTGCACTTCCGGGGTAACTGGTGGGACAGCTGTTACATCAGAACTGTCCTGAACAGTAAGCTCCTCGACTGGGAAACTGGATGTGAACTGAACCACGACGAGCTCTGAATGTCATACGAGGGACCATTGTTCCCCTGGTACTCGTCGAAAGCGATGCAGGCTCTATGTGCTTAAAATACTATTAACAACCATTAAAATTCAACAAAACTGTGTATTATAATATTCACATAATCAGGCATTACATTTCTGCACATGATCCTGTTTAAAGTCATCTGGAAAATGTTGTACTTTGACTCCATTACTATGTATGAGTTTCAATGTTTATTCCATTTGCCCTTGGACTGTTTAGTTGTTTTAAAATCTATAGTTTTCAATATCAGCTACGGTATTAATATCAGTTAATCTTATTATGAGTTTCCTTTTCACAGATAAAAAACATATGTAACTTCTTGATTGCATATACATCTTAAAAACACAATAAACTAAAACAACTTCAAATGATCAAATTGTACAAAGATCTTTATTTCTGCCAGTTCATTAATCTCCCCTTCAATTACCAAATAATCTAAACTACATTTTATTCTACTATTGACCGCCGTCACCACGACTAGCTTCCTAGTGTTTTGAAACACCAGAACCACCAAGGATTCACTGATCGTGGTTGCCACTAACTCCTCCACTGGTGGAGTGACCCTCTTTTCACCTACTGGTGGGGTGACCCTCTTTTCTTCTACTGGTGGGGTGACCCTCTTTTCTTCTACTGGTGGGGTGACCCTCTCTTCCTTCTCCTGGGGTGATGACTGCACTTCCGGGATAACTGGTGGGACAGCGACAGCTATTACCTCAGAACTGGCCTGAACAGTTGGCTCCTCGACTGGAACACTGGATGTGGACTGAGCCACGACGAGCTCTGTCACGAGGGACTATTGTTCCCCTTGTCATCGTCGAAAGCGATGCAGGCTCTATGTGCTTAAAATACCAATAACAACCATTAAAATTTAACAAACCTTTGTATAATCATACTCTCATAATAAGGCATTACATTTCTGCACATGGCCCTGTTTAAAGTCATCTGGAAATATTGTGCTTTGACTCCATTACTATGTATATGAGTTTCAATGTTTATTCCATTTGCCCTTGGACTGTTTAGTTGTTTTAAAATCTGTATATTTTTCAATATCA
This sequence comes from Mytilus galloprovincialis, assembly GCF_965363235.1. Taxonomy (NCBI): domain Eukaryota; kingdom Metazoa; phylum Mollusca; class Bivalvia; order Mytilida; family Mytilidae; genus Mytilus; species Mytilus galloprovincialis. The sequence goes on along the minus strand of NC_134848.1, from coordinate 24,918,981 downwards.
GCTACGGTATTAATATCAGTTAATCTTATTATGAGTTTCCTTTTCACAGATGAAAAGTATCACAAAATATATATCAAGTTCATACAACTTAATGAAACACTGACATTTATTACAGTTCGACTAAGACTGTGTACAAATATTCAATACATCACCAATAGTTGCGTATAGCAAACATAAAAGCACTGCCGGTGTGGTCTGGACATAAAGTGTCCCTCCGGCAGCAAGAGAGTTATGCTGTTTCGGAGACTTGTTTTTATTTAACTCATGTGGAAATCAAACCAGTACAGTTGCGGATCCGGGAAGTTCTTAATATACGCTAGACACTGCTTCCTTCTTTGTTTTGTATCTGCGGCGCAATTGAAAGATCGGACTTGATGGTTCAGATAGTAATTTAACAATGGCTACAACATATCCAATTGGTATTGCCGTAGCGACATTACAGAACAAGAAATGTCCCAAAGGTTTGTGCGCGACGTTCCCGGAATAATCGCAGATATTACAGGGGGTTATATAACCACTTTTTTGACGATAAATATATCATCGTCTCGTGGGTTTTCAGTATAAATGAATGGGGACATTTAGTTGGAACCCCCCTTTTATCCATTTTTAAAATGGCAGGATCCGGCACTGCAGTAGCCAATCCGATGAGGCATGACAAAATGACATAGAAGCAGTGGTGAATGTGAAATTGTCATTGTAAGCCTGTACGGTTAAGTTTATACACAATAACATCTCTTGACAAATTTCAAGTATTCCTGTTTCGTAAATTGCTGAAATTAACTCGTACATTATATGTCAATTAACTGTGCTATTTATATGCATCTATGCAGTACGTATGAAACATCTGCTTTATGACTTATTTATGATCATCCTATTTAAAGTTTGTGGGGTATTAGTTTTAACATTAGTTTAAATTTTAAATGTGTCACTATGAAATGGACCTACTTTTTCTTCACTTTTTCGCCTTTTTGCCACTGTTGTCTTTTCTCTGACTTGTAGGGTTGGGTCCTGCGAATATTTCTGAACATTGATAGTAGAAAAAATGTCATTAAATTGTTCTGGCAAGATTTGATCGTTATCAATTATTCCGCGTTGATGCGATTGTATCGGCTGTTTAATTTCTGGTTCATTTACATTCTACGTGGAATAACGTAGTTCTAAATATTTTCTTTATTTTTGCTAGCCCTCGTAAAATATTTATGTGGTAACTTAAATTGATCTGCTGTTGTTACATTCCTTATTGTCGTTTTCTGCGTCCACCATATGTGTGTGACGGAACTCAGTGTCCCTCATTCCAACAACTCCCCAACATATTTATTTGACCAATACCAACAAACGATGGAACTTAATGTCATTCGACCAAAACCCTTCAGACTGTCATTGACAAATACCACTAATGCTGCAGCATACTTTTTTGATGTTCTGGGGAAAAGCTAGGTAGTGCTAGGTTGGAATCTGCCTAACGACCCTTTTTAAAAGAATAAACAACGAGAACTCAGTTTTGCTGGTAGGAAAATGATGTTTTTAATTATACTTTCTTTTCTTTTTGATCAAAATAATTTACAATACATTAATTATACACAATAACATCTTGACAAATTACAAGTATTCCTGTTTCGTAAATTGCTGAAATTAACTCGTGAATTATATGTCAATTAACTGTGCTATTTATATGCATCTATACAGTACGTATGAAACATCTGCTTTTTGACTTATTTATGATCATCCTATTTAAAGTGTGTGGGGTATTAGTTTTAACATTAGTTTAAATTTTAAATGTGTAACGATGAAATGGACCTACGTTTTCTTCACTTTTTCGCCTTTTTGCCACAGTTGTCTTTTCTCTGACTTGTAGGATTTGGTCCTGCGAATATTTCTGAACATCGATAGTAGAAGAAATGTCATTAAAATGTTCTTGCAAGAATTGATCGTTATCAATTATTCCGTGTTGATGCGATTCTATCGCCTGTTTAATTTCTGGTTCATTTACATTCTCCGTGGAATTACGTAGTTCTAAATATTTTCTTTATTTTTGCTAGCCCTCGTAAAATATTTATGTGGTAACTTAAATTGATCTGCTGTTGTTACTTTCCTTATTGTCGTTCTCTGCGTCCACCATATTTGTGTGACCGAACTCAGTGTCCCTCATTCCAACAACTCTCCAACATATTTATTTGACCAATACCAACAAACGATGGAACTTAATGTCATTCGACCAAATAACCCTTCAGATTGTCATTGACAAATACCACTAATGCTGCAGCATACTTTGTTGATGTTCTGGGGAAATGTTAGGTAGTGCTAGGTTGGAATCTGCCTAACGACCCTTTTTAAAAGAATAAACAACGAGAACTCAGTTTTGCTGGTAGGAAAATGATGTTTTTAATTATACTTTCTTTTCTTTTTGATCAAAATAATTTACAATACATAAAACGCTCTTCAATTTGGTACTTTATTTGGTCTTTTCAATATGTTTTGATTCGAACGACACTGATAAGTATTAACAGGTGAAACGCGCGTATGGCGTACATATAAAATTTCAACCCTGGTATCTATGATTTTCCATGGAGAATATTTGGCCCCATCCCTTCAGTCATGGTTTATTGACTTAGAAACTTTTGCTAAGTTTATATGTATTATTTTCGCCCTCGTCCCCGACCTCTGCCCTTTGTTTCAACTCTTTATTTTGGATTGACCCTGTTTTTCCCATATACGTTTTTTTATATCTTCTATTCTTTCTTTGTCCAAAGCAATTGCATTTTCACCAGATACAAAAGCTTATCCCAATTCCTTTTCTTTGGGATTCACCTAAGCCTATACCTAGCAAAAATGACAACTGCGCTGGTGCTTTCAGGGGAGAGTTGTACAGCTTATTTTTTTAACAGTAGATTTGTTCAAATTCAGTAGCAATGATTCTCTTCTTGTCTCTATCATTCCATCTTTAAAATCTAGAAGACTTTCATTGTCTTTGAATTTTTTCATTAAATCGTCTGTACCTGTGTAGTGGACCTCTCCATTTTCCCTTTTTATTAGGCTGAAGTAAGCTAATCTCTCTGCCCCAACTGATGAATTTGTTAACTTGTCAAAATTTAAAGATTTCTGTCAAAATGCTTCCTTTTTCTATCCTTCTCTCTTCTTTCCATCTGCATGGGCGTTCCATTTTGTTTGCTCATAAACTTGCCCTTTGGATTCCTTGTTCTTCCTGCAAAATGACAAGAAGTTAAAAGTGTTATCATTCCATCAAAATGGTATCAAAATTATTATCTAAACCTATTGAAGCCGTAGAATATCTGCAATTCCTTCTTCTTAAAAGGTATTATACAAGTCTTTAAATTTTGACATATCTCAAGTGTTGCTTAAAGATGTAAAAATATCTTTTTGGAACAGTATTATTAAGTTAATAAAGATATCCATTTTTTAAAGAAATGTTTATGATATACATAAAATATCAAAAGTATGATGTAGCGATGGAATTGCTTCTCTGCAGATCACATCAACAATATTTCATGATAATGAGCTCTTTGTTAGCTGGCTGTAATGAAAGCAGCTGACTATAATCATTGCATTTTGTAGGCAAAAGTCAATTGTTCGAATTTAGAATAGGAATACGGAACATACGCGGTAGATGTTCGTCGTCGAATCTTCCTTATCTGGACATGCGCTATAATGATAATGCAACAGGCCACCTACGGACCCCTCAAAGAGTTGTTGCAAGGGTTCTTAACGTGCAAAGAGCGTGGCACTCTCTTTACACGAGGCATCGGATTTAACGTCCCCTTCTGACGGATGTGACTGCGAACTTAATACATCCCGCACAGCCAAACGGACGCCCCACTTCAGGAAGCGTTTTACTGCCGGTCGGGAGATGACCAAGCGACTATATTTCTGTACCCCAGTCACCCTTGGGGTCTAAAATTAAGGAGAACCCAAACAGTAGGGAAATATTAGTCCATGTGGATCACCTAAAACCTTATCTAGGGACAGTTCCTTTAGCTTGGTCATTAATAAGGAAATCAGAATCTGAATCTGACGGGGAAGAAAATTATATTACCCCAGAACCTAGCTTTGATGACTCAGATCAAGAGGAAGGTCCCGTAGATAACCCTGTAGATAATACTATTTTTACAACCCCTAGACAATCCAGGTGTGGTCGAGCCATTAAGATACTCCCCAGATGTAATGTAGTGTAAATAGTTTAATGTGTTAATCATAATAGACAGTGTATTTTGTTATGATGAAATTGGTTTCTTTACAATTGAGTGGAGATTTAATAAGAATGCAAGTTCTTGTCCATGTTTCTGGTATGTATTTCATTAACTTTTATTATGCTTATCTGAATTATAATTTATTAAGGGAAGAGAACAAATATTTTGATTTAATGCACCTACTGAGTCACTATGTTTACAATATATATATATATATATATAGGTAACAATTATACATGTATGTGTCGTGAATTAATATTCGTCAGCAGCATTATTTGCATTGTAAGAATTTAGACTTTAAAAAATCCCTACATATACACTTCTTTAGTCTAGAAAAAAGACTATCATTATTTTAAAATATTGATTAAGGAATATATGAATTTGATGTTCATTTGACCCATATAAAAGGGCTGTTCTACATTTATAACAGAACTCAAAATAAAAGTCGAGACAAGTCTTTAAACTGTTTAAACAGTTATTTCTTTACATATGTGATTGCTTGTTGCGAGAAATATGCGAATTGTTCAAATATAAAACACAATTATCATGTTTATTTATGTACTTTCAATATATACCTACAGTACTGTCATTACTGTATTGTAACTTGGTGACTTAAGTTGCTGTTATTTTACAGATGTGGAATCTCAACAGGTGCCTGTTGCTGGAAGGGTCCGTCCAATATTCCATAAGGACTACCATTGCCCCATCGTCAGCTGTGATGGTAGGAAATTTTCGAAATTCCATCAATACATGAGGCTTTGGCGGAGGTTCCATACTAGAACATCTTCAGTTTTACCATGTACAGCCTGTGTGGAGTATTCCAGCAAAACAAGAATGGAATTAAGAGAACATCTGTGCCATCACCATTTCACCATGTTCGCAGCAAAAAGAACTGCTGATGGTACCACTAGAAGGAACCTCATGAACCCAAGATACATGTCGCCAGGACTACATATTCCACCCATTAAGGAGGAAGTATATATAACAGAAGAAATAGTTGGTGTTGTGGAAGTAGGTGATAACATACCCAGAGACATGGACACAGATATGTTGGAACAGGACGAGAAACTTGTGTTAGTTATAAAGAACCAAAACTAAGATGAACAGTTAGTTGTGACATTTGATTGTGACATTTGTTAAATTTGATATATTTTATAGTTATGTACAGTTTAATATTGATAATCTGATTAATTTCTAGATTATTTTATATATGTGTTTGGTATAAACCAATACATATATATATATATTGGTTTAGGTGGGGGGAATGTAGCGGAGACGCATATTTTTTTTTATAATTATCTCGACGTATTTGCCGGGAATTTCAAACCAAATATTTTTCAAAATAGACATGGTTACTTACTCTATGTCCTGTCAATTTCCCGTTTCACTTTTATGAACATTAATTTACCCGGACATTGCTTGTCACTTTGTTATACTTTTTAAATAACTTATTAATAAAATTGAGAATGGAAATGGGGAATGTGTCAAAGAGACAACAACCCGACCAAATAAAAAACAACAGCAGAGGTTCACCAGCAGGTCTTCAATGTAGCGAGAAATTCCCGCACCCGGAGGCGTCCTTCAGCTGGCCCCTAAACAAATATATACTAGTCCAGTGACAATGAACGCCATACTAATTTCCAAATTGTACACAAGAAACTAAAATTAAAATAATACAAGACTAACAAAGGCCAGAGGCTCCTGACTTGGGACAGGCGCAAACATGCGGCGGGGTTAAACATGTTTGTGAGATCTCAACCCTCCCCCTATACCTCTAACCAATGTAGAAAAGTAAACGCATAACAATACGCACATTAAAATTCAGTTCAAGAGAAGTTCGAGTCTGATGTCAGAAGATGTAACCAAAGAAAATAAACAAAATGACAATAATACATAAATAACAACAGACTACTAGCAGTTAACTGACATGCCAGCTCCAGACTTCAATTAAACTGAAGTGATTATTAGCCATACTTTACTGTATTTTCATGAAATTATTTAGAAATTCTTCTCGTGTGTAAATGGCTGCTATTTAGAGAGGTTCCGAATGTCGTATCTCGGAATTTTACATAGACTAAGCTTGATTCGACTTTTAGGAGTACGCCATTTTACATTTTAATAACAAAATAATTAAAGGTAAATTTAATTGGTTTGATTTCTAAACTTAAATCCTATTGGATACTAATATGTTACTAAATTTAGGTGCTCTGGTACTATATATACAAACGTTTTACCCATTCAAATTGCTTAATCATTTAGAGAGCCAGAGTCTGTTAAAGAGACTAACAAGGTAGGTGCATTTAAATGTAAGGGAGATAATTTTGTCCCATTACTTAATTTTTACCTTTTTTTTTTGGCTTCGCCACACCTCGGAAATAAAACCTGTTTATTTAATAGGTAGGATTTAATATACAGATAGGAATAGGATGTAACTTTACAATTAAATAAGGGTTAAGATTATAATTTTGCAAATATAACTTAGTGGAATTTATTTAAGGGAATAATTTATTGTGAATATTGTATGTTGTCTTATGTAGATATACTTGCGCAAATATATATGTTTTAGTGTAAATTAAAATATGAAAACTTTATCGTCTCACTGATTTAAGAAACAGAGACTCAGGTTCTAGAACCCGGAAGTAGTTGTTGTTATGTGGTCTTGGTATCTCTTGGGTTGACTTTGAATCTGTACTACTATATTGGTATATTGAATTTATCTCAAATATATGGGCATTACTTAGGCATCGTCGTTCAAGAATCAGTCGACATTAACGTACCAAACATAGTTCATTTATCAAAAACACAGATTGAAACCAACAAACATGATTGCCTCCGGTTACATAATCATAGATTTAATTGTATTCAAATAATTTTAATCATTTTGTAATCATTTGTACCAAATTTAACTTGTAATTATTCTGCCTGTAGTGGGCGTCTTTAATTGAGAATAATTGACAATAAAGTAAATAAAATAAAAATGACTGTGAACGACAAAAACATTTCTGTTACCTGTGTGACGTATTAAAATATTATTGTCACTTATTGTATTGTGACTTGCTTCCTCTATCCAGTTGGCGGTTGTTTCCCTGTAAGGAGTGCACGTTCAATGATACACATGCTGTAGAATAGAGTGGAAAGTAAATTAGACTCGAGATCAAGTTAACTTAAGTCGTTCCTTCTTTTGATATTGGAGTGGATGTCGATATCACGTCTCCCCCTTGATTGCTTACTGTAACGTGAACTGAACTAATCTGAAAATGTCGTCAACAAAAACTATACATATATCATATTTATATCTTAAAAGGAATCCAAAACTCAAAAGTCTAGTTGACATCTACTACAATAAACTAAACTATGGAAGAAAACTTTTTTCGATAACCGGCCTTTATTCTGTCAATCGACTGCTTATTAAAAAAAGACGCACTTCTTCACCCATGTTCTAGTACAATATATAGCAATACTATGATACATACATCAAGAAACTGATTAGTTTTGACCCCATATGGGATTTACTGACCCTCATATATTCGCTCCCACCCCATGTGGGATTTACTGACCCCCATATATTCGAGCTTCGCTCTCACCCCATATGGGATTTACTGACCCCCATATATTCGAGCTTCGCTCTCGACCCCATATGGAATTTACTGACACTAAATAACCGTATTAGGTCACTATGTAACTAATAATATTGACCGATTAACCATACAAAATGAAGGCAAGGAAATGTGACAAAACTTGTGTTTCAAATAATACCGGATGCTTAACGACGCGTCGTTAGTTTTCTTTTAGTTTTTAGTGTAAATTAACATTGCGATCAGACGTGTCACAGTACTTGTCTATCCCAAATTCATGTATTTGGTTTTGATGTTATATTTGTTTTTCTTGTGGGATTTTGTCTGATGCTTAGTCCGTTTCTGTGTGTGTTACATTGTAGTGTTGTGTCGTTGTTCTCACCTGAAATTTAATGCGTTTCCCTCAGTTTAAGTTTGTTACCCCGATTTTGTTTTTTGTCCATGAATTTATGAGTTTGAACAGCGGTATACTACTGTTGCCTTTATCATTTGCAATTCTCTTTATAGATTAACCAACCTTCAATAAACTCGTTTAGCTCATCTTTGCTGCTAGAAATCAGACTTTCAATGATGGCTGTTTGCAGTGCTTTTACATGTTTTTTAGTTAAGGATGTTATTAAAATGTAAAATGATGTATGGACGTGAAATCAATCTACCGGTAGATTTATTGTTTGGTAAATCTCCTGACAGTCCCAACAGCTCTATTTCTGACTTTGTAAATGATCTTGAACATACACTGTTGACTGTTCATGAATTTGCAAGAACCAATTTAAATGTTGCTAGAGATGTTATGAAGAGAAACTATGATCATAACATTCACTTAAAGATGTTCAATCCTGGTGATCCAGTCTGGTATTACCAATATCAACGGAAGGTTGGTGTAAATCCAAAATTTCAGAGGCCTTGGCATGGTCCATTTGTTGTTACCCATCGACTGAATGATGTCTTATATAGAATTAAGCTGGGTCCAAGAATGAAACCGAAAGTGGTTATCCATGATAAACTCATATCTTATTTGGAGTCTTGGAAGATCATTGTCCAACCTGGTTTTCATAGTTGATAATTATCAAATTTAGCTGATCATAGTTGTATTGTATGCGTGTTGGTTATTTTTTTATAATATAATATATATTTAATACATATGATTAAAATATTGAATACAAAAAAAAAAATTCCTACCATGTATAGGCTTGACCTTTATCTATACTATTAAACGAGAAGACCTCATTTTGGGTGTCGCTTCTCTTTCCACAATAAATTAATCAACACTTTCAATTCTAAGTTCACTAATCGATCCATGGTGGTCATTGATATAGTATACAGACCCTCTCTATTTAATAAACTCTGTGACCTCCGTGGATAGTAAGCGTGAAAATGATAGCAGATAGAATTCTGAAAATACACTTTATTCTTTGTATATGTATGTTCAATGTATACAGAAAAACGCAATCCGGAAGTCTAATCTGACTTAAAATTTCGTCCAATGACGGGACAATATCCGGATGCCTTTTTTCCCGTTTTTCTCCCAAAATAACTCAATCTGAATAATCATATGAATGGATGACAAATGCGACTATGCACTGTACCTATAAGACACAGAGGCGTGTTGATTAATTTATTGTGGAAAGAAGAGAAGCGACACCCAAAATGAGGTCTTCTCGTTTAATAATATAGATAGAGTAAATAGAGTAAATGGATGTGTGTTATCTGTTAAGATATGACATTTGATAAGAGGTGGTTCCTGGAGAGACACATACTAGAAAGGCACTCAGACTTTGCCTGGAGGCGTCCAGAATGAAAGAAATTATTCCAAAGACGGAATTCAAACCATGGGTGCAACATTCTAGAAAGTCAGATGATATGACGTAATAGGTATGCCACTGGTACTAATAAAGGAGTTGAGTTGAAGAAGAGAGGAAGCTCGTTGAGGGAAACGTCAAGAAAAAGAACAGATAGATCTGATATAGAAAACAAAGACAATAACAACATCTCCGGGCCAACTCCTGCAAAGATTTGTAAACCAGCAGAGACGAAAGAACAAAGGCTGAAGAAAATTAAAGACGTGCTACAAGATCGGATGAGTGAGAATGGGGAAACCATAACCATTTCTGTAGAACCAGAGGCAGATAAAGTTGAAGAAGATACTAGTAGTCAAATATTAGAGGAAGAAATCGAGCTGTATGTATCAGAAACTGAGGTGAACACATTAGAAAAAGCAGATAACTATCACAAGAGTTCCTCTTCCTGAACAGCATCATCAGAATCGTCCTCTATCTCATCGAACTCCTCAACAGCAAAGAAACAAACTCCAGATAGTAGACCACAAAATACAGAGAACGTCGTAGTAGAACCTGTTGAGACCGAAATTGAGCCAATCAGGAATGTTGAGTTTTCCGCTCAAACAGAATTGGTAAAGACCTTCCTGCAGTCCCTACAGGACACGCAAGAGAACACACTTACCCTAAATGTTGGAGGGATGAAGGTAGAAACCAGTACAAACACACTCAGAGCAGATTCTTCATGTGTATTCGCATTAATGCTGCAACCGTTAAGTCCATTCCGACCTTCAAACAACGTATATTTCTTTGACCGCGATCCAGCTCACTTTCAGATAATTCTTAATTATTTGAGGAACAATTGCAACGTCGAAAAAAGATATTTTTTAGAGAATAAAATAATTATAACAGTACTTTTTACTTTTTTCTCCAATTGTCAATGTTATTCCTATTAAATTCATCTTCAAAACATGACACTCAAAGTTCTCGGAATGCAGGATTTTGTAACTATTTTCAATTTTTTTCTGGGGGACATGCCCTAGACCCATTGAGGTATTAACCATTTTCGAAAAAAATGTGTTATTAATCTGATACCTCACAGGGCAAATGCTAACATTCCCAACAAAAGCGAATTCCTACAACACCGTATTCTTAACCACAATCAGTCGATATTGACCGATTCCGAACATCAAATATATTCTACAAAGGGAAAGCAATCTGCAACCATTATCTCGCTGGCAACTGCAACAGAGGATAAATTTACACAAAAAAAATCTGATATTTACTGCACATTTAAACCCAAATGCGCAGTCAAGTTATGACTTATGTTCTTAATCTATTATTACCACTAGAAATCTTGAAGTCCTCATTGTCTATGCAAAGGATTCATATGGAAACAAAATATTGAATTAGTTTTCTTTGATAGTAAAAATAATGGCAGAAAAGGGGTCATGCAGTTCTTCCTTCCCCTTGACCCACAAAACCGACCAATGATAGCCTTACTGAATACTTGGTGCACTTTTTAAGAAGAAACTTGTATGTGATTTAGTTAGGTGTCAAATAGTAAATATTAATTAAAAAAAATGAAAATTTCGTTTTTATACGACCGCAAAAATTTTAATTTTTTGGTCGTATATTGCTATCACGTTGGCGTCGTCGTCGTCGTCCCCCCAAGGGTGACTGGGGAATAGAAATATGGTCACTTGGTCTTCTCCCGACCGGCAGTAAAACGCTTGCCGAAGTGGGGCGTCCGTTTGGCTGTGCGGGATGTACCAAGTTCGCAGTCACGTCCGGTCAGAAGGGGGACGTTAAATCCGATGCCTCGTGTAAGGAGAGTGCCACGCTCTTTGCACGTTAAGAACCCGTGCGACAACTCTTTGAGGGGTCCGTAGGTGGCCTGTTGCAAGGCAAAATTTCTGTCTCTATCCAATATACCCTCATTTTCCAGTGGCAGTCCAAATTTCCCCCACCATCATCCTAGATGGCCTCTATTACAACAACCTACCTATTGTATTTATTGTTAACTTGTTCTCGTCCTGAATATGCATGAAATATTTGCCACTGGACGTTAAGCAACCAACAATCAATCAATCAATCGTCGTCGTCGTCGTCGTCCGAATACTTTTAGTTTTCGCTCTCTAACTTTAGTAAAAGTGAATAGAAATCAATGAAATTTTAACACAAGGTTTATGACCACAAAAGGAAGGTTGGGATTGATTTTGGGAGTTTTGGTCCCAACATTTAAGGAATTAGGGGCCAAAAAGGGCCCAAATACACATTTTCTTGGTTTTCGTACTATAACTTTAGTTTAAGTGAATAGAAATCTATGAAATTTTGACACAAGGTTTATGACCACAAAAGGACGGTTGGGATTGATTTTGGGAGTTTTGGTTCCAACAGTTTAGGAATTAAGGGCCAAAAAATGGCCCAAATAAGCATTATTCTTGGTTTTCGCACAATAACTTTAGTATAAGTGAATAGAAATCAATGAAATTTAAACACAAGGTTTATGACCATAAAAGGAAGGTTGGGTTTGATTTTGGGAGTTTTGGTCCCAACAGTTTAGGAATAAGGGGCCCAAAGGGTCTAAAATTGAACTTTGTGTGATTTCATCAAAAATTGAATAATTGGGGTTCTTTGATATGCCGAATCTAACTATGTATGTAGATTCTTAATTTTTGGTCCCGTTTTAAAATTGGTCTACATTAAGGTCCAAAGGGTTTAAAATTAAACTTAGTTTGATTTTTAACAAAAATTGAATCCTTGGGGTTCTTTGATATGCTGAATTTAAAAATGTACTTAGATTTTTAATTATTGGCCTAGTTTTCAAGTTGGTCCAAATGGGGGTCCAAAATTAAACTTTGTTTGATTTCATCAAAAATTGAATAAATGGGTTCTTTGATATGCCAAATCTAACTGTGTATGTAGATTCTTAATTTTTGGTCCAGTTAACAAAAATTAAATTCTTGGGCTTATTTGATATGCTTTATCTAAACATGTACTTTGATTTTTGATCATGGGCCCAGTTTTCAAGTTGGTCCAAATCAGGATTCCATATCAAGTATTGTGCAATAGCAAGAAATTTTCAATTGCACAGTATTGCACAATAGCAAACTCCATTAGAAATTTGAATTGATATCAGTTTTGGAAAAAGGGAAACGGGGATGTGAAAAAAAAATGAGGGGGGGGGGGGGTTAAATTTTTCTCATTTCATAAATAAACAGAAAATTTCTTCAAACATTTTTTTGAGAGGATTAATATTCAACAGCATAGTGAATTGCTCAAAGGCAAAAAAAATTTTTTTTAAGTTCATTAGACCACATTCATTCTGTGTCAGAAACCTATGCTGTGTCAACTATTTAATTTTAGATTTAAATAAGTTTGAAGAAGAAATCTTTAATTGATTTGTAAAATCTTGACATTTGTTTTGTGTAAAAAAAACCATGTAATGTCAAAAATTTGATCCCAATCCAAATTCAGAGCTGTATCACGCTTGAATGTTCTGTCCATACTTGCCCCAACTGTTCAGGGTTCGACCTCTGCGGTCGTATAAAGCTGCGCCCTGCGGAGCACCTGGTTCAATGTATTGTGAAAATTTGTTCAGTTTCCTTTATTTCCATGTGCGAACTAAGATTTGCATGAACAATGATCATACGCTACAACACAATTAATTTTTGACATCATTCTGAGTATGACGTATACTGTGGTGGCTATATTACTAAGTCTTTAAAATATTATTAATGGCTCTACAGTTATGGCTCCTGCTAGATACGCTATCGCTTCTTCCTCAGCCAATTATAATCCTCCTTCAAGTTCTTTACAATCCTACCCTAAATGTGCACAGCATAAGAAAACAGCAACCGCTTCAAAACCAAACACATCAAGCTTATCAGATAGCGAGGAAAATATTGAAAACTTGTTTTTTCCTTCAGATTTCAAACCGATGAAATGTAGCACAACTAAAAAGACAAAGCCACAGAGACCTAGGAAAAGTAATCCGTATGCTAAGTCTGCATTTCAATACAGCTTTTTCTAGTGACGGCGACTTAACATGATTCAGATTAGACTTTAGACATGATATCGTTAACTTTCACGAGGACGTTGAAATTGTGTTTTATCTTTGAATTCTGTATGTACACTTTTGTGTTAGTTATACTACATAGACAAGACAGAAACAATTTCTTTGTGCTAAAATTATGAACATTTATAACTTTGATGGATTGACTGTATTGGGAAATATCAAACAACTGATTAAATCAGGTAAATATGTGTTTGACGATGGTAACAAAGTGGTATTACGTCCAACACAAACAAGCATGTGGTGACCTTCTGCTGTTGTCATTTCTATAGTCGGGTTGTTGTCTCTTTGACACATTCCCCATTTCCATTCTCAATTTTATGAAACTTGCAGATGGTAAACCATTTAAAGTTAGAGAAATAGGCAAATTGAACGTTGAAATCGGGAGAACATTTCTGACACACAATGTGTTGGTAGCTGATATTGATGAAGATATAGACTGTATTATCGGTTATGACTCATTGTTTTTCATTGCCAGAGTTTGACAGATACATGATCCCTGTAATTCAAACAAGGTTTTAAATCTGACTCCAAGAAATGTGGAAGATGGCCTTTCATTGTTTGATGACTATGCTTTTTTGATAAGCTAGAGAAAACCTTTAAAGTTGGTAGAATTCAAAGAATGATGAGAACTATTAATAGACAATAGGAAACAGTTTGGTTCTCTGAGGATTACCTCAAAGATATATCTATAATATTTGTACAATATAATGCAAAAGATAGTAACTATCAAAGCAATATATGTTATATGTGTATTGAATTACCATCCAGAGGAAAAAAGATTTAGCTGATGAAGAAGGGACAATCATATCCGAATTTATTCACAAAATCTTTCAGACACCACATCAGAGGAATCTAAATAGAAACATTGTATCATCATCAGCTTTAGATGATGATTTTGACGACAGGTTCTGTAAAACTGTGCTTCTAACTGAGAATCAGAAAACAAATACATTTTCTTTCTTAAAATTATTATTCAAAATGTAAAGCTGTTCTAAATATCAGCTAAACTGTTTTCTTTTAAACTTTTTTTTTCGATATATTAAAAAGATATTTCATTTAAATACATAGTTTTTATAACATATTCATTATCGCAGTATTATCCTTTATTTATAAAGATTGACAATATGGTTACTGTTTATTTGTGTAATGAAATATTTTGAAATATCCGGTTCTCCCAATACTAATATATGTAAGGTTGCGGAAAAAATTACTTTTCTACTAAAAAGTAAAATCAATTCGGAAAGTCCATAATCACATGGCAAAATCAAATAATGAAACGTGTCAAAAACGAATGGACAAGAACTGTCATATTTCTGACTTGGTACAGGCATTTTCAAATGTAGAAAATGGTGGATTAAACCTGGTTCTATAGCGCTAACCCTCTCACTTTAATGACAGTCTCATCAAATTCCGTTATATTTACATTGATGCGTTAAATAAACAGACACAATAATAACAGATGCTTATCAGGTTTCTCGGAGTCATATGTTTCATAGGTATTATAAAATAGGGACCTGTTGGTGACCTTCTGCTGTTGTTTTTTCTATGGTCGGGTTGTTGTCTCTTTGACACATTCCCTATTTCCATTCTCAATTTTAAATATATCTATATGTCTATTTTTTGTGAACTGATATATGAAAGGGTATATAATATATGAAAAGGGTGGGGTACTTAATGTCTCAGCTGCTCCCCCCCCCCCCCCAAAAAAAAAAAAAAGATTGAAGGTCATTTTAAATATTATTTATGTTTCACTTAATTAACAATATAAAATATTTTATTCGCACAAACACATTTACATTAACTGGTTATGGCATACAAAATTAAGACAATAAACTGACAATAGTTAAATTGTTTATAATTATATTAGAGTGACAGTGGTATTTACAGCAAAGAAGAAAAAGGCTATAAATATCAACAGTTAACACATTATTAATGTTCATGAACAATTAAAAAAAGAACACAAACAAAAATTAGGTTGCATATTAAAGAAAGTTATACAGATGTTCTTAATAAAAGACAATCATTAATATACTTTATGGTGATTTTTATAATGACTGGTAGACTGCTATTTAAAAGTGCAGTCAAATGATTTAGTGTTATAATGGACTGCAATTTAATAAAATTGAAATTAAGATTTTTATTAATATTTTGTATATAGGTATCCCTTAATGATTTATAGCATGGACAGATTGAGAAGAAATAAGATAAGATAAGAAAACTTTATTTTGATTCGGCATAGATACAAATAAGCAACACAAGCTCTAAGGAGCTTTTGACCGAATATAAAACATATAAATAACATAAAAACTGCATTTTGACACATCTGGGGAAATACTAGTTTTACTGTATAAAATTGCCTGGTCACTACATTCCCCCCTTTAAGATCAATACTACGGGTAAAATTGATCCATCTAAAAGTTATTAAAAGGCACTTAGTAGATAACACTTTCTAAAATTTGAAGTTTAAAAGTTAAATTAAATTCATAAGCTATATTAAATTCATAAGCTATAAATCAGAACATTCAAAAGTTGTAACCCCAAGGGTGACTGGTCAAAGAAATGGTATTCATCCTCAATTTCTTGTCTGTTACAGGATAAGCAAATGCGTTTACTTCTTTCAATGTTGGTATAACGCCCTCTTTCAATTGCCAGGGAATTAACTAAACAAGAATTTTCCCATTATAATATATATTATACCAATAACATCAGTAAAGTTCAATAAATTGCATTTAAATTCAATAGTAAAGTAACAAAATATACAACAGGTATAATTCCACCCAACTTGTCCTTAAATCAATAGGAACTACCTATTTTCTATGTTAAACGGAAATTTAGCGCCGGGAAAGTATACCTCTGTCTCCTGAGACGGTCCCTCACATTAAACTATCAATAAGTAACGGTGTCTCCATATACTGTTCCAAAAAATACAACACAAAAAATAGAAGGCTGGAAAAATTAATGTGAAGGATAGAGCTAACACTTCTCTCTTTTATTACCACTTATTAAATGTATCAATCCTTTTTGAAAAAGAGAAGAGGTGCATGTTGTGGACACCATGTTACATACGTAATATACACAAGTACCATATTTGAATTGGGAACCAGCTGAAAATGAATGACAATGTTATCTTTTGAATAATTTATTTGAATTTATTGATATTCAAGCTTTGACAATACAACATGCTGAAAATGAATGACAATGTTATCTTTTGAATAATTTATTTGAATTTATTGATATTCAAGCTTTGACAATACAACATGAATAACAATGAAAAACAGAATTTGTTTTTGAAGTATCAGGTCACACTTCAAGACACAAGATTAGAGAATGAGTTAGATATTGGTGTGGTGTATCTTTTTTAGATGGGGATTTGCTACACATGGTTGCATTGATGGTTTTAGTCGGTTAATCACTTTCTGGAGATGTGGTATCAACAACACCGCATCTACAGTGCTACAGCTTTTTGTGTTCGCATGGGGTTCATAGCAGAGTCAGATCAGATCATGATGGAGAAAACACCAAAGTTGCGTTGTTTATGAATTTGATTAGGCAAAGAACTAGCCATATCACAGGCAATTCGGTGCATAACCAAAGGATTGAGAGGCTACGGAGGGACATGCACACCCAGGTAACCTCCAAATTTTATAAGCATTTCTACCAAATGGAAGATGACCCACAGATAAATTTGGACCCAGACAACATGATCCACCGTTCGGCCCCATAATATGTTTACTTGCCGGCAATAAACAGAAGTATTGAAGAGTTCCGAAATTGTTGGAATGGTCGCAAGATTAGATGTGAGGGACACATGTTCCCATCACAGATATGAATGTCGGGAATGTTAGATAACATGAGCTCGGGATATACACCAACATCCGAATTATTTTTGGGTAAACCCAAGCATTGGGGATAAACTGGATAGTGGTCTTCAAAGATGTGGGCTTACTTTAGATGATGTTGGACTTGAAAAGTCTCTTGCGGTTCTTGAAGTTCAGCTGAAATAATGGGTTCATCGATCAGGAACTCAGAAATAAAGAAAAGTTTATACAAGGTGCTGAGGTGTTGGTGAGACAAGTTGGACACGGAAATGCTAAAGGCCTAAGAAATTGGAATAAGCATAATGATCCATGTTTTCTATTTATTTAGTTGACAGTTAATTTTCTGATAACTACACAATTCCTGTGGTTTAATTACTCTCTAAAGAACTGTTAAAACCGTAAGAAACAAAACAGAACCAAAAAAACATACATATCAAGTCGTGCACTCATACAATTACAACTTTTAAATTCACTCCAACATGAAGCCTTGTGTATTTAAAATACCGAGCTTCATGTTTTGCACAATGAGTCGTAACTGGTACATAGTGTTGGCACATGTTGTTGCTTTCGCAAATCGTTCCTTCCAGAAGGTGACTGATGGGCTAGGATCAAACCCCAAAGGTGGTATTGATTCTGATTTTGTCGTGAACATTAGAATAGTTTCAAAAGCTACATCAGTTTCTTAATCTGAAAAAAAAAACCACAAGAAATTACAATTATTTTCAAATCATTACTTCCAGAATGACGTATAGATGTACTAACATACAATTATAATATACCCTACAAATTTTATCTAAATTGCCTTTGCTTATTTTGAAAGACCCACAAGTAATATTCATTCGTTATTGATTCTTTTTATTTATCAACACCTTTAATTGTATTGAAGTAGATATACAGTCCTGAAGACCAATAATTTATACTTTCAGAAAAATAAGCCATCGGCTTCATGTTAGCTTCTGTTCTCGAATGAGATATAACGAGTCCAGAACCAATCCTATATATACCAATACATATTCTTAGTATTTGACTTTATTTCATAATCTATTTTGTTCAATTCAATATTTTATCATAAATATTTGTTGTTTTTTAAGGTGTTTCGGTTAAGGTTTAACTACCAAGGCTTTTCCTCATCAGGTATCCCAAGCCTCTAACTAATAAAATAATCAGTTTCAAAGTAAAGTTCAAAGCATCCATACGCATAGAATTTAAAAATTCTGCATACCGGGATACGACACCTGGTAACTTTGTATTGATGTATTGTATTCTAAATTAAATCAGTTAATGATTTGATATAACTATTGTCTTTTATGTTGTGATTTATCCTATAACTTGGTTTATCCTATAACTTGGAAGATTTAAGTAGATCCTTCAAGTTTTTGTGTCTTTTATATGCTATGATCGGAGGTTTTGGAAAAATGGTTTTTGTGCTATCATTTTGTTCAATTAGGTGCCAATGTTTTTTAATTGCTTTATTTAGTCCATTGAAGGTAGGATTAAATTTGGTGGCTAAAACTAATGGAGGCATTGCTCTTTTGTTTTTAAGCTTGTACCTTAGACAATCTTTTCTTTCCTTATGAAGTGCATTTGTTATAATGGGGTTGATATCTTTTTCCGAGTATCCCCTTTGGAGAAGTTTTGTTTTAAAAGTTTCAATTTCTTTTAGTGTATCTTTTTTGTTATTTGATGATCTCATAAACCGCAATATTTCCGCAGTAATAAATCCATTGAACACCGATGATGGGTGAGCTGACGTTCGTTCAAGATACTGAAAGTTATCAGTAGGTTTACGGTATAGTTTTACGTCTAATATATTATGATTAAGGAATCTGTTTCCTTTAAAAATTGTGACGTCAAGGAATTGAATGCTAGATTGTGATATTTCATGCGTAAATTTTATCAACGGGTGTATATTATTAGCAATGTTAAATAATTCAGTAAGATTATCTTGACTAGAATTAAAAAGAATGAATCCATCATCTCTGTATATAGATAACAGTGCTAAGTTATCTTTAAAAGGAAATATATCAAGAATATTCGTTATAATCTCGAACATTCTTAAATCAGCCAGGGATGGGCTCATTGGGGCACCATTGGGATTCCACATGTCTGTCTGAATATCAAGTTATTAAATTCAAATTCATTATTGCATAGAATGAATTGAAGTATTCGTAAGAAGTCCTTTTTTGGTGGTAGAGGTATTTCATGTTTATTACGACATATTTTGTACCATGCTCTGTCAACTGCTTGCAGTATTTCATCGTGAGTTAAGGAATTGTACATACTAGTAATATCAAAAGTGCACATAATTATGTCATCCGGTAAAACAAACTAGAGGCTCTGGAAAACATGTCTACTTCAACTGTCTCTTATGCTCTATAGAATCAAAGTCTAAATAGTTCCGGATTGAATGCACTTACTTGAAATCTCTTCAAACTTGCCTTCAATGTTGTCCAAAAAGTCACGCCACAAAGACCGTCTCAGTTTGGTGGTCGTAGCTCCCTTCCTCTGATACACAATAACTGGAAAAAAAACTAACAAAGGTGTTCCTGTTTTGTTCTCATATAGATTGATTGATTGTTGGTTGCTTAACATCCAGTGGCAAATATTTCATGCATATTCAGGACGAGAACAAATTCACAATAAATACAATAGGTAGGTTGATACAGTAGAGGCCATCTGGGAGGATAGTCGGGGAAATTTGGACTGCCACTGGAAAATGAGGGTATATTGGATAGGGACAACAGGCCACCTACGGACCCCTCAACGAGTTGTTTCAAGGGTTCTTAACGTGCAAAGAGCGTGGCACTCTCTTTACACGAGGCATCGGATTTAATGTCCCCCTTCTGACCGGACGTGACTGCGAACTTGATACATCCCGCACAGCCAAACGGACGCCCCACTTCGGCAAGCGTTTTACTGCCTGTCGGGAGAAGACCAAGTGACCATATTTCTATTCCCCAGTCACCCTTTGGGGTTGTTCTCATATAAAAACATCTTCCTGGGACTCCCAAAATTCTCCAGTACACCCAATGTTCTGGTACCAATTGAATTGACACAGGTTTACTTGGTTGTATTGTTTTGTGGATCATTTTCATTTTTTCAAAAGATAAACACAAATTGTATTTTCTGTTCAGAAATTCGCTATATATTCAACCAAATTAAATTATAAAATTGTATTGTATGTGTTCACATTAAGAGAAAACAAAAACATCTCAGGACAAAACTATTACCAAATAAACAAACATACTTTACTCAATTCTATGTCTTTTGAGGTCTTGTTGATAAAAATTCGACCATAAATGCCCTCAACATATTTTTAAAATTATGTTTTATATGAAATATTTAGCAAAAAAAATGGAGGTGACGAATACTTTTCGCCAGGTACAGTACATATCAAGTCGTGAACATACAAATTACACACAAGAGTAGTCTATATAAACATGTAGAGACACGCACTCAAATCTGCAATTATGAGGTCAAAATACAAAAGCACATGTATGCTATAGAATAGTTGTTACTAAAATTAGCACTATAGTTCAGATGACAAAATAAATTTGCTATGCTGAAAAAAAAAGCATTCAACCAAAAAATAATGAACAGAAATTTACTGGCTTTGGTAATGATCCACATCCAATTAAATCCTGCACTTCTGCATCTTGGAAAGGTTTGGTAATGCATTGTTGTACGGTACTAACCCAAACATTATCAGTAAACTGAAGCGGGTCCAAACACAGCAGTACGTTTGATAGCACGAAAAAGAAAATTTGACTCAATTACGCCTGTTTTAATATCGTCACACTGGCTACCCATACATTACCGTTGCCAATATAAACTTCTTTTATATGTGTACAAAGCTCAGCATGACAAGGTTTCTAGTTACCTTTAAAATTTAATTACGCCATTCAAGCAAAGTAGTTCCTTTAGGTCAGCAAATAGTATGCTCCTACATCCTCCAAATGACGTTCGAACGAAAAGCTACGGCGAGAGGGGTTTTGACAAGGCTGCACCTACACTCTTGAACAATATGTCATCGTCTTTACGGAGTGTAAATTCTTTAGATGTTTTTAAAAAGCAACTCAAGGTGTTGACATGAATATCAATAATGTGGTCCTTTTTCTAAATTTCCTGTTTACAAAACTTTGAATTTTTCGAAACACTAAGGATTTTCTTATCCCAGGCATAGATTACCTTAGCCGTATCTGGCACAACTTTTTGGAATTTTGGATCCTCAATGCTCTTCTACTTTTTACTTGTTTGGCTTTATACATATTTTGATATGAGCGTCACTGATGAGTGTTCTGTAGACAAAACGCGCGTCTGGCGTACTAAATTATAATCATGGTACCTTTGATAACTTTTTAAACAGATATAACAAGTTAATCTCAGTTTATAGGAATTTAACCTATTATGACAATTGTGCTAGAGACTTTACTAGCAGTGTCTGCCATACAATTTATATCAAAGTTTACCAGTAATTTGTATTCGCGTATATTGTACACGGTAAAATAAATGTACATTGTCATATCTGTCTGTTTTAAGTTCCTTTTCGATTTTTCAGTATAAATTTGTATGAAATTTGTGATGGTTCTTTGTCTTTCAGCCAATCTGCAGTGCCATTATTCTCAAACAATAATTTTTAATTAATTGTGGAAGTGCTTGTGTTTGATTCAATGGTATTTTGCCGATCTGTTTGAGCCATTAGTCTTTCCAATGTTATCTTATTGGCTAAACATGATTTTGAACTTTGAATCAATTCTACTGACAGATTTGAAAATATGCCAACATTTAAAAAAATCGCCAAAGAGTTTTTTTGCTTTTAGTTAATAAATTACAATAAATCAATTTAAAGACTTCTAAAACAGTGTCCTGATTAGTAGTTTCAGTTTGTTCAAATATTTTATAATCTAAATCCGGTTTCTCTGGGTTTTTTGGTCTCCAAACATGTAATTAAAATATTTGTAAATTTGTTTTTATCAAAAATAAATTGAGGTTTTTCAGAAGTTAAAAGTTGTTTGTAGACTGAAGACGTCTGCAAGGCTGTTGATGTTGAAGCAGCTAGATGAAAATAAGGTGTTGTAATATGGTGACATACAAGAGCAATGGCTTGGCATATAGAAAGTATCACAGGATTTCTTGTATTTATTATGAACTTGTTCTCGTTCTGAATTGGCATGAAATATTTACCACTGGACGTTAAGCAACCATCAATCAATCACTCCTTGTGCAAGGTAACGGATGTTTCCAGTGCAGCCAACGGAGATGTTTTTTAGTAGGCAGGAAGCACAAACAAGAAGAAAAGCAACGCAAAACTCCGGAAACCTCAGGCCCAACCGGCAATCTTCGCAGTAATTTGCAGCACAGCAATATGTCAAAGCTACAGTTGATAGAAAAAAATCACCAACAGAAGGACAAAATTACTAATCTGCAGATTGAGATTCTACATACTAGAAACCAATTTTAACGAGAGATGACAAACAAAGGAGTTACACTAGACTTGAGCCAGAAGTCTAATCACCAAAAACTAAAGATATCATGGCAACTTGCAATGCTGAGATGGGAAAAGCATGTCATGATGAAAATTCGTATCAAAGATTCTTCTGGACTACACAAATGAAGTGTATGAATTTACAGTCAACAAAGAGGATGCGGTGGCATACTATGATTTCGAGAGGGTGTCTCTATATCCGTCACAAGTCGTCTGCAGCATATGATGCCCTGACAGATTTCGGATTTATAACACTACCAAGTTCCAGGCCTTACGGTCATAAAACTTTACTCGACTCTAAAATAGTTCTCATACTCAGTGCTCGAATATATTCTCCTGTGAGATCGTTCTCGAGAATCGCGGTCATAAACGTTTTCGAGTACGTTCTCAGTCCGAGAAAGGTTTTCTTAATCATAAGGGGCCTTAATCCGATTCTCTTACTTCCGGTGACTTTGTTTACAATGGAGACCACTGCAGACGACCAGGTGCCGGCAGCAGTGGTGGACGATGGAAGAAAAAGAAAAAAAAATTAAAAACCAATTGTTCACCTTGCCTTTATATCCAGTTTCTCATATAGCCACTGTTTGTTCATACCAATAATCATGAGGATTTGTTCAGCATTCATTACTGTTAATGTCTTTCAGTGAGTATTAAACCATATGTCCAGTTTCTCATATAGCCACTTGTTTGTCCATACAAATAAAACATTCATGAGGAATTTTTCAGCATTTATTACTGTTAATGTATGTGAGTCGGTAGATGACCTTTTGTCCTGTTTCTCATATAGCCACTTGTTTGTTAATACCAATAACTATGAGGAATCTTTCAGCATTTATTACTGTAAATGTCTCTCAGTCAGTATATGACCCTTTGACCAGGTTCTCATCTAGCCACATTTTCTATCTTACCAATAACCATGAGGAATTGTTCAGCATTTAATATCGCAACTGTTAATGTCTGTGAGTCAGTGTATGACCTTATGTTAAGTTTCTCATATATCCACTATTTTGTTCATACTAATGACCACAAGTAGTTGTTCAGCATTTATTAAGTACTGTTAATGTCTGTGAGTCAGTATATGACCCTGTGTCCAGTTTCTCATATATGCACTTGTTTGGCCATACTAATAACCATATGGAATTGTTCAGCATTTATTACTTCTAATGTCTATGAGTCAGTATATGACCATATGTCCAGTTTCTGATACAGCCACTTGTTTGCACCAATAACTATGCGAAATTGTTCAGCATTTATTACTGTTAATGTCTGTGAGTCATTTTATGACCTGATTCCCAACTTCTCATATAGCCACTTGTTTGTTCATACCAATAACCATGAGAAATTGTTCAGCATTTATAAATATTAATGTCTGTGAGTCAGTAAATGACCTGATGCCTAACTTCTCATATAGCCACTTGTTTTTTATACCAATAACCATGAGAAATTATTCAGCTTCTATTACTGTGAGTCAGTATATGACCCTATGTCCAGTTTCTCATATTGCCACTTTTTTGGTCATACCAATAACCATAAGGAATTGTTCAACATTTATTTCTGTTCATGTCTCTGAGTGAGTATATGACCATATGTCCAGTTTCTGATACAGCCTCTTGTTTGTCCATACCAATAACTATGAGAAATGTTCAGCATGTATTACTATTAATATCTGTGAGTCAGTATATGACCTAATTCTCAACTTCTCATATAGCCACTTGTTTGTTCATGGAATTGTTCAGCATTTATTACTGCTAATGTCTGCGAGTCATTATTTTACTATATATCAAGTTTCTCATATAGCCACTGTTTGTTCATACCAATAACCATAAGAAATTGTTCAGCTTTTATTACTGCTAATGTCTGTGAGTCAGTATATGACCCTATGTCCAGTTTCTCATATTGCCACTTTTTTGGTCATACCAATAACCATAAGGAATTGTTCAACATTTATTACTGTTAATGTCTCTGAGTGAGTATATGACCATATGTCCAGTTTCTGATACAGCCTCTTGTTTGTCCATACCAATACCTATGAGAAATGTTCAGCATGTATTACTGTTAATGTCTGTGAGTCAGTATATGACCTAATTCCCAACTTCTCATATAGCCACTTGTTTGTTCATACCAATAACTATGAGGAATTGTTCAGCATTTATTACTGTTAATGTCTGCGAGTCATTATTTTACTATATATATCAAATTTCTCATATAGCCACTGTTTGTTCATACCAATAACCATGAGAAATTGTTCAGCATTTATTATTGTTAATGTCTGTGAGTCAGTATATGACCATATGCCCAGTTTCTCATATAGCCAATTGTTTGTTCATACCAAAAATCATGAGGAATTGTTCAGCGGAATTGTTCAGCATTGATTACTGTTAATGTCTTTCAGTGAGTATTTAACAATACATTGTATGTCCATTTTCTCATATAGCCACTTGTTTGTCCATACAAATGAAACATGAGGCATTGTTCAGCATTTATTACTGTTAATGTCTGAGTTGGTAGATGACCTTATGTCCTGTTTCTCATACATTGTATAGCCACTTGTTTGTTCATACCAATAACTACAGTATAAGGAATTGTTCAGCATTTATTACTGTAAATGTCTCTGAGTCAATATATGACCCTATGTTCAGTTTCTCATATAGCCACTTGTTTGTTCATACCAATAACCATGAAAAATTGTTCAGCATTCATAACTGTTAATGTCTTCGAGTCAGTGTTTAACCATATGTCTAGTTACTGATATTGCAACTTGTTTGTCCAAACCTATAAACATGAGAAATTGTCCATCATTTATTACTGTTAATGTCTGTGAGTCAGTATATGACCTTATGCAAAGCTTCTCATATAGTCACTTGTTTGTTTATACCAATAGCCATGAGGAATTGTTCAGCATTTATTACTGTAAATGTCTCTTAGTCAGTATATGACCGTATGTCCAGTTTCTCATATAGCCACTTGTTTTTTCATACCAATAACCATGAGAAATTGTTCAGCATTTATTAGTTAATTTCTGTGAGTCAGTATATGACCTGATGCCCAACTTCTCATATAGCCACTTGTTTGTTCTTACCAATGACCATGAGGAATTGTTTAGCATTCATTACCGTTAATGTCTTTGAGTTGGTATTTAAACCATATGTCCAGTTTCTGTTATAGTCACTTGTGTGTCCATACAAATAAACATGATAAATTGTTCAGCATTTGTTACGGGTTTGTACTAACATGAGCAACACGATGGGTGCCACATGTGGAGCAGGATCTGCTTACCCTTCTGGAGCACCTGAGATCTACCCCGGTCTTTGGTGGGGTTCATGTTGCTTAGTCTTTAGTTTTCTATGTTGTGTTTTGTGTACTATTGTTTGTCTGTTTGTCTTTTTCTTTTTAAGCCATGGCGTTGTCAGTTTATTTTTCAATTTATGACTTTGAATGTCCCTCTGGTATCTTTTGCCCCTCTTTTGCTGTTAATGTCTATGAGTCAGTGTATGACCATATGCCCAGTTTCTCATATAGCCACATGTTTGTTCCTACCAATAACTATGAGGAATTAGTCAGCATTTATTACTGTAAATGTCTTTTGAGTCAGTATATGACCTTATGTTCATTTGCTCGTCTAGCCACTTGGTTGTTTATACCAATAATCATGAGGAATTGTTGGTTGTGCGTGATCATGGTAATATAATATAAATTTGTTGTGGCATCTGGTTGGAATGAGGACATTTCATTTGAAGCCTCATGTAGAGAGAGTGCCATGCTCTTTGTACCTGAAGAACCCACAACTTTATGAATGGTTCATAAGTGGCTTTTTGAAAGGTCAAATTTCTGACCCTATCAAATACTAATTTATCCGCCAGTGGTAGTCCAAATTTCATCCCCGTCAAGTCCTATTACCATAATTACAGGACCTACTTTTTGTCTGTTAATTTGTTCTTGTCCTGAAAATGCATGAACTATTTGCCACTGAACATTAGGCTACCAACAATCAATTAATCTTAAGATTAAGAGCCTTAATATCGTCCTCAATAATATAATACGTATAACTGTATGCTAAAATTTTATCTTTCTTTGAAATATTATGTTTTGTCAATTATGCTAAAATTTTATCTTTATATGTTTGCTAAAATTTTATCAATTTTCTGCAAAGCTAAAATTTTATCAATATTCTGCAAAGCTAAAATTTTATCTTTTTGGAAGCTAAGATTTTAGCTTTTGGTCTGAAAAGGAACCAGCTAAAATATTAGCTCTCCTTTAAGTTACTAATTGATTCAAGCTAAAATTTTATCTATAACTTCAGGACTGATAAAGATTGTACAGCAGAATAAAAATGATTGCTCATTTGGGATTATCTCTTGTCCTTGGTATATATTGAAACAAGTGCAGATATATTTTTGCCTGAGCTTTTGTTCTATAGCATCAATGATCAGAAAGAAGAAATAAAGAAGAATAAAGAAAAACTTGGTAAGTTTTTAAATACTGATAAAATTTTATTATTTTGGGCTAAAAATTTTGTTTTTTGCAAAATTCTTTAAAAAAACTACTATTGAGAAAATCAGTCATTCTCAAAATATAAAATCCTCCCTTACTGGTGAAATGAAAAAGATACGAAATATGAACGAATTTGATTAAGAACTGAGATTTTTCACATCAATTGATTAAATCAAATAAAAGAATTGAGGAATGGTATGACAACACTGGAATTTCGATGTTAAGATTTTACCTTTCAAATACACCAAAAAAATAAAGAAGCCACAACAAAACCATCAGGATTGGAATCATAAGACCAGTCCGACAGTTCCCTTCCAGATCCAAAATTATCACATGTATCAATCAAAGCAAAAGGGAAACATAGGCTTGTACTAGATTTGAGACACGTAAACAATATGGTGTTAGTAAACAATGCCAGCTCTTTCAAAACTGCCTCAGAATTTTATTTTTCTGCACTGATATGGGTCATTTTCAAAAAATGTCGAATTTTGAAATTGAAAAAATTATTAAAAGTTACTTATTCAAACAATCCTCTACATAAGATAATCAAAACAAACAGTACTTTAAGAACAACATATTAAAAGATGCAATCTTAATGATGTCATACAAAAATATGTTGAAACATTTTTTGATCGGTGGTACATTATTTTGTCTATCCTGTTACCATTTTCAAAAGAAATTTTGGGTTATTAAGAAAAGGTTTAGATAAAATGTTAAGCTTGTTTTACGTAGACAATTAGATGGTTTTAAAGAGAATAAACTTCTATATATATTCATTCTGTAATATAATAGATTATTTGCCAATTTAACAGGTTGTACTGAAAAATGCCTCTAAAAATTGGTTTTCAAAGGTTGTAAAAATTACCACCAGTAATGCAAGTCTAAGATAGCAATTTATATTGTTCGGCATTTTTTCACCCTTTCAAATAAACCCAATATCAAGTAAATCCCTCATAAGTTAGTTTACTTTTCTCTATATTTCATTGGTAACAGGAACGTACGTTTCTGATATATTTCTATATAAAAGTCTATCCTGTTACCTTTTTGTCTATCCTGTTACCGATATCAGTATTGCACCTGCGAATGCTTAATTGGGAAGATTAATACGTTATAACCTTAAGATGAGTTCAAACAACGAAATATTTCATTCGTTTTGCACCTATATGTTAAGATAAAAAAAATAACGACGTTTTTGTCTACAATTGTCTATCCTGTTACTGTAACCATAGCAACAATAGTAACAGGATAGACATAACAGGATAGACAAATTTCTTCGTTTTTGATTGCTGTTGTGAAATAACTACTCCCTTTGGTGGAGTGATTACGTTTTTCTATTGTGAATTTGGTTTCCAACACGTTATTGCACTTTTTACAAGTATACTGTTGGTGTATTTAATCAAAATTGGTGGTAACAGCATAGACATGAAAAAAAGTACGCTATATTTTTTTTCACTATATGTCTTGAAATTTCTTTTCTCTACACTGTCGTTCAAGAAACGAGGCGTTTTAAATGTAAAGATTACTTTGCACTTTTGAGATCAACACTGACTGATTCAATAGTCATAGGGAGAATAATTTCACGGCTGATTTAAGTAGCGGTAACAGGAAAGACATGAACCTCCTGTACGCAGATTCAATTTAGTTTGTAGATAATATGTTACATACAATGATATAGAAGCTACGATTTTTCGTTAGAGTAATATTAAACGTTCTTAAAAAGTCCCTTTTGCAGATATCAAGGCGATCGGAAAATCGCAAAAAAATCATTTGAAATGTGTTTTTCTGACACTGTACACAGACAAATACCCCCAAAATGGGTCTTAAATGCAGTTTAATCTTATCAAAATAGATGTAAGGTGTGTTTATTATTAATGTTCTGAATCACAAATCTGACAAGCTTTCATTTAAACCATTACAACTGAAATTTCCATTAGAAATAAAAAAGTTAGCATGGGTGTACTGAAAATTCGACATTTTTTGAAAACGACCCATATCTGACTTTTTGTTCAGCTTAAAATTCGTTCGGTTTTTTTTTTAATTTGTATAAATGTCAAGATTTTCTTTTACCTCAACTACTCACATCCTGTTGAAAGATCATTTGACATCATGACATCATACTGATGAAGGATATCGGTTATCCGAAATATTTATATTATTGATAACATTTGTTTTTAATTTGGTGTTGTTTTGTACACTTCTCAGACGTATATATATATATATATAATAATATTTTTAAATTTGCAAACTACATTTCATATATATAATGACTGTAAATAACATAAATAAATGTGACACTATTATGTTAGACTCTATGAAAAAAGCTCATGAACTGTTTGTTAGACTCTATGAAAAAAGCTCATGAACTGTTTAATTCAGCTATCGCTAAACTGGATAATACGGACCCAGAATCTGGAAAGATCAGAACTATTTAAAAAGTTTGACACTATGACAACTAGCTTCAAGCGCGAGCGCACAAAGTATGCCGCCAAACTTAGAGCTAAAAAAGAAACTGTGGAGGCCGATAAGGACCACTCCGCTCCAAAATATTTCACAAAAGAAGGCCGCGAACGATTCGCAAAACAGAAAAAAAGAATGGAGAGAAAACATTAACCCTTTATCGTGTGTTCGATAAAGATAACAATAAACTATTAATAAGTGAAATGTGTAGTAAACATTGGAATAATCATATAATACTCTACTTGAGTTGCACTAAGAGTTTTAATTAAAGATACCACCCACAATTTATCTCTGCTTTTTAATTGGCTGAACTATTTAATGTGTTGGGTTTATGTTATTCTCAAGATCATTCTGTTGATCATCAATATGGCGAATAGACGTGCTAAGCGTAAAATTAGCTAAAGCGATTACAAAATCATAAAAATCGCAGGAAATCTCTGAAGCATAATTATAACCTTGCTTCAGCAAAAAAACATATTAAAAACTTTTCAGATGTCACACTAAGTGACGATGAATACCTAATTTTAGGAAAGAGGTTGCAATTGATCCCGACACCCTCCACTGATAGACTACGAACTAATATCCTCAGGGATTTCAATGGTCTCTGTCGGAAAATGAGATGTAAATTTGAATTAGATAACGGTAATTACAAACCACTACATTCCTTTTACATTAAATCTGTATATACACCTCAGTATGCTAATAATGCAATCGAAACTTATATATTTAAAACAAAGATGGAAATTGACAACTTAAAATTTTCAACACACTATAGTAACTTATCTAAAAACGAATGGAATGCATTAAAATTACTGAGAAAAAGGGCTGACATTGTGATAAAAAAAGCTGATAAGAACAATAATATAGCTATACTTAAAAGCGATACATACATATCCCAAGGTCTAATGCATATCGATAGCATACATTACGAAAAAATTGAAACCCTAAACACACACATGATCCAGAGCGATGTTCAAGCACTAGTAGAACATCTTCATCTCACTAACACATTTTTTAAACTAGATACCCCAATGATGATTGTGGCCAAGTTTGGTTTAATTTGGCCCAGTAGTTTCAGAGGAGAAGATTTTTGTAAAAGTTAACGACGCATGACGACGGACGCCGGACGCAAAGTGATGGGAAAAGCTCACTTGGCCCTTTGGGCCAGGTGAGCTAAAATGTAAATCTATAAAATTTCCATCACAAGTATCTGTTAAGACTAAACTGCTACAAATTTTATTTTACAACCAAACATGTCAAGTGGTGAACTTTTTATCCAGAATTTGACACTCCAAAATAAAAAAAATAAATTTAAATATATAAAATTTGCCGACCTACCTACCCTATTTTTTTTAAAAGTATGTAAACTGGAACCACACAGGCCCAATCCTAAATCATAAACATCAATTAAGCACTCATAATAATCTGTCAACAAATTGCAAATTTACCATAATAAAATGTAGTAACTTTAGCAGATAACGACTTTTTTTACAAGATATTTAGAAAATTTTTCAAGTAGTTTACTAAATGTGACATTGTTATTACAATTCTTTCAGAATGTTATGAGTTTTAAGTATTTAACATTATGGACATTGATTAGAAAATAATGACGTCAAAGAATTTGCCTCTAAATTTAAGAATCTTAACAAGTGTCAGTGAGATGTAATGAGTAATTTACAGATACAAACAAATTTCAGAGTCCTTATTTAAAATCTGTGTGTGTGTTAAGGGGTATTAGAAATTTTATGTTTTCATATTCTTCTCTGTCTATTCATTATATTATATATTTTGTTGCAGAGGCCTGTACAAGAGTCATAAGAATACTAAAGAATCAGAAGTTGATGATGCAATATCCGATTTCCTTCGGCATGCCCCTCACCAACCAGGTGGATCCCGTTACAAGGTAATAATTATAATTTAAAATTAACAGAATTAGGTTAAGTCAAAACAGTCGTTATGTTTTGGAACCTCGTAATAGCATTAGAACCAATTACATTTGGGTAACCTCCGCATTCGTATGTCAATCTTTTTTAAATCATGTTTTATAATCATTTTTGTGTCTGTTCTCAAAATGGAAGGTTAATTGATTATGTTTTTTCAGATCTTTTCTGTCTATAATCTTTTTAACATTCAACACCTAACAATTCAGATGATGCATTATGGGACACACATTTGCATTATTTAAAAATTGCAATAATTTCTTAATTGACGTCATTTACATTTTCAGAAACCCACTCAAACAGCAAGTTCTACTGTTCCTGATCCTGCTACAGCTCAAGCTGGGGAATATCAAGCGCAAACAAAATCTGACTGATCATACATACATACATTTATACTTCATCAAATTAATATGTTTTATAATACTTTTTATGCCCCACCTTTGATAGTAAAGGGACATTATGTTTTCTGGTCTTTCTGTCCATTTGTTCGTTTATCCGCCTGTCTTTTCTGCTTTAGAATAAAGTTTTGTTCGTTCATCCGCCCATCTTTTCTGCTTTAGAATAAAGTTTTTGGTCAAGGTAGTTTTCGATGAAGTTGAAGTCCAGTCAACTTGAAACTTAGTACATATGTTCCATTTGATATGATCTTTCTAATTTTAATGCCAAATTAAAGGTTTTATCCCAAATTCTGTATTTTTTAACACGTTTTGTCTTAACATGAATTTGAAGACTTTGATAGATTATATGTTCGGGACGATAACAAGTTAACAATATGTAAATCTTGTATTAGAGTCCATCCGTAAAGATGGTCGACGGGAATTTGGACTGCCACTAGAAAATGATGATGTAGTGGATAGGGACATATGTTTTTCTTGGCAACGGGCCACCTATATACTCCTTAATGAGTTGTTGCAAGGGTTCGTAACATGCTAAAAGTGTGACACTATCGTGTAAACTGAAACTGTCATGTAAACTGAAACTGTAAATCGGTCATTTGTTCAATATCATTTTCTTAGACGACTTACGATTGTATCAAATATAAACATGAACCAGACACAGATATGTTGAAAATTTAATATTTTTCAGTTAATTTAATCACTTTTTGGATACTTGTACTAGATGAAACCTAAATCGACCATATTTTATAGATAAAAAAAATCAAAGTTTTGTGAATAGGAAATTTATAAAAATGACCACACTATTGATATTCATGTCAACACCGAAGTGTTGACTACCGGGCTGCAAACGTCCACTAGCAGTGGCATCGACCTGGTGGTGTAAATAGTTATCAAAGGTACCATATGTCTGAAAAAATACGTTAGAAAAGTTTAAAAGTAAAATGAAAGTTATCTAATCGACAATTTACAAAAAATAATAGTATGATGATTTTTAAAATATCCCTCCATGTATTTGCAGATTATTAAAGACAACAGAAAAAATATCTGATAAACACATTCTGGATTTCTAGGTCACAACAATGGCGCATTTACCAACCAGGAAATGAAACCTATAGGACCGGGCATGGAATTTGACTTTCCATACAATTGTTAATTTCTTGCGGATAGTATTTATCCAAACACCGACCCTCTGGTTACGCGCCATATAAAACGGTAGAACTTCTAAGTTTGCAACAGATGGAACGAAGACGCAAACGAGAATATAACATTCTTCACAAAAGAGAAGATTGTATGTAGAACATGTTATCAAAGAGCTACAAACATTTAAAGTGATCGGTTCCTTGTATCGTCAATTCCTAGATGGGAAATAGTATCAATTGTAAAGCTGTGTGCAGCTCTTTCTAAAAAAAAAGGCTAATTATCTACAGATATAGATTGTCACTTACAACATTGTGTTAATGCATATTATCCATGTATATATACATTTTCCGGAGCACCTGAGATCACCCCTAGATTTGTGGTGGGGTTCGTGTTGTTTATTCTTTGGTTTTCTATATTGTGTCATGAGTGCTGTTGTTTGTTTGTTTTAGATTTATGAGTTTGACTGTCCCTTTGGTATCTTTCGTCCCTCTTTCATGTAAACTGAATATCTAATAGAGTGTAACAAATAATTTACAGGCATGTTTCTTCCGGAAATAATATATTTAATTCTGAATTTTGAGAAAAACATTTTATCTGGCCAGGTAAGGAAGATAAAAAATCTTATCTTGAATAATTACCACAAATAATAATAAGGATAAACAAATGGTAGGTCCGTATTAGTTTAAATGTTTTACCGAAAATTTAAAAAAAAATTTTATAATTGTATTTGATGTTACCTTTAATCGGTCATTTGATTAAGATAATTTTCTTTTATGTTCTAACATTTGTGTCAGATATAAACAAGATCAAACCACAGCTTCGTTCAAAATTTACGTTTTTCAGTTAATTTAACCATTTTTAGGAAAATTGTATTAGATAAAACCGAAATCGACCACTTTTTATGAATAATTGAACAGAATATGTTTTAAACCTCCCATCGGTATATTAATAATTTTTCACATTATACTGTAAATTTGACAACTTTTATAATAATTGTATTTCATGTTACCTTAAATCGGTCATTTGAACAAGATAATTTTCTTATACGTATTGACAATTGTATTATAAGTAAAATTAAACCAACTACGTTTATTGAAAATTTGCAACATTTTTCAACAAATTTTACCATTCTTTGGATAATTCAATCAGAATTTGTGGACGCTGACGAAACAGAATGTAGGATCACTATGTCTCGCTTTTTTGTATTCACTCAAAGGCTCAACAAAAATAATTTTTAAATGTATTTTAGTAAATAGTTTGTTATATTTTTTTTTAGCAAAAGCAGTGGGAAAAAACTATCTTTCTCATACAGGAAAGTTAGATATGGAAAAATAGTAGTGAATGGTCTCCCCCTTGATGTTCTCCCCCTAACACCTATGTCAGATTATGGGGAGAAAAAAAATCAAAATGATTTTACAAATAAAGGAAATTTAGGTAGAAATGCAAGTACAATTAGACATTTTAACTTTTATATCCATCCTGCATCACCGTCAATGGATGCCCTATCTTATGTAGTTGCTCGGGTAAGACTGTTGATTGCAGATACAGATCTCTTACGACAGTTCCATCTAATATACCGAGCTCAACAACTAGATTGTAAGTATTTATTTTCAAAAGTGTTTCTTAAACTAAAAACAACATACGATACGTATTTTAGTGCTCATGAACAATCTTTATTTCGATGTCCTCAACAAACGTCAGAAAGACTTTTCAATCAAATATTGTTGTGTGTCAAATCTGTTGATACTATCTAGAATACCCGTTGCAGGATAACTGAAGGATGTATATTTCCTCACTTTGCAATTATTAGTAACATTTTGGACATTTTAATGTCAATATTTGCAGTATTAACGTTAACAAAAAAGAAAAGAAAAGAACGACTGTATTTTGACGCTTTGTTGCCTTTATTTGTACGTGACATTTTTGTCCTGAAAATAACTGTTCACGCGCAAAATATTCTAAACTTCAAAATATGATACCTGGACTAACAATGTATAAGATTGACGAGGCTAGGCAATATGCCTCTTTACATGCACTATGAACGAAAAGGCAAACAATTTCATCGTTCAATAATGGAACCAGAAAAGCTTGAGCATGCCTTAAAGTTTTTTTTTTTATCCACAGTTCATTAATAATCATTTCGAACCCGTGAACTTAAATTAGAAAATGGTGATAAAATAATGATTCCAAAAGGGAACTACAGACATGACATATAGTTCCAAATAAATGAATTATCCTGCAACTATCCCTTGAGATGCCAAGAATTTTATGCGTCTCATGGAATCCCAATTCTTCACATTCATTTGTGTAAACTTAGCATAATGACTGTAAATACAATTTATGCCTGAGCTGCTCTGGTTAAGTTTTGCGTTTATGTTCTGATATTCTTTTGGAACTAAATATATTGCATCAACTAAACTTCATCAATGGATGTGCCCTGGATAGTACTGAGCATTCACAAGTGATGACCTACATTTGAGATTAGGACTCTAGACTTGGTCATGTTTTGAGGTATTGTTTTTTTCTTCCTTCATTATTCTGCTGCTCGTGAGATCTGGAAAGGACACTGTTCAGATGAACGATGGTGAAGGTTGAACTGATGATCTGAGCTCTGGAAATGATGATGGTCAGATGAACGATGGTGAAGGTTGTACTGCTGATTTGAGCTCTGGAAATGATGATGGTGAAGGTTGTACTGCTGATTTGAGCTCTGGACAAGACGATGGTTAGATGAATGATGGTGAAGGTTGTACTGCTGATTTGAGCTCTGGAAATGATGATGGTCAGATGAATGATGGTGAAGGTTGTACTGCTGATTTGGGCTCTGGAAATGATGATGGTTGTACTGCTGATTTGAGCTCTGGAAATGATGATGGTTGTACTGCTGATTTGAGCTCTGGAAATGATGATGGTGAAGGTTGTACTGCGAAACGTATAATGATATAAATATAAATTTTTACATATTGGAACAGTATACAAAATTGAAAATGTCTTCCTTTACAGACTTATCGCAAAAAGAAATTGTAGTGGTCACTCATTCATGAGAAGGCTTCGCAGCAAATTCGGGACAACACCATTTCACAGATCTGTTGCTCAATCATCCAGGACAGAATGAGTCCAGACATTTGATGGCCGTAAGATGCCGACCCTTCACCAGGTACAGCAGTATGCGAGCAGATTACGTCAAATTTATAGGCTATAGGCAACAGAGAACATCACCATTTGCCGTTGTTCTATCGATAGGTGGGAACGATATTGATTTCATGACACTGCTATAGCGCATCATTGATACATTGAACGAAGCAGGTGTTGAAAGAGTAGTTATCTGTAACATCCTTCCGAGAAAGGACCCCATCAAAATATCAACAGAATCTTACAACCAAAGAAGAGACTTGATCAATAATCGACTTCGGTTACTGGCAAGGGAAAATCTACGACGAGATAACATCTAATTTTAAGAATTTCCTTCGTGGATTACCAATAAAGACCTGTTTTGTAGTGATAGGATCCATTTTACTCACTTTGGTTTGGCAAAATATTCCTTCGCCATCAAAACAGCTATTCTGAAAACCAGGGCCATTGGAACTAACACGAGACTAGGCGGAGCCAGAAGATAGAGTCTTACTGGGTGTAAAACGGCCCTGTCCAGGGTCACCAATAATGTTAGAAAAGAATTAAATTGTTGTACATAAAATTAAATGTATAAAATCTAAACCAATTCTTTTTTAAAACACTTCGAATTTTTTGATATCTTAGTTTTGTAATCGATATTTTTTCTTTGAGCAATATTCTAATAAATTTCTTATAGACCCAATCAATTATACTTTTTCACTCTTAATATTTAATCCCCTAAATAATCTAAGATAAATAAAGCAAAAAAATACAACTGCTCTGTTGCCTTTAAGGATGAGGGTTCTACAGTAAGGCCAGTGCGACTGCTAAGCTGTATTTAATGCAATTGCTCTAGGCCAAACTAAGGAGTTGCTTGAAGTGGTTTCTCAAGAAAGAGTAATTAGCTTCTTCAGTAGACAATGTCAATTTCGATCTACTATAAACATTATCCATTGTTAAATTTAATCATCAGTAAAAACAAAACCAACAGAAAAGAACAAAAATACAAAATTAAAAAAAAATGAAACTAACTATTAAGATATGTGTTGGTTTTGTTGTGTGGTTTTTTCTCCTTCCGTTTGATTGGATTTATATTTATATATATATATATATATAGATGCGCGGTTAATACATTGTAAATGTCGATTTTGAAAAAAGAAATTCAATTTAATCAAAAATATAATAACTAAAACAGACGTGACGCGACTCTACTACATCATAGTGCTTTAAATCCTGTACCTACAATACTATAATCAAATACATCTGGCCGTAGGTTAGCTCACCTGTCCGAGGCATGAGAATGTGTAATCATTTTGATTTTTTTCATCCAATTTAATGTGACACATTCAGAAACCTATGCTTAGTCATATATTTAATAAATCCTAACTTATTCAAGTGGCATTATTAAAATATGGGATGAAGTATCATATTTGACTTAGTTTTATGCAATACTTTCATAATGGTAAATACTATCCCTACTGATTTGTGTCCACGCTTTCTTAACCATGTAAAAGTTTTAATTCTGTTTTCGATAAACTTGTGTACCCTATAAATTTACATTAGCATGTATTAGGCAAAATGTATTTTGTAGAAAATTCAGGCAGTTGCAACTTGAAAACTAAAGGTAATGATTTTTATTCTGAAAAGAGGTTGTTGTAATAGAGGCCATCTAGGATGATGGTCGGTAAAATTTGGACTGCCACTGGAAAATGAGGGTATATTGGATAGGGACAGACATTTTGCCTTGCACCAGGCCACCTACGTACCCCTCAAAGAGTTGTTGCAAGGGTTCTTAACGTGCAAAGAGCGTGGCACTCTCTTTACACGAGGCATCGGATTTAACGTCCCCTTCTGACGGACGCGAACTTGATACATCCCGCACAGCCAAACGGACGCCCTACTTCAGCAAGCGTTTTACTGCCGGTCGGGAGAAGACCAAGTGACCATATTTCTATACCCCAGTCACCCTTGGGGTATATTTTATTTGTAAGCGGAGAGCAAGAGGGTTAGCGCTATAGAACCAGGTTTAATCCACCATTTTCTACATTTGCAACTGCCTGTACAAAGTCAGGAATGTGACAGTTCTTGTCCGTTCGTTTTTAATGCGTTTTGTTATTTGATTTTGCCATGTGATTATTGACTTTCCGAATTGATTTTCTTGTAAGTTCAGTATTGTTGTGATTTTACTTTCTTCTCTACAAATTCTTATCGTCACCACCGGGATTCGAACCCCCGGTCGTCTGCGTAACAGCCAGTGCGTTAAACCACTGCGCCAAATAATCGATTCTCTAGCTCAGTTGATTTAGACTGGCTTTATATGTATTACCTGTACTGAGGGGAAGCAACCCCGCTACATATTTATTTCTTATCAAAACACCTGCCTTGAGTATACATTTATTATATAACACTGGGATACTGTAAGCAATATGTATAATGTATAACTTTAGCATACTATTTTGTTGTTCTGCTTTATTGTATTTGTAATTGTTTGTAACTTTATATTGTCATTTATGCATATGCACTGCCATGCCCCTTGAGGGTACCTCTTAAGGATAAAAAGATATTCTATTCTATTCTATCTATATTACTTTTACTTATGTATCTTGTCATATTTTGAATGACAAAACTATTTTATTTATATAATACTACTGTTTCTGTTAAGACTGTTTTTTTTGTAATATACATTTGACGTGACTCTGTACTTGCGTATCTCGTCACACAGTTATTTTAATTATTATTATTACTTTCACTGTTTTTTGTTACATCTTCTTTACCTGACATTGATCTCAAGTTGTATTGCATTGATATGGCGGTAAACGGACAGAAAGTCACAGGACATAAAGTCACAAATTTGGTAGGACAAAAAGTCACAAATAATATATTGACAATTGTTTGAATATATAAGAGAAATATCTTGAAATATTTACTTTTTATTACATTTATTCATTTTAAAGTTTAGGAAATGTGTCATTATACTTGAAAAATGAAGATTTATTTAATTTTAATCATGTAAAACAAAAATGTCTTGGCACCATGAAGCCATGTAAGTGCCAAGCCACTTTGATATTTTGTTTTTTTTAACAATTATTTGATTTACTTTGATATTTTATTGATAAATTTTGTTTACAAAGTTAGAT
The DNA here is from genome assembly GCF_965363235.1 of Mytilus galloprovincialis. Lineage (NCBI taxonomy): Eukaryota > Metazoa > Mollusca > Bivalvia > Mytilida > Mytilidae > Mytilus > Mytilus galloprovincialis. Next base: position 24,879,368 of record NC_134848.1, on the reverse strand, counting down.
TTTATACACTAGTTCAAGAGAAATACAAAAATATTTTTGTAGAAATAAGTGTTTTTTATTCAAAGAAAATAGTCAGAAAAAATGAATTGTGACTTTTTGTCCTGTGACTTTCTGTCCTACATTCGATATGGCTTCCTCCCTAAATGTCTACAAATAAGGGAAATGTGTCACAAGAAGCCACTAATCATTTTTAACAGTCCTTATCAATAACTGTTTTAAATACTCAGCTATTAGTAATGATGATGAGTTGTCCGTTTAAAACTAAATCAGACTAATATAATCTTCAAAAATCAAAATAACATGTGGTCAAGCCATAAAGTAAATGTCTAAACTTTGACCCAAATTAAAGGAAATTGGTGCTGTCTAACTTGCATCTCCTTCAAAAGAGATATAAAACAAAAATGATTACAACATAAAATGTATCAGTAGCGCACTTAACAAACATATATATATACTAGTTCAGTAATCACAAACGCCATACTAAACTCCAAATTATACACAACTAACGACAGTTGAAGAAACTGAAATTAAAAAAGTATTTGAAGGCCATATGACAATTTCATATAAAATCTATATTGTGACTTTTTTTCCTGTGACTTTTTTTCCTACATTCTTATTTATGTATGTCGTCATACTTTGAACGACAAAATTATTTTATGTCTACCTGTGCGAATTTCAAACGCACAAGTTAACACCAGTACTGAAAACCTTCCATTCTTTAAGGGTGGATTCTACATAGAAAAATAAAATCAGATGATATAAGCAAAATGAGGATGATAAATTTGATGGATGCATGTTAGTGCTTCTTCGTTACATTTGTTGTTTTTTTAGCGATTAAGATGATAACACAATGTTGACAAATTGTTTAGTATTATTGTGTTTTTACTTTTTAGATAACATTTCATAAAAAAAAATCAGTTTTAATAATCAAAAATAAGTAAAATGTTACCAGACATACAGTTTTAAACAACTGTACTACATAACAGTTTTGCCATTTCCATTTTAGTTTTTTTTTGTTTACCATCATCTAGCAAGTGGCACAGTTTACAATGTTTGTTGTTTTTTCCATTCATTTTATTAACTTGTTTATTTTTATATTGACCTCAAACAATTATGTTATGTCAGATATGAACAACTTTAATGAACTTAGTAACCATAAAAAAATCATGCATATTTTTTCCAAAACTTGAGACACATTCTATTTCAACGCCTCATGATAAAGTTAATTAGCTATTTACAAGGTTAATGGTTTAGTCCGATATTAGAAATGATGCATTAACATCTGCTAGGTTTGAAGATAATTATAATATTATCGGAAAGACCACTTTTGAACAAATGCCTCCATGATAACTCTGTATATTTGTACTCTCTTTAGAAAAAAAATGTTGAATCTGCAGATTTGAATATTTGAGGGAAGAGTATTTGTCACACGACTTAAATATTTAAGAATCCTGATACAATTTACTGAGTATTTTTATTTCATATATTCTCTAAAGTTTTGCAAAAATATGTGTTTTAGTTAAACTACCATTTACTGTTCAGTTGCAATACAAAATGCATAAAATATGTATATCATGCTATAACAACACATTTATTAATAAATATCTAGATAAAGGAAAATGCTTATAATTTTACTATGCCAGTCACATTTTTTGTCGATACAAGAGGCTTCAAATTAAAACAATTGTATATGTAAGGACAAATAGTGTACAACATTGGAAAGCTGTTTGAGGACCCGAATCCCCAAAAGGTTTTTCTCCATACAGCTAAGGTAATCAGTGCCCTAGGTAAACAAATTCTTACTATTACTATAACTGATTAACTTTTCTTTTTCTTTTTTTTTTTTTGGGGGGGGGGGGGTATTTTTTAGAATCTTACATCTTTTTTATTTTTCAATAGGGAAACAATGAGAACTGCAACACCATATCAACACCTAAGCTGTAGCCAGGAAAAAATAAGCAATACAAGACTCCAGATGAGGCATTTAATGCCGTTAGGTCTAATGAAAGGAGGATCAAATCTATGGCTATCAACCAGATAGTTAAAAACATAAAAAAATTAGCTGATCTGCAAACAATAGATCTCTCCCTTATATATTGTGTAAGGGATGAGGTGCAGAAAAGGCAACTCATTAAATATTGTGGCCATGGAGAATTTCTCCAAAGACTTAAAAATGTTGAGCCTTTGCTTAAACAGGAGGAATTCCTTCCCAAAGTACAGGCCCAGCATATAAAGTGTGCGACACCCTCTAAATGTCATGTGGGCCTGGTGTGTCAAAAAACTTGGCATACCAACAGAAACAACAACTGGAGGAAACTGAAGTCATTCCAGTTGAACACGAGAGGTCAATTACATTAGGTAAATACATTTATATGATTTAAAAAAAATCAAAACTTTAATTTCATTTTGATTTAGTTAATGATTTTGGAATTTTCAGAATAATTGCATCATTGATTGATTGTTGGTTGCTTAACGTCCAATGACAAACATTTCGTGCATATTCAGTACGAGAACAAGTTCACAATAAATACAATAGGTAGGTTGTTGTAAGAGAGGCCATCTAGGATGATAGTTGGGGAAATTTGGACTGCCACTGGAAAATGAGGGTATATTGGATAGGGACAGAAATTTTGCCTTGCAACAGGCCACCTACGGACCCCTCAAAGAGTTGTTGCAAGGGTTCTTAACGTGCAAAGAGCGTGGCACTCTCTTTACACGAGGCATCGGATTGAACGTCCCCTTCTGCCGGACGTGACTGCGAACTTGATACATCCCGCACAGCCCGCACAGCCAAACGGACGCCCCACTTCAGCAAGCGTTTTACTGCCGGTCGGGAGAAGACCAAGTGACCATATTTCTATATCCCAGTCACCCTTGGGGTGAATAATTGCATCAAAACCATAAGATAATAAAAAGGATAACAAGCTAAGGAACTGAGATCAAAATGTGATTTTTATCTCATAGACAGTGTGTGATTGCACCACATCATTTATTGATCAACATAATGCCCCATATCAGATTTTATGGACAAAACTACCTATTCTAGCAAAATATTTCACTTTAATTGAAAAAGTTGTTAATATGTTTTCATCCTTACTGAGTGTATACTATAAAATCATAAGAAAAAGAAAAGCCAATCTGCAAAAAGTAAACTGATAAATGGTAACTGTAATTACTACTTTTCACCTAAAATTTGTCGTATATTTTTGAATATAATAATAATAAAAAAAAAGTAAACATGTTTATAAAAAAACTAAAAAAACAGAAAAGAGAATGAAGTATAAATTCCAAGAAGACAACTTTCCACCAAATGACTAGGACAGTAATTTAAAAAGCTATCGGATAAGGTATAGAAACAAGAATGAAAACAGGTACTTGAAAAAAAACTGCTAAAGAACACCACTGAGACTCCACTGCATAGGCCAGATAGAGATGGCCAAGAATAAAATTGAGAAAGGAAATGGGGAATGTGTTAAAGCGACAACAACCTGACCATAGAGAAGACAATTTTTTTTTTTTTAATATGTTTTTTTTGTAGTTTAAAGCTATATTCATGAATTTTACAGATATATCAAAATGTGGGATCTGGAAACAAACTTCACACAGCTTATATCAATCATATTTGATTTTATAAGTACATGTATCCCTGTGATGAGAGTTGTAACTGGGAACTTTATCAATGGAAAATTAAAACTGAATAGATTTCTCAGTCCTCACTTCCTTGAGAATACTGTCATAAAAAAAATTGAGAATGGTCTTAGCCTGCCATTCAGTTGTACATAATTAAAATTCTAAAATATATTGTAGTAGTTGTTAAATTCAATTGAATTTTAGATAATTAACTCCCAACTTTAATCAAATGTTTTGATTTAGAAGGTGCAGATCTCATTGGTCCAAATTGTCTCTATGATGAATTCTTGACTAAGGAAATGAAATAACAATAAACAACAATTAGTTTCATTATTGTTAGCCTTTCTATATGTTCTAGCTGTTCTTTTGCTCATTCTTTGTATGTAGACTATCAAAAGATACCCCCCTAAAAATTGAAACAATGGCCGTCTTTTCCCTCAGAGCTCTTCAGCTCTTTGATTAATAGTGGGGCGAGTTGGTGAAAAAGTAGGGCGATTTAATGTTTTGCCAGTGGGGCGATTTATCCTTCTTCAATTTAAACATAAAACGGTGGGCTTAACAGCACTGTTCCCGTTCAGAATGTGTCAATAATATCCTACTATAACCACAAGTCTGCTTGTTCACTGACCATGGTATTCATAATGAGTCGTTGAGTGTTCAAGTCTACACAAATGAAAATACAATGCACATGTGAATTTGTCACACAGGTAACTTGAAAATAATTTTGTCGTTGTAACTATGTGGTACTAAACCTGTAAAGAAATAATTTAAGTATTTTTGAAATTTTATGCCGTCGCTTCACTTCATATATTTGACCATAGGAAAAGAAAATTAAACTATTGATCTGCAGCAACTATCGCTATCATAATAGTTAAAGTTAATACATTTTCTTCTTTTTTCCTGCAACGTATTGTATTTCGGGAAATATAAATAATTTAGTCACTTTGTGTATGCACGTTAGATGGTATTTGACTAGTGCGAAGTAAAATTAAATTTAAGCGATTCCGTTTTTCTCACTGAAAACCTCACAAATTTCTGGAATAGAGTGAACTGAACTGTAAATAATAGGAATTTATGCAAATTGTGAGGAAAGATTAGTTTGATACATATAACGACAAAATCATTTTCTGTGACTTTACACGTCATTAGTACAGACTGTGATCTTGGAAGTATTTGACAATCGTGTGTAGTTGCTTTACATATACCATGTTTTCAATTTACCGAAAGACAAATAATGTTTTAAAGTACAGAAACTGTCAATAGATGCTATATCCTCTGACCAAGATCCAATTTATATATTGTACCTTTTCATTTATTTTACCTTTCCCTGTCAGTGTCGGATGTATGTTTTGCTTGAACAGTCCTTACTAGGTTTTAAGTTTTTTACAAAAGATCTTGACATGTTTAATAAAATCATGAATAACATTTGAATATCAAATCATGGGTGTTAAACAAGTAAATAGAATTTACACCAATTGCAGTTAAGACTCCATTTATCAGTTGATATCTTCTCAAAATAACGTATCCAATATCCTGTTGATACGAAATATGAAAAATAAGTGAATATTTAAGTACAAACTTAAGAGGATATTTACCAATATCTGACTTGTAGTCATAAGTAAAAAAAAAATATAGATTGTACTTTTTAAAAGTTTCCTGATATAGAAAAATGCGAAATGACACTATTAACATGGTTAAGGTTCAAATTTCTTGCACTACATGTACCATGCCTTTTCTGATATTATTACTTCTCTTTCCTCCACTTTCATTTGACACTATCCATTTCTATTTTCTGCTGTTCAGCTAGGGACTTTCCAGCTTAAGGAGCAAAGGAGTTCACATACTTCTTGGGTGTCAAGAATTGTACCCATCGTCTTTTTGTTTTAAATGTAGCAGCTGCCATCCCCCTTGCTTTCAATAACCTTCTTCCGGGAGATGACAGAGGTCGGCAGTTTTCGAATCTATTGAGTAAGAATCCAGAGCCGTCATAATTAAATTTTTTGGTAGTCTGTTCATAATCAAGGTATAGAACACCAACCGGCTCAGATGGCTGTTCCGTTAAAAGTTTGTTTTTTATTTTTTCTAACTTGTTCATGATTCGGCTTTTGGCCATCCTTTTCGCCTGAATTTTATTATTTAATCTCTTAGCTGCTGATATTTTTCCTGGCAGTTTTCGAATCTATTAAGTAAGAATCCAGAGCCGTCATAATTAAATTTTTTGGTAGTCTGTTCATAATCGAGGTATAGAACACCAACCGGCTCAGATGGCTGTTCCGTTAAAAGTTTGTTTTTTATTTTTTCTAACTTGTTCATGATTCGGCTTTTGGCCATCCTTTTCGCCTGAATTTTATTATTTAATCTCTTAGCTGCTGATATTTTTCCTGTTTTAAATGTTCCTGGTTTTGGTTTAGCATGGTGACCAGGTTCATTTACACCCTTTCATTACAATCAATAACTACATCTACATCGACATCTACTAAAATGTCAAGGTTCATTTCCACCCTTTCATTACAATCAATAACTACATCTATATCGACATCTACTAAAATGTCATTTTTACTGTCTACACTATGTACAACATCCTCTTCTCCCTCATTACTGTCTTCCTTGGTCCTGTTGTATCTGAAAATAAAAATCATATCGATAATTATTACAATTCTTTAAACCAAGGTAATTTATCATTAATTTTCAAATACAAATAATCATCTTTAACAAACATACTGATTTAGGACGTTTATGTTCATCGGCACATCGGAGTTTGATTAAAATGCAAATTTGTTTTGGACATGATCTACATTTATTTTTTCACATATACCCAATATAGAGTTGCATATATCAATCCAATACGTGGCACCACTTCCTTTTTCGGATTTTTATAATTTTATTTTATTGACTACTTTTCTGGATTTGTGATCATCAGTTCGGTAATTTTGTTATTATAGACCCCCACCCCAGAAAAAAAAATGGTTGCTGCCTTGTCAGGGGCACGGAGAAAACACATACCTTTGCATTCAATTAAATAATATTAAATCAGGCCGTTGCGTAGAAATATGGAAATTCGCCAAGAATGGGAGAAATGATGTTCCCCATTTTGAGAAAGATAGTCGTATGGAAAATTTTACTTTAGTTTTAGGGTTATGGCTGATTAAGTTATACTCAACAAGGCCTGACTTAAACAAGCTTACCTCGGACTATTTCATATTCACGTAGGTTATCATGGCAGACGGAACCGCAATATCCATAGCACATAGTTCTAGTTCTGTAGGTCAGGAGTGAGAATGTTGATTTAGGGAATCCTCTACTTTCAGAGATTGACGGAACCGGGATGGCACATAGAACGTGGACATGTCACAATGAATGCACACTTACTGTCGCTGTGTACACATCGAAGCAAAATCAGATTTTTTCAAAATACAGGAAGTTACGGTTAATCCAGCTATTTTGGCAGAACTGTTGCATGGACCATTTATCAGTCACGTGATTTGATCCGGTGAGTATAAAGCACCTGTGGGAATTCCGAGGTTTGTAAATAAGAAAGTGGCGCTGTATCATATAAAACCTCTACCTTCAGAAAGAAATCGTATGATGTAAAAAAATAATTGAAAAACGGACGACAATTGTTCAAACTACAGTTTAGCATTGAAAATTGTATTTAATTTAGCATATTTTTGCTTTTTACCGTTTGTTTTGAACTGTTCAAAAGTATTTGCCTGTTAAAAGCGGATCCCGAGTTGAACAGTAAAATACGGATGAATCGTTCAGGTTTCAAATGATGTTTAACAAAATAATGAAGACAAATCTAGTCATTATATTTTTACTGTTGAAACAGGAGTTGAGGGACCTGCATGTTAATTACCACTTGCCCAAACAAAACCACGCGTTGAAGATGTTTTATATGAGTTATAGATAGAGTTTTACAGAAGCTCAAGTTGTGAATTTTTGGTTACTGTGAGGGACCTGGATGTTAATTTCCACTTGCCCAAACAACACCATGTGTTGGAGATGCGTTCTATGAGTTATAGACGGAGGATTATATGATTTTGATTTGTGATTATGTTTTGTGGTTGCTGTAAGGGACCTGGATGTTAATTCCCACTTGCCCAAACAAAAACCGTGTGTTAATGATAATTATGTTTTATATGAGTGTTAAATAGTAAGAAGAGATATTCTTACTGTGGATATTTTGAGAATTTGGTTACCGGTAATAGTAATTTGAATGTTGCAAAGGACTTGGATGTTAATTCCCATTTGCCTGAGCTTTAAGAGTACTCAAATGATAGGGGTGAATGAAAATGAGGAACTTTTGTCATTCAGAGATCAGACCCAATTTCAGAGATCCGACCCGAATTCAGAGATCAGTCCTAGTTTCAAAAGTTTTAATCTGGTTCCCGGTTGTAAGTAGCAGTATAAGGTATAAATCATACCAAGGTCTAATATGGCACTTTTGTATATATTTTAAACTTTTTAGTGTATAAGAAAAAGGAAATTTTACTTAATGTAAACTTCTTCTGTTTTTCAGATGGCTTCAAATATCCTGAATGCTAAAGCACCGGTTTCAAAGAGGGAAAATGCCTATGAGTGTGTTAGGTGCCAGACTAGCAAAGGGGCCATTTCAAAAACAATGAGGATTTTTACTTTTAGTGGTATATTTTTATATTATTATAACACAAGTGTTATAAAATGCAGGATAGTCACGGCTAGCTTGCTGCCAAGTTTCATGAAGATATCTCAAACCACTTCAGAGAAATGTTTTTAAAACAGGCCATTTTTGTCAGGAGTGTGACGCTTTTAGAGTGACATTTAAAAAATTAGCCCAGCCTACTTACCGGAACTACTGTATTTCATCAACAACGTCACGTCACAACCATGACAACATGTAGTAACAATGGTTAAACTTTTATGTATTTAAACTTGTTATGTCTTCAAATTGGTAATTTATATACCATGTTTATCAAATGTTATTAATTAAGTTCATTTTCCCTTTCTAATTCCTTAAAATTTCAATGTCTTACCGCCTGGACTATGCTCATAGGGAAATACCCCAAAATGGTACCCCAAGAGGGAAATTCAAAACACTTTTTTTTAACAATATTTGTTACACATTTTTTTTTATTTTTTAATTTTTTTTGTTGGATTTCAGTATAAAAACAATATACGTATAGTGTCTGGAAATATGAAATTTATTTGTATTCGGCATAAAACGGGAAAATGCTCGGTAGAACCTTGCATTTGCCACGTTTCTAAGCCTCGTACAAATAAATTTCATATTTCAAGACACTCTACACATATTGTCTAAATATAGACAAAAAATGTTAACTGTCAGCCAGCTCATAGTATCATACCTACTATTGGTCCATGAACCCCGTGGGTATTTATTGTTTTATGTGGGGATTTATTTGACACACTTTTATTTCACATATATTATTTACTGCAATCTTAAATAAACCTATAGAAAAAGAAAAATATTTATTTCCAATCATGGGCCTGTGAGAGGCATAATGCATACAATGATTATGATATATGGTGATAAATGTAAAAGGTGCGGAAAGGGGACTACATTGTTTTATCTATTTAGGAACAAAATACTGTCAGTTAAAAATAATATGGGCATACCACCATCATATTTGTATTATATTTATGTAACAAAGCTCAACTTATTATTTCTTATAGGTATCATCTTTTGGAACAAAGGAATTGAAATTGAGCTCAGGAGAGGTATTACAGATTCCTGAAGTTGTGAGGACAGCCTGCCACTCTAGCATGGTAGATGCCTATATGTCATATTGTAAAGAGACAGAATTTGAACCCCTTTCAAGAGAAACATTGTTTAACATCCTAAGTGAGTGTCCAGCCTCTCACCGTATCAATTTGAAAGGTCTTGACAATATTGCAGCAGATGGAGTATGTGCTATGGATACACTTTTAGAAATTGTTGCTAATTTTCAAAATTGCTCTGTACATCAAAATACAAATTTCAGTGATATGAAAGAGAAGCTTATCTCATATAAGCTCTACATGAAGACTGACTTCAAACATCATGTACAGATGAAGGATCAATGTTCTGACCATTGTATACAATTCGCATTGAGTGACCCCACAGAAAAGAAATTGGCACGTTCATGCACTGACCATTTGCATGATATGAAGTGTCCAAGATGCTGCCTTTTACCTGATACTGTCATAGAGCTAAAGAGAATAATATCTGAATTCACAGGTACATATACAAAATATAGTTATGAATTTTTTGAAGCTAATTTGCAGAACTTGTTTAAAAGGTAATGTGAGCTTTTCTCATTACCAGTACCTATTGTCTGTCTGTTGTCTGTCCACATCTTCTATAGAATAACAGCCTTTTTTTGATAGTTCATTATGTATGCAAGAGACCAACTTGCTAACAAAGTGAAAGGATGTAAGGACTTCATTAAAAAAATTATGAAGAAAATATCGAAAAGTTGTGTGTATGTATTCTTCATATGTTACCACCTGGATTTGGTTGTCGAATATACTCGTTAACGCTAATAGTACTTATTGCAGGTGAACCCACCAGCCATCCAAGATGGCCATCATACATTATTCAATATAGCATTTTACTGAAAAAATTGTTTAAAATCTTGCCTGAAACCACTGAACTATTATTCTATTCTAGATATATCTGAAGAAGAAAGAACAGAGTTTTTGGTAGATATAGAGACAGCTGAAGTGAAAGTTCTTGACTGGAAAAGTCATATTCTTCGCTGTGTCAATCAAGATAGGTGTCGTTTGGAAACCTTACAAAATCTTACAGAGGGTGATGCCATGATTGTTATGGACTGGGCGATGAAGTTTCTGCCACTTCGCCATAGAGAGAAACAGAGTGACTTCTTTGGCCAAAAGGGATTTAACTGGCATGTCATTGTTGTTATCTTCAAAGATAATGACAATTCAACACTGAAGGTATTAAATTTAGAAGATTAATGTACTGTTTTACCAACATACAAAAACAATCTTCGTAAAGGTCCAATCCGGAATAGTTTGGCTAAATGGACACAATATTCAAGCTTGATACAGGTCTGAATTGGATTTTAATTTAAAAATATTTGACACATGTATTAGAGGTTTCTGTCACAGAATATATTTAGTCAAAGAACATGAAATTGGTAAATGATTTGAATTTATTTTCAATTGAAGATTTCATGCGGTTGTGCAATACACTGTGCTGTTGCGCAATACTTAGTAAATTTATTTTTTAAGGAATGACTGTAATATATTTTCTGTCTAAGAATAAATAACGTAAAATATTTTGTGCATAGCGGGTTATTTAACAGTGTGCACCAAATTTTTTATGCTATTTCAAATAAACAGAAAAAATATTTCAATCATTTCTTAAAATTTAATTCTAAATTCCATTTTAAACTAGAAAACCATGAAAAAACGTTGATGACGTCACGGTCACATGACTAAATTATGTCTATGGGCTGATAACAAAATAACGTCGGCCAATCAGAAGACCCGTTACATCCAAAATTAAATTATTAGACTATATATACAAAGAAATAGCAAAAACGTTTAATTTTAAGAATAACCTGAAAAAAAGAATACCCCCCCCCCCCCTCATCATATTTGTAACAAAACATAATGTACAGTGTTCTTTTTGTTGTAGTGCCATACACACTTATAATCCATGAATAATAAACAATATATATTTATATGCTTTTTTCATTTTCAGCATAGAACATATGTTCATACAATTGAATCAGCAAAGCAGGTTTGGTATAGTGTTACCTCTGTGATTGAACACACTCTCAAAACCATCAAGGACCAAATGCCAAACATAAAAAGTGTTGTATTGAGGAGTGACAATGCAGGATGTTACCATTGTAGTAATCTGTGGCATTCTTTACATGGAATATCTCAGCGAACAGGTACCCCCCCCCCCCCCCCCCCCCTCATCATATTTGTAACAAAACATAATGTACAGTGTTCTTTTTGTTGTAGTGTCATACACACTTATAATCCATGAATAATAAACAATATATATTTATATGCTTTTTTCATTTTCAACATAGAACATATGTTCATACAATTGAATCAGCAAAGCAGGATTGGTATAGTGTTACCTCTGTGATTGAACACACTCTCAAAACCATCAAGGACCAAATGCCAAACATAAAAAGTGTTGTATTGAGGAGTGACAATGCAGGATGTTACCATTGTAGTAATCTGTGGCATTCTTTACATGGAATATCTCAGCGAACAGGTAAATAGACTGAAAATACTTTTATTCATGGACCCCAGTTTTTAGCTCACCTGGCCCGAAGGGCCAAGTGAGCTTTTCTCATCACTTGGCGTCCGTCGTCCGTCGTCCGTCGTCGTCGTCGTCGTCCGTCGTCGTTAACTTTTACAAAAATCTTCTCCTCTGAAACTACTGGGCCAAATCAAACCAAACTTGGCCACAATCATCATTGGGGTATCTAGTTTAAAAAATGTGTGGCGTGACCCGGTCAACCAACCAAGATGGCCGCCACGGCTAAAAATAGAACATAGGGGTAAAATGCAGTTTTTGGCTTATAACTCAAAAACCAAAGCATTTAGAGCAAATCTGACATGGGGTAAAAATGTTTATCAGGTCAAGATCTATCTGCCCTGAAATTTTCAGATGAATCGGTCAATCGGTTGTTGGGTTGCTGCCCCTGAATTGGTAATTTTGAAGAAATTTTGCTGTTTTTGGTTATTATCTTGAATATTATTATAGTTAGAGATAAACTGTAAACAGCAATAATGTTCAGCAAAGTAAGATCTACAAATAAGTCAACATGACCAAAATGGTCAGTTGACCCGTTTAGGAGTTATTGCCCTTTATTGTCAATTTTTAACCATTTTTCGTTAATTAAAGTTATCTTTTACAAAAATCTTCTCCTCTGAAACTACTTGGCCAAATTAATCCAAACTTGGCCACAATCATCTTTGGGGTATCTAGTTTAAAAAATGTGTGGCGTGACCTGGTCAACCAACCAAGATGGCCGCCACGGCTAAAAATAGAACAAAGGGGTAAAATGCAGTTTTTGGCTTATAACTCAAAAACCAAAGCATTTTGAGGAAATCTGACATGGGATAAAAATGTTTATCAGGTCAAGATCTATCTGCTCTAAAATTTTCAGATGAATCGGTCAATCGGTTGTTGGGTTGCTGCCCCTGAATTGGTAATTTTGAGGAAATTTTGCTGTTTTTGGTTATTATCTTGAATATTATTATAGATAGAGATAAACTGTAAACAGCAATAATGTTCAGCAAAGTAAGATCTACAAATAAGTCAACATGACCAAAATGGTCAGTTGACCCGTTTAGGAGTTATTGCCCTTTATAGTCAATTTTTAACCATTTTTCGTAAATTAAAGTAATCTTTTACAAAAATCTTCTCCTCTGAAACTACTGGGCCAAATTAATCCAAACTTGGCCACAATCATCTTTGGGGTATCTAGTTTAAAAAATGTGTGGCGTGACCTGGTCAACCAACCAAGATGGCCGCCACCGCTAAAAATAGAACATAGGGGTAAAATGCAGTTTTTGGCTTATAACTCAAAAACCAAAGCATTTAGAGCAAATCTGACATGGGGTAAAAATGTTTATCAGGTCAAGATCTATCTGCCCTGAAATTTTCAGATGAATCGGTCAATCGGTTGTTGGGTTGCTGCCCCTGAATTGGTAATTTTGAAGAAATTTTGCTGTTTTTGGTTATTATCTTGAATATTATTATAGTTAGAGATAAACTGTAAACAGCAATAATGTTCAGCAAAGTAAGATCTACAAATAAGTCAACATGACCAAAATGGTCAGTTGACCCGTTTAGGAGTTATTGCCCTTTATTGTCAATTTTTAACCATTTTTCGTTAATTAAAGTTATCTTTTACAAAAATCTTCTCCTCTGAAACTACTTGGCCAAATTAATCCAAACTTGGCCACAATCATCTTTGGGGTATCTAGTTTAAAAAATGTGTGGCGTGACCTGGTCAACCAACCAAGATGGCCGCCACGGCTAAAAATAGAACAAAGGGGTAAAATGCAGTTTTTGGCTTATAACTCAAAAACCAAAGCATTTTGAGGAAATCTGACATGGGATAAAAATGTTTATCAGGTCAAGATCTATCTGCTCTAAAATTTTCAGATGAATCGGTCAATCGGTTGTTGGGTTGCTGCCCCTGAATTGGTAATTTTGAGGAAATTTTGCTGTTTTTGGTTATTATCTTGAATATTATTATAGATAGAGATAAACTGTAAACAGCAATAATGTTCAGCAAAGTAAGATCTACAAATAAGTCAACATGACCAAAATGGTCAGTTGACCCGTTTAGGAGTTATTGCCCTTTATAGTCAATTTTTAACCATTTTTCGTTAATTAAAGTTATCTTTTACAAAAATCTTCTCCTCTGAAACTACTGGGCCAAATTAATCCAAACTTGGCCACAATCATCTTTGGGGTATCTAGTTTAAAAAATGTGTGGCGTGACCTGGTCAACCAACCAAGATGGCCGCCACCGCTAAAAATAGAACATAGGGGTAAAATGCAGTTTTTGGCTTATAACTCAAAAACCAAAGCATTTTGAGGAAATCTGACAGGGGATAAAAATGTTTATCAGGTCAAGAACTATCTGCCCTGAAATTTTCAGATGAATCGGTCAATCGGTTGTTGGGTTGCTGCCCCTGAATTGGTAATTTTGAAGAAATTTTGCTGTTTTTGGTTATTATCTTGAATATTATTATAGTTAGAGATAAACTGTAAACAGCAATAATGTTCAGCAAAGTAAGATCTACAAATAAGTCAACATGACCTAAATGGTCAATTGACCCCTTAAGGAGTTATTGCCCTTTATAGTCAATTTTTAACAATTTTCATTAATTTGGTAAATTTATGTAAATTTTTACCAAATATAGTTCTCTGTTACTAATGGGCAAAGTTCATGATAGATATAATTGTAAGAAGCAAAATCGTTCAGTAAAGTAAGAACTTCAAACACATCACCATCACCAAAATACAATTTTGTCATGAATCCATTTGTGTCCTTTGTTAGCTCACCTGGCCCGAAGGGCCAAGTGAGCTTTTCTCATCACTTGGCGTCCGTCGTCCGTCGTCGTCCGTCGTCCGTCGTCGTCGTCGTCCGTCGTCGTTAACTTTTACAAAAATCTTCTCCTCTGAAACTACTGGGCCAAATCAAACCAAACTTGGCCACAATCATCATTGGGGTATCTAGTTTAAAAAATGTGTGGCGTGACCCGGTCAACCAACCAAGATGGCCGCCACGGCTAAAAATAGAACATAGGGGTAAAATGCAGTTTTTGGCTTATAACTCAAAAACCAAAGCATTTAGGGGAAAACTGACATGGGGTAAAAATGTTTATCAGGTCAAGATCTATCTGCCCTGAAATTTTCAGATGAATCGGTCAATCGGTTGTTGGGTTGCTGCCCCTGAATTGGTAATTTTGAGGAAATTTTGCTGTTTTTGGTTATTATCTTGAATATTATTATAGATAGAGATAAACTGTAAACAGCAATAATGTTCAGCAAAGTAAGATCTACAAATAAGTCAACATGACCAAAATGGTCAGTTGACCCGTTTAGGAGTTATTGCCCTTTATAGTCAATTTTTAACCATTTTTCGTTAATTAAAGTAATCTTTTACAAAAATCTTCTCCTCTGAAACTACTGGGCCAAATTAATCCAAACTTGTCCACAATCATCTTTGGGGTATCTAGTTTAAAAAATGTGTGGCGTGACCTGGTCAACCAACCAAGATGGCCGCCACGGCTAAAAATAGAACAAAGGGGTAAAATGCAGTTTTTGGCTTATAACTCAAAAACCAAAGCATTTTGAGGAAATCTGACGGGATAAAAATGTTTATCAGGTCAAGATCTATCTGCCCTGAAATTTTCAGATGAATCAGTCAATCGGTTGTTGGGTTGCTGCCCCTGAATTGGTAATTTTGAGGAAATTTTGCTGTTTTTGGTTATTATCTTGAATATTATTATAGATAGAGATAAACTGTAAACAGCAATAATGTTCAGCAAAGTAAGATCTACAAATAAGTCAACATGACCAAAATGGTCAGTTGACCCGTTTAGGAGTTATTGCCCTTTATAGTCAATTTTAACCATTTTTCATAAATTAAATTAATCTTTTACAAAAATCTTCTCCTCTGAAACTACTGGGCCAAATTAATCCAAACTTGGCCACAATCATCTTTGGGGTATCTAGTTTAAAAAATGTGTGGCGTGACCTGGTCAACCAACCAAGATGGCCGCCACCGCTAAAAATAGAACATAGGGGTAAAATGCAGTTTTTGGCTTATAACTCAAAAACCAAAGCATTTTGAGGAAATCTGACATGGGATAAAAATGTTTATCAGGTCAAGATCTATCTGCCCTGAAATTTTCAGATGAATCGGTCAATTGGTTGTTGGGTTGCTGCCCCTGAATTGGTAATTTTGAGGAAATTTTGCTGTTTTTGGTTATTATCTTGAATATTATTATAGATAGAGATAAATTGTAAACAGCAATAATGTTCAGCAAAGTAAGATCTACAAATAAGTCAACATGACCAAAATGGTCAGTTGACCCCTTTAGGAGTTATTGCCCTTTATAGTCAATCTTTAACCATTTTTCATAAATCTAAGTAATCTTTTACAAAATCTCCACTGAAACTACTAGGCCACAATCATCTTTGGGGTATCTAGTTTGAAAAATGTGTCCGATGACCTGGCCATTCAACCAAGATGGCCGCCACGGCTAAAAATAGAACATAGGGGTAAAATGCAGTTTTTGGCTTATAACTATGAATTCAAAGCATCTAGAGCAAATCTGACAAGAAGTTAAATTGTTAATCAAGTCAATATCTATCTGCCCTGAATTTTTCAGATGAATTGGACAACTGGTTGTTGGGTTGCTGCCCTCCAATTGGTAATTTTTAAAGAAATTTTGCCGTTTTTGGTTATCTTGAATACTATTATAGATAGCGATAAACTGTAAACAGCAATAATGTTCAGCAAAGTAAGATCTACAAATAAGTCAACATGACCTAAATGGTCAATTGACCCCTTAAGGAGTTATTGCCCTTTATAGTCAATTTTTAACAATTTTCATTAATTTGGTAAATATATGTAAATTTTTACCAAATATAGTTCTCTGTTACTAATGGGCAAAGTTCATTATAGATATAATTGTAAGAAGCAAAATCGTTCAGTAAAGTAAGAACTTCAAACACATCACCATCACCAAAATACAATTTTGTCATGAATCCATTTGTGTCCTTTGTTTAATATGCACATAGACCAAGGTGAGCGACACAGGCTCTTTAGAGCCTCTAGTTTAATATGCACATAGACCAAGGTGAGCGACACAGGCTCTTTAGAGCCTCTAGTTTGTGTTTTGAAGACAAATTGTTGGTTTAATCAAATTTTAATTTTGTGTTGATTTAAATTTATGAAAAAAACATGAATACTATGGTACCCCGAAAATAAAATTATTTTTACATCATAAGGCCTAAAATAAAATATTGTTTGTTTCCCCAATCCCGACCGACCCGGAAAAATCGCCGCGACCGGAATAATTTTATTGCCGATTTTGTGTAGAATTTTTTTTTTCTCAAAATTCATGTGGTGGTGCGGTGCTCCTATAAAATGGAGGAGTACAATACATAAGACATAAGAAGGTGACGCTGTTCTTCAAAGCGCCTTTCAAATCGGCTTAGTTGAAAACGCCTTGATGACGCGACTTGGCTTTCTTCTTCCACGTGGTCTCGGGTCTTTACCATATTCTCTAGATTGTTCATATTTTAAATGTCAGAACATGGACGCCGTTATGTCAGTTTCTGTTGCCGTTTATTCAGCTGGAAACTTCAAGAAAGACTTGATATATCAAATGTATTGCGGAGATTTTCGACGAAGGAAATATTTGAAGACATATGTGAGGACGTAATAGACGATTTAGAATTGACTGAAGAGGAGGAGGATGCTCTTGACAGAAAACACATCCGTGTATCCATTTCTGAAAAAAGTGATTCCACAGAAATATTTAGTCCACACTACGGTGATGACATGAAACTGGCACTAGACTTTAATAAAAACTAAGTTTTTGAAATTTTGCATTGACATTGATGAGACTTCTACAGAAACAGAAGCCTCCTCCTCAAATGTTGTCAATACCTTTGACAAAATGATGAGGGCCAGTCAGGCTGTGAACAAACTTCCAAGGCGAAAAGAAGCCATTAACAAGTTTACAGGTATGCATAATGAATGAACGCCAAAACATATATTTCTCGCAAGCAAAGGTAGACTTTTTTAGGATAAGGCGAGTCTCCCCCCCCCCCCCCTTTGTTTGCATTCTTTTTCTTGTTTTCTTGCAAATTTTCAAACCCTTAACCTAAATTCCCTATTTAATGATTCCTTATGTCCTTACTTATTTGACCCGAGGCCTGAAATCAATTGATTTAAATTATTCATTTTATCCCTACTAAAAGCAGACCACCCGACACTAGTCTCGTAAAAGCAGATCTTGACACTAAGCCCTGCATACTTTTCTAAAACGAAGACTGCCACAATGGTAGCGTGCAGTGTATTCGCTCCCTGTCGAACAAAGTCACTGAACCAAAGACTTTAAATTGGTATTTGCTGCTTTTCCGCAAAGCATGCAGTACTAGAGTTAGAACAAAGACTGGTTTTATTATGTTATTCATTGAAAATTCCCAATATATATGTACAAAGTAATCTAGGATATTATTTTTTATTTATCAAAGATCTCTTTTGTTCTTTTTTCAGGTGATGCTCTTCAAGGAGTGGTGAATGTGCGCCTGCAGATAGACTGTAATACACATGTGGAATTTCCATATTATGCCTCTACCCTGGCACAGCCCGATATCTGTGCCTTCTGTGCAGCTGTGGGGGCAACAAAGAACCAAGATGCCATTAAAACACATCGTATTGTTCTACCAGTTTGCAGAGACTGTGTCGTTATTGGAAAGCTACCACCCAAGAGAAACCCAATAAAATAAATTATTTCAAATTATACATGGAGTTTTATTCAATATATGTTACATGAGGAAACTGATAGCTTCAATGATAAACCCTTGAATTAAAAAAAAACTACCAGTATAATGATGGTTTTTAATTTCTTATTTAGATTGAAGTACCAATATTTTTTTTTAAATTACCAAAAAAATAAAATATTTACCTACCTACCTACCCATACCTGACTTGTTAGGGTCGGGTTTGGGGAAACAAACTATTATTTATTTTTGGCCTAATAAATTTTAAAAAGCAATCTGCAAATTATGTCTTTTGTCAGAGATAACGCAAGAACTCTTGTATTCAATGTATAGATTAATGGTCAAGGTCACAATTTAGACACATATATATTTAGTCTGTTAACAAATAAAACCTGTTTATTCTAAACACAAATATTTGGGTGTTTAGTTTAGGCAACTTTTGCTGTATTTGTATTTGAACATTAAAATTATCAATGAAAAATAAGACTTTAAAATTGACTATTTGAATACGGAGGTATCATAAAATTATACAGAATTTATGAACAGGATAGTGGTTTATCATAAGCTATTTTTGAAAGGTTTTGCATGATTGTATGCCTTTCCTGTTGTTTTTTTTTGTATCAATATGCTTGATTAAAATTGAGTATGGAAATTGGGAATGTGTCAAAGAGACAACAACCCAACCATAGAACAGACAGCAGCAGAAGGTCACAGGTCAACAGGTCTTCAATGCAGCCAGGAGGCGTCCTTCAGCTGGCCCCTAAACAAATATATATACTGCAGCTGTGCTATTTGAGCAGTCAAATTGCATTGACCGTATAAATATTCATATGTCACATACAGTCACTGACCGTATATCACCTAGTTCATGACGTTGACAATAAGTTTCCGTAGAGTTTTATTTATGACGTCAATAAAATATACAGGTTCGCGAAAATTTTACGTCTTCCGTTGAAAATTAAGAAATGATGTTTTTTACCCTAAATGCTTCATTTAGAACAGTTATAAAAGTTGCAGTATATAAAGAATAACCATACATTGTCTCGAAATATCAATGTTATTTGTACTCGGCTCGAAACAGGTAGAAATGCTCGGCACAGCCTCGCTTTCTACCTGTTTCTAAGCCTTGTACAAATAGCATTGATATTTTGAGACAATGTATGGTTATTCTATATATATACTAGTTCAGTGATAACATATTCATTTTTATCGCAGAATTGGGTTTTTTTTTAAAACTAATTTTAAAATATTTTCTTACAGGTGTATACATTAAAGAATACGATTTCAGTGAAGCTCAGAACGGGAAATCATATTGTGATTCAAAGATTGCACATATGAGAGGGAAAATGATATTAAAGTTCATTTTATGTAATTCTGTTTAAATATCTTATTTGACAAAGATATTCCTCTATCTATGAATCTATACCTTATCAATTTGTGATTCCCATCTATATGCCATAATGAATTAGGACATGTAACACAATATTTACGTCTTTGCACATTGTCACAACATCTCATTGCCACAGCTGCTGGATCAAGCCTAGCAAGAGCCTCTCTCACTGTGGTTTCTTGGCAAAAGTGACCACAAACTTTTAATCTTGTTTGAATAGACCTGTAGTCTAGACGGGGATTATCTTCTATAATTGTCTGCGGTAACTGATCTAAATCATCATCACATATTGAGCTATACTGTTCTAATGTCGACAGACCATAAAACCTTTAACATTGAGATATGAACAATAACGAAGCATAACCACATATAAGAAATATCCATAAATAAATCTGCAGTAGTAAGCATCATCAAGCTTATAGTCTAGAAGGAGCATTAAAGCTTTTTCTTTATCTGTTTTCGGTGATTGTCAGAAAAGTGTCGCGTGTCTATTACATACTCAGGTGTTATTTCTGAATTATAATTAGATGCCAATTGTTCAGCTGCTCTAAAG
Organism: Mytilus galloprovincialis; assembly: GCF_965363235.1. NCBI lineage: Eukaryota > Metazoa > Mollusca > Bivalvia > Mytilida > Mytilidae > Mytilus > Mytilus galloprovincialis. Next base: position 24,858,785 of record NC_134848.1, on the reverse strand, counting down.
GCACTGCTGTCAGGATCTGTAGTAATATGTCTTACTTCAAAACCGTCACTGTACAGTTTGGACAAGCTCTCACTTGCACTCCGCAGTGCATTCCCTATGCTTTCGACCATTTGTAAGTTTTGTGTACATTTACAATTTTTTTTATTGATGTTTTCATTACTATGGTCCTTCCCATGACTGCACAGTTTATTTTTTGGGGACAAGATTGATTACTAGCTTTTTATCTGTCATTTAAGAATTTTTGTATTCAAATCGAGATAATGTTTTAAATTGTCAGTCAGAAATTGATGTAAGAAAGGATGTTATTATTGACATTTATTCATAACTTGTTAATTTAGAATTTCAAGATACATTTTAAGACTTCATAAAATACAATTCAACATTTGAACATACAATAAAACATTACAATCTTCTTGAATCTTGGTCATTGTATTCAAACTTAAAGGTTGAAAATACATTGTACTTGTATAACAAACATGTACAAGAGAGTGACATTCTAAGAAAGCGTTTATTTATATATATATATATGTTACAGTGAATTTGTATAATCAGGGATTATGTAGAATCCTTGATTTTTCAGAGAATATGTAGAATCACTAAAATCATTAGTAATTATATATAATCCCTGAAAATGACCAGTGATTTTACATAATCACTGAACATTGTAATAATTATTCTACAAATTCCCTAAAATGATTTCAGGGATTATGAATAATTTAATGGTCCTTCGTTTGATAAACAAAATTAATAAAGACAAATTATAATTTTTAATTTCTTTCATTTTCCTTGACAGATAAAAATAATTTGCCTTTAAAGACAGACATGACAGAGGATGATCTAAAAGTTAAAACCAACACAAGATTTCGAGATATAGTTGAAGACTTAAAAATTAATAATATTAACATTCCCTTTATACATGTAACGATAGCTTTACATGTATTGTTTGTTTATTAAAATGGATATGCATGCTCTATTTGTAAATCCACAATCATGTTATTTGTGATACATGTAAAGCAAATGGTGAAGTAGATTATGGAACAACTGTTTTGTGTGGGTTTTTTTTTTTTTAAATAACAATTTGCAAGAAATTCAAACTGTGAGAAATTAGGCATCTAAATGTATAGAAAAAACAGGCAGAACTTGGGATTGACAAATAGAACAAACTTTGAAAGGAAGCTTGCATATTCTCATCGCAATTCGACAGGATAAAAAAGAAAAGGAAAACCCCCCAAAACATAATTTCAATTGCTAAAAAAAAAGTCTGAAGAAGGATATTTCCTGACCACAAAACAATGGTATCTTTCTTGCTCGAACCAGTTCAAGGTTGCAAATTCCCATTTATTCATTTTTTTATTTTTTGGGGTGGTGGGGGTGTACCTTCGGATGTTTTTATTGAACTTGTTATTTCTCTTAGGCGTGTTGTTAAAATCTGATTCGATATGTGCAGGAAAAGGATTTTTGAAATGTGGATATTGTTGTAAAAACAGATGTGAAGTACATAATTTTAATATATTGTGTTTAACATTTTAATATATTGTGCCTAACTACTTTTAAAAAAAATGGGTTTATCATTTTGATATATTGTGCTTAACATTTCACATTTTTGTTACTTTATTATGATGTTTAGGTGATTTTATAGAATAAATTATTTTACTTTTATTCATTTTCTTAAAAAATAAAAATATTTTTTTCATTTCAGTTATTATGTAGAATCCCTGATTTTTTTTCTAGTGATTATACATAATCCCTGAAAATTTCAGGGATTCTACATAATCACTAAACTAGCCAGTGATTCTAAATAATCCCTGAAAATTTCAGGGATTCTACATAATCACTGATTACACAAATTCACTGTAACATATATATATATATATATATATCAGTCTAAAGATTTGCACAACGGTACTGATATAAGGTGTTATTAAACGAAAATGTTAAAAAACACGATTTTATAACATTTTCGTTTAATAACACCTTATATCAGTACCGTTGTGCAAATCTTTAGACTGATATAATTTTTTCCTTATCTGCATAGTATCGCCTATTCTAGACGATCCGGTACATAGTAAATTTGCTGGTTGGTCCTTTTTATAGACTTTTATATATATATATATATATATATATATGAGTCTGAAAGATTGTGTAACAATACCGATAAATAGATGGAAAACAAAACACTAAAAAGTGTTGAATATCATTGCACAAAGATGGAAAAACTGAACAGATGATATAAATTATACAATAATTGCAAATATTTCGGCTCAACAAATGGCCTTCTTCGGTGACAAAAGTTTTAACAATAATGAGATATAATGTATAAGGTGTAAACATAGATCACTAATAATACAGGTAAGTTTTGGTCGATTGATTTTAATCCAAAATCCTGAATATAATAATATAAACACTAGACTGTAAATTTAATTATTTCTTTCTATTGATTCCATCTGGATGGAGGACACCCAGTGTTTTTATCCAAAACCTCTCCCGATTTTCTCTTTGCCGACCTCATGTAGAAAACTTGCCATCTTTTATTAAAGATTCTACAGATTACTTACTAAAGATGCAGGATTTAAACCCTCTACCTGCCAATACTACTCTTGTCACTATGGATGTCACCTCTCTCTATACGAATATTCCCCATGCGGATGGTATTGAAGCATGTAGAGAAGTTTGGGACTCTCGATCTCTTAAAATTCCACCTACTGATTGCTTAGTTGAAATGCTTACTATGGTCTTGAAAAAGAACAACTTCACATTCCACGGAGAACACTATTTACAGACAAATGGCACTGCTATGGGTACAAAAATGGCTCCATCTTATGCCAATATATTCATGGGTAAATTTGAAAAGCAACTGCTGGAGTGCTCCATCGAAAAACCGCTTTCCTGGTATCGATTTATTGATGACGTTGACATGAAATGGGACAAGGGAGACCAAAAATTACAAACTTTTATAACAAATGCTAACAATCAACACCCTACCATCAAATTCACCCATGAAACATCTAATTCCACCATAAACTTCCTTGATACATCTAGCACCCTCTCTGTAGGTATAATAAACACAGATATATACTCTAAACCTACAGATACTCATCAATACTTGTCGCCTGAAAGTTGCCATCCCCCACACTGCACGAAGAGCATTCCATACAGCCAAGCTCTAAGAATAAGGCGAATCTGCTCCTCTGAAGACACTGCAAAACAACGTCTGGGGCAGCTTAAAGGACATTTGAAAAGAAGGGGATATAAACACAAAAACATCAAAAATAGTTTTCGAAAAGCGGAATCCATCCCCAGAAGCAGTCTGCTAACTTACAAAGATAAACAGAAAAGTAAAAGAATCCCATGTGTGCTAACCTACCATCCATGCCTGAGAAATAGTTTCAAGACCATTCGTGATCATTGGACAGCAATCGAGAAACATTCGAAGTTATCCAAAATCTTTCCTGAGCCTCCCATGATTGCCTTCAAACAACCTAACAGCCTGAGAAATATACTTGTCCGTGCTGACCTTTCCAAACCTAACCATACTGTAGGTAATTGTCAGCCTTGTGGGGATAAGCGCTGCAAATGTTGCAACCAATTGCAGCATTCATCAACATTTCACAGTAAGACCACAGAAAAGACATACAAGATCTTCTGCAATGTCAACTGCAAAAGCTCAAACGTGATTTACGTTCTTGAGTGTCCTAGATGTGGTCTCCAATATGTTGGTGAATCTATGCAGCCATTTCACAAACGCCTCAATGGCCACAGGAGTGACCTCACAAAAAAACCGTATATTCCTGTCAGCCAACATTTCAGGTTACCAGATCACAATCTGAAAGATTTTGATCACATGAAGATCCTTGTGATCGAACAGGATTGTACATGGCAACATAGGCAAAGAGAAAATCGGGAGAGGTTTTGGATAAAAACACTGGGTGTCCTCCATCCAGATGGAATCAATAGAAAGAAATAATTAAATTTACAGTCTAGTGTTTATATTATTATATTCAGGATTTTGGATTAAAATCAATCGACCAAAACTTACCTGTATTATTAGTGATCTATGTTTACACCTTATACATTATATCTCATTATTGTTAAAACTTTTGTCACCGAAGAAGGCCATTTGTTGAGCCGAAATATTTGCAATTATTGTATAATTTATATCATCTGTTCAGTTTTTCCATCTTTGTGCAATGATATTCAACACTTTTTAGTGTTTTGTTTTCCATCTATTTATCGGTATTGTTACACAATCTTTCAGACTCATATAATTTTTCCTGTTTGTGTAGTATTGTCAATTTTGATGATCCAATACCTATTAAGTTTACTGGTTGGTAGATTCGTATAGACTCTATATATATATATATATATATATATATATATATATATATAAAACCCAGGTGTACAACAGGGGTATACTTTTGTTACGATAGTTCCACTTACGTGCTTCCTTATACTGGGATAATATTTAATACCAATAAAGCATAGATTAGGTTATAATAATTGTTTACAAACATATTTCTTATTTTACCAACCTTTTAGAGCTGCTGGAATGTCTTTCCAGTATTATGTTTTAATAAATGTTTAATACTTCCAACTGCTTTCCGTTTTTGAAATCTGATAACTGTTTAAAATTCAGGTAATTCTTCCACATGTGTAGAATTTTTAAACTTTATGATAAGTTCCATGAACATATCCGAATTGAACTTAATGTCACTTATGAGTTTCATCTTGGTAACAGAATGAAATCACTAAAAATTAGCACGCTGATAATACGGCACATAGCCTCTGAACTCTTCTTGAAAAATATTTACAAGTCTTTAAAACGTTATTTCTTCCTCCCATTACTCTTATTCATCAAATGACAATTGTTTAGCATTGTCATAATCTTCAATACATTTATGTCCCGTCTACTATTGCTCGACCTACTGCAGCTTGTGTTCTATCAACCTCATTTTGACAATCCCCTGTTTCTCTATGAATACGTGCATAGAGATCTAGGTTATCCAGTCTAACTTTTTCAGTTGCTCTCATTCCAATATCACTATTAGATTTTTCTATACCTGGTCCAGCATCAGTTAATTCTAGAACAACTGGCTTTGTATCAGGTAAATTCACTAAGTCTTTACACTTGGTCACCAAATCCTTATAAAACAGAACTGACTCTGTACATTTCAGCATTTGCTCCAAAACATTGTTCAGTGTGTTGAGCTCTTCATTGAAGCGATTAACTTTATTTCTCAGTTCTTGTAACTTGTCAGTCTCATAAGCAGAATTTGAAAAGATATGTATATCCATATCGTTCTTAGCCTTATTTAACCAAATGTTCACACTGGTCTAATCTTTCTTTTTTATTTACAACATCTTTGATTACAAATACTATTGTAACCAGATCAGTTTTTTTTACCTTGTTCATTGGCATTTAATCTGTTAATTAACGTCGCACTTAAGAGCAATTCTCTGTAATCACCTAAATATTTCGGCACACACTAAAATATATTTGTTTTAAACTTTATTAGTTTAATAGAGCCACATGCTTTTAACAAAAAATATTACTACACTGAGTCCCTCATGTTTACCGTTTCCATGGTAACAGGACTTAAGTAGCAGTCTGGCCAAGAATCATGCAAAATGATGAAATAGTGATACACACTGTATCACAGAAGTCCACAATACTTTTTGTGTTGAAAGATATTGTGAAGTAAGAGCTAAATTTGTAATATTAAACCATTGAACGCAGTATATTTTTCTTGGTGCTTTATTGAATATTGGACAAACATGAACTTTCTCCACTTATTGCAGTATAAGAATTTCACTATTTTCTCCAAAGACCGGATGTTTTAAGGAAAATGTTTATATGCAACCTAAAGAGAACAATTTTCTTTAAAAAATATCAAAATATAAAATATGTAGCCTAGTCCTGATTTTGAGTAAATTTGATTTCTTTTTTTATTCCAAATGGTCTAAGGGAGATAACTCTTTCCAAGAAACATTATTTTCTCTTACATAACAACAGTTGCCACGTTACTGAAAAACATCCAAGATCAAGAGTCAAATGTGGTTACGTGTTATATATATATTTCAGTATTTGAATACTTAGAAAGATAAGTTAGACTTTTTAGGGGCTTAAAAAATATTTTCACGTTTATAGTAAATTGTGCTAAGAATTCTCCAGAAGTAACTGTTCATGGAGATATTTTAAAACCGTATTTGGGATCTATAAAAATGGATCGGTTTAATCAATCAAATGCCTGTCCTGATTTGCCCGATGTGCCCGAGCAACACCCTGTTGAATTCCTGGATTTAGCCAAGTTTACAGGTGAATTCGATGATGAAAATAGTTTTGTGAGTGCAAATCTACCAGGAATTATTGGAGAAAAAGAAATATGCCCCCTGAAATAATACCAGTTTCCGCAAATGAAAGTGAAAATCATTCTGATACATGCCCGACTAATTTGGGAATCCCGGAATCGGGTACTCGACCAGCCCGACCAAGCGCGCGAATTAGAAATCACATGACCACTTCCGTATCAACAAATACGAGAACCAGAACCATTAACAAACCTTAGAGATTTTTGGATATTTATTCTTTATACAAAATGCCAGAAGTGATTTGTTCTTATTGTGACTTAAAATATGCCAGCAGGAGAAATATGAAGAGACACATTAATGCTGTACATAACAGCAATGTGAGGTATGTTGGTTGCAATGAGCCAAATTGTGACCGCATATTTTTCCGAAGGGAGTATCTACTTATTTATCTTCAGAGTACTCACAAGAGAACAGTAGAAGAAGCAAGGGGTATGTCCTGAGACGCTTACTTGGGTTATACACCCAGAGAAAACATCGAAACATGTGGCCCGCAAGAGAAAAAAATAAAAATAGCCGAAGAGGAAAATGTCCCTTGGCCCAGCAATCCAGAAGTTCCAGAGGTACAAAATGAGGTGATTCTTCAGGAGGATGCCTCAGAGTTCGATATTGAATCGGCACAGTAGGGTGCTGGTCACAGTGGCAGTGCTTCAGGAGGAACTATATTAGAGCCTGATGACATTTATATCTCTGACTCAAAGAGTAGTACCACGGCTAGCAATTCAGATGAGGAAGGAGAATCACATATAGATAGTGTAGAAATTGTAAATTTATCACTGATAACAATTAAATCAACTAAGAATGGAGTTTCATCAGTGAGAAGGGAACACAACTTCGCCACGTCAACTCATTATGATCCAAGAAGTTTCGATTGGCGCGGCTTTATTCGCCACATGGAGGAAGAGCTGTGCGAACACGCCGAAGCTTTTGCGCAGGACGGAAGTTGTGGTTGAACCTATAGATTAACTAGACTTATTTTGTTTGCTTTAAGTGCGTGGACGTTTTTTTTCTTTTGTGACAGTTTTTTTATATGGAACTTTTTATATTTTACTTCTAACTGTACGTGTAAGTATACATGTAAAGAAAAGGGTTTATCAGGTTTTTCTAGATCTATTTTTTGTTGTTTTTGAATTTTTGTACATTGAATGCCCTTTTTGGTGCGTCAATGTTGCTTAATACATAATTTGATTCTCATGGTGCCTAGGTTCCTATAGTTGGTGTCCTAAGTCCATATATGTGCCATATATATATAGTTTATTTTTAGTCGTATAAGGAGATTTATATCGTCCTGTGTTTTTTTTTTATATAGCTTTTCTGTTTTATTTACATGTATACAAATAGTATAATGTGAGTACACATTCCATTTATTTTGATGTGTTTATACTAATTTTAGAGAAACAGAATATTGTATTTTATTTAAGTGTGCTAAGTATTACTTTTTTTTTATGATCATTCCGGTGCTAACTTAGTTACATGTATTATTCGGTGCTCACTTAATTACATGTATCATTCTAGTGCTAACTTAATTATCATTCCGGTGCTAATTTATTCACCTTTATCTGAAAACGGTACCATATTTTACATTTTTCATACAATATGTTGATTCTGATAAACCTTTTAAACTTATAAAAAATTCACTCAAAAAAACTTTTAAATGTATAGTGAAGGAAAAGTATAATAACATCACTCTTCAAAAACTTTCAAATATTGATAACAGTTCAAAACTTTATCTTTATAGTAAACTTAAAAATGAAATTAAATTTGAGGACTACCTGCACAATCTAAACAATTTTAATAGTCGTCAGCTTTTAACAATATTACGCGTAAGTGATCATAATTTGGAAATTGAATTAGGACGTTATAAATAAATTCAAAGAGAACACAGACTGTGCAAAGTTTGTAAAATTTTAGATGATGAGGAACACTTTTTCCTTCATTGCCACATTAACAGTAATGTAAGACATTCCCTTAAAAATGCAATTAAAACCCATTATCCTAATTTTAACCAGCTTGACTCAAACTCTAAACTTAAAACTATTCTAGATCCCAATAAAGATATTTTGTCTACTGTTGTAGACTATATAAAGCAATCTATGGAAAATAAGGTCCACATTGGTCAATTATTATATACATCTATATATAGATATATGTTATTAATATCAACTTCACTTTTTAAAAACATTTATCATGTATAGTTATGTTTCTTGTCACTTGTGTATACAATGTACTATGTTTGCATTTTAACCCGTCAGGGTTTCATGTTTTTTGCAATAAAGATTATCATTAATATCATTTATTTATTTTGTTTGTTTTTGGAAAGATTAGAACTTGTTCTAAATCTTTACTTAGGCACCACCCTCACTATTAACAGGACAGGTTAGTTACTGTTACTAAATGTATTCACACTAAAATATAGTTCCCCATGGTTCTCATGTATGTGCACATAATACAAATATAAACTGGATAAAAATGGATATATTATTGGAGCAGTTAATTCAAGAATGTATGTCATTAAGGTGTGTTGATGTACAGACTTTTTTAAAAACATTTTGATTTTGATTCAACTAGTATGATCGACAACTGTCATTATCACTAAACAATCAGAGACAAGGTGGACCTTTAATTACAATGCCCCACCTCCTAAACTGCTAATCAAATTGACCACATTACCTATCAACCTCAGTCTTACATAATCATACAGACCACTCCTATATGCATCTAATTCTTAATACACAAGTATTTGACCTCATAATTAAATACACAAATGTGTATATTAGATGTTTGACATTTATAAGGATGATAGATTTATTTATTGCCAATTACTTTTGATCTACATTACATAAAGTGATTCTGTAAATTATATCTGAAAGATAAATGATTAATGGATTAACAAGATCTTAAAAAAATGAAAAATGAATATAAAAATGAATATATAAAAGGTATTCAAGTATGGCCTATAATTTACTTGATAAATTTCCAATAATCATCTGTAAATAATTAACAATTAAGTTTAGTTCACTTTTTTTATCAGGAATTTGCTTGAAACAGTTTTAAAATTTTAAAACTTTTAATTATAACAAACCAATGTTTATTAGTTTATTTCCCATCAATCATTATGTCTATTTTAGTCATTTGAATTTTTATTTGAAGTAAATATATATTTTTGCAATCAAGAAAGAATACACATTTCAATAAATTAAGTTTTTTAATTGGTTTACGTTGAAAAATAAAATTGAAAATGCCCTGTGTTGAAAAATACTATAAAATTTGATCAAAAGGCACTCTAAAACTTTTAATCTTCAATACCATATAACCTCTGTTTCAACTTACAAAATGCCCTCAAACAACATTTTTATATTATTTTTGTTGGCACTTTTAAGCTTTTAGCTGTTGGTCTAAATTTATGTCTTACAAGGATAGTTTGTAGCATTTGCTAGAAGAATTTTTGCATTTTATTGTTTTCTTGAAACATGTTCAGAACTGGCAACATAATTTCGATTAGATATAAACTGCAGTTTAAATGAAATTGTGCAAATTTAGAGACCCATTTTATTTAATTTGAGCTCATTTTATCCTCATACTAGAAAAGCAAGTTTCCTTCTAAAGACTTGCTGTAAATGCAATAATGCTTTATGAATGTTCATTTTTCCCCACCATACCTTAATATGAAATAATTCAAACTACTGTTCTAATCTTTCCATGAGTGATATCCATCACTTTGATTTATTGAGAGAGAGAAATATAATGCCAAAAGGTGTTCCTTACTAAATATATAAATATTTTTATTGGGAATTTGACAATCATGACAATTGCTAATTATTTTTGTTATAATTAAGTATCATGATTATCTAATGTTAAACGTGCCAAAATCATATGTTAATACTCAATCCTAAAACTATCTCACATATCTCTTTTTTTATTATTATTATGATCAGGTATCATATTCATTTTTATTGTGTCATTTTTCTTGCTGAACAGTGGAAGATCAGGGCTAAGAGGGGGGGGGGGGGGGGGGGGGGGCTGTGTAATGAATATTGTATTTTGGTATTCTCCCCCTTTTCAAGAATTTATATCATGTATATGTTTTTGTATGTATTTACAGTTGTAGCAATAGTGTTATCATTTACTTTGCTCTTTTTAAGATGGGGTTAACAAGTTTCATCATTCATAAATATGTTTGTCAGTTGTAATCAGTCAGCCCACTGTTTTAAAGGTTATTCTTTGTTCCATAATTGTAATTTTACTATTAATAACAGACATATCCTGTTTTGTTGACCTAGATTGCAGAGCCCTACCAGCCCTACCACTGGAGCTGTAGTGCCCTACCAGGTTATGTGCCACTTTTTCATTGGTTAAGAGAGTTAATTGTTTTATGATTATTCAGGTTAATTGGGGGAGTATAAATAGGGGGTTAGGCATTATTTTAGCAGTAGTTAGAAGACAAGAGTTTTGTAGTCTGCAAGGTGAATTTATTGTAATGCCGTCCGTATACTATGCATTGTTAAATTGCGTATATTCCACATGTCTTTTTAATACAAATTGAACTTATCATTGACTTCGAGTTCCTTTTTGTTATACACTACTCAAGGATCCATTTATAATATATGTGACCAGGAACATTCTCAGGACATCACTACCTGAAACTTAACAATACTTGGAGGATTAACCTGAGAGAAAGCGGAGTACTACAGAAGTATTAGGAAATTGCCATCACTTTCATTTGTCGTCGTCAGGTTCGGGCATTCCTAGTTCTTCCTGTTACTCGACCGTCCTCTCCGTTTTTCGTCACAATAATATATATACCTGTTAAGACATACTACCTACGCCTCGTGAGATGAGTGTTGGTTACTGTCAAAGACCCTTACGCTTGATTGACGGAAGGTTTTTGATAATACGAGTTCGTAGTCCATGTAGAGCAAAGTAAAGCTTCCTCGTGATGTATTCTACAGTGTAGCAGACGGTCATGCATTTACATTTACAACCACAATTTTGTTTTTTGGAAAATTGTCGTTTCCTAGAGAAAGATATGTAATATCCATTAAATGACAAGGTTATTAAAAATCTGGATGAAATTGTTACTGTACTGATCACGTCAAACATATTTTACGATCTGAAGTTCTTCGTTTGAAGCAGCTAAATAATTAAATCAATGAATCTTGAAAGAGTGTATCTTTTTGTTCCTGATAGTATTAAAAAAGAAAAAAACAAGTTGCTTTTTTAAAAAAAAAAGACAATAGGTGAACACTAAGTGCAACAGCATAATTTTAGATGGAAAAAGTTTACATAAAGGAAAAATTGCCATAAAGTCCAACAGCTTGTTGTTTTTTTTATTAATAGAAAGATTTCTTAATCTATATAATATGCACACTGTGGACAAACAGATGTAAAAGAATATGCCCCACACTTTGCGTTGGAAGGGCATAACTCACAGGGGATAATATTTTTTTAGAGGATGCAATTACTTGCATTATCTCTCTTTTCTTAATCCTGGTACCTTTGATAACTATTCTTATTAAAATGTACATAGGCCACCACTCTGATTAATTTTTGATTACTTTACTTCCAGTCACAACTATATGTATAAACTGCATTAATAAGAAGAGTGCCACCATTATGAAATTGACTTCACAACTTTTGAGATGGGAGATTGTCTCCTTGACATTTACTATTTATCCATTCTTTTTTCATGTTTGTATGAAAAGTGAGAATACTAATACAATCTATATATGGTACTTTTGATAATATTTTTTGAAGTATAGATTATAGGTACTGTAGTTGTTTATTATCTTAATTACGTGGCACAGTGTTCTTTTTGTTGTCTGTATAATTATAACCCCAACTGCTTCGTTCCTTTTTTTGATATTATCGTTTTGACGTGGCTTAGTATTTTTTTTACATCCTGCATGTGTCCTATTGTGTTATGGTAATTTTAAAATTTTTGTATTACTTTTTGCTAATATGTCTTGTCTCTTGAGTGTTTTTGTATAATTTTGTTCTTTTTTATTGACATATTTGATGTCTCTTGGTATTAACGATTTAAACACATGTTGATCGACTGTTGTACCCCATTTTTCAATTAAATGGAATACTATGCGACTGTCATAAAAGTGAGACGTTTAGCTAGCTTTAAAACCAGCTTTTATCCACCATTTACTACAGTAGAAAATGCCTGTACCAAGTCAGGAATATGACAGTTGCTTTCCATTCGTTTGATGTGTTTGAGCCCTCCCTTTTTTGCCAGTTGATGAAGGACTTGCTTTAGAAGTTTTATTGGAGTTCGGTATGTTTTACTTTTATCCATTATGTTTTCATCTATGTGTGAATAGTAAGAATATTAATTCAATATGTGATCACATAGTACCTTTGGTGTTGGGAGATTGTCTCCTTAACATTTACTATTTACCCATTATTTGTTCACATATGCATGAAAAGTGACAAAACTAATATAAGAGAATTATTTATCAATCAGACAAAAAATTGACAACAAAACGTGAAGCTCAAAACAGCAATTTCCATTATACTAGCAGAATGTTAGGTCCTTTTCTTCAAAATATTTACAATGGTAGTTCCACGGAGTGTATATCTAATTTCAAACGGCACAATTTTCATAATGGCTTCCATGATATTAGTTTTATCAAAATCCGTCTGAAAATCAATGCCTCTTGACTCAAACACCTGTTTAATAGTTGGAAGAAACATTGCACATTTTTTGTTACCATTTTCAGTGTTGAGGAGGACAACTACTCTCAAATATGTTTTAGCAGTAGATGTCCTGAAAATACCATTACATTTACTGCATTTCATCACATAGAATTCATTCTAAAGTACAGTGATTAATTTCTTATTACTGCACGAGTTGATAGGACAGGCAAGATAAGGATCTACTTCGAAGACTGCAATATCACTACCAACTGGCATATGACTAGGCGCAGCTTCATCAGTTAACTAAATTCATTTTTTACATCAATACATAAAAATATAATATTTTTTTTATAACATTGAATATTATATCGGACTTTATATATTCATCATTATGGAAATAAAATTAAATGTGCCTGTATAAACATGCACGCTCAAACTTAATAATCATGTATTTTGCATTGTAATGTAATAGTATATATGTTTTTGTGTAACCTGTAAACAGCTGATAAAGTGTTTATTTCTGTTAAGCTGGCTGTCGTCTGCTATTATTAATGTTTAAAATAACACGTGTAACCTCATAGTGTAGCTAATTAAGTGTTTATTGTTTCTGTTTGATAATATACAATACGCTGACTGTCGTCTGCTAGTATCACTGATTAAAATAATACGTGCAACCTAATAGTGTTTCAATTTTGTCGTCTGCTGATCTTTCAACTGGCAATAAGTAATCGTTGCTAACCAAACTTTAGATTCTTGGGAAAATTACATGGCGACTTCCTTGTACAGGAAGTTAATAACCGCTAATTAAGAGAGGAGTGAACACTCATGTTTAACGACATATATTGAACAATTCTTACCGTTTGTATGTCAAAATGTTATATATTGTATTTAGATCTTTTTCAGTAACTGATCTGGTCACTGAGTCCGATATAAGAGATGGAAATTGTGCTTTAAAAAGTTTGACTTTATCATAGTCCGTCATCACGAGCACATTCTCTGACAACTTATTGCCCTTGCATCCCATTGGCAGGGCTTCTTCTTTTAACAATTGCAAATACACCAGTCATGGAACCTGACAATGAACTTTCAGTCCACTTAATTTTTGGGCTTTAAGAATACCTCTATATCTGTGATTTCCATCTATTATCACAAACTTGGTATTCCTTATACCCTTGTCCATTAATTCAACTTTGTCCATAACGTCTATTGCCATTACATGTAATGGTGGACCAGACCAAGGCAAAACAATTGAACCTAGAAATTCTTGTGCCAACTGGTTAACCCGCTCTTCATTTATCTGTCTAACCCTGAATGGAGCAAATTCATCATCGGGTTCTTGTAGGTTTTCTATGTCTACGGTCTACTGGCCACAATATTTTTTATTTTTCTCAAGTTCATTTTGAATATTGCATTTAACTAATGGGGTGTCACTATTGAACTCTTCAACATCTTTTGAAGAACTTGCCCCAAATGAATAATCTATGGATGCTTTCAGAGTATTTTCAAATTTTGACACAAAATTTTCTGCAGTATCTCCCTTCTCTATAACACCACTAAATATATTATTCGCTTTAAATAAGCTGAGCTGGAGTTGAAATACTTTCTCGTCTCCCAATGTAACCTAAAATGTAAAACAAATACATTTGTATGGTGTATGTTAATCTAAAAATAATAACATATATATATGCTCTTCAATGGTTGTGGTTGGAACACATCCCCTTTTTTGTCCTGGGTTAGGACCCCATCCTTTTGCAATGACTTGAACCGCCTCTGAAACCTACTTCATTAGAAAAAAAATAATGACAAATTATGCCTTTGAAATATTGTCTCAAACTATACAATTATAGCTTTTGTTAAAGTTCAATACAGGTATATATATTAACCTGAAAAAAGTATATTAACTGAGGACGAAGTCCGAGGTCGATATACTTCTTTGGGACGATATATGCTGTATTGACCTCCTACATATGCTATAATTGTTTAGCCTTGGGTCATGGCTAATCTTGTCAGTAATCTTTCGGCGCGCAGCTAGATTGGACCGAGATGCCAGGCTAATAATTGTAATATTAATAATTTTCAACTATATTTGTATCAAAATCATCAGGGTTTACAAAGAACCCATATGAAATATGGAATTATATTTTGAATTTACTTTGGATAAATAAGCAATAAGAGAAAGACGAGTAGAATTCGAACTGAAAACTTCAACGAGAAATAAATACATGGAAAACATTATTAGTAGCCTTTTTTTTTTTTATCAAACTATTCCAAAATTTGAAGCATATTGTTATCTGTGAGGAAAAGTACAGCTTCACTCCAGATGATTTCAAGGCAGCCACGAGACAAAAGCTACGGATGTCTATACCATACACAATTTCCTATTCAGAAATAGAGGATGAACTAATGTGATCTAAAAATTATCAAAAGTCAGTAGTATTGAACACTGAACCTGGAAAAAAAGACCTATAATTATTTGTTTTCATCTTTACACAGAGGCAATGATTTCTACTGTACAAAATACAAGTACAGCAATAAATAACATAAAAAAGCAAATTTAATCTTATTGCAATGTCTTTTTCAAAAATCTATTGGGCAAAAAGTTTTTTTTCTCCATTATATTGTAAATTAATTACAATTGAATACTATGTATATGGAGTCTTCTGAATAAGTTTGTATTTGCGTTCGGTATCTGGATGGATGTTGGAATGCGTGGATGTTTGATGTCGTTTATATACAGACGTCGTACTAACGTAACGTCAGTCATGACCTTACAGCGACCAATACATTACGTCGTGTGTTTCCTGGGAGAATGTAGTATTACTGTATAACTTTCAAGAATGAATCTGGCTTGACCATACACAGAAGTATGCCCCTTTAATCCACACATTAGCTATGCATTAGTAATGTCCATTCTTAAGCCTTTGTGTTTTTCTTTGAACACATACAAATATAATATTTTCATAGACAATCAAGGACTCCCTAAAAGAGCAGTATAATCAAAAACAGTTTGTTACAATGATTATTATTAATTCTTAATAATATACAAATGACAAATGAACTATAATCGACATATTTATTTTCAATTACCTGTGTGACGTAGAAAAAAATTGTCAATTTATGTCTTCTAACTTGCTGTCCTATATGAGCAATAAACATTCACGAAATGTTTAAAAGATAAGTAGCTTTCTATGCCGCATTCACTTATTATAAATAGTTAACATTCAGAAAACGATCAACATAGTGAAGAATACTTTACGGCGCATGTGAAAGTAAGGTTGCTTATGACAGCTTAGCTGAATAATTTTATGGAACTTTATCCTTGCCGTATTCGTAATTTGATGATTGATGCACTGATAGTTACTTACTGAATATACTTAACAATTTTTTTCCACAGGATCAAAAGTTGTGAATACCTCTTTTGCTATTGTGACAATCTATGTCTTATGTTCAAGTACTCCTACTGAATCAGTGTTAAGTTTTGTTACTGTACCACAAAGTCCATTAACTTATATGCCATTTGAATTCTTAATCAACATAACAGGACAACCAAGTTTTAGTCAAAGATTTTGAGGTGCAAGAAATTTGCTTATATAATGTTGTGAACCCTCATCTTGAGACGCATACACTTTGAGATCTCCTTGAAGTGACTGTATTTTATTGTTTTAAATACATCTACATCATAATTTCTGGCAAAAAGGTGAACACATTTATTTAATAATAATTTTATTTGCAAAAATACACCCATATGGATCAAGCAAACACAAATACTTAATACAGACAGTGAAGAATTACAAATATAAACATAAAAAAAAAGCATAGTAATAAATGGTAATTAATGTAGCCTTTGATGAACATGGACCTCATTTTCGCAATTTTAATGATTGCTTTATAAAGTCACCAATTTCTGTCAAAAGCTCAGATTTAGGATTTAAAAGTTGTTTTAGCTTTAAAAGTGGTTGATAATTTGTAAAATCAGGATTTAAATTATTAATCTTTAAAAATAAGCAATCTCTTAAAGTTGAGTTTAGTTTGCAGTATAGTAAAAAATGGTATTCATCATCAATTTTATTACATAACCTTTGATCTCTGGGTACATTTTTATATCTTCCCATTTCAACTTCTAGGTTATGGTAACTAACCCATAATTTAGAAATTAATTGTCTGGTTTTAAAATTTGATTCTTTTAATAAATAATTTTCAATTTTTATCTCAGTTTTTATTTGACCATATAGAAATAATTTCGAACTGTCTGTTATAGAAGAAAGTTTATTCAAGACTTTTTTTGTATAAAATTCATGTGATACCTGTTTAAACTTCATCTTTAAGGAATATTTAATTTTATTGTATGGTTTATCACAAGTTTCAAAATCTTTAGCATTTAATCCAGTCTCTTTAAAAATATTTAGAGCAAATGTATACCAACTATGAAAACCATCATTATGCAGGGACTTATTTAATTCATAGGCTTCTTTTAACAGAGGATTAATATCATTGGTATGAAATCTACAGAAATATAGCATAACTTGTGGTTTAATAAATGAAGCCATAGAAAATCTGCCCAGTTCTGTTTTGGCTGAAATATTACATGCAGTTTTTCTAAGTCCTAGGACAGATTTACAGTATTTATTATGAATCATTTCATAGCAAAATTTATCTTCTAACGACAAAGTATCACAAACAGAACCATGTTGTTCTGAACGTTTCAAAGATTTAAACATGGATAAATAATCTTCCATAAACCATACCTCACTATTATATAATAAAACAGGTCTTATTAAGACATCAAAAAGTTTGCATGATAAATTAACAGGGATGGATTGAAAGTTAGAAAATCTGCTTTTTAAAGCAAATAGGACCTTCAATCCCTTTTTTGATAACTCTTGGATAGCATTTTTAAAATTACCCTTATAGTTAATAATGTTTCCTAAAAAATTGTATCTTTAGTCTCATTTAATTGGATGTTTTTATAGCATACCACAGGGGTGGGAGAAAATTTATTCTGAAACGTCATAACTTTAGTTTTTTTAGTATTAACTGTTAATTGCCAGTCATAGCAGTACTTCTCTAGTTTATTTATTGCATTCTGCAGTCCTATATGTGAACTTGACATTATTACCAAATCGTCTGCAAAACTCAAGCTGGACAATTCAGATTTTTGAAGGACTAAAGGTTTACAAGTATTGTCAAAAATCTGATGTATATCATTAATAAAACAATTAAAAATAGTAGGGCTTAAACTATCCCATTGCTTAACACCTCTTTCCAATACGAAGGATTTAGAAATTTTATTATCAATTTTAATAGAAGATTCTGTTAAGTTATACATATCACTAATTACCTCATAAAATTTTTTCCCTAGCCCATTTTTTATGAGTTTGTATCGTAACCCATTATGCCACAAAGTGTCAAATGCTCTGCGTAAATCAACAAAGCAGGCAAATATCTTTTCTTTCTTTTTATTAACATATTTTGAAATTAAAGATTTTAATATAAACAAACTATCTGTGGTTCAATGATTGACTCTAAATCCAAACTGTTGATTTGCAAAAATGTTTTCATAATGTAATGTTAGTCTATTATTTAATGCAGAGCTAAAGAGTTTTGCAATACAATTTTGGAGAGATATACCCCTATAATTATTAAGATCAGTCGCTCATTCTGTAATGGCCTATTAAGTGATTTCAAGAAAGCTACACTGTCATCTGAAATATCTCCAATTTCAAGTTCATTTATGCATTTGATAAGGCTTTGGTCATCTTGTCGATGAATAATATTTAAGTTAATTTTATGCGAAAAAAAAGTATGAAACCATGGTACAGTAAAACAGTGCTTTCCAGAATCTCCATACACCTCATTGGAAACTGGTGGAAGTTGGAAAAAAGTGTTATGGCATAGCATGCCGTTTATAAATAGAAATTCAGTTGCTTTGTCATCCAAACACAGAGGCAATGATATATCAAACGAATGGCTAACAACAAAATTTCTATGAATCTAGTGTATATAAACTTTTTATTCCTGTGGTCATAGTGATACTGCTGTTGTTATGCTCCCACCTTATTGAGTTTTATCCTTGTTCTTCTGTAAGTCTGTGCGTTCTTCCCTTACTTATACGTACCTCCGTATATCCCAAAATTCGTATGTGTTATCTTACTTTAGTCTGCCTAAACCAAATTGTATGAAACTTATACGCAATGCATATTACCACAATTCACAAGTCAAGATTGATTTTTAGTTGCGTCACTTTTACCATTCTAGCGTTTTATGCTACTTTACTAATAGAAAAGTTGCTGGAAATTTTAGTTTCTGTTCTCACTTTCGTTTGTTACTCCAGCGACAAAGCTCTGGTTTGTTGATCAAAATGATCACCCTTCTTGATTGACAATTCTAATTGCACTAGGAATGTGACCCATACTGAGATAAGCTGTACCTCTATTGCTGATAAAATATGTAACACAAACAATATGTTTATAGTAGCAGACGATGTTTTAATAATTACATTTTCGGTTTTAAAGTGTTACACAGAAAAATAAATCACAATACAAGTCAAATTATGATAAATACACAATGAAGGATTATGTTCACCGCATTAATTTGTTTCTCAGTTTTAATCTGTAGTCTTCAATTTTCTGAAAATAAAAAATAACCTCTATATAGATATAAATCAAAATATTAATATTTCTAATTCAACTAATTATTGAATGGTTTCGATAATTACATTCAAATGGTAAATAGTTTAGCAAGTTTATTTAAAGTCTAAAGAAGGAGTGAAATTGTCCCTAGTTTATGGTTCCAAAATAATGAAATTTTCACATTTAACAGCTTCAATATATATCATTTATATATGTTCATATAGCAAAAGACTAATCATCATGAATTTCCTGTTTAAAAGTTCCTTTCCGATGGATTTCACATGAAGTACATATAAAAAATCAACAACTTTTTGCCATTATTTTTACAGTGATAAAAAGCAATATTAATTAGGCATCTACAATTCTTATAATGTGGTTGGCAATTTTTTTAATATCTTTTTTTTTATTCAGAATTTTTGAAAAAAAATTATTTGCTTCATAAAACATTTTTTGCTTTCATTATAGTCCTTGGAAAAACCCATGCCTCCTCAAAAGACAAATTCTTCATGCCTTACTATTAACTTACATTAAATATAACTCCTAATAAATAAACGAATAAATATAATATTGTAAGTACCTTGAAGTAGATTGTGTCTGTACCCTTTTGCCACTTTTCCCTTTCTGTGGTGTGTCCAGTAACCTCCGTTTTGTTGCTCTGCTCTTTTTGTTGTCTGACTGTTGGCATTGTCTCAGTTTCTCCTTGAGTGTATTTTCTTCTATTGTGATAAGTGATTTTTGATCTTGGATAAATGTGTCCGATCCCAGTTCAATCTGAATAGATCAATCGTCGAGTTTGCTTAAACAATCTTTGGAAATAAAGTTGGGTAAAGATGCCTCATGATGTCCTATTGTTTCAAAGTAATCCAGTTGACATTGTACTAATTTCCCTAATTGCTGTAAGGCTGTCTTTGATGGCATCCAGTTTTGGGGATGTTTAAAGTCTTTATCGGGAGGTTTTATTGTAAGTTGCCGTATTTCTTCGAGTAATAGTTACTCATTTTTTAGATTTGAGGGACAATACATTCGTTTGTATAGACAGATGTACATGTTTGTAAGACATCTTTCAAGACCTCTGATAATAAACTATCATGAGAAATCCCATGAAAGTTTGGCAAAAAGTCATTACCACCCATAGACAGGACGCATGCTATAGTTAGCCCGATATTTCTGTTGTATGTTTTTTCAAAAAGTGTCAATAGTCCAGTAATGATAAATAACTCTGGTTTCTTCTTCTGAAGTATAAGATACACAGGATATTTAAAAGTGTTGTCTTCATTCCTTGGCCAGAACTGGCTAACTTCTTATATGTGTATGACTACAGTGTCAATGTCAGCTGATGTAACATAGTAAACTACACATTTGCCGTTACCTAAGCTTGTTTGTATGTCAGCATCCAGTAACCAGTCTGCCTGCTGCCTGGGCCATTTCAGCCTCTCCTTTTCTTTGTTTTACTTCATCTATAAATCCTTCTTTAACGTATCCGGTCTGTTTGTTATACACCACTCGTACTGGTATTGTGTACCTTGAACAGCTTTCGTCATGTTCTTTTTGGCAGTTGCATTTTGATGTATAGGCTTCGCTATCAACATTAATCTCTAAGTCAGCTTTGATCTTTAAATGTTCCTTTTGTGTTGCTAAGTATCGGCTTATTAGAATTTTTCCAGCCATTGTACCAACCACTGCTTTTTTCTGAACTAACAATTTCTTGGTCTTCTTTTAAGTGGGATATTGTAACCTTCTCTTTCTGCTTACGTTTCTGTCTGGTGTTGGCTTTAAAGTCATTAGGTGTAAATGCATATATCAGAAGGCAAGTCCGCCATTTTTTGTTCCAGGAACTTTCCTCGAAGTTTCCTGCATATTACACACTTTTGTATAAATGAAGAAATTAATCGTTTAGCTCCAATTAGCCAGTATCCTGCACTCCTTAACGCACCTTCAGTTAAATGTCTACCCTGATGTTTCACTGAATTGTGATAGCGGTCTATGAGAAGCTTACTAATGTAACTATTTTTCGGAATGATAATTGGGTTAATTTCTCCTGTCGGAAGCCAAGACTTTGCCTTTTCAAAACGTCCTCCTACACGAATCAAACCTTGTGAATCCAAAAATGGCGAAAGAGAGATTAAAGATGATTGTGTTGAAATGTTTGTGCCTCTAGCCAAACATTCTATCTCTTGCGAATATACTTCCTTCTGACATTCCTTCAAGATAAATAATTCCGCTTTTTGGTAACTATCAACTGACATGACATTTTGACAAAAATGCCAACCTTGGCACGACTTATCCTTTAAACTGAATGACTGAGCCACATGTTGCAAAAATGATATAGCTTTCACAAGCCGTCTCCAACTAGAGAATTTTTTTAAACGCCCCACTATTGGCGCAAGCGCATCTATTGACGTTTTCGATGCACTTATCTCTTTTCTAATCTCTTTATCATTATCTGGACTAACTAACGGATATAATATTTTGACATCACATTGAGCTTCTTCGTCAGAGTTCTTCATCCACTTCGGCCCAAGAAGCCATGGATTGTTTTCCATATCAACAGATATTGAGTAACGTGTACCGCAATCTGATGGGTTTAAATGTGTTGGGACAAACTGCCACTGATTTGACGATGATACACTCAGAATGATTCTGTTTGACACGTAGGTGTGAAAACGTCGGGTCTGATTAGTGATATATCCGAACACAATTTTGCTATCAGAATAATACTTGATAGAGTCCAACGGAACATCTAAATTTTGAGATATTATTTTTCCAATTTCGGTTGCCAAGACAGCCCCACATAACTCTAATCTTGGTATCGTGTTTCCGCTAAGAGGTGCTAGTTTCGATTTTCCCATAATAAATCCTACGGTACTGGTCCCATATGTGTCGATAGCTCTTAAATATGCCGAAGCCGCAACTGCCTTCTCTGAAGCGTCTGAAAATACATGTACTTCTAAGTTGTCCATAACACTGATTGACATAGGTATATACATACGCAGTATACTAAGTTCTCGAAGTGACAAAACAGAGATCCTCCATTCACTCCATTTCTCTGGATGTCTGGTTAATATTGGCCTTGGCAGAAATATTCTAAATGGGCTGTTCCGATCACCATCACCAACAGATGTGGTCTCTACACTTTCATGGTTGTTTTCAAATTCCTCTAATTGGTTGTTTTCAAATTCCTCTAATTGGTTATTTTCACCACCAGATGCTTTTTCAGGACGGTGTGTATCATCACTCTCCGTTCCTTTCTGACTATCTGAGTTGTTTACAGCTCTGAGTAACATTTCAATTTCTAGGATATTTTCAGTATCATCTTCAAGTTGTTACTCATAATCTTCAAACTAATGGTACCCGAATCACTTTCTATCATTGACAAATTTGGAGATGGCATTTCAGGTAGGCTTAACTCCCCATCACTGTCGCTTTCTCCTGTCTCATGTATGATATTTACAAGCTCTTCCTCGTCTTCATTTAAGGATAACGATTCCATACTTTTATCTTCAAGCTCTTCCTCATCTTCATTTAAGGATAACGATTCCCTACTTTTATCTACATCTGTCAATGGGTCAGCCTCAGCCATGTCAATACTTGTCTCTAAGGTCAGTGATTCAAATGTCTTATTCAATTCTTCCCCAGCTGCATTGGCACTGGTTATGTTTCCAGGTTTAGTTGGATCCTTGTCTATGTCTATAAGATTGATAATTTCCATTTTATTCCAAATATGTCCTATTGTCCATAACGATTCCCTTTTAAAAGTTTTGTAAATTTTCTTCTCATCATCATTAAGATCCAAAAACACAGTGTTGATATCGGTCTTTGATAATTTATCTTGGTTTTTGCATATGCAGTGTTCAGAACCATCGTAGTCCTCACCATGCCAGCTTTCTACTAAGCATGAGTCTTTAGGTATTCCTTTTATAGTCAGAGGCAAGGTACATATCTGGTTTGTCCTTGACTCCCAGGTAGCGGATCAGTTTTAATTGTTAGATGAACTAAGTTATCCATTAACAAGGCTAAATGACATTGCTGTAATGAAACATCATGTTTGCATTCAACTGAGTCATGAACTGCTTTGTAACTAAGGGAATATTGTCTTAAGTATGTTTGGTAATAACAAAGTTCTGGATCTGCATTATACTTCAGACGTCTGTCACCTGTCCTTTGTGACTGTGTTAAGCCAACATGTGATGTAACTTCGAAAACTGATGACACATTGTGATTGTGAATAAGCAATTCATCAGTGTTAACATCTTGTGTGATACCATGGTAATGTTTATTCTTGATGTTAAACAGTGCCTCTGTTAGACAATACAATGAAGATAATTTCGAAACTTTTGTCTCATTTGTTGTATCCTTTTTTACGAAAATATTTTCAAAGAACAATCGTAACGGCAAAGGCATAAAAATTGTCCATTCCTTAGTAATGTCAAATGAATATACATTCAAAGGGTAATTTAAATGTTTCTCATACTCATTAAAACAAGCTGTGCAAAAAGTGCCATGCAAACAACTTTCTTGTGAACCTAAGCTGTCATCATTTTCATTGCCTTTTGACAGAATAGAGTGTACAATTTTGTCGTTTATTTTTCTGTTCTGAATCAAATCTCTTGTACAAAATCTTGGTGGGAAACCATCTGCTTTTGTTTCTACTAAGACTGTCATTACAAAAGTGAGAGGGTTAGCGCTATAGAACCAGGTTTAATCCACCATTTTCTACATTTGAAAATGCCTGTACCAAGTCAGGAATATGACAGTTCTTGTCCATTCGTTTTTGATGCGTTTTGTTATTTGATTTTGCCATGTGATTATGGACTTTCCCAATTGATCTTCCTTTAAGTTCAGTATTTTTGTGATTTTACTTTTTTCTATACTTCCTTCCTTTAGAAAATGCATTTCTGTGACAAATTCAAAATGTGTGCGTTGGATGTAATTTGAAAGCAAAGTCGATATGTCATGTATTATAGAAAGGTCCACATTTGCAGAAAGCTCAAGTATCAAATGAATCCCAGCTTTATGAGAGCAATTCTTGCTACAACCAATGCATAAAACATTTCTAATCAACTCAATACCGAAAGAAGTCTTTACAACATTTCTTACTTCGATTTCTATTAACTCAGGTCTGTGCTTTGAATTTGCAGTTACTAATATTCCATTTAAAGTTACATCAGAGACTGCCTTTCTAGCTAAATTTGTACGTATTGCTTTTTCACACACAGGTTGTAAAGCAACAGCGCTTGCTACAGTTGTCGTACACAACTCATAAAACTTGAACTTCTTTTCTAATAAAGTTTCATATCTTGTTCCATCCCTTACTGAAGTATAGTTCTGAAAATTCCACTCAAACAATTTAATTTGATTCCACTCACTATCTGTGAATACATCTTTATGGTTAAGTTGGATATATTCTAGCTCGGAATCTTGTATTTTAGCACTTTGCTCATTGTGATATATGATACAACTGGAAATGAGTTCGTGTACTCCACCAAACGTGTAAATCAGTGGGGTTATTTGGAAAAGTTAAGACGGCAGTTGGTTCAGTGGTTGGAAAGATTAATCCGATAAACGCCAAAAGTCCGAAACAGAAAGGCCGGAAATCTAAGAGTCCATTTTCCCCAGATACAGTGGCAATTGGAATTACTTCCAAATACCTTGATACCCTTGGTAAAATAACTACAAATACAAATTTGCCGACAATCCAGGATATCAAGTTGGGAAATACATATACTAAAACTGTGGCAAAAAAAGTTCACGACAAATTGAGTTACCATAAGAGGAGTGCTGTGCATTCACAGGTCGCAGACAGAATTCTCACAGCTGAGGCAAGGAGGCGTAATACCAAAATGTCATGTTTGACGGAAGTACCGAGTATTCCAAAACACGATCTCCTACAGAAGTACATGTATTCAGATGGAAATGCTGTGTATCTAAAAGATCTAAATGTAAAGTTGAAACATCGTCTCGATCACTGGAAAACCCAAAGCAGCAACCCGCAATTAACAGTTGAAAACCTCCCTGCTATTGAGGAATTTATTAAAAACCAGCAGTGGCCGAATCTGACAGTTAGCGTTGTAAAAGACGTCGGAAAGGGTGTTATAGTGAATGAGCATAAAGTTGAAAAGGGAACAGTACTTTGTGATTATCATTGTTATTTGTTAAATAAGAATGAAGGTGAGAAAAAACTTCGAGAATACAAAAATACTACAAACTCCCACGAAGGAAATTATTTCTATTTTTTCTCGGAATCGCGTTCATCAAAACAGATGTGTATTGATGCAGCATCGTTTCCTTGTTCATGTCATCCTGAAATGGAAACTTTTGGTAGACTAATAAACCATTCGAAGAAAGCGCCCAATTTGAAGCCTAAAACTGTTTACATCAAGGATAAGCCAGTAATTCTTATGATTAGTAATAAAACAATCGAGCCTTTGGAAGAAATCAGATATGACTACGGGGTTACGAAAGATGAGGATGATAACACCGTCATAGATTTTTTAGCTGATAGCTGAAAAGCTATCAATGGCAAATATTTGGCTATTTATTTGGAAAGGCTTACTTTTTCGCGTTTTGAAGTAGGAGGTATCATAGGAATATCTGACTTCATTATCATGAAACCAACTACGAAGCTCCAGTATCTTAAGGAATATTGAAAATTAAGCTGGTTTGTGAAAATAATTTATAGCTTTCGTGTGCTGTCAAAATAAATAAAAAGATATGTTTCACTTTAATCCCACTTTAATCCCGAGTTAATGTCAGCCAATTTTGGAAATAATTTCTCTTTGGATTTAATAATTTTTCTTTTAATATTTCCGGTTTTTATTCAAGTAGCGGACAGGTATTCATCGAGTTAATACAATATTTTTCACAGACTAAATACAAATGAATTAACGTTTCGAAATATTATAGTTCACCTACTGTACTTTTTTTTTTTTTTTTTTTTAAATTGAACGACTTTGACAATTCTGTGTATGTATACTGAGGTCCTTTCAATTATTTTGTTCATTAGTATATGTGATTTTAGTTAAATCTATATTAATGTGGCTCGGGACTATTCGACTGCGCATAAATTCACGCATGATTTACAAAAGTATTTGTCGTAAATACGATATATTTTTTGTTTATAATATGTTGATTGATTAGAAATGTTAAATCATTGTAGTTATGTGACTTATATTTTCTTTATTATCCGTATTTTTTGAATGGTCAAAATAACATTTTACTAATTTTCACCATTTCCCCACCAAAATTTTGGTTTTTAAGTTAAAATATGTTTTATTCTTATCATTGACCTATGTTTTTTATTTGCTCATTCTTTGAAGCTGTGTTTCAGCTTTTTATATTACAGTTATGGACCAAGTGTCAACGAACGTTTTTTTTATATTCCGATAAAAATATGTCAACACCTATTCTCCCTATCATTTCATTGAAAAATGGTCTCTTTTACATACCTGTTTAAAAATAAAATTTTGAGCTTTAATTGTCCGTGACCCCCTTTTTATCCGCTTTTAAATCCAAAGCTTATATAAAAGATGAAGAGCTATAATCCAAAAGGTCCAAAAAGTATAGCCAAATCCGTGAAAGGAATCAGAGCTTTGCATGAGGGAGATACATTCCTTAATTTAAAATAATTTCTAACATTTTGTAACGCAAATTTTATTAACACAAAACATCCGTATTTTCATGCCAGTACCGAAGTAGTGGTTACTGGGCTGGTGATACCCTCGGGGACTAATAGTCCACCAGCAGAGGCATCGACCTTGGAACTTTGGTAGTCGGTTCCTTAGCATTATGCATGATTATTCGATTGCTAGAAATTTAATTTCGGAAATTTATAACCCAAACCCCCAATCAAAAGGTCCGTGTTTTAGTATTGTAATAATGTGGAAGTAATTGTCTTTTGGAAACCCTTTATGGGGCCGCTGCATTAAGACGCGCACTGTGCTGGCGTGCGATAGTGTGTACTGTGTGCTTAATACACAGGAAGGCCGAGATTTGTCTGCATGATTGGAGGTGGTGGGAAATACATTTCAAGGAGTTTCAGGGGAGTTTTCTTAAACCTAACCATATCCTAGATACTTTTAGTTTTGATTTCACAATTTTGTTAAATCTGAAAGTAACTTTGGGTTCGCTTAGGACATAATGCAACATTGTCTGAATGTCAGAGCACGGATATCATTATGCATACACATGATCAAGGTAGGCATTTATGTTTTATTCAAATACGATTCCATTGCATATACTCTTTACGGCATACACGGCTTACCTTCAAGGTTTACTGTGACCATGGAAGACTCGCTTCATTTTAAACCAACAAAACTTGAACAATCCTTCATCATTTCCACAATATTATCTGTCAAGGCTTTGGGAGCAGGGCCACCGCCAGTTTGGCCTCTATATTTCATACTTTCCGCATACTCCTTTTTTGCTTTGTTTGTAAGTGTTGCCATTTTGTTTTGACTTCTTTATCTGAACGAGAATGCAAACCAAGAGCATTTATTTTGGACGAATTGTCTTTCCAAATGCCGTTTTTCTTGGAATTTGTAATTGAATTAGTCAATTTGCTCCGTACACATGATAACAGTAATATTGTCATTGACCAACTGTTGCAGCAAGGTCATCTCCGCTCAATCCTAGTTTGAAGATCTTTTTTTCTTATCGGCAACGTCTGGAAACTCGGCCATTTTGTTCTTGATAAAAATCGCGAAAATGTACGTGAAGGAATGAATATTGGGAAATTGGAAATTAAACATGGTTTAAGTACGAATTATCATTGTAATTTACATTTAGTTAAACGTGGGACTAACTACGCTTTGTGCAACGGTTTTTAAAGTCTTCTTTAACTAATTGGGAATTATAGTTTTAAGTACTGTTTAACTTTAAACCACGTTTAAATTTAAAAGACCTTTGTGCAACCCAGTCCTGATGCTTGACAAAATGTAACCTGATATCCCTTCCTAGCATATGGACGATTTTTTAATACATGTATAGATGTTCCTACCTAACACGTGCAGTTCTGGCTGCATGAATATCCACAGGACGAGCCAACTTATCAAACAATTATCAAGGACAATGCAGAGTATCTATTTCTTTTTATTTTGTGCATTTTTTTTTTGTAAAATTATTTTCTGATTTATCATGAGCAACGACGAAATAATGGTACTTTCTGATACCATAGAATAGGTTTAATCTAAACAGATAAAAATTGGTTTCTAATCTATCCATTTTCTAAGTAGTTTCATCGTTCTCTTGCTTACAATGTTAACCGACTTAACTTATTGATGATGATTTTTTGGAAGAATTCTGTCACATGCGATACAGTATCACAGTTTGATCGTCATTTTAGCTTGACAAAATCTACCAAACGTTTAGTATGACCAAAAGCTTTTTTTTTTCTTATATTGTCCAGTTACATGTAGCACACACAAAGCAAGATAGTCAGTCATATACCGATTTTTTTCCCCTACAATAACAGAACAATAAAGACTTTCATTTGTTAGATTTCAAATATAAAAGAATTCTTTTTATTTTGGTAGAAATTTCAGTGTTATCAAAATAGTAATAAAAAAACCACTGAAGTGTAAACTCCTGATTCATACAGGGCACTATCTGTTTTTCATGGGGTTCGTGTTGCTCAAACTTTAAATTTTTGTGTTATTTTTTGTATCACTCGTTTGATTTTGAGACATGGTCATCTGAGTTTTCTGTTTATGATTTATGATTTCACGCGTGATGTCTGTTTGTATTTATTTGATATTAAGGATCAATACTGTGCAATTTTTTTTTTCTCTTCATCCTCACGTAATTTGAGATTTTACACTTAATGATAATTGTGTCATCAGCCATTTAAATTTTGCTAGTCATCCTGCTTCACTGATTTTGGTTGACATTATTGACCATTGAAAGGCTAGCTGAGACCAACACCAGCAATTATGCTTCCCATTACATGAGTAAAGGAGTTAACAATATCTATATGGGTGCTCACGACAACGATTTTATTATGTAACGCACATTTTGTATATCGTGTTTGTATGATACAACATAATTGGAAGAGGTGAAAATCTTTCATGAATTACTGCTTTTTAATATTACCATTTTTGAGTTTTATAATTGTCTCTTCCAGAATTAAACTGGTCATTGAAACAGAGAAACATATATAATTATAATTTCGTTTTAAATTTCAAAATTTATTAAATAATAATTTCTGTCATTTTTATGTATACCTCTCAGTAAGGCCACTCTTAAACATTTGTTTGTTTGGCATTGCCGACCCAGACTATCAGTTAGGTATGGAAATTATTGCAATTTTTTTTTACATTTAAAAGCTTTATATTTTCAGACTGATTCTTCACAGGAAAAAGGAGGAAAAAATGACAGTAAAGAATAAAATAAATACAACATAATCTATTATCATGAAAAAACATTTTCTGTCTGTCCGTCAGTCAGTTGAATTTTGAAATCAAAGCCCTATCTATTAAACCTGGCAATCTGACACTGAATGAAAAGCAAATATGATTGATATTGCGTCTTAAACACCACACATTAATGTAGCATCTGACAGTGTTAGAAATAAAACATTCAAAATATATAACATTGATTTAACAATTAAAATGCCCAAACAAAAAACAGTATTAAAGAATAGTAGTTTATTAAGTGACTGGAGATCATGCTTGCTTGTTTATTTTAGGTATATAACACATATATGTATATTTTCAATGTTTACAAAGGTTTCTTACACTTACATAGAGCCTTCAAAAAGCAGAATGTTTTCCACATTTCAAACTGTTTTTTTATTGGATTTCGCTTTGGGATTTCACGTCCGGTTGCCTTGCACTGCATACACACGGGCAACACAACCCTATTTTTTTTGACAAATTCTTGATCTTTCTGTATTCCTATTTCTGCGTAATGGCAGCATATTTCCTTTCGTAAGTTGTTAGCAGAGTAGTAGTAAGTAAGGCATTTTCTTTTTTTTTCGGCGAAGAAAAATTGAAGTGTCAGATGTTGTTTTAGTCTTCCTGCCTTTCTAATTTAAAAAAACAAACTTTTCACATCAGAACAATAAAAGATATTGAGTAGGCAGTTATTTTCTGGGTAGGGAGGTTGAGGGCAAAAAAACTTATTCTTGTATGGACACAATTTTGAAGCTTGATACAGCTCTTAATTTCGATTGTGATTTAATTTTTGACACATCATAGGTTTTTGACGCAGAATAAATGTGGTCAAAGAACTTGAAATTTTTTAAATATGGCCGCCACAGCTAAAAATAGAACATAGGGGTAAAATGCAGTTTATGGCTTGTAACTCAAAAACGAATTAGGGGGTCACTCTTTTTTAAAATGACATTATGTTTGATAAAGTTAGAAGATTATGTCTACCAATTTTCCTGCAGCTTTTCATACACCTTTGTTCCTGAAATTAAATTAAATATTGACAGAGGTGTTGTAAATTATTGATACACTTACGGGGAGATATGTTTCATAACATTGAGCTAAAATAAAGTTAGAGAATGGAAATACGACTTTTTTTTTCATTTGTAAAGGGGCACAAAGTACTTCATTTAACAGAATTTAAATAAAAACTATATAACTTTATAACGGACAGACAGACAGACACCTGGACACCTGGTGAAATGGACGGATGTACAGGAACATTAATATTCTAAGTCACATTTAACTGTATTCAAAATTATTTAACGTGTTATTTTTTTTTTACCAAGGGATAATGTTTTCTTCCTCACAGTACTGTTTGTATTGTCGAATTATGCTAGATGGAGCTCGGATGACATTTGGAGTTTTTTTCTCAAAGTCTTTCTGTGTATTTTAAAATGTCCTATAATTGTACAAGGAGTATTATCTATGAGTCTTTCATAAAGATATTTTTTTTAATGTTGATCATCATTATTCAAATAACTTTTCTGGCGTTATATGATAAACACCTATTCTCAGAATGAATATTGATGCTTGTGATATCCCCAACATTTATGACTGATGAGAGAATAACAACACATTGTCTGTCAATTAGTGTTATTTTCATATAAATGAATGATTTTAAAAGATTTATTTTACCTGCCTACATTTAACCTGTATAATTAAGCCGTCAGGTATATTGTAATACACACAGATTTGTATGTATTATTTTCACGATAATAAACCAACCGTGAAATTTGTGAACATAAATGCGAAAACAAGTACAATTACAGTATATTTAACAAATGTTAGAGTCTGGCCACTTTTTGTGACAGCAAATTGTAAATAATGATACATACCTCCTTTTTCCTTTCATACAGAGCTCTTTTTCTCTTTTCAATCCCATACTTGTTTTTGCTTATAGCAGATATCTGCTGCTTCTTTGTTAAAAAATATCTTGCCATGGCAACTACAAAAATCTGTGACTATATGTTTTATAAAAAGAAATCATGATGCGTAAATATATATATGTGAATACCACGTTTATTAAAAATCTAGGGATCAAACTTGGGTGTAGAAACTATAGATTGTCAAATCTTTCTTAAAAAAGTGGGTGCATTTTGTAGAGGTGTATTAACAATCAATGTGAAATGAGAATACATGTTTACCTACAGTGTGATTAAAAACATTGCCATTAAAGTGCGAGGTTTGGCATGCCACAAAACCAGGTTCAACCCACCATTTTTTCCTTAAAAATGTCCTGTACCAAGTCGGGAATATGGCCATTGTTATATTATAGTTCGTTTCTGTGTGTTACATTTTAACGTTGCGTCGTTTGTTTTCTCTTATTTTTTAGTGTAAATTCACATTGCGATAAGACGTGTCACGGTACTTGTCTATCCCAAATTTATATATTTGGTTTTGATGTTATATTTGTTATTCTCGTGGGATTTTGTCTGATGCTTGGTCCGTTTCTGTGTGTGTTACATTGTAGTGTTGTGTCGTTGTTCTCTTATGTTTGGTGCGTTTCCCTCAGTTTTAGTTGGTTACCCCGATTTTGTTTTTTGTCCATGGATTTATGAGTTTAAACAGCGGTATACTACTGTTGCCTTTATTTTAAAAGTAACGTTATTGATTTTATTGTCGCATTGCACATTTTTGGTAGGGAATGTATATGTCAATGTCTGACCTTCGATAAAGAACGCAGTCGGCAGTAATTCGTCGACATGGTTGTTTTCGACAATATGCATTTATCATATATCACCCCACATATTTTATTCTTTGGCACCGTTTGGTTTCAGGTGTGATATTTTTTATAAAACAAAAAGTATGATAGAGCTTGCAAAAAAAAAAGAAAGAAATAAACGTTTTCTTGAATTTACTTTCATCGAGCTTGACTTTGAAAGCTTGGGTACGTAACTATAACATACAAAGTAATAAATTGAAAATAAAAGGAGTAAATGTACATTGGACAAAATACATAAAAAATACAAATTATCAATGAACAGGTTTTTTTTCCCATCCCAAAAGCTGTGGCAATAATTACACGTGTCAAACTGTTTACCTTTCTCATTTGTTCGATGACTATTTTCTTATTTTTCTTTGGTGTTGAATGATGAAACATTGCAATCAGACAATTTTTTGAACATGGTGTATGCTGCTTCATTTCCAAGCTGGGATAAAAAATATAAAAATATATCAGGATTTTATATTTTTGCAATATATGATGGATTTTGGTGTCTGCTCACAATTGTCACGAAGACTGGATACCATTCAATGAAAACTTTCATGAAAAGAAAATGATACCTTTTGGGCAAAATATGAAATATTGTTTCGGTCACAGCATCCAATCACTAGTTTAAAGTTAGACATTCCTAGAATTGCAGGAATCTTCTTTCCTGATGTTTCAGTTGATGTTGCAGTAAATGCCAATACAACTGCGTTTAACACCAAACTGAAATATTCTCCAATTCGGAAATAATCGGTTTGAAATTGTTGACCCCTAAAGAGAAATAAATACTAGGTATCATATAGGTCCTTATCATAAAAGGCAAGCATATGTTATTAATAAACAAATGAGAAAAAAATGTAAATAATTTTCACAAAAGATGTAGTAAATCTATGATATATATAACATCTGATGTTCTTAAACCCTGCTGACTGCCATTGACAACTGCCAAATAAAATTGATCACAAGATGTAACAAAATGGATCTGAATATAATAATTTAATACGTCACAGAAAAAAAAAATGTTAACTTGTGGCTACGATGTTGTGCCACAAACATTCGGTGTCAACATTTCTTTAGTACACCAGATCTAGATTTCGACAATATATGTCTCTTCAGTGATGTTAGGGATCGAAACGGTATTTGGAATGCCATATAATTTACTCTCAATTTAAGATTGACACTTGAAATTTAAGAGACAATATAGGATGAACGGATCATATTAACCGGAGGAAAAATTTGATACATGCCCAAACAAAAAATATAAACGAGTCTAAATTGAAAACTACGTTCAAACCTATGATTGCGTTGGATAAAAACCGCAATTTTTATACGTGTGCATGTCAAACAAATTTCGTTGTAGAAGGGTTTAAAAACAGCACAAACAATATTTTCCAAAAGACCAAAAATGTAAAAAAGTATATTTAAACAAAACGCATTTGACTAACAGGTCGAACAACTGATGTTCTTAAACCCTGCTGACTGCCATTGACGTTTGCCAAATAAAATTGATCACAAGATGTAAAAAAATGGATCTGAATATAAATTTAATACGTCACAGAAAAAAAAATTGTTAACTTGTGGCTACGATGTTGTGCCACAAACTTTCTTTAGTACACTAGATCTATATTTCGACAATATATGTCTCTTCAGTGATGTTCGGGATCGAAACGGTATTTGGAAGGCCATATAATATACTCTCAATTTAAGATTGACTCTTGAATTATTAAGGTTTATGTACCCTTCTGTAGCCATTTTTGTACGAACTTTTCAAACTGCAATTGTATCAAAACTACAGATATAATGAATAATAGAGATAGGCCATTTTGTACATATTCCAAGGGGAAACTTGATGCAAAGCATTATTTTTTACTGTTCCATTGCATTTAATAGAAAAAGAGGACTTTGTGGCAAATAAATCAAGATTTTTAAAGAAAATCCACAGCCTTTATCCTTGTACTCTCATATTTTGCAATTTGATGACTGATAGATATAGGATTATTGCATGCAGTGCTAGCATTGATTTCCTTAAAACAAGTTTATAAATGTAGTTATTGGTTAAGACAAGTATAAATATGGCAAAAATCAAGTACACCTTTTAGGGTGCGCTCGACTTAAGTGACTCAGCACGAGGTGTTTTGGAATTTACAGGTTACTTAGAACTTTTTGTAAAAAATAAACACTAGCACATCATAGAAAATCAAGTGAGTAATTTATGTTTCAAATTTTATAACAAAAATCTCTGTATTAAAGGCTGTGGATTTTCTATAAAAATCTTGATTTATTTGCCACAAAGTCCTCTTTTTCTATCAAATGAAATGAAACAGTAAAAAATAATGCTTTGCATCAAGTTTCCCCTTGGAACATGTACTAAATGGCCTATCTCTATTATTTATTATAACTTTAGCTTTGATACAATTGAGGTTTGAAAAATTCGTACAAAAATGGCTACAGAAGGGTACCTTAAGAGACAATATAGGATGAACGGATCATTGTTAGAATGTAGATTGCCATGGTCAGTGAGTTTTCATAGAGTTATCGTTCTTTGTATAGTTTCTTCAATATTATGTTCCGTATATTGTTTTGTAATTAGAATTTAGAGATTAGAATAGAATGTTGATGAGAAACGTTTGTTTTTATATGTGCCTCAGCCTACCCAGAAAATGTGAGCTAGCTTCCCTAGATGGTGGAGGTACCCGAATTTCGTAATAACTTTAATACATCATCGTTATAATAGTGTATGAACACAAAGTAAGATTTTCCTACATAAACATTGAAAACTTGACACTCAGCATCAGCACATCATCGCCACATGGCACCTCGTTTTCGCACTTGGCCACGATAAACAAGAAAAACAATTTGTTTATGTCTTTGCGTTTTATTATGAACTTACTATGTTGGATTGCATTTCCCTCGAACACTCATGAATCAAGGTGGCAGTGACGATGAAATTTTTTACCTCAACCCAACATTTCTGTCATTTAATAACATTTCAGAAAAATCCGTTTTAAGTGACACTTTCCTTAGCAAAAATTGTTTGGGCGAAACATATACACCAATTTCAAGGTCTGATTCTGACTCTAGTTTTGCCGAAAAATATTTAATGGTACAAACTCCCGAAACACCTGAAATAGACCCAATTCAGCCATACTTCACAAAAACTGTATTAATACCTGCTGATATTGATGAACAATTAGTTTCCGCTAGACAAAATATAAAAGTCAATTCCGAAAATTTGAAGAAAGTAACATTTAGCACAAGTACCCCCTCAATCATAAATTCAAGTTCAAAATACAGGAGCATTGCAGTAATGGAAAAATTGGGTACATGCCGAAAATTTGCGGGTTATCCTTAGGACAATGGAACAGAATTTCTACGAGAATTTGAGTCATTCTGTAAGCTTCACGAACTAGACATTTTAAATGAAAAGACAGTTGCTGCTTTTCATCTTCATTTAGAGGGACCTGCCCTCACTTGGTTTAACGGTCTTAGCCCGGATCTTTCATGGACCACTGTAAAGAGACTTTTTACTGACAAATATGTTCAGATTGGTTGACAGCATCCTTCGGTAGTTATAGAAAGTGAAACTTTTCACAATATGCAATTGGGTCCAACACAGGAAATTGAAGATTTTCTTGTCAAGTTCAAGAAAAGGGGCAAATATTAGCTAAACCTGAACATGAAATTATGTTTCGTTTCATCAATGGTCTACCTGAGAAACTAGCGTTTTATGTTAGGACTAGTCATCCAAAAACTCAATCAGAAGCGTTATCATTTGCCAAAGCAGGCGAGGCATATAAATATCGAATTCACGAACAATGCGCCGCTGTCGGAAAAGGTCCCTCAACCCGAAATGCTCCACATTCCGATGATATATCGGAGATGAAATCGCAAATTTCTGAGTTAACTAACATGATGAAGAGACTGAACCCTGATGAGACATTTCAACAAAATGATCAACGACAGTCATCAGGTTGTTTTAATTGTAGTTGTACCGGACACGCTAAAAGGTATTGCAATTGGAATGGAAGTGGAACGATATCGGCTGACATTTCTTGTCAGCTATGTAATCAGTCAGGACATGGTGCAGGTCAATGCCTAAAATTCAAAGCAAAAACTGATAACTATAATAGGAATCGTGTTGTTTGTCAGATATGTTCTAAACCAAACCATACAGCATCTGAATGCTATCACAATCAATTCGCTCAACAGGGAAACCCGAATTTCCTGGGGGACACCAGGCACGGCCCCTCAGGAAGTAAAATGGTGCCGAATATCGAGAGCCTGCTCCTTTTCGTCATTCAGGGATTGTAAATTCTTTGACTAATACTAATAATGTACCTAGCTTTAGTGGTTATAGTGACAATGATACATCCGAGTTTTACTCTGACAACGAAAATTTTTTTTCGATTGCACGAACAGACTCTTAAGTTTATCTATTTACATGTTAAATTTCATTCTGTACAAGTTGCAGCACTCCTTGATTCGGGAAGTTCACTCAATATTATGTCCACAAGTTTATACAATTCTATTCCACAAGCGTGTAAATCGATGATTGATTTAAATAATGGTGACAATATAAAGTTAGCTAATGACCAAAATGTGCAGGTAAAAGGTACTGCTACAGTGAAAATGTACTATAAGGGTGATAAACATTGTTTACAAGTGTATATACTGGAGCAAACGTCACATCCATTTATTTTGGGTACATCGCATTTAAAAGACAATAAAATTACTATTGATTTTGGAGAGTCCGAAGTTGTTCAAAAACATGCAAACATAAGGTGTCGAAACCGCATTACTCTATATCCACACAGCGAAATTATAATATGGGGTAGACTACCGAGAAATATTCACTTCGGTTATCAAGGAATGTGTGAAAGAAGTACTCAGATATTGTCACATGGTTTAATTTCTAGTAAAGCCGTAGTTACTGTATCACAAGACAGAACCGTACCCGTTAAAATTTTGAATTCCGGCAGTAATTCTGTTGTTATTCCGAAAGGTAAAATCATTGCCAAATTTAGTCAATTGACCGAGGAGTACCAGGTCCGACATGTTAATTGCAAGAACAATGTTCCTGTACAAAATATTAATTTAGTGAAACAATGTCCAGCTGAACAAGGTGACAGCATAAATTGCGAATTTCTAGAAAATTTTGAAATTAATCCGAATCTAAAGGACGATCAAAAGATTGCATTAAATCATTTATTATGTGACAATAAGGAGGTATTTGTAACAACGGATAGTCCGAATCTTGGCTGCACTGATATTGCTCAACACCATATCATACTTAAACCAGATATGAGACCTTTACATCAAAAACCGTATAGATTAACTCCTCACAAAAAGGAGGTATTAAGACACCATCTTGATGAGCTTCTACAACAAGGTGTTATTTGTGAACTCAACGCAACTGAAGAGGTACCGATTACGAGCCCGGACTACTAGTTTAAGACAATTTAGATTTTGTGTCGACTTTCGTTATTTAAATACCCAAACGGAGCCTCTTAAATCATTTATTCCGGATATACAAGAGCTAACAGAATCCTTTACGGAACAAATTCCAAATTATATAGCGTCAATAGACATGAGTAGTGGATTTTTTCAAATGAAGTTGTCACCAAATAGTTCGAAATATACCGCATTTAATACATGTTTCGGGACTTACAAGTTTTTGCGAGTACCAATGGGTTTACACACAGCTCCCAACTCATTTCAGTTGTTAATGGACAAGATTTTACGAGGTTTGACATTTAAATCTTGCTTATGTTATCTAGACGACGTTCTCATTTGCTCCGAAACTTTCGAACAACATATGTCTGATCTTCAAGAAGTTTTTGATCGTTTCCGTAATGCAGGGCTTAATCTTAATCCACAAAAATGTACTTTTGCAAATTCGTCAGCAATATTTTTAGGACACCATATTTCAAAATTAGGCATCCGACCACCTCCCGACCGTTTATACTTTACATGTTTATTAACCACCACCAGAAGGCGTGTCATGATGGTGCATGAAAGATGAAAAAGATGAAGTCCGAGAAGTTCGAAAGTTTTCCCGTTTTATAATAGATAGATTGGCAAATTTAGTTCTCAAAAACTGTTAAAAATAATCCAAGTTAAATAAGACATTTACAGATGGCTAATATTCTAAATATTTAAGATATTTAAGAAAAAAAATTGGAGACCATTGGCAATTTTTTTTAAGGCATGCAAATGGATACAACCAGAGGATTCCGGAATTTGAAAAAAAATTCAAAACATGAAAAGTGAACTTCCTTAATCTATACAAAAGATTAATTACGTATCTTAAAGGTAAAAAAAAATCAAGTCTACTGTGCTTTCACCCCGTAGGAAACCCAACTTGAAATAAATTCCAAATAAAAGACATTTTTGACATTGTAGTTTTTTGGTCCCACACATCGATGTCAATTGGCATCTGAACACAAATGTACACACATGAAGTGTGTTTGTTTGAAAAAGCAACGGCGAGATCAGCTGTGAATATATTTATCTGGAATAATTATTCTCTCTAAGTCAGTGAAATGTTTGACTTAACTTAAAAAAGGTAAGGAGATCTTTGAACAACCGTAACTAATATCATAATAACAAATTGTGATAAAGGAATTCTGCAAACGAATGAAAAAGTATTGTCGTAAATTTGAACTTAAATATTAAAACAATCTCTTTCAGACCAGCATTTCAATCAATCTTATTCAAAGCTTGTTCATACTGACATGAAGTGTGACTTGAAGATATATATTGGATATCCAACAAACGCATGCGCAAATGATTCGTTGCACGGAAGATGAAGTCCGAGAAGTTCGAAAGTTTTCCCGTTTTAATAGCATAGCTAGTATATAAATAATTTGGTAACAGCAGTAAAATTTCTTACAAAATATGAATAATAAATTACCTCTTGGAATAATAATATTATGGCAACAGGCCAGGGCCTATTTCACTGAGACTTGAGTTCTGAAAAGTGATAAAATGTGTTTCTATTTTTTTTTTGGCACATATTGTCTATGTAGGACTATTATAAAATGATTAAATGAAATTGAGAATGGAAATGGGGAATGTGTCAAAGAGACAACAACCCGACCAAATAAAAAACAACAGCAGAGGGTCACCAACAGGTCTTCAATGTAGCGAGAAATTCCCGCACCCGGAGGCGTCCTTCAGCTGGCCCCTAAACAAATATATACTAGTCCAGTGATAATGAACGCCATACTAATTTCCAAATTGTACACAAGAAACTAAAACTGAAATAATACAAGACTAACAAAGGCCAGAGGCTCCTGACTTGGGACAGGCGCAAAAATGCGGCGGGGTTAAACATGTTTGTGAGATCTCAACCCTCCCCCTATACCTCTAACCAATGTAGTAAAGTAAACGCATAACAATACGCACATTAAAAGTCAGTTCAAGAGAAATCCGAGTCTGATGTCAGAAGATGTAACCAAAGAAAATAAACAAAATGACAATAATACATAAATAACAACAGACTACTAGCAGTTAACTGA
Source organism: Mytilus galloprovincialis (assembly GCF_965363235.1). Classification (NCBI taxonomy): domain Eukaryota; kingdom Metazoa; phylum Mollusca; class Bivalvia; order Mytilida; family Mytilidae; genus Mytilus; species Mytilus galloprovincialis. The sequence goes on along the minus strand of NC_134848.1, from coordinate 24,818,497 downwards.
CATGCCAGCTCCAGACTTCAATTAAACTTACTGAAAGATTATGATTTCATCATATGAACATCAGGCACAATCCTTCCCGTTAGGGGTTTAGTATCATACCATCATAACATATATGAGAAGAACATAACCCGTGTCATGCCAACAACTGTTTTTAGAATAAATGTGGTTAGTTCCGATGCAAAGACCTTATCAGTGACTCAATATTAACGCCAAAATATGCAATCTTTAATGACTTGACAACAGTATCGTAATTACTGACACCTTTGTGCTTTATAAAGAATATTACCATAAAAAATTGGATGTGAAATACCTGAACGTATTAGAAGTCTGCATGTTGAGCTATATTTACGAATGATGTCTTTATACCGATGATAAAATTTAGTAAATGTTTTGACTAGTTTGTGATATCGAAAACCCTGGTGTAATAATTTTTCAGTAATACATAAATTTCTCTCGTTAAAATCGAAAACATTGTTACATACACGAGCGAATCGTACAAGTTGAGATATATAAACACCGTAAGATGGTGACAAGGGAACGTCACCATCTAAAAACGGATAATTAACGATAGGAAATGAAAAATCATCCCTTTTATCATAAATTTTAGTATTCAGCTTTCCATTAGTGATATAGATATCAAGATCGAGAAAAGGGCAGTGGTCATTGTTAGTATTAGCTTTATTTAAAGTAAGTTCAACAGGATAAATTTCATTAATATACATACTGAAGTCGTCATTATTGAGAGCCAAACTATCATCCAAATATCTAAAAGTATTATTAAATTTGTTTATCAGATGTTGTTTATATGATTGATTGTTTGTTGCTTTACGCCACATTAGCACAAAAAGGCTATATCGCGGCGAGAGCTAATTCGAATATTTTTACAATTTAAAACATATTTTTAAAATAAGACAAAAAGTCCTTCAATATACTAAAATTCTAGACTAAAGCAAATTGATTATTTACCAATAAAAATCAATATGAATAAAATAACGTGATAAAAATTAAAAACGACTTAAATATAATAACAGTTTTATATTCTATAATAAATTCCAATTTCTTTTAAAAATGCAACAATATTTGTAAATGGAACATTATTAAATAAATCATACATATTATTGACATTGAAATGCTTCTTACGAATATCAGCAAAGTCAATACAATTAATTAAAACATGTTTAATAGTATACTTGCAGTTGCAAGGTACACATTGTGGTTCATCTTCATTTTTTAAAAGATACTCGTGTGTTATTCTAGTATGACCAATACGACATCTAGAAATAATACACTGATCTTTTCTGCACATAAAATTATTAAAAGGTTTACCTATATTAGGTTTAATTTCATGTAATTTATTATCATCTTTTTTACTCCATTCATTTTTTAAAATATTAAACACATATTCTCTAATTTTAGATTTAAAATCAGTATATGGTATATCACAGTTAGATAGAGTCATATATGCGTGATGGTTTTAAAAAATAATAATACCTTTATAATACCTTTATATAACTTGAAACAAATTGAAGTAAATGTTGACTTACCAGCAATTTTGCCAAGCACGGCATCAACTATTCCCAAGTTTGGGCATTTTGCCTTAACTTTCTGTCCTTCTGCAGATTTTGAAAAGTCTAGTCTTGGTTCTGTTATGTTCGATAACTTGAGCACATTTCCTTCCACCGGATCGTCATTAACCCATACTAAAGGCTCTGTGTCGCTCACCTTGGTATATGTGAATTAAACAAAGGAAGCAGACAGTTCATGACAAAATTGTGTTTAGGTGATTGTGATGTGTTTGTGCATCTTACTTTACTGAACATTCTTGATGCTTACAATTATCTCTATCTATAATGTACTTGTCCGTGTAGTTTCAGTGGAAAATGTTAGTAAAAATTTACAAATTTTATGAAAATTGTTTAAAATTGATTATAAAGGACAATAACTTCTTAGGGGGTCAATTGACCATTTTGGTCTTATTTGTAAATCTTACTTTGCTGAACATTTTTGCTGTTTACAGTTTAAATCTTTCCATAATAATATTCAAGATAATATCCCAAAACAGTAAAATTTCCTTAAAATTACCAATTAAGGGGCAGCAACCCAACAATGGGTTGTCTGATTCATCTTAAAATTTCAGGGCAGATAGATCTTGACCAGATTAACAATTTTATCCCGTCAGATTTGCACTAAATGCTTTGGTTTTTTAGTTATAAGCCAAAATCTGCATTTTACCCCTATGTTCTATTTTTAGCCATGGCGGCCATCTTGGTTTGTTGGCCGGGTAACAAAACACAAATTTTAAACTAGATACATCAATAATGATTGTGGCCAAGTTTGGATTAATTCGGCCCGGTAGTTTCAGAGGAGAAGATTTTTGTAAAAGATCATGGAGATTTACAAAAAAAGGTTAAAAATTGACTATAAAGGGCAATAACTCCTAAAGGGGTCAACTGACCATTTTGGTCATGTTGACTTATTTGTAAATTTTACTTTGCTGAACATTATTGTTGTTTGCAGTAATAATAATATTCAAGATAATATCCAAAAACAGTAAAATTTCCTTAAAATTACCAATTTAGGGACAGCAACCTAACAATGGGTTGTCCAATTTATCTGAAAATTTCAGGGTAGATAGATCTTGACCTGATATACAATTTTACCCCTTGTCAGATTTGCTCTAAATGCTTTGATTTTTGAGTTATAAGCCAAAAACTGAATTTTACCCCTATGTTCTATTTTTAGCCATGGCGGCCATCTTGGTAGGTTGGCCGGGTAACAAAACACATATTTTAAACTAGATACACGAATGATGATTGTGGCCAAGTTTGGTTTAATTTGGCCCAGTAGTTTCAGGAGAAGATTTTTGTAAAAGTTAACGACAGACGACTGACGCAGGACGACGGACGACAGACGACGGACGCCAAGTGATGAGAAAAGCTCACTTGGCCCTTCGGGCCCGGTTAGCTAATAAAAATAGCATTCAGCGTATAGCGATATTTAGTCACCCACCCTGTTTGTACATTTACGAAATATTTTATTAAAATCATTAATAGCATTATGATACAACATTTAAACAGTCTTAACTAAAAATAATACTACACAAGTATCAAATTATATGTGTTCTAAGGGGAGTAGATCTAGTGTAACAAATATAAGTAATCATTTTTCATTAAAATCAGCTAACTAAAACTTCACACTTATATTCTAAGCAAAAGACACATGTTTATGTACTTAGCTATACCACGGTCGCGAAACACGTGACTTGCTTTTGATCAATTTCACGGAAAAATGGCGCCTGTCTGAATAAACAAGTTCGCTTGGAGGCAAATTTTAAACGTAAGTATTTACATATCATCGTATTCATACTATAGGACCCCCTCATCATATGCAGCGTTTTGTTCCGAATATTTTGATGCCCATTAAGTTATATTTCACTGTTGGTTTCATAGAGAACATTCACAGAATATTTCAGTTCTGCCGAAGATTGATCAGGATTGTGTACACGATATGTCCGTAAAATCACTATAAATCCATTTATGTATCTTATTTTCGCCAATCGTGTACAGAAACCTGCCCACATTTACTTATTCATTCATACAAACTAGCGTCAGTGTATATTTTTCACATCTTTGTCAGCTGAACGCAATAATATTTTTTTTTCAAAAAATGATCAGTATCCACGGTATGAACATTATATGATCAGTTCCACGGTATGAATCTGAAAGTTATAGATCATTTCCCATAACTTTATATTTAGGTTTTAAATGGATGCTGAGAAGGCAGAAAAGCTGTGTAAAATTTGTGGAAAGTCATTCCGGAGTATTTCAGCAGTGTATAATCACGAAAGGAGGCATGCCAAGAAGGGGCCATACAAGTGTTGTAGGAAAGTTTTTTTCAGTAAAGCCAATATCAAAAGACACAGGTAAATTTTCATTTCATGGAATTCTTATCATATTACTGTCACTAAATTTTTGAAAATAACATAAGCCACGGAAATAGAGAAGTTGTCTATAAACAAAATCAGTCAAATGAAAATACGAACTAGGAATATATCATTTCTGTAAAAATGTCTCTGTCCTCTGTGAATATGTACTTTTATTCAAGGAACATTATGTATAAAAAAATCAGCATTTAAAAATCTAGGGAATTGCAAAACCCGAAAACCAAGACAAATTTGTACAATCAATTAACACTAACACTTTAAAATACATAACCGCGATGGAACCCACCACAACATGGGCAAAATTGGTACCAGTAATCATTGCCTGCCTACGAGCCTTGTCTAGGAAATTACCTTACTGGACACTATTAACCATATGTTAATTCTTGATCTTTAAACATTCAGGTGTGCAGTGCATGGTGAAGAAAAAACATTTGCATGTGAACAGTGTGATAAAAGATTTTCAATTATGGCTGATCTCACCCGTCACCTCAAGATTCACGAGGAACACCCTGTAAAATTTAAATGGACAGTATGTGGTTTAAAGTTTAAGAAAGCACATGATTGTGGTGATCACGAGGCTAGTCACAGGGGTGACAAACAGCATAGGTGCACATGTGGAAAGGTATACATCCACCAGACAAACCTTTACAGACATAATAGAAATTGTAATCATTGACAATCAGGATTCATCTTGACTTTATTATTTATTTTACGTTTTGTACTTTGATCTCAAAGATGAGATACATACTAGTTTTGACAAATAAAGATTTATTTCTATGAAAAATATTTATTCAATGCCCATTTTAACAGTTGGTAGAAGTTTGGCCTGGTTGCATCTAGCTTTTTCCCAACGAATTCCAAGTTCCCCTTTACATAGAGCATTTCTGTCAGTTGAAATTGTTGCCTCTCGCTACATCAGATTCAGACATTTCCTCCATTACATATGGGGCAAGATTGATGAGTTCGTTAGTTAGTTTATCAAAATTTCCCTTCTCTGTTGAAGTGGATGCATCGCTAGTTACACATTTATGACTATCATGTGTGGCGTGACCCCCCAGACCAACCAAGATGGCCGCCATGGCTAAAAATAGAACATAGAGGTTAAACGCAGTTTTTGGCTTATAACTCAAAAACCAAAGCATTTAGAGCAAATCTGACACGGGGTAAACTTGTTTATCAGGTCAAGCTCTATCTTCCCTGATATTTTCAGATGAATCAGAGAACCTGTTGTTGGGTTGCTGTTCCTGAATTGGTAATTTTAAGGAAAGTTTGCTGTGTTTGGTTATTATCTTGAATATTATTATAGATAGAGATAAACTGTAAACAGCAATAATGTTCAGCAATGTAAGATTTACAAATAAGTCAACATGACTAAAATGGTCAGTTGACCCCCTAAGGAGTTGTTGTCCTTTATAGTCAATTTTAAACAATTTTCATAAAATTTGTAATTTTTTACTACCGGTAACATTTTCCACAGAAACTACTGGGTCAAGTTCATTATAGATGGTGATAATTGTAAGCAGCAAGAATGTTCAGTTAAGTAAGATGTACAAACATATCACCATCACCAAAACACAATTTTGTCAAGAATCCATCTGCTTCCTTTGTTTATTATTCACATAGAACAAGGTGAGCGACATAGGCTCTTTAGAGCCTCTAGTTTTATTCTTCTGCCTGCTACTAGTGTTAGCAGTTAATCTGGATTGTGATGGTCTAAACAATGAAATTATTTCTTCAAGATTCTGTGCAATTCTTTCTTCACCTCTCTGTGGGCGAGTATGTGCTAAAAAATAATTAAATATCTCACAGTGATACCTATGGCATTTTTTTTCTTACTTACAGTATGAAATTAGTCGCAATGAAATTAACAAACGATGATGTCGATTTAGGGTTGCGCCTTTTTTTTTTTCCTTCCTGGAAAACAACAAAACACAGTCGTTTCTGAAGAAATGACGCAAATTTGGAGGCAATCTAGCAACAACACATTTCTTAAAATTCAAATAAAGAATTGTTGATGTTTATATTTAGTTTGTTTGTTTTGAACAATACGTAAATATTTGCATTGCCATGGCCAATTTCCCCTGGATTCTTTTCATTCGATAAAATAGGCTAATCATTTTTAAAAAGCCCCATAGATGTTAATTATAATACATGAAAGTACGTCACATTATCTATTTTTATACCGTGAACAGGTATTCCTATAAAAAAAAAGGAGGCCAAGGCTATTGATTTTTTTTTTAATTGTTAACACCCTTTATGCCTTTATGCTCATAAGGTACCATACCAAGTAACTTGTCATTAAGTCATATAATATCGAACAAATTCAAATGGGATGCTGTTTTTCTCATTTTGAATATATGTATAAAATTGAGAATGGAAATGGGGAATGTATCAAAGAGACAACAACCCGACCAAATAAAAACACAACAGCAGAAGGTCACCAACAGGTCTTCAATGTAGCGAGAAATTCCCGCACCCGGAGGCGTCCTTCAGCTGGCCCCTAAACACATATATACTAGTTCAGACTGTTAATCCCCATTGGAATTCCGATAATCTGACGATATACGGAATCCCTAAAGCGAACATAAATGTTATCTTGTAAAAATTCAAGGGCATATAAAGTATCAAAACATGTCCACTTAACATAGTTTTGTTTGTTTATTGCTACTAAAAAATGACCTAAAAGAGTTAGAACATATATATTCACATTCTGATTTTTTAAATGCCCATTTAATTAGGTGTGTGATTTTTTTCTAAATGAGAATGTGAGGCAATGTGGTATACAGGGTAGAAAAATCAAAACTTTGAACGGATTCAAAATATTTTTCCTGGGCTTTTAAGGTTTTTTTGTCATATGATAATATATTTTTAGATAAAGTCTTATATCAGTTGGTTATAGAACACCTTGTGTTACTAACACATGCTATATGGCATTTTAACAAATCGGCCCATCGTTGTGATACAGATGCAACAGCCTCTCGATTTTTCACCTACAATCCCGATTTGTAGTATACTTGATTTGTTCGTTGGTGTTATCTTATTTCCTGATGACCTGGGTACCGGTGCAGGAACGGTGGTAAGCATATCAGTTCTAGTATCTACATGGTTAATGAATTGGCGAACTCGATTGCTGTTGACTGCATTCGTTACATACATTGTATTATACCATGTTCAAAAAATGTTTCGAAAAATTGTTTGTGTTTTTTTGAAACTTCTATACAATGGACCATATTTTATGTTATATATAGAGAATAATACATGGGAAAATCCGTATCTTATGTCGTATCATTCCGAAATACCATTATTAGCAAAGAGGGCCTTTAGGCCCGAAGGATGATACGGCATGTGATACAGGTTTTGCAATGTTATATACTCTGCCGGATCACTATCCCTAAGTCTTGCTAGGCGAGACAAAACTTCAAATGGTCTTAAATGATCTATTGAACAGATTTATGAAGACAAAAGTGGGGTCTCGTGTAAAAAAAAATTAATACATATGTATGGATAAAACCCGAGAAAATCGAAAATATGACAAGAATACAAAAACATGACCAGCAGACATCCTTAAATGAAATAGAGAACTTTGTCTCTTTTTTGAACATATTTACATGTAAGTATCTTTATAATAACATTAAATTAAAATACAGAGAAGTCCATAATTATTATTACAGAAAAGTTAATTTCTACATGTTGTATAACATTTTGCTTGTTATTTTAACATTTAAAAATTCTAATGCTCAATATTTTTTCATAAATTTTGAAGAGATACAAGTATTCACCATGTTAGTATGCGAACAAATGGGCAGAATGAAGTAACGTCAAAACCAGCTTTCAACTGTTCATGATGGAGGAAAAAAATACTGATTTAATACACTTGACAACAATATTTCAATTGATTGATTGATTGATTGTTGGTTGATTAACGTCCAGTGGCAAATATTTCATGCATATTCAAGACGAGTTCACAAAAAATACAATAGGTAGGTCTTGTCATAATAGAGGCCATCTGCGATGATGGTCTGAGAAATTTGGACTGCCACAGGTAAAGGAGGGTATATTGGATAGGGACAGAAATTTTGCCTTGCAACAGGCCACCTACGGACCCCTCAAAGAGTTGTTGCAAGGGTTATTAACGTGCAAAGAGCGTGGCAATCTCTTTACACGAGGCATCGGATTTAACGTCCCCCTTCTGACCGGACGTGACTGCGAACTTGATACATTCCACACAGCCAAACGGACGCCCCACTTCGGCAAGCGTTTTACTGCCGGTCGGGAGAAGACCAAGTGACTATATTTCTATACCCCAGTCACCCTTGGGGATCAATATTTCTATAATCATGATCATAGTGTCAACATTTAAACATGAATTACTTGTTCATTTGTATAAAAAGTAAAATCACAAAAATACTGAACTCAGAGGAAAATCAATTATCACATGGCAAAATCAAAAAACAAGCATGTTACTTGTGCATGCTCATTTCTCGTCTACAATGCAAATTTTGTGACAACATCTTCATTTACAGTGCACTTTATAGAGATTATATCAAGATAGTCTTCCAGCTGGTCAATGTCATTTAGATAGTCAGATCTGTTCTGACTATTAAGGAAGTCAGAAATTGTGTCATGGAAGGCAACAAGATGTGTGGATGTTTTGTTTTCTTTCAAGTTAAATCTGCTTGTAACCTTGAATTGAAAACTTTCAACATTTCCTTTCATATTACAGTGAAGGCATTTTATTCTTTTGATTCCCTCTGGAATGTCCATTTTCTTGTTGCATGATCCACAATTGAATTTTTTCACTATTTGTATGTTTGGGATCCGTCCAATCTTTTCTGGTAGTTCATTTTCCTCTATATCATCATTTATTTCTCATAGGTCATCATCCTGAACAGTATTTTTTTGTTGATTTTGTAGTGGTTAGGTAAAATCACTATATTTTCTTGAAGACAGATTTGTTAGTGTGCAGCAATTATCAAGTTGTAGTTCGGCAATCAGGTTTTCAAAAACAGCAATTTTAATATTCCTAGTGGAATCTGCAATAATTATTTCTTTTTTTCTCTTTAGTATTACCGAACATCTCCACAACTTTCGTTTCTCTTACTGAAATCACCTTTCCGTTTAAGTTGTACTGAAAAAAAATATGTTTAGAAATAAAAGAAGTTTAGTCAGTGATTGGGAAACTTTACCTAAGATTCTCACTAAAAATGGCTGATTAATTGAGTCAGTATATTGTGTGCATTGAATTTTTGGTTATAGTTGTGCTTTGGTTTTGATAGTTTTATAGTCATAGTCATACCACTACAACCAGAAGTAATAAAATCAACGGTACCAATTTTGTTGCACCAGATGCGCATTTCGACAATACATGTCTCTTCAGTGATGCTCGTGGCCAAAATATTTGAAATCCAAAGCATACATAAAAGATGAAAGAGCTATAATCCAAAAGGTCCAAAAAGTATAACCAAATTCGTGAAAGGAATCAGAGCTTTGCATGAGGGAGATACATTCCTTAATTTATAATAATTTCTAATATTTTGTAACAGCAAATTTTAATAACACAAAAAATCCGTATTTTCATGCCAGTACAGAGTACATATGATCAACTACATGCACTAGTACATATGGTGACTTACAATCCTGCAAAAGTAAGGGTCTCAGAAGAGTTATGTTCAGGAAGAATATATTGAAACAGAAATAAAATATATTGAGATGATTTCAGTGAAACGCACATGTACCCTAGATCGTTTAAAAACCCAATTTTGCTTGAATTAATGATGGTTGGTATACTACTGTTGTCTGTTTCTCTAGAATGGAATCACCAGCATCGATTCTGAAATTAAGCAATCTTTGGAAATTTCATTGTGGATACGGTTGCTTACCTTATCAGCATCATAATCCTTGTGGCCGCCATACAAGGCAACAATTTTAGCATTACATATAGTGGCAACTGCTGGTGGACGTTTCGTCCCCGAGGGAATCACAAGCCTAGTAGTCAACAATACGGTGTTGACATGAATATCAATAATGTGGTCATTTTAATAAATTTCCTGTTACAAAACTTTTAATTTTTCGAAAAACTAAGGATTTTCTTATCCCAGGCATAGATTACCTTAGCCGTATTTGGCACAACTTTGGATCCTAAATGCTGCTCAACTATGCACGTGTTAAGCTTTATAAATAATTTGATATGAGCGTCACTGATGAGTCCTGTGTAGTAACGCGCGTGTAGCGTACTAAATTATAATCCTGGAACCTTTGATAACTATTTACGACACTGGGTCGATGCCACTGCTGGTGGACGTATCGTCCCCGAGGGTATCACCAGGCCAGTAGTCAACACTTCGGTGTTGACATGAATATCAATAATGTATATAAAAAAAGGAGATGCGGTATGATTGCCAATGAGACAACTATCTACAAAATGACACAAACATTAACAACTATAGGTCACCGTACGGCCTCCAGCAATGAGCAAAGCCCATGCCACATAGTCGGCTATAAAACTATAAAAGGCCCCGATAAGACAATGTAAAACGATTCAAACGAGAAAACTAACGGCCTTATTTATGTAAAAAATGAACGAAAAACAAATATGTTACACATAAACAAACGACAATGTAACCACTGAATTGCAGGCTTCTGACTTGGGACAGTGGTATAACAGTACAACATAAGAACGAACAATAAAAATCAGTTGAAAAAGGCTTAACTCGTCAGATTGATTGATTGATGGTTGCTTAACGTCCAGTGGCAAATGTTTCATGCATATTCAGGACGAGAACAAGTTCACAATAAATACAATAGGTAGGTTGATACAATAGAGGCCATCTGGATAGACAAACATTACAAGTGGGCGTGGCCGGGAAATTATACATCCCGACACAACAAGACACAATGAACAGATCTGAGAGTACTCGCAGTTATCTGAAAGTTAGTTCAAAGCCACTAACAACTAAAAAAAGAAGCATGTCTCTTAGTCCAAAAACTTAATTCGTACACATCCAACATTCAATGGATTTAGTGAAAAGACGCCATATACAGCCAGAAAAAAACATGACCTTGTGCAATGTGATCATTTGAATAAAATTCCTGTTACAAAACTTTGAATTTTTCTATCCGAGGCATAGATTACCTTAGCTGTATTTAGCTTTATAAATATTTTGATGATATGAGCGTCGCTGATGAGGAGATGTAGACGAAACGCGCGTCTGGCGTACTTAATTATAATCGACCTTTGATAACTAATTATCCATTGTTGTGATATTAGTGAAGTTCATATAGATCCATACATAATTTCTACCCCTTACATATTTTCTTATATATAAACTGTCACAAGACCAGCAACTATTGTGAGCATTAGTTCAATCTTTATTTGTGTTGTGCACTATTGTACATTTAACATACTTTTGAGATTTAAGTGCTCTTCTATTTTAACTTAGTAAGTCTTCAAGTTCTGCCAGGCCCATAGTATGTGCTCCTGGGGACAATCCCATTCGTTTAGATTGATTGATTGTTGGTTGCTTAACGTCCAGTGGCAAATATTTCATGCATATTCAGGACGAGAACAAGTTTACAATAAATACAATAGGTAGGTTGATACAATAGAGGCCATCTGGGATGATGGTCGGGTAAATTTAGACTGCCACTGGAAAATGAGGGTATATTGGATAGGGACAGAAATTTTGCCTTGCAGCAGGCCACCTACGGACCCCTCAAAGAGTTGTTGCAAGGGTTCTTAACGTGCAAAAAGCGTGGCATTATCTTTACACGAGGCATCGGATTTAACGTCCCCCTTCTGACCAGACGTGACTGCGAACTTGATACATCCCGCACAGCCAAACGGACTCCCCACTTCGGCAAGCGTTTTACTGCCCGTCGGGAGAAGACCAAGTGACCATATTTCTATACCCCAGTCACCCTTGGGGATCCATTCGTTTAGAGACCCGAAGTATAAATAAACATGTATCAAGGTGAAGATATTTTGTCAATTCATTTTCACGCAAGGAAATGAATAAAGATGTTATGATGGGATTTATAATTGACTGTTTTATTGAAACTTCAATTTGCTTGTGTGCTTTCTACTTTTCCGATGATTAAGAATGGAATCAAAAAAAATCTTTCAAAGTTTCCTTCAACTTTTGATCCTGTATGGTTTCCATTATTGTATTGATTTGCTATGAAACCAAACCACGATTTATTAGACTCTCGATCATGAGGCGGGGGTTGAACATGTACAACATAAGAACGAACAATAAAAATCAGTTGAAAAAGGCTTAACTCATCAGATAGGTACATGTTGTAAATGTTGTACATGTTCAACTCCGCCTCATGAATAGAGAGTCTTTAATTAATCGTGGTTTGTGTCGGGATGTTTAATTACTCGGCCACGTCCACTTGTAACATGTGTCATTTTTCTGAAATTTATTGCTTCTCCAGTTAAATCCAAATTTATTATATGTTCGGATTCACTTTCATGCTTACAAGCTATACGAAATACTAAAATTAAAAACCCAACAATCCTGAAAATTCTATATGTAATGAGGAATTTAAAAATTCTTCTGAAAGAAATAATATTTCTATGGGTTCCGAGTCATGTTGGAATCCTTGGAAACACAGCTGTAGACCTTGAGGCAAAGAATGCCCTGGGTGACCCTCTATCTAACTGTGATATACCATATACTGATTTTAAATCTAATATTAGAGAATATGTTTTTAATATATTGAAAAATAAATGGAGTAAAAAAGATGATAATAAATTGCATGAAATTAAACCTAATTTAGGCAAACCTTTTAATAATATTATGTGCAGAAAAGATCAGTGTGTTATTACTAGATGTCGTATTGGTCATACTAGAATAACACACGAGTATCTTTTAAAAAATGAAGACGAACCACAATGTGTTCCTTGCAACTGCAAGTATACTATTAAACATGTTTTAATTAATTGTATTGACTTTGCTGATATTTGTAAGAAGCATTTCAATGTCAATAATATGTATGATTTATTTAATAATGTTCCATTTACAAATATTGTTGCTTTTTTAAAAGAAATTGGAATTTATTATAGAATATAAAAATGTTATTATATTTAAATCGATTTTAATTTTTATCACGTTATTTTACTGTTGATTTTTATTTGTACTCAATTTGCTTTAGTCAAGAATTTTAGTAAATTGAAGGACTTTTTGTCTTATTTTAAAAATATGCTTTAGATTGTAAAAATATTCAAATTGGCTCTCGCTGCGATATAGCCTTTATAGTGCTAATGCGGCGTAAAGCAACCAACAATCAATCAATCATTTTTCTGACGAGTAATTTCCTTTAATAGTACCATTCAATTCATCATTAGATTCCTCTTTAAGAATGTTTCAAGATTGATTGATAAATCTTAGAAATAAACCCTGTACATTTTGTACTTGCTGTGAGCTCAGCTATTCATTAGTGATACCATCGTTTTGTACAATGACATTGTTGACACATTTCTGTAGATATGTAATATTTGTTGACGTCAAGTATTTGTGTGCATTTTGAAACATATGAAGCAAGTTTTTTATTATTTTGGAAGTAATTCCTATCGCCATGACAACAAATGAAATTAGTTTGCATGTGCAAGTTTCTACTCATTTACTGTGGCGATATCTGGCACTAATAACTAGAATATCACTATTGTGGAATCGGATAGAAGATTCAGCGTTGTTGCTTCTGGTTCTAGGCTTTCGACTGACATCCGGAACGAGGCTTCTCCGTCTTCCGGATCTGTCCAGCTTTAAAGAAAAATCATTGACAAATGGAATGAATTAGTTCAAGTTCATTTTCCTGACGAGTAATTTCCCTTTAATAGCACCATTCAATTCTTCATTCTTCATTAGATTCCTCTTTAGGAATGTTTGAAGATTGATTGACAAATCTTAAAAATAAATCCTGTACTTGCTGTGAGCTCAGCTATTCTTGTGACACGTGATATTCTGTAAATTCTAAAATTAGATTTTGCTGAAGCCAGAGTTGACACGAATTTTTGTGTTTACCTCTAACCAACGGTGTTAAATAAATGTAATGGCAACATTAGATTTCCCTTTCCATAACATCGAGTTCTATCACTCTTCTGCCCTCCATCCAAGTATTGCTTTTATTGACATCTATAATTTCTTTATCTATAGTCACAAAAACCTTTAGGAATTCATCATATTAGAACTAAATTATACTCCATTCCATTGTCAAAACTTTCTTTACTATTTCAAGATGCCCAAAATACTTCAGTTACTGATTCTCGTTCTGTTTTGTATAGATTAGTTGCAATTATCATGGACATTGCTAACCATAGACTATTCAAACCCGTATCGACTACATCCAATAGTGAGGAAAAACGTTATTTTTTTAAGGTAGAATTCGCCAATAAAGGTTTAGATGCTATAAATATTAGCAATATTTTCCATCAAAAATCTGTACAAAAAACTATACCTGATTACTTCAAAAATAAAGCTACACCTGTTATTTCTTATACTTACACCAAGTCTATTGCATCCAAGATTTTCAACCACAAGAGAGTTTTAGAGGCTTTTAACCTCAAAGATACAAAATCCAAGCCTCCGGATTGCTCATGTGCATCGTCACAATACAATTACAGTCCAGCTGGTCATATTATTACTGGAGACCTTGGCATCGTTACCAATGAACAACTAAGAGAGTTGTTAGCCAAGGGACCAAAATATAGAATCCCCCAGCCCATCAACTGGAAAAAGAATTTCAAATTACTGATGGATGCAGTTGAGGACTATGCAAGAAAATGGGTAAAGCGCGAACCAGACGAACCAGAACTGGACACTTTGTCTGAATGGATCAAAGCTATTCGATCATGCATTCAGAGGCGCATACAAAAACTACGATGTAATATGAGTACTAAAGTTTCTAACCCTTTCAAGAATCCGGAGGTTGTGGATGCTTTATCCTCTTTGCATGACAAATATGTCGTTGTTCCAGCAGATAAAGCCTCCAATAATATTGTCTTCATATGTAAAAAACATTATTTGCAATGTCTCACTACAGAGCTTGGAATTGATAAAACTACTGGTAATCCTACATATTCTTTAACATCATTTACCAAGGACGAAATTTTACAAAATCATAAATCTGTCCTTCTTTCTTTTGGTATCAACATCAAAGAAAACGAAGAAAACTTGCCTTCATTATACTGGATACCCAAATTACACAAAACTCCATATAAAGAACGATACATAGCTGGGTCTTCAAAATGTTCAACCAAACATCTTTCTAAAGTACTGACTACTATTCTTTCGACAGTTAAAGATGGGCTTCAAAAATATTGTGAGGAGATATATTCTACCAGTGGTGTTAACCAGATGTGGATTCTCAAAAATTCGAAAGATCTACTAATAAGAGGCGGACGATACCAAATGAATATTCAAACTCATTAGTCGATATATACAAACGATCAATAACCTTCTATATTCAATATCAAATGAATATTCAAAAGATTTTAAATGAATACTCAAACGATATCAATAAAAAAAATCAAACGATCTAAAAAAAATATTCAAACGATATTAAACGAGTATTCAAACAATATCAAATGAATGTTCAAACGATATCAAATGAATATTTAAACTCACTAGTCGATATATACAAACGATCGATAATAATTTATAGAGAGGCGGATGCATATTCCAACGATATCAAATAAATACTCAAACTCATCAGTCGATATATACAAACGATCGATAATCTTCTAAAGGGAGGCAGGATATACCAAATGATTATCCAAACGATTACCAATGAATATTCAAACGATATCAAATAAATATTCGAACAATACCAAATTAATAATCAAGCTATGTCAAATGAATATTCAAACGATATCAAATGAATATTCGAACAATACAAAATTACTAATCAAACGATATCAAATGAATATTTAAACGATACCAAATGAATGTTCAAACATTATGAAATGAATAATGGAACGATATCAAATGAATATTGGAATTATATCAAATGAATCAAGAAACGATATCAAATTGATGTTTAAACGATACGAACTGAATTTTCAAACTAATTATTCGATATATTCAAACGATCGATTATGCTCTTTAGAGAGGCAGACGATACCAAATGAATCTTAAAACTCATTGGTCGATATATACAAACGATCTGAAGATACCAAATGAATAAATTTCTCTATGCCCAATACGGGCGTATCATGCGCTCTAAGCGAAGCTGTTTATTAGATCTGTGGTGCAACAACTTACTGTTTGCAAATAGTTTGGAATTTAGCTAAATGTACCAAGGAAAATTTTTTCAAAGTTTTCTTGGCTTCAATGAAAGGGATTCGTTTAGATTTGCTGTAGAGCAAATATAAGCAGTGATGCAGGTCCATACCAGTATTGGTCTTGAATGCTGGATACTATCCATGCATGTCTGTGTCCTTCAAAACTAAAATGATTGGTTTTAATGATGAAGAAAATGCAATTTTGTCATTAAGATAAATGAATGACCGGCTATAATTACATCATTGTATGTTTGATCACTTATAAAAGTCTTGTCTGTTTAAATTTTGAAAGAACAATGCACGTTTTCCAAAGTCGACAGAATTGTACAAGTCTCCAGGAAAACTTTATTCTTTTCCGTATAGAAGGTTCCTTATTAAAGTAGATCTCATTTAAAATTTGACCTAGATGAAGATACACTATTGTTCCAGCATATTTGTCACCTCCATATTCTTTCAAATGAGATTGAACATTTGGATTGAAAAGTCTTATTGCAGTATTGACATTCTGTTTGTCGTTCACACGTATATCTGTTTTCCATAAACCTAGAGTATGTTGTAACTCTTCTATGTCGGCAAGTTCCATTAAATGTTCTAGCTAGACCTTTTAGTAATATTATGTGCAGAAAAGATCAGTGTGTTATTACTAGATGTCGTATTGGTCATACTAGAATAACACACGAGTATCTTTTAAAAAATGAACCACAATGTGTACCTTGCACCTGCAAGTATACTATCAAACATGTTTTAATTAATTGTATTGACTTTGCTGATATTCGTAAGAAGCATTTCAATGTCAATAATATGTATGATTTATTCAATAGTGTTCCATTAACAAATATTGTTGCATTTTTAAAAGAAAGTGGAATTTATTATAGAATATAAAAATGTTATTATATTTAAATCGTTTTTAATTTTTATCACGTTATTTTACTGTTGATTTTTATTTGTATATAATCAATTTGCTTTAGTCAAGAATTTTAGTATATTGAAGGACTTTTTGTCTTATTTAAAAAATATGCTATAAATTGTAAAAATATTCGAATTAGCTCTCGCCGCGATATAGCCTTTTTGTGCTAATGCGGCGTAAAGCAACCGACAATCAATCAATCAATCCATTAAATGTTCTAGCTGGACCAGATGATCACCCATAATCAAGAGTCGATGAATATTCAATAATTGATTTCTCCATTTCTTAAGAAGATGTCTTGAATCTGAAAAAGGACAATCTATACTATCCAACTGAATCTGAGGTAAGGCAAATTTAAAGTCCTGTCGGTCAATTGTGAAGTCATTACAACCGTCATTTTTAAGATATCTGTGTATGTAGAATGACCGGGACGGCTGCAGTGCAGGCGATTTGGTGTCACGATATCACAGTAGCATGGGTTCGAATCCCGGCGAGGGAAGAACCAAAAATTTGCGAAAGCAAATTTACAGATCTAACATTGTTGGGTTGATGTTTAGACGAGTTGTATATACATTATGTACACAGCCATGTATCACCATCATTGATGGCGATCCGATGGATACATCTGTTGTAGGGTTGTCACTGACTCAGACGTACTTATAAATATAATTATTTTCTGTGACTGTATCTTACATTCATTTGTAGGATCCTTTACTATAGATAATTTAGCTGATCTGAAACAAATAACATCTTCATGCCTTATATATCATGTACTGCAGTACGCCGCTAGATTAAAACTGACGTGGAAAGGTAACATACGGCCATCGAAAGCTCTTTTTTGAGAGCCCAGGTGGTCGTGTGGTCTAGCGGGACGGCTGCAGTGCAGGCGATTTGGTGTCACGATATCACAGTAGCATGGGTTCGAATCCCGGCGAGGGAAGAACCAAAAATTTGCGAAAGCAAATTTACAGATCTAACATTGTTGGGTTGATGTTTAGACGAGTTGTATATACATTATGTACACCGCCATGTATCACACTCATTGATGGCGATCCGATGGATACATCTGTTGTAGTGTTGTCACTGACTCAGACGTACTTATATATATATATATATATATATATATATATATATATATATATCCAAAATTGAATTTTAAATACTTTCTACATTTGCCAATGTCTGTTAGTATTTTTTATTGATGCATAGGAACAAATTATTACTCTATATTTGCAGATGTCACAAAACTATGTAAAAAAAAGAAAATTGCAGTATGCATATGTTACCCATGCCAATGGCAGAAAAAAGACTGTAAAAAATCATACAAACCAGAAGAAACACCATTATAATTAAGTGTATTTTCTGCTGTTACTAGAAATTATATGTTAATGTGCTTAGAATGTATTTTACAAGGTTTGTGAATTACAAGTACGTTGTTTGAAAATGTTAATTCTCCAGTCAACCATTGAACAAAAAATGGTATATAATATTTAACATATCATTACTTACACAAAATAAATGATAGATGAACTTTAATTGTATGCGAGTACTGACTGGGACATCAATTTTGGAAATGAATATCCTTGACTAGTAAGAATTGGAAAAACACAAAATGGAGGAAAAAGGTGAAAATAATTTTTCACACAGCAACAGTGAGCAACCCCCACCAAAAATATGTCCGTGTAGCAACAGATAATAAAAAACTCTGAAGTTGCCTCACCCTAAATAGAAATTATCTTCCATTTAAAATTAAGTTGGTTCTCTATACTTTTCAACACTTCTGAATGAATTTGTATAACTGATTGTCAAACATATTTTGCAACTGAATATGTCAAAACTGCTTGTTTTCTTTTATATAATATTTAATGCATACTATTAGCATAAATTTACAAATTCACATTTAATAGAAAGGATTTAAATATGTTGAGATCCAGGATTTATTTAGCAAAAGATCAGTGATTTATATAGCAAGATCTAGCTATACCCAAAATAAACAGTATAGCAAGATTTAGCTATACCCAAAATAAACAGTCTGACATAGTCATTTATCAGCTAGTGCTGGAGGAAAATAAATGTTTGACTAACAGGACCAAGGACAACTCATTACATACATATGCGGATCAAGGGGGGATGGAATCCCCTTTTTGTTTGGACAATCAATGCATTTGAATGGGAGCATATGGTTGGATTCCCGCTATTACTCTCGGTTGGGACCCCCCCCCCCCCCCCTTTTTTTAAAATGGCTGGATCCGCCCCTGACATGTATATCTAGAACTCAGACAACCAACATATACACTATAAGACTACTTTTCAAAGTTTAAGCGACCAAATTTGCAGAGATTGGTATTACAAATTATGTATGAAGGTGAAACTGCACATATTTTGTCAGACTCTTTTTCCGGGAAAATTCGATTTTCTTCATACAGTTGAAACCTGAAGAAGTGCGGCAAACACGCACAACTTGTTTTACTATCGTCGGTTATTACAAAGGTCAAATGATTTCAACGGATGTTGTCAGTAAGTTTAATTGATGTTGAGGTTTAATAATGTAAATACTCCTGAATTTTTAACTCAGTGACGGAGTTGCGGTTCTTTGATGATTGTTCGGGTTGTCCGTGCGCTTGAATGACAGACAATTTATCGAAACCATAGTTACGAAATCTAAATTCACAAAAAGCGGGTTACCAGGGACGACATTTCTCAAAAAAATCAACTGAAATAGAAAGCTGTAGTTATTACCTTATAGAAACAGTAATTAAATTAAGAACGAAACAGTAATTAAATTAAGAACGAAACAGTGTACAAATTTAAAGTTATATGCTGCCGGGTCAAGTAAAAATATTATTTTAATTTAATATGTTCACTTCTGGAAAATCGCGCAGCACTTTTTAGCAACGGGAAAGCACAAGGATTCGTTTAAAAAAGAGTTTGTTGATTTTTATTCAGTGTTGTAACCCGTTTTTTGCAAATTTGAAGTCACGTGACCTAGGCGATCATGACCAAAATTTCGGTTTACTGATAGTTGTTGAATTTAAATATTCATGTAGTAAGGATAAGATTTATGAATTGTTGTTAAAACAATTTTTTTCTTGAAATATCATATTTTGCCCCTATTTACGTTTAAAAGTGCCTTAACCTACCTGCTCAGCTGATCACGTTCTTCGCAGGTGGTAAAGCGGTTAGTTAAATAAACATATCTGATTACATAATTTTCACGATGAATATTTTACAGGTACGCGATTTTTCATCGCACGTGGGGAAAGAGTAACAAGTTTTTAAAGGGGTTTGTGTATTACAGTAAATTTATTCTAATTCAGTGAAATATAACAGCTAGTAAACAGCTGTGTGCATTTACAAATAATAATATACATGTGAAATCAGTTTGTCAAATTTTCCTAAGTTGATAAAATTCTATTATAATAAAAAAGAATTATAAAATAATAAAAAAAAAGTATAAGTTTTATAAATTTTTAATTTTTTAAAAACATAAAATGTTAAATTTAAATGATGAGCACTTTATATTTGTTTGTCTTCAAGTTTACATTTCACCCAAGGGTGACTGAGGTATAGAAAAATGGTCACTTGGTCTTCTCCCGACCGGCAGTAAAACGTTTGCCGAAGTGGGGCGTCCGTTCGGCTGTGCGGGATGTATCAAGTTCGCAGTCACGTCCGGTCAGAAGAGGGACGTTAAATTCGATGCCTCGAGTAAAGAGAGTGCCAAGCTCTTTGCACGTTAAGAACCCTTGCGACAATTCTTTGAGGGGTCCGTAGGGTGCCTGTTGCAAGGCAAAATTTATGTTCCTATCCAATATACCCTCGTTTTCTAGTGGCAGTTATCCCCAAGGGTGACTGGGGTCTAGAAATATGGTCACTTGGTCTTCTCCCGACCGGCAGTAAAACGCTTGCCGAAGTGGGGCGTCCGTTTGGCTGTGCGGGATGTATCAAGTTCGCAGTCACGTCCGGTCAGAAGGGGACGTTAAATCCGATGCCTCGTGTAAAGAGAGTGCCATGCCCTTTGCACGTTAAGAACCTTTGCAACAACTCTTTGAGGGGTTCGTAGGTGGCCTGCTGCAAGGAATAATTTCTGTCCCTATCCAATATACCCTCATTTTCCAGTGGCAGTCTAAATTTACCCAACCATCATCCCAGATGGCCTCTATTGTATCAACCTACCTATTGTATTTATTGTGAACTTGTTCTCGTCCTGAATATGCATGAAATATTTGCCACTGGGCGTTAAGCAACCAACAATCAATCAATCTAGTGGCAGTTTAAATTTCCCCGACCATCATCCTAGATGGCATCTGTTACAACAACCTACCTGTTGTTTTTGTTGTTAACTTGTTCTCGTCCTGAATATGCATGAAATATTTGCCACTGGACGTTAAGCAACCAACAATCAATCAATCATCAATCAAGTTCACATTTATGTTTATTCAATACATTAGCAACACTAATTTTAAAATTTATGTTACAGATTCTGCAAATGGCATATGATAGTCATTTGAGTGCACCGACTCCAAAGCAAAAAGACACAGCCACATCTGTCCAGTTGTACTCCATGTGAAGATGAAATGATACCACAGCCCAAGCCAGTGGAAATACCTTTCAAGCCTAGCACATCAATCAGGATGGTTAACAAAAAGCTACAAGTGAAATTTCATCCACAACGTAGAACCAGGGGTCTTCAGACAGACAGCAAGATAAAAGGTGCTATGACAGTCCAGATGAAAACTTTTAGTACAACAGCAACCCAGACAGATGAACCATCACCCATAGAAGTAGAGAACCATAGCAACAGTGATGATGAAGTTGCAGAACCTGAGGATAGTGATGACTCAGACTACAATCCAACATATTCAGAATCAACACATGGTTGGTGTTTATTGATTTTATAGTTCAATTTGTATCTTCAAATGCAAATTTTAAGTCTGTTTCTGGCTCTTATTTATTTCATGTTTGAAACGGTGCAAATTTTTAATTTGATTTGACTTTGACCAAAAGAAACATTGTTGCAAAGGAGAAGAATTGTGGTCGTAGGCCAGAAACACGAATATAATTGAATTTAACAGAAAGGAAACAAATATCGGATTTTTGAAAAAGGGAGATACCTTTTATGTAATTCTCCATACATAATATCTTATACAAAAAATCATCATACAACAATTCACAAGCTGTATATGCCCGCGATTTCGCGGGTGTGTTCTAGTTGTTATTAGAAAGTAGGAAGTATATGTACAATTTTTACATCTGTACCGTCTTCTACATAAACAGTTAGTATCAACAACGAATGACTATCCAGCCAAAAATATTTACGTTAACGATATTTACGATACAAAATATACCTTTGGAACGGACCCAGGTACATATATTTTTTTAGACAGATTTTTTTTATAATTTGCCAAAATGAAGATTTTACTATGCTTTTGTAAAAAAATTAATAGAAAGTATGGGTCACCGTGCTTTTTTCAAGCTATGAGTCGTCAAAAATTGCCTTTGATCATGAAAAAACACATTAGTGTGCATAAAAAAAAATCTACGAGATAGAATTTTGAAATAAATTGTGAGAAGATAGGTTTCATAATATGTTTTAAGAAAATAAAAAGAAAACATAGTGTCACCGAACTTGTTTTCTTGCTACAAGTAAAAATAAAAAATTCCCCTATTAGTCCAGTATAAATTTTGTACTAAAAGAGTTATCTCCCCTTAAATGGCTCATTTAATAAAATGATTTTAGGACCCAAAAAATGGATATTTGTTAAAATATTTTGTTTAAAATAATTAATTAACAAGTTTTCTTTAAAAAGAAAAACAGTCTAACAATTGAATTGCAAATCTTTCATCAAATTTGCAGATTAAGGAAAATAACTAGACCGATTTTGTTCTGTGATTGTGATTTTTTATCTTTCTCATATTTTTCCATTGCTTTAGGAAGAAATTTATTCGATTACATCCAAGACATACAACAGTCAGTTAAAGAATTGCATCAAAAGATTGACAAAAAAAAAAGTTCCGCATTGAGGGTCGAGTTCAAAAAGAGTTGAATGAAATTGCAAAGGCGGCGTTTGGTACTAATATTTTTAATGTGTCAGACTGTTTCATTGTAAGTATAGCATGACAAGTTCGTGTAATAAGCTTTATACTTCTTTTTAGATCTTGTTTTTTTTTAAAATGACCATTTGGTCAGCGCCGAGGAAATACAAAATATAGTACTATGACGACTCCGAATAAGCTGCCTTCAATAAAACTGATAAAAAATAGCGTATTCATTTAGCTATTGCTATTCTGCTGGCGCCAACAATATAGCAAAACGGTAATTTTGCAAGTTCGTTGTAAAGGAAGAAATTTTACTATTTGGTCCCCTTTCAAATGAGTCAAAATAAACGTTCAAGTTTACGGTCCAATGTAAGTGTATTTTAGTTTCAAAGGATCCAAAGATTTTTAATTTTAATTCTTATAAATTATGCATTATTGGAGTAAACTACGATCATTATTATAGATTTGTCCTTAATTGCACAGTTTTAGAGTTAAATTCATATCAGGGTCAAAAACATTAACTTTGTTGGAATGAAAAACTAAATGAATATATTGTGTTTTTTTTATATACTGTGCAGTCTTGGACATTTTATTTATACTCAGTTGTATTTTTCACATGTAATCAATCTTAAGCTTATCAGTATAAAAAAATGCAGGAAAATAATGCATTTTTATCATAGTTTAAAGAAGGAAATAAAGCAGCTGATCCAATTGGAAATGAGCAGAACCCCTACAGCACTTGAAGTAAGAATGGCGAAACAGCATATCAGAAAGAAGTTTAGCACAGAATATAGACCTTCTTTGTACAGAACTGTAAGACCCTCCGCTGGATCGCTATCCTTGCCGTGGTCGGAGGGCTTGCGTGTCTCAGTGACCCCAAGAGCTATGCCAGCTGGAGCTTCGTCTCCTGGTAGGGTTACCCATGCTGGACAGGTCGAAGGGTAGAGACCAGACTAAAGTGATCCGAACATCGTGAGATGCCCGATGTTTTAAATAAAATAGGCTCTCCAACCCGTTTGCCGTGGGTTGCTACCCGTGTCGGTGGTTGACGAGATCCTTGTGGATGAGGGCTATAGCCAGACTTCTTACGGTCAGAAAATACCCGGACGGACGAGACTATAGTTCAATAAAAGAGGGACGAAAGATACCAAAGGGACAATCAAACTCATAAATCTAAAACAAACTGACAACGCCATGGCTAAAAATGAAAAAGACAAACAGAAAAACAATAGTACACATGACACAACATAGAAAACTAAAGAATAAACACGAACACGAACCCCACCAAATACTAGGGGTGATCTCAGGTGCTCCGGAAGGGTAAGCAGATCCTGCTCCACATGCGGCACCCGTCATGTTGCTTATGTGATTACAAATCCGGTAAATAGTCTAATTCGGTAGGTCAAATTAATGAAAGGGAAGGGGATTGTAGTTACGACGTAAGGAACATATCCGATATCATTTGTGAAATGGTTATTCCATAACGGTCAACCAACTCGTGATGGCGTCCGTAAAATTTACGAAGGGATGATTTCAACTTCACCATTTGGAACTCTTGATTTCACAAGTATAAAATGCCAGTTTCAGAATGAACAGTAATTTAGAAGATTGTCAAAATACATGTAGACTGCGGTATTTGAACTACAAATGTATACAGCAAGCTGTAATTTGACCCTTAGTCCAACCAACAACTGTGCCAGGGCTGTAAAGCTTGTCTAGGTTGGTTAAACTTCCATCATCATGCATATATGACACTATCCAATAGTGACGGACCGTACCAGACCCTCATGAAAGGTCAAAAAGGTTTAACACTCCCTGGTGGTACATGAAGCCAACAGAAATTCTTATTATATCCAAATTCTTATTTTAAATGAATAATTATCCAAGGTGAATTCAGATATATATGATCATGATGATTGTAAGGTAATCACTGAAACTATGAATTTTCATTATTCCAATTTCCTACTTTTTTTCCTATGAATTGTAAGTTTGCTTTTTGTTCAATTCACAATTTCCTTTTTGTCCAATCAGAACATCCCATCAACATCATGGCATAATGCTGTTAGCTTTATCAACGTTATTTCCAATTGCAATAAGTAACTCAAAATTATGAATGAATCCACCGTTTCACAATTTACAGGTACAAATGAGGTACCGTATGAGAGTAATTTGGTGACACTATATATTTCCTATGTATATGGGTCATTCTCAAATTTTGTCCAAATACTTGTGTACGAAAGACTCCAATAAAAATATACAATATGAACAAGTTTCATGTACTGTACTGTGAATGGTGACGCAAATTAGATTCAGAAACGGCAGTTAAATGTTTGTGGGTATGATTATAAGGAAAAAAAATATTCTTCAATACCTCCAGATTGCTCTTATTTTGCATGTGATTTCGCCATTGAAAGCACTTACTGTAATGAATTCAACTTTCTTGTGAAGTAAAATGCAAAGTTTTTACTAGTTTTACATCACAAATGTTTTTGTTAATTACAAATGTGAACATATATCTCAATAAGAATTACAAAAAAATGAAAAAAATATTAAAAATCAAAGGTGCCATCTGCCATGTCCTTGTTGTTACCAAATACAATTTAGAATGTGTAAGAGTTATGTACCTTACAACAACTCTTCTTTAATGATGGATCCCTGAAGACAACTTCCTTTGCAGACATCTTGTGACAAAAGCAGACGACAATTGTGTATAATACAAAGAAATTCAGTGTTTAGGTTTGTATTGACTTCACCATAAGTATTTTTTAGGTCCATGATGTTATTAAAAAAAGGTTGTCTTATAAATAAGCATAAACTAAAATGATAGACAAGTGAAATGCTTATGAAAATACGTTGCACATGAGATTTTATTTTGTGACTGGGGAGCAGTAATTTTCCAATTGGTAATGTTTTCCCGTAAATATATCCTTGGTGTTACTGTCCATTATGTTACCTAAAAATAAGTAACATAATGGACAGAATCGGTTATGTGAAGGAACAAATGTTTAATTAAACCTATGAAAAAGAAGATATAAAAGAATTTTATAACATTTTTCGATTTTATATAAAACCAAAACAGACGAGTGTAAGTCATGATATATGTAAACAATACAAAACGTATGCACTATTATAAAATCAGTGAGAAAGTAACACCAGGGAAAATAATGGTAACACACTGGACACATAAACAACAATAAAGCGTCAAGAACGAAAAAAAGTACATTTATAAATAAGAAATATATTGAGTAAATAGGTAACCTAAACTCATAATTAATAACACATTTCTATACATGTTCGGTAGAGAATAATACAACCACAAACATCAAAAAGAATAGTAACACCAGGGAAAAAAACAGATTAAAAAAATAATCTTTTTGTATGTTTATTGAATTCGAAATTTGATATGATTTTACGTTTTTCTCATGATGCATTTTGTAAATTATCATTTATTTTGCATCTTATCTATCTAAATTATTTTACAGAGCATCATGCCGTTGACGAACGCAGAAAAACAACGTCGTTATAGAGAAAAGAGAGACAGTGACCCCAACAGAAGAGCAGAATTCCTTGCAAGATGTAAATCAAAATATCAAAGTGACATAGGTGTTGGAAAGCGCAAACGCATCATTGAAATGACACCACGAGAACAAAGGAAGCAGAGAAAAGAATGGAGGAAAATAAAATCAAAACAAAGAAAAAGAAAGAAAAGTAATCACACCATTCTTACACCGCCTTCTTCACCACAACCAGCTCTAGAACAAATCCCTCCAGAACATCACAGTACACGCAGGAAGAAAAGATTGATGGCAAAGTGCTACAGGGACAATGACCAGCTAAAGTTGGAAATTGCAAAGCAAAAACGACTTGCACATAGGCTTCAGATGCGCCTGTTAAGATTGAAACGGAAATCCTCTTTGAATACACCAACAGGTCAAGACACTCCAAGGTCAAAAGCCAGAAAACTTCTAAGACATTGGTCTACTGAAAAAGGTGAAGGATCCAGAGCTAAAAGGAGATTAATGAAAAATCAAGCAAAGAAAGCACTACAGTTCCAATACACATTAAATGCAGAACTAATGAATAAGTACAGATCAAAGAACAAAGGAAAGCAGGCACTATTACAGATTATACGGGGCAAGCTAATGAGAAAATACAAAATCATTACAGAAGCAGTTAATGAATTTAGATTTACAGCAGGCAGACAACGTCAAAAGAAAGGCTCACTAAGTAAAAGGTTGACAGACAGAGTCTGCTCATTCTATGAAAGAGATGACATAAGTAGAATCACACCAGGAATCAAGGATACGGTAACAAAGAATGGAATAAAGAAGCAAAGACGAGTTATGACCGAAAGTATTGAGATTATTCACGAAAGATTTATCCTTGAAAATACAGATATAAAGATCAGTTATCCAACGTTCTGCAGAATGCGCCCATTTTGGGTTCAACCACCGAAGGATTCAGATAGAGAAACATGCGCATGCAAATACCACGAAAACATGCAATTTCTTGTCAATTCTCTTCACGGTTTAAACTGTCTCCCATCGAAAAGACTACAAGAGATCGTTAAGATGTTTGCCTGTGACATTAACAAAATGGATTGCATGTACGGAAGATGTATGGAATGCAAAGATGTCATTCTTCAATCAGAAACTGATAGTACTATAAATACTGAATGGTTTCAGTGGAAAACAAAGAAGGAAACCCGACTTATAAATAATCAAGAGAAAGAAGTCACACTAACAGTTAAGGAAAAGGTAACTGACAGTATAGATTGTTTGATAGACACATTTTCGAGTGAAATGCAAAGATTCAAAGTCCACACCTTCAATATCACCAACCAATTCAATCACTACAGGAAAATGAAAGAAAATGAAAGAAAATGAAGTTTTAATACACATTGATTTTGCTGAGAACTTCCTTTGCAAGCTTTCAACAGAAATTCAAAGTATGCATTTCGGTGCATCCAAGCAACAAATCACTTTGCACACAGGTGTGTATTACACTAAAGGAAGAACCCAAACGTTTTGCGGAGTTTCGGATTGCCTAGACCACAATCCAAGTGCTATCTGGGCATTTCTTGATCCGATTTTAGATAGAATTATAAATGAGAACAAAAATGTAGACACACTACATTTCTTCAGTGATGGCCCATGCAGCCAGTACCGTCAGAAAGGTAACTTTTTTCTGTTATCAAAGGAAATGTCAAAACGAGGATTACAGGCTACTTGGAATTTTCATGAGAGTGGACATGGGAAAGGGGTCCCTGATGGTGTTGGTGGCACACTAAAGAGAACAGCAAACGATTTAGTTTTACGTGGAAAGGACATCACAAGTGCAAAGTCTTTTGTGGAGAGAATTCAAGAGCAAGAATCCTTGGTGATGCTGTATGAAGTTGTAAAAGAACATATTGCAGAAAAAACACATCTACTAGCATCTCAGAATCTAAAAGCTGTACCTGGAACATTCAAATTGCATCAGATAAGAACGTCAATATGTGGGGAAATTTGGTACAGAGATGTCAGCTGCACATGTGTTGAGAGTTGTTCGGAATATGGACATAATTGGAAAAAAGCAGTATTAATAGTAAATAGCAAACATGTCCAAGAAAAAGATAGAGAAGACAGCAATTTGAGAGGGCTAATTCCAGAAGAAAGTGGTTCGAAAAAGAGTGAAGAAGATAAAGAAGCTAAAACAAAATATAAAAAATCCTGTGATCATCTAGAACCTGATGAATATGTCCCTAAAGATTCAGATTCTAGTACCAGAGAAGCATTCTTCTTAAAGACTTTAAATAATTTGGCAAGTTGTACAACTTTTACTGATGTACACAAAATGTGCACCAAGATACAGAACGAGATAGAAAGACAACAGTTCAACATAGATTACAACTATTTTCCATCTATTTTGAATACAGGCATCAGTGTTGATGAGGATTCTCTTCAAATATTTCCAAGGGATATTTCTCAGAAGGAATTACTTGAATTGACTCCTGTTAGGATTGGAGCGGATGGTAATTGTCTACCTTATACAGGCAGTGTATTTGCCTTTGGTGACCAGAAAAGAGCAGAAGAGATTCGGGTCAGAATGATTATTGAACAGACTATTTTCAAGGATTGCTACCTAGACCAAGATTATCTTAAACGGGGTACAGATAATTCATATACAAACAACGCTTTGTCAAAGACTTATGCCATGTACTCAGATGAGTATATTCCAAATGAAAGACTATCTTTGCGAAAAGTGGAAATGGTATACCAAAAGGAAGTAATAAAAATTACAAAGAACAGGTCTTATATGGGAATCTGGCAACTGTTTTCACTTTCAAGTATTTTGTGCAGACCATTATTTTCTGTGTATCCTATGCTAGGCAATCCAAATGTTCGCAATGATCTTCATAGGTTAATCCTACCTAGACAAAACATAGGCCTTGAAACAGCTTATGTAATGTGGACATCAACAAGAACAGATATGAATGAGAAAAACTGGGTTCCAAATCATTTTGTAGCAGCTTTGAAAGACATTGAAATGGAGGAAAAGGATACTATTGAGAATTTTGATCCAAATGATGTAACACCCCATTACCTAGTCGATCGTTATGTTCTCGTTGAATATGACAATAAGCCATATCCTGGCAGAGTAATAGATTGTGATGAAGCTGAAGTATATGTCACTTGTA
Organism: Mytilus galloprovincialis; assembly: GCF_965363235.1. NCBI lineage: Eukaryota > Metazoa > Mollusca > Bivalvia > Mytilida > Mytilidae > Mytilus > Mytilus galloprovincialis. The sequence continues at coordinate 24,788,649 of NC_134848.1, read as the reverse complement.
TGCATAGATTAGGAAAGACTTTAAGAACGAGTACGTTTTATTGGCCACTCGCAGTTCGAGATAAATGTTGGTACGGTATGGATAAGATCATAGGAGTCATTCCTGAACCAAGACTTGTAGGACAAAAGTATTTTGTAGACAATCAATTGTGGGAAAGTGCTCTCAGAAAACTAAACATTTGACTTGATTTGATTTAGTCAAATTAAGCATAAAATGAGGGACCAAAAAGACATACTGATTTTCTTTATTGCAAATTTATAAATTCTTAATATTTCATTTTTTTCAAATTTCGTTTTACAAGAAAAATATTTCATCTATTTTTGGTACGTCCTTGGAGTTACCGGTCCTACTGATATGATGTTTTAAAGTGAATAATCTTAAGAAATTTCTGACAATCATAGAATAACCAAGTTTATGTTAAAATCCTCTTTGACAGATACCTTCTTTATAACACTTTTTCTTTCCTTTTGATAAATAACGGTTTTTTAGCTGAAAATGTCATTGATGATACTATTTATGTCATTGTTGTTATATTTTGTCCTTTGTGTTACCATCCTCTTTTACTTTTAAATATTTAATTCATTGCAAATAAACTTATTCAAGAAGATTCTCAAATGATATTAGTAATACTATTTACACAATGGGATATTAAACAAATGAAATTGATCCTGCAAAGTAGATTTAAGAGAAAAATAACAAAGTTGTTTTTTACTATGCCTCTACCTAGTGTATGAAAGTGAAAAATTCACTTCTTTGGAACTTAGGATAAGGTGGACGTAATTTGATAACACATATATTGGATACTCAGGCTATTATTTTGACTTTACACATAATCTGAAATTGACCAATTTTAAATATCAGTGCTTTCTTAATCGGTAACTCCATGGACACTTGCAAGCAGCAAGGGTATGTTTTATGATATTTTTACAAAAAAGTTATTGTTCATGTTGATGTTAAGTTGTATTTTCATGTTTTGCAGAAGTTAGAGTTCTAATTAAAGTCATTTTTTATCTTAGACTTGCTTATCATTTTTATAAATCTTCTGGTTTTGAATTTGGACATTTTTTGAGAATGACCCATATATGATATATATGACCCTTCATAATCTTGCTGGGAATCATGCTCAAATCAATGTGATATCTTATCTACAAAAATATATACATTAAGAATTAAGTATTTATAACATGTATAACATGCGACTTCTATAACATGTATAAAATTAAATAAGTCAATAGCATTAATACTATTTTATAATTCAGAAATTAATGTGAGGTTTTTATTATTGCGAAAAATGCGAATGAGTTGAAAACGCAATAGTTTAAACGCACATTTTGTGATATTTTATACGAATTAAACAGGATTTTTCACAAAATCGTAAAAATTAAAATCGCATTTAAGTCTAAAATGACAAATTCGCAATAATAAATGCAACCAATAATTTCTGAATTTACAGTAACTACATGTATTTGATTTGTCATATGTGTAGTAATAATAATTCAACAAATTCTTTCAATAATACTTTTTTTATTTCAAAATAGAATTTGTAGAATAATACTACATACATGACAAAGCAATGGTATGTATAGATTATAACATGTTATAATATATGCATATATTTAAGTTCTACAAAATTTAGAGCAAAAACATTTAAATCATTGATAACAATTCAGGGGCGGGTCCAGTCATTTTGAAAACCAGGACAAAGGGGGGTTCCAGTTACATGTCCCCATTCAAATGCATTGATCCTCAAAAAGAGAAAGGGTTCCAACCCCTGGAACCCCCCTCTGGATCCGCGCCTGCAATTTAATGAAACATGCCTGGAAAATTATCCTAAATTTCTTATCACAAAAGTGTAAAAAATTGTCGTTAAGGACGCAATGCTGTCACATCATTTGGAATCAGGGCACAATATCAATATACTCTTTTTTTTTTGCCCCAGGCAATTTTGAGGTTATTGCATATGCAAACCAAAGCCTTGAAGGTATTCATAACAAATATGTGATAAATTATAATTATTGTACATCACCCACCAGCAAATGACCAGTGGCTATATAAATAGGTACATCATCATTGTAACATACATGTGAAGATTGGTTGGTTATGAGTTATAAAAAAAAACAGTGACAAATATTTCATGCAAATTTTAGGACGTGACAGTTATCAATACATTATTAAACATACAATACATATGCATATGTAGTGTTACTCCATCAGGGGGTTAGGTCTGGTGATAGGCCACAACCAAACCATTGCGAATACACACAATGGTTTATGCAATAAACAGGTGTGTGTCCAGCCCTTTTTAAAAGGGGGGATTTAATCCTTAGTTTATATGTACCTTTTTCAAATCATGCATTGATCTTCCAAAAAAAAAAGGGGGGGGCTCAATCACAGGAACAATTATTTTACAAGCCCAAATTCTTACTTTGCCTTTGAACAAGTTACTGTGTAAGAATGTTGTGTATTAGAACGTCGATTCATACCTGTATGCACAAATGTAACAAATGTAAACATTTTTCCTTCGAACTCTTGGCCGGATCAATGATTATTCTCATTTCTGATAGGCATGTTTTAAAATATTATTAATTTCTACTCACCAATTGTAATTTCCAGCTCAGCTTATATTGTGCTGTAGTGTCCAATTACCATCTACCATGTCAACGATTTTGTGTAAAATAAGTTTGCCATTTGAAGATGCCGACATGCGACAAGGAAAGAGGGTACGGTTACGTTAAATCGTTTACGGGCGTATTTTCCGTTTTTAATCAAACTTGTCAGATTTGATTAATTATCGTCGGAAAATGTCCCTAATAGATATAGTAATTCAAATTAAACCACCTTTACTATGCTGTATGCATGTAATATATATAACCTGGTCTTTAAATTTTCTTCAGGTACACTGGCCTTTTTGTTCTATAATATTCAAACTTTATCTTTTAACGAAGTCTTCTGGTATGTAATATTTGTTTTATAAAAAGGCTCTCGAATTAAGAGACAATTAAAAAATAAAGATGGAAAGTCAAACGCACGAGTCTGGCAAAAATGAACGGACAATGGCATGACAGTAAACGGAAAACGAGAAAAGACATAGATTCTAGTTATATATATATTTTTTCCCTGCCTCAAATTTACTCAAATGCAATTCATATAGCCAACATTAAAAGTAAATGATAATGCATTCATTTACAATATTAAAAAAATGTTACATCTTAAATTTAATTAAACATAATTATTAAGATCACGCGTTTTCAAGTGTTCACGGCCGACATCCGTAATTATTTAATAAGGGTGTAAAAATGATCTATTGCGTTAACATGACAAATTTTTCACCACTTACGACAGTCTGTAATTGCAAAAACATGTATTGTAATCAATTGTAAACCTTTAATATAAAGGTTCAGGTGCTTACATTCAATGAATAAATGTTATTCGGCAATCTGTTGAATTTTTTTTAGTCAATTCGCGGCGGTTTGTTCAGCAGTATGACTTTGAGCTACTTTTTAAAATATACAAAACATGTTAAATAGGATGAAGTAAGAATTCAAATTGAATATTTCTTTTATTTAATTAACATGATTAAAGGGACGTGGTAGACTTGCAGTTAACATAAACCGTCTTCTTTCAAATTTTTATTTTATTTTTAAAAGGGGAGCAACCCCTGATAAACAATTGGAAAGTTTCACTCGTTTTGTGTCCAAATGATTAAAATCTGAACACGACTGGACACGGTCTGACAACATCTTGACGTAACTTTGTATCCATGGTCTGTTTTGGTCTGACATGGTCTTAACGGGTCCAAACAACCCGCTAGACGATTCAGTCTTTGCCGTCTTGACACGCCTTAACAAACTGATTTACCTGATGAGGCTATCGATCTGAACGGCGACTTAACGATCTTAAATATCTTGACGAATTTCTCTAGCGGTAAATTCAGTCAATCAAGATGTGATCAGACCAAAATGACCGTTTCAGACTGAAATCGGGCTAATAGTGCATTGTCACTTGATTAAAAACTCCTCTTTACCTCATCTGACCTGACTCATCATTTGGTTTCATCGTCCATAAACTTTTACAAAAAATCTTCTCTGAAACTACTGTGCCAAATTTAACCAAACTTAGCCAAAATCATCATTGCTGTATCTAATTTAAAAAATGTGTGGTTTGACCTGGTCAACCAACCGAGATGGCCACTATGGCCAAAAATAGAACATACAGGTAAAATGTAGATTTTGGCTTATAACTCTAAAACCAAAGCATTTAGAGCAAATCTGACATATGGTGAAATTGTCTCTTCAGTTAAGATCTATCTGCCCAGGAATTTTCAGACAAATCTGACAACCCGTTGATTGATTGCTGCCCCCAAATTAGTAATTTGAAGGAAATTTCGTTTTTGGAGTTTGGTTATTATTTTAAATATTATTATAGATAGAGATAAACTGTAAACAACAATAATGTTCTGCAAAGTAAGATCTACAAATAAGTCAATATGACCAAAATTTTAAGTTGACCCCTAAAAGAGTTATTGCCCTTTATAGTCAATTTTTAACAGTTTTCATAAATTTTTGTATTTTTTGTTAATGTTTAACCGGTTTTTTGTGACAAAAATGTGCGGGCGGCAATCAAATGTTGTCCGTGCATTAACTCAAGAACCGTTCAACCAAAGCTTTTAAAATTTTAATATGTTGTTACTGACAACTAAATGAAGGTCAAGTTCAATAATGGCCATTTTGACTTTTACCGTTCAGGAGTTATGGTTCTTGAAAGATTGAAAAATGGCGTTTCTAGTCGTGTCCTTGCATTTACGCATGAACTGTTCTACCAAAGCTGCCCAAATTTTTATATGTTGTTACTGGTGACAAAATGGAGGTCAAGTTCAATAATGACGATTTTGACTTTTACCGTTCAGGAGTTATGGTTCTTGAAAGATTAAAAAATGGTGTTTCCAGTCGTGTCCGTGCATTTTCTCATGAACCATTCAATCAAAGCTTTTCAAATTTTAATATGTTGTTACTGATGACAAAATAGAGGTCAAGTTCAAAAATGACGATTTTGACTTTTACCGTTCAGGAGTTATGATTCTTGAAAGATCGTAAAATGGTGTTTCCATACACGTTGTTGCATTTTCTCACAAACCATTCAATCTAAGCTTTTCAAATTTTAATATGTTGATACTGATGACAAAATAGAGGTCAAATTTGATATTGACAATTTTCACTTTCACCAATCATCAGTAATGGTTCTTGTGATATTGCCAGGACACAAATAAATGCTAATAAATCCGGTTTGCTGTCGTTGTGACAGCCTCTTGTTAAAAAATATTTTCAACTGTGAAGTGTTTATTATAGATAGAGATATTTGTAGCACCAAGAATGTTCAGTAAATAAAGATCTACAAACACATCCCCATCAACAAAAACACAATTTTGTCATTTTATATGTGTCCGTTGTTAAATATGTACATAGACCGTCCAAGGTGAGCGACACAGGCTCTTGAGAGTCTCTAGGTCATTAATACCGGTAGATAACTTTATCATGTTTATACTGAAAAATAATTTTGCTTGGAGGGAAAATTTTAAAAAAGTTCTGTCTTCAAAAGAGTTGACATGTTACTGTGTACATTTACCATTATGTTACTTGATGTTCTAGCAATATACACAGTACGGAGACTAGTCAATCTTTGTGAATTATTTTTCATAGGATAGGAGTAATTAAATATGTGTATATAATCAATAATTAAAAATAGTTTTATTTACATTAAAAAGGAAAAGTTCTTATGTCTTAAACATGCATTTCATGGTGAGGTACAGATTATATACTGTAAACAGTAGACTATAGATATAGGTTTACTAGGTACAAGAGAACTCTAAATCTTAAATACTACAAACCACCTCTGTTCTATCGAAGAAATAACTGGACTAGAAATACACACAACCTGTAATTAACTGCCTTTACAGTTCTTTCGCTCTTTGATTTTTGTTAACCTTATTGTGATAATGTATTTGATGTAACCTGTTATTAAAAATTAAAATGTTAGCATTTTTTTTACAGAAATTGATGATCATCGAATATTGGGATCTACCACTACTTATATGTTGGTCCCGTTTTCAGAGAAGGATTCCATTAACATATACCCATCACAGAAGTGAGATCCAGCACAATCCTCTAATTCAAATATTTTATTGGACAAAGCACATAATTTTTATGATAAAATGCGTATTCCGATAAAATGCGTATTCCAAGATATAAACACATTTAACATGACAATTTATGCAAATACAACATAAACATAGATGCCAACCATTACGATTTTTGCGTAGTTTTTTCGATTTTGCGATAAAAACTACGCTGTTACGGTCAAAGTCGAATAGTTACGGATTACCAATCATTGCCGTTCAATTTTGTAAAACGCGGATTTGTATCATTACTTTTCCGTCCTGGTCCGGTATTTAGGAAACGCCAACGTAATGCTTCCGGTTCCTCGGGAGTTATCAACCTATTGTTGAGTAACTAACTGACTTCCGAAGAGGCAAACTTGCATTTTATGAAGGAGCTTTCCCCCTTTCTCTACTTCTTCTTGACAAAACGAAAATGTACGAGTCGAGAACATCTGAACAATTAATGAATGGAATACATACTACAGACAACATGTTAAACGACAAATTTTAGGGCACATCACTTTGCAACTACTAAGTAATTTTTATTGGTAAATGCACGTTTATAAATGATTACTGAAAACTTTTCAAAAATACGGAAAATTTGATAGTTTGTTACTGATTGTGTCAAAAGGGGGTTGGCATCCATGCATAAAGAAATAGCAAACATCGAGCGATACGTCATAGCTTGGTAACGATTATTCATATTTTAGTCACGTCACCCAGCCTCATACAAACAATCTATGGCGTCTACACAATCCTATCAAAAAATTAATTGGAAATTCTGACGATGTACCGGGTGCTAAAATTGATTTCTATGATCTTGACAACTATGTGAATGTTCAGCTCAAATGCTGGCTTAAATGCAGAGTGTGGAAACAAATGTGACCTCATTCAAAGCTGAGTAAACATCGAACAACGCCCACTTCCTTTGTGTCGTCCATCTAAACGTGACATACTGGTAAATTGTCACTTGTAATTCTATTGGGGTTTAATCGTAAAAGGCGTAACGAGATATTTAAATCGTATGACCTGAAATTATTATATTTAAATCATTATTTATATAATATATGCGCCACTTTTAAGGACAATAAACCTGTGATTTTTATCAACCTCGTTTTCTTTTTACTTTCTGTTTGTTTTTCTGCTCTTCACTTGCCGTTAATATATAAATGTATTAGAAATTATTTAAAAATATACACGTATGTTAAGAGTATTGACGACTAGTTCATTTTGATAGGTCACGAGTCTAAGGTTTCACATGTTAAGATAGTCGGTGGAATAAATAAGTTATATAGTTTGTTAGATAAAGAAAGGGAACAGTAGTATACCTCTGTTCAAAACTTTTAAATCTATGGACAAAAAACAAAATTGGGGTAACAAACGAAAACTGAGATAATCGCATTAAATATAAGTGAACAACGACACAACATTAAAATGTAACACACACAGAAACGGACTAAGCATTAGACAAAATCCGATGAGAATAACAAATGTAACATTAACACCAAATACATGAATTTTGGATAAAAAAGTACCGTGACACGCCAGCTAGATAGTAATCTGAATTCACACACAGATAGTATAGAGAAAACAAACGCATCAGTGGAAACACAACGTTAAAATGTAGCACACACAGAAACAAACTATGAAGGCCGTACTTTAACCTATAATGGTTTACTTTTTAAATTGTTATTTGTATGGAGAGTTGTCTCATTGGCACTCACACCACATCTTCCTATATCTATGATATAACAATGGCCATTTTCCTGACTTCAACAGGACATTTTTAAAGATAAAAATGGTGGGTTGAACCTGGTTTTGTTGCATGCCAAACCTCGCACTATAATGGCAACGTTAAAGATAATATCAGGTCATTTACACACTATGCAATTTATAGTATTTCATTTCTTCATATGTGGGTTTTTTGGGAGGATCTTTATCAGAATTCCACAGCAAAAACAAATTGATATCCTTAAAATGTGATTTTTTTTCATGTGTTTGATATTATCATAATAATTAGAGAACATATATATTACTTACAATTTGTTCAGAGTTTTTAAGTATTGGCTTACTAGTACTACTTTTTGTTAAAAGTGATAAAGCTTTAGAAAACGAGCTATAATTTGATCTGTTTTTGGGATGTAGTGTTAAAATGAAATTTATATAAAAAAGGCAGAACAAACGTCAAGAGTTATTAAAAAAAAACAAAGGGAGGACGAGCAAGTTGTAATAAAAAGGTAGTTCAGAGATTACAACTTAAAAAAAACCAAATAAACACAATATTTCACCCCATAAAAATTAATATTAATATGGCAACATACTTTATATTTTTTTTTTATTGCAAATGTCAGACAATTTAAACAACACGCAAATCAGAAGTTTATATCGCTGCCTCAAATGTAAAGACGCTGATGGGTACATTGGTCAGAAACACCGTGTAGAAGGCCACATCTGGAAATTGCATATGCCATTAGAAGTAGTGCCATATTATTGCACCTTATGCCTTTTCAGATGTGACAAGGAAAGCGATATGTTAAAGCATGGCCAGCATTTTCGACCCCACCAAATACAGAAGGAAGAGATGATTACCAGGGGTCAGTACCAGGGAGACCGAGCCTACATCGAAAGGAGTCCCTTACCGTACAGAACAGTAATAGGTTTGGAATTCGAGAAGATGACCCGTGGTGAATCGCTGACAAGAACCAGAGGATATACTCCCAACATTTGGTCCAACTCCTGAGGTACAACCAGCTGAAGCAGTATATCAGGTTGAAGTGGCGGAGGAAGTCTGTCAGGTTGAAGTGGTGGAGGAAGTTTGTCAAGTTGAAGCGGTAGAAGTAGTGCAGCAAGCAGAAGTGGTGGAGGAAATACACGAACCAGTGGGTACACCACTCTCCTCCCCTGTAAGGAAAATTAAAGCGCGTGGAAGGGAACTGGAAGAGCTGGAATGTCTACACATGAAAATTCCGTACAATTCAGATACATCTAGATTCTTATCGGAGTCATACCGACCTATAGAAAATCACTACAACAATTGCCAGACTAAGCTGTTCAAACATAACGCGAAGATACTTGCAATGAATAGAATTATCACAGTTAATATTTAAAGGAATAGTGTTATATAAGAGTAAGAATATAACAAGATGCAACTTTCAATCCCAAAAGAAGAAAAAAGTTGCAGATGACACATTCAGTGTGACTTATGGTGAAAAAGCTGTTGCCTCTAAACCAAGAAGACATTCCAGCGAAAACAAAACACAAACAAGAACTGCAAACATGAGAAGAAAGTTTAAAACGCAACAAAGGATTCGGAAACACCTTGTATTGGCCTTGTGTATGAGCAAAAAATAAAAATAAAAACAAAATGATGTTTCTTTAAGTTTAAATATAGTCCGAAGACGGTTTATAGTATCAAAATCAGGGACGGATTTAAAAAAAAAGGTTAAATTATGTACCTGTTTGTCTTCCTTAAACATGCGCGCAGAGGTTTTTTATTCCATATATTGATATGTTTTTGTTCCAAAATTCAATGCCGAAATTTATTTCTTCTAATTTATCCTTTAATTTTAATGGTGTCATTTTAGACATCGCACACTGATTACTAAAATATACATGCTTCACTGTAGTATTTATTTTTGAAGAAATGAGCTCAAAAATGTACACTACATACACCTTTGGCAACACTACTGATAACCTAAAAAAAACTTAGAAACTGTCTAAGAAAGGAGAAAATATCAAGTAGTTGTATACTAGTTATCAAAAGGTACAAGGATTTAATATAAAAATACGACGTTATATTTGTATGCCTGTTGTTTAACGTATATATCACTGGTTTATTGTATCGGAGTAATGTACCAACCCTCACATAACCTTGGACAGTTGTGTCACAGTACAACATATGAACGAATTATACAAATCCGTTGAAAAAGGCTTAACTCATCAGATGGATAAAAATACAAATACATTTAAAGAACCTTAGTGAGCACGCTCCATACCCCACGTCCCCACATTGTCATTGGAGAAATAAAAAAAGTGTAAGAAAATAAAATTGTATAAGAAAATTAATTTCCTGCCAATATGCACATGTAAATAGTATGTCCTTATTATCTACAAAATTTCATGAAATTCTGTTGCTTGGTTTCAGAGGAGTTGAGATGACAAACTGTTGCAGAAGTACATTGAAGCAAATAAGTTCAAAGGGGCGTTACTCCTAGAGAAAAAAAATTCCCGTCGATATGCACAACTACATAGTATGTCCTCATTATCTGAAAAGGTTTCGTGAAATTCTGTTGTGTGGTTTGAGAGGAGTTGCGATGACAAGAAACAGGACTGACGGACGGACGGGTCAAAAACATTATACCCTCCGCAACTCGTTGCGTGGGGTATAATAGATACAAGTGGAAGTTTTCGTTTTTGCAATTTGAAAGTAAATGATGTGATGTCACTGGACATAACACAAAATCATCCTCGACACCTACTTCGGTATAGGACTTTCAGTGACCTGCAAATTTAACAGATCCTTTACTTTCTAAGATTTATATGTCCAACAACAACCCACTGCTTTAGATATGTTACTAACAGCCAAAGATAGCGATTCTTTTGTTAGGTTAATTCTCTTTCGTATAATACCAGAAAACATTGGAAATAAGTTCTTTAAATTTTCGGACCCCCTTTTTTTTCTTTGCGTTATTATGTTTTTTCTTATTTCTCAATAATATATGCAATTTCCCTTGATTATTAACTGTCATATATACTTATTTCCCCATCTAGATTACAACTAATACATATAAAAGGGAGAGGGTCAATACATTGTACTAAACTATGTCAAGTTACTGTATTTCAGATGTATCATTGAGGAATTAAGATAGTATACGTTACTGACATTGATGGCATTTGCTGATAATTTTTTGAATACCAACAATACATGCATCTAAACTTTTATTATAAACACAAGCATCAGAAAGTTATCCTTCGGCCCATTTGGTATGTGTGTGTTTGCAAAACAAACGAACACGCAAATATGTTATTTGCCAATCATGGCGCCCTAAATGTGCAGAATAACTAACTAACTTAATTGTAAACATAATGTTTAGTAAATTGAAAATAGGGTAAACAAATTAAATAGTTTGACTAATTTTGATTTAATCGATTAATATAAAATATCAGAATAAATGAAGTCAGCAACATGTAATCGTAAAGATATATTACATAACATGGCCCATAGTTTGTTACTCTGTTCCCTTTCTTGGACAGCAAACCTCATAATATACCAATAACTTATTAAATGTAACAGAAATAACCATGTAAATGCATATATGATCATACATATCATTCTAAATCTCTTTATTTCGAAACGTAACTTAATATTGTATTCCTGTTTATATTTAAAACCTCTAAAATTGACCCCCCAAGAGTGATTTTGGAAAAAAATATGGTCACTTCAACTTCTTCTTCCGGCCAGCAGTGAAACGCTTGCAAAAGTGGGGGACGGTTTGACTGTACGGGATGTAACAATTTCACAGTCATGTTCGGTAAGAATGGGCACCTTAAATCCCATGCCTCGTGTAAAGAGAGTGCCACATTTTTAGCACGTAAATAATTGTTGTAAAAATTCTTTGAGGGGTCCGTAGTTGGCCTGTTACAAAGCAAAATTGTATGGTTAAAGTGTTCTCCCCTATATGTTAGTATTTGTCACCAACAATATATTGAACAATTGACAAATTATAATCAAAGAATTTTACATGTTAAAAGCAAATGCATCTCATCTTCTGTTTCCTCATTGCAAAGTTTTCATATTCTATTTTCTAATGTAAAGTATGTTTGTGAGCTCCAATTCTAAATTTTGTTAAAACACATTTTAAATATTGGTATTTTCAATACGTATGGCTCAAAATTATAGCTTTGAATAATAAGTTTATTACTTGAGGTCTTGTCTTTGATCAGATATTAAATAGTTCTTTCTTCCATATGTTGCAATTCTTTAAAATATTATTTCTTTTCACTATATTTTTTTTATGTTTTTTAAGATGAGAGTACTTGATACTCTTTTAAATCAAACACTTTTCAGATAGCATCAAAACTACAAGCTCAAGAATTCTTCCTAGCTTTCGATTGATGATTGATTGTTGGCTGCTTAACGTCCAGTGGCAAATATTTCATGCATATTCAGAACGAGAACAAGTTCACAATAAATACAATAGGAATGTTGTGGTAATAGAGGCCATAAAGGATGATGATTCGGGGAAATTTGGACTGCCACTGGAAATGAGGGTATATTGGATAGGGACATAATTTTGCCCTGCAACAGGCCACCTACGAACCCCTCAAAGAGTTGTTGCAAGGGTTCTTAACGTGCAAAGATCGTGGCACTCTCTTCACACGATTGATTATTTGATTGTTGGTTGCTTAACGTCCAGTGGCAAATATTTCATGCATATTCAGGACGAGAACAAGTTAACAATAAATACAATAGGTAGGTTGATACAAAAGTGGTCATCTGGGATGATGGTCGGAGAAATTTGGACTGCCACCGGAAAATGAGGGTATATTGGATAAGGACAGAAATTTGGCCTTGCAACAGGCCACCTACGGACCCCTCAAAGAGTTGTTGCAAGGGTTCTTAACGTGCAAAGAACGTGGCATTCTCTTTACACGAGGCATCGGATTTAACGTCCCCCTTCTGACCGGACATGACTGCGAACTTGATACATCCCGCACAGCCAAACGGACGCCCCACTTCGGCAAGCGTTTTACTGCCGGTCGGGAGAAGACCAAGTGACCATATTTCTATTCCCCAGTCACCCTTGGGGAGTTCCTAGCTTTCGATAATTATGATGTCCGGTTTAGGCCATTTCGCGTTTCCGCCTTTCATATTTTATAGGGCGAAAAAAATTCTTTCCGATTTCGCCATTTTGTCTCGGAAGCCAACCGAGCATGTGTTTGAAACAAAAACAAAAATTTGATATAATTGTTCATAGAATATCAGGTAAATAGGGTTCGATAATGTAGGATATTTATAACGCAGGATAGATAAACGAGTAAGATATATATATTATTTTTATTTATAGAGAGTAAAACATGGAATTTTTAATGAGGCTCTCCTGAAACAGTACGACTATTGAATATGAATATTTTAGCGATTGCAGCCTAAGAGCATTACATGAAGGCAGCACGCAAATAATACAGACTTCATCAACAATTTCTTTAAAGCATTTAGATTTCAGTGAAGTTTTTTCCAAAAAAATCTTCAGGAATTTGAAAATGAAATAACCGTGAGGAGGAAAATAAACATTGAAAAATAATTACAGAAAACGAGAAAGGAGCAAGAAAGGTCGCAGGGAAATACTCATTTTAATTGTTATATTTACAGGTTCATATTTGGAAAGAAGAAGAGAATTACGACTAGAAGAAGACAATTGCTTCAAGAAAGCAAAGAACTATGAAACTCCATGGAATAAAGTTACACAAGAAATAAATGCACAAAAAGTAAATGTAACAAAATCTCAAATTATTAACAAAAGGAAGACGATGGCCAAAAAGTACAAAGAATTAATTGATCAAAATGGTTTGTTTACCGTATGCTTAAACCTGAATCTGCATTTGAAGAGTTAAGAGACTTTTTCAAGAGGGTGGTGAATTGCAGTGCTAACATTTTTAGCTCACCTGGCTCATTTATACATTGTTGCTTGGATGGAGAGTTGTCTCATTTCCATTATATGGAATGTGGACACTATTTTTTTTATTTAAAAATGTATTTAAATATTGTTTTTTTTTTTTAAGATATCATCTTGGAACCATAGAAGGCGATGGTGTTACGGAATGTTCTAGAAGGACCTTGAAATAGTACAGTGATCATAGACGCCATACAAAACTCCAAATTATACACAAGAAACTAAAATTGAAAATCATCCGATTTTTTGTCATGAATCTATACAACATGTCACTTCCTTTCAATTAAGATATAGCTATTAGCGAGTTGGTAGGTTTTCTAGATACTCATTAGGGAAGATTGATAAGAGCAATACTTTGGGGTTCGATAAAAATCATGATGTCTGTTAATTTGTTTGTTCGTTATTAATCTATAATCCACAACTCCTATTAAAGTACTGAATGGATTTTAACAAAACTTTATGTCTTGTGAGGTTAAAGTGACGTTGTGCACCATGTATTTTTTTTATCCATTTAGGGTACTAATACATAGGGGAAATATTGGAACAAAAAGGAGAAAATCAGTAGCAGTTTAATTAAGATAACACAACAAAATAAATCTTCATGTTTATGGACTATTTATTGATGGACATCTTTTTGCTCTAAATGCTTCAGAGTTACAAGCCAAAATCTACATTTTACCCCTATGTTCTATTGTAGGCCATGACGGTCATCCTGATTGGTTGGCCGGGTTTTTCTCTTTAGATGATCTCGATTATGTACCCATTCTAATGAAATTAGGACATACCAATTTCAAAAGAATGCATGCAGGGAAAGGCAAGTTTGAGGTAACTAAAACAAGGGGCTTAAAGTCTTCACCAAACATGTTGATGAGAACATTGGATATCTGCCTGTGCTTGTCCACACCTAAAGCGCTGTAATTTCTGATAGATTGCATTTTATGACCCGCTATCTGCATTATGTCGGTATCTTGCATATTATTGTCCTTCAGTTTTTGGTCTAAGTATTTTCATGCACTGTCAGTCTCTTTTTGTCGTCCAAATTGCCCTTTCCATTTATTTATTTCTGGCAAGTTTTGTGAACCCTAATCGGTGTTTGATTAATAAACCACAGTTCATTTTCAGCTCCTTTAAAAGAGGGACGAAAGATGCCAAAGGGACAGTCAAACTCATAAATCTAAAACAAACTGACAATGCCATGGCTTAAAAATGAAAAAGACAAATAGAAAAACAATAGTACACGTGACACAACACAGAAAACTAAAGAATAAACAACATGAACCCCACCAAAAACTAGGGGTGATCTCAGATGCTCCGGAAGGGTAAGCAGATCCTGCTCCACATGCGGCACCCGTCGTGTTGCTTATGTGATTACAAATCCGGTAAAAAGTCTAATTCGGTAGGTCAAATTCATGAAAGGGGATTGTAGTTACGACGTGAGGAACATATCAGAAATCATTTGTGAAACGGTTATCCCATAACGGTCAACCAACTCGTGAAATTAACGAAGGGATGATTTCAACTTCACCATTTGGAACTCTTGGTTTAATAGCTTCCTTGTGAGCAGTAACCCTCTATCAAGAAAATCATGATAGGAAATGCAAGCACGGGAATATTGTATCAATTGGGAGATATATACCCCGTATGCAGTGGTATAGTCATTTTTATTTGAAATCCAGTTAGCCCCGTTGATGCAACTTTCTTTTACAGTGCCACAGGGTCAATCTCTCTTTCACTCTCAAAAACCTTTGGGCTTACGCCCACAATGTCATTGACGATCTCCAAAGTGCATGTTTTTGTTTGTTACTCATTTAGTTTAAGTTACATCGTACCATCTGAAGCCGTGTTTAAGAAACAAAATACATAAATTGTACTTCTTCAAAATGTACGCATCGTAATGTTGTAAATTATCTAAATATATAACGTTTGTCGATTGGCTATGCATCCAGCTACATCTGCATTCCCTTGTTGATGTTTTATAAAATGGTCAAAATCTGTCGTTAGATTAACATGAAATTTGAGGCCGCCATGGCTGAAAATAGAACATAGGGGTAAAATGCAGTTTTTGGCTTATAACGCAAAAACCAAATCATTTAGAGCAAATCTAATATGGGGTAAATTGTTTATCAGGTCAAGATCTATCTGCCCTGAAACTTTCAGATGAGTCCGACCCGACAACCCATTGTTGGGTTGCTGCCCCTAAATTTAAGGAAATTTTACTATTTTCGGTCGTTATCTTGAATATTGTTAAAGATGGAGATAAACTGTAAACAGCAATAATGTTCAGCAAAGTAAGATTTACAAATAAGTCAACATGACCAAAATGGTCAGTTGACCCCTTTGGGAGTTATTGCCCTTTTTAGTCAATTTTTAACCATTTTTCGTAAATCTCCATGATCTTTCACAAAAATCTTCTCCTCTGAAACTACTGGGCCAATTCAATTCAAACTTGGCCACAATCATCATTGATGTATCTAGTTTAAAACAATGTGGGTTTTTTACCCGGCCAATCAACCAAGATGGCCGCCATGGCTCAAAATAGAACATGGAGGTTAAATGGTTTTTGGGTATTACTCAAAAAAACAAATCATTTAGAGCAAATCTGACAAGGGGTAAAATTGTTTATCTGGTCGAGATCTATCTGCCCTGAATATTGGCATATTTAGAGTCTCGAGACCACGAAGTCTCTCGTAACTTGACGCCCATTTGACGGTAAAAGAAGCATCAAAGCAGCGCATCTATTTTGGGTAGCCAAATATCCACATCTTAATATGGGACTAGCTCTGTTATATTATAAATGTTTACTCAAGGCAGGTGTTTTGATAAGAAATAGGCAAGCTGTTTTAAAATATTAATAGACTCACAGTTTAATAGCCAAATAAATTTATTGACCATATCCAAGGAGTAAAAAATTTTACATTCTTTAAATATCAGATCAAATAACATGTCTCTATCCTTAGAGTATACAGGACATTCTATAAGAAAATGAAGTTCATCTTCCACTTTATTTAAATCGCATTCATCACAAATTCTTTGATGAACTTCTAATTTGGAATATCTCCCAGTTTCAATTTTAAGTCTATGAGATGAAATCCTGAATTTTGCGATAGCTTTTCTCAAATCAAAATTTTTCAAAATATTTAAATAATTTTCTTTACAAAATGATGTTTTAAACTGACAATATGTTCTTAGTTTTCCTTGGCTATTTTGGCTATAAGCATTTGCCCAAGATTTGACATAGGATACTTTTAAACAATTAAGTAAACATTTTCTGAATTTGTATTTACTAAAATTAATGAAGTTACTGAGTGAGTGAGTGAGTGTTGGTTGCTTTACGCCGCATTAGCACAAAAAGGCTATATCGCGGCGAGAGCTAATTCGAATATTTTTACAATTTAAAGCATATTTTTAAAATAAGACAAAAAGTCCTTCAATATACTAAAATTCTTGACTAAAGCAAATTGAGTATATACAAATAAAAATCAACAGTAAAATAACGTGATAAAAATTAAAATCGATTTAAATATAATAACATTTTTATATTCTATAATAAATTCCAATTTCTTTTAAAAAAGCAACAATATTTGTAAATGGAACATTATTAAATAAATCATACATATTATTGACATTGAAATGCTTCTTACGAATATCAGCTAAGTCAATACAATTAATTAAAACATGTTTAATAGTATACTTGCAGTTGCAAGGAACACATTGTGGTTCATCTTCATTTTTTAAAAGATACTCGTGTGTTATTCTAGTATGTCCCATACGACATCTAGTAATAACACATTGATCTTTTCTGCACATAATATTATTAAAAGGTTTGCCTAAATTAGGTTTAATTTCATGCAATTTATTATCATCTTTTTTACTCCATTTATTTTTCAATATATTAAAAACATATTCTCTAATATTAGATTTAAAATCAGTATATGGTATATCACAGTTAGATAGAGGATCACCCAGGGCATTCTTTGCCTCAAGGTCTACAGCTGTGTTTCCAAGGATTCCAACATGACTCGGAACCCATAGAAATATTATTTCTTTCAGAAGAATTTTTAAATTCCTCATTACATATAAAATTTTCAGGATTGTTGGGTTTTTAATTTTAGTATTTCGTATAGCTTGTAAGCATGAAAGTGAATCCGAACATATAATAAATTTGGATTTTGCAGTGCTTTCAGTCGTTGCAAGATTTCCTCCTGCCTTTTACATATTCTTAATATTGAAAAATCGTTTTGGCCTGTGCAGATGAAGAATAAAAGATTAATTGACAATTTAAAATCAGAAATAAATAATTTGTTAATCTTGTTTTACGAAAAAAAGATTGTCTAGCGCCTAAGCCTTTCCCTATATTTTCACACCCTCATATCTAATTGTATTTAATTTCTAAGTTTTTTCAATGGACCATATTATGATATGTCTATAATTATAAATTAACTGTTTACAAAAGAAGTCGCTGTCACGTGCATATCACAGAAGTTAAAAGTCTCAGGACTATAACCTATGATCGATAGTCCGGAACAACACGTGTCTTGTAGTTGGGAATCGGAATTAAGTATCAGGCACGGTGCCTTCACTTTTTTTCTTTTAACAAAAACAGACAATTGTATCTTGTCAATTTCGTTAATGTAGTCTGCGATATTATGACGACTGTCGAAATGGCATAAATCTTGTAGCCACTGTTTTAATTCTATTCTAACGCCACCTGCGGGGGAAAATATGATCGAATCGTATCTTAATTGCGGCACTTGGGACATACATACGCATCATGTCAGCATTTGTACCAACACATACAACACAAAGAGCCAGTTGTAAGTATGCAACTTATCTTGTATTAGATTAACACACTTTGTATTTTCATAATCATAAACTTAAAGGAATCTAAGAATTTCTAATAGGGTAACCACTCTCAGTAGTGAGTGGTAAATCTCTGTGCCTGTTAATACGCTCGAAACTGCCCTATAAAACAATTGGCATCACCGGGTATGTTAGCAGGATACAGCTCTTTTTAAACAACTGGGTGGAACCTACGTAGAATGCCAGTTGTCGCTTCATCTCGTACGCTTTGGACCGAGTCTTGAAAAATGGGATCAGGCATTACCTGACCGTATGTCTGTTGAGGTAAACTCTCAGATTATGTAACATGTTTTACTTATCTGGGCGTACGCCCAATTACACCACTCAATCTACAATTGATATTGCATTCTTCATGAGCGATGGTTTTATTTATGTTAATACAGCTCGATTCAAATTTACATTTTTCAGTTTATTTTATTGGATAATTGTATTGGATAAAACCTTAAATCGATCATATTTTAAACATAATTGTATAGACTAACACCAACACTTGCCGTCGGTTTAATACTGTTTTTTTTACATTTGACTGAATTTGACAACTATTTTGATATTTTTAGAGATCTGATAATTTTCAGTTTTTCAAAGTGATTTCGACAATTTTTTGGATAATTTTATTTGATGTTACTTTAAATCGGTCATTGTTTCAAGGTCATTTTGTGATGCCCACTAACAGTTGGATCTGATAAAATCGGTCATTTTAAAAGATACTTTTGTGGTGTGTACTTTCAGTTGAATCAGCTATAAACCACAGCTTGATTCAAATTTACACTTTTACAGTTCATTTAACTTGTTTTGTTTAATTGTATTGGATAAAACCTTAAATTGATCATATTCTAAAAATAATTGTATAGACTAACACCAAAACCTGTTGTCTTGTGATATGGTAGTTTCATGAACCTGTTCTTTTTTGCATACTAGTATTGTTTTGGTTATTTTTGTTGGGTAGATCATCATACTGCTTCCATAGGTCATACTCTTCTTCGTTGGTATACATGTGCTGAGTTGTTGAAGATACCTCCCTCTTTGATGTAAGTTTGTGGTGTCTAATCGTAGATGATGGTTGGTAGGTAAAACTGATCTCCCCAGTTTCTCAGCAGTTTGAGCATCCTCTAAATGCTGCCTGACTTGACACATGTAACAGCTTGTCAAATGCTGGTATATCACACTGGTATTGTTATAGTGCCACTTGTCCCCAAGGGTGACTGGGGAATATAAATATGGTCACTTGGTCTTCTCCCGACCGGCAGCTTGCCGAAGTGGGGCGTCCGTTTGGCTGTGTGGGATGTATCAGGTTCGCAGTCACGTTCAGAATCCGATGCCTCGTGTAAGGAGAGTGCCACGCTGTTTGCAACAACTCTTTGAGGGGTCCGTAGGTGGCCTATTGCAAGGCAAAATGTCCGTCCCTATCCAATATACCCTCATTTTCTAGTGGCAGTCCAAATTTCCCCGACCATCATCCTAGATGGCATCTATTACAACAACCTACCTATTGTATTTATTGTTAACTTGTTCTCGTCCTGAATATGCATGAAATATTTGCCACTGGACGTTAAGCAACCAACAATCAATCAATCAATAATAGTGCCACTTTAACATTGCATGATACTGCTTTGTAGGTGTTTAATAGTTTACATTCGGATAATGGCAATAGTTCATCAACAGTTAATTCTAAATACGGATCAAGATGTTTTGGTTCCAGGAATAATACCAACAAGCAAATGTGTTTAACATTTACAGGCAATTTAACTATGTCAAAATTAGTGGCCACTTTGACTTTTGCGTAGCCATTTCTTTCATTCGTGTAATAAAACCATTGGAACAGTTAACGATTCCTCCTTGTTTCCAAAGACGCCACCTTCATTTCACCAAGATTGATATATGGATCCATCTGTAAAATCTGTAAAAGTATAAACAATTCTAAATAATAGGGATGTTCTGGTAACTAACAGAAAAACCTTGCCGTTTTCGGCACAACTTTTATAATCTTTTGGCCCTCGATGCTGTTCAACTTTGTACTTGTTTCGGCTTTGAAACTTTTGTATCTGGGCGTCACTTGTAAGTCTTGTGTGAACAAAATGCACTTCTGGCGTATTACAATGTTGAATTTGTTGGCTGTTGTTCGTGTGATTCTTTGTTAATTGTGTTCTCAAATTTATTTGTATTGTAGTCCTGTGGTGTTGTGTTGTCATTTTGATGTCATATTTCACATGGTCATAAAAGTTCGAGGTTTGGCATGCCACAAAATCAGGTTCAACCCACCATTATTTCCTTTAAAAATGTCTTGTACCAACCAAGTCAGGAATATTGGAAGACAGATTGACTATTCCCCGACTTTCGCATTACATTGTAAAGATGTGACAATTATTTTTATAGGGAATTATGTCAGATTTTGTTTTAGATAGGCTACATCAGAAACTCGACGTCAGATTTATTGCTACGTTCCATATATTAACCTAAAATTGACCTGATACATTAAGAACAAGTTTGATTTTTTTAATATATTTCTTAATATTTACTAATTTTGCTGATGGTTAGTTTTTAGAAAAAGATGACACTCCTTTTTCACCTTAGTCAGTCGCTTGTTTGAAACTATACTTAATTCTTTTTTCATGTAAGATAATGTATTATGGTTAGTTGGTTCTTACTACCAAAGATGGTAATAGTATGTGCTCTGTATAAAAAATACTGTCAAAAATGTCCCATATTGAATATCTGGAGCATTTCCTTAATTCTGTCTCAATATTTTTCTTACAAATGATCAGTCATGGCTACTGTTAAACAAGATTCTTCACCAAAACGTCCACCTAATTTTAGAATAGAAATTCCTGGTGATGAAAGAGTAGAATTTTGGAAAAACTTAAAAAAGTAAAGGTTATTTGACTTCAACTTTGAATAAGCCGGTTAACAATAGTTTAATTATAGAGGAACTTTTAGACTTTTGGATTAAAAAACAACTTGGATGTGACAATTCGAAAGAACTTCATCCTTTTCCATCCACCTATTACCAAAAAAAGACGCTTGTTCTACAGAAAAATCTTTGGACACATATGGAGAACTCTTTGAGGCACATACCAGTATTTGTAATGGAAAGCTTACAGTATTGAAATGAACTATGAAAGGACATGTAGCATCTGTCAGACTGATGTGCACCAAGGGAAAGTTACATTCTTATTGATGGACTGTGAACATATTACCAAGTCACAGGATAAAGTTACCCAACGACATGAAAGACTTGGAACACAAATAATTTATGAAAGAGGGACGAAAGATACCAAAATGACAGTCAATCATAAATCTAAAACAAACTGACATCGCCAAGGCTAAAAATGAAAAAGACAAACAGAAAAACAATAGTACACACGACACAACATAGAAAACTAAAGAATAAACAACACGAACCCCACCAAAAACTAGGGGTGATCTCAGGTGCTCCGGAGAGTAAGCAGATTGTGTGATTACAAATCCGGTAAATAGTCCAATTCGGTAGGACTGAAAATTTGGAGAATAAAATCGGAAGGACTGACAATTTGGAGAATAAACATGTATCCATAAAAATTCATGCACATGATAGAAATTTGGCTGTAAATAAGTTTGTGAGGGACACTCAATTTACTGTCAATCAGAATGACTTATGGCATGCTATCAAGGCTGTAAAAAGGGCTGTCACCAAGATTTCCAAAGG
The DNA here is from genome assembly GCF_965363235.1 of Mytilus galloprovincialis. Lineage (NCBI taxonomy): Eukaryota > Metazoa > Mollusca > Bivalvia > Mytilida > Mytilidae > Mytilus > Mytilus galloprovincialis. The sequence goes on along the minus strand of NC_134848.1, from coordinate 24,766,283 downwards.
TACCAAACGTTCAGAGGGTATAAGTTGGAGTGTACAGCTAAGAGATAAAGTTGAACCCATAGCAGCACACATTAACTGGGCTGTCCTTACTTTTTTGTAACTGTGAGTAAAATTCTTTAAACTGGAGGAAAGTTTGGATAACTGTCAATTATTGGCTTAATTGCAGCTCCAAAACTACCATGTGAAGCAGATACCATTACAGCAATTTTGAACTCGCCAGAAAAATCATTGCATTCAGTAAATGGTATTGTCTCAAAGGTATGTTATAGATCTAAAATGTATGTAGTTGGCTTAATATGAAAGAAAAGATTTTTAACACTTGATAATGATGATTTTTTTGTAAAAACAGAAGATACTGACACAGCAAAACAGCTGCATTAATAAAATAATTACAAAGTAACAAATGACAGCAAGACCAAATAAACCAAGAAGAGACAGACACAAACAAGGAAACCTTCAGGAAAGCAATACTTTAAATTAAAGCTTGTGAATTGAAATTTAAGAAGAAGATATTTCCATTCTGTTAAATGTCAGATTTTGTTGATCATTGCCAGGGGAGTTACCAACAAATAATATCTTGGTATTAACAAAAAAAAAAGAAATATCACTTAAAGACAGTACAGGAAAGGCGACAGTTGCAGTGTGGGATTCTATGGTAGATACCATACAGAAAGGCAAAGTAATCAACATCAGTAAATGTAGAGTACGACTTTTTAATGCAGAGAAAAAACTATCAACAACGAAGGCTAGTGATTTAGAGGTTTGTACATGCATATGTTTAACTATAGAAAGTTAAGTGCAACTGCTTTATATAATAACTATTAGTGACAAAAGGTTTTTATCGCATTTTGTATAGTTTTCATAAAAGTAATTTTGAATTATTGATGGGGTAGTTTCTGTTTTCACTAAAGCAATTTTATTTTCATCTGGTTTATTTAAATTAACACCAACTAACTCACAAAGTGGCAATATCATCTCTGCAAGACTTTTGAGATTTGTGAGGAGGGCAACAGTTTTTTCAACATCTACTTCTGTAGATAATTCACTCTCTGCTAAACTTTCCAACTGAATATTTGGTTCTTGAATATCTGATTGTTCCTTTTGTGTTGTACTAGTAATTTGGCCTTTTTAACTTTTTTGAATTCGATCGTCACTGATGAGTCTTTTGTAGACGAAACGCACGTCAAGCGTATACACGAAGTTTAGTCCTTGTATCTATGATGAGTTTATTTACAACCACTCGGGCGAATCAAGTACAATAATTACAATTATTTGTTAACAGGTAAATGGAGAAGGTGACGAACTACGTTTTTAAATTGTAGTTCCCGGGGATGTGTGTGATGATTCCCAAATACATCCTTGAAAAAATATGAGTACCTTTGGCACAAGTGAACAATGTTTTACAGGACAATAGCAGTTTTGCGAAAGAGTTGGTAGCAACCTATCATATGCTGTTACACACAGACATTAGTAGTGGGCTACATTTATTGTATTTGAAAGACATTAAATACCTAATTTGCATAAAATTAATTGCCAAAAAAGTGCCAAAGTTTTCCCTTCAGTTGTAGACGCTTGTACCTCTAACAATGTCTAACATGTGAAATGACAAACATCTACCACTTGATGAATATATCTCTTAATAGAATGAAATATTTACTCTTTTTCAGGGTTGTGAAAACAGGATACTTTTTGCCCAGAATGTTAGATCAACAGTAACATGTACTGAATGTGACAAACCCAGATGTGTCTATTCCAAGTTAAAGTTGACCCCCAGAGATGTAAGAGCATTAAAGCATACAATTGATAAATATTACTACACTTGTGGAGCAATTTTACCACCTGAAGGTAAATATATTTGATATTCATGTTCAATGATCTGAAAGCGATCTAATTTTGAACATTGGATACTTGAATCAAAATTATGTGATCAGTACCAAAACACCATGAACACAGACCAAACAGCAAACAGGGTATATCCACAGATCTGCTCAGGACGAGTGAGCCATATCTGCCACTAAATGTTTGAATTACTCTGAAGACACACATGAGAGAATACATTCTGATGATAAACCAAAACAAATTTAATGAATATATGTCACACTATGTTAATGTTTTAATCAAATTCAATATTGCCAGATTCATACACCTTTTTGAATAACTTATGGGGTGAACTTTTTATAAATCCCAAGGTACATGTACATTTTGTTTTATTTATTTATATGATGAATGTAGTTTTGTACAGTGTGAAAATATGCCTGGATCAGATCCTTGTCTTACTTGTTCTATATCACGAAGGGAAGGCTGGGATCAAGTTTTGGAGTAGTTGCAGAAAGCGTTTAGGAATTTAAGGACCACAAAATTACCAAAAACAAGCCTTTTTCTTGTTTCCAGACAATAACTTGGGTTTAAAGGTATATGCTTCTGAAACTGTAATTAAAGATACCATACCAAAAGGGAAGGTTGAGATTGTATTTTGGGGCAATTGCTCTTAAGGTTCAGGAATTAGGGGCCAAAAAATAAGAATTTCTGTGTCTTCTTCAATTAATATAAAGTCCTTTAAAGTAAGTTGCATAGTTTACCTGCAAATTAAAATCAATCTGATAGACCCTTCATTCTTAGTGATAGTTTTTATAAACATATTATTGTATCTATCTATATCAAAGTGTTTATAAAAAAAACAGTAACAGACCTATAATATATTCAAGTATTTGTTATATTAAAGGCAAATCATATTAGAATTATTCTTTTTAAATTACCTGGGTTAGATTTAAGCAATGACTAGACCTAATTCTTCTGCTCCTTCCCAACACTGGTAAAGTATTCCTTTTTTTGATGTTATTCGAGAAAAATGAGCTATCAAAGCCTTTGCAAGGGATAATCGGGATGTTGGAGATAACCTTGATGTTATTCCCGACTCTTCCATTGCTGTTTTAACACTTCATCATCTGTATTCAACTGATAAACTGGTTCTTTTTGGATCTGAAGAAAAAATTGATAAATATATTATTCACATATTAAAGACATTTGTAAGATATATATTAAAGTAGCCAAAAATAAAAACTCATAAAATCTACCAGGTTTGAATATTTTTGTTAAAAGTTTATAAAGGAAAGTTGAGGGGATTTGAAATTTATATATCCCTTACTTTGAATATGATAAGAAGGTTCAATACCTCAAAAGAAAGATTGGGATTTTAGTAATATCTCCCTTTCCAAATTGAGGCAAGGGAACCTTTCTTTCAACTCTTACCATTGTATGTTGTAGTCAGGATCTGATGTTGAAAATGATTGTTTTTGGGAAAATAATCTGTTGTTTGCAATTTACCAAATAATTTAATTTTTCAATTCTAATTGTGTACATTACAAGAGTAATAAAAATGACATAAATGGCTCTTCTTTAAGGGTAACTGGGGTATAGAAATATGGTCACTTGGTCTTCTTCCGACCGGCAGTAAAATGCTTGCCGAAGTGGGGTGTCCTTTGGCTGTGCGGGATGTATCAAGTTCGCAGTCACGTCCGGTCAGAAGGGGGACGTTAAATCCGATGCCTCGTGTAATGAGAGAGCCACGCTTTTTGCACGTTAAGAACCCTTGCAACATCTCTTTGAGGGGTCCGTATGTGGCCTGTTGCAAGGCAAAATTACTGTCCCTATTCAATATACCCTCCTTTTCCGGTGGTCTATACTGATGGATCAAAAGATGGTGACAGAGTTGCATCTGCTGCTGTCTTTTAGGGAGAGAGCTGCAACCCTCCGCTTGCCATCTTTACTGCAGTCTTTAGGGACAGAGCTGCAACCCTCCGCTTGCCATCTTTACTGCAGAAGCAATAATTTTGGCTTTGAAATTTATTGCTTCTTCAGGTAAATCCAAATTTATTATATGTTCGGATTCACTTTCATGCTTACAAGCTATACGAAATACTAAAATTACAAACCCAACAAAATTCAAAATTTTATATGTAATGAGGAATTTAAAAATTCTTCTTAAAGAAATAATATGTCTATGGGTTCCGAGTCATGTTGGAATCCTTGGAAACACAGCTGTAGACCTTGAGGCAAAGAATGCCCTGGGCGACCCTATTTCTAACTGTGATATACCATATACTGATTTTAAATCTAATATTAGAGATTATTAAATGATATGAGCAAATAAGCCCTAATACGGATAAATCAGCACGTGCAATACTAAAAACGTTCCACTGTCGATATAAATCAAGATTTAATATTGCTTTTCGAACAGGGCCAATACGGAAAAAAACAGGGGCAATACAGAAAAAAGCGGAAAAAAGCCGGCTAATGTTTACTTCCGGTTTTCAATTTTCTTACGTCATTACTTAACTTTGGAAGTATCGTTATGCATAAAAACATTTGTATAATATTTTTTAAATTAAAGTCATAAAATAAACAGGTTAAATGATGTGCAATGTTTTGTAACGTCTTAAAGTTTTAAAACGGAACAAACAGGGCCAATACAGAAAAAAGCGGGGAAAAAAGCTGTATTGGCCCATGGGCTTATACGGGACGTTCACTTCCGGTTTTTAATTCTCTTATAATCATTTAATAAAAGTGTTATGAACTGGCTGTTACTGTATTGGCCCTCGAGGCCAATACAGCAAACCTTGAATCTATACCAGTGCCAATACAGAAACAGCCCTACGGGTCTCGAGGCCAATACAGCAAACCTTGAATCTATACCAGTGCCAATACAGAAACAGCCAGTAAATAACACTATAATATGTTTTTAATATATTGAAAAATAAATGGAGTAAAAAGGATGATAATAAAAGAGGGACGAAAGATACCAAAGGGACAGTCAAACTCGTAAATCTAAAACAAACTGACAACGCCATGGCTAAAAATGAAAAAGACAAACAGAAAAACAATAGTACATTGTACACATGACACAACATAGAAAACTAAAGAATAAACAACACGAACCCCACCAAAAACTAGGGGTGATCTCAGGTGCTCCGGAAGGGTAAGCAGATCCTGCTCCACATGCGGCGTTGCTTATGTGATTACAAATCCGGTAAATAGTCTAATTCGGTAGGTCAAATTCATGAAAGGGAAGGGGATTGTAGTTACGACGTAAGGAACATATCCGATATCATTTGTCAAACGGTTATTCCATAACGGTCAACTAACTCGTGATGGCGTCCGTAAAATTTACGAAGGGATGATTTCAACTTCACCATTTGGAACTCTTGGTTTAATAGCTTCCTTGTGAGCAGTAACCCTCTATCAAGAAAATCATGATAGGAAATGCAAGCACGGGAATATCGTATCAATTGGGAGATATGTACCCCGTATGCAGGTGCTGCTGGAATGTTGCTACTTAGAAATGGAAAGTTCACAATTGGAAAGCTGAAATCATCTCTTATGTAGACGAAACGCGCGTCTGGCGTATAAAATTATAATCCTGGTACTGTTGATAACTATTTACACCACTGGGTCGATGCCACTGCTGGTGGACGTTTCGTCCCCGAGGGTATCACCAGCCCAGTAGTCAGCACTTAGGTGTTGACATGAATATCAATTATGTGGTCATTTTTTTATAAATTTTTCTGTTTACAAAACTTTGAATTTTTTGAAAAACTAGGGATTTTCTTACCCCAGGAGTAGATTACCTTAGCCGTATTTGGCACAACTTTTGGGAATTTTGGATCCTCAATGCTTTTTAACTTTGTATTTATTTGGCTTTTTAACTATTTCGATCTGAGCGTCACTGATGAGTCTTATGTAGACGAAACGCGCGTCTGGCGTATAAAATTATAATCCTGGTACTGTTGATAACTATTATTCTGAACTTACTATGTTGGATTGCATTTCCCTCGAACACTCATGAATCAAGGTGGCAGTGACGATGAAAATTTTTACCTCAACCCAACATTTCTGTCATTTAATAACATTTCAGACAAATCCGTTTTAAGTGACACTTTCCTTAGCAAAAATTGTTTGGGCGAAACATATACACCAATTTCAAGGTCTGATTCTGACTCTAGTTTTGCAGAAAAATATTAAATGGTACAAACTCCCGAAACACCTGAAATAGACCCAATTCAGCCATACTTCACAAAAACTGTATTAATACCTGCTGATATTGATGAACAATTAGTTTCCGCTAGACAAAATATAAAATTCAAGTCCGAAAGTTTGAAGAAAATATCATTTAGCACAAGTACCCCCTCAATCATAAATTCAAGTTCAAAATACAGGAGCATTGCAGTAATGGAAAAATTGGGTACATGCCGAAAATTTACGGGTTATCCTAAAGACAATGGAACAAAATTTCTACGAGAATCTTGAGTCATTCTGTAAGCTTCACGAACTAGACATTTTAAATGAAAAGACAGTTGCTGCTTTTCATCTTCATTTAGAGGGACCTGCCCTCACTTGGTTTAACGGTCTTAGCCCGGATCTTTCATGGACCACTGTAAAGAGACTATTTACTGACAAATATGTTCAGATTGGTTGGCAGCATCCTTCGGTAGTTATAGAAAGTGAAACTTTTCACAATATGCAATTGGGTCCAACACAGGAAATTGAAGATTTTTCTTGTTAAGTTCAAGAAAAGGGGCAAATATTAGCTAAACCTGAACATGAAATTATGTTTCGTTTCATCAATGGTCTACCTGAGAAACTAGCGTTTTATGTTAGGACTAGTCATCCAAAAAATCAATCAGAAGCGTTATCATTTGCCAAAGCAGGCGAGGCATATAAATATCGAATTCACGAACAATGCGCCGCTGTCGGAAAAGGTCCCGATGATATATCGGAGATGAAATCGCAAATTTCTGAGTTAACTAACATGATGAAGAGACTGACCCCTGATAAGACATTTCAACAAACATCAGGTTGTTTTAATTGTAGTTGTACCGAACACGCTAAAAGGTATTGCAATTGGAATGGAAGTGGAACGATATCGGCTGACATTTCTTGTCAGCTATGTAATCAGTCAGGACATGGTGCAGGTCAATGCCTAACATTCAAAGCAAAAACTGATAACTATTATAGGAATCGTGTTGTTTGTCAGATATGTTCTAAACCAAACCATACAGCATCTGAATGCTATCACAATCAATTCGCTCAACAGGGAAACCAGAATTTCCTGGGGGACACCAGGCACGGCCCCTCAGAAAGGTAAATGGTGCCGAATATCGAGAGCCTGCTCCTTTTCGTCATTCAGGGATTGTAAATACTTTGACTAATACTAATAATGTACCTAGCTTTAGTGGTTATAGTGACAATGATACATCCGAGTTTTACTCTGACAACGAAAATTTTTCGATTGCACGAACAGACTCTAAGTTTATCTATTTACATGTTAAATTTCATTCTGTACAAGTTGCAGCACTCCTTGATTCGGGAAGTTCAATCAATATTATGTCCACAAGTTTATACAATTCTATTCCACAAGCGTGTAAATCGATGATTGATGTAAATAATGGTGACAATATAAAGTTAGCTAATGACCAAAATGTGCAGGTAAAAGGTACTGCTACAGTGAAAATGTACTATAAGGGTGATAAACATTGTTTACAAGTGTATATACTGGAGCAAACGTCCCATCCATTTATTTTGGGTACATCGTATTTAAAAGACTATAAAATTACTATTGATTTTGGAGAGTCCGAAGTTGTTCAAAAACATGCAAACATAAGGTGTCGAAAACGCATTACACTAGATCCACACAGCGAAATTATAATATGGGGTAGACTACCGAGAAATATTCACTTCGGTTATCAAGGAATGTGTGAAGGTAGTACTCAGATATTATCACATGGTTTAATTGCTAGTAAAGCCGTAGTTACTGTATCACAAGACAGAACCGTACCCGTTAAAATTTTGAATTGATTATTCAATATTATAATAATTTAATTAATTCTATTTGCAATGTTTTTCCTTCTTTAAGGATAATAGTTTCATAAATTTTGACAAGACTTAAAGATTTTGATGACACAAAACAAACGTATGCAACTAGTCTCATATGCTGAGGTCGTGGGTCAAAGTCACAAAGTTTTACTGCTTTTTGTTTATTTGATGAATATAGTGCATCACTAATTGTTGATGGATTTTTTTTAGTTTTTTTCCCCTGATTCCACTCACAAGTCTTTGCTGTGCAAGCAAGGGGATCATACTCATTTTCTTTAACATGTTTATTCATGAATAAAAGTACAGCTGCAACATGGTTGCAACGCCCTAATGCTGAGACTGGACAAGTGCAGTTTGCATCAAGAACAGCACCACTGACATTTGACAGAGTCACATGTACAGTCCTCTGTTAAATTTTCAACTTTAGCCTTCAAATAGTAATAGCATGTGCCTCTTTTGACTGTGTTCATGACATTGGTGACACTGCCATTCTTGACATACTGCTTCCATTTGGTTAAAGGTTTTGATTTCATATGTGACAAATCAGTGTCCTCTTTTTCTCCATCTTCGTTCAACAGGACACCACTTTCTAGTAGGTAATGATATATATGCCCATAGTTGAAATTATGTGGAATTGGGTTATTAGGAAATTGTTTCCAGCTTAAAACGGGGGGTAGTGCTGGGTTCTTTTTTTTCTTATTATTTCTTTACTTATTACATAGTATATCGCGTATTTTCGTTTCTGTACGGTAAGGTATACTCCATAGTCGAAAAACTGAATAAAATTTAAACTATTATTGAAATTTGATAAATGATTAAACTTGAATACACAGTTGATAAAGATAGGCGCAGAAATCGCAGATGCAACCAGAACGATATCTCTCATTATATAACAGAATAATTTTATACAATATACAATGTATATTCACTTTTACTACCAATAATTTAACAGAAGCTTTATTATAACTATTGGCATAATCTCACCAAATAAAAAGTTGTTTCTTGAGTGCGCACATACTTTTTCAATCTAAAATATACTTCAAATTTGATGAAAAAACAAGGGAAATCACGAAATTTAACAAAATATGCTAATTAAGTCATGATTTGTTGCCATGGTAACTTCGTCTATGTCAAATTTGTTTTGTTTATCTTAGTACCTTATTACGTAGTCAAGTTTTCAGTAGTTTAAGAATATGTATGATAACTTTTAAATTTGCAGTATTTTTTTGGGCCAAATAAGGGCCTTATTGCCCCTACTCCTTTCCAATTGCACAGTACTAATCTTCAATTGCACAGTATTGTGCAATAGCAAGTATTTTCAATTGCACAGTATTGCGCAATAGCAAGAAATATCTAATTGCACAATATTGTGCAATAACAAGAATTTCAATTGGAGTTATCATTCTTTGTCCAGAATACGTAGTTGAATCAACTAAAATCATTGTTTTATACAATATACAATGTATATTCACTTTTACTACCAACTGATAAATTAAGACAATCTTTACCATTCAGTGATAACAAGCACATTTTCACATTTTAATATTTTATGATGTATTTAAATGAGTAATTATTGTTGCAAACTCCTTTAGAAATTTGAATTGTGATTAGTTTTGGAATAAATGATAGGGGGATGTGAAAAAAAAATTGAGGGGGGGATTCAATTTTTCTCATAAATAAAAAGAAATTTCTTCAACCATTTTTTTGAGAGGATTAATATTCAACAGCATAGTGAATTGCTCAAAGGCAAAACAAATATTTTAAGTTCTTTAGACCACATTCATTCTGTGTCAGAAACTTATGCTGTGTCAACTATTTAATCACAATCCAAATTTAGAGCTGTATCCAGCTTGAATGTTGTGTCCATAAAATGTTGAAAAATTATTGACATATACACATGGGAAAAAGTATTGCAACACCAAATTGAAATCGAAATTAAAAAAACACTTTTTTAGTATTTTACGTCAGTTCCAGCTTGTCCCTAGTTCGGATAGCAGTAAAGTCAACTTGTCTCATAACTTTCACTTTTGCCGAGTTGACGCACCTTTCTCTTATTTAAAGTTAAAATGTATTATTAGACTTTATTCTCAAGACTTAGAATCTTTAGAAGACAAGAACGCTAGTAAATTATACCTCCGTTTACAACTAGAAACTGGAACAAATATATATGAACTGCATAAATAGATATAATGCAATATACAGGAACTTAAACGGCTGTACCTTGAAATTTTGTAAACAGTTTTTTTATAAATATAACCATATCAATGATAATTAATATCAGCTGACTACATGGGCGGTGATACCCTCGGGAAAATAAATAACTAACTGTAAAGTTCTGCTTTGAGGCATTATTTCGTGGTAAGCCTGGTCACTCATTTTAAACTTCTAAAAAGAATAATTCTGCCTTCATTTTCGCCAGATACATGCTTCTATAGGTTGACCATCTTCATTCGCTAGATGTGACTGTTTTTGTTCCCCTGATACAGTGATTAGTTTCAAACTAGAAGGTTTCAGTCCAAAAGATTCGAAAAACCATGAAGCCTTGTCGACTTTGTTAGTGAAAATCAAGATTTATTCAATTTTAATCAGCCTATTGTTTATTCGAATTAGCTAGCGCAACGGGTATTGTGAGATAAAAGGTCTATGACATCGTCTTTTTGGTCCCTATATTAAAACTATCACGTTCGATTATGCGTAATTAGCAGATTCCAACATGGCGTTCCGCATCAAAGGACTTTTTGTCGGTGCGATAGAAAATAGTGAAATTACCACTAGCATAACAATGCCATTCAGACATCTAAGGATACATTGTATGCATCTATACTAGAAACACTCACTAACAAAATAAGTGACATTGGCTGGCAGCTAAATCAGACATATTCTGGAAATATGGAAATAATTGGTACCGAAACAGCACTGAGTTCTGAAAGCAAAGACATAAATGAAAATTTCACACATAAACTGAAAGTCTACACAGCTTCTCTGAAACCAAGAGCAGACAACCAGCCATATAAAAAGAGAACAGAAAACCAATGTTACCAAAAGAAAACGTGGACAACGCCAAAACCAAAAGCTGACAAACATGTTCTAAGTGAACTACAAGATCTTGTGGCAAAACTAAACAATTGAATACTTTCGCCACTATAGACATTCAAACAAATGGAACTTAATTTTGTGAAAAACGCCACTTAGTTGAGGATTTATAAACAGTTCAATCACTTGAATACTAATAGCATATTCATCTTGTAAGTTTCATACTTTATTATAGTGTCATATATAGTCTTGGTAGACTTGAATAAGAATAAAAATAAATATATATATGTAATTTATATTTTTAGTTATATTTAAAATTAAAACACGTCTGACTACATTTAAAAAAACTGTTACATTAATTTAGCATACAATCTAAGTCAGAATATATATTAAAAAAAATAAAGTGCTCAATATACAGAGTCAAATAAAGAAATTATGATGTTTGGATTATTGATGATTTTACACGGCAAATCAATAAAATTGCAAATCCTGAAATGGTAATTTTATTGATTTTCCATTGGACGTCAACGGTTAAGACTTCACAATTATCTTTACACAATCATTCTAACAGATGTATTATAGAAGAAACGCAACTCACTTAGCTAATAAAACTATTGATAGAATTAAATTCATAATTAATAGAGGAAAACAAGATAATCTAAAACCAAATGATCCCTGAATAATCAAGACACCTAGATATATCGTTACATGATACACTGTATGCCATTCAAACATTATCACGCCTTCGCAGTGATGTTAAGGTTGATCGCCAGACAAAATGAGCCAAAAATGCCGTTTTTTCAGTGTCTGGCTTAATAAGAGGAAAATGGCATCGGTTCAACAACATACTTGCATTTAAGTATTCTGGATGTGTTTTTCTTTAAAAAAAAATATACAAACTATATTTAGACCATAAATATTGGTCACGTGATGTCTCTAAATTGAAAGTAGACACACTGCTGGAAAAAAAACGGGACAGAACAAGGACATACTGTTGATAAAATTTTATAAACAAGGTATCTATGACTTGGAAATCATCTATTTTATTAAAAATACATGGCAAAGTTTTATATTACAGATCTTTTAAGTGAAAAGATGAGCCGAAATGGCAACAAGCTAAAAAAAGACGGATTTTCTCACTTTCGTTTCAGTTTCTAGCTTGCCGAAGTGGGGCGTCCGTTTGGCTGTGCGGGATGTATCAAGTTCGCAGTCACGTCCGGTCAGAAGGGGGACGTTAAATCCGATGCCTCGTGTAAGGAGAGTGCCACGCTCTTTGCACGTTAAGAACCCTTGCGACAACTCTTTGAGGGGTCCGTAGGTGGCCTGTTGCAAGGCAAAATTTCTGTCCCTATCCAATATACCCTCATTTTCCAGTGGCAGTCCAAATTTCCAGACCATCATTCTAGATGACCTCTATTACAACAACCTACCTATTGTATTTATTGTTAACTTGTTCTCGTCCTGAATATGCATGAAATATTTGCCACTGGACGTTAAGCAACCAACAATCAATCAATCAATCAACAATCAATCATTCATTTATTTGTACATTAATTAGGCCACTAGTTTTCTACTTTGAAATGTTTCGCATAAATTTGTAATTGTGGGGCCTTTTATAATGAACTATGCTGGGCGTTGCTCATTGTTGAAGGCTGCCAGTAGTTGTTAATTTCTGTGATCAAGATCAATCTTTATAAATTAATGTTCTAAGAATTGATTATACCTTTTGAGTGACATTGATATCTTAGGATGTGCCATATTGAGCTTTAACACCTGTGATGGTTTCATCGACCAAACATGAATCCCATCTTCACTTGTAGACTACAAAAAAATGTAAAGTATAAATTGTATAAAATCAAATTTCAGAGTACAAAGAATTATGAATGATTTTCATGTTTAACAAAATTGCAATAAAATGATGTTAGTATAATCAAGCTTTATGTAGACTGCTTGACACTGATACATTAATAAAGGGCCTATTTGGCCTCAAATATCTGGATACTTTTTTTATCACTTAAGTGTCTATTTCAGTGGATTCAATTAGTTTAAGTGATAGATACAAGAGCCACATTCACGAGGGAAATCCGCGTAGAACTGTTTCGTTACTTAAATTACTCTTACTTATGGATCTTGACGAATGAAGGACAGAAAGTCACAGGACAAAAAGTCACGGGACAAAAAGTCACAATTCATTTTTTCTGATAATTTTCTTTGAATAACAGCCACTAATTTTTACAAAAGTATTTTTGTATTTTTCTTGAACTATTGTATATAAACCAACTTTGTAAACAAAATTTATAAAAAAAAAAGTCAAAGATGTTCAATATTTGTTAAAAATTGGCACTTAAATGGCTTCATGGTGCCAAGAAATATATCTTTTGCATGATTAAAATTAAATAAATCTTGATTTTCAAGTATAATGAAACATTTCCTAAACTTAAATATGAATATATGTATTAAAAAGTAAATTTTTCAAGATATTTCTCTTTTATATTCAAACAATTGTCAACAAATTATTTGTGACTTTTTGTCCTGTGACTTTTTGTCCTACCAAATTTGTGACTTTATGTCCTGTGACTTTTTGTCCTGTGACTTTCTGTCCGTTTACCATCTTGACATACTATGAATGACAAAATTATTTAATTCAACAATAATAATTTTTCTGTTAGATCTGTTTTTTATGTTATACATTTGACGTGATACTGTACGTATGTACCCGTCATACTTTGAACCACACATTATTTATTTATTAATATTACATTTACTGTTGAGTCTGTTGTTTGTTATATCAACTTTACGTGACTATGCATGTAGGTATGTCTTCATACTTTGAACGACAAAATTATTTTTATGTCTACCTGAGCGAATTTCAAACGCGCAATTTTACACCAGCAATCTGTAATCTGTAATCGTAGTTCTGCCAATCAAGGCACACCTCCATTCACACAGAGGAAAATGTTATACACAATATCACAATACAACGCGCATCACTTTATATATAAAAATGTCCGTCACCTCAAGAATTTATGATACATACACAAATACAAGGGAAGGTGTAAAAGGCAATACAGAGATACAAGATACGAGATACAGCGATACGAGAAACGAGATACGAGATATGAGAAACAATTATAAGTAATATGAAAAAAATAAGTCAAGTGTGTTGAACTACACTAATTTCATTTAGACAAACTGTTAAAATTGTAAACTCTGGGAACTAATAGATAAATTTGTCAACATCAATTTAAAACACAAGCATTACAATAAATAAAAGCTTCTGAAGATTATACACTTTAATTTTATTTGAGGTTATTGGCCTGTGCCATAATTTGATACTACCATGGTCAAATATAAAAATTCTTTAGTGATTTATTTATTTAAAACAGATAAACATCTTGTTAATTATATAAATGTAGACTATTTCAACATAGATTTTTAAATTGATTTCTTAATCATTTGTTTATTGTCATCTTATTTAAAAATAATAAAGTCATATTAATATTCACTATAACAATTATGTTTTTGTGTACCTTATAATTTGTAAAAGACTTTCTGTTTTCTACTGGAGTTAAAATGACACACACAAATACTTCTGTGGAATTTTATCTCATTCATCTTTGTGAAATTATGCTTTAATGAGTTATCTGTTAACTTTTTTTTTTTTCACAATCATAAAAATTACCATGTAACAATTGGGTTAAAACTTATTTATAAGGGTCTGGAGTGTGGGGGTGGGGGTCTGTTATTCTGTAAACATTTAATTTTCACCCCTTTTTATACGACCGCAAAAAAATTGCGTTCTTATATTGCTATATATCACGTCGTCGTCGTCCGTAGACAGATTGGTTTCCGGACAATAACTTTAGTTTAAGTGAATGGATCTCTATGAAACTTAAACAAAAGGTTCAATACCACAAAAGGAAGGTTTGGATTGTTTTGGGGGGTAATGGTCTCAACCGTTCAGGAATTAGGGGCCAAAAAGGGGCCAAAACAAGCATTTTTCTAATTTCTGGACAATGACTTGTGAATAAAATTTTTGATTGCTATGAAATTGTACCACAAGGTTCAATACCACAAGGTTCAATACCACAAGTAGAAGGTTGAGATCGATTTTGGGGGTAATTGCCAAAACCGTTCAGGAATGAGGGGCCAAAAAGGGGCCCAAAACAAGCATTTTTCTAGTTTTCAGACTATAACATGTGTTAAAGTGTATGGATATCTCTTAAATTGTACCACATTTTACAAATATAAAATTTCTTAACAAATTTGGGGGGGGGGGGGGTAAAAAAAAATGGGGGGCCAAACTTTTTTTTCTTCCAGATTTACGAAATTACCAGTTTTTTTGGAAAAAAAATTGGGGGTAAAATATTTTTAGGGGTGGGGGGGCAATTTTTTTTTTTTTTTTTAAATTTAAGGATTATTCACAATTTATTTTGCTATTTCTTTGTCTATAGTCTAAAAACAGAGGATTGGACTTCTGCAGTCGTATCTAGCTGCGCTCGGCGAAAAAAAATAATCTATTTTTTGAAAGTGATTTTTTACGCATTATTCTCTTATTTTTTCCCATGTTTTTTTTAATCTTTAAAAAATAGTAAAAACATTCTTTAAAATGAATGAGAACAGCAAGGTTTTCTTTTGATTTTGTGTTGATGTGTATTCTGCATGATTTAAATGTTAAAGTTTCTTGAAGTAACATGTCCAAGTTTTCACCAGTTCTTTCCAGTGAATTTGACTACATGACGATAAATAACACATGCTATTAAACATATAATTTACAATGATAATTTTGATAATTTTCTTTAAATTTTAAGAAGGGGAAATTCTGTAAACATTTAACGTTTAGCGTTTTCTTTTATTAATTATTAATTATTCAATATTCATTATATTTTTATACCACACATTTCTCTAATCTTCATTTTGTTTGCCGTTATTCTCTAATCTTCATTTTTTGAAGAGCATTATTCTTTATTCATTTAACCCCATCCATATATTACAGCTATCTAGATGCACAATGATAAAACTTGGCTAACATGGGTATAAACATGTTAAACCCAGCCTTTTTTTAACCTGTCCTAAGTCCGGAACCTCTAGCCTTTGCAAGTCTTGCATGTTTTTTTTTAGTTTAGTTCATCTGTAATGTTTTTGTGTACATTTGGAGCTTGGTCAAACTCGCCTATGAGTACATGAGTTCCCGCTGTGTTGAATATTGTGGTCAGGTTGTTGTCTCTTTGACACATTCCCTGCTTCCATTCTTTTATTCTATTACAGAAAGCTCCAATTTTTTGGGGATAATTTCTCATAAAATATTATAAATTATGTTAAATCATCATTTTTTAATTTCTACTAATAATTTCATTGGTCCCAACCTGTGTGATGAAAACTTGTAGGAGTGTTTAGCCCTTTAATGATTGAACATTGCTGGTTGCGGGATCAGCAGAACAAGACTGACAATTTTAGAAAAATCTGACAAACCAGGTCTTTTTGAACTATTGACCCTGAAATATAACATTTTAGTTCATTTCTCAGTTTTGCATATCACGAAAACTATAAGAGCTTGAATAAAAGTAAATCATAAGAACAAGATAACCAAAGTCCAATAACTCTTCCATAAGACAATAAATTATAAAAACGAACGATACTTTAACTACATTCCGTCTGCCAAGGAAATTGGTCTCATTTGCACTACCACATCTTCTTACCATTATAATGTACATTGAGATTCCATCAATGACAAGTTATCGTCATAGGAATTCGGGAAGAAGAATACGAAGGACAAGAGAAAAATTTGATGCCCCTGTAACCTTTGACTATATGACTAATAAAAGTTTGGAAAAAACATTTTGTTTAATGTATAAATCTGATACAAAGTGAAGGATATTTGAAATTTGTAAAAACAGAATGTACTTGACATGTTCAGTCACATCAGTACCATTATCTGGTCAATAAAATAACATGTTTGCATCATTATCATATACATTGGTCATAATCTCAGTACTGCTTTTGTTGTTTAGGAAGTGATGTAATATTGCCTTCTTTTTCTATGCACTGTGTAATTAACAATTTAGTTAATAAACATGTTTATAATGAAATTCCTAGCTCATGTTTGATTAGAGTTTTGTGGCTTTCTTGTAGTAAGCTCCTGATATCAGTTGAAATAACAATACTTTGAGGCTCAAAAGATGGATCTTTGTGTAGTACACACCTTTTCTTAGTATGGTAATGAACAAATTCTTTCTTGAATGACATTTTTAACAACCCTGCTTCATTTACATACTGTCTGAATTCCTTCCTAGCAATAACTATATCTTGCGGTTCTTCCGGTACCTCCATTATGTTTTGTCTGAATTTCTTACCGCAACCATAACACACCATTATGCGTGTGTTCCTTAGAAAGCGAAAAATGTAATTGCTTTCTGCACTTTGATCTAATACAATACCATCTACTGTTGTCACTGTTGCTGTTGCATTAGATGTTTTGTGTCTTTTCCATGTAGACTTGTCAGTGGGCTTTTTCCCAGCAGTAGACGGTAGTGTGCTGTTGACTGCTGCTGTCAATGTGAAGTTATTTTTGTTCCTGTTGCGCCAGGTTATAAACAAGTTTAACACTCCAATGTCTTCAGCCCCAGCAACTGCATGTTGGCATATTTTGTACAGTTTGTACATGTAACAATCGCATGAAACTCGACCTGATTTTCTTGTGTATTCAACATAGTGGCTTGTTTTACTATTAGACATACTGGTCACACGTCGTGAGTCTTGCTGTCCAGGAACCTGACAAACTGCATGCTCAATTAATAGTATGTCACCTGCCTTTGACCACATATCTGTTAAAACTGATGCTGGAACATCAGAAAATGTACAGGACTCAGCTGGCTGACTAATACAAATGTTCTGATTTTTTTCTGCTACAACATTTACAATTTCTTTCTGCTGTACTTTACATCTGTTAACCTTTGCAATATGTCTTTTCCTCTGCTCAGATGTCCAGGTTGCCCATGTCTGCATTGGAACTTCCAGATGCTGATATTTCCCTTTGAATCGGTAATTTCCTTCCTGTACAATTGCCATTTTTAGTTGATTTTCCTGTGATTCAACATAATCTTTAGCCTCCGTGATAAATTTAGGCAGTGTAAGGTTCTTCCCACAGACTTTTTGCATAGCATTGTTGATGCTTTCATTGTCATTGGTTGTATACCACTCCAAGGATGAAAGGTCAGCCTCAGATCTAATAGTTTGTATCATTGTTTGTTTAAAGGTTTCTTCCTGGTATGTCTTAAACCATTTCAAGAAACCTGGACTCATATTTTCCCATTTGTAACTTTGATATCAAACTCAGCATGTGTCAGACTATCTACCAACCCCAGAATTTTAATTGATGCACTTTCACTTTTCCCAAATATGTCTGCCAGTATCAGTGACCTGTTGTGCAGAGATACACCCATGTTGATTAATTTGTTCTGAATATTTTTCCTCATGTGGTTGAAACACTTTAACTGTGTATGTCCTTCAAACGCCATTAATGCGGCATTTGTCAGTGCTATTTCTCCATCACTACCAATCGCTTTGATGCATTTCAGTTCTTTCTCTGCAGAAATCAGGGTGGAGAAGAAATTAAAGTATGTAGTAGTTTCCTTCTTCTTATGAACACATATTGGTCCTACAAATACTGGACTTCTGTTAATCATATGTTTACCTGGGGTAATGTCTTGCAAAAGTGGATGTTTGTATGTTGTTATTGTTACATCAAAATTGCCGAAATGAAATGTAGGGTCAATACCTACTATACTACATGGATGTGTTGTGCAAAATCTTTTTAAATCATGTAATTGCTGGTTAGAAGCTAACACAACTATGAAGTCTGGCCTGACATCAAATTTTCGTATGAAAGGCTGTTCTTGATTGTCATACATGTGAAGAACTTCTGTAGCCTCATCCATCTCCTCTTTATTTGTCCTTCTTATGTTTTTGACCTGTTGTTCATTCCTAGGATAGGAACTAGGTCCACAAGATTCTATACCACCGTTTTCATTAATGACGCCTTTCATGATTGATTTGGCTGATGTTTTTGACTTACTAAGTTCAATCATTCTATTCAGTGTGCTTGGAGCCACTCTACGGTAAGGTGCTGCATGCTTTGACTTAGCATTCCCATGAGGTTTGAGTACAACTGGTTCTATATCTCCAGAAAAATAGAACTGCAGAATGGCATGTGGATATCCATGAATCTCTATTATAAGCCGGCGGAAATTTGGTGTTTCTTTATGAAAGGAATATGTTCTCCAAAGCTCATAAGAAGATCTGTTTGTTACCTCGGTTGTTTTCATTAGTTGTAATTTGCCTGTATGGTCTACTCTGTATCTGCGTTTTGCCTTGTTTCTTATACGCCAGACACCATTTCCATCCGCTCGAATGTCGCGTGGGTCTTTTAAGTTCTCTCTGTTGATGATGAAAGCAGCTGGTTTTTGTACATACTGGGGAACAGATACACTGTGTGGATATTTTTCAGCATTAATAATAACCTCAAATATTTCCTCAACGTTCAAACCTCTATTTACAGTTGTAAAAGACTCAAACAGATCATTAAACAATTCACCTGGATAGCTTGTGAAATCTTGAACCTTTTTGGTTTTGGTGGTTTCAACTAATTTACAAACATTGTCTTCTGTTAATATCTCTTCAAGACTGGGTAATGACTCGTCACTGCTTGACAACATTGGTAGTTGTCTTTTTACACGTTTTCTATATGGTGGTCTGTAAATAGAGTCACTGGAATCGCTCTCTATGGTTATGGCATCCTTAAATGGAGACTTTTCAGGAGATGACCATATAGTTATTATTTCATCAATTTCTGTGTCAGGTGTATTCTCAGGTGTATTGTCAGGTGGTGATGAAGGTTCATCTGAAAGAGAGAGGAATGGAATTAATATGATACAATCATAAAATATTTCTTCAGATTTGTGTTAAAATTGTTGCTAATTAACATGATCTGAAAATGTGCTTTGCCGTGCACAGCTTAATACGCCCGCAGGGGTTGAACCCTGAACAGTTTGGGCATGAATGGACACAATATTCAAGCTTGATACAGGTCTGAATTTGAATTGTAAGGGACTGACCATTTAACTTGCGGGGGGGGGGGGGGGGCATGGTTTTTTCGTAAATAAATATTTTGATTCTGAATTTTGAGAAAATAAATAATTTGGCCAGCAAGGGGACAAAAAAATATTCTGACAGAGGATATTTAGCATAAAAAATAATGTCAAATTTGCAAAAAAATGATTTGTTGCGCTACTTCCCAAAAATAAATAATTTGTGTGCGAAGCGCGCAAAAAAAAATTCTGACCAGAAAAAAAAACCATGCCCCCCCTGCAAGTTAAATGGTCCGTCCCTAATTAGATATTTGACACATTTTAGGTTTCTGACATAGAGTAAAAGTAGTCAACAAACTTGAAATTGGTTAAAATATTTGAATTTATTTTTAATTGAAGATTTTTTCTGTTGCACAATACTTAGTAAATCTGTTTTCAGACTATATAATATACCAAGAATTAGCCAAAAAATGGAAAAAAGTTTAAAATTAAAAAAATAAAAATACACAATTGTAACAGGATGCTGTTACAAAGTCTCCCAAACAAAGCCCCTGTAATTATAAACCCTGTGGTACTACCCCTATATTTTTTCCCATTAAAACTGTCCGATCACGCTTATAAAGGATTTGATGACAATGAAAATTTGAAATGATTATGTTTTCTAATGAAAGTTTTGTGGGGATCTTGACTTTAAAAAAGGGGGGGGTGACCTCAGAGTCTCCTTATATTTCATTTGATTTGTTTTATTGTCCTATACAAGAATATATATATATGGTTTAGGGGTGGGGATCTCTACCATTTACAAGTTCTCAAACAGGAGGGGGTAAGGGTTACCCCCGGGGACTTCCCCTATATTTCATTTGATTTGTTTTATTGACCCATACGAGAATATTTATGATTTTGGGGTGGGGATCTCGACCATTTACAAGTTATCAAACTGGAGGGGATGGGGTAATCCCTGGGGACTACCCTATATTTCTTTTCATTTGTTTTATTGTCTCATACAAGAATATATATGGTTTAGGGGTGGGGATCTCTACCATTTACAAGTTCTCAAACAGGAGGGGGTAAGGGTTACCCCCGGGGACTTCCCCTATATTTCATTTGATTTGTTTTATTGACCCATACGAGAATATTTATGATTTTGGGGTGGGGATCTCGACCATTTACAAGTTATCAAACTGGAGGGGGTGGGGTAATCCCTGGGGACTCCCCTATATTTCTTTTGATTTGTTTTATTGTCTCATACAAGAATATATATGGTTTAGGGGTGGGGATCTGGACCGTTTACAAGTTATCAAATACAATGGGGGTGGGGGTGACCCCGGGAACTCCCCCTATATTGCTTTTGATTTGTTTAATTGTCCCATACAAGAATATATATAGTTAAGGGGTGGGGATCTCAACTGTTTTCAAATTATCAAACAGGAGGGGGTCAAGATGACCCCCCAGGGCTCCACCTATATTACTTTTGATTTGTTTAATTGTCCCATACAAGAAAATATATAGTTAAGGGGTGGGGATCTCAACTGTTTTCAAATTATCAAACAGGAGGGGTCAAGATGACCCCCCAGGGCTCACATGTTTATTCACCTTTCAGGAACAAATTAACAACACTTAAAAAGGACATTGACAGGAACATATCTTCAAAGTTTGGTGAAATTATATTTAGTGGTTCTCAAAACAAATATCAAATCATGAAAACTTAAGGAATGACACAGACGACAGACTTCAAGTGATGACAATAGCTCACAGTGTAAAAGTCTAATAATAAGAAAAAAACTTACCTTTCATTTCTCGTTCTGGTAAACCCCTAAGGGCTTCTGCATAAGTTTTCTTTAAAAAAAATTTCTTCGACATGTTGCTTTGCTGAACCAGTATCTAGCAGTGGCTTATTTATTGTCCAACATTGGAACCATTCCCATAACCTCAGTTTATTATATTTTTAAGATGTAAAGTGACACTATTAACCTCTGTACTGTTTCAAAATTGTTTAATTGCTGACATTGTGATAAAAAGTTTACTGATAAAAATGCAATTTTATTACCTTTTCCACATACACTTTCAACAAATTGTCAGTATATTTTTTTATTTTTGAAAGGGACCTATGGTTTGTTAATTTGATATGCTACATTTCATGAGTGTTACAAGGTTGTGTCTTAAATATTGAAAAACATAAAACATTTTTTTTTTAATTCTGATAACAACAATTAAATGTATACATATTATGTCATTAAGATAAATATGATTCTTCAATTCAAAATAACTGAAATAATTGATAGATATTCATCAATGCAAGTTTTTATCTTGCAAGATCTGTCACCAAATAAGCAATTTTATATAATTTTTTTCAAATGAACCATAGAGAATTTAAAATTATTTTTTTTTGCATAAGACTGTCCTCTTTATGCCATTGTATTAGAATAACTGAAATTTGTAAAAACATTAATATCAATGATTAATGCATTAACAAGTTTCATGTATTTCCATAATATACATTTTTTTAGCTTTAATTAATTATTATATAATTTTCAGTTATTTTGTATCTCGTATCTCGTATCTTGTATCGCTGTATCTCGTATCTCTGTATTGCCTTTTACACCTTCCCCAAATTTGATAGGACAAAAAGTCACAAATAATTTGTTGACAATTGTTTGAATATACAAGAGAAATATCTTGAAATATTTACTTTTAAAAACATATATTCATACTAAAGTTTAGGAAATGTACCTGAAAAATCAAGGTTTATTTAATTTTAATCATGCAAAAGATATATTTCTTGGCACTATGAAGCCATTTAAGTGACAACCCACTTTGACATTTAGTTTTTTTTAACAATTATTTGATCATCTTTGAATTTTTTTTGATAAATATTGTTTACAAAGTTAGTTTTTATACAATAGTTCCAGAAAAATACAAAAATATTTTTGTAGAAATAAGCGGTTTTTATTCAAAGAAAATAATCAGAAAAAATGAATTGTGACTTTTTGTCCGTGACTTTTTGCCTGTGACTTTTTGTCCTGCGACTTTCTGTCCTACATTCAAATAACCAAGCAAGTTACATATTATATATCGCGACAACTGTGGTAGGTAACGGTATAGGCGGTGCCATATGGTTTTCATCACTTTAGAGATTACAGTTCATTTGATAACAATTCGTTGTAACTTTAATAGTTTAAATTGTCAGTTTCAATTAGACATAACACCTTCAAGTACAACATGTGCATCAGTGGTAAGACAAAAAGTCACAAATAATTTTTAATTAGACCTGAAAAATAGAAAATGTTTTGGTCGCTATTGGTATTGTCACAGAACATAAGAATTAAAAGATCAAATTGCAAATTTTAGGTCGGTCTACAACAGAAGCACTATTTTGCAGGTTGCGGTACTCATTTTTCTCTATCTTGAATTTTCTCAACAAACATACTCATTAATTTTTAATCTGACAATGAATAAATCCATAGCTTAATTTACTAACTTTTTATAACAGTTTTGTTAAAAATGATAAATTGACTTTATACAGCATAACGAAAACTTTTACTTTGGAATAATGAAGACAAAGTCAGTTCAAAGTATCAACAAACATATCTACATTTTAATAATACAGTACAACTACATTCATGCATCTCTTAGTTTGTCTTGATAGTATTAGTATTTGACTTGCAATAAAATATTCAGAACCTACAATGTTTGTTCTTCAAATACATATTGGAATATGAAAAAGAAAAGAATGCAGAGAATGTTTCTTGTCCATTCAAGTGCGCAAATTGCAAACATTTATCAGTAAAGTAATATACAAGGATGCGTCTGATGAAATGACATACTAGTATGCATTAGCAAAACACACACTAAAGTTCAATTCCTAAATTTGTGAGATAATGCCTGTGCTCTTTTGACAATGTTTGTCTTAGTTCATTTGTGATAATTATATCACCAGCCTTAAAATGTGGATGCACTTTTTGCACACAGTCAGTCTGTAAATGATAATAAGCGTTTGACTTTCCTTTATTTGCTGAAATGTACCACTCCTTTTTGTCTTTATTGAAACGAGGACGTACTTCCAAATGTTTTATTATTACATCAAATGGGGGGTATTATGTTTATATTAGCATTTAGAGATAGTGCCATGAAGATAGGTCAGTTCAAAAGGGTCACTTGCAGTTGAATGCCAATATCTGTTTTTTTTAAATCTGAATAATTAGATGTTGAAGGAATGTTCAGTTTTAACCAGTTTGGTTCTAAGGCAAATGCATCAAGTCTGTTTACTATATCCCCCACTTCAGTTAGAGTGTAGCTATACTGTTTTATCATGTTGCAGGTTTGTGAAAAGTCCAAGCAAATCAGAATAAAGAGTCTGTGTTTACATGCCACTTTCCTCAATTTTTCAGTACTCTGAAGTTTGGAAAATGGACACGAACAAGTAGCTTTCTGGTCAAAATAAAGGTGAAACAAGGCTCACAGTAGCTTGCATTGGCGAATGAATATTTACCTCAATGCACCTATAATCTCCCATTGCCCTAGCTTTTTCTATTCTGAGGTTTAACTCTTTCGAATTATTAGTCCTTGTCTTTCCTATTGGTCGTTTGTCTTTATCAGAACTTTTTACCCCAAGGGTGACTGGGGTATAGAAATATGGTATCTTGGTCTTCTTCCGACTGGCAGTAAAACGCTTGCCGAAGTGGGGCGTCCGTTCGGCTGTGCGGGATGTATCAAGTTCGCAGTCACGTCCGGTCAGAAGGGGGACATTAAATCCGATGCCTCGTGTAAAGAGAGTGCCAAGCTCCTTGCAACAACTCTTTGAGGGGTCCGTAGGTGGCCTGTTGCAAGGCAAAATTTCTGTCCCTATCCAATATACCCTCATTTTCCAGTGGCAGTCCAAATTTCCCCGACCATCATCCCAGATGGCCTCTATTGTATCAACCTACCTATTGTGTTTATTGTGAATTTGTTCTCGTCCTGAATATGCATGAAATATTTGCCACTGGACGTTAAGCAACCAACAATCAATCAATTATCAGAACTTTTGTCTGCCCTGTGCGATGCACTTGGTTCAGCCATGAATGTTGCATTTTTCGGTAATTGTGGAGCCTTACCACCTTTGAACTGACCATCTAGCTCATGTAAAAGACTTTCTGCGCGATTATCGGTCCTTTTGGTCCAAAATCAATTGTTTTCACTGGTATGATGGACCAGATCCAGCTTTTACTACACCCTAAAAGTAACCTTTCACAGCCTGTGCGTACTTAAAGCAATCTGATATATCAAAAACTGCTGTTTGTATTTAATTAAGATTGGAACCACCACAATGGGCTGTAGATGCATGTGACACCTCGGCTAAGTTGGTATTAGGAGCTGAAACATTCCTATACGCATCCATAACATGGTTTCGCCTTTTGTCCCACCATTGTAGCCATTTAAGTAGAGACGATTTATTGTTTTCCAAGATTAATCTTTTAACCTCATTATACTGTGAATTGTACTGATTAACAGTTGTTGAATGCACCATGTCATTTATCTTCTTTCTTATTTCAACAATTTTCTGTTCTTTCTCATCATTTCCTATAAAAGCAGAAGATGCGTGTCTATTTCTGCATATGTTTAAATGGTTGGCAGGTAACAACTTTGTCCTGACAGTAAATTGCTCCATATTTGGTTTCCAGTGCTGAATGGAGACCACCCTGAGGCAGGTCTGAATTCATTTTTTTTTATCGGAATATTGTTTTAGATTTTCGTCAATACCTTTTAGGAACAGCAAAACAGTTTCCTTATCTTCTTTTTCGCAGTCCATTCTAACAAGCCAAACTACCTTTTTTAATATGACATGGTACACTGATAAACCAAGAGTTTTTAAATTTTTACTTTTTCCTTTAATCCTGTTTTCCTTAAAGTCTACATATACATATTCTTCCCCCATTATATCGTCTAATTTCATTATTTCTGTCAAGAGCTTCAGTTTTTCCTTTGATGATTTTAGAACAAAAACATAATTTTGTTCGTTACTAGTCCACTCTGATTTTACAATTCTATCTTTCTTGAACTCCGACAGTATAACTTTACAACTGGTAGTGTTTATATTTTGCTCTAACATTTGAAATTTATACAGAAGATATGGATCTTTATAGATATCCACACATTTATTTTGAAGTTCAAATAATTTTCTGCACACATCACCAGATTTATCAACTACAGATTGTTTTATGTTTCTTGCTTTTGAATCAGCTACAAGATTAAAAGCCATGTCGTCAACTTCTTCTCTTGATGCTGCAGTTTCAACTTTATTCATAATAAGTTTAGATGACACTTCACATGGTTTAAAGTCTGGATTCTATTCATACATTGATTTAATTTGATCAACTGGAGGATAAGGTTTGTTAGTTACCAGACAAGTGTGGTCTCCAAAATGATATACATTTACAAAGTTTTTGTCCCTGGGAAACTGCCATATTTTTACAGCATCGCAGTGTATAAATTCCATTTTCCCCCACAATTTGTTTCATCTCCTTCTTTTAAAACACGCTGATCATTTTCTGAGTTGTAATACTTCAAATATGGACATCCAGCATTCTTACATCTGAAGGATCCTTTGCATGAAGCACGTAACCTTGTACCATGTGATGACTTAAAATAGTAGGTGTAAGATTTGTTATATCTCTTCGATGACCTACCGTCCTGAGAGGATTTCATTTTCTGACGTTCTTTGTTGTCATAATGAAGTTGAAAAGCTACATTTTCATTAATGTTGTTAGGTAATTTTTCTACTGGTTTTGGTGTCAAAAACCGAGTGTCATACATATTCTTATTACGTGTAATCGTTTCTGTTAGTTCTTCGTCTGATTCAATCGAAACAATAACAATTATCGTGGCCAAGTTGTGTTAAATTTGGCCAAGTTGTTTCAGAGGTCAGGAGAAGATTGTTGTAGAAAACAATGGACAATGGACGTCAAGTGATGAAAAAAGCTAACTTGGGCCAAGTGATGAAAAAAAACTTTAAAAAATTACTTTAAAGGGCAACTAACACCTTATAAGGTTAATTGACAATTTTGGTAATGTGATTTGTTCGTAGATCTTACTTCACTGAACATTCATGTTGTTTACAGTATATCTATATATATTATAACATTCAAGATGATAATAAAAAAATGAAAAAAATCCATAAAAATACCACATAAGGAGCAGTAGCCCAACAACTGTTGGCATGCGTGGTTATAGGAAACTTTTTTAAACTGAACAACAAGTGGTTTCATTTGTATGACCTGATGATAATAAAATACCCCAGTCAGATTTGCTATAACAGCAGAGTTAAGCCAAAATCTTTATCTCTTTGAACAACTGTTTCCAGCGTAACATCCTTCTTATGAGGTTGGAACCATTTCTTCCGCATTACAGGACATTTCCTACAAAACACAAATTTTGTCAGCGACAGTTCACTTGCACTGGCTGGCATTTTTTTTCAAATTCGGATTCTTCTCCAGGGGGAAAAGCCTGTATTCTCCACTAGTAATGGCAATCAATATCACTGTATTGGATCAATCATAGCAAACATACCACAGATTAATGTTCAAAGCAAATCCATTCAGCAGTTACTGAATTTATTTTTTTTAAAGTTTACAGACAATGATGGACACAAAGTGATGGCATAAGCTGACATGGTCTCCAGCCAGGTGAAGTACAAAAAGAATAATAAGAACTGCAAGTGAGTTTCAGACACTTACCTATCTGATTGAATGCCACCATGATGTTGAAGTCTGGCTCCTGATGTTGATTCTTTAATAGTCTGTTCCACATCGTCAGTTTCTTTTTTTTCTTAAGTCACAGACCTGTGAGGATGGTGTATCCAACCTACAAATATATAATAACATTCAAAGCTTATTTGCAGGTCCTCCCCCACTTCATGATGTCTTCATCTGAAACTACTTTATTGCCCCCTTTTAAATATATATAAATAAGGCCTAAAAAAGAATCTGTGTTTCCGGTATTATCATTTTTATAGGGTGGGTAGCCACCGTGTATCATCGTACAACAGATATAGGTACTAACCAAGCGAGCATGATAGATTTTCAACTGACACGGTAAATAAAAATCTTTTTTTTTTTTTTTTTTATCAACATTCAGTCTACATTTCTCACCATCTGAAATTCCTGCTCCAAAATAATTTTCGCATCGATTTTTTCCTACATGTATTTATAAGACAAATTAGCTGTGGTCTGAGGTCCACGACCTTCCACTTTAGCCTTCGGACTTTCGTTTTTGTTACTAGTTAGGCCCGACAGACCTTCAAATTATTAGAAAGAAAATAAAAATTAGCTTTGCCGACTTTTTGACCAAAATTTCCAAATGATATCAAAATTATTTTCATCTTCATTATTCATGAAAGCGATGTTCATTTTATTCAACCGCTAGCTTCATACCCAAAATCGTAAACATAAGTAATGTGTAAATCCAAGTAAACTCGTATCTAACTGACAAAAACAACATTGAAAACAACGGATGCCATCAACCAGAAATGAAGACAATTATAAAACCGGATCATATAAGGATAATTCCGGGTTTGCCAACCAAAAAAATAATAATTCTAGGCAGTTGATAAAATACATCTATAATGATGAAAAATAAAAACTAGAATTTAAAAAAAACAAATTGAAAAGAAAGAAAAAGCAAGAAATATTTTATTCATAAACTCAAAATTACTTTTAGTTCACAAATTTTCAATGTCATGTTTTATAGTGTAAACATAACTATAATTTCAAGAGGTAATTTCAAGTAAAAGTAGGACCTGTAATTTAGGTTGTGGACCTTTCAGTTTCGAGTGTCAAAGGTCCTGGACCTTTTAGTACCAAATGTTAGTTTGAACCCCTGTAATAAGAACAGTTGACTAGCAAATGCACAAATACATGTAGTTGTGAATGTCAACAACTTTCAATTTCGATACAATTGAGACATTTACATGTTTTACCTGAAAGAAAGCCAATACAGGGCAAAAAAAAAGTTACCAATCATAAACCTACCTGTGGTTATTCATTCCTTGAAACCTTTTGGGTAGTAAACGAGTATGAAAATTGTGTTTTTGTGTATGGTATACAGCCACTTATTTTAAACTATGCACCATACAAACAGATTTATGTGGTCAGCTAACCACCATACACAACGCTTCTTTTCGGAATAAAATATAGAAAAAAATATATGCATGAAAGATTCCAATGCAAATTATTGATACAGCCATACTTAATACACACGCACAGTGGCCTTCTATCAGAAAAAGAGTTGCAATAAATACAGAATTATATCAAATGAGACGAGTGCTAAATTCTTTAACAAGTATTTGCACATGTTTTTAATATTCGTTCTTCTTTTGGGAAAATAATAAGACATCATTTATCATAAACCTACCAACAAATCATTTCTAAAAACAACAATTAGGTTTAGATTGACAGATTGAGGTGCACATTGATATTATGTGAACAAAACAAAAGATTTTCGATACCGTGTGAGGCCACAAAAATCGATCACAACCGCTTGGTTAGTACCTATAACCGGTGCTGTGATGATACACAGTCACTGAGTGGTAGCTTTATAGTTAAATACCGTATACAACTACAAGTACATGATACTGGAAGAAAATTTCTTTGATTTTTTTTTTTTGCTAAACTATGGGCCAGTTTATTTTTTCTCTTCATGTGCAGTCTACATTATTTTTTTTAACAAGCATTAGGGTCAGATTTTTTTTTCTAAAGATCCCTCACCTGCAGCTTCCAGTATTATATTCTTGAAAAAATACACGTGCCTCTGCTAAAAGCAGTTTTTCAATCGTAAACTCTCCCCAGCTATTGAAGCAAAGTAGCCAACTATTATCATACTGATGAATTTGGCCATCAAATGACGAAATTGTACTTGTTTCTTCTGATTTCAAAACAAAAATCGATGGCATATTAATTATGTATCGATCACCGGGAATAACTTGAGCCACATAAAAAGAGGATAGCTTCATTCCTTCTTAATGGGTAGTAACAACTCATAGAAAATACTCACTTATTTCGACGTTTTCTGTTTCCCACCATTATGGCCATCAAAATTACTTTGCTGAACATTATTGCTGTATACAATTTATCTGTATCTATAATAATTTTCAAGATAATAACCAAACCAGCAAAATTTCCTTGAAATTTTCAATTCAGGAGCAGCAAATTATTTTATTAACAGCACATAGACCAAGATGAGTGACACATGCTCTTTAGAGCCTCTAGTTTCAGTATGGATGTATTACCATTATTCAAAATAGTCTACAAAATGGTTCTTGGTTGTAAGGATATTTGAAAGTTCCTTGCTATCCTCCCACAAACTTTTAATCGAATAGTCCTATTTGACATTTCAAGATTAAACATACCTTTTTGATCTGCACATTAGAAATAGTTAGCCTAGTACATATTTCCAACAGTTTTCCCTCACAAATTGTTCTTAGTTCTGGCTCTTTAAAACCTTTGACTAAGTCAACACTATATCCCTCTAATTCTTCTGTTGTTTCAAGAATCTGAAAAATTATATGAATTGCAATGCATTTCTTAAGTTTGCTGGCTATATATAGAGGAGGATAGGACCTTTAATTGGATTCTGGGATTTCTGGTATGACCATTTCTGGATACAAGAAAATTTTTTTTTCGAATTTTGGGATGTCGGGATTAATTTTATTTAAATTTCGGGACCTCGGGATTTAGTGTTTTAAAGCCCAGGATTTTGCTACCCTCCCTTATAAGAGATTAATATTGATGAGCTCAAGTGGGAAATTAGTTTGATTTTTATCTGTAGTGTTAACGTTTTTAACACCTGTGTAGTAAAATCTTGGAGCCTTTAGTTAATTATTGACCTTGTATTGATAATATATATACATGACAGCACAGATGGGAAACTAATTGTTGGCCCTAAACAATCATCCTTAAAATGCCTATATCTTGGAGGCAAGACAAAACTAGTACAATAATACATGATGAACAATGTGTGCATTTTACATCAAGACTAAGCACAGCTCAAAAAAAAAATGTGGCAGTCCTAAAAAAATCTTCCATTACAAAATCAATCAATCAATCCTTTTTGTTCATGTTAGAAACTTTCTTAATAACTGTATGCCAGTATCGTCTGTGAAGTTCTCCTCCTTTCTCTTTGCTTATAGATAAGACCTTTAAACATTCCTCCTTTCTAGGAGTTGTCTTTGATGCAAGATGCTTCTTAAAATATTTTCTGATTTCTTCTCCTCTGGCAAAAAAAAAGTTAGGTTTGTTTTCCCATGCCTTGACTGACTGGAAAACAGATTGCAGTCTCGAAAAACTTTTTTGGGCCGTCTAAAAAAAAAAATCCCGTCTATATCTGATAATTGATACCTGGAAATAGCAATACTTCTTACTTGACGCATATCAGCGTGCAATTGTACCTTTCTATTTAAATATTCATAATCTGGACTCAATCATCTTAATATTTACATTTGTTTATTTATCAGTCTATTTTGTTCAGCCATATTAAATTTCATGGTGATGTCGCTAAAGTTAAAAAAAAATACCCTACAACCCACCAGCAAAAATCATTTATTTTGATAATTGTATTTCATGCCAATTTTACATCTCTGGATAATTCATTCAGATTTTTACCCTAAGTCGAACTTTATACTTTTTTGGCTTTCTAATATTTCGAGCGTCACTGATGAGTCTTGTGTAGACGAAACGCGCGTCTGACGTAATAAATTATAATCCTGGTATCTTTGATAACTTTTTCTTAAGATAATTGTAGATTGTAAGACCAAACCTGCCATCGGTTCAATCATATTTTTTCCTACACTTGACTGTAAATTTGACAACGTTTTTGATATCTTTAGAAATCGACCATATTTAATAGACATTTGTACAGAATGTTCACCAAACATGCCATCATCGTATTGATAATTTGTTCCACATTTTACTGTAAATTTCACCACTTATTTATAATTGTAATGATGATACCTTAAATCGGTCATTTGTCCAATATCATTTTCTTAGATGTACTGACAGTTGTATTAAATATAAACATCAATCAACCACAGCTTTATAAAATTTAACATTTTTCAGTTATTTTAACTACTGTTTTGATAATTGTATTAAATGGAACCTTAAATCGACCATATTTTATAGATATTTGTGTTGAATGTACATCAAACCTGCCATCAGTGTATTGATAATTTTTCCACATGTTACTGAAATTTGACATTTTTTTTGATAATTGTATTTCATGCCAATATTACAACTCTTTTGACAGTTGTTTAGAATAACTGTATTAGATGAAACCTTAAATCGACCAAATTTTTTAGATATTTGTGTAGAATTTACATGGAACTTGCCATTCGTGTATTGCTAATTCTTCGTCATTTTACTGTAAATTTGACCATTTATTTTTATAATTATATTTGATATTACCTTAAATTGGTTATTTGTTCCAGATTATTTTCTTAAATGTACTGACAGTTGAATCAGATATAATAATAAACCTAAATATGAATGTCATGAATGTGACACTATGTTTAGATTGTTAAAAAATGTTAAAGCGTGTCTCATATCACCTCTTCGCCTTCTGTGAGTAAGAGAAGGTAGTTGAAGTATTTTTAATCTGTCTTTATAGCTTAGACTCCGTAGGGTTGATTTTTTTTTCAAATTCAGCAACACTTAAAAGAAAATTCAATTAAAATTTTAATATTTAATGGTTTATAATCATTAAATATATAGTTCAAACTTTCCTTAAATACTTGTCAGGGTCGATATAAGATGGTACGAGTTAACTAAACAAAGTCGGTCCAAAATTTCTCCGGACCGACTTGTCCAATTATCATCATAAAAGCGTTTGTCAGATAATGATTGATTTGCCTGATGTTAAACGCTAACGTTACATTGATGTTGAATTTTTATAATTAAAAAATCAGCGTATTATTTAATATTAAATATTCATTTATTAATATTAAAAAATCAGACTGAATATTTAATATTAAAAAATGATTTTTTAATATTAATAAATCATTTTTTAATATTAAATATTCATTTATTAATATTAAAAAATCGGCGTATTATTTAATATTAAAAAATCGATTTATTAATATTAAAAATGATTTTGTAATATTAAAAAATCATTTTTTAATATTAATAAATGATTTATTAATATTAATAAATAGGGAATAAATTCCACAACGGCTTGCCATATCTAACCAGTTTTTGGATAATTATATTAGATGAAACCTTAAATCGACCATATTTTATAGATATTTTTGTAGAATGTACACCAAACCTGCCATCGGTGAAATGATTATTTTTGAACATTTTACTGTAAATTTGACATTTGTTTTGATAATTGTATCTCATGCCAATATTACAACTCTTTGGATAATTCATTCAGATTTTTACCCTAAATCGAACTTTTTACTTTACTTTATATTATTTCGAGCGTCACTGATGAGTCTTATGTAGACGAAACGCGCGTCTGACGAGCTAAATTATAATCCTAGTAACTTTGATAGCTTTTTCTTAAGATTGTTGTAGATTGTAACACCAAACCTGCCATCGGTTCAATCATATTTTTTCCTACATTTGACTGTAAATTTGACAACTTTTTTGATATCGTTAGAAATTGACCATACAGTAGACATTTGTACAGAATGTTCACCAAACCTGCCATCGGTGTATTGATAATTTGCTCAACATTTTACTGTAAATTTCACCATTTTTTTATAATTATAATGATGATACCTTAAATCGGTCATTTGTTCAATATAATTTTTAAGATGTACTGACAGTTGTATCAGATATAAATTTGAACCAACTACAGCTTTATTGAAAATTAAACATTCACATTTTTCAGTTATTTTATATAGTATAAGTTTAAGTATTTTAATTCTCATTATATCTCAATTCTGAATAGAAGACTTGTCTCAAGATGGTAAAAATAACTGATTTCAAATAAAATAGTATCATTTTTTATAAAAAGAAGAATAATTTTGATTATTTTAAACAATGCGAACAAAATTTTAGTAAGATTTTTCTGATATTATTTTAATTTTATGAAAAAAAACTATTCTCAACTATAAAAATTATAAAAATCCAATGGTGGTCAATAATTTTCAGTAAAATGAAACAATATTTGCATTTTAGGAAACGCATACAAAAATTTTATATCTTTTTCCTAAAAGTAAGCATATTTTATGAAGAACAGCCAATCCTGATGTACAAAAAGTACTGAAATCATATGACGGTTAATAATTTGTATCAAAATAAATCAATAACTACATTCTTATTCCACAAAAATAAAAGTTTAAGTATTTTAATTCTCATTATATCTGAATTCTGATTAGAAGACTTGTCTCAAAATGGTAAAAATAACTGATTTCAAATAAAATAGTATCATTTTTGATAAAAAGGAGAATAATTTTGATTATTTTAAACAATGCGAACCAAATTTTAGTATGATTTTTTCTGATATTATTTTAATTTTATGAAAAAAAACTATCCTCAACTATAAAAAGTATAAAAATCCAATGGCGGTCAATAATTTTCAGTAAAATGAAACAATATTTGCATTTCAGGAAACGCGTACAAAAATTTTATATCTTTTTCCTTAAAGTAAGATTATTTTATGAAGAACAGACAATCATTATGTACAAAAAGTACTGAAATCATATGACGGTTAATAATTTGTATCAAAATAAATCAATAACTACATTCTTATTCCACAAAAATAAAAGTTTAAGTATTTTAATTCTCATTATATCTGAATTCTGATTAGAAGACTTGTCTCAAAATGGTAAAAATAACTGATTTCAAATAAAATAGTATCATTTTTGATAAAAAGAAGAATAATTTTGATTATTTTAAACAATGCGAACCAAATTTTAGTATGATTTTTTCTGATATTATTTTGATTTTATGAAAAAAAACTATCCTCAACTATAAAAAGTATAAAAATCCAATGGCGGTCAATAATTTTCAGTAAAATGAAACAATATTTGCATTTCAGGAAACACGTACAAAAATTTTATATCTTTTTCCTTAAAGTAAGATTATTTTATGAAGAACAGCCAATCATTATGTACAAAAAGTACTGAAATCATATGACGGTTAATAATTTGTATCAAAATAAATCAATAACTACATTCTTATTCCACAAAAATAAAAGTTTAAGTATTTTAATTCTCATTATATCTGAATTCTGATTAGAAGACTTGTCTCAAAATGGTAAAAAGAACTGATTTCAAATAAAATAGTATCATTTTTGATAAAAAGAAGAATAATTTTGATTATTTTAAACAATGCAAACCAAATTTTAGTATGATTTTTTTTCTGATATTATTTTAATTTTATGAAAAAAAACTATCCTCAACTATAAAAAGTATAAAAATCCAATGGCGGTCAATAATTTTCAGTAAAATGAAACAATATTTGCATTTCAGGAAACGCGTACAAAAATTTTATATCTTTTTCCTTAAAGTAAGATTATTTTATGAAGAACAGTCAATCATTATGTACAAAAAGTACTGAAATCATATGACGGTTAATAATTTGTATCAAAATAAATCAATAACTACATTCTTATTCCACAAAAATAAAAGTTTAAGTATTTTAATTCTCATTATATCTGAATTCTGATTAGAAGACATGTCTCAAGATGGTAAAAATAACTGATTTTAAATAAAATAGTATCATTTTTGATAAAAGAAGAATAATTTTGATTATTTTAAACAAAGCGAACAAAATTTTAGTATGATTTTTCTGATATTCTTATAATTTATGAAAAAAAACTATTCTTAAATATAAAAAGTACAAAAATCCAATGGTGGTCAATAATTTTCAGTAAAATGAAGAAATATTTGCATTTTAGGTAACGTGTACAAAAATTTAATATCTTTTTCCTTAAAGTAAGATTATTCTATGAAGAACAGCCAATCATGATGTACAAAAAGTACTGAAATCATATGACGGTTAATAATTTGTATCAAAATAAATCAATAACTGCATTCTTATTGCACAAAAATAAAAGTTTAAGTATTTTAATTCTCACTATATCTCAATTCTGATTAGAAGACTTGTCTCTAGATGGTAAAAATAACTGATTTCAAATAAAATAGTATCATTTTTAATAAAAAGAAGAATAATTTTGGTTATTTTTAACAATGCGAATAAAATTTCAATATGATTTCTCTGCCATTCTTTTAATTTTATGAAAAAAAACTATTCTAAACTATAAAAAGTACAAAAATCCAAAGGCAGTCAATAATTTTCAGTAAAATGAAGAAATATTTGAGTTTTAGGCAACGCGTACAAAAATTTAATATCTTTTTCCTTAAAGAAGAACAGCCAATCATTATGTACAAAAAGTACTGAAATCATATGACAGTTAATAATATGCATCAAAATAAATCAATAACAACATTCTTATTCTACAAAGATAACAGTTTAAGTATTTTAATTCTCATTATATCTGAATTCTGAGTAGAAGACTTGTCTGAAGATGGTAAAAATAACTGATTTCAAATAAAATAGAACAATGTATCATGTAAAAGAAGAAGAATTTTGATTATTTTAAACAATGCAAACAAAATTTTAGTTTGATTTCTCTGACATTCCTTTAAATTTATGAACAAAAAAACTATTCTAAACTATAAAAAGTACAAAATCCTATGGCGGTCAATAATTTTCAGTAAAATGAAGAAATATTTGCATTTTAGGTAATGCGTACAAAAATTTAATATCTTTTTCCTTAAAGTAAGCATGTTTTATGAAGAACAGCCAATCCTGATGTTCAAAAAATACTGAAATCATATGACGGTTAATAATTTGCATCAAAATAAATCAATAACTGCATTCTTATTCCACAAAAACAAAAGTTTAAGTATTTTATTTCTCATTATATCTCAATTCTAATTAGAAGACTTGTCTCAAGATGGTAAAAATAACTGATTGCAAATAAATTAGGACAATATTTGATAAAAAGAATATTATTTTTGGTAATTCTAAACAATGGGAACAAACTTTTAATATCATTTCTTTGAAATTCTTTTAATTTCAGGAAAAAACAACCTATTCGAAACTATTAAAAGTTGGTAGATGAAGAAATTTAACATTTGTGAAGAAGAAAGAGATTGAGCTTCTTTTTTTTATTTTTAAATATGAAAAATATGTATAAGATAATGTATGCCCAAATTGAATGTTCTAGCAATTGCACAGAGCACGTACTTTTGCGAGAATAATACTGAAATGCTGACAATTTACTTTATTCTAAACATAAAAGTTGAATGGCTTCAATCAGCTTGGTAGAGCAAAGGAAATGCACACGCTATAAAATTGAAACAAAAACAAAAAAAAAAGGTCAACTTTCCTTTGAAGGATTTATTGAAACAAAAACATGAAATATTTTATGTGGAACATCAAATGAGATTAACGAGTCGCGTGTCCCCTGTTTTATTGCTACAATAACATCCAATTAACACCTTTAACTTTGTACACGCGTCAGACTATACAATTACACGCGCCAGAATATACAATCATTGTAAATAGTGAACACCTGTTGAAAACTCAAGATTGTCATTAATTTCCTTTCATCTTCAATCAATATGCATAAACATGATAAATATCGTTTAATGAGGCAATAAACAAATAAAAAGATGAAAACATTCACATTTCAATTATCTTTTCCTCCTGTTTGATTTCAGTTCTTTGTATTTCACAATTTGTGTCAATATTTTCGGGACAATGATGCATAAATAATTCATTTTGCGAGCTTAATATATATTGCACGAAAAGAGTTTTAAAAAACAAATTATAAGATAAATAATATGTTCTAAAACACAAGGAAAAGTAATCTCATAATACAATAATTAAACGTAATACTGGCTGTTATACATAATAGATGATAAAATATGATGTAAATAATGTTTCATTTTTTTCTATCAATTTTAATAACTTTCTTGTCGCTAAAATTATTTTCTTTTGCATATTCTTTTAATATTTATTGCAATAATTAATTTTAATTAAAAAAAAAATGTTTTCTTGTCGCTAAATAGTTTATTGTCGCTTGTTGTCGCTAAAATAATTCTTGTTGTCGCTTCTTGTCGCTTGTTGACGCTTTTTGTCGCTAAAATTCTTGTTGTCGCTAATTAGTGAGACCGCAAAAATCCAATGGCGGTCAACAATAACCATTTTCGTAGAAATACGTTCATGTTTACAGAGTCATATAATACAATTATGTATTAATATCTCTGATGTTTATAATATTTAATACGAAAATATTAATCAACACAAACAATTTAACGCTCTAAGCATCTTATTCTGTTAAACTATTTTTACTTTTGTATTGCAACTAATTTTATTACAAATTATAACGTGTAAATTAAGGTGTCTTCGTAGAGGTCCGCGTTCATCGATTGTAAACACTGTGGAGTTCGGTTTACATAAAATTTTAAATATATACGTATCCGTCCGATCCGTGCATAAATTTAATTTACTGATCGATCGGTGACAGTTGTCAGGGTAACTCTCAGATAGGTTATTTGACTTATCTGACGGATCCTATGGGTCACCGATCACCGATCACTCATCGATCAGTCAAACATCCGTCACCGATCATTCACCGATCAGTCAAGTTCACGTCAAACAGTAACGCCTAAGGTTGCAAGTACTGTAGGGACCTGAATATATAACAAAATTGAGGATGAAAAAGGAAATGTGTTAAAGAGACAACAATCTGACCAAAGAGCAGAAAACAGTCATATGCCACCAGTTGGTCTTTAAGAATGCGAGAAAATCCGACACACGTAATTTGGCTTCAACTGGTTCATAAACAAAATATATACTAGTTTATGAACGCATTTTGTGAGATAAACTTTGACATAAAGAGTTTAAGATTCAGAAATTCCGGATTAATGAACTAGGAATTAATTTTCAACAGTATGTTATAAATTTTTATAAATTTCCTGTTTACAAAACTTCAAATTTTTCGAAAAACTAAGGATTTTCTTATCCCAGGCATAGATTACCTTGGCCATATTTGGCACAACTTTTTTGAATTTTGGATCCTCAATGCTCTTTAACTTTGTTCTTGTTTGGCTTTATACATATTTTGACATGAGCGTCAGATAAGTCTTATGTAGACGAAACGCGCGTCTGGCGTACTAAATTATAATCCCGGTACTTTCGATAACTATTATAAATCGTGTAACAATAAAAGCAGAAAATACCGAGAATAATACATGTAAATCACCGGTAGAGATATGGATCTATTTTTAGGAAAATAAAAACAAAGTTTGTTCCCTCCTAAATGTAACTCTGTGATTTTCTCTATTCAGAAACTTATTCGAAAAATATTTACAGGAAATGACATACAACTTCCAAAACAGTTTTAGAGACCTCTTATAAAATAGAGCTTCAAAAGTTCATCTAAGGTTAACCTGTTCCGTTTGATAAGAATTAATATATATTTAATTACTTCTCAATTCATCAATATACAATTTATTTGCAGGAGAATAAGATAAATACAATCAGTATCAAGGTTCTGATTACTGAGCTGTTGATTCCCTTTGTGACAAAAACAGTCCACCACATCAATACCGAATACAAACCTTTAGTTCTTTTGGCACTTTCTGTTTTTAATTTTCCTCGGAGATCAGTATTTTTGTAATTTTACTTTTTATCATCTAGTGGAAATGAACAATCATTTTGCCGACTAGCAGGTCAACCTAAATGGACGCAAGAATTGATGTTAATATACAACACATGATAAATATTTTAGACATTGTCACCCTGTATAACTCCGATACAGATGAAACCGGACGTTGACGCGTTCGAATCGAACACACCGTGTAACACCGAGTTCAGACAATAAAAAAATAATACTTTTAAAGAAAATCCAATATCTATTCTTCAGATATTTTGCTCCAATATATTCTTTGCCATAATACTCATTAGTTACTAAAAGGTTTTTCAAATATGTGACATCTTTATATACAAACATTAAAAAACGCACGACGATATCAATGATAAAACGTGCTTGGTATTTTTAAATATTCAAAAATTAATGTTTCTCGTACCTCATAGCTTTTAAAACATACATTTTTTTTAAATTTCATATTTAAAATTAACAAACACAGGCACTTGTTCCTATCCACTGGAAGACCCACTATCAACGTATATTTACGAGAAGGTACCCAACTACTGTTTTCACCTCTCCCCTTTAAACCCTTAATTCTCTATCAATTCAGTCTCAATTTTTTTGTTCCATACACCTTTCGATTCATGAAAAGAATTTCAGATGATATGCATTGAATTTACCCTTAGAGTAACCCTTTCTCCCAGTCCACAAGATTTGTCAATAAATTTTCATGTTATCATTTTTGTCCTCCTACAAAATACAACAACAACCGGTTTAAAGCAGAAAAATTCAAAACCGCTTGTGATTGGTCGGTTCGTAGTTCATAGGGTCATTCACTCTCTAGATTTTTACATTAATCATTTGTGACTCTTTAGACTTATCCTTCACTGTTTTATGCAAATTATCTAAAACGGAAGTAGTTGTATTTTGTAGGAGGACTCAAAACGATCACATGAAAATTCATTGACAAATCTTGTGTACATACAATGCATATCATCTGAAAGATCAATTTTTTATGAATCGAAAGGTGTATGGAACAAAAAATTAGAGACTGAATTGACAGAGAAATAATGGTTTTAAGCGGAGAGGTGAAAAAAGTAGTTGGGTACCTTCTCGTAAATATACGTTTATAGTGGGTCTTCCAATGGATAGAAACAAGTGCCTGTGTTAACAAACTTCTTAAGATCGTATCTTGTGTCTAGAAAAAGAAAAATACACCTTTTAAAGTGTCTTTGTTTTCAGGTTGTGTACGCTTCGTTGTCATCACACCTTTTTGTACTGTACGCTTCGTTGACACAATATTGCGTTTGTCAATGAATTTTGCATGTATTAAATTATACTTTGGTATGATTATAACACATGCACTCGTCTCAGAATTTTTTCCCCCTATATACCTTTATATAACAGTTATACTAAGGTATATAGGAAATATTTTTCTGAGACAAGTGCCTGTGGATTATAACCAATATGCATGTTATAAAAAAATAATTAACCAACATTACATGCAGACAGCAACCCATAATATCCGTTGTATTGTTGGAACACTCTTAGAGGTATTTTGCGGATGTAAAAAAATCCTTATGTATACGAAAGTGTAAATTGGTAGCAATAAGTAAAACCACCAAATTACTAAACTCAGGGAAAAATCAAATCTGAAAGTCCGTAATCACATTGGAAAATCAAATGACAAATCACATAAAAAACGAATAGACAACAACTGTCATATTCCTGACTCGGTACAGGCATTTTCAAATATAAAAAATGGTGGATTAAACCTGGTTTTATAGCGCTAAACCTCTCACTTTGTACAACAGTCCCATCAAATTCCGTTATATTTACAATGATGCGTGAACTAAACAGACATAATAAATAAAATAGTCCAAATATGGGTACAACAGTCGTCATCGTGTTACAATTTTAAAAGAAACAATTAGAGAGAACACAAAAGCATATATCAATAAAAACAAATTCAAAATTGAAAATACAATAACTCAACAGATGCATATATGGCTAAGCAGACAGATACACACGTCCGATTTCTAATTGGATACAATTTTTGAAAGTTTTTACGTGACAGTCAATGTACGGTTAGGGGGTGGGTTGGGTGCCCGCTAACATGTTTAATCCCGTCATATTCTGTATGTGCCTGTCTAAAACCAGGAGCGTGTAATTCAGTAGTTACATTTATTTATTATTCACTATTTTGTGCATAAATTAGGCCGTTAGTTTTCTCGTATGAATTGTTTTTCACTTGTCAGTTCGGTGTGTTTTATAGCTGACTATGTGGTATGGGCTTTGTGCATTGTTGAAGGCCGTACGATGACCTATAGTTGTTCATTTTGTGTCGTTTAGTCTTTTGCGAAGAGTTGTTTCAATACCACATCTTCTTTTTGATGTATACTGCAATAAAATCAATCAATGGATTATAGACTTTTGGTCTGAATCTCAGAGGTGAGTCCAAGTGGGTCATAAATTACAATAGAGCTACATTAAGGCTACAGAATATGTGTATACAATGACCACGTAACTTATAACCACCAATAGTAATACAGTTTGTTTAATGTGAAGATGTAAAGATTAAGAGATAATTTTTGATATTCAACTGGTTTGCTTTCTTCAATTATGTTTTTTGTTTGTTTAATTTTTAAAGTATAAAGTTTGTGCTTAACTTCCTCGAACATTACAGTCTTTCTACCGTGATGGCAAAAACTAAACGATTCGTAATTCTGGTTACCATTAGCACCTTAATGTCTACCCACCCATATGCATTTCATTCAAATTTTGACTTATTTTGAAGAAGACAGAAGGGACCATATTAATATTCCCCAGTTACCCTTGGCGTCATCGGTAAATTATGCGGTTGAGCAAAGCATCAATCATCAACATTACCTTAGTCATT
Organism: Mytilus galloprovincialis; assembly: GCF_965363235.1. Classification (NCBI taxonomy): domain Eukaryota; kingdom Metazoa; phylum Mollusca; class Bivalvia; order Mytilida; family Mytilidae; genus Mytilus; species Mytilus galloprovincialis. Next base: position 24,723,758 of record NC_134848.1, on the reverse strand, counting down.
TGCTTTGTTTCTTCTTTCATGTCTTAACAGTTATAAAAAAAACCGAAACGTTTCAGTTGGTACTGACCGATTTCTGCACCCCATTATTTGTTAATGACACGCGTACGTAATGGCTGATTGTTGGTTGCTTAACGTTCACTTGCAAATATGTCATGCGTGTTCAGGATAATCACAAAATAGCAACACATATTACATGTAGGTCCTGGAAGGAGACCCTCCGGAATTACGCCAGAGAAGTTTGGACTGCCACTGGATTAAATTAGGTATATTGAATAAGGACATAAATGTTGCCTTTCAACAGGCCATTTACGGACCTCTCATAAAGTTTTTGCAAGGGTTCGCACAGTGTATTAACGTGGTGTTCTCTCTACACGAGACATTTGATCTAATATTTTCATTCGGACTGGACGTGACTGCGTACTTTTACATCCCACACAATAAAACGGGTGGCCAACTTCGGTCAGCTTTTACTGTCGGTCGGAAAAAAATACCAAAGTGACCATATAATACTTATAGTACTTATAATTATTTGGCATTGCACAAGTTCATGCGTTTTTTACGTCTTTACCTAAACCCGTTGGATATATACATGATATACTGACTTAAACTTTAGGTACATGATTAACCTCCTACTTGTAATTCGCTTTGAAATAACTATCAGTTATTTAATTACTCCTTTGTCGATATTTTATGTATATGGTTGTTGTGCCTTGTACCGAAATTTTGAGTTGAGCTAATTGCAACTGTACAGGGTTTTTTTTTTTATCTTGTTGTGCTGTTACGCGAGTGTCCGGTGTAAAGGAGAGGGTTGGGGGCTCACTTGTTTAATCCCGCCGCATTTTTTTTTGTGTGTGTCGGTCCAACGTCAGGAGCCTGTGGTACATTGGTTATATAGACCTGTCATAATTTTTTTATTTTTTAATACATACTTTTTAAGTTATCAATATATTTGTTAGTTTCCTCGTTTTAATTATTTCACATGTGTTTTTTTTTTTATATCGGGGCCTTTTTTAGTAGACTATATGGTATAGGTTTTCCTCATTGTGAAATGTTGTACATTGCCCGGGACTATAATAATTGTTTTATAAATACACCCACTTCATTTAAACTTAGGTGGAAAGTTGTCTCACTGGCCATCAGACCACATCTACAAAGCTTTAGATGCAAAAAAAAAAAAAATCAACTAAAATAAATCAATTGGAATGTCATGTAAGTCATTCGGCAAACTAAGTTCAACGAGATCCTATGTCTGCTTTCGTCTAGGCAAATGTGGAAAAACATCGGTTTTGGAAGAGCCTTAAATTGTGAAAAGTAAGTCATTAAAGTTTTATTGACTGAACTATACTTTATCTGGAATATATTTATTAACTGTTCATTTCATCTGGAATAACGTTGAAAGTCCCAATTTTCAATAAAAAAAAAACATTCCTATCTGATGTACGTTGGTTAATCATTGAAAGTTTGGCTTTGCATGACTGATATTTTAAGTTCAACTAATTTGACTAAGTTAACAGATAAAAATTTACAATTAAATAGAGAAATAGAGTCGCCGACATCATCTCGAATACCTTGACAAGAAAGTGATTTGTGACGGCTTTTGTCAAGGAACTGTACATTGATTATTTAAAAACGCACAACGAACGCGACACATTTGGTGGAACGAACAATACAGTAAGAGAAAACTTATTTAGTATGATATTGCGTTTATTCTAAGTTCTACGGAACATTTGAAGACATGCAGTATTGCAACGTACAGTTATTCATTATTGCCTAAGGTATTGATACGCAAATGTGTATGTACGAAAAGATATTCAGCATTGTGTTATCTCATAACACGTATGAAATTGCACCATGTCTGTGCGTTTTGCATCGAGCAGTTTTATCAAACGTTCTATGCAATATCTAAAACTTACAATAACTGTATAATTGAATAAATAAACTATCATGCACATTGACATATTTATATACTCGTATAAGTTCTAGAGAGGCATTCGAAATTGTTGTCATCCCAAATGTTGTCCTAATTATCGCTTCGAACGCGTCAACGTCCGGATTCATTTGTATCGGGGTTATACGGGGTGATTGTGTGAGTAATCTTAAACACATTATTACTAACTGGTCACTTACAAATAACATGTTTAACTTTTGACTGTTGAGTGTTATCAATATTGATGACTAACAAAATCATCATTGGAAAATACTAATTTACAAGCTGTTGATACAGACATTTTCCTGTCATTACTAGCCGACACTCTGGGAAAATCATTTATATAGTCATGCGAATCTATTCGAAAAGTAAAGGTCTAGATATTGTACTGATTATATGGTAGCAATTCGTTACTGTCAATTATAATGCAATTCTTTCAATTCGTTTAATAGAAGGCGAAGGATACCAGAGGGACATTCAAACTCATAAATTGAAAGCAAACTGACAAACACGAATAAGACAACCAGACAAAAAAAGTTCACAAAACACAAATAGAAAAACAAAGACTAAGTTTGATTTCGGGTGCTCTGGAACATCATTTCTAACAATAGTTAAATACGTTTTATAAAACATCATAAACACTGTAATCTACTGCGGAACACTATATCGTCATGATCGTAGCTACAGGAACAAAAAGATACAAATGTAGCTACGAAATCTGATGAAATCCCTCACGAATCAGGCAAATCAATATAACAATACACAAAGGAATCGAATGGTCGGCAAAACGGAACAAGACTGGGTAAGGGTCTTCTGCTTAGCATGAATCATCCACCATGTGCATCAAAACTGATTTACAAATGTCACAATAAGTCATTGGGACAAAATTAGGAGGAATACACATCAGACAACTTTCAATGTATTTGTTTTTATCATTATTTGTTCATGTTGAATCAATATTGACAACAGAATAAAAATGTCAGAAAGGTTGTCGGAAAATGTCAGTCTTACTGACCGTCCTTTGTACACAACACATTAACAATAATGACCAATTCGCTGTTGTACAGTCAATAATTTGTAAGTGGCTTTGCTGCTCTTTTTATTTTGAATGTTAGTATTTTTTTTTTATTTGTGTTGTATAGAAATACTAATATAATGATACATTATTTTATTTTATTTAAGCTTAACGAATTGATTAAGTATTGAACAATATACAAATAAACATAGGCAACATTTAAAATAATCAATACCCAGCAATTAAAATCGTATTGAGCTGTTTCATTAGTATTCTTCTTAAAATACGTGCTAACAAAATATCATAGTTTAAAAAATAGGTTGTTGACAGAGCATTTACATAATAAAATCAAAATTGTAAATTGGTTAATTGAAATATGCTGTTACCTTTAAATATAAATTCATCAATATCAATAAATAGTTCTTTTAAACATATATTTTAGATCAAATAATTAGATACAGATTCTGTCGAGTGAAAAATGTGTATAGTTGTTTTTATAGTTTTGGCTATATCGTATCACAATTCATAATTGCAATAAAAAAAATAGTAATGGGTTGTGATACTTCATAAACATGTCAATTCTGAAAGCACTGTATTTGCCAACGGTTAGAAAGTATTTACAAGTATGGATCTACACATACGTTAATTCGCTGAATGTCTTTGTTCCCCATATTCCGCTTATATACAAAACAACTGTATAAATACGGCCTCGTAGTAAACGCCATGGGTCACCTAATGCTCTTCTTGCTAATTTAGATTGTTCTCCATCGTTCTTCCGAAATGTTAAAAGTTCGTCAATCCATATTCCAAGATACATGTACTTGTATTAACCCATTTCCAGTATGTTGTCACCTCATACTGATTTTACATTTGATAACTAAAATCAACTTATACAATTGTAATACTGATTTTACATTTGATAACTCAATCACCTAATACTGATTTTACATTTGATAACTTAATCACCTAATACTGATTTTACATTTTCTAAATTAAATCAGATTATACAGATGTTGCAGCGGGTTATACTGTATTTCATTTTGAAACAACAAAAAAACTATTGAATTTGCATCCACTACTGCTAATTTCATTTTAAAGATTTTCTGATGGATTCAAAATGTTGCATGTGTAAATTATATCATTACATAATAAACATAAAACAAAAAAAGTATTCAACTAAAAATTTGTCATCCAACAAAAAATAAAACATTTGATAAATTTATTTTAATCTTTGCTGCTAAATTTTGATTCATAAAAGGCAATACAATCTTGAAATGACACATGCATATAAATGACGACAGTGAAGATATTGTGAGCAGGTGGGATTTTTTTTAATTTTTTTTTTTTCGATTTTTTTTTACTTTTCTTTTGAACATGAAATTGATATATATGTACAAATAAAATGAGGCCTTTTCCACAACTGCATCTGAAAACGAATAAAGAAAAAAACATTTAGATTAATATCTGCTTGACCACAGTGGGTAATATATCTTTCAAAATGTTACTAAATGTTTGACACAAAGTTAATTGCAATGGCAATTATACAAAAACATTTTCTCTTAATTCTAATTCTTATTTAGAAATTGCACGAAAACACGAATGTTATCATTTTTTTTTTAATTTAATTCACATGTGCACTTTATAGTGGGACCTCATGTTATCATGAATGATAAGTTTTATTGTGTAATGCAATCAGAATAACGTATTATAATGAAACATACATCTAATGTAATTATTTAATAAGAACAATATAGTTGCAGTCCTTAAATCTGTCCTTTTTTGTTTTAATTGGTAAGTTATTTCAGTTTCAAAATGTTTATGACATCTGTTTGACAGCACTGTCTGCAGTCAAAATAAATAAATCATTTCAACGAATTAATATAATTAACGGGTATTTTGGAAGAATCAGGCTCGTAAATACAAAAATAAATTGGGTGCACGATAACAAACTGAGTTTGGTAACGGAAACAAAGATTGCGTATACATTTTAGGTAACGTTCTGGAATCTTTTTTTTTATTAAGATAATGTGCTCCAGCGGATAACATATGTTTTGCATGACTGTTTTAAATTAGCATAACGCATATATGTTTGGCAAATTTTAAAAAGAAAGTATCAGATTAACTTTTGGAACACGAATACTGAGTATTAAGAATATCATCTTGTAGTTAAGGTAACAAGTTGGTTTAATAGTATTGTCAAACTATTTTGTTATCGCCATAAATATACCACAGTAACACGGATATGTTTTTTTCTCAATCGATTTATGAATTTCGAACAGTAGTATACTACTGTTGCCTTTATTTGTCATTTGTCAATCAATCATAAACATTTTCAACATATAAAATATATGCTCACCTTTCTTTACTCTTCAACTAACATTGGAGCTGGGTCTTCTACATTTACATCACTGAAATCAAAAATTGCATTACTAACATTTTCTAAATCAAACACAACAACAAAGACAATTTCAATATGCAGAAAACTCTACAATCTCTTTCGTCAAATTTTTCATAAAAAAACAAATCAAGAAGTTATGTGTATGTGTACTGAAAAGACGTTACATCTAGTACCCACAAAACAATTTGGGTTATTACTACACAAATCTTGTTTGTGGATTACACGTTCTAACATATACTTGCATCTACATACGTGGTTAACTAGTTTAGATTTAAATTTCACGAACAGTACGGTATGTGGTCTTAAACACAAAGTAAATACATGATACAGTACTAACGTTGATTTTATTCAAGATTGATGATTATTTTTAGAGAGCAGTTTTAGTTATAAAAATACCCATGTAACCTATACTAGTAAATACAATCTTATAAATAGGCAAATGTATTATAACTACATTATAAACAGATAAAACAAATGTAGATTAAATGACAAACTTTGTTAGCTTCCTTAATATATATTCAGATGCAAGGATTACACCCAATGCAGATCTTATATACAAAATACAATTGAACACTTAAAATTAATGTAACTTAATTATTCCCAATAATTGATAAACACTAATAATTTGTTCTTTTGTTCGAATGCATATACTAATTACCTGACATTTGTATATACTTGTTAACATTTATTCACTTGCTACTTACTTAGGAATTGAACAAGGAAGACACAGCAAAGCTTTCTGTCTGAACGCTTCATAGGCTCTTGTAATATGCATGTTACCATTATTGTTAATTGCATTGGAAGCCCAATAGAGCAAATGAAAGAATTTGTAAGGAACGCCATTCATCCACCAATAGCGGAACATATCGAACAACTGAGGTACCTGCCAAAAGTAAAGAATTTCTTAGTAACAATGCATACCATCAACAATACAAAATGCCACCCAAAGTCAATAACTTACAATTTTATGAAAGCTTTTTTTTCAATAAGATACTAAAAGAGGGACGAAAGATACCAGAGGGACAGTCAAACTCACAGATCAAAATTAAACTGACAACGCTATTGCTAAAAATGAAAAGGAAAACAGACAAACAATAGCATACATGACACAACATAGAAAACCAAAGAATAAACTAACAGATGTATATCATATCATTGGCAGGATAAAATATGTTACTACAAATTGTATTGTGTAATACATGTGAGAAAACGATAATTTTAATACAATGATGGTCTTATTACATGAATAAGCTTTGCAAAAATTGGCAATTTTTCGTCATATAAATAAAAGTTTCTTCAACATGCAATCTATATATTTAAGTTTTTCCTTCTGATTTCGCCGCCGTAAATTTTAATTGTTTGCATTCCATTGGTACATTAGCTAGCAACGTTTTGAAATGATATGAACAGGAATATGGATCTATGGAACACTATATCTCTCCAATACTATCAATTTTACATCTTCTGTATACCAATATCTCATAAAAACCTTCATTTATTTTTTGTATTTAACAGAAAATCAGCATGTATAATGAGATGCTAGTTGCTGTTAAACGATCATAATTCTATGGTTAATTACGTTAACCAAATATTTCAACCTCATATGGATCAAATCAACGGATGGAAGCATAAACACCATGCGCATCTTAAGTAGACAGTGTCCACCACAAATCTCCAAGAGCAATAGAAAAAAAGGAAAACTAAGCGATGTCTTTTTGACATTTCAGAGGATTTGATTTGATTTTTTGTGTTTTAATGCCACTATTTAGCACCGCATTTATGTTATTTCGTGGCGGCCAGTTGATATAGGTTTATTAGTGGAGAAAGCCAGTGTGCCCGGAGAAAAACCACCAACCTTCGATAGGAAAACTGACAATCCAAATCAATTAAGATTGGAGTCGAGTGAATTCGCATGAGCGGGGTTCGAACTAACAACCTCATTATTGGTTAGTGATCACAGTAGTAACTTAATAGACCACTCGGCCACCGAGGCCCCTGCATTTTATAAGAAGTACAGGAGCTAAAAGTATGTTATCATATATAAATTGTTGTTTGTTTCCATTATTTACAGAAGAATTTGTAAAACATTCTATTGCATGACGTAGTCATATCGTCATATGCTTCTTAAAAAACACCACGAGATTTTGGTAGGACTAAATGTATAAAAAAGACATAACCCATATGAGAGTATCAATACAAACTGCTTTACAAAGTCAAGGTAATTTAAACAGAAGATTGGTTTCTATCCTTCACGTGTTTATCAAGTATACGTATAAATATTTATAGGGTTCATACCAGTACAATCCCTTAACCAATCCAGTTGAAACAATTAACAGAATATACAATGGAAACGGAAACGTGGAATGTGTCGAAGAGACAACAACCTGACAAAACTGCAGAAATTAGCCCTAATGCCATCAATTGGTCTTTAATAAAGCAGGCAAAACAATCCCGCCCACAAATGAGAACTTTACTAAACAATAAAGACAATAGTTGTGGGAAATGTTTACCAGAATGAACTCCTAAAAAGTTTACTTATTTTCGGAACTACTGTAAATAGAATGAAAAGAGTTAATTTTTATCAGTAAACCGTCTGGGAGATTGACTTTTATCGTTTACTGTATTCAGTAAATAGATAATTTAATTGAGGTAAGTAAAGTTATGAATATGTTTGCATTGCAACGTTGAACCAGATTTGTAAACACAGCTTTTTTTCTTTGTTCCATTTTGCAGAAATTGATTTATTTTATTATGTAATTTGTTTTGATAATTTAAATTTATAATAGCGGTCTTCTTTCTTCCAGCTAGTAGCTGATACGATTTGTTTTCAGAGAACTTTTAAAAAAAGACGAGTTTTATTTGCAACTGCATTAGCTATGTATTACTAGTTTTCCCACTGCACATAAATTATTATGTTAACAGAAAGTTTCAGTTCTAACATACCAATACAATACTAGTTACTCCGAGACTGTAGAGTGAATATTTGTAAAACATTATAATTCACTTAGCAAAAGGGATATAGGGAAGCCCCTCATAGATAAAACTATGACATACAATATTGAACGATTATTAAAACTAGAAATAAATCTTACGGAACAATAGTCTTTAAGATGCAATCTCAGGTTTTTTCCATATTTTTTACCAATTCCTGGAATATCTTGCAACTCTTTGTCTATCCAACCTTCACTTAAAACAAACTTGGTAAACTTCGGCCAATAACCTGAAATGATATAAATCATTAAGACATACATGTATACTATGTAAAAGCCTTGTAATGTTATGAGAAACAGGTTGGTAGTACATACAATAAAAGCTTTAAAAAAAGGTTTAGTCAATCTATCCATTGAATGTACTTATTAGACATAAATATGCTCAGGCATGTCATGATCACGTTCAATTTGTTTAGTTGTCCGTCTTACTTATTTGATTTGTCGCTTCTTTTGTTACCTTCACCTGTTCAAAAGTTCAAGTATATTTCGTTGATGTTTTGTTTTGTCTGATGATATGACAATACAAATTGAACCTTGTTTAATTATTAGTGCTTGATACATTCTTTCACAACTTTAAGATGTGCTAAAAATCATATACAGATCTAATGTGGTATGATTATCGATAAATAACGATCAGATGTTAACAACAAAACATAATCTCATTGACTTAACAACTAACAAAACCTAAACCATATAGTAAGCTATACAAGGCATCTAGACAATGTGAATTAACTTTAAAGAATACATGTATAGCCTGATTTAAACTAACACAATAAACAAATAATCTGACAGACAGTAATAAACGATATTTCTTAAACTTTGTACACATGAGTTTAGTTTTTGTTTCTTTTTAATGTATGTGTCGTATTTCCTTTTTCTTATTTACTCACAAGAGTTGTAACTTAACTCCCAGTTCAGTGTATTCATCAATCTTGGTCTTGTTAATTCCAATGAGGAAATCATGTCTGTGTCCCATTCGAAACATCCTCCTGAAATAGATATGAAACAAATATTATGATGCAATAATTGTGTATCAATGGTTCTGATTGGATGACAGTAAGTGTAGGATTCTCTATTGCCTTTTTTTTTTACTTAGGAAGCCGACATTTTAAATTCTGAAATGTATTGACATCCAATTTGATATGCACGTTGTCAGATAAACTCACTTTGAGACAGTAGAACTACCGACGTACGTCCGCAAAGCTTTAAATGTAGTTCAATTATCTATTATATACCATGCTGCGCTGACACTGTCACATATTTTACTATGCAGCAAAAAACATAACGCATAATGTTGGAGAGAACCATTTATATTGCTTTTTATTGAAATGGTAACATCACAATGAGAATCTGGATTCAATTCGCAAATAAGACATGTATATTAAGTTTTACTCAAGATGGAAACACTGATAACTCTTGTCTTAAATGCAGGTCTATCAATTTATGAAATGAGATTCCGATCGACGCACTGATTAATCTTTTATATGAATAATGGCCATCATTTAAAATTAAAATGCTAAATAAAATACAAATCTCGTAAATTTCATATTAATATTTGATGTCACCTTTTCAAAAAAGTTTAAGAATATTCGAACATACATGTAGCAGGCTTTTTTTCTCAAACTTTTGTATCAGAATATACATGTTTATTCAGGAGATAATTTCAGTTACCTTTTATTTTGTTTCAGGTAATTCAATATCTGTACATGAACACATGAAGACACAAACCCAATTAGAACACATTCATTTATTACGGTCAATATTGGTCTTAAACAATAAACAGTTATATAGCAAATTGTTCCCAGTCTTGTTCTTCTAAACTTTAAAATCTAACCTTTTAATATTGCTTATTGAAATTACAAAAGGTAAACAGAAGAGCATATGGTAGATATCTATTTAAACACTATAACAACGGTATTAAAGATAAAACAAAAACTGTGCAAGTAAACTAAAGCTGTTCATTATTTAATCGCAGAATTCAATAACAGTTATGTGTACACAAAGTATTTAATTATTCCCTTTCAGAGAACAACTACCATTATTGAAAATAGCATTTGACTGATTTATGATCATCCTATTCAATCCATATAAGTTTTTGTTGATACATAACGTTATTGTGGGTTTGTTCTTATACATTTGTCAATGTGCTTTATTCAATGTGTGAATCCTTAACTTTTAATTGCAATAGAAACATGAAAAACTTACCTGGACAATTTGCCTTAAAATAGTCTTTCAAGAATGACGGGAGTGGATACGATTCACTCCCGACTGTGGAATTCCACTGAACCCATTCTATGTGTGGAATACCATTTTCACGCAGATTCAAATACACCATATTGGTTTTATCAAGTAAACGTGAACTGAAATTATAAATTTAGATATAAACTTGATTTGATTTTAAAAGATTTACTTTTTTTTATGATTAATTCTATGTTTGCTGCTTACAAATATGAAAACCTACTATTATATGACTGAAACCAACAATATATCATATTATTCAGTCATTTCCGAGATGTTCATATCAACATGACCGTTTCAGGTATAATTGCCTCACAAATGACCATCATTGGTTCCTCCTAAACAGCACAAGTAACAAAGAATTTAATTTCCACAACACAATAATGTCACTGTGGATAGATTATGGTCCGACCAAAAATTCTCCATCAAAATGTTATGTGCCGATGCTAATACCCATGCAAACCAAAGACCATTGGCTTGCCATAAGTATTTCTAAGAAGCATTAGAATGCCCTTATCACCAATTTACAAAAGGGTTTACGTACACGCCCCAGCTGCTTGAATGGCCTGAGTCGAACCCCGTCTAATTCTTAGAAGCATGCACAACATTGGAGTTTGACATTGGAGTTTGAAGCGTGTTTTTTTCACTCTTTTGTTACAATCTCAGTTATGAAATATATGAAGACACAGTACGTTGAATTTGTTCTTGCCCCGGGAAAAAAATCTCCGTAAAAGTTAATATTTTTTACGAATAAACTATATTCAAGTGAATAATTAATTAACTCAATGAAGAAAATATCGATCGTTTACAAATGAAAAAAAAATAAAATATTACAACATAATACGGACTGGGGATGTCACCGAACGACTTTAAAATTGAACAAAATCAATACCATACGGAAGGACATAAAGGTCACCAACCGTTAGTTAAATTGTGAAAAAGAATCAGCTAACAGAAAAAAGTCAAATATTTCATATGGAACAAATAATGACCTGATTTAAAAAAAAATAACATACAAACGAAAAACAACCAAAGAATATAAAGTGTTGCGTACGTCATAGTATCTTTCGGTGATAACAAAATATTTAACGTATTAAAGAAAATATGGTATTGTAAAACTTTATTTCAATGAAATAGATGTATGTAACCATGTATTGTGAGATTTCGCGTTGTTCATGTTTTTATAATGATTTAAAAAAAAATCTATGCAAATTTCATTTGATTTATCAATGAATTATAACACATAAACACTACGATTGGTACGGTACAATTCTTACATTGATGTATATTGAACAAAAACATGGCAACTGATATTTTGTTTAAAAGAAAACAAGTAGACCAAATAATCTCCCCCTTTAACACAGAAAAAAAAAGAAACAAAACAAAACAAAAAACCGTAAAAATCACCAATGGCTTACTATGGTTATTCTATTTTAACATCTATAACTTTCCATGTTTAGTCACTAGACACAATTTACGTTGTTTACTGTTATTTTTAAGGATTACTCTTTCTAGAAAATAGATCTAATAATTATTTAGATGATTATATTTGAATGCCTGATAAAAATGTTCCCATTGACCATTTTTTTTATAAATGTATAATGCTAAGCCATCTGTGAAAGTCTTATGCAATTTAAATTATTTTTTAATAGTTTTTGAGAATTTAAACATAACGATAAAGCTATGAAAAATCAAGAGAGAACATTTTCCCGTCACAATTCTGATGGCTAATGTCTTAAAACATGCACATTGACCTCTCTCTTTCTCTCTCTCTCTCTATATATATATATATATATATATATGTGTGTGTGCTCTTATGATTCCTTTATTAATGCTTTATCAATATATACAATTGTTTTGAAAAGCTTAGTATTTTGAAACTGAGAAGCGAACTCCTTTAAAAAAGTTACAACATCATAACTGTCCTTGCTTGAAAATTACCTCATTGACAAGCACACCCTATCCCCTTATTGGTATATCAGAAGACCTTCATTTAAATTAAAATAATTAAACTTGAATTCTAGACATTAACATCGAACTTTGTGTAATGACAGTTTAGATCTCGGCAGCAGACCAACCCCCCCCCCCAAAAAAAAAAATTGATACAGGGTAAACTATTTTTGTTCATTAGTTTGTTACAATACAAACATACAATGACACAGTATGTAAAGTCATTTTCTGATTATTGGTCATGTATAGAAAAAAAATCGACGTAAGCAAATGATATCCAAGTTTGAAATAAATTGATATTATCTAAATACAGATCATACACAATAAATAAACAATGGAAATACTAGGTTTATTTTTAGAATGTAGAAAGATAACTGACTAGGGAAATGTTATTTGATAATATTTATAATAAATCTGATGAAAATTCACACAACTGTTTATATCACTTTATTGAATGCGCATATTTTAATTACAAATTTTACACTAGTCATGTTAACTACGAAAAGGGTGCTGCCTGTTCTCCTTCAAAATGATTTAAAATGAATTACCTTTTTTCTATGGTCTTTTACCTTTAAGTGTGTGTACATTCACGTATATAACATGTAGTAAGTCTAACTAGTGGGTATTTTGATAAATGACAAAAATACCAAACTCCGAGGAAAAATCAAGACGGATAGTTCCTAATCAAATATCAAAACAGAAAACTCAGACGCATTTCTTATATAGGACATAGTGGATTAAACCTTGGAAAAAGGACGAGACGTTCTTTGACATACCCCTGGTTCTTCAACTTTCTACTCAAACATTAGTGAAACTTAACCGAGTCTGACTGTTAGCTCTTGAATACTGAATACGTTAGGAAATATATATCCCGTATGTACATGATGCAGGTGATGTTGATATATTGCTACAAAATTAAAAACGTCGCGTTTGTCATGGATTCTGTTTCGGACGACCTTTTATGTCAAATTAAAGGTGTAAGTCTAAAAGTTCGGCAAAGTAAGTCATGTCTGTTGTTTCTTAAATTTTAGTTCTGGCCCCGAAATATAGTAGCGGAATCATTCATAAAAGTTTTGATTGTTAATAGAAAGAACATCATCAATATATCGGAAGGTAAGGTTAAATGAAACGACGTCTTAGATCTTCATGATTTTGACATGCCTGCCTTCAAATTCGATAAATGAAAGTATACTGATCACTTTTTCTTCTGTGTAGCATAATTTACCGTTTTGTTCACTGTTAACACAGTATGTCGTTTGGTATCCCAAAGTAATAAATATATAGCGTATGCCACAATTGTTGTGTTTATTTTTTCTATCAGACGCCTTTTTAAATTTTACATGGAGAATGGTTGTATAATAGGGTTGTGACATCAATTGTTGATAGAACTAAGTTTAGTACTATCTGTACGTGTTTAAAAAGTATCACAGTATTTCTGAAGACCCTCTCTTCAATGTAGTTTATAGTACGAAATTTTGTGAAGCTAATGTGTCCAATACAAACAAGGTAAATCCTCCGATTTTCTATTCAATGTAATGTTCATTATTTTATGATTCGCTAAAAATATCATTTTTGTAAAATGATGTATTTCTGTATGTGGGATTACCGGAGTGTTTATTAATGCCCAAGACTTTTACAAGACAGTATCAGTAGCACGATTAACATACAAAAATCATAAGTTTTATCCGTAGGAACAACAGCATATTTATTGTGAAGAGATAATAGACATATAAAAGCATCTTTGTCTCTGAAAACAAACTTTGGTCGATCATTTACACGGTTTTACATCTTATGATTGCGACATTTTACCACAAACCTGATTGTTTTGACCAAGTTTGACCCAGTTTGCAGTTAAACGTCTTCTCATTTAGCACACACTCTAGCGTAGTCTTCAAGGGGATACATTATTATGTTGAAATAATGCTTTCAATCAATGAGATTGGTATCTCTAAACTAATGTAATCCCAATGGGTACCAATTGCGCTCCTCTACTTTGCAGACTTTTTTTTTGTATTCCTATGAAGCAGAATGTATCCAAGGACTTGTACAGATAGGAGAAAAGAAATTAGCCCAGTCTTTTAATTTCACCTTTCGGTATATTGATAATGTTCTCATTGTACTGTCTCTGAAAAATAGATTCAGTGATCACTTACATTTAATATATCCAAGTGAACTTAATTAAAGATACTACCGATGCAGATAAATCTGCTTTATATTTAGACCTTTTTCTCGAAATGACTACTGATGGTAGGTTGAATACCAAAATTTATAGTCAACTTTCCATTTCTGAGTAGCAACATCCTAGCGGCACCAACATATGGAGTATATGTGTCTCAATAGCTTAAAGTACGTTCATTTTGTTAACAAGGAATATACTGCTTTCTCAAAGTTGCTAAGACAGGACTATGAATCAATCAAATTAAAGTCATCAGTCAAGTAACACGACGGGTGCTGTATACGGTGCAAGGAATGCTTACCCTTCCGGAGCACCTGATTTCACTCCCGGTTTTTAGTGGAGTTCGTGTTGTTTATAAGTTATAAATGTTGATAACGGGTGCCACATGTGGTGCAGGATCTGCTTACCCTTCCGGAGCACCTGAGATCACCCCTAATTTTTGATGTGGTTCGTGTTGTTTATTCTTTGGTTTTCTATGTTGTGTCATGTGTAATATTGTTGGTCTTTTTGTCTTTTTCATTTTTAGCCATGGCGTCATTTTGTTTTAGAATTATGAGTTTGACTGTACCTTTGGTTTTTTTCGTCCCTCTTTGATGTAAATGTCCATTGTTATGTATGGTGATTGCGTCAATTCGTATATTGTTTAATTCAATATGATGTTTTCCTCACTTTTCTACATTTAACGATTCCATTTTTATTGATTGAAATGGACGAAAAGAAGTTACATTTAACGCATCAATGTAAATATAACCGAATTTGGTTTGGTGAGACTGTCATTAAAGTGAGAGGGTTAGAACCAGGTTTAATCCACCATTTTCTACATTTGAAAATGCCTGTACCAAGTTAGGAACATGACAGTTCTTGTCCATTCGTTTTTGATGCTTTTGTTATTTGATTTTGCCATGTGGTTATGGACTTTCCGAATTGATTTTCCTCTAAGTTCAGTATTTTTGTGATTTTACATTTTACAAGTTATACCGAAAGAGACATTTGAATTTCAATGTCAAAAATGTCCTTTCGAGTTACTTCACACTCCTACTTTTTTCATTATACACTTAAAATTTTGTTGCAAAAGATACTTATCATTGGTGGATCAAATGGAAGCAAGACTTAGTAAACAAGTTTAAAAAATGTCAAACTAATTCCATTTCCGTTTTGGAACTATCATCTTATTTTGAATCATCCGGATTACTGATAAAGGTAATCACGTTTGACATATGCCTAGAATTTAAATCTGAGTTCTGTATTTTTTTCATCTTACTTTGTAATTGGATTATCGGCAACCACACATTAATTTTTTTTTAATATCTAAAATGTTTCAAACGGACAAATAATCAAAGAAACAAGAGTAATTTATAAGAATTGAATGACAAAATTAATTGGAAAGATGATGATCATAAGGGACCTGAAAATATAAGTAATAAACTTGAGAATTGTAATGGACAATCATTGAAAGAGACAACAACCCAATCAAAGAACAGAAAACAATCGATGCCACTAATGAATCTTTAACACAGCGCAAAAACCCTGCACCCATAAATGGGCTTTGGCTGGCCCCGAAACAAAACAGTGTACTAGTTTTTGAATTAATTAATTTAATGACTTTGACTTAAACAGTTCAAACTGTTTTTATTGGTATAAATATTGTTATCAGTAAATTAAAAGCTAACTAAATATTACTAGTATGTTATATACATATACATATTCAAACTCATCATAAAAACCAGGACTAAATTGAGTATATACGCCAGACGCACGTTTCGTATACAAAAGACTTTATCAGTGACGCTTGAATCCCAAAAAGTTAAAAAGGCCAAACAATGTATACGAAGTTGATTATGTTGAATCTGATATAGCATATTTCTCTATCATTTAATTTGTTATTTTAACAACATTCATTTGAGACCAATTTGGTTATATGATTCCCAAAATTCTTTAACCAGTAAATCTCTGATAAATGCATTTAAGTTGACAACGTTGATAATATAAAATTTATTCGATTTTCTACATGTTGGTGTATACATTCATCTAAATACCGTCTGTTCAATATGTGTATGCCAATTTGTAATTAATATTGACATGTTTTTTTGTTCATTATGTTATTAATATCAATATTTTCTTTGGTTACAGCTCTAAAATTTACGTCTGATTTGATTAATTCTTTTATAGATAATACTTTTAGCAATGAGGATTGGACTGAACTGCTTTTGTGACAATCGAAACTTCTGATATCGAATTATTGGTGCTTTGTAGTTTTTACATGGTTTTTCTCTTTCTTCAGTTTGTCATTTGTCATCGATAAATCGTTTCGATAAATAAACACTGTCAATTGTCCACCAAATTTGAAGGAAACATTTTTTGTTTGCCTATGTGCTAAGTTTTATTGAATTTATATACTAGTAGTTTATTTAATTCTAACCAATCTGAACATGCAATTTATTGTTTGATAATTATTTTTTTTAATGAAGAAGAAGAAAAAAATAACATCAACTTTATTACAGGCAAATAGGTTTATGTTATATATCATTTTCCTCATTTTCAACTTCTTTAACATAACAAAAAGGATAAATGAATAAATTTATTATATAACTTAAGTAAAAAAAGATAAACAAAACTTACCCTTGCTTGCCATCTTCTCTTGTGACCATAACGACATAGACATGGTTGGCTGGAAGGTACACTTCATACATGAGGTCAAATGTGAAATTAGTACTTTTGTACCATTGTTTACCAGAACGTTCATGGAACTGTCCAAATACAATTTTTACATTTTTAGCCATTTTGCAATTAAATTAAGAATTTGAGAATAATGAGTTAAAATTTTGAAATAATGATATGGTACTTAAACAGTGTGCATGGAGTTATGTAGTATATGGTCACATGACCTTAATTGGATCAATCAAGCCTTGATGCTGATTGCAGCTGAACCAATCAGAATGCATATGGAATCTTTTTGTTTCATCATGAATGGACCAATCAGGAGAGAGACTGTGATTGTCCAATCAATGATGCTATATCCTTAAATGGGCAGAGCTTATTTTAATTCAGGTAAAAGTTACCTTAAACAAACAAATCAAAGTTGAAACAAAAAAACGTTCTTTAAATTAATTAGTGGCATTTAATACCAGTTAGATCTTCAAACAAAGGGCATATATTGAAAAAATGATCTACATCTTAGATTTCATTCTCACATTTAAAAAAAGTTTTTTTTTTTGTCTGATTTATTTTCTTATCACCCTGTTTTAGTTATTAGTTGTCATTTAAAACAAGTCTATTTTTTGTCTGATTTATTTTCTTATCACTCTGTTTCAGTTATTAGTTGCCATTTAAAACAAGTCTATTTTTTGGCTGATTTATTTTCTTATCACCCTGTTTCAGTTATTAGTTGTCATTTAAAACAAGTCTATTTTTTGTGTGATTTATTTTCTTATCACTCTGTTTCAGTTATTAGTTGCCATTTAAAACAAGTCTATTTTTTGTCTGATTTATTTTCTTATCACCCTGTTTCAGTTACTAGTTGCCATTTAAAACAAGTCTATTTTTTGTGTGATTTATTTTCTTATCACTCTGTTTCAGTTATTAGTTGCCATTTAAAACAAGTCTATTTTTTGTCTGATTTATTTTCTCATCACCCTGTTTTAGTTATTAGTTGCCATTTAAAACAAGTCTATTTTTTGGCTGATTTATTTTCTTATCACCTTGTTTCAGTTATTAGTTGCCATTTAAAACAAATCTATTTTTTGTCTGATTTATTTTCTTATCACTCTGTTTCAGTTATTAGTTGCCATTTAAAACAAGTCTATTTTTTGGCTGATTTATTTTCTTATCACCCTGTTTCAGTTATTAGTTGCCATTTAAAACAAGTCTATTTTTTGGCTGATTTATTTTCTTATCACCCTGTTTCAGTTATTAGTTGCCATTTAAAACAAGTCTATTTTTTGGCTGATTTATTTTCTTATCACTCTGTTTCAGTTATTAGTTGCCATTTAAAACAAGTCTATTTTTTGTCTGATTTATTTTCTTATCACTCTGTTTCAGTTATTAGTTGCCATTTAAAACAAGTCTATTTTTTGTCTGATTTATTTTCTTATCACTCTGTTTCAGTTATTAGTTGCCATTTAAAACAAGTCTATTTTTTGGCTGATTTATTTTCTTATCACTCTGTTTCAGTTATTAGTTGCCATTTAAAACAAGTCTATTTTTTGTCTGATTTATTTTCTTATCACCCTGTTTCAGTTATAAGTTGCCATTTAAAACAAGTCTATTTTTTGGCTGATTTATTTTCTTATCACTCTGTTTCAGTTATTAGTTGCCATATAAAACAAGTCTATTTTTTGTCTGATTTATTTTCTTATCACTCTGTTTCAGTTATAAGTTGCCATTTAAAACAATTATATATAGTGTGATAAAGCATAATATATATATATATATATATATATATATATATATATATATATATATATATATATATATATATATATATATATATATATATATATATATATATATATATATATATAGTGTGATAAAGCATAAAGCATAAGAATCAGCAGACACCAAAAATATCTTCCTTTATTGAATTGAACTATTGTGCATAAAAGTATATATAAAGGAGACAGGGTTTTCAGCATTTCAATGCCCATCTGAGTATCTTATTTCTATAAGATATATATTTTTCTATTATTTATAAATTTCCTTTAAAATATATTTTTACAAATATCATATTGGTTTTCTCCTTTCATAATTTAATTCTCTAAATGTTGAAATTTGATAACATAATTATTAAGTTTCTTATCTAATTCATATAAGAATTATACAAGATTTTAGGTCTCTCAATAACTTGATATCTTCAAGAAAAGTTCAATTGTTTAGAGCCCTATGCACCCAAAACAACAATTATTTTGAACTTTTTTTTTTGTAATGAGAAGTTCAATGTCTTATGAACCTCCCGGTTTTTAACTCAAAATTTAAAACATGACTGTTTCCTCTCTTTCTCTCTTTAAGTCCTTGGGACGTATGTTATATTCATTTTATTGCCAAAATTAGGCCTTGATATGTAAGAAAAATAAGTTTTAATATTTTTTTCTTTTTAAAGTAATCCAAAGTTATAAAATTTCAACCTTTTTTTTAATATGCCAAACAACTTTTTTGTGCAATCTTAATATAAAACTCTTCAATCTTTATTAACCAGCATTTTTTCAAGTTTGAATACCATATACACATTCAGGCTACTACTGTAGACATTGACCTATATTTTAAAGTAGCAACCTATCTTTTTATTTACTCTGAAACCCATGTGTTTTTAAGAAACCGTTTTTAAGAATTAATTCTCTCACTAACCCTAAAACTACATCAAACTTGTTAGACTGTCTCCATTTCTGGATATGATACATAGAAAATGTAAAACTTTACGTTCCATATTCCCAATTAAAAAATTATTTAAATTTATTTGGACAAGAAGATGCAAGAATTTAAAGTCTTATTAAACTACTAAGAGGCCTTCTTTAATCAATGAATAAAATAGATTGTAACTGTAACTTATAATAAAAGTCAAAGGCCTTAGTGTTAGCTCACTTAAGAGAATTTATAACATTTTGTGGATAATTCAAACTGTTATCATTCTATAATTATTACTAAAAATGACTTTCAACACTCATATAATGTTGCTTTTGTGTTGTGACAAAATTTAATGACAATGACAAAGAGGGCTGTTGGGAGGTGTAGGTTGTGGTATATTGATGGTCTACTTTTATTGGATAGTGTTACAGTCCAATCAATTTCACCCTTGGCTGTTTGTAGTGTTGTCGTGATACTATTGTTTTCAGCCGTGTTATTCATGTAACCTTTAAAGCAGAATGGCATTCTTGACAATCCGTCAGCATCCCCATTTTAAATACCGGGCTTGTAATTAATCTTAAAAGAAAAGTCGGCAAGTTCGGCCACCCAACCGTGTCTTGTCGCATCTACTTTTGCGGTAGTTAATATATATGTTAAATGATTGTTGTCAGTATAAACGTCGAATTCATTTGTGTAGTAAAGATAATCCCGAAAACGGTCACAGATTGCCCATTTAAGTGCTAAAAATTTTAACTTGCCCGAATACAGGTGATAATTTTGTTCCGCCGGTGTTAACATTCTCGATCCATATGCAACTACTCCTAGACGTCCGTCTTATCTGTGTCTGGTATAACACTGCGCCTAATCCTTCTAGTGATGCATCTGTATGTACAATATAAGGTTTATCGTATTGTGAATAAAGCATTATGTTCGGCTTAACTAAACAATCTATCACTTCTGAAGATATCATTGTATGTTCTTCTAACCATTTTATTTTCGTGCCTGACGAAGCCTGATTCGTCGATTTGCCTTTAATTTTGCTCTTTTTCTGTGACTTATCATTGACTTTGAGCAAGTTGTAAATTGGTTTAAGTCGTTTTGAAAAATTAAGGATGTATTTCCTATAATATCCTATAAATTCCAAAATTTTCCGTAGTCCTCCTATAGTCTGGTTTTCTTTCTTTTAGAGCAAATCAGTGCTTCCTTGTCTACTGGATCCATTTGGTATCCCGTCTCAGATATGAAATGTCCCAAATATCGGACTTCTCTTTTAAATAGTTCACACTTTGAAGGGTTAAACTTTATACCATTTTCTTTAAGCCTTCTCAATACAGTTCTAACATTCATAAGGTGTTCATCAAAACTACTACTGAATACTAGTTCATCGTCTAGATATGGTATGCAAATGTTATCTCTGATATCAGATAGTGTTCTTTCCATGAACGATTGAAATGCTGCTGGTGCTCCAGTCAATCCAAAAGGAATTCTAACCCATTCGTACAATCCCTAAGGTGTACAAAACGCCGTTCATTTTTGACAAGCTTCATCCATAAATCCTTGATGATACGCTTTACCCTGATCTAGCACGGTGAATCATTGCTTCCCACCTAGAGAGTCTAATACATCCTGGATTCTAGGGATCGGTTGTATATCGGCTATAGTTTTCTTGTTGAGCTCTCTGTAATCGATACAGAGACGTCGACTACCATCTTTCTTTCTCACACAGACCATACCACTTGAATAGGGCGAGTTGCTGATTTTTCTGAAGTATAACAGGTTAACATCGGACAGAGGAAAGGATGGTTACGTTAGAAAAGACTTTCCAGCACAGTTATCTGTTCATCGAAATTAAGAAATTAAAACAAATATGCAATGCTATTTTCCCGATCTTTGTGTTTCGAGAGCACTTGTCCCTGCAAGTGGCGTCTCCCATGTAAGAGTTTGTGGTTATTTGATAAATATTTTATGTTCTTTTGAGTTTACGAATTAGAATTTAAATGTATTTATCAAAGTTGTACAAAATGGAACATGTAAAATGTTGTTTGTATATAGTTAACACGTGTTTGGTTTATTATAGTAAGGTCGGTTTCGATTGGGATATTGAGTTCATGCACGAGTGAACTCATGTGGATTAAAGTCATTCGAGCCATTGCAGTCAAAGTGTACAGTAGCATTTTGCAAAATATATAATATTATCAATCATTATTTATTTTTCAGATTTGTGGACCACAAGTATAGGGAAACCAGTACAAGCGGCCTAACAGCTATATATACATGTATATAATGAACTTTCAACAATATTATACTCATATTTATTACGAAATAATTTGAATACATTGATCATCCAGTTCATTTATATGATTTTCATAACAATACATCAAATTGTGTGCTACTACAGTTATGCTATAGGGAAAACAGTTACACACGAAGTTGTATAAAGGAATGACCTCACTTACGATGCAAATTTTGAAGGTTGTTTTAAAAACTGTGATTTTTTTTGACGAACAAAAAACTTGTCACCTAAGCAATGTATCAAATTTACAAATGGCTGTTCGAGTCAATACAAGTCCAAAAGTACCGTAGTGAGGCCCATACACAAAAAAATCTAAATATTTACAGGCAATCTGCGAGCGGTAGTTTTAGAGTGAACTTCTACTCGTTGTATTTATTTCGAACTTTTATCGATTTTCGTCTTATCAAGTATCATTTTATCTGTCTGCAAAATTTCATCAAAATTAAAAGTTAAAAAGGTATGAGGTGATGAAGTTGCAGATGCAGAGCATCTAGGTTATCGATCGATTAGCGTCTCGTCGATTACGGTTTTATAATAGATTAATCTATATTCATCCTAAGCGGGGTTAACGCTTTTGTTTTAAAAAGATATTTTTCATTGGCGCTGTGCGGCGAACCGTTTGCATTTCGACCAATGAAAACGGGTTTAGCGGGCAGAATGCGGTATCAGGATTGTTTGGAAGGTCTCACCAGAAAATTCGATCATGAGGTTTATAGCAGGTAGTAAAAAGTCTTTGGTGACAATGAAGACATGCTGACTGATGAAGATGGAGTCGGAGTCGGAGAAATAACTGGTGTGACGACAGGAGAACCAATAGGTGTGTAGACAGGGGAAACCCGAGATGGAAGTTGACACAAATGAGTTTTCTGTGTTATTGGTTAGTTTTGTTGTTGGCTCATGTGTAAAGGATAGACCACGCTTCACAGCTGTGGATTGGCATTTCCTGACTCACCCCATTCATATGCGCATGAATCTGGAAGAAAATCATCTTAACCACTTTAAATCTTGTACCGTTAATCCACAGGGAAACCTTTTTACGGACTTCACCATACACTGATTGGCCGCTATGTAGTAAAGTCTGCTTCATGTATGGCAGAAAACCTCTATTTTTCATATTTTACTGCACATTATAGATATTTACGTTTCATCATACATGTACAAAATGTATTAAGGATGCGGTTTTGGAATTTGTATCAAATGTTCGGACTTTTTTTCTTTCTTTTTTCTTCAAACAAGACAATGTGAAATGTTTTTTTCCCATAATACAGTTAACTTATTATATAAGTCTTTATCGCTCATAACGTGACAGTTGCCACAATTTATGCAGATTTTTTTAATTTTTATTTGATACCCAAATGAAATTAATGCAGTCAGGATTCTACTATGTCCAAATTATCTCCCAATTACACCAGTTCATTTTCACAATCGTAGAAATGGAAGCCATTGTAGGTATGACGCGCTGCCAATTTTGCATTTGGAAACCGATAAAATCATACACATTACACCATTACGATCCTTATATGTCAGTTGTATTTTAAAAGACAAATTATCAACTAGCTAATGAGCATCAGGTAATGATATTGTCTGCACTGAGTCAACTAAAAACAATTGTCTGATCGGTTGTCGGTGGAATTTTTGAAAATTCATAAACATTTAAAAAATCTAATTAAATATTTCGTAGAAGGGCAGACTAGATTTTTTATGTGGTTGAAGACTATAAACCCTAGTTATCACACACAAAAAGTTAAATGTTTACGAAGATATGCATTTTCATCATCCAACTTGAATGACTGTCGTCAAGTTATTTTAGTACAAAAAAATAGCTATTCGTATACACGTACTCTGTATTTTAAAATAATTGTAAATGATGCCATATATCAATAAATATAGAGCTTGAAGCTCTGGTGTGTATTAAATGACGATTTGATGATTGAAAATATCAATTTACTGGCTCCTAGGACGCGTCGACAGTTAGCGTATATGCATATATTCATTTAAGACAATTTTCTTCCTCAAGTCAAAACTCTGTACAGTCTGGCAATTTCTTAATTATGTTATAATTATTGGTGTGTTGTATCTTTTTAGATTGGGATTTGCTACACATGGTTGCATTGGTGGTTTTAGTCGGTTTATCACTTTCTGGAGGTGTGGTATCAACAACACCGCATCTACAGTGCTACAGCTTTTTTTGTCCGCTTGCTGTTCGTATGGGGTACCAAGCAGAGTCAGATCAGATCATGGGGGAGAAAACACCAAAGTTGCGTTGTTCATGAATTTGATTAGGCAAAGAACTACATCACAGGCAATTTGGTGCATAACCAGAGGATTGAGAGGCTATGGAGGGACATGCACACCCAGGTAACCTCCAAATTTTATAAGGAGTTCTACCAAATGGAAGATAACCCACATATAAATTTGGACCCAGACAACATGATCCACCGTTCGGCCGTATAATATGTGTACTTGCCGGCAATAAACAGAAGTAATGAAGAGTTCAGAAATTGTTGGAATGGTCACAAGATTAGATGTGAGGGACACATGTTCCCATCACAGATATGGATTTCGGGAATGTTAGATAACATGAGCTCGGGATATACACCAACATCCGAATTATTTTTGGGTAAATCCAAGCATTGGGGATAAATTGGATAGTTGTCTTCAAAGATTTGGGCTTACTTTAGATGATGTTGGACTTGAAGTCTCTTGCAGTTCCTGAAGTTCAGCTAAAATAATTGGTTTCATCGATCAGGAACTCAGTAATAAAGAAAAGTTTAGGCAATGTGCAGAGGTGTTGGACACTGAAAAAAAACCCATACATATCAAGTCATGCACACATACAATTATAACTTTTAAATTCACTCCAACATGAAGCCTTTTGTATTTAAAATACCGAACTTCATGTTTTGCACAAATGAGTCGTAACTGGTACATAGTGTTGGCAGAACAAGAGTGTTGGTACATGTTGTTGCCTTCGGAAATCGTTCCTTTCAGAAGGTGACTGATGAGCTAGGACCAAACCCCAAATGTGGTATGGATTCTGATCCTGTCGTGAACATTAGAATAGTTTCAAAAGTTACATCAGTTTCTTCATCTGAAAAAAACAACACAAGAAATTACAATTATTTTCAATTCATTACTTCCAGAATGACGTATAGATGTACTAACATACAATTATTATATACCCTACAACTTTTATCTCTAATTTGCCTTTGCTTATTTTGTAAGATACACAAGTAATTTTCATTCGTTATTGATTTTTTTTATTTATCAACACCTTTAATTGTATCGATGTAGATATACAGTCCTGAAGACCAATACTTTATAATTTCAGAAAAAATATGCCATCTGCTTCATGTCAGCTACTATTCTCCATTTTGATTGAGACGCAAAGTCTGTCTGAAAGTAGCTGTTACCAACGACAATTTTTATGTTTTGATGGTTTTGAAATTTGTCATTTGTCTTCAATTAGTATGGAAAATATGCCGTTGAAGGAAAAAACATTTTTCGATAAAAACTACTACGTATCTGCAACACAAACTAGAGGCTCAGGAAAACATGTCTTCTTTAACTGTCACTTATGCTCTATAGAATCGAAGTTTAAATAGTTCCGGATTAAATGCACTTACTTGAAATCTCTACAAACTTGCCTTCAATGTTGTCCAAAAAGTCACACCACAAAGAGACACAATTGCCGTCTCAGTTTGGTGGTCGTTGCTCCCTTCCTCGGATACACAATAACTGAACAAACTCTCAAAGATGTCCCTGTTTTGTTCTCATATAGAAACATCTTCCTGAGACTCCCAAAATTCTCCAGTACACCCACTGTTCTGGTACCAATAGAATTGACACAGGTTTATTTGGTTGTATTGTTTTGAAATTTATAAAAGCTAAAATTGGGATTGGAATCATGTAATATGAGAATACGTCGATGGAAGCTTTAAACGACCTTGACCAGATACGTGAATATTAATTAGTCCATTCAACGTTATAGTACGTGTGTTCTATTTTCGAAGGTGTGAGGTCGAAGGTTTGAATTGACCAATGAAAACGATCGTTCCTTAGAGAGTTAATCTAATAAAGTTTGTTTGACTGATTACGTCGCACTACCTTTCGCGAAGCCTTGCCGCATATAAGTATAGCACGAAAAAGAAAATTTGACTCAATTATGCCTGTTTTAATATCGTTAAACTGGCTACCCATACATTACCGTTGCAAATATAAACTTCTTTTATATGTGTACAAAGTTCAGCATGGCAAGGCTCCTAGTTACCTTCAAAATTTAATTACGCCATTCAAGCAAAGTAGTTCCTATAGGTCAGTAAATAGTATGCTCCTACATCCTCCAAATGACGTTCGAACGAAAAGCTACGGTGAGAGGCGTTTTGACAAGGCTGTACCTACACTCTGGAACAATTTGTCATCGTCTTTACGGAGTGTAATTTTTCGAAACACTAAGGATTTTCTTATCCCAGGCATAGATTACCTTAGCCGACAATCAAATAGAGGAAAAAAAAGAACAACAAGGTTTGATATATTTAATTGGTTCAGCAAGACTATAGAATATTGTTTCATAACATTTAAAATGTTTATTCATTGAAAACACTTTACAAATGAAATTGTCTAACTGATCATCTAAAAAAAATAATCTTAGAAAATGAATGAACTTTGTCAAGAGCATTCACAATTGAAAATTGGGTCAATGTATGCTTATTCTCATTTGATACTTTTGAATAAATCAATTGATTTCCTTATACAATAATTATATGTTTATCTTCTTTTTTCAGATTCCATACAAAATGTAGATTCATTCATTCATATCTTTATATATAAAATAGTATTCGGTTAACTCTGGTTACCTTCTGCAAATAATGGAATTGTTACCACTGGTCACCTTCTGCAAATATAGGATTTGGTTACTTCTTGTCATCTTACGCATATACAGGATTTGGTTACCTCTGGGTACA
Source organism: Mytilus galloprovincialis (assembly GCF_965363235.1). Lineage (NCBI taxonomy): Eukaryota > Metazoa > Mollusca > Bivalvia > Mytilida > Mytilidae > Mytilus > Mytilus galloprovincialis. The sequence goes on along the minus strand of NC_134848.1, from coordinate 24,696,470 downwards.
TTATGCAGCTAATTGATTTGATTACCTCTTGTCACCTAATGAAGATAAAGGATTTGGTTACTTCGGATCAACTTATGTAAATATTGGAATTTGGTTACCTCTGGTCACCTTACGGAGATATTGGAACTGAATACTTGTGGTCACCTTGAGAGTGGTATGTATGCATTTAATTTATTGTATTAAACCTTTAATATGATGGATATGTACACTAAGTTTATATAATGCTACAACTAATATTCTTTTTGAACTTAAAACTTATTTAATTTGATTACATGTGGTCATCTTAACCAGAAATGGGATTTGTTAACCTCTGTTGGCTTTAATATGCGAGAATAGGGTAACTTCTGGTCACCTTATTCATGTATTGGATTTAGTGACCTCTGGTCACCTTATGTTAATATTGGATTTGGTGACCTCTGGTCACCTTATGTTAATATTAAATTTGGTTACCTCTGGTCACCTTATGCAGATTTCAGATTTGGTTATCTCTGGTAATTAACATTTACATATAACTACTTGATGTTTTTCATATCATTTGTAGAAAGTTTGAGCCTATCACTGAAAGAGAGAAAAAAAAACCAGGTTTGATATACATTATGGGTTCAACAAGAATATAGAATATTATTACATTACATTTGATATGTTGATAAAACTTTAAGCAATGAACATTATCTTTCATGACCATCTACAAACAAGTCTAAGAAAAATCATTGATCTTGCAAACATTGCCAAGAGCGTGGACAGTTGATTATTTAGTCAATTTCTATATATCCTCATAAGATACTTTTGGATAAATAAAATTGAATTTACTAATACAATTATCATATGTTTATCTTCTTTTTTCAGAAATCCTCAGAAAATGTAGATGAGAGTGGTATGTGTGCATTTAAGTTAACTTATAACTTGCAATCGTTTCTGGTAAAATGGCCACGTAGGCTTGATTGAACAAATCATTTTTTGTTTATTGATTACCTTACACAAATATTTAATTTGATTACATGTGGTCATCTTAACTAGAAATGGTATTTGTTAACCTCTGTTGGCCTTAATATGCTAGAAAGGGGTAACTTCTTGTCACCTTATGGAAATATTGGATTTGGTGACCTCTGGTCACCTTATGTTAATATTAGATTTGGTTACCTCTAGTCACCTTATGCAGATTTCAGATTTGGTTATCTCTGGTAATTAACATTTACATACAACTGGTTCGTGTTTTTTATATCATTTGCAGAAAGTTTGAGACAATGAAAGAAAGAGAAAAAAGAAGAAGAACCGGTTTGATATATATAATGGGTCCAACAAGAATATAGAATATTATTTCATTACATTTAATATATCGATAAGACACAATGACATTATCATTCATGATCATCTACAAACAAATCAAAGAAAAATCATTGATACTTTTGGATTGATAAAATTGAATTTACTAATACAATTATCATATATAAGATACGTTTGGATAAATAAAATTGAATTTACTAATACAATTATCATATATTTATCTTCTTTTTTCAGAAGTCCTCAGAAAATGTAGATGAGATTGGTATGTATGCATTTAATTTATTGTTATCTTGAAGGGCCACATTGTTATCATCAAGCAACTTAGCCATTTGGTAAAGATCCATTATATGGTTCAATAATTATTGTGTGGAGACTAAATATTTGCTGTGACCTTGTGAAGTCAAAAGTTATTGTGGAATCCTAAATATTGATACCATATTCACTATACTACAAGCCATTAGATAAAGGAAGATGTGGTGTGAGTGCCAATGAGACAACTCTCCATCAAAATATCAATTCATGAATGTAAACCATTATAGGTCAATGTACGGCCTTCAACACGGACCCTTGGCCCACACCGAACAGCAAGCTATAAAGGGCCCAAAAATTTCTAGTGTAAATCCATTCAAACGGGAAAACCAACGGTCTAATCTATATAAAAAAAAATAAAAAAACCAGAAATAACATAAACGTGTAATTTTTGATTTTATAAAAATGGATAATTACCACGTGAATCACTGTTTACATTTACTCGGAAGAAATTGTTCCGAGTATTCCTTATTTTGATTGGTCAATTCCTGCGGTTAAAAAGGATCCTGCATTTTGTAAAGTTAAAAAGGGGCGCATTCTACCCATTACTTATAAAGAGTATCAAAATAAGCTTCGATATTTAATACAAAAAACAGGTCGTAACTCTTTATTTTACTCTACTCATAGTTTCAGAAGAGGGGGGGCAACTTTAGCTTTTGATGCTGAGGTTTCTACGGAATTAATTCAACTTCATGGAGATTGGCATAGTGATGCTTATAAAAAGTATTTAGAATTTACTTTGGAACAGAAACTTCAAGTTTCGCAAATGATGTCGAAGAGTGTTTCCTTGTTAGGTTACTAATTTATCTCGTTTCTTTGTAGAACCAGGAACTTTTCTGATAGTGTCAGACTCAATTGCAAAATATGTGAAGCTTGAGAATGCGGATGTTTATGCGTTTCGGGGGGCTTCCATTGGAGAAATAACCTATCAGCTTAACAAGAACAAGGGGAGTATTTATGGAGGTTATAAATGTTTAGTTATTCATTGTGGTACCAATGATATTCATATTTTATCTATTGATCAGTTTAAGTCTGCCTATTGTAATTTAATTTCTACCGCCAAGTTATTGTTTCCTTCTATGGTTATTGCTTTGTCTGGTATTCTTCCTCGTCCTGTTGATTTTGAGGAAACGGGTAAGAAGATAAAGGATGTTAATATGGCTTTGTTAAATTTATGTTTGAGTTATGAAGTCGAATTCATTCATTCGTATAGATGTTTTTTGAAATGTGGAAAGCCAAAGGTGGAGCTATTTGCCTATAAAGATGGTGGGTTACATCTCAATTGTGAAGGTACAAGGCAGTTAGGTTTATATTTTAAAAGAAGGGTTGCTCATTTAATTTAGATAGGTTAACTTGTCATTTGAGATGAATTTCTTAAGTGGAGTTAAAGGATTAGATATGGTTGAATTTCATGTTTGTACCATACTTCCTTTGGTTTTTTTTTAGTTTATGGTTGATATTATTTCTTCCATACTAAAATTTGGATTATTTTTTATTTTATTTTCCTTAATATGTATTGGTATTATTTAAGATTGTTTGGTTAAGATGTAGTTAGGTTTATTTATATTAATATGTACTAATATTTTTATTTTATATTGCAGGTAAGGGACTCTTTTCAGTGAGTATTGTTCACACTGTTGGGTGCGTTTTCTTTTCATATGAGATATTGTTTCTAGTATGGAGAAAAGTTTATGTTCAGGGTTGATATTGTTTCTTCCTTGCTTGCTTTTATTATTTAGTTTTTGCTTGATATTATTTCTTGCATGCTAGATTAACAAGCTTAAATTGTGTATTGTTTATATGATAGTTAAAATTAATCTGCTTAATTCTTTGTTCAGCACAGTTGTTTGTTTATTTTTTGGCGGCCGTTGGCTTGGCGGCTAGCTCATGTGTTTATTCGAGCTGTTTGGATGAATTTATTTATCATTTCTAATGGCTAGACGCTATATTTGCTCTTGAACATTAACTTTACATGTTATATGTGACTGTCAGTGGTACAGTCGAGTGTTTGTCCTGTGCTGTGAAATATATCTGTTTGTCTTGTGTATATATTGTGCCGTAATAAAATTGAGTAACTTAGATTTCTTTTGTGAGAAGCCTGGTAATTAAACGAAAACTACTGTACATCAGATTCCCGACTTAGGACAGGTGCAAACATTTGCAGCGGGATTAAACTTTGTAATGGTACCAAACCTTCTCCCTTTTGCTGAACAATCGCATAAAATCACAACATAGAAAAACACACGATAAAATATCAATTTAAAAAAGAAGATGTGGTATGATTGCCAATGAGACAACTATCCACAAAAGACCAAAATGATAGACATTTACTTTTCTACATTGGCTAGAGGTATAGTGGAAGGGTTGAGATCTCATAAACATGTTTAACCCGCCGCATTTTTGCGCCTGTCCCAAGTCAGGAGCCTCTGGCCTTTGTTAGTCTTGTATTTTTTAATTTTAGTTTCTTGTGTACAATTTGGAAATCAGTATGGCGTTCATTATCACTGAACTAGTATATATTTGTTAAGGGGCCAGCTGAAGGACGCCTCTGGGTGCGGGAATTTCTCGCTACATTGAAGAACTGTTGGTGACCTGCTGTTATTATTGGTTTTTTTATATGGTCGGGTTGTTGTCTCTTTGACACATTCCCCATTTCCATTCTCAGTTTTATAAACAACTATAGGTTCCTATGGCAGCAGAGACCGTTCCCAAAATATAATGGCATATACCATATTGGAACATGGCAAGGGCCATACCATCAAAGTTTCGATAAATAATAGAAATTTTAGAAATTGACCATATTCTATAGATAATTAATTGACAGTAAAAAAAGACCTGTAATTGATTTAGAAATATTTTTTCTATATTTGTCTATAAATTTGATAACTTTGTTGATACTTTAAGAAATCGACCATATTCTATAGAGAATTATATTGACAGTAAAAACAGGCCTGTCATTGGTTTAATAATATTTTTTCTATATTTGCCTATCAATTTGATAATTTTAGAAATCGACCATATTTTATAGAGAAATATATTGACAGTAAAAACAGACCTGTCATTGGTTTAATAATATTTTTTCTACATATGCCTAAAATTTGATATTTTTTTGGATAATTTTAGAATCGACAATATTCTATAGATAATTATATTGACAGAAAAAAAGACCTGTAATTGGTTTAAAAATATTTTTTCTCACATTTGCCTATAAATTTGATAACTTTTTTGATAATTTTAGAAATCAACCATATTCCATAGATAATTATATTGACAGTAAAAACAGACCTGTAATTGGTTCAATAATATTTTTTCTACATTTGCCTATAAATTTGATAACTTTTTTGATAATTTCAGAAATCGACCATATTCTATAGAGAACTATATTGAAAGTAAAAACAGACCTGTCATTGGTTTAATAATATTTTTCTACATTTGCCTATAAATTTGATAATTTTTTTGATAATTTTAGAAATTGACCATATTCTATAGATAATGATATTGACAGTAAAAACAGACCTGTCATAGGTTTAATAATATTTTTTCTACATTTGCCTTTAAATTTGATAACTTTTTTGATAATTTTAGAAATCGACCATATTCTATACAGAATTATATTGACAGTAAAAAAAAGACCTGTAATTGGTTTAAAAATATTTTTTCTACATTTGCCTATAAATTTGATAACTTTTTTGATAATTTTAGAAATCGACCATATTCTATAGATAATTCTATTGACAGTAAAAACAGACCTGTAATTGGTTCAATAATATTTTTTGTACATTTGCCTATCAATTTGATAACTTTTTGATAATTTTAGAAATCGACCATATTCTATAGATAATTATATTGACAGTAAAAACAGACCTGTCATTGGTTTAATAATATTTTTTCTACATTTGCCTATAAATCTGATAACTTTGTTGATAATTTTAGAAATCGACCATGTTCTATAGAGAATTATATTGACAGTAAAAACAGACCTGTCATAGGTTTAATCATATTTTTTCTACATTTGCCTAAAATTTGATATTTTTTTGATAATTTTAGAAATCGACCATATTCAATAGATAATTATTTTGACAGTAAAAACAGACCTTACATTGGTTAAATAATATTTTTTCTAGATTTGCCAAACATTTGATACCTTTTTTGATAATTTAAGAAATCGACCATATTCTATAGGTAATTATATTGACAATAAAAACAGACCTGTCACTGGGTTAATAATATTTTTTCTACATTTTCCTATAAATTTGATAACTTTTTTGATAATTTTAGAAATCGACCATATTCTATAGATAATTATATTGACAGTAAAAACAGACCTGTAACTGGTTCAATGATATTTTTTCTACATTTGCCTATCAATTTGATAACTTTTTTGATAATTTTAGAAAGCGACCATATTCTATAGATAATAATATTGACAGTAAAAACAGACCTGTAACTGGTTCAATGATATTTTTTCTACATTTGCCTATCAATCTGATAATTTTTTGGATAATTTTAGAAATCGACCATGTTCTATAGAGAATTATATTGACAGTGAAAACAGACCTGTCATAGGTTTAATCATATTTTTTCTACATTTGCCTAAAATTTGATATTTTTTGATAATTTGAGAAATCGACCATATTCAATAGATAATTATTTTGACAGTAAAAACAGACCTGTCATTGGTAAAATAATATTTTTTCTAGATTTGCCAAAAATTTTATACCTTTTTTGATAATTTTAGAAATCGACCATATTCTAAAGGTGATTATATTGGCAGTAAAAACAGACCTGTCATTGGTTTAATAATATTTTTTCTACATTTGCATATAAATTTTATACCTTTTTTGATAATTTTAGAAATCGACCATATTCTATAGGTAATTATATTGACAGTAAAAACAGACCTGTCACTGGGTTAATAATATTTTTTCTACATTTGCCTATTAATTTGATAACTTTTTTGACTATTTTAGAAATCGACCATATTCTATAGAGAATTATATTGACAGTAAAAACAGACCTGTCATTGGTTTAATAATATTTTTGGAAAGTTTGCTATAGCTTGCTATTGCTACTTTCCTTAGGCGTCGGCCTCAAACTTCCGGTTGACAGATTATCGCAATTTATTCTGCTCCGAGATAGTGTAGTACTAGTGTTTGAGTTCTGATACTTGGAAGATTCTTTTAAAATTTTGAGTAACTACTGTTTTGACTGAAAAGATTACATGTACAGCTTGAATAAAAAGAAATGAATATTCACCGACGATTCAGATGAATTTAACTTCATTTTAAAAATGAGTATTACAAACACTACTTCGCGGATCTGCCATGCTCTGTAGAGAAAATCACAAGAAATCTACGCGAGATTGCGTTTTCATTCATTCATGAATATTTCATGAATGAACATTTCCCCGCTCTACTTTTTCCTGTTTACTATATGTACGTACGTAAACGTGGTAAAATCCCGAGTGTATCGAAGGAATCGGGAATGACTGATTAAAATGCGAGAACAAGTTGACATTTTGACCAAGCCGTCGGATAATTGAAAAGTGATAATGGTTTGTTTAAACAAAACACAGGTGAAAGAATATAAAATACTCGATAACTATATTATATGTCTAACGTCTTACGCCAAGGACGAGTAAAGGTAAAAATGACCGGCTTTAATAAAAAAAAAAAATGCATTGTTTTTGTCTAAACATCGATCGGAAGATTTTGATGCCAAAAAATCATTGAAAACTTAATTCCGTTATTTAAATTATTATTGTTTCACATTCCAATGTGGATATAAGGAACTTTACTCGTTCAGCATGCTTAAATGGATCAAACTGACAGCAGAGAAACATTGACCCAACGTCAGTTCTTCTTCAGTCTTCTTCCAATAATTTACATCATACCACTTCTGGTGTGTTGTTGTAAATTCGTATCATATAGCATCCGTATTAAAAGCAACCGAGTCAGCATCCACTTCTTCGAATATTATAGCTCAGGGTATCAAGACAAGTTCTATAGAAATGATTATAAGGTTCATGATGTGTACCCTTTGGCTAAAATGGCTGCATTTTCACCTCAAAATTTAGATAGATTACAGACAAACAGTGGCCTGTGCATCTGGAAAAGTTTTAAGGCATACCATGCCCTATATTAATAGATTTCAATTGCTTTGTCACCCAAACACAGAGGCAATGATTACCGTAATATATCAAATGAATGGCTTAAAAATTCTCAAATGTTCTTAACTCATAAGACAATGCTTAATTTCACAACAGCAACTAAATGTGCTACAGGTTATAAGCACCTCTATGAAACTAGTGTATATAAACTTTTTATTCTTGTGGTCATACTGCTGTTGTTATGCTCCCACCGTATTGAGTTTTATCCTTGTTCTGCTGTAAGTATGTATGTCCTTCCCTTACTTGTACGTACATGTACCTCCGTACATCCCAAAATTCGTTTCTGTTCTCTTACTTTAGTTTGCCTGAACCAAATTGTATGAAACTTATACGCAATGCTTATAACCACAATTCACAAGTCAAGTTTGAATTTTAGTTTCGTCACTTTTACCATTCTAGCATTTTATGCTACTTTACAAAAAGGAAAGTTGCTTGAAATTTTAGTTTCTGTTCTCTAACTTTAGTTTGTCTTAATCAAATGCTATGAATCTTATACACAATGCTCATTACCACAAACACTGATCAAGTTTTAATTTTGGTGGCGATAGTTATACCATTTTAGAGTTATGCCCCTTTACAGTATGTAAAAAATTGCTGACTATTTTCGTTTCAGTTATCTAACTTCAGTTCGCTCAACCAAATGTTATGAAATTTATACAGTGTTAATACTTTTAACAATAAAACAAAGATCAATCTTGAATTTTGTTGGAGTAAATTTTACTGCTCTAGGGTTGTGCCTCGTTACAAATGGAACCAGATGCTCCGCTGGGCACATCTTTATACGACCACAGAGGTCGAAACCCTGAACAGTTGGGGCAAGTATGGACACAACATTCAAGCTTGATATAGCTCTGAATTTGGATTGCGATCAAATTTTTGACATAATATATAGGTTTCTGACACAAAACAATTGTCAAGATCTAACAAATCTATTGCGCAATACTGTGTAATTAGAATGCATACACAATGCTTATTACCCCATACCTCAGATCAAGTACACATTTTGGTAGCGTCATGCACATTTACAGTTCTTGAGTTGTGACCCTTTGTAACATTAATGCTAGCGGGGGCATCATTTGTGTCTAATGGACACGTTCCCTATTTAAGATAAAAGCCTTTAATATAAATTCACTTTCATTACATTTGGATTGATTTAAGTTACTGTAACTGTCTTATTTATAAAAAAGGATGTCGTATTTTTTGCAAAGAATCAATGCTATCCAAAAGAGTTCAAAGGAGGAAAATGTATTAATAATAAGAAATATCTGTACCATATACATGCAGAAAGCTATAAAAGGCCCCGATAGGAAACATGTGGAGCAATTCAAACAAAAAAACTTACGTGTTAATTTACTAAAAACAAATATGAAGGATATAAACCAATAGAAAAATACTAATTCACAGGCCCTTTATGTTGACATGGCATGGGTACTTAAAAAGAAATTATCAGAGCTTTCTGTATATTTCAATATTTTAGATTTACAGTTTTAGGTTGCAATAGAAAATATCAAAACTTTTTATGACAAACATGAAAAAAGTGATTTTTGATAATTACTGACAAGACAATGGTTTAGTTTAAAACATCCAAGCTGTGATGAAATACATTTTTGAAATAATACACGTCTATTAACCTTTTTGGAATAATACACAACTACAGTTGCAAACTTTCAAGAGGTGCTATCCAGTACTTTGATTTCTACATTTGCCTATAAATTTGATAATTTTAAAAATCGACCATATTCTATAGAGAATTTTATTGACAGTAAAAACAGACCCGTCATTGGTTTAATAATATTTTTTCTACATTTGCCTATAAATTTGATAACTTTTTTGATAATTTTAAAAATCGACCATATTCTATAGAGAATTATATTGACAGTAAAAACAGATCTGTCATTGGTTTAAAAATATTTTTTCTACATTTGCCTATAAATTTGATAATTTTAGAAATCGACCATATTCTATACAGAAGTATATTGACAGTAAAAACAGACCTGTCACTGGTTTAATAATATTTTTGTCTACATTTGCCTATACATTTGATAATTTTTTGATAATTTAAGAAATCGACCATTTTCAATAGATAATTATATTGACAGTAAAAACAGACCTGCCATTGGTTTAATGATATTTTTTCTACATTTGCCTAAAATTTGATACTATTTTTGATAATTTTAGAAATCGACCGTATTCTATAGAGAATTACATTGACAGTAAAAACAAACTTGTCAATGGTTTAATATTATTTCTACATTTGCCCATAAATTTGATTTTTTTTTTTTGATAATTTTAGTAATAGACCATAATCTACAGAGAATTATATTGACAGTAAAAACAGACCTGCAATTTGTTTACTAATTTTTTTTCTACATTTGCCTATAAATTTGAAAACTTTTTTGATAGTTTTAGATATCGAACGTATTCTATTGATAATTATATTGACAGCAAAAACAGACCTGCCATTGGTTCAATAATATTTTTTCTACATTTGCCTATAAATTTGATAACGTTTTTGATAATTTAAGAAATCGGCCATATTCTATAAATAATTATATAAACAGTAAAAACAGACCTTTCATTGGTTTAATAATATTTTTTTCTAGATTTGCCTAAAATTTGAATACTTTTTTTGATAATTTTAAAAATCTACCATATTCTACAGATAATTATACTGACAGTTAAAACAGACCTGTCATTGGTTCAACATTATTTTTTCTACATGTGCCTATAAATTTGATAACTTTTTTGATAAATTTAGAAATCGAACGTATTCTATTGATAATTATGTTGACAGTAAAAACAGACCTGCCATTGGTTTAATAATATTTTTGTCTACATTTGCCTATTCATTTGAAAATTTTTTGATAATTTAAGAAATCGACCATTTTCAATTGATAATTATATTGACAGTAAAAACAGACCTGCCATTGGTTTAATGATATTTTTTTCTACATTTGGCTAAAATTTGATACTATTTTTGATAATTTTAGAAATCGACCATATTCTATAGAGAATTACATTGACAGTAAAAACAAACTTGTCAATGGTTTAATATTATTTCTACATTTGCCTATCAATTTGATAATTTTTTTTTATAATTTTAGTAATAGACCATAATCAACAGAGAATAATATTGACAGTAAAAACAGACCTGCAATTGGTTTACTAATTTTTTTTCTACATTTGCCTATAAATTTGATAACTTTTTTGATAGTTTTAGATATCGAACGTATTCTATTGATAATTATATTGACAGCAAACACAGACCTGCCATTGGTTCAATAATATTTTTTCTACATTTGCCTATACATTTGATAACGTTTTTGATCATTTTAGAAATCGACCATGTTCTATAGAGAATTATATTGACAGTAAAAACAGACCTGTCATAGGTTTAATCATATTTTTTCTACATTTGCCTAAAATTTGATATTTTTTGATAATTTGAGAAATCGACCATATTCAATAGATAATTATTTTGACAGTAAAAACAGACCTGTCATTGGTTTAATAATATTTTTTCTACATTTGCATATAAATTTGATACCTTTTTTGATAATTTTAGAAATCGACCATATTCTATAGGTAATTATATTGACAGTAAAAACAGACCTGTCACTGGGTTAATAATATTTTTTCTACATTTGCCTATTTATTTGATAACTTTTTTGACTATTTTAGAAATCGACCATATTCTATAAAGAATTATATTGACAGTAAAAACAGACCTGTCATTGGTTTAATAATATTTTTTCTACATTTGCCTATAAATTTGATAATTTAAAAAATCGACCATATTCTATAGATAATTATATTGACACTAAAAGCAGACCTGTCATTGGTTTAATATTATTTTTTCTACATTTGCCTATAAATTTGATAACGTTTTTGATAATTTAAGAAATCGGCCATATTCTATAAATAATTATATAAACAGTAAAAACAGACCTTTCATTGGTTTAATAATATTTTTTTCTAGATTTGCCTAAAATTTGATTACTTTTTTTGATAATTTTAAAAATCTACCATATTCTACAGATAATTATACTGACAGTTAAAACAGACCTGTCATTGGTTCAACATTATTTTTTCTACATGTGCCTATAAATTTGATAACTTTTTTGATAAATTTAGAAATCGAACGTATTCTATTGATAATTATGTTGACAGTAAAAACAGACCTGCCATTGGTTTAATAATATTTTTTCTACATTTGCCTATAAATTTGATAACGTTTTTGATAGTTTTAGAAATCGAACGTATTCTATTGATTATTATATTGACAGCAAAAACAAACCTGTCCTTGGTTTAATAATATTTTTTCTACATTGATAACTTTTTTGATAATTTTAGAAATCGACTATATTCTATAGAGAATTATATGGACAGTAAAAACAGACCTGTCATTGGTTTAATGATATTTTTTCTACATTTGCCTAAAATTTGATACCTTTTTGATAATTTTAGAAATCGACCATATTCTATAGAGAATTACATTGACAGTAAAACAGACTTGTCAATGGTTTTCTATTATTTCTACATTTGCCTATAAAGGAGTAGGTCCGGTAAGGACCCATATTGGCCTCAAATTTCAGGTTCATCTGACGAAAGATTTTGACCACTTTTTAAACACTTAAGTGTCTATTTCATTTGATTCAATTAGTTAATGTGAACGATTTTAACTGATTTAGTCATTAAAAACGATCCGATTAAAGCTTAAATATGGAAAATCTGCCAAATATGCAGAAAAATGTCACTTTTCAGATGGTTTTTGTCAAAAATGACAGTGGCCGCATCCGTGTTCATTCTCAACCTTTATATATGTTATGTATTATCATAAAATACAACTTGCATTTCAATATTAAGGATTGACACGAATGCGGCCACTTCCGTTTTAAACGAAAACCGTATAAAATTTAACTAAGTTGCTAGAATTGTGAAGATTTCAGTAATTTAGCATGACTTAATGATGCTAGTACCCAATATATGTGCATTGTATTGTCAAAAACAGCCCATATTTATGTAGCAGAAGCATTCGACTGTCCAATCAATAACCAAAATTTTACATTTTAACCATTTTGTAAAACTGTTATATTTTTGGGCCAAAAAGGGGCCTTACCGGACTTACTGGACCTACTTCTTTGATAACTTTTTTGATAATTTTAGTAATAGACCATATTCTTCAGAGAATTATATTGACAGTAAAATTGATAACTTTTTTGATAATTTCAGAAATCGACAATATTCTGTAGATAATTATATTGACAGTAAAAACAGACCTGTCATTGGTTTAACATTATTTTTTCTACATTTGCCTATCAATTTGATAACGTTTTTGATAATTTAAGAAATCGACCATATTCTATAAATAATTATATTAACAGTAAAAGCAGACCTGTCATTGGTTTAATAATATTTTTTCTACATTTGCCTATACATTTGATAACGTTTTTGATAATTTTAGAAATCGACCATATTCTATAGATATTTATTTTGACACTTAAAACAGACTTGTCATTGGTTCAACATTATTTTTTCTACATTTGCCTATAAATTTGATAAAGTTTTTAATAATTTAAGAAATTGGCCATATTCTATTAATAATTATATTAACAGTAAAAACAGACCTGTCATTGGTTTAATAATATTTTTTCTACATTTGCCTAAAATGTGATTACTTTTTTTGATAATTTTAAAAATCGACCATATTCTATAGATAATTATATGGATAGTAAAAACAGTCCTGTCATTGGTTTAATAATATTTTTTCTACATTTGCATATTAATTTGATAACTTTTTTTGTTAGTTTAAGAAATCAACCGTATTCTATTGATAATTATGTTGACAGTAAAAACAGACCTGTCATTGGTTTAATAATATTTTTTCTACATTTGCCTATAAATTTGATAACGTTTTTGATAATTTAAAAAATCGACTATATTCTATTGATAATATTATTAACAGTAAAAGCAGACCTGTCATTGGTTTAATAATATTTTTTTTACATTTGCATAAAATTTTATTACTTTTTTTGATAATTTTAAAAATCGACCATATTCTATAGAGAATTATATTGACAGTAAAAACAGACCTGTCATTAGTTTAATAATATTTTTTCTACATTTGCCTATACATTTGATAATTTAAAAAATCGACCATGTTCTATAGAGAATTTTATTGACAGTAAAAACAGACCTGTCATTGGTTTAATAATATTTTTTCTACATTTGCCTATAAAATTGATAACTTTTTTAATAATCTAAAAAATCGACCATATTCTATAGAGAATTATATTGACAGTAAAAACAGACCTGTCATTAGTTTAATAATATTTTTTCTACATTTGCCTATACATTTGATAATTTAAAAAATCGACCATGTTCTATAGAGAATTTTATTGACAGTAAAAACAGATCTGTCATTGGTTGAATAATATTTTTTCTACATTTGCCTATAAATTTGATAATTTTAGAAATCGACCATATTCTATACAGAATTATATTGACAGTAAAAACAGACCTGTCACTGGTTTAATAACATTTTTGTCTACATTTGCCTATACATTTGATAATTTTTTGATAATTTAAGAAATCGACCATTTTCAATTGATAATTATATTGACAGTAAAAACAGACCTGCTATTGGTTTAATGATATTTTTTTCTACATTTGGCTAAAATTTGATACTATTTTTGATAATTTTAGAAATCGACCATATTCTATAGAGAATTACATTGACAGTTAAAACAAACTTGTCAATGGTTTAATATTATTTCTACATTTGCCTATAAATTTGATATTTTTTTTTTATAATTTTAGTAATAGACCATAATCAACAGAGAATAATATTGACAGTAAAAACAGACCTGCAATTGGTTTACTAATTTTTTTTCTACATTTGCCTATAAATTTGATAACTTTTTTGATAGTTTTAGATATCGAACGTATTCTATTGATAATTATATTGACAGCAAACACAGACCTGCCATTGGTTCAATAATATTTTTTCTACATTTGCCTATACATTTGATAACGTTTTTGATCATTTTAGAAATCGACCATGTTCTATAGAGAATTATATTGACAGTAAAAACAGACCTGTCATAGGTTTAATCATATTTTTTCTACATTTGCCTAAAATTTGATATTTTTTGATAATTTGAGAAATCGACCATATTCAATAGATAATTATTTTGACAGTAAAAACAGACCTGTCATTGGTTTAATAATATTTTTTCTACATTTGCATATAAATTTGATACCTTTTTTGATAATTTTAGAAATCGACCATATTCTATAGGTAATTATATTGACAGTAAAAACAGACCTGTCACTGGGTTAATAATATTTTTTCTACATTTGCCTATTTATTTGATAACTTTTTTGACTATTTTAGAAATCGACCATATTCTATAAAGAATTATATTGACAGTAAAAACAGACCTGTCATTGGTTTAATAATATTTTTTCTACATTTGCCTATAAATTTGATAATTTAAAAAATCGACCATATTCTATAGATAATTATATTGACACTAAAAGCAGACCTGTCATTGGTTTAATATTATTTTTTCTACATTTGCCTATAAATTTGATAACGTTTTTGATAATTTAAGAAATCGGCCATATTCTATAAATAATTATATAAACAGTAAAAACAGACCTTTCATTGGTTTAATAATATTTTTTTCTAGATTTGCCTAAAATTTGATTACTTTTTTTGATAATTTTAAAAATCTACCATATTCTACAGATAATTATACTGACAGTTAAAACAGACCTGTCATTGGTTCAACATTATTTTTTCTACATGTGCCTATAAATTTGATAACTTTTTTGATAAATTTAGAAATCGAACGTATTCTATTGATAATTATGTTGACAGTAAAAACAGACCTGCCATTGGTTTAATAATATTTTTTCTACATTTGCCTATAAATTTGATAACGTTTTTGATAGTTTTAGAAATCGAACGTATTCTATTGATTATTATATTGACAGCAAAAACAAACCTGTCCTTGGTTTAATAATATTTTTTCTACATTGATAACTTTTTTGATAATTTTAGAAATCGACTATATTCTATAGAGAATTATATGGACAGTAAAAACAGACCTGTCATTGGTTTAATGATATTTTTTCTACATTTGCCTAAAATTTGATACCTTTTTGATAATTTTAGAAATCGACCATATTCTATAGAGAATTACATTGACAGTAAAACAGACTTGTCAATGGTTTTCTATTATTTCTACATTTGCCTATAAAGGAGTAGGTCCGGTAAGGACCCATATTGGCCTCAAATTTCAGGTTCATCTGACGAAAGATTTTGACCACTTTTTAAACACTTAAGTGTCTATTTCATTTGATTCAATTAGTTAATGTGAACGATTTTAACTGATTTAGTCATTAAAAACGATCCGATTAAAGCTTAAATATGGAAAATCTGCCAAATATGCAGAAAAATGTCACTTTTCAGATGGTTTTTGTCAAAAATGACAGTGGCCGCATCCGTGTTCATTCTCAACCTTTATATATGTTATGTATTATCATAAAATACAACTTGCATTTCAATATTAAGGATTGACACGAATGCGGCCACTTCCGTTTTAAACGAAAACCGTATAAAATTTAACTAAGTTGCTAGAATTGTGAAGATTTCAGTAATTTAGCATGACTTAATGATGCTAGTACCCAATATATGTGCATTGTATTGTCAAAAACAGCCCATATTTATGTAGCAGAAGCATTCGACTGTCCAATCAATAACCAAAATTTTACATTTTAACCATTTTGTAAAACTGTTATATTTTTGGGCCAAAAAGGGGCCTTACCGGACTTACTGGACCTACTTCTTTGATAACTTTTTTGATAATTTTAGTAATAGACCATATTCTTCAGAGAATTATATTGACAGTAAAATTGATAACTTTTTTGATAATTTCAGAAATCGACAATATTCTGTAGATAATTATATTGACAGTAAAAACAGACCTGTCATTGGTTTAACATTATTTTTTCTACATTTGCCTATCAATTTGATAACGTTTTTGATAATTTAAGAAATCGACCATATTCTATAAATAATTATATTAACAGTAAAAGCAGACCTGTCATTGGTTTAATAATATTTTTTCTACATTTGCCTATACATTTGATAACGTTTTTGATAATTTTAGAAATCGACCATATTCTATAGATATTTATTTTGACACTTAAAACAGACTTGTCATTGGTTCAACATTATTTTTTCTACATTTGCCTATAAATTTGATAACGTTTTTAATAATTTAAGAAATTGGCCATATTCTATTAATAATTATATTAACAGTAAAAACAGACCTGTCATTGGTTTAATAATATTTTTTCTACATTTGCCTAAAATGTGATTACTTTTTTTGATAATTTTAAAAATCGACCATATTCTATAGATAATTATATGGATAGTAAAAACAGTCCTGTCATTGGTTTAATAATATTTTTTCTACATTTGCATATTAATTTGATAACTTTTTTTGTTAGTTTAAGAAATCAACCGTATTCTATTGATAATTATGTTGACAGTAAAAACAGACCTGTCATTGGTTTAATAATATTTTTTCTACATTTGCCTATAAATTTGATAACGTTTTTGATAATTTAAAAAATCGACTATATTCTATTGATAATATTATTAACAGTAAAAGCAGACCTGTCATTGGTTTAATAATATTTTTTTTACATTTGCATAAAATTTTATTACTTTTTTTGATAATTTTAAAAATCGACCATATTCTATAGAGAATTATATTGACAGTAAAAACAGACCTGTCATTAGTTTAATAATATTTTTTCTACATTTGCCTATACATTTGATAATTTAAAAAATCGACCATGTTCTATAGAGAATTTTATTGACAGTAAAAACAGACCTGTCATTGGTTTAATAATATTTTTTCTACATTTGCCTATAAAATTGATAACTTTTTTAATAATCTAAAAAATCGACCATATTCTATAGAGAATTATATTGACAGTAAAAACAGATCTGTCATTGGTTGAATAATATTTTTTCTACATTTGCCTATAAATTTGATAATTTTAGAAATCGACCATATTCTATACAGAATTATATTGACAGTAAAAACAGACCTGTCACTGGTTTAATAATATTTTTGTCTACATTTGCCTATACATTTGATAATTTTTTGATAATTTAAGAAATCGACCATTTTCAATTGATAATTATATTGACAGTAAAAACAGACCTGCTATTGGTTTAATGATATTTTTTTCTACATTTGGCTAAAATTTGATACTATTTTTGATAATTTTAGAAATCGACCATATTCTATAGAGAATTACATTGACAGTTAAAACAAACTTGTCAATGGTTTAATATTATTTCTACATTTGCCTATAAATTTGATATTTTTTTTTTATAATTTTAGTAATAGACCATAATCAACAGAGAATAATATTGACAGTAAAAACAGACCTGCAATTGGTTTACTAATTTTTTTTCTACATTTGCCTATAAATTTGATAACTTTTTTGATAGTTTTAGATATCGAACGTATTCTATTGATAATTATATTGACAGCAAACACAGACCTGCCATTGGTTCAATAATATTTTTTCTACATTTGCCTATACATTTGATAACGTTTTTGATCATTTTAGAAATCGACCATGTTCTATAGAGAATTATATTGACAGTAAAAACAGACCTGTCATAGGTTTAATCATATTTTTTCTACATTTGCCTAAAATTTGATATTTTTTGATAATTTGAGAAATCGACCATATTCAATAGATAATTATTTTGACAGTAAAAACAGACCTGTCATTGGTTTAATAATATTTTTTCTACATTTGCCTATAAATTTGATAACGTTTTTGATAATTTAAAAAATCGACTATATTCTATTGATAATATTATTAACAGTAAAAGCAGACCTGTCATTGGTTTAATAATATTTTTTTTACATTTGCATAAAATTTTATTACTTTTTTTGATAATTTTAAAAATCGACCATATTCTATAGAGAATTATATTGACAGTAAAAACAGACCTGTCATTAGTTTAATAATATTTTTTCTACATTTGCCTATACATTTGATAACGTTTTTGATAGTTTCGAAATCAATCGAATTATATTGACAGTAAAAACAGACCTGCCATTGGTTCAAAATATTTTTTTCTACATTTGCCTATTAATTTGATAACTTTTTTGATAAATTTAGAAATCGAACGTATTCTAGGGATAATTATATTCACAGCAAAAACAGACCTGTCATTGGTTTAATAATATTTTTTCTACATTTGCCTATAAATTTGATAACTTTTTTGTTAGTTTTAGAAATCAACCGTATTCTATTGATAATTATGTTGACAGTAAAAACAGACCTGTCATTGGTTTAATAATATTTTTTCTACATTTGCCTATAAATTTGATAACTTTTTTGATAATTTAAAAAATCAATCGTATTCTATTGATAATTATATTAACAGTAAAAACAGACCTTTCATTGGTTTAATAATATTTTTTCTACATTTGCCTATAAATTTGATGACGTTTTTGATAATTTAAAAAATCGACCATATTCTATTGATAATATTATTAACAGTCAAAGCAGACCTGTCATTGGTTTAATAATATTTTTTTCTACATTTGCCTAAAATTTGATATTTTTTGATAATTTGAGAAATCGACCATATTCAATAGATAATTATTTTGACAGTAAAAACAGACCTGTCATTGGTAAAATAATAGTTTTTCTAGATTTGCCAAACATTTTATACCTTTTTAGCTCACCTGGCCCGAAGGGCCAAGTGAGCTTTTCTCATCACTTGGCGTCCGTCGTCCGTCGTCCGTCGTCGTCCGTCGTCGTTAACTTTTACAAAAATCTTCTCCTCTGAAACTACTGGGCCAAATCAAACCAAACTTGGCCACAATCATCATTGGGGTATCTAGTTTAAAAATGTGTGGCGTGACCCGGTCAACCAACCAAGATGGCTGCCACGGCTAAAAATAGAACATAGGGGTAAAATGCAGTTTTTGACTTATAACTCAAAAACCAAAGCATTTAGAGCAAATCTGACATGGGGGTAAAAATGTTTATCAGGTCAAGATTTATCTGCCCTGAAATTTTCAGATGAATCGGTCAATCGGTTGTTGGGTTGCTGCCCCTGAATTGGTAATTTTGAGGAAATTTTGCTGTTTTTTGTTATTATCTTGAATATTATTATAGATAGAGATAAACTGTAAACAACAATAATGTTCAGCAAAGTAAGATCTACAAATAAGTCAACATGACCAAAATGGTCAGTTGACCCGTTTAGGAGTTATTGCCCTTTATAGTCAATTTTTAACCATTTTTCGTTAATTAAAGTAATCTTTTACAAAAATCTTCTCCTCTGAAACTACTGGGCCAAATTAATCCAAACTTGGCCACAATCATCTTTGGGGTATCTAGTTTAAAAAATGTGTGGCGTGACCTGGTCAACTAACCAAGATGGCCGCCACGGCTAAAAATAGAACAAAGGGGTAAAATGCAGTTTTTGGCTTATAACTCAAAAACCAAAGCATTTTGAGGAAATCTGACGGGATGAAAATGTTTACCAGGTCAAGATCTATCTGCCCTGAAATTTTCAGATGAATCAGTCAATCGGTTGTTGGGTTGCTGCCCCTGAATTGGTAATTTTGAGGAAATTTTGCTGTTTTTGGTTATTATCTTGAATATTATTATAGATAGAGATAAACTGTAAACAGCAATAATGTTCAGCAAAGTAAGATCTACAAATAAGTCAACATGACCAAAATGGTCAGTTGACCCGTTTAGGAGTTATTGCCCTTTATAGTCAATTTTAACCATTTTTCATAAATTAAATTAATCTTTTACAAAAATCTTCTCCTCTGAAACTACTGGGCCAAATTAATCCAAACTTGGCCACAATCATCTTTGGGGTATCTAGTTTAAAAAATGTGTGGCGTGACCCGGTCAACCAACCAAGATGGCCGCCACCGCTGAAAAAAGAACATAGGGGTAAAATGCAGTTTTTGGCTTATAACTCAAAAACCAAAGCATTTTGAGGAAATCTGACATGGGATAAAAATGTTTATCAGGTCAAGATCTATCTGCCCTGAAATTTTCAGATGAATCGGTCAATCGGTTGTTGGGTTGCTGCCCCTGAATTGGTAATTTTGAGGAAATTTTGCTGTTTTTGGTTATTATCTTGAATATTATTATAGATAGAGATAAATTGTAAACAGCAATAATGTTCAGCAAAGTAAGATCTACAAATAAGTCAACATGACCAAAATGGTCAGTTGACCCCTTTAGGAGTTATTGCCCTTTATAGTCAATCTTTAACCATTTTTCATAAATCTAAGTAATCTTTTACAAAATCTCCACTGAAACTACTAGGCCACAATCATCTTTGGGGTATCTAGTTTGAAAAATGTGTCCGATGACCTGGCCATTCAACCAAGATGGCCGCCACGGCTAAAAATAGAACATAGGGGTAAAATGCAGTTTTTGCCTTATAACTATGAATTCAAAGCATCTAGAGCAAATCTGACAAGAAGTTAAATTGTTAATCAAGTCAATATCTATCTGCCCTGAATTTTTCAGATGAATTGAACTGGTTGTTGGGTTGCTGCCCTCCAATTGGTAATTTTTAAAGAAATTTTGCCGTTTTTGGTTATCTTGAATACTATTATAGATAGCGATAAACTGTAAATAGCAATAATGTTCAGCAAAGTAAGATCTACAAATAAGTCAACATGACCTAAATGGTCAATTGACCCCTTAAGGAGTTATTGCCCTTTATAGTCAATTTTTAACAATTTTCATTAATTTGGTAAATATATGTAAATTTTTACCAAATATAGTTCTCTGTTACTAATGGGCAAAGTTCATTATAGATATAATTGTAAGAAGCAAAATCGTTCAGTAAAGTAAGAACTTCAAACACATCACCATCACCAAAATACAATTTTGTCATGAATCCATTTGTGTCCTTTGTTTAATATGCACAAAGACCAAGGTGAGCGACACAGGCTCTTTAGAGCCTCTAGTTTGATAATTTTAGAAATCGATCATATTCTAAAGGTAATTATATTGACAGTAAAAACAGACCTGTCATTGGTTTAATAATATTTTTTCTACATTTGCATATAAATTTTATACCTTTTTTGATAATTTTAGAAATCGACCATATTCTATAGGTAATTATATTGACAGTAAAAACAGACCTGTCACTGGGTTAATAATATTTTTTCTACATTTGCCTATTAATTTGATAACTTTTTTGACTATTTTAGAAATCGACCATATTCTATAGAGAATTATATTGACAGTAAAAACAGACCTGTCATTGGTTTAATAATATTTTTGGAAAGTTTGCTATAGCTTGCTATTGCTACTTTCCTTAGGCGTCGGCCTCAAACTTCCGGTTGACAGATTTTCGCAATATATTCTGCTCCGAGATAGTGTAGTACTTGTGTTTGAGTTCTGATTCTTGGAAGATTCTTTTAAAATTTTGAGTAACTACTGTTTTGACTGAAAAGATTACATGTACAGCTTGAATAAAAAGAAATGAATATTCACCGACGATTCAGATGAATTTAACTTCATTTTAAAAATGAGTATTACAAACACTACTTCGCGGATCTGCCATGCGCTGTAGAGAAAATCACAAGAAATCTACGCGAGATTGCGTTTTCATTCACTCATGAATGAACATTTCCCCGCTCTACTTTTTCCTGTTTACTATATGTACGTACGTAAACGTGGTAAAATCCCGAGTGTATCGAAGGAATCGGGAATGACTGATTAAAATGCGAGAACAAGTTGACATTTTGACCAAGCCGTCGGATAATTGAAAAGTGATAATGGTTTGTTTAAACAAAACACAGGTGAAAGAATATAAAATACTCGATAATTATATTATATGTCTAACGTCTCACGCCAAGGACGAGTAAAGGTAAAAATGACCGGCTTTAATAAAAAAAAAATGCATTGTTTTTGTCTAAACATCGATCGGAAGATTTTGATGCCAAAAAATCATTTGAAAACTTAATTCCGTTATTTAAATTATTATTGTTTCACATTCCAATGTGGATATAAGGAACTTTACTCGTTCAGCATGCTTAAGTGGATCAAACTGACAGCAGAAAAACATTGACCCAACGTCAGTTCTTCTTCAGTCTTCTTCCAATAACTTACATCATACCACTTCTGGTGTGTTATTGTAAATTCGTATCATATAGCATCCGTATTAAAAGCAACCGAGTCAGCATCCACTTCTTCGAATATTATAGCTCAGGGTATCAAGACAAGTTCTATAGAAATGATTATAAGGTTCATGATGGCTGCATTTTCACCTCAAAATTTAGATAGATTACAGACAAACAGTGGCCTGTGCATCTGGAAAAGTTTTAAGGCATACCATGCCCTATATTAATAGATTTTAATTGCTTTGTCACCCAAACACAGAGGCAATGATTACCGTAATATATCAAATGAATGGCTTAAAAATTCTCAAATGTTCTTAACTCATAAGACAATGCTTAATTTCACAACAGCAACTAAATGTGCTACAGGTTATAAGCACCTCTATGAAACTAGTGTATATAAACTTTTTATTCTTGTGGTCATACTGCTGTTGTTATGCTCCCATCGTATTGAGTTTTATCCTTGTTCTGCTGTAAGTATGTATGTCCTTCCCTTACTTGTACGTACATGTACTTCCGTACATCCCAAAATTCGTTTCTGTTCTCTTACTTTAGTTTGCCTGAACCAAATTGTATGAAACTTATACGCAATGCTTATAACCACAATTCACAAGTCAAGTTTGAATTTTAGTTGCGTCACTTTTACCATTCTAGCATTTTATGCTACTTTACAAAAAGGAAAGACAGACACTCAATAAATGTGTTCGTAGATAGTAGATGTTTTTGTATTCTGTTAAATTGTTCCTTTTAAAATTGTTAAACGATGATGACTGATGTACCCATATTTTGACTATTATATTTATTGTGTCTGTTTATTTAACGCATCAATGTAAAAATATCGGAAATTGATGAGACTGTCATTACAAAAGTGAGAGGGTTAGCGCTATAGAACCAGGTTTAATCCACCATTTTCTACATTTGAAAATGCCTGTACCAAGTCAGGAATATGACAGTTCTTGTCCATTCGTTTTTGATGCGTTTTGTTATTTGATTTTGCCATGTGATTATGGACTTTCCCAATTGATCTTCCTCTAAGTTCAGTATTTTTGTGATTTTACTTTTTGCTTGAAATTTTAGTTTCTGTTCTCTAACTTTAGTTTTTCTTAACCAAATGCTATGAATCTTATACACAATGCTCATTACCACAAACACTGATCAAGTTTGAATTTTGGTGGCGATAGTTATACCATTTTAGAGTTATGCCCCTTTACAGTATGTAAAAAATTGCTGACTATTTTCGTTTCAGTTATCTAACTTCAGTTCGCTCAACCAAATGTTATGAAATTTATACAGTGTTAATACTTTTAACAATAAAACAAATATCAATCTTGAATTTTGGTGGAGTAATTTTTACTGCTCTAGGGTTGTGCCTCGTTACAAATGGAACCAGATGCTCCGCTGGGCACATCTTTATACGACCACAGAGGTCGAAACCCTGAACAGTTGGGGCAAGTATGGACACAACATTCAAGCTTGATATAGCTCTGAATTTGGATTGCGATCAAATTTTTGACATAATTTATAGGTTTCTGACACAAAACAAATGTCAAGATCTAACAAATCTATTGCGCAATACTGTGTAATTAGAATGCATACACAATGCTTATTATCCCATAACTCAGATCAAGTACACATTTTGGTAGCGTCATGCACATTTACAGTTCTTGAGTTGTGACCCTTTATAACATTAATGCTAGCGGGGGCATCATTTGTGTCTCATGGACACGTTCCCTATTTTAGATAAAAGCCTTTAATATAAATTCACTTTCATTACATTTGTATTGATTTAAGTTACTGTAACTGTCTTATTTATAAAAAAGGATGTGGTATTTTTTGCAAAGAATCAATGCTATCCAAAAGAGTTCAAAGGAGGAAAATGTATTAATAATAAGAAATATCTGTAACATATACATGCAGAAAGCTATAAAAGGCCCCGATAGGAAACATGTGGAGCAATTCAAACAAAAAAACTTACGTGTTAATTTACTAAAAACAAATATGAAGGATCTAAACCAATAGAAAAATACTAATTCACAGGCCCTTGATGTTGACATGTCATAGGTACTTAAAAAGAAATTATCAGAGCTTTCTGTATATTTCAATATTTTAGATTTACAGTTTTAGGTTGCAATAGAAAATATCAAAACTTTTTATGACAAACATGAAAAAAGTGATTTTTGATAATTACTGACAAGACAATGGTTTAGTTTAAAACATCCAAGCTGTGATGAAATACATTTTTGAAATAATACACGTCTATAACCTTTTTGGAATAATACACAACTACAGTTGCAAACTTTCCAGAGGTGCTATCCAGTACTTTGATTTCTACATTTGCCTATAAATTTGATAATTTTAAAAATCGACCATATTCTATAGAGAATTTTATTGACAGTAAAAACAGACCCGTCATTGGTTTAATAAAATTTTTTCTACATTTGCCTATAAATTTGATAACTTTTTTGATAATTTTAAAAATCGACCATATTCTATAGAGAATTATATTGACAGTAAAAACAGATCTGTCATTGGTTTAATAATATTTTTTCTACATTTGCCTATAAATTTGATAATTTTAGAAATCGACCATATTCTATACAGAATTATATTGACCATTAAAACAGATCTGTCACTGGTTTAATAATATTGTTGTCTACATTTGCCTATACATTTGATAATTTTTTGATAATTTAAGAAATCGACCATTTTCAATAGATAATTATATTGACAGTAAAAACAGACCTGCCATTGGTTTAATGATATTTTTTCTACATTTGCCTAAAATTTGATACTATTTTTGATAATTTTAGAAATCGACCGTATTCTATAGAGAATTACATTGACAGTAAAAACAAACTTGTCAATGGTTTAATATTATTTCTACATTTGCCCATAAATTTCATTTTTTTTTTTATAATTTTAGTAATAGACCATAATCTACAGAGAATTATATTGACAGTAAAACAGACCTGCAATTTGTTTACTAATTTTTTTTCTACATTTGCCTATAAATTTGATAACTTTTTTGATAGTTTTAGATATCGAACGTATTCTATTGATAATTATATTGACAGCAAAAACAGACCTGCCATTGGTTCAATAATATTTTTTCTACATTTGCCTATACATTTGATAACGTTTTTGATCATTTTAGAAATCGACCATGTTCTATAGAGAATTATATTGACAGTAAAAACAGACCTGTCATAGGTTTAATCATATTTTTTCTACATTTGCCTAAAATTTGATATTTTTTGCTAATTTGAGAAATCGACCATGTTCAATAGATAATTATTTTGACAGTAAAAACAGACCTGTCATTGGTAAAATAATATTTTTTCTAGATTTGCCAAAAATTTTATACCTTTTTTGATAATTTTAGAAATCGACCATATCCTATAGGTCATTATATTGACAGTAAAAACAGACCTGTCATTGGTTTAATAATATTTTTTCTACATTTGCATATAAATTTTATACCTTTTTTTTGATAATTTTAGAAATCGACCATATTCTATAGGTAATTATATTGACAGTAAAAACAGACCTGTCACTGGGTTAATAATATTTTTTCCACATTTGCCTATTTATTTGATAACTTTTTTAAATATTTGAGAAATCGACCATATTCTATAAAGAATTATATTGACAGTAAAAACAGACCTGTCATTGGTTTAATAATATTTTTTCTACATTTGCCTATAAATTTGATAATTCTAAAAATCGACCATATTCTATAGAGAATTATATTGACAGTAAAAACAGATCTGTCATTGGTTTAATAATATTTTTTCTACATTTGCCTATAAATTTGATAATTTTAGAAATCGACCATATTCTATACAGAATTATATTGACAGTAAAAACAGACCTGTCACTGGTTTAATAATATTTTTTCTACATTTGCATATAAATTTGATACCTTTTTTGATAATTTTAGAAATCGACCATATTCTATAGGTAATTATATTGACAGTAAAAACAGACCTTTCACTGGGTTAATAATATTTTTTCTACATTTGCCTATTTATTTGATAACTTTTTTGACTATTTTAGAAATCGACCATATTCTATAAAGAATTATATTGACAGTAAAAACAGACCTGTCATTGGTTTAATAATATTTTTTCTACATTTGCCTATAAATTTGATAATTTTAAAAATCGACCATATTCTATAGAGAATTTTATTGACAGTAAAAACAGACCTGTCATCGGTTTAATAATATTTTTTCTACATTTGCCTATAAATTTGATAATTTTAAAAATCGACCATATTCTATAGAGAATTTTATTGACAGTAAAAACAGACCTGTCATTGGTTTAATAATATGTTTTCTACATTTGCCTATAAATTTGATAACTTTTTTAATAATTTTAAAAATCGACCATATTCTATAGAGAATTATATTGACAGTAAAAACAGATCTGTCATTGGTTTAATAATATTTTTTCTACATTTGCCTATAAATTTGATAATTTTAGAAATCGACCATATTCTATACAGAATTATATTGACAGTAAAAACAGACCTGTCACTGGTTCAATAATATTTTTGTCTACATTTGCCTATACATTTGATAATTTTTTGATAATTTAAGAAATCGACAATTTTCAATAGATAATTATATTGACAGTAAAAACAGACCTGCCATTGGTTAAATGATATTGTTTTCTACATTTGCCTAAAATTTGATACTATTTTTGATAATTTTAGAAATCGACCATATTCTATAGAGAATTACATTGACAGTAAAAACAAACTTGTCAATGGTTTAATATTATTTCTACATTTGCCCATCAATTTGATTTTTTTTTTGATAATTTTAGTAATAGACCATAATCTACACAGAATTATATTGACAGTAAAAACAGACCTGCAATTGGTTTACTAATTTTTTTTTCTACATTTGCATATAAATTTGATAACTTTTTTGATAGTTTTAGATATCGAACGTATTCTATTGATAATTATATTGACAGCAAAAACAGACCTGCCATTGGTTCAATAATATTTTTTCTACATTTGCCTATACATTTGATAACGTTTTTGATAATTTTAGAAATCGACCATATCCTATAGGTAATTATATTGACAGTAAAAATAGACCTGTCATTGGTTTAATAATATTTTTTCTACATTTGCATATAAATTTGATACCTTTTTTGATAATTTTAGAAATCGACCATATTCTATAGGTAATTATATTGACAGTAAAAACAGACCTGTCACTGGGTTAATAATATTTTTTCTACATTTGCCTATTTATTTGATAACCTTTTTGACTATTTGAGAAATCGACCATATTCTATAAAGAATTATATTGACAGTAAAAACAGACCTGTCATTGGTTTAATAATATTTTTTCTACATTTGCCTATAAATTTGATAATTTTAAAAATCAACCATATTCTATGGAGAATTTTATTGACAGTAAAAACAGACCTGTCATTGGTTTAATAATATTTTTTCTACATTTGCCTATAAATTTGTTAACTTTTTTAATAATTTAAAAAATCGACCATATTCTATTGATAATTATATTGACAGTAAAAACAGATCTGTCATTGGTTTAATAATATTTTTTCTACATTTGCCTATAAATTTGATAATTTTAGAAATCGACCATATTCTATACAGAATTATATTGACAGTAAAAACAGACCTGTCACTGGTTTAATAATATTTTTGTCTACATTTGCCTATACATTTGATAATTTTTTGATAATCTAAGAAATCGACCATTTTCAATTGATAATTATATTGACAGTAAAAACAGACCTGCCATTGGTTTAATGATATTTTTTTCTACATTTGGCTAAAATTTGATACTATTTTTGATAATTTTAGAAATCGGCCATATTCTATAGAGAATTACATAGACAGTAAAAACAAACTTGTCAATGGTTTAATATTATTTCTACATTTGCCCATCAATTTGATTTTTTTTTTGATAATTTTAGTAATAGACCATAATCTACACAGAATTATATTGACAGTAAAAACAGACCTGCAATTGGTTTACTAATTTTTTTTTCTACATTTGCCTATAAATTTGATAACTTTTTTGATAGTTTTAGATATCGAACGTATTCTATTGATAATTATATTGACAGCAAAAACAGACCTGCCATTGGTTCAATAATATTTTTTCTACATTTGCCTATACATTTGATAACGTTTTTGATAATTTTAGAAATCGACCATATCCTATAGGTAATTATATTGACAGTAAAAACAGACCTGTCATTGGTTTAATAATATTTTTTCTACATTTGCATATAAATTTGATACCTTTTTTGATAATTTTAGAAATCGACCATATTCTATAGGTAATTATATTGACAGTAAAAACAGACCTGTCACTGGGTTAATAATATTTTTTCTACATTTGCCTATTTATTTGATAACTTTTTTGACTATTTGAGAAATCGACCATATTCTATAAAGAATTATATTGACAGTAAAAACCGACCTGTCATTGGTTTAATAATATTTTTTCTAGATTTGCCTATAAATTTGATAATTTTAAAAATCGACCATATTCTATGGAGAATTTTATTGACAGTAAAAACAGACCTGTCATTGGTTTAATAATATTTTTTCTACATTTGCCTATAAATTTGATAACTTTTTTAATAATTTAAAAAATCGACCATATTCTATTGAGAATTATATTGACAGTAAAAACAGATCTGTCATTGGTTTAATAATATTTTTTCTACATTTGCCTATAAATTTGATAATTTTAGAAATCGACCATATTCCTTACAGAATTATATTGACAGTAAAAACAGACCTGTCACTGGCTTAATAATATTTTTGTCTACATTTGCCTATACATTTGATAATTTTTTGATAATCTAAGAAATCGACCATTTTCAATTGATAATTATATTGACAGTAAAAACAGACCTGCCATTGGTTTAATGATATTTTTTTCTACATTTGGCTAAAATTTGATACTATTTTTGATAATTTTAGAAATCGGCCATATTCTATAGAGAATTACATTGACAGTAAAAACAAACTTGTCAATGGTTTAATATTATTTCTACATTTGCCCATCAATTTGATTTTTTTTTTGATAATTTTAGTAATAGACCATAATCTACACAGAATTATATTGACAGTAAAAACAGACCTGCAATTGGTTTACTAATTTTTTTTTCTACATTTGCCTATAAATTTGATAACTTTTTTGATAATTTTAGAAATCGACTATATTCTATAGAGAATTATATTGACAGTAAAAACAGACCTGTCACTGGTTGAATAATATGTTTTCTACATTTGCCTTAAATTTGATATTTTGTTTGATAATTTAAGAAATCGACCATATTCTATATATAATTATATTGACAGTAAAAAAAGACCTGTCATAGGTTTAATCATATTTTTTCTACATTTGCCTAAAATTTGATATTTTTTGATAATTTGAGAAATCGACCATATTCAATAGATAATTATTTTGACAGTAAAAACAGACCTGTCATTGGTAAAATAATGTTTTTTCTAGATTTGCCAAAAACTTTATACCTTTTTTGATAATTTTAGAAATCGACCATATCCTATAGGTAATTATATTGACAGTAAAAACAGACCTGTCACTGGTTTAATAATATTTTTTCTACATTTGCATATAAATTCGATACCTTTTTTGATAATTTTAGAAATCGACCATATTCTATAGGTAATTATATTGACAGTAAAAACAGACCTGTCACTGGGTTAATAATATTTTTTCTACATTTGCCTATTTATTTGATAACTTTTTTGACTATTTTAGAAATCCACCATATGCTATAAAGAATTATATTGACAGTAAAAACAGACCTGTCATTGGTTTAATAATATTTTTTCTACATTTGCCTATAAATTTGACAATTTTAAAAATCGACCATATTCTATAGATAATTATATTGACACTAAAAGCAGACCTGTCATTGGTTTAACATTATTTTTTCTACATTTGCCTATAAATTTGATAACGTTTTTGATAATTTAAGAAATCGGCCATATTCTATAGATAATTATATAAACAGTAAAAACAGACCTTTCATCGGTTTAATAATATTTTTTTCTACATTTGCCTAAAATTTGATTACTTTTTTTGATAATTTTAAAAATCTACCATATTCTACAGATAATTATACTGACAGTCAAAACAGACCTGTCATTGGTTTAATAATATTTTTTCTTCATTTGCCTATAAATTTGATAACTTTTTTGTTAGTTTTAGAAATCAACCGTATTCTATTGATAATTATGTTGACAGTAAAAACAGACCTGTCATTGGTTTAATAATATTTTTTCTACATTTGCCTATAAATTTGATAACTTTTTTGATAATTTTAAAAATCAATCGTATTCTATTGATAATTATATTAACAGTAAAAACAGACCTTTCATTGGTTTAATAATATTTTTTCTACATTTGCCTATAAATTTGATAACGTTTTTGATAATTTAAAAAATCGACCATATTCTATTGATAATATTATTAACAGTAAAAGCAGACCTGTCATTGGTTTAATCATATTTTTTCTACATTTGCCTAAAATTTAATATTTTTTGATAATTTGAGAAATCGACCATATTCAATAGATAATTATTTTGACAGTAAAAACAGACCTGTCATTGGTAAAATAATATTTTTTCTAGATTTGCCAAAAATTTTATACCTTTTTTGATAATTTTAGAAATCGACCATATTCTAAAGGTAATTATATTGACAGTAAAAACAGACCTGTCATTGGTTTAATAATATTTTTTCTACATTTGCATATAAATTTTATACCTTTTTTGATAATTTTAGAAATCGACCATATTCTATAGGTAATTATATTGACAGTAAAAACAGACCTGTCACTGGGTTAATAATATTTTTTCTACATTTGCCTGTTAATTTGATAACTTTTTTGACTATTTTAGAAATCGACCATATTCTTTAGAGAATTATATTGACAGTAAAAACAGACCTGTCATTGGTTTAATAATATTTTTGGATAGTTTGCTATAGCTTGCTATTGCTACTTTCCTTAGGCGTCGGCCTCAAACTTCCGGTTGACAGATTATCGCAATATATTCTGCTCCGAGATAGTGTAGTACTAGTGTTTGAGTTCTGATTCTTCGAAGATTCTTTTAAAATTTTGAGTAACTACTGTTTTGACTGAAAAGATTACATGTACAGCTTGAATAAAAAGAAATGAATATTCACCGACGATTCAGATGAATTTAACTTCATTTTAAAAATGAGTATTACAAACACTACTTCGCGGATCTGCCATGCGCTGTAGAGAAAATCACAAGAAATCTACGCGAGATTGCGTTTTCATTCATTCATGAATATTTCATGAATGAACATTTCCCCGCTCTACTTTTTCCTGTTTACTATATGTACGTACGTAAACGTGGTAAAATCCCGAGTGTATCGAAGGAATCGGGAATGACTGATTAAAATGCGAGAACAAGTTGACAATTTGACCAAGCCGTCGGATGATTGAAAAGTGATAATGGTTTGTTTAAACAAAACACAGGTGAAAGTATATAAAATACTCGATAATTATATTATATGTCTAACGTCTCACGCCAAGGACGAGTAAAGGTAAAAATGACCGGCTTTAATAAAAAAAAATGCATTGTTTTTGTCTAAACATCGATCGGAAGATTTTGATGCCAAAAAATCATTTGAAAACTTAATTCCGTTATTCAAATTATTATTGTTTCACATTCCAATGTGGATATAAGGAACTTTACTCGTTCAGCATGCTTAAGTGGATCAAACTGACAGCAGAAAAACATTGACCCAACGTCAGTTCTTCTTCAGTCTTCTTCCAATAATTTACATCATACCACTTCTGGTGTGTTATTGTAAATTCGTATCATATAGCATCCGTATTAAAAGCAACCGAGTCAGCATCCACTTCTTCGAATATTATAGCTCAGGGTATCAAGACAAGTTCTATAGAAATGATTATAAGGTTCATGATGTGTACCCTTTGGCTAAAATGGCTGCATTTTCACCTCAAAATTTAGATAGATTACAGAAAAACAGTTGCCTGTGCATCTGGAAAAGTTTTAAGGCATACCATGCCCTATATTAATAGATTTCAATTGCTTTGTCACCCAAACACAAAGGCAATGATTACCGTAATATATCAAATGAATGGCTTAAAAATTCTCAAATGTTCTTAACTCATAAGACAATGCTTAATTTCACAACAACAACTAAATGTGCTACAGGTTATAAGCACCTCTATGAAACTAGTGTATATAAACTTTTTATTCTTGTGGTCATACTGCTGTTGTTATGCTCCCACCGTATTGAGTTTTATCCTTGTTCTGCTGTAAGTATGTATGTCCTTCCCTTACTTGTACGTACATGTACCTCCGTACATCCCAAAATTCGTTTCTGTTCTCTTACTTTAGTTTGCCTGAACCAAATTGTATGAAACTTATACGCAATGCTTATAACCACAATTCACAAGTCAAGTTTGAATTTTAGTTGCGTCACTTTTACCATTCATGCATTTTATGCTACTTTTCAAAAAGGAAAGCTTGAAATTTTAGTTTCTGTTCTCTAACTTTAGTTTGTCTTAACCAAATGCTATGAATCTTATACACAATGCTCATTACCACAAACACTGATCAAGTTTGAATTTTGGTGGCGATAGTTATACCATTTTAGAGTTATGCCCCTTTACAGTATGTAAAAAATTGCTGACTATTTTCGTTTCAGTTATCTAACTTCAGTTCGCTCAACCAAATGTTATGAAATTTATACAGTGTTAATACTTTTAACAATAAAACAAAGATCAATCTTGAATTTTGGTGGAGTAATTTTTACTGCTCTAGGGTTGTGCCTCGTTACAAATGGAACCAGATGCTCCGCTGGGCACATCTTTATACGACCACAGAGGTCGAAACCCTGAACAGTTGGGGCAAGTATGGACACAACATTCAAGCTTGATATAGCTCTGAATTTGGATTGCGATCAAATTTTTGACATAATATATAGGTTTCTGACACAAAACAAATGTCAAGATCTAACAAATCTATTGCGCAATACTGTGTAATTAGAATGCATACACAATGCTTATTACCCCATAACTCAGATCAAGTACACATTTTGGTAGCGTCATGCACATTTACAGTTCTTGAGTTGTGACCCTTTATAACATTAATGCTAGCGGGGGCATCATTTGTGTCTCATGGACACGTTCCCTATTTTAGATAAAAGCCTTTAATATAAATTCACTTTCATTACATTTGTATTGATTTAAGTTACTGTAACTGTCTTATTTATAAAAAAAGATGTGGTATTTTTTGCAAAGAATCAATGCTATCCAAAAGAGTTCAAAGGAGGAAAATGTATTAATAATAAGAAATATCTGTACCATATACATGCAGAAAGCTATAAAAGGCCCCGATAGGAAACATGTGGAGCAATTCAAACAAAAAAACTTACGTGTTAATTTACTAAAAACAAATATGAAGGATCTAAACCAATAGAAAAATACTAATTCACAGGCCCTTGATGTTGACATGGCATGGGTACTTAAAAAGAAATTATCAGAACTTTCTGTATATTTCAATATTTTAGATTTACAGTTTTAGGTTGCAATAGAAAATATCAAAACTTTTTATGACAAACATGAAAAAAGTGATTTTTGATAATTACTGACAAGACAATGGTTTAGTTTAAAACATCCAAGCTGTGATGAAATACATTTTTGAAATAATACACGTCTATAACCTTTTTGGAATAATACACAACTACAGTTGCAAACTTTCCATAGGTGCTATCCAGTACTTTGATTTCTACATTTGCCTATAAATTTGATAATTTTAAAAATCGACCATATTCTATAGAGAATTTTATTGACAGTAAAAACAGACCCGTCATTGGTTTAATAATATGTTTTCTACATTTGCCTATAAATTTGATAACTTTTTTGATAATTTTAAAAATCGACCATATTCTATAGAGAATTATATTGACAGTAAAAACAGATCTGTCATTGGTTTAATAATATTTTTTCTACATTTGCCTATAAATTTGATAATTTTAGATATCGAACGTATTCTATTGATAATTATATTGACAGCAAAAACAGACCTGCCATTGGTTCAATAATATTTTTTCTACATTTGCCTATACATTTGATAACGTTTTTGATCATTTTAGAAATCGACCATGTTCTATAGAGAATTATATTGACAGTAAAAACAGACCTGTCATAGGTTTAATCATATTTTTTCTACATTTGCCTTAAATTTGATATTTTTTGATAATTTGAGAAATCGACCATATTCAATAGATAATTATTTTGACAGTAAAAACAGACCTGTCATTGGTAAAATAATATTTTTTCTAGATTTGCCAAAAATTTTATACCTTTTTTGATAATTTTAGAAATCGACCATATCCTATAGGTAATTATATTGACAGTAAAAACAGACCTGTCACTGGGTTAATAATATTTTTTCCACATTTGCCTATTTATTTGATAACTTTTTTAAATATTTTAGAAATCGACCATATTCTATAAAGAATTATATTGACAGTAAAAACAGACCTGTCATTGGTTTAATAATATTTTTTCTACATTTGCCTATAAATTTGATAATTTAAAAAATCGACCATATTCTATAGAGAATTTTATTGACAGTAAAAACAGACCTGTCATTGGTTTAATAATATTTTTTCTACATTTGCCTATAAATTTGATAACTTTTTTAATAATTTTAAAAGTCGACCATATTCTATAGAGAATTATATTGACAGTAAAAACAGATCTGTCATTGGTTTAATAATATTTTTTCTACATTTGCCTTTCAATTTGATAATTTTAGAAATCGACCATATTCTATACAGAATTATATTGACAGTAAAAACAGACCTTTCACTGGTTTAATAATATTTTTTCTACATTTGCCAAAAATTTTATACCTTTTTTGATAATTTAAGAAATCGACCATATCCTATAGGTAATTATATTGACAGTAAAAACAGACCTGTCATTGGTTTAATAATATTTTTTCTACATTTGCATATAAATTTGATACCTTTTTTGATAATTTTAGAAATCGACCATATTCTATAGATAATTATATTGACAGTAAAAACAGACCTGTCACTGGGTTAATAATATTTTTTCTACATTTGCCTATTTATTTGATAACTTTTTTGACTATTTTAGAAATCGACCATATTCTATAAAGAATTATATTGACAGTAAAAACAGACCTGTCATTGGTTTAATAATATTTTTTCTACATTTGCCTATAAATTTGATAATTTTAAAAATCGACCATATTCTATAGAGAATTTTATTGACAAGTAAAAACAGACCTGTTATTGGTTTAATAATATGTTTTCTACATTTGCCTATAAATTTGATAATTTTAGAAATCGACCATATTCTATAGAGAATTATATTGACAGTAAAAACAGATCTGTCATTGGTTTAATAATATTTTTTCTACATTTGCCTATAAATTTGATAATTTTAGAAATCGACCATATTCTATACAGAATTATATTGACAGTAAAAACAGACCTGTCACTGGTTTAATAATATTTTTGTCTACATTTGCCTATACATTTGATAATTTTTTGATAATTTAAGAAATCGACCATTTTCAATAGATAATTATATTGACAGTAAAAACACACCTGCCATTGGTTAAATGATATTTTTTTCTACATTTGCCTAAAATTTGATACTATTTTTGATAATTTTAGAAATCGACCATATTCTATAGAGAATTACATTGACAGTAAAAACAAACTTGTCAATGGTTTAATATTATTTCTACATTTGCCCATAAATTTGATTTTTTTTGTTGATAATTTTAGTAATAGACAATAATCTACAGAGAATTATATTGACAGTAAAAACAGACCTGCAATTGGTTTACTAATTTTTTTTCTACATTTGCCTATAAATTTGATAACTTTTTTGATAGTTTTAGATATCGAACGTATTCTATTGATAATTATATTGACAGCAAAAACAGACCTGCCATTGGTTCAATAATATTTTTTCTACATTTGCCAATACATTTGATAACGTTTTTGATCATTTTAGAAATCGACCATGTTCTATAGAGAATTATATTGACAGTAAAAACAGACCTGTCATAGGTTTAATCATATTTTTTCTACATTTGCCTAAAATTTGATATTTTTTGATAATTTTAGAAATCGACCATATCCTCTAGGTAATTATATTGACAGTAAAAACAGACCTGTCATTGGTTTAATAATATTTTTTCTACATTTGCATATAAATTTGATACCTTTTTTGATAATTTTAGAAATCGACCATATTCTATAGGTAATTATATTGACAGTAAAAACAGTCCTGTCATTGGTTTAATAACATTTTTTCTACATTTGCATATAAATTTTATACCTTTTTTGATAATTTTAGAAATCGACCATATTCTATAGGTAATTATATTGACAGTAAAAACAGACCTGTCACTGGGTTAATAATAATTTTTCTACATTTGCCTATTTATTTGATAACTTTTTTGACTATTTTAGAAATCGACCATATTCTATAAAGAATTATATTGACAGTAAAAACAAACTTGTCAATGGTTTAATATTATTTCTACATTTGCCCATCAATTTGATTTTTTTTTTTTGATAATTTTAGTAATAGACCATAATCTACAGAGAATTATATTGACAGTAAAAACAGACCTGCAATTGGTTTACTAATTTTTTTTCTACATTTGCCTATAAATTTGATAACTTTTTTGATAGTTTTAGATATCGAACGTATTCTATTGATAATTATATTGACAGCAAAAACAGACCTGCCATTGGTTCAATAATATTTTTTCTACATTTGCCTATATATTTGATAACGTTTTTGATCATTTTAGAAATCGACCATGTTCTATAGAGAATTATATTGACAGTAAAAACAGACCTGTCATAGGTTTAATCATATTTTTTCTACATTTGCCTAAAATTTGATATTTTTTGATAATTTGAGAAATCGACCATATTCAATAGATATTTATTTTGACAGTAAAAACAGACCTGTCATTGGTAAAATAATATTTTTTCTAGATTTGCCAAAAATGTTATACCTTTTTTGATAATTTTAGAAATCGACCATATCCTATAGGTAATTATATTGACAGTAAAAACAGACCTGTCATTGGTTTAATAATATTTTTTCTACATTTGCATATAAATTTGATACCTTTTTTGATAATTTTAGAAATCGACCATATTCTATAGGTAATTATATTGACAGTAAAAACAGACCTGTCATTGGTGTAATAACATTTTTTTCTACATTTGCATATAAATTTTATACCTTTTTTGATAATTTTAGAAATCGACCATATTCTATAGGTAATTATATTGACAGTAAAAACAGACCTGTCACTGGGTTAATAATATTTTTTCTACATTTGCCTATTTATTTGATAACTTTTTTGACTATTTTAGAAATCGACCATATTCTATAAAGAATTATATTGACAGTAAAAACAAACTTGTCAATGGTTTGATATTATTTCTACATTTGCCCATAAATTTGATTTTTTTTTTGATAATTTTAGAAATAGACCATAATCTACAGAGAATTATATTGACAGTAAAAACAGACCGCAATTGGTTTACTAATTTTTTTTCTACATTTGCCTATAAATTTGATAACTTTTTTGATAGTTTTAGATATCAAACGTATTCTATTGATAATTATATTGACAGCAAAAACAGACCTGCCATTGGTTCAATAATATTTTTTCTACATTTGCCTATATATTTGATAACGTTTTTGATCATTTTAGAAATCGACCATGTTCTATAGAGAATTATATTGACAGTAAAAACAGACCTGTCATAGGTTTAATCATATTTTTTCTACATTTGCCTAAAATTTGATATTTTTTGACAATTTGAGAAATCGACCATATTCAATAGATAATTATTTTGACAGTAAAAACAGACCTGTCATTGGTAAAATAATATTTTTTCTAGATTTGCCAAAAATGTTATACCTTTTTTGATAATTTTAGAAATCGACCATATCCTATAGGTAATTATATTGACAGTAAAAACAGACCTGTCATTGGTTTAATAATTTTTTTTCTAGATTTGCATATAAATTTGATACCTTTTTTGATAATTTTAGAAATCGACCATATTCTATAGGTAATTATATTGACAGTAAAACAGACCTGTCACTGGGTTAATAATATTTTTTCTACATTTGCCTATTTATTTGATAACTTTTTTGACTATTTTAGAAACCGACCATATTCTATAAAGAATTATATTGACAGTAAAAACAGACCTGTCATTGGTTTAATAATATTTTTTCTACATTTGCCTATAAATTTGATAATTTTAGAAATCGACAATATTCTATAGAGAATTTTATTGACAGTAAAAATAGACCTGTCATTGGTTTAATAATATTTTTTCTACATTTGCCTATCAATTTGATAACGTTTTTGATAATTTAAGAAATCGACCATATTCTATAAATAATTATATTAACAGTAAAAGCAGACCTGTCATTGGTTTAATAATATTTTTTCTACATTTGCCTATACATTTGATAACGTTTTTGATAATTTTAGAAATCGACCATATTCTATAGATATTTATTTTGACACTTAAAACAGACTTGTCATTGGTTCAACATTATTTTTTCTACATTTGCCTATAAATTTGATAACGTTTTTAATAATTTAAGAAATTGGCCATATTCTATTAATAATTATATTAATAGTAAAAGCAGACCTGTCATTGGTTTAATAATATTTTTTCTACATTTGCCTATACATTTGATAACGTTTTTGATAATTTTAGAAATCGACCATATTCTATAGATATTTATTTTGACACTTAAAACAGACTTGTCATTGGTTCAACATTATTTTTTCTACATTTGCCTATAAATTTGATAACGTTTTTAATAATTTAAGAAATTGGCCATATTCTATTAATAATTATATTAACAGTAAAAACAGACCTGTCATTGGTTTTATAATATTTTTTCTACATTTGCCTAAAATGTGATTACTTTTTTTGATAATTTTAAAAATCGACCATATTCTATAGATAATTATATGGATAGTAAAAACAGTCCTGTCATTGGTTTAATAATATTTTTTCTACATTTGCATATTAATTTGATAACTTTTTTTGTTAGTTTTAGAAATCAACCGTATTCTATTGATAATTATGTTGACAGTAGAAACAGACCTGTCATTGGTTTAATAATATTTTTTCTACATTTGCCTATAAATTTGATAACGTTTTTGATAATTTAAAAAATCGACTATATTCTATTGATAATATTATTAACAGTAAAAGCAGAACTGTCATTGGTTTAATAATATTTTTTTCTACATTTGCATAAAATTTTATTACTTTTTTTGATAATTTTAAAAATCGACCATATTCTATAGAGAATTATATTGACAGTAAAAACAGACCTGTCATTAGTCTAATAATATTTTTTCTACATTTGCCTATAAATTTGATAACGTTTTTGATAGTTTCGAAATCAACCGAATTATATTGACAGTAAAACCAGACCTGCCATTGGTTCAAAAATATTTTTTTCTACATTTGCCTATTAATTTGATAACTTTTTTGATAATTTTGGGATCGACCATATTCTATATATAATTATATTGACAGTAAAAACAGACCTGTCATTGGTTCAACATTATTTTTTGTACATGTGCCTATAAATTTGATAACTTCTTTGATAAATTTAGAAATCGAACGTATTCTAGTGATAATTATATTCACAGTAAAAACAGACCTGTCATTGGTTTAATAATATTTTTTCTACATTTGCCTATCAATTTGATAACGTTTTAGATAGTTTTAGAAATCAACCGAATTATATTGATAGTAAAAACAGACCTGCCATTGGTTCAATAATATTTTTTTCTACATTTGCCTATTAATTTGATAACTCTTTTGATAATTTTAGAAATCATCAATATTCTATAAATAATTATATTGACAGTAAAACAGACCTGTCATTATTTTAAAAATATTTTTTCTACATTTGCCTATAAATTTGATAACTTTTTTGATAGTTTTAGAAATCAACCGTATTCTATTGATAATTATTTTGACAGTAAAAACAGACCTTTCATTGGTTTAAGAATATTTTTTCTACATTTGCCTATACATTTGATAACGTTTTTGATAGTTTTAGAAATCGACCATATTCTATAGATAATTATATTGACACTAAAAACAGACCTGTCATTGGTTAAACATTATTTTTTCTACATTTGCCTATAAATTTGATAACGTTTTTGATAATTTAAGAAATCGACCATATTCTATAAATAATTATATTAACAGTAAAAACAGACCTGTCATTGGTTTAATAATATTTTTTTCTACATTTGCCTAAAATTTGATTACTTTTTTTGATAATTTTAAAAATCGACCATATTCTATAGAGAATTATATTGACAGTAAAAATAGACCTGTCATTGGTTTAATAATATTTTTTCTACATTTGCATATAAATTTGATAACGTTTTTGATAATTTAAGAAATCGACCATATTCTATAGAGAGTTATATTGACAGTAAAAACAGACCTGTCATTGGTTTAATAATATTTGTTTCTACATTTGCCTATACATTTTGTACCTTTTTTGATAATTTTAGAAATCGACCAAATTCTACAGGTAATTATATTGACAGTAAAAACAGACCTGTCATTTGTTTAATAATATTTCTTCTACATTTGTTTATAAATTTTGTACCTTTTTTGATAGTTTAAGAATTCGACCATATTCTATATTGAATGATATTGACAGTAAAAACAGACCTGTCATTGGTTTAATAATATTATTTGGTACATTTGCCTATAAATTTGATAACTTTTTTAATAATTTAAGAAATCGCATATATTCAATAGATAATTATATTGACAGTAAAAACAGACCTGTCATTGGTTGAATAATATTTTTTCTACACTTGGCTAAAATTTTATACCTTTTTTGATAATTTTAGAGGCTATATAAATATTTTGATTTGAGCGTCACTGTTGAGTCTTAATTAGACGAAACGCGCGTCTGGCGTACTAAATTATAATCCTAGTACCTTTGATAACTATTTACACCACTGGGTCGATGCCACTGCTGGTGGACGTTTCGTCCCCGAGGGTATCACCAGCCCAGTGGTGAACACTTCGGTGTTGACATGAATATCAATAATGTGGTCATTTTTATAAATTTCCTGTTTGCATAACTTTGAATTTTTCAAATAACTAAGGATTTTCTTATGCCAGGCATATATAACCTTAGTCGTATTTGGCACAACTTTTTGGAATTTTGGATCCTCAATGCTCTTCAACATTGTACTTGTTTGGCTATATAAATATTTTAATTTGAGCGTCACTGATGAGTCTTATGTAGACGAAACGCGCGTCTGGCGTACTAAATTATAAACCTGGTACCTTTGTTTTCTACATTTGCCTACACATTTGATAACTTTATTGATAATTTAAGAAATCGACCATTTTCAATAGATAATTATATTGACAGTAAAAACAGACCTGCCATTGGTTTAATGATATTTTTTTCTACATTTGCCTAAAATTTGATACCATTTTTGATAATTTAAGAAATCGACCATATTCTATAGAGAATTACATTGACAGTAAAAACAGACTTGTCAATGGTTTAATATTATTTCTACATTTGCCTATAAATTTGATAATTTTTTTGATTATTTTAGTATTAGACCATAATCTACAGAGAATTATATTGACAGAAAAAACAGACCTGCCATTGGTTTATTAATTTTTTTTCTACATTTGCCTATAAATTTGATAACTTTTTTGATAATTTTAGATATCGAATGTATTCTATTGATAATTATATTGACAGCAAAAACAGACCTGCCATTGGTTCAATAATATTTTTTTCTACATTTGCCTATACATTTGATAACGTTATTGATAATTTTAGAAATCGACCATAATCTATAGATAATTATATTGACACTAAAAGCAGACCTGTCATTGGTTCAACATTATTTTTTCTATATTTGCCTATAAATTTGATAACGTTTTTGATAATTTAAGAAATCGGCCATATTCTATCAATAATTATATTGACAGTAAAAACAGACCTTTCATTGGTTCAACATTATTTTTTCTACATTTGCCTATAAATTTGATAACTTTTTTGATAGTTTTAGAAATCAACCGTATTCTATTGATAATTATGTTGAAAGTAAAAACAGACCTGTCATTGGTTTAATAATATTTTTTCTACATTTGCCTATAAATTTGATAACTTTTTTGATCAATTTAGAAATCGAACGTATACTAGTGATAATTATATTGACAGTAAACACAGACCTGTTATTGCTTTAATAATATTTTTTTCTACATTTGCTTATAAATTTGATAACTTTTTTGATAATTTTAGAAATCAACCGAATTATATTGACAGTAAAAACAGACTTGCCATTGGTTCAATAATATTTTTTTCTACATTTGCCTATTAATTTGATAACTTTTTTGATAATTTTAGAAATCGACCATAGTCTATAGATAATTATATTGACAGTAAAAACAGACCTGTCATTGGTTTAATGATATTTTTTCTACATGTGCCTAGAAATTTGATAACTTCTTTGATAAATTTAGAAATCGAACGTATTCTAGTGATAATTATATTGACAGTCAAAACAGACCTGTCATTGGTTTAATAATACTTTATCTACATTTGCCTATAAACTTGATAAATTTTTTGATAGTTTTAGAAATCAACCGTATTCTATTGATAATTATGTTGACAGTAAAAACAGACCTGTCATAGGTTTTATATTTTTTCTACATTTGCCTTTAAATTTGATAACTTTTTTGATAGTTTTAGAAATCAACCGTACTCTATTGATAATAATATTAACAGTAAAAAAAACACCTGTCATTGGTTTAATAATTTTTTTTCTACATTTGCCTATCCATTTGATAACGTTAATGATAATTTAGGAAATTGACCATATTCTATAGATAATTATATTGACAGTAAAAACAGACCTGTCATTGGTTCAACATTATTTTTTCTACATGTGCCTATCAATTTGATAACTTTTTTGATAAATATAGAAATCGAACGTATTCTAGTGATAATTATATTGACAGTAAAAACAGACCTGTCTTTGGTTTAATAATATATTTCTACATTTGGCTATTAATTTGATAACGTTTTGGATAGTTTTAGAAATCAACCGAATTATGTTGATAGTAAAAACAGACCTGCCATTGGTTCAATAATATTTTTTTCTACATTTGCCTATTAATTTGATAACTTTTTTGATAATTTTAGAAATCGACTATATTCTATAAAGAATTATGTTGACAGTAAAAACAGACCTGTCATTGGTTCAACATTATTTTTTCTACATGTGCCTATCAATTTGATAACTTGTTTGATAAATTTAGAATTCGAACGTATTCTAGTGATAATTATATTGACAGTAAAAACAGACCTGTCATTGGTTTAATAATATTTTTTCTACATTTGCTTATTAATTTGAGAACATTTTGGATAGTTTTAGAAATCAACCGAATTATATTGACAGTGAAAACAGACCTGCCATTGCTTCAATAATATTTTTTTCTACATTTGCCTATAAATTTGATAACTTTTTTGATAGTTTTAGAAATCAACCGTATTCTATTGATAATTATATCGACAGTAAAAACAGACCTGTCATTGGTT
This sequence comes from Mytilus galloprovincialis, assembly GCF_965363235.1. Classification (NCBI taxonomy): domain Eukaryota; kingdom Metazoa; phylum Mollusca; class Bivalvia; order Mytilida; family Mytilidae; genus Mytilus; species Mytilus galloprovincialis. The sequence goes on along the minus strand of NC_134848.1, from coordinate 24,651,729 downwards.
TAATAATATTTTTTCAACATTTGCCTATAAATTTGATAACGTTTTTGATAATTTTAGAAATCAACCGTATTCTATTGATAATTATGTTGACAGTAAAACAGACCTTTCATTGGTTCAACATTATTTTTTCTACATGTGCCTATTAATTTGATAACTTTTTTGATAATTTTAGAAATCGACCATATTCTATAAAGAATTATGTTGACAGTAAAAACAGACCTGTCATTGGTTCAACATTATTTTTTCTACATGTGCCTATCAATTTGATAACTTGTTTGATAAATTTAGAAATCGAACGTATTCTAGTGATAATTATATTGACAGTAAAAACAGACCTGTCATTGGTTTAATAATATTTTTTCTACATTTGCCTGTTAATTTGATAACGTTTTGGATAGTTTTAGAAATCAACCGAATTATATTGACAGTGAAAACAGACCTGCCATTGGTTCAATAATATTTTTTCTACATTTGCCTATAAATTTGATAACTTTTTTGATAGTTTCAGAAATCAACCGTATTCTATTGATAATTATATCGACAGTAAAAACAGACCTGTCATTGGTTTAATAATATTTTTTCAACATTTGCCTACAAATTTGATAACGTTTTTGATAATTTTAGAAATCAACCGTATTCTATTGATAATTATGTTGACAGTAAAACAGACCTTTCATTGGTTCAACATTATTTTTTCTACATGTGCCTATAAATTTGATAATTTTTTTGAGAAATTTAGAAATCGAACGTATTCTAGTGATAATTATATTGACAGTAAAAACAGACCTTTCATTGGTTTAATAATATTTTTTCTACATTAGTTTATAAATTTTATACTTTTTTTGATTGTTTAAGAATTCGACCATATTCAGTATATAATTAAATTGACAGTAAAAACAGACCTGTCATTGGTTTAATAATATTTTTTCTACATTTGCCTATACATTTCATACCTTTTTTGGTAATTTCAGAAGTCGACCATATTCTATAGTTAACGATATTGAAAGTAAAAACAGACCTGCCATTGGTTTAGTAATTTTTTTTTCTACATTTGCCTAAACATTTGATATCTTTTTTTATAATTTTAGAACTCGACCATATTCTATAGAGAATTATATTGACAATAAAAATAGATCTGCCATTGGTTTACTAATTTTTTTTCTACATTTGCCTATAAATTTGATAACGTTTTTGATCATTTTAGAAATGAACCATACTCTATTGATAAGTATATTGACAGTAAAAACAGACATGTAATTGGTTTATTAATATTTTTTTCTACATTTGCCTAAAATTTGAAACCTTTTTTGATAATTTTAGAAATTGACAGTATTCTATAGATACTTATGTTGACAGTAAAAACAGACCTGTCACTGGTTTAATTTTTTTTCTACATTTGCCTAAACATTTGATATCTTTTTTTTATAATTTTAAAAAATCGACCATATTCTATAGGTAATTATACTGACAGTAAAAACAGACCTGTCATTGGTTTAATAATATATTTTTCGTACATTTGCCTATACATTTTATACCTTTTTTGATTATTTTAGAAATCGACCATATTCTATAGATAATTATATTGACATTGAAAACAGACCTGTCATTGGTTTAATAATATTTTTTCTACATTTGCCTATATATTTAATAACGTTTTTGATAATTTTAGAAATCGACCATATTCTATACATAATTATTTTGACTGTAAAAACAGACCTGTCATTGGTTCAACAGTATTTTTTCTACATTTGCCTGTAACTTTGATATCTATTATTTATAATTTTAAATAATCGACAATATTCTATAGGTAATTATATTGACAGTAAAACTGACCTGTCATTGCTTTAATAATATTGTTTATACGTTTGCCTAAAATTTTATACCTTTTTTGACAATTTTTGAAATCGACCATATTCTATAGAGAATTATATTGACAGTAAAAACAGACCTTTCATTGGTTTAATAATATTTTTTCTACATTTTCCTATACATTTCATACTTTTTTTGGTAATTTTAGAAATCGACCATATTCTATAGTTAATTATATTGACAGTAAAAACAGACCTGTAATTGGTTTAATAATATTTTTTCTACATTTGCCTAAACATGTGATATCTTTTTTGATAATTTTAGAACTCGACCAAATTCTATAGAGAATTATATTGACAATAAAAACAGACCTGCCATTGGTTTACTAATTTTTTTTTCTACATTTGCCTATAAATTTGATAACGTTTTTGGGCACAACGTTTTGGAATTTTGGGTCCTCAATGCTCTTCAACTTTGTATTTATTTGGCTTTTTTAACTATTTTGATCTGAGCGTCACTGATGAGTCTTATGTAGACGAAACGCGCGTCTGGCGTATAAAATTATAATCCTGGTACTTTTGATAACTATTTTGATAATTTTAGAAATGGACCATACTCTATAGATAATTATATTGACATTAAAAACAGACCTGTAATTGGTTTAATAATATTTTTTTTCTACATTTGCCTAAAATTTGAAACCTTTTTTGATAATTTTAGAAATTGCCAGTATTCTATAGTTAATTATATTGACAGTAAAACAGACCTGTCATTGGTTAAATAATTTTTTTTTTCTACATTTGCCTATATATTTGATAACTTTATTTTATAATTCTAAATAATCGACCATATTCTATAGATAATTATATTGACAGTAAAACAGACCTGTCATTGGTCTTATAATATATATTTGTACATTTCCCTCTAAATTTGATAACGTTTTTGATAATTTAAGAAATCGACCATATTCAAAAGATAATTATATTGACAGTTAAAACAACCTGTCATTGTTTAAATAATATTGTTTATATGTTTGACTAAAATTTTATACCGTTTTTGACAATTTTAGAAATCGACCATATTCTATAGAGAATTATATTGACAGTAAAACAGACCTTTCATTGGTTTAATAATATTTTTTCTACATTAGTTTATAAATTTTATACCCTTTTTAATTGTTTAAGAATTCGACCATATTCAGTATATAATTACATTGACAGTAAAAAGAGACCTGTCATTGGTTTAATAATATTTTTTCTACATTTGCCTATACATTTCATACCTTTTTTGGTATTTTCAGAAATCGACCATATTCAATAGTTAAATATAATGAAAGTAAAAACAGACCTGCCATTGGTTTACTAATTTTTTTTCTACATTTGCCTAAAGATTTGATAACGTTTTCGATAATTTTAGAAATGAACCATACTCTATAGATAATTATATTGACAGTAAAAACAGACCTGTAATTGGTTTAATAATATTTTTGTCTACATTTGCCTAAAATTTGAAACCTTTTTTTATAATTTTAGAAATTGACCGTATACTATAGATACTTATATTGGCAGTAAAAACAGACCTGTCACTGGTTTAATTTTTTTTTCTACATTTGCCTAAACATTTGATTTTTTTTTTTTTTTTTTTTTTAAATAATCGACCATATTCTATATATAATTACATTGACAGTAAAACAGACCTGTCATTGGTCTGATAATATTTTTTTGTACATTTCCCTCTAAATTTGATAACGTTTTTGAAAATTTAAGAAATCGACCATATTCAAAAGATAATTATATTGACAGTAAAAACAACCTGTCATTGTTTAAATAATATTGTTGATACGTTTGTCTAAAATTTTATACCCTTTTTTGACAATTTCAGAAATCGACCATATTCTATAGAGAATTATATTGACAGTAAAAACAGACCTATAATTGGTTTAATAATATTTTTTTCTACATTTGCCTAAAATTTTATACCTTTTTTGATAGTTTAAGAATTCGACCATATTCAATATATAATTATATTGACAGTAAAAACAGACCTGTCATTGGTTAAATACTATTATTTCTACATTTGCCTACACATTTTATACCTTTTTTGGTAATTTAGAAATCGACCATATTCTATAGTTAATGATATTGACATTAAAAACAGACCTGCTCTTGGTTTACTAATTTTTTTTTCTACATTTGCCTATCAATTTGATAACTTTTTTGATAATTTTAGAAATCGACCATATTCTATATATAATTATTTTGACAGTAAAAACAGACCTGTCATTGCTTAAACAGTATTTTTTCTACATTTGCCTATAAATTTGATAACGTTTTTGATAATTTTAGAAATGGACCATACCCTATAGATAAGTATATGGACAGTAAAAACAGACCTGTAATTGGTTTAATAATATTTTTACTACATTTGCCTAAAATTTGAAACCTTTTTCGATAATTTTAGAAATTTACCGTATTCTATAGATACTTATATTGACAGTAAAAACAGACATGTCATTGGTTAAATAATACTTTTTCTACATTTGCCTATATATTTAAAACGTTTTTGATAGTTTTGAAAATCGACCATATTCTGTATATAATTATTTTGACAGTAAAAACAAACCTGTCATTGGTTCAACAGTATTTTTTCTACATTTGCCTATAAATTTGATAACGTTTTTGAAAATTTTAGAAATGGACCACGCTCTATAGATAATTATATTGACAGTAAAAACAGACATGTTATTTGTTTAATAATATTTTTTTCTACATTTGTCTAAAATTTGAAACCTTTTTTGATAATTTTAGAAATTGACCGTATTCTACAGATACTTATATTGACAGTAGTAACAGACCTGTCACGGGTTTAATTTTTTTTTTGCATTTGCCTAAACATTTGATATTTTTTTTTATGATTTTACTGTCAATATAAGTATTTATAGAAGACGGTCAATTTCTTAACTTATCAAAAAAGGTTTCAAGTTTTAGGCAAATGTAGAAAAAAAAATTAGTAAACCAATTACAGGTCTGTTTTTACTGTCAATATAATTAACTATAGAATATGGTCGATTTCTAGAATTACCAAAAAAGGTCTAAAATGTATAGGCAAATGTAGAAAAAATATTATTAAACCAATGGCAGGTCTGTTTTTACTGTCAATATAATTATATATTGAATATGGTCGAATTCTTAAACTATCAAAAAAGGTATAAAATTTGTAAACAAATGTAGAAAAAATATTATTAAACCAATGACAGGTTGTTTTAACTGTCAATATAATTATCTTTTGAATATGGTCGATTTCTTAAATTATCAAAAACGTTATCAAATTTAGAGGGAAATGTACAAATAAATATTATAAGACCAATGACAGGTCTGTTTTACTGTCAATATAATTATCTATAGAATATGGTCGATTATTTAGAATTATAAAATAAAGTTATCAAATATATAGGCAAATGTAGAAAACAAATATTATTTAACCAATGACAGGTCTGTTTTACTGTCAATATAATTAACTATAGAATACTGGCAATTTCTAAAATTATCAAAAAAGGTTTCAAATTTTAGGCAAATGTAGAAAATTATATTATTAAACCAATTACAGGTCTGTTTTTACTGTCAATATAATTATCTATAGAGTATGGTCCATTTCTAAAATTACCAAAAAAGGTATGAAATGTATAGGCAAATGTAGAAAAAATATTATTAAACCAACGACAGGTCTGTTTTTACTGTCAATATAATTATATACTGAATATGGTCGAATTCTTAAACAATCAAAAAAGGTATAAAATTTATAAACTAATGTAGAAAAAATATTATTAAACCAATGAAAGGTCTGTTTTTACTGTCAATATAATGCTCTATAGAATATGGTCGATTTCTAAAATTGTTAAAAAAGGTATAAAAAGTATAGGCAAATGTACAATCAATATTATTAAAGCAATGACAGGTCAGTTTTTACTGACACTATAATTATCTTTTGAATATGGTCGATTTCTTAAATGATCAAAACCGTTATCAAATTTAGAGGGAAATGTACAAATGAATATTATAAGACCAATGACAATTCTGTTTTACTGTCAACATAATTACCTATAGAATATGGTCGATTTTTTAGAATTATAAAATAAAGTTATCAAATATATAGGCAAATGTAGAAAAAAAATTAAACCAGTGACAGGTCTGTTTTTACTGTCAATATAAGTATCTATAAAATACTGTCAATTTCTTAAATTATCAAAAAAGGTTTCAAATTTTAGGCAAATGTAGAAAAAAATAGTATTAAACCAATTACAGGTCTGTTTATGCTGTCAATATAATTATCTATAGAGTATGGTCCATTTCTAATATTATCAAAAAAGATATCAAATGTTAAGGCAAATGTAGAAAAAAAATTAGTTAACCAATGGCAGGTCTGTTTTTACTTTCAATATAATTAACTATAGAATATGGTCGATTTCTAAAATTACTAAAAAAAGGTATGAAATGTATAGGAAAATGTAGAAAAAATATTATTAAACCAACGACAGGTCTGTTGTTAGTGTCAATATAATTATATACTGAATATGGTCGAATTCTTGAACAATTAAAAAAGGTATAACTTTTATAAACTAATGTAGAAAAAATATTATTAAACCAATGAAAGGTCTGTTTTTACTGTCAATATAATTCTCTACAGAATATGGTCGATTTTTAAAGTTGTCAAAAACGGTATAAAATTTTACGCAAACATATAAACAATATTATGTAAACAATGACAGGTCTGTTTTACTGTCAATATAATTATTTATAAAATATGGTCGATTATTTAAAATTATAAAATAAAGTTATCAAATATATAGGCAAATGTAGAAAAATATTATTAAACCAATTACAGGTCTGTTTTTACTGTCAATATAATTAACTATAGAATATGGTCGATTTCTAAAATTACCAAAAAAGGTATAAAATATATAGGCAAATGTACAAACAATATTATTTAAGCAATGACAGGTCAGTTTTTACTGACACTATTATTATCTTTTGAATATGGTCGATTTCTTAAATTATCAAAAACGTTATCAAACTTAGAGGCAAATGTACGAAAAAAATATTATTAAACCAATGACAGGTCTGTTTTTACTGTCAGTATAATTACCTATAGATTATGGTCGATTTTTTAAAATTATAAAAAAAAAATATATCAAATGTTTAGGCAAATGTAGAAAAAAAATTAAACCAGTGACAGGTCTGTTTTTTTACTGTCAATATAATTATCTATAGAATACTGTCAATTTCTAAAATTATCAAAAAAGGTTTCAAATTTTAGGCAAATGTAGAAAAAAATACTATTAAACCAATTACAGGTCTGTTTTTACTGTGAATATTATTCTCTATAAAATATGGTCGATTTCTAAAATTGTCAAAAACGGTATAAAATTTTAGGCAAACATATAAACAATATTATTTAAACAATGACAGGTTGTTTTAACTGTCAATATAATTATCTTTTGAATATGGTCGATTTCTTAAATGATCAAAAACGTTATCAAATTTAGAGGGAAATGTACAAAAAAATATTATCAGACCAATGACAGGTCTGTTTTACTGTCAATATAATTATCTATAGAATATGGTCGATTATTTAACATTATAAAATAAAGTTATCAAATATATAGGCAAATGTAGAAAAAAATATTATTAAACCAATTACAGGTCTGTTTTTACTGTCAATATAATTAACTATAGAATATGGTCGATTTCTAAAATTATCAAAAAAGGTATAAAATGTATAGGCAAATGTAGAAAAAATGTTATAAACCAATGACAGGTCTGTTTTCACTGGCAATATAATTATCTATAGAATATGGTCGATTTCTAAAATAATCTAAAAAGGTATAAAATGTATAGGCAAATGTACAAAAAATATTATTTAAGCAATGACAGGTCAGTTTTTACTGACACTATAATTATCTTTTGAATATGGCCGATTTCTTAAATTATTAAAAACGTTATCAAACTTAGAGGCAAATGTACGAAAAATATATTATTAAACCAATGACAGGTCTGTTTTTACTGTCAGTATAATTACCTATAGAATATGGTCGATTTTTTAAAATTATAAAAAAAAGATATCAAATGTTTAGGCAAATGTAGAAAAAAAAATTATACCAGTTACAGGTCTGTTTTTACTGTCAATATAAGTATCCATAGGATGCTGTCAATTTCAAAAATTATCAAAAAAGGTTTCAAATTTAGGCAAATGTAAAAAATAATATTATTAAAATAATTACAGGTCTGCTTTTACTGTCAATATAATTATCTATAGAGTATGGTCCGTTTCTAAAATTATCAAAAACGTTATCAAATTTATAGGCAAATGTAGAAAAAAAAATTAGTAAACCAATGGCAGGTCTGCTTTTACTGTCAATATAATTCTGTATAGAATATGGTCGATTTCTAAAATTGTCAAAAACGGTATAAAATTTTAGGCAAACATATAAACAATATTAATTTAATAATGACATGTTGTTTTAACTGTCAATGTGATTATCTTTTGAATATGGTCGATTTCTTAAATTATCAAAAACGTTATCAAATTTAGAGGGAAATGTAAAAAAAAAATATTATCAGACCAATGACAGGTCTGTTTTACTGTCAATATTATTATCTATAGAATATGGTTGATTATTTAAAATTATAAAATAAAGTTATCAAATATATAGGCAAATGTAGAAAAACATATTATTAAACCAATTAGAGGTCTGTTTTTACTGTCAATATAATTAACTATAGAATATGGTCGATTTCTAAAATTACCAAAAAATGTATAAAATGTATAGGCAAATGTAGAAAAAATATTATTAAACCAATGACAGGTCTGTTTTTACCGCCAATATAATTACCTATAGAATATGGTCGATTTCTAAAATTATCAAAAAAGGTATAAAATGTATAGGCAAATGTAGAAAAAAATGTTATAAAACCAATGACAGGTCTGTTTTCACTGTCAATATAATTATCTATAGAATATGGTCGATTTCTAAACTAATCAAAAAAGGTATAAAATGTATAGGCAAATGTACAAACAATATTATTTCAGCAATGACAGGTCAGTTTTTACTGGCACTATAAGTATCTTTTGAATATGGTCGATTTCTTAAATTATCAAAAACGTTATCAAACTTAGAGGCAAATGTACGAAAAATATATTATTAAACCAATGACGGGTCTGTTTTTACTGTCAGTATAATTACCTGTAGAATATGGTCTATTTTTTAAAATTATAAAAAAAAGATATCAAATGTTTAGGCAAATGTAGAAAAAAAATTAAACCAGTGACAAGTCTGTTTTTACTGTCAATATAAGTATCTTTAGAATACTGTCAATTTCTAAAATTATCAAAAAAGGTATCAAATTTTAGGGAAATGTAGAAAAAAAATATTATTAAAACCAATTACAGGTCTGTTTTTACTGTCAATATAATTATCTATAGAGTATGGTTCATTTCTAAAATGATCAAAAACGTTATCAAATTTATAGGCAAATGTAGAAAAAAAAATTAGTAAACCAATGGCAGGTCTGTTTTTATTGTCAATATAATTCTCTATAGAATATGGTTGATTTCTGAAATTACCAAAAAAGGTATGAAATGTATAGGCAAATGTAGAAAAAATATTATTAAACCAATGACAGGTCTGTTTTACTGTCAATATAATTATATACTGAATATGGTCGAATTATTAAACAATCAAAGAAGGCATAAAATTTATAAACTAATGTAGAAAAAATATTATCAAACCAATGAAAGGTCTGTTTTTACTGTCAATATAATTATCACTAGAATACGTTCGATTTCTAAATTTATCAAAAAAGTTATCAAATTTATAGGCACATGTTGAAAAAAATAATGTTGAACCAATGAAAGGTCTGTTTTTACTGTCAACATAATTATCAATAGAATACGGTTGATTTCTAAAATTATCAAAAACGTTATCAAATTTATAGGCAAATGTTGAAAAAATATTATTTAACAGACAAGCTGTTGTGAGGTTGCTGTCCCTGGATTGGTAATTTTAAGGAAATTTTGCTGTTTTTGGTTATTGTCTTGAATATTATTATAGATAGAGATAAACTGTAAACAGCAAATGTTCAGCAAAGAAAGATCTACAAATAAGTCAACATGACCAAAATGGTCAATTGACCCCCTAAGGAGTTATTGCACTTTATAGTCAATTTTTAACCATTTTTCATAAATCGTAGTAATCTTTTAGAAAATATTCTCCACTGAAACCACTGGGACAAATTAAACCAAACTTGGCCATACTCATCATTGGGGTATTTAGTTTAAAAAATGTGTCTGGTGACCCGGCATACCAACCAAGATGGCCGCCACAGCTAAAAATAGAACATATGGGTAAAATGCAGTTTATGGCTTGTAACTCAAAAACGAATTAGGGGGTCACTCTTTTTTAAAATGACATTATGTTTGATAAAGTCAGAAGATTAGGTCTACCAATTTTCCTGCAGCTTTTCATACACCTTTGTTCCTGAAATTAAATTAAATATTGACAGAGGTGTTGTAAATTATTGATACACTTACGGGGAGATATGTTTCATAACATTGAGCTAAAATAAAGTTATAGAATGGAAATATAACTTTTTTTTCATTTGTAAAGGGGCACAACTAAAGGAAGGAAAAAGTGACTCCCACCAAAATTCAAATTTAATCTATGTTTTGGTGTAAAAAGCAATTTGTATGAGTTTTTTTTAGCAATTGGTGAAGCAAACTGAAACCAATTTTGGAGTGTACAGACAGAATAGGGCAAAACTTAATGTCCTTCCCTTACGGCCGGGGCATATAAACAGCTGAGGATAGCCACATATTACATATAAAAATGTGATGAAAACAAACATGAGTCAAGGCTCTTGTGTTGAATGCTCTTATCTTTACAAATCGTTATTAAGAATCATCAGTACCTGGTTTAATCCATTTCTTGTGCCTTTCTCTGCCCTCTAAAGGCCCATGCTGACATGCTGGAAATTCATCACCATGCCCATCATGTACATTTATGATGTGGTTCAGAATGGAATACCACTTAACAACAATGACAACCTGGTCCTGTCCCGTGGAAGAGGCAGTAGTCCAGTAAAGATGGTTGACAATACTTGTTATCCATGGGTGAAGGTCATTACAGTCTTTTTCTAGTGAAAGTTTGGCCAACTTTTTCTTTTAACCTGAAAAAAAGCCATTTTATTATATATTTTAACTTAACATAATGTGTTTATAGTACATTCATGCCACAGTAAAAACTGGTTAGAAACAAAAACCTGTTAGTAAGGCCAATAATAGTAAAGTACTGTAAAAAGTACTTCATTTAACAGAATTTAAAAAAAAACTATATAACTTTATAACGGACAGACAGACAAACACCTGGACACCTGGTGAAATGGACGGATGTACAGGAACATTAATATTCTAAGTCACATTTAACCGTATTCAAAATTATTTAACGTGTTATTTTTTTTTACCAAGGGATAATGTTTTCTTCCTCACAGTACTGTTTGTATTGTCGAATTATGCTAGATGGAGCAATGGCTCGGATGACATTTGGAGTTTTTTTTCTCAAAGTCTTTCTGTGTATTTTAAAATGTCCTATAATTGTACAAGGAGTATTATCTATGAGTCTTTCATAAAGATATTTTTTTTAATGTTGATCATCATTATTCAAATAACTTTTCTGGCGTTATATGATAAACACCTATTCTCAGAATGAATATTGATGCTTGTGATATCCCCAACATTTATGACTGATGAGAGAATAACAACACATTGTCTGTCAATTAGTGTTATTTTCATATAAATGAATGATTTTAAAAGATTTATTTTACCCGCCTACATTTGAGGCTTGTTTAGGGGGGGTATCAATATCCCATATCCCATTAAGTTTTTATCCCAATATCCTGTATCCCTATAATGTTTACCCCTAATATCCCAATAAATATTTTTTACAAATATCCCATATCCCTAAAACTATTTTGAAATATCCCAAAAATTCATTATAAATTCATTCCCAAGCCCATTTTTTTCCTCATCATCACAACGTCAAAAATTTTGACTCTGGGAAAACAAACTGTGTTAAAGGAAATTTAGTGCATACTTCTAGTATTAAATAAGAATATACAAGGTATGTGTCCAAAAGATGAAGTGTTCCATCTTAGAACCTTGTATAACAATCTCTTTTTATGTGAGGTTAAACGATAAATTTAGTGTAAGGGGTCTAATTTCAGACTTTTTTTTAATTGATCAAACCGTGATGCATATGACTGTAAAATATAATTTTGATAGCATTCTTCTTTCATTGATAAGAAACTTCATCCTACACGTTAACCTATGTTGGAAAGAACAGAAGGACGCAACCCTGTCTCTTGTCCGAGATTGCTCTGACATCCAACGGCTGTTTTGCCAGACAAGCTGAGACTGTGGGACGTCAGAGCACGTCCATATCAAAAAGTGGATATTTAGCATGCAAGTTCAATAACTCAAAATTTAACACAAAAAAGCTTTCTGCTAATTTACCTACATTACACTTAACTGTTGCAATATTTTTACAGCAGGCAAAATTTGCACAGCCCTTGTTTTGCAAAGAAATAACACAACATTTGACTCTGTGATCTTGAACTTTATGAATTACATAGATCCCAATATGTTTGTTACTTTTTTTTTTAATTTCCTTCCTCACAACACAAGTAATAGAAGAAAATATATTAATTCACATTGATTATTATAGTAATTATTCTTTATTTACATAGTTTATACAGCGAAATATCTACTTTTTGACATGGGACGTGCTCTGACGTCCCTCGGCCCCAGCTTGTCTGGCAAAACAGCCGTTGCACATCAGAGCAATCTGGGAAACGTGGAGACCTCTGAAGATCCTCGCCATGTCACGTAAAAAATAAGAGGCAAAACACTAGAATCTGAAAATATCCTGTAATCATATAAAGTATCAAAACAAATAAAACATTGACAACAATAAGGCTTAACTCATCAGATGGCTACATCTAACAAAAATCTATGATTATTTCAAGAAAATTATCAATGCATATGACATGTATGAGCATATAATATAAAAAAAAAAAGATGTGGTATGATTGCCAATGAGACAACTCTTCACAAGAGACCATGTGACACAGAAATTAACAACTATAGATCACCGTACAACCTTCAACAATGAGCAAAGCTCATACCTCATAGTTAGCTATAAAAAAACCTGAAATGACAAATGTAATTAACAATTCAAACGAGAAAACTAACGGCATAATTTATGTATAAATAAAGGGCTGCGCTTTAGCGCATGATACGCCCGTTGCTCTTTTAACTTGTCTTTTTATGCTTTAAATGAATTTATATGATCAACTAGAAATATATATACAAATCAAAAGGGATGTTACATTAATATATTCACCAAAGTTTCATAAAATCCCCCTTTTTAAAGTATAAAAATTCATTACTTAAGAAAACGTAAAATCTAAAATTTATAAAAATGGAAAGGGAGCTTATGTCAATAGATATAAACAATTTATTAAAGTTGCATAAAATTTTGTGAAAGTGTTAGTTATTGTCCCAAAATTGGAAAATCCCCCCTTTTTTAAGCATAAAAATTCATAACACGGAAATGTAAAATCTGAAATTTATAAAAATTGAAAGATATAAACAATTCACCAAAGTTTCATGGACATTGGTGAAAGCCTTTTTGAGTTATTGTCCGAAGTGTTGAAAATCCCCCTTTTTTTTATGAATAACGCCCCATAAATCCAAAACTTAAAATCTGAAATTTATAAAAATTGAAAGGGAGCTTACATCAATAGATATAAACAATTCACCAAAGTTTCATGGGCATTGGTGAAAGCCTTTTTGAGTTATTGGCCGAAGTGTTGAAAATCCCCCTTTTTTTATGAATAAAGCCCCATAAATCCAAAACTTAAAATCTGAAATTTATTAAAATTGAAAGGGAGCTTACATCAATAGATATAAACAATTCACCAAAGTTTCATGGACATTGGTGAAAGCCTTTTTGAGTTATTGTCCAAAGTGTTGAAAATCCCCCCTTTTTTATGAATAAAGCCCCATAAATCCAAAACTTAAAATCTGAAATTAAAAAAAAAAACGAAAGGGAGCTTACGTCAATAGATATAAACAATTCACTTAAGTTTCATGGAAATTGGTGAAAGCGTTTTTGAGTTATTGTCCGAAGTGTGGACGACGGACGGACGGACGGACAACGGTATACCATAATTCGTCCCGTCTAAAAGACGACGGGCGTATAAAAAATGAACAAAAAATAAATATGTAACACAGCAACAAACGACAACCACTGAATTAAAGACTCTTGACTTTGGACAGGCACATACATACAGAATGTGGCGAGGTTAAACATGTTAGCGGGATCCCAACCCTTCCCTTAACCTGGGACAGTGGTGTAACAGTACAACATAAGAACCAACTATACAAATCAGTTGTAAAAGGCTTAACTCATCAGATGGATATAAACAGAAATACATCTAATAAAAACAGAGAGTGGACCTGACCGAGTACTTGTACATCCCATCAACAAAAAGACACTAAGTACAGATCTGAGAGTACTTGCAGTTACTGACAGCTAGTTAAAAGCCAATTACAACTAATAAAAAGTAATGCATCTGAGACTAAATTATCAATCATTACACATCCAGCATTCAATGGCACGGTAAACAACATCTCTCCGTAAAAATGAGGATGTGCTATCCCGTTTGAAATAAATTTTCTACAGGTAGAACCAAACTTCAAAACCAAATATAGAATTTAGTAAAGATTTTTAGTGGATTATGGTAACGAAATCCCTGACTTAATATTATTTACCAGTTATACATAGATTTCGTTCATTAAAATCCAAAACGTTACAACATACACGGGCATAGCGGAGGTGTTGTGATATACAAACACTGTAAGATAGTGCCAAAGGAACATCACCATCCAAAAAAGGAAAATCAACAATAAGGAACGAAGTATGGAAAGCAAAACAAACGCTTTTAAAATTATCAGTACATATGAGCATATAAATATCGAAAATAGATCAATACTTTTCGCTTGGGTTTGGATGACTTTTAAATAAAACGACCATTAACTCAATTAAAATCAACAAAGCACTAAAATGACCTTTAATATTAAACTTTTTGGGGCAATTTTATCAAGTGAGATCTATGTAAATATTTCTGTACTTAACTTTTAAATCCACTTATTTTTTTTCATATTAAAAATTCAATATCCTTATAAATGCATCAATATCCCATATCCCATTTACTTTTAGGACAAATATCCCATATCCCTAAAATTAAAATGGCAAATATCCCGTATCCCAATATACCCTATACAAGCCTCACATTTATCCTGTATAATTAAGCCGTCAGGTATACTGTAATACACACAGATTTGTATGTATTTATTTTCACGATAATAAACCAACCGTGAAATTTGTGAATATAAATGCGAAAATAAGTACAATTACAGTATATTTAACAAATGTTAGAGTCTGGCCACTTTTTGTGACAGCAAATTGTAAATTATGATACATACCTCCTTTTTCCTTTCATACAGAGCTCTTTTTCTCTTTTCAACCCCATACTTGTTTTTGCTTATAGCAGATATCTGCTGCTTCTTTGTTAAAAAATATCTTGCCATGGCAACTACAAAAATCAGTAGCACACTCAAATCTGTGACTATATGTTTTATAAAAAAAAATCATGATGCGTAAATATATATATGTGAATACCACTTTTATTAAAAATCTAGGGATCAAACTTGGGTGTAGAAATTATAGATTGTCAAATCTTTCTTAAAAAAGAGGGTGCATTTTGTAGAGGTGTATTAAAAATCAATGTGAAATGAGAATACATGTTTACCTACAGTGTGATTAAAAACATTGCCATTAAAGTGTGAGGTTTGGCATGCCACAAAACCAGGTTCAACCCACCATTTTTTCCTTAAAAATGTCCTGTACCAAGTCAGGAATATGGCCATTGTTATATTATAGTTCGTTTCTGTGTGTGTTACATTTTAACGTTGCGTCTTTTGTTTTCTCTTATTTTTTAGTGTAAATTCACATTGCGATAAGACGTGTCACGGTACTTGTCTATCCCAAATTTATGTATTTGGTTTTGATGTTATATTTGTTATTCTCGTGGGATTTTGTCTGATGCTTGGTCCGTTTCTGTGTGTGTTACATTGTAGTGTTGTGTCGTTGTTCTCCTCTTATGTTTGGTGCGCTTCCCTCAGTTTTAGTTTGTTACCCCGATTTTGTTTTTTGTCCATGGATTTATGAGTTTAAACAGCGGTATACTACTGTTGCCTTTATTTTAAAAGTAACGTTATTGATTTTATTGTCGCATTGCACATTTTTGGTAGGGAATGTATATGTCAATGTCTGACCTTCGATAAAGAACGCAGTCGGCAGTAATTCGTCGACATGGTTGTTTTCGACAATATGCATTTATCATATATCACCCCACATATTTTATTCTTTGGCACCGTTTGGTTTCAGGTGTGATATTTTTTATAAAACAAAAAGTATGATAGAGCTTGCAAAAAAAAAAGAAAGAAATAAACGTTTTCTTGAATTTACTTTCATCGAGCTTGACTTTGAAAGCTTGGGTACGTAACTATAACATACAAAGTAATAAATTGAAAATAAAAGGAGTAAATGTACATTGGACAAAATACATAAAAAATACAAATTATCAATGAACAGGTGTTTTTTTTCCTGTACTTCATCTTGACAATCGATGTAGATTACTCAATAATGAACGAATCATTCATACTCTACAAATTATGAAATAGCCGTCCAAGGCGTCATAATTATTTTGATTACAACCAGGGTTCTTAGTAAAAAGTAAATAGTACTATATATGCCTATTTTTTGGCGGATAACGACATCTCAAATATATGCTATTGTTTGTGAAAAATGAAAACAAATTTAACACTGAAACTGAAATGACGGAAATAAATGAATTGATACAAGAGAACAATTTTTGCACAAGCGTAAACACAAACTTGAGACTTAATCTTGTTTCATTTTGGTTTAAGGTGTAAGTGGTTGGCTTACAGAGAGGCTAAAGAATGACCTCATATGGAATAGGACAATTAACTACAGAGGTGCCAAAGTAACAACAGTGAAATGGACATGATGAATGAGTTCA
This sequence comes from Mytilus galloprovincialis, assembly GCF_965363235.1. Classification (NCBI taxonomy): domain Eukaryota; kingdom Metazoa; phylum Mollusca; class Bivalvia; order Mytilida; family Mytilidae; genus Mytilus; species Mytilus galloprovincialis. Next base: position 24,634,702 of record NC_134848.1, on the reverse strand, counting down.
TAAACAGAGAATTCAAAGGTCAATTAAGATATACAGATATATAATGTACCACTTGAAACTTGCACTTTATATAGTTCACAACAAACAATCTTAACACAAGTCGGACTTGTAATTTCTGTACAGCATAGAATATCAAATTATAAATGTATAAATTATTTGTAGAACAGATGAAATTAAATAGTTATAATAAATATTTATATTTTGGTTTTCGTCATTGTGAATCGATCATTAATCGAAACTTGAAGAAAGAAAACAGGTTGAACAATGTGAAGTAAAAATAAGTTGTGCAATGAGCTTGTATATTAACAGTTGCAACAACCGATGATCGTCGTTTAAATTTCTTGCATGAAACTATTTTTGCTGATTTAAGTTTTTTTGCAGATCGGATAGACTCAGCTGCTAGTGCATTAACACCAGACGTTTTGAAGAGGCATTCCATCTTAGCTGGGGGTATAGGGAATGACATCGACAAGATCTTCCAGTATCGTGTCTTCTCACGATCGGCTGATTATCACGGTACTGGGAAGAAACGTAACAACACCGTTGATATCATCTACTTTGTTGAGTTACTTCAGCAAGAGAAACTTGTCCAGTCTATGGGGTGCAGGAATTTTAGCTCACATCCAGAATTGATTCATCAAATTAACATTAAGTCGCCGTCAGTTCTTGTAACAAAAATAGTCTCACACTCTATCAAACTTGACAAAAGAAAAAGTCTTGTTGTCAATGGTTAAACCATGTGTGAATGTTAAATTATGTTGGTATGGAATTGAACGGGATTTTTAATGGTTCCTTTTGATATAACAAATTCAATTTGAGTTAACTTTACGAAATTATGATTATTTATTTTATATTGTCTTCAATTAAATTGTCAGGTTTACTATATACAATATTGAACCGCTGGGTCACTGCTGTTACAGCTTTTCAAAATTGTTAACTAAATATTTATCATTAGGAGTTTTTGTCATGAATAAAAATATTGAATTCATGAAAACATGAAAACATGAAAACATGGTCAATGTATGATGAATAGTCATGAATAACACATTTGAAAATGTCGAATATGTTTAATATGTTCCTTTACTGAGATTGGATTATAGTATACTGTATTATTCGAGATAGACAAAGCTGACTAATAATGGAACTGAATAACTCTAATTTCAGTTTTCCTGATAGTTTTGTGTTGCTCAATAATAATTATAATACCTTTGATTATTATTTTTGAAAGAGCATAAAGTGTGTTTTCCTGCTTGATCTGTCATTTTTTCCCCCTGGAATTTGTATATCATCGTTACAGTAAAATAGGAATCCCAGATTGGCAGTATAATATATTTCAATCTTATAGAATTATGTTTTATGTATTGACAGAACTACGAGGCATCCTATGGAAATTTTGTAAGGTTTACTAAAAGACTACCAGTCGAAAGATCAATTAAGCTTAAACTTATGTGTGTTTTTTTTAAATAAATCCGGTATTTTTCATATGTTTTAACACTATGTATGTAATTGTATATATTATGTGTAAAACATTGTCATTATGATCCAATAAAATTCGGATTTGTCACTGAAAGTTTGTTGAATTTGCGTCATTTGGATTTCAGTTCGTAAGTTATCTTATTGACAATTAACGGTAACCACACCTCCTCTGACACAAACAAAAAATGCGTGGACTCTCTGTTTGTTGAAGACTCTTTACTCTGGTGAAAAACACATTTGTTCAGTTATTCAGTCCAGAACATTATTATCGCGACCGAACTTCAAACTTGCAATTTCCGTACCTGAAAAATGGGTATTCGATGTTTTTCACAACCATAGCCAAACAGGATAAAACTAAAAGCATTTTTTTAAAATTAGAAAATGTTACAACACGAACATAATTGTATAGTTCATTTTTGTGATAATCTGGTTATCCAAACATGAATTTCTTTAGGTGACCCGTGTTTTTTTTCGTGCCTTAAGTATGACAACCTATGTACAAGCCTATCAATGCAGTTGACAGACACGGATCTTCAGTTTGGCATTTTATATCTAGGAAATAATAACTGCAAATATACATTCAGGATAAAGCTGATCTGAATCCTACAAATATACAAAATATACATGGATTGTTTTGTTCAATAACAGTTACAAATATATGTAATGTGACAACAGATACTTCAGTGTCCTTCAGTTGTATATTATTTTAATAGTTTATATAGTTAATTTGTACACTCCCCCTTTTTTATATATATTTTAACTTAAAATCTAAGAAGAGGGTCAGCGTATGCAGGTGAAGTATTCTATTTAAAAAAAATCGAATTGATAAAAGTAGTTGCACTCTAATAGGCTTAAATATACCGGAGAGAAATTGAACACAAAAAATGACCAATAAATGTGATATATACTCTAATATACTGGTAAGAAATCAAACAAAAAAATGATGACCACAATTACTGGAATATGTTATATGATATAATTACCCTCAACACATCTAAAATATTTTTTTCACAAGAACGGACTATTTTATCATGAAAATATGCATATGACATATTTATTTACAAATAGAGCCTTAAAAAAAGGGGGAATTTCAGGGTAAATAACAATTACTAGAATTCCTCTATTGGCAACTTTCTGCAACATTTACCTAAGAATTTTTTTGCGCCATTTTGTTGACAAAACATCCATAATTTTATATTTTATAGTCTTTTCTGTGAGGATTTCTGCGTTTTCGGTAAAAACCAGGTGTAAAAAATGCCAAAAATCGGCATGATTTTTGTGTTTAGTAGACCACCTTATGTATCAAAAAACTGTTTTTATTCGAAAAATGTGTCAGCAGTTTAAATGATTGAGATGGTCTCTTATACCAATGAAAATAACCAAAAATGTTATGCTTTATCTCATTTTTACCATAAAATACCATGTTAGCCATTTCTCCTTGCTATACCAATATATATGTTACAGTAAATAGGTGAAATTAGGAATTACATGTAATTACTAAACATTTCAGTAAATACCTGTAATTACTAGCCAATTCAGTAATTACATGTATTTACTAGTTGTTTCAGTGATTACTGGTAATCACTGATTTTTAATGTCATTTTTACAGCTATTTACTAACTTGATGTTTTTGTTTTAAAATTAAAAACAAAATTCAAGATACCAAATAAAAAAGTAAAGGGTAGGGTATTTTAAGGGAGCTTACTTAGGGATGTTGGAATATAAGACACATCAAAAGTTCATACTCTTTAGTGTTTTATGAATTGAAACTCCGTAAAAATATGCATGCAAGACAATGATATCAATTCAAAATTGATTTTCATAATTTTGTTAAACTAAAATCTCCATCGTGCACTGTGGTTTAAAACTTTAAAATCATTTTCTCCAAATATCCTGGATTTCTACCAAACTTGGACAGAAGCTTAATGCTTATGATAATAAGATAATATCCAAACGAACAGTTTGAAAAAAAATCCTTTTTTTCGTATATTACTTATAAAAGAACTAGTTTTTCCCCAGTTAACATTACATACACTCTGCAGTTAAAGTTTTTAAAACATTAGAATTTATAAACCATCCTGTATTTTTACCCAATTGTGACAGAAGCTTCTTACAGTACCAGTCAAAAGATAGTATCTAGAGGAAAATTTTAATATTTTTTCCTCATTTTTTTAGCCTGCGATTAACAGCAAAACAAGGCGAGACTATTTGTTCTGCAAAACCCTTACAATTTTAATAGCTTAATACATCAATAACCCATCTCCAGCTAGGGGTTGAATTGAAGGTATTCAATGAGGCCCAAATATTCACTCGCAAGTGCACAACTCATCAACCTTGTTTCTCAGCTAATTTAACAAAATAGAACCAGATTGGCTGCTAACAGTGAATTCTAATTTCACTATATCATTTTTATTAACGATTTAACAACAAAAAAAGATATTTATTTTTTTTATATCTAGAAGCTAATGACATAACTTTATCTTATCTTTATAAGGTAATAAGTCTAAATATTCTTCAAATTCAAAGTTTTCTTTAAAAAGTTAAAACATAATGCTTTTGGAGAATTTTCCATTTCTGATTTCCATGTCTGCTGAAATTGGTCAAAAATTATCTGTATAATGGTCAACTTTAACCATTTTGGATTAAAACTAAAGTTACTCTGATTTAACCAAATATTTGAAAGTCCATATTTATTCAATAGATTTTTTTATACAAATCAACCATTCAAAATTTTAAGAGTACTAACTGATCTTCTAGTTAGTATTACCATAACTTTTGATCACCTAACCATAATACAACATTGTTTTAGCAGTCAGTAAATAGGTGTAAAAATTCATTTTAAAATTAGTAATTACTGGTAATAACTGGGCCGTTTAAGGAATTACTTGTATTAACTAAGTGCATCGGGAATTACCTGTAATTCCTAATTTCACCTATTTACTGTAACATATACATATGATGTCACGTTGTTTCTATGGCAACCAGACTATACAGATTGTTTTTATTGATTTTTTTGCAATTTGACTGTTAGTTTGGACCATTTAAACTTAAAAAAAAGTAATCAAAAAACAAAATAATCTGGCGAAAATTTTTCATATTTGTCTAATATTACAGAGAATTGATGTTAACGTGCAAAGAGCGTGGTACTCTCTTTACACGAGGCATCGGATTCAACGTCCACATTTTGACCGGACGTGACTGCGAACTTGATACATCCCGCACAGCCAAACGGACGCCCGACCTCGGCAAGCGTTTAACTGCCGGTCGGAAAAAGACCAAGTGACCATATTTCTATTCCCCAGTCACCCTTGGGGGGCTAGCTGCCCAAGAAAAAATACGATATAACAAAACTCAACTACTGCCTTTGGTCGAAGATGGAGTGTTTTTAAATAAATCACTTAAAATCAATTGCTGACGGGATACCTAAGTACAGAGTCACATCAAATGTATATTACAAAAAAATCCAGACTTAACAGAAACAGTAGTTTTAAATGAATAAAATAATTTTGTCATTCAAAATATTACAAGATACATAAGTAAAAGTAATTTAAATAAATATGTAGCGGGGAAGGTCGGACACTTCGTAATTTGTCTGAAATGCGTTAAATTTAAGAGAAGTTAGAACCCCCAAAGTTTCAAACAACCAACCATTATGATAGAGGAGGATTTTCCCCGACCTAAAATAGCTATTGGCACATGCTTACCTATGATTGGTGGACCAATCCGTAACGATTTTCTGAAGATCGTGGCCATTGGGGAAATTCGGACAACAATGTAACCCGAATAATTCAGTCCCTCCTCGTAATCGATCTCTCCTATATAACGGGTTAACAACAATGGGGAAATTCGGACGTATAGATGGGGAACTTCGGACACTACTCAAATAAAAGACACGTGTTATAATTGAAACTACAGTATCGACTATTGACTTTTTTTTAGGATAGTTTAAATGGATATACGTTTTTGTGATTAACAAAAAAAATGTTTTATATCATTATGATTTAAAAGCGAAAAAAATAGTTCAGTTCCAAATGAAATCCAACAAAGGCGTTTCAATTGTTCGTCGTCGTCGTTGAATGTTTTTTGTACTCAATCTTCCCGGCTATATGCTCTTTTTAATACTTCTTTAAATATTTTCGTTTTATGTATAATATTGTCTAATTAACCATAGCAAATGCAGTAAAAGCGCTACAAAACGATTTTCGATTTATAATGTGTATTTATCTTTTGTGTTTTTTTATTTTTAAACTATATATATAATTCGTCTAAATAACAGCACAATGTTAGATCTGCAGAAGCAAATTTTTGTTCTTCCCTGGCCGGGATTCGAACTCGTGCCACTGAGATATCGTAGCACAATATAGACCACTTAACCACCTAGGCTCAACAAAAATCAAGCTTTCGGTGGCCGAGTGTTACCTTTCCTCGCGCCGGACATAGAGGAAGCCGATTAGGTGCCACGATATCTCATTAGCATGAATTCGAATCCCGGCCAGGGAAGAACAAAAATTTGCGAATTTACAGATTTAATATTGTTGGGCTGTTATTTAGACGAATATATATATACAGAATGTTGTTTGTATGTTTTAAAGTGTAAGTATACGATGTGTATTTGTGATCACTGATGTATGTATGCACAGGTTTTGCTGCTGAATCCCAAGTTATTGACACGTCACGTATAGTATATAAGCATATTGATATGTCTGTTGCTCACCAAATTTTGTCATCACTGTCATAGACATCTTATCCGGAAATAATTCAAAAAGAAACACTGTTCAACGGTAGTGATAGAGAGATATGTATGCTTAGATAAATTCATATAAATCTTATTATGTTGGAACATTTATAGCCGACTATACAAGAGTTGTCTCATTGGTAATTACACCACATCTTTTTTATGTATACAGTATGGGTTTTGCTCATTGTTTGCGATGACATATAGTAGTAAATAATGCATCCACGTCATTTGGGCTTTAGTGGACAATTGTGTTATTGACAATTTAACACAGTATCATTGTTTTTATAACAAATTTAGAAAAGTTAAAAAACAGTTGACAGAAAAACATGTCTACCCTACAGGAATTAAAAAGAAATTCAAAACTCAAAACAAAATCTACGTAACAATTTATGAAATTAAGCCCCGGTTTAGGGAGAATTTCTTTTCACCACTCAATTTAACCTGAACAGTATATAGGTTCCTGATTCAAACAGCAATTTGAAAAGTTTAGACTGTGTCCACAAACCACTGTAGCTACTTTATCTACCTGTGGTACCTAGTATATATATGCTGGTATATAAATATATACATATGTACAGTGATGATGAAATACCTTAGAAAAGTAGAGAGAACCAGGCCAAGCTATAGCTATATACGAATTCTTCAGTCTCGGGCTTTTTGACTAGCAGATAATATTAAATAAAATGAAGTTTAAAATTATGAATTTGTTACGGTATTTAAAATACTTATTAAAGTATTGTGCTTATATTTTTTCTACGCCAGAGACACGATTTTCGGCCATACAAGACTCATCAGTGACGCTTGAATCAAAAATAATGAAAGGCCAAATAAAGTACAAAGTTAAAGAGCATTGAGGATTGTAATGTTAGAAATGCATTTGAACTAGACTGGTTCAGCCAAACAGTTTTATCGTAACTGTTTATAACTATAATTACACCTTATGTAAGAATCCTGGCTTTTGATTGGTTGATAGCCAGTGTATTTTTCACCAAATTAACTGTTATCAATCGAATATCGTTCATTTTTTAACGCCGCCGGGGTATTTGCAAAAAGGATTTGCCTTTTTTATCATCTCTGCCGTGGTATTTGCCAAAAAATACTCTATCCGACTGGACGCTTGTAACGTCACGATCATCAATGCGTTTTTGAACATTACCATTCAGTGTAATTAAACAGATATAGCATGTTCTTGAGGGGTACTTGCGAAAAATATCAGTCTTGAGAATGAATTTCCCTCGCCTCACGGCTCGCGAAATTTAACATTCTCTCGACTGGTATTTTTCGCAAATACCCTTCCTTAACATGATATATCTGTTTAAAGTCATTTGTTTGATACGGCTCTGTTTTAACTGAGTACATCAAATACGCTACAATTCACTTCATTTTCTTGATAAACACGTCAATTGCCTTTTTATACCCCCGCTTTAAAAAAAAAGGGTATACTGTTTTACCTCTGTCTGTCCTTCCTTCTGTCAGTCAGTCAGTCCGTCCGTCCCATGAATATTTTTCGTCGCATTTTTCTCATGAACTACAATACAAGGATTTCTGAAATTTGGTTTCAGGGTTTATCTAAGTCCGCTATACCGTGTGATGCGTTTTCGGATTGATCACTTGATAACTTCCTGTTTACCGAACACTTGTATGATTTTACACATGATAGCCAAGTTGAAAATTTTCGTCACATTTTTCTCAGGAACTACAATACAAGGATTTCTGAAATTTGGTTTCAGGATTTATATAAGTCAGTTATACCGTGTGATGCGTTTTCAGATTCATCACTCGACAACTTCCTGTTTACCGAACACTTGCACATTTTTACACTATTAATATTATCCACATGCGGCGGGGGTATCATCAGTGAGCAGTAGCTCGCAGTTTCACTTGTTCTTTCTGTTGTCTGTGTTGACCTTCTTCTTAGTATCATTCTCTTCCTTCTTTTGTTTTAGCGGGCGTTTTTCAACAATGCATTCATCGGACGTAAAGATTCGGTGACCGGTTTGTTCTTTTTTTCTCTTTTGCGGTTTCTCATTTATACTTGCATGTGAAGAGACCGTAAAAATGTTGTTAATTTCGGAATTCCAATCAACAACTTTTAATGGGGATTTCATGATTGTTGAAGACCAGAGAGGGTCATCTCGCCTTTGTTGAATTGCACCTTGTTAACCAATACATCGGAATAAGTTCCTTTTTGGTCTGATATAATTGGCAGCTTTCTCTAAAAAAGTTAAAAGATATTAGAAACTAAACTATAACTCAAGTGTGAATATTTTTAGAGTGAGGCCAGTTCATTTTTTTTTAAATAGACAATTTAGACAATATTTATTTGCACAAACACATTTACATTAAATGGTTATGATACAGAAAATTATAATAACATTTGAAATAACAATCTGACAATAATTAAGTTAGAGTGACAGTGGAAATGATCAGACTTGTGAAAAACAACTCAAGTTTGCATTACAATATGCTATAAACAATGATACTAGTAAATGGCATGTTGGTTAAAAATAAGTAACAATTAATTGCTGTTTAACTTTATATCTACTATTTGAACCATCATATGCAAGTATTTGTATCTGTAAAACAAAGGAAAAGATTAACAGTGGCCCTGAGTAGCCAATGCTACTGAAAAATTCATCAGGTCTATAAAGGCTGAAAATAAAATAAGATTGTTTGCTGTTTACTTACATTCCCAGAAATATTTGCCCTACTCAAATAATTTTATTGTTTCCAACAAAAATTATATTTATAGTAAAATTATAAATTTTATCATTATTCTTGTGTTTGTTTTAATGGTTTACTAATATTTTTTAATAAAAATATGTTCCTATCTACTACTTACCCACATTTTTCATCCATGGGTAGGTAGGTAGGTAGGTAGGCAGCAAACACAATATTTTTTACATTTGGCCTAATTATTACAAATTTGCAGTTTTGAATCATATAAACACTACATAGAAAAAGATATTTCTATTCATTGCAAGTGAAAATGGTATTAAGCAAATCATTTCAATAATTAAGTCTTCTTTGCAAAGGTTGATTGTTTGAATAGAAGAAAGGTAGATAGAAGGAATAGTTTTTAAATATTGTGATATTCCCCATCTTATAAGCATGCAATATTTTTAATAAGATTTATATTGAAAATTTCATAAAAGTGTTAAACATATTAATGGGAGATAATTTTTCACTTTTTAGTTGTGTTTATCAAAGTATAATTATATCTCCCTGTGATTTCACTTATATAATAATTTCCGTTTATATCTAAAAAAAAACATTAATTAATAAAACAGTAACTATTAATTTGTATAGTGAATGGGGGAAAAATGGCCAATATTGCCATCAGATAGTAGGGCAAACAAACTAACTTACTTCGCTGTGTGACTCTGCATTGAAAGGGTTCTATACTGTGCCCTTATTGATTACAATATGTACAACATTTAATATTTATAATGGAGAGTTGTCTCATTGACAATCATGCCATCTTATTTTCATATAGACTAGCCTGCCATATTTAAATACATGTACCTGCAATGTTGTCAAAAGATTTGGATTGGAATTCTGTTTGCATAAAAGAATTAAAGCCAAATTCTTCTCTGTCACTTTGTGGCAACTGAAATAATTCAAATTAAACATTACAAGCATACATAAACTGGATGTGTGGAATTTTTCTTTATTGTTCTTTTAATTCTTCAGTTTGTATTTAAATTCTACCATTAAGTAAGCCATTGTATAACCAGTGTCTACAGTCTAGTACCCAAAAACAAGTGCCTGTGCATTTCAGGGGCAGTAACCCAACATTGGGTTGTCGGATTTTTCAGAATAATTTCGTGCCAGCAGTTAGTGACCTGTTGAATAAGTTGACTCCTTATCTACTATATTCAAATAAAATGCAAGTAAAATGAAAGTCTTGAAAAATAAGATGTTGAATTTTAATTGCATTTTTACAAGCTGTTTTAAAACATTTCTAAGCAAAAGAGTACCAGTCAAGATAAATTCAGACCTATGAAATTCATGATCTCATGTAATTTCAACATAAATAAATTTTCGGTTTTCAATGACACAAATATGAAATCATGCTTTATGTGCAACGTATATAACATAGAAGGAATTGTGACGATTTACCTTTTTTGGTCAAAGTTCATTGGTGAACGTGCTCTAAGCTTTTTTTAATGCAAGTTTAGAAGTCAAGCTCTTAGTTATGATGTCCTACTTATTTTTACCAATTTAAACATGACCGTTTAATGTCATACTTATCTGCTGGTTATGCTGGTGGACGTTTCGTCCCCGAGGGTATCACCAGCCCAGTAGTCAACACTCCGGTGTTGACATGAATATCAATAATGTGGTCATTTTTCTAAATTTCCTGTTTACAAAACGTTGAATTTTTCGAAACACTAAGGATTTTCTTATCCCAGGCATATATTACCTTAGCCGTATCTGGCACAACTTTTTTGAATTTTGGATCCTCAATGCTCTTCAACTTTTACTTGTTTGGCGTTATAAATATTTTGATATGAGCGTCACTAATGAGTCTTATGTAGACGAAGCGCGCGTCTGACGTAATTATAATCCTGTTACCTTTGATAACTTTAATCATCTTTTCATCGTGTTTTGATTTAACTTTGATTATTGTCTTTGTCAACAGACAGTGATATGATAGAAGATATATCAAAACTCTTCATGGGAACCGTAAACAATTCCTTAAATTACAATTTATATCTGTTATCACAAATAGACTAGCCAGATCAGAACTTCAAATAGCACTACCAAGAATATAGATTTTGGCTAGTTTTGTACAAGACCAGATTTTGAAGAGAAATGCTAGATATGGCGGCGATCAAGAAGACAGGAGCCTGGATTTTTGGCTGATGTATTTGATGGAAATATATGGAAAGTTTTTAAAAGACTGCAGAGAGAAACGATGTCTTGAAGAACAAACAAAATTATGGAATAAGACTGGTTCCAACCATATGAACATGTCAAGTACTCAATTGGAGTAATGTATGTAGTTGTTTTAAATTTACCGCGAGAAGAACGTCTTAAAATTAGAAATTTTATACCGGCTTGAATTATACCAATATGAACGAGCCAAGCATGCAAACTTTAATAGGGGTTGTGTGTTCATCAGAACTTGAGAGGTATACATTTCCTTGATTTTAGTGATACAAATGTGCATAACTTAAAGGGTTGTTTGTTCATCAGAGCTTGAGGGGTATAAATGTCCATGACTTTAGGGGTTGTGTGTTCATCAGAGTTTGAGGGGTATAAATTTCATTGGCTTAAGTGGTACAAATGTCAAAGACCAACTGACTTGCAGCCATTCAGTCCTTTCAATAAAAACAACAGGTAGGTATTGTCACAATAGAGGCCATCTGGGATGATGGTTTTGGAAATTTGGACTGCCACTGGAAAATGAGGGTATATTGGAAAGGGACAGAAATTTTGCCTTGCAACAGGCCACCTCGGACCCCTCAAAGAGTTGTTGGAAGGGTTCTTAACGTGCAAAGAGCGTGGCACTCTATTTACACAAGGCATCGGATTTAACGTGCCCTATCTGACCGGACGTTACTGCGAACTTGATACATCCCGCACAGCCAAACGGACGCTCCACCTCGGCAAGCGTTTTACTGCCGGTCGGAAGAAGACCATGTGACCATATTTCTATACCCCAGTCACCCATGGGGCGGTTCATACTTATATGCCGTTTCACTTATGGAAATTAATGTAACTGTTGATGCAGAAAACCACCAACACATTAAAATATCTGCAAACACATCATAAATGTAAATACTTACTATCAATAGACAAATGTGCTACATATGTTGAGCATGTGTTCACCTTTGTTTAAACCGAAATGATAATCTTTATCTTATGTTAGGTGGCAACATTTTTATTCATTTGAACAATATATTTAATCTGTAGGTCCATTTTCAAAGCTTACTATGGAACTCCCTGTAAATGACATAAATATATAACAATGTTCGATTTAAACTCCTTGTGTGTTTTTCAAGACTTTCATCTTCATGTTTTCGATAAAATAATTATAAGGTATCTATGTATTATTTGTTGTTGTGATAACAACTGATTTATAACTATTGACTATGTTTTATGAAGCATTTACCATCGGTAGTGCGGTTCTATCATTAATTGTGTCATATGCACTCTATTCAACGGGCCTGGGTCAGCCATATTAGTTAGAGGGTGCAATCAAATGATTTCGTATGCGTCTACGTGTCTACCTTGTATGTAATGTTCAAAATGGAAATATCAGGATGTAATAGTGTCTTTTATGTTCATATAAATTGATTGATTGTTGGTTGCTAAACGTCCAGGGGCAAATATGTCTTGAATTTTCAGGACAAGAAGTTATCAATAATAAAAATAGGTAGTTCTTGGAATATAGGCCATCCGGAATGTTGGTCGGGGACATTTGGAATGCCATTAGAGAATAAAGGTATATTTGAGGGCATTAAATTGTGCCTTCCAACAGGCCACCTACGGACTCCTCGAAGAGTGGTTCAAGGGGTCTTAACGTGCACTTTCTTTACAAGCCCCGGATTTAAAGTCCCCATTCTGACCAGACGTGGCTGCAAACTTGATACAGTCCACACAGCCAAAACGGACGCCCTTCTTTGACAAGCGTTAAACAGCCTGTCGGGAGAAGACCTTGTGACCATATATCGTTTCCGAAGTCACCCTTATAAACGAAAAAGTATAATTACCGATGACTTCAGTTTGCCTAAATCAACTGCTCCAATGATGTGAAAATCCGTGGATGGTACCAGCGGGATTCGCACCCACAATTTCGGGATCTAAAGGCAGCGCTCTAATCAATTGAGCCAAAGAAGATCTCCCCTAGCTAACTAGTTAGACTACCTTTATATCCCCAGGTCTACAACAATAAGCATAACGAAGAAAAATAAAATAAATACAAGACAATGATTCCAATAAAGATGTCACAAAACTATTAATAGATTTTTAATACTTTAACATTTGAAGATATTTGTAGATCGTTTGTTTCCAGAACTTTTTACCACAAAACAATTACGCCTCTAGTACTCTTAACACGGTGGAGGGAAATGCAACAAATCTAAACTGCCCAATGATCGGAAAAGTACCGTTATCATGCAAAGATGTATTCTTCATTCTATCCTTCCATATCCGACCCCAGAGTGTGGAAAGATGATGTAGTACCAACGGTAAATGAGTATTTAAGAAGACCTGCTAAACAGTTATAGACCACCCACTTCAATCATCTTGTCTCATGAACATTTAAAGTATCACTTCGTTCATGAAAATTTGATGTATCAGACTATATGCATATTCCTTCAATTTATATAAACTCATCATAAATACTAGGACTAAATTTTGTATATACAACTCATCAGTGACGCTCGAATAAATTTTTTTTTAAAAAGGCCAAATAAAGTACTAAATCGAAGAGCATTGAGGACCAAAATTCCTAAAAATTTTGCCAAATACAGCTAAGGTAATCTATTTCTGAGGTAGTATAATATAATTTATTTTCTGAGTTGCCTCCCATGCAAAGTTTAAAAAAAAAAAAATAAAGCAAATTTGTCGCTTCCATTCTTTAACAGCTTCAAAGGAGTATACACAAGAAAGAGTTAACTTTAACACAGAGAAGAATCGGCAGATCTTCTCAAAATTCGAAGAATTGGTAGACAAGCTAGGATTTCCGTGCTCTCTTTAATAATCCAATCTAAATACAGCTTGCTAAATAAAAATAGTAAAGAATTGGAACAACATTTAGATTTCTTATATGTGAAAATTATAATAAATGTTCAACCGACAACAGAGATGTAATAGAAAATGTATACTGTGACTCGATTCGCATGTCTACATTAAGGCACTGGGCTGCTGGCTGATATTCTAATAAAAACTGTTTCTGCACAGGCAAACAGAAAACAAGAGAATGAGTCAGATCTAACTTAAGACCATACTAACTATAGAGAATGTACTAAAATGTAACAACATACTACCACCAAGTCATCAATACAGGTTATAATAATAGTCAGTGATATTGTTTGCCTCAATTAACAGCCGAATTCGGCCTTTTCCCCTAGAAAAATTCCCAATTACTAAAACAAAATGGCTTAAAATTCCTCCCGAAAGGTCTACATTTTCCCCACACAGTGATGGCATTGGTAGTAATGTTTGAAAATATCGTATTCATGTTATTATTTTGATATTATAAAGTACTTTTGCGATCCTGTTTTCTGATTACACAGTGTGGGAACGGAACTGTACAGTGTTTTAATGTTTTGGTCATTCGGGAGACTGTCAAGCGGGGCTCCGACATTCGAGAGCATTTTCTGATTACACAGTGTGGGAACGGAACTGTACAGTGTTTTAATGTTTTGGTCATTCGGGAGACTGTCAAGCGGGGCTCCGACATTCGAGAGCATTTTCTGCTACGGAGAAGGTAAGTGTTTTATATAATTACTATATCTTGGCTCTCTTTTAATGCATATGAGAAAGTTATTGCATCTGTAAATAATATTTAAATATTCCAGGGGTCAGAAAATATTCTAGAGGCAAGAAAACAGGGGAAAAAATGGAATAAAAGGAAGAGCTCCGACCCAAATTATGCAAATGATTGTCTTCATTCAGCTGAAAATCTGACTAAAAGTTTTTTTTAACAAAATTTTAAGTTGTGTAATAAGAATTATTATATATTTTTCATCATATTCAACTTCACCATGTTTACACTAGCAAATAGTTCTAAATCTTTGAAAACAGAAGTCACTAAATATTTTTCACTGTACGGTCGCTTGTCGGTAAACAACATTCGACTGTATTATCACTTGGAGCAGTTCTGTAATGTCGCTTGGGAGCAGAGTAATGATTTTGGCTACAGTATTCATGAGAAACCTCGATTTTAGTACAAATGTATATAGAAAAAGGAAATTAAATTAATTTACAAATCAAATATCTTTAAAAAAAAAACTCAGATTATATTTTATAGCCAATGGGATATTTTTAAATCTATACATTGACCTGATAAACTTCTTTATATATTTATATTAATATCATTCGCTGTCGTGTTCCTATAAATTATTGAATTGACTCCAAAGTAAGTAGTAATCGAGACGTCCTTATCATTTACATTCACAGAATTGTGCAATGACACACACGTAAGATCTATATTATTATTAACAAACTAGCTGACAAATAAAAACACAAGATACATTTTGGAATTTGTTTGTTCATTAATGGAGAAGACTTAAAATGAACTTATTTGTTAAAACTTCGTGTTTCAATCCTGCAATGTATAGCGCGGTTTGTTCGACTTGCTATGGCATTGTTAATTCTTTTTTTTAAACGATTTTATGATGATACAAAGCAGCCATGTAAAAGAACCAATCAATTTGGAGTTCCATTTTTCATATAATAAGATACATAGACTTGTTCCAAAATTTATCAATAAAAAGTAAACAGACAACCCATCGTTATGAAGACAAACAATACCCCCTCCCTTATTAACTTTAAACATGGTATTTTATTTCGATTGCTTCCTACTGAGGGTGAAATTAAGCGCTGGAGATATAAAATCCATCCACTGCTAAAGAATTAAAATCAAGCAATTGAGATACAAAGTCGTGCGCTGTGTAGATATAAAGTCGACCACTGGATTTGTTACATCCCGAGCGCTTGAGCTGAAATGTTAAGATGTGGACGTTAGATCTTCAGCGCTGGACTTTAAATCTTTGATTCTGTACGAACTCTTTTCACTAAAAATCTTAAGTGTTAAATGCATCTTACATGTAAGTCTAAAATATTCCTTAACAATTCAACTAAACATTTTTGTCGTAAGATTAATTCTACACTTAAGACTTTTTGTGAAAAGGGGTACTTTAAGATTTATGACGCTTGTCTTCAAAACCACAACTTTTTTTTTGTATAAGATAAATATTATAAATGCATCTCTTAATTATTAAGATCTAAATCAAATAAAATTGAAAACCCTAATGTTTTTAAGTTTATAGCGCGAGTATGTCTCTTTCTCCTTTTCGGCGCTTTATATTAGTATATATAATGTATTAGCGTTAAGCGCTAGATATATCTATATAAGTATTGTGCTTTACATATACAGCGCTTGAATATGACATTGACAGCGGCAAACTTCACATTTCCACCGTTATTCTGTTAATATATCTACAACATTAAACTTAAGATCTGAAGCAATCGAGTTTATATCTTCAGCACTGGACTGTTTTCAGTGAAGGACATTACACCTCTAACGCTGGATTTTGCTCTACAATGCTTTATTGACATCTACAGTGTAAAAATTCACATCTCCAGCGTTTAACGTTTAATATATATAGCTACAGTAACAATTATAGCACTGGAGTTTTTTTTGGTATCTTCATCGCTGGACTTTTTATCTATGTAGCGCTGCACTCAGTGGCGGATCCATAAATTTTCATCAGTGTTTAAGAGGGGATCTGCTCAAGTCATGCTTCAGTGATTTCCCTATATAGTCAACCAAATTAAGACCACAAAAGAGTGCCCCTAAAAAACCCTTTAAATCCCTTTAAGGGACTTGATTTATATATCTAACGCTGGACTTTACACCTTCAGCTCTTAACATAACATCTTCATGCTGAAGTTTTCCTTCTTAAAATCTTAAAAACACCTCATTATTTGTTGTATATGGTTGTCATATATTGTATACGGCGTTGGAAACTTGCATGTTCAGTAAGTACAGGCGATACATAAAATAGAAGATGTGGTATAATTGTAATTGCGATAACTGACACAGAAATTAACAGCTATAGGTCACCGTATGGTCTTCAACAATGAACAAACGTTTAACACGTAAACAGGAGTGCATAGTGCACCTAATTTACCTAGATGACAATCAAGATTATTGAAACTTTAAAGATGGATTTTATTTCATAATTTCAATCTTCTTGAAACGCAAAACATCATACCTACATATTTGATTTCACAACACAAAACTATGCAAGGAAAATAATGTTTCGTTTCTTTCAATTTTCAGAAACTGACCATGGATGAATCTTTCGAAATAGAAGGAATTGATGAATCGCTTCAGTTGTAACGATTGAAGTGGAGACAGAAAATCAAAATGAGTTTAAATGCAACGTTTGTCAGTTTTCAAGCAACTACAAAAGAAACTTGACACGCCACATGGATAGTTAACATCCATCCCCTGGACATGAAATAACACCAAAAACACAACTTTGCAGCATTTGTGGGACTCTCACTACATGTAAAAACAATACATGAGAAGGTGTTAAGATATCAGTGTTACGTTTGCCAAAAGGGGTTTGCTACCCATTGAAACTACAAGGGTCACCTTGCATCTCATGATACTGCACTTAAGGAAAGGTGCAGTATCTGTAATGCAACATACCAATACAAGAAATCTTTACTTCAACATCACAATACCTGCCATAGAAGCAAAGTGGAGAAAACCACCTATGAGTGTTCTGTGTGCCAACTAGTTGTGTCATCAAAATCGTCCCTAACAGAACACACCAAAGCCATCCATAATGATTTACGATCTGGTACTGCAAAGTTAATTGCTGAATCTTCGGGATTTAAATGTCTCTGAATATCTTGACCTTGATTTTTCATGCAACTCATAAATCTCAGAAACCTTCCCTTAAAAAGTTTGAGGCCTATTCGCCAAAACTGTTTCACCTCCGGGGAATAACGCATTTTATGAGAGTCGTCCAACGAATACCACGAAACAACATCCTTAAATAACAAGAATGCAATATATTTAAAGGCAGTTTATTCCCGTCCAGAAGCCTATCGAACTTCACGTAAGAGTTCATTTCCCCTTCATTCTTAAGGGTTTGGATAACTGCCGGTAAAAGTTCATACAACTCCGGTGAATTATCAGTATCTAAAAAATGTTCTCCATGCGTTTCCATAAAACGTTTTCTTCCTGTTCATCCTGCAAATCAGATTGTGGTATTGGTAAATCTTGTATTTGGTTGAAAAGAAATTATGTTGCTCTTTCAGAAATTTCTGTTTCTAAAGGTAGTTCCATTTTAGTCTTTTTATTTTCTTGAAAGTGCAAAAATGGATCATTTTCCTCGGGAAGTCTCGAAAGTTTCAAAGTCATTGTCTCTTTTTTTGGAATTATAATTTTTCCATTCCTCAAAATTTCGTTTGAAATGATATTGTAATTTTTCGTTCTTTCCTGTGTGGCTTTTTGAAAAGTGTTAACTATTCTAATTTTTAACAAAACATCACCATGGTTAATTATGTTATGGTCTATAATCTCTCCGAAATTTCGTGTCGTTAGTTTGCAATATATACATTTGAAAATTTCGTTTCCGTCCATGATGTGTATCCTAGTGAAAAATTGAAGATTGAACGCTAAATTGTATTCCATTTTTCCATTTAAAGTAGTATGATATGTGTATTTAAATAAATATTATTTGATTGATTGGTGCTTAATTATTGTCCATAGACAATTATAGTTCGTGCATAATCAGGCAGTAATATTTATAAGTTTAGAATATAAGCTGTCACAGAAAACAGAGGAAATCTTCGCATTTTTTATATTGTGACCATTCCCAAAACTTAAAAGTAAATTTATATTTTTTTTCATATAGAAAATAGTGGAATATTTGAAATAATGACTTTATTGACTGATTTTTGTGTGACGAGCTTATTATTTTTAATCGAGATTTATTATGATGTGTGCTGTACGTTTATGTCTTGTATACAGATTTCCGATTCATATGTCTCTGGTAAAGAAAAACTACGTGTGCGTTAGAATGGTGTACTTGGTTGAAGCTTAATTGGAGAACAATGACAAAATTTATGTTCACTCTTATTTATATATTTAATACATCAATATTGAGAGAAGAAATAGAAAACAATGAAATAAATATGCAATCTTTTATTATTTTGCCCGAGTGATTGTACAGAAAGGCTCCGAGCGAGAATACAGCAGGCGAGCAAGCGATTGTACAGAAACTTAATATTATAACGTTTGCGTTAATCAAAACTTACATTCAACAACTTGTTGTTTTTCGAATGTCGGAGCACCGCTTGACAGTCTCCCGAATGACCAAAATATTAAAACGCCGTACAGTTCCGTTCCCACACTGTGGATTAGAATCATCAAGGTGTTTGTAACACATGTGGTTTTCAATGCATTAAGTACCATCATTGGTTTTGTTTCTTTCCCCTATCTGAAAAGTACCTTCCGGGTTGAAAATGTCTGACAACCAAAATATACATGAAAAAACAGTGCAAAAAAGACAGTAAAGGTCAGCAAAAAATCGGAGATGTGTTTAGAATAATATTTCCCAATTTCAATAAAAAATATGCATTTTTCCCAATAAAAAACGGTAGAGGTAGTTTTGAAAAAAGACAACAATATCACTGATAGTCATCAATACAGGAGACCATTGTATCAATCACTTTTGTACATGAACATCCAGAAGGTTGTATCAAGTGCAGTAGTGTTGATAAGTCATTACTAGAAGTATCAGCTAGATTTCAAAACATGAATTCCATCCCAGCAGAACTAATCGATGGAATAGATTATGCGTTATCACGAGCTCAAGAGCAAATATTGACACGGAAAGCACTTTGAGTGCAAGATTCACTCCCGTATTACAAAAAAAAAAACTGAATAAAGTTGAAATTATGGGTGAACGTGGAAGAAAAGTGCCTGTTATATTAACAGAAATAATGGGTTTAGACTAGATAAAAACAATTGTTGCTGAAGTCATTAAATTTCTGTTTGCAAGATCAGGATAATGATGAGGCCATATAAGAGGAAGTGACTACCTAAGAAAGTTTAGTGATAATAGTGAGGCTACCTTAGTTGCTATAGGGAAAACTGTGTTGCTATGGTTATTCAATATTTGGAGAGAGAACAACACAAGGATTGTATAAATACTTATTGTTCGATGTTTAGTGACTCCATGTATATGCTGTTCTGGTAATAGAAAAAATTTGAACTTGATTACTGGTCTTCTTTGGTCATTACGGTCCATGGAGACCCTTCTGTACCTCAGAATTTCATCAAAACAGTTTGGGAAGTTTTCATTGGTATTACACCAGCATCACCGTACTTTTTTTTGATCATATCTTCATTTTTTTTATCTCTATCTCTATTGTTATATGGTAAACTATCATCTTTTGTTTGCTATGACCCTGTCTATTCAATTGAACAGAAGAGCCTCTTTTATTAAAAAGGGACAAAAAAACAAAACAATAATAAATATAAAACATATGTCAGAATTAACAAAGCCTCCAACCTATGATGAACTCACTAATACTACAATTGTATGAACACAAATTCTAACAATTGTTCCCCCTAAATTGACAAAAGGAAGCCCAACACATCAAAACTTTACACAGTGCTTCAGTACTACAAAACAAAGGTCTAGTTCAATTTTCATCTTAATCCATCACAAATGTTATGAATTATGCTGTTTTCAAGATTATGCACTCCCACTGTTTTAAACGGTTCCTAGATGAAAACTTGAAAATTAATTAACCTATACATAATGTGGCGGGGTATCATTTTTTTGTTGATTGTTCAGTAAAATACTTTACCAAAAGACAATGTCAAACAATTTGAAATGAACTATCATTTTCATGGAAATATGCATATTTTGCATTTTTTAGGATTTAAGTAAATAAAGGTCTTGGAATTTCCCCTCCCCAAGGGTGACTGGGGTATAGAAATATGGTCACTTGGTCTTCTCCCGACTGGCAGTAAAACGCTTGCCGAAGTGGGGCGTCCGTTTGGCTGTGCGAGATGTATCAAGTTCGCAATCACGTCCGGTCAGAAGGGGGACGTTAAATCCGATGCCTCGTGTAAAGAGAGTGCCACGCTCTTTGCACGTTAAGAACCCTTGCAACAACTCTCCGAGGGGTCCGTAGGTGGCCTGTTGCAAGGCAAAATTTTTGTCCCTATCCAATATACCCTCCTTTTCCGGTGGCATTCCAAATTTCTCCGACCATCATCCCAGATGGCCTCTATTGTATCAACCTACCTATTGTATTTATTGTGAACTTGTTCTCGTCCTGAATATGCATGAAATATTTGCCACTGGGCGTTAAGCAACCAACAATCAATCAATCAATGGAATTTCCCACCTTTTTTTTGGAGCGGGTACATCCAACTATATATATTCTATATATTAATCAAGTGATTAAATAAAACTTACCCATTATGCATTTTTTTGGAGCTTCATGTCTAGAACAATAACTGAATCTGCTGAACCAAATCCACGCAAACTATAAAGACTTAAAAAGACCAACTTTACTGCTGTGGGAGAAGAAGACCTCATACAAAAACTTGTGAAAAAACACTTCAATATCATGAATGGAAAATTAACAAACACAGTAACCAACCAGTTAAAAAAAGGTTTGGGATGACATTACCATGAAAGTTCGCTTGGAGTTGCTTTTCGTACGTCAACAGAAATAAGAAACAAGCGGAGAAATACCACAAGAGTGATTAAGGCTGTTATACAACTCACAGGAGTGAGGTATTCAAAACTGGAGGAGGACCAGCTCCAAAACTCTTAAAAATAATAATGTGTTGTGGAAACAGGTTCCGCTAGTTTATTTGGTCAACACTTCAAGTTTTCTTGACACAATGTGTAAAATTAAAATTTGTCAATGGATTTTTATATTTCAAACAATGAACCTCAAAGTGAGATTTTTGCTATTAAACGGTTATTCATAATAATGCAGTTATATTAATATCACTAAATCTGACAATCTTTCAAACCTTAACCTAAAAAAAGATTGACAAATTCTGCTAACGATAGAGCAATAATAAATTTACTTATTTTTTATATGAACTTTAGTTGTTAATTTCAATTTCTGAGTAATTTGGTCTCATGTGGAGAGGTGTCTCACAAAATTGAAATGTTAATATTTGAAATTATGGGTAATTTGTACATTTGTCCTATGATGTGTACTTGCTGCTAATGTCAGTATCAGTGGACTAATTGTGATATAAAAATTAATGGGGCAGTACGCATGTCCGCAACTGACATGCGCTAATGCAATGCGTAGGGATCTACCCCCCTTTTCATTAATCAAATTGCACGGGATTGTTTTCGCAGAAAAGCACGAGGTTTTTTTTGGCGAATGAATACATGTCATTGTTCAAAACTTTAACACAGTTAGTTTAGCCTTTTTGAACGATTATTGTGAAAGTATGAACAGAAAATGTATTGAAACTTTAAAAAAAAGCTGCACTATTAGTTACGAAATAATTCATTGCAAATTTGTTAATTTTTTTAACCTTGAAAACCCTTTACGTATGATACTGTTTGGCTGTTCTCTTTTACCCAATTTTGAAAATATAAGTAATATATATTTCAATGATTATTTATTTTTTAATCGCATTTCTCACTTTTATATTTTTTTCCAATGTTAATTGTATTCGTCCTGAGGCGTACAAGAAGCTTTCAAACGCCCGGTATTTGCATTCCTATTCTTTGTGTTTACGGAAGCATACTTGTGACGTCACCTTGTTTCGTTGCCATGCCAAGACAATAACATCATTTTGCGGAATTTTCGTTTTATTAAATTAAATCATGCAAAATAAGTTAAAAAAAGACTGATTTTTTTATGTTGCTGTAGAATAGAGATAAATAGTATATTGTATCTGAATCTTGGCCGAAAATGTCGAAAATTGAGAATATATAGTAGTATAAAAAGTTGGTCATAACCCGGAACAGCAATTTTTGTGTATCACTGCATTTGCATTAAAGGTAGATATATTGTTGTTTTACTGGTTAACGATAATAGGTCGTCATATTTGAATGATATATGAAGCTTTGAGTTTTTAAATCTAAATCACTGCTATTACAGATCTGCAATCATTCTACCACATACCTGAGAGTACAGTCAATCGTATGGGGACGAGAACATCTATGCACCAGGACTTCAGTGACTTATTCAGGATTTTTGATTGATACAGAATACCCATTTATTGGAGTAAGTGCTGATTCAATTGCAAACTATTCATGCCATGGAAAAAAAGTTGTGGAGGTTAAGTGTCAATACATTTTTTCTATTAGTCAAATTTAAAAAGAAAACATAATCAACAAAGCAATCTCATTTAAGACATTTTATCCAGCCGTAGACTTGTCAAATCAGTAAGACAATATTTGCAAAAGTAAATTAATCATTCATTTTTTTACAAATCAGTCAGATGATAGAGGGTGTTTAATTGAGCAGGATAATCATTTTTGAAGCTCTTAAGTATTCGACAAACATGTAAGTTTTAAACCAAAACTTTAAAATTACATACAAACTGCTTGTTTTTGCATGATTTGCATGGTTTGTAATTTTGAATTTATTGATTTTAAAGATAATACCTTGAAGTTTGTTGTGAAAGAAGAAAAATATCTCAAATATAGACCTACATGTAGAAAGTTTGTGAAAATATTACAAAAACTTATATTGCACATTACAGAAATGGCAACTGGTGATAACTTGACTCTGGGTGGTAATTGGCAGACATTTTACAGTTTTGATAATTGTCGTTATGCCATTATGTATAGATACATTACTGGAAATTATTGTGAAATACTGCCAGACAGCACTATTTCCGATACTCTAGCAGATCATGTTCCCTATTTAGGTGAGGCTTGCACCGGCTGTGTATGTAGAAGATACCCTAGTATAATTGTTACAGCAAGTTCATGTGCAAATGATTCAACTGATTCTGTTATTATGAGCATGACTGGGTCAGATAAATAAGAAAGTGTGAATAACGTCACAACATCTATACAAACATCTTATCTTGTTTATGTAGTGATATTAAGATGATAACACAATATTGACTGTTGTACCCCTATTTTTGACATTTTTACTCTTTGAGTATGTTTGTTTTGTTCATGCATCGTTGACAATGTAATGGAATTTGAAGCGACTGTCATACAAGTGAGAGGTTTAGCTAGCTATAAAACCAGGTTAAATCCACCATTTTCTACATTCGAAAATGCCTGTACCAAGTCAGGAATATGACAGTTGTTATCCATTCGTTTGATGTGTTTGGACTTTTGATTTTTGATTTTCCTTTTTGAATTTTCCTCGGAGTTCAGTATTTTTGTGTTTTTACTTTTTACATGACTTTTGAAAATAACCCTGAAAATCGTGATCGTGATCGTTCAGATGAAACAGAATTACCCAGCGAACGAGAGGTTTCTGTTGTTTCACATTCATTTTAGTGATGATGAAACACAGATGCCCTCTTTCTCTAGGACAGATATGTACCTGCATGAGAAGTCATTTAAATCTTTTGAGTTTGATGACTTTGACAGTAAGTTGCTATTTGAGTCTTTTTTTGAAACATTTTTGTATAAAATTAATGGAAAAATCTTAATCTTTATTCAAAATTTTCTTCCATCTGGCAAATTTTTTGAACCTTCAGATAATTAAATCGAGATCAAGTCATGCCCGTCGAACAATATTTCAGTAGAGAGAGTATTTGGTCAACTTGATGCGGAACTGAAACGTGCTCCAAACTGTAGCTTACGCACTGTTGCATCAAAATTGTTGTATAAAAACAATAAGACATCTGAATTGTTAAAAAAGAAAAAAAAAAGAGTCGGAAAATGGTGAATTCATAAATGAGCAGTACGAAATATTTCAAAATTTATTAACTTTTCAAAATTGAAACAGAAAAAAACTACATGAAAATAGACTTTAAATAATAGAAGAAAGAAAAAAGACTACAACAATAAGAGAGCAAAAAAGAAGGCTAACAAAATGTAAAATGCTTAAAAGATTTGGAAACTATTGGAATTTGGAAATCAAAAGATAATCGAAGAAAATACTGGCAAAATTAGAACTAAAAAGGATAAACTTTCAGCTTTGAAGTCAAAAATATATATGGTAAAAGAACACCACAATCTTGATCACAACAAACATTTAATATTATTCAGTTAGAAAGGAAAAAATTTATTGATGCATGGACGAGAGGCGCAGCTCCCGATTGACTTATTATACGGTCCATCACCGGATGAAGCAGAACGAGTTGAGCCTCATGGTTACGTAGACAGAGTACAGCAAAGCCTTTGGAAGATTCACCAAAAGGCTAGAGACAAAACGGCTGTAGCTAGCACGAGACAGAAAACGCAATATGATCTTCATATCTTTAAAAATAAATACACGGTGGGCCTCAGTTTGGCTCAATATCAAAATTAGAAAGAAAGGACTAAGTCATCAGTTGCAAGACCGATGGGAGGGTCCCTATTTAATAATAGGGGTATTATCAGGTTTACTGTATACTGTACAGAAGGCGGCCGGAGCAGCTGGAATTGGTTTTGTAGCGTGTCTTGTCTTATTGGGTATTTCTGTGTTGTTGCTTGGCAGTAGCAGGAACTTCTAATTAGCAATAAAAAGGTGCAGCTCCCCATGATTTTTATCTGTCCAATTCTTAATAGGATATACATTTTATTTATTGCAGATGAATATGCTTCGAGCTAAGGTGCCATTTACTGTTGTCGTAATTTCTGCTTCTTGCTATGTTTTGGTAAAGTTATAAAGCCAGCAAATACGAATATCTCATAAAACTAGTAAATGCACGGGGTAACAAATAAATACGGACGTCAAATCTGTTGTCTGTTCTCTCTCATCATTGGTAGCGTGAATAACTAGTCAATAGTAAAAATGATACTTTTATTAAACAGCCGATATATTTCCATACAAGTACAATATTCCAACAATAATATATATAATTTACATACGGGCGGAGCTACTAAAATAATAGTCTTTTACTTGTATTTTCGTACGGACCAACCGGGATTAACTTGACAATATAAATAAATATGCAAGGCATACAGCTATCTGCGCTGCTTCTTACCTCTAAATTATAACCCTTACTTGTAATATAAAATGCGAGGCATACAGCTAATGCGCTGCTTCTTACCTCTAGGAACCCCCGGGATGAGCTTTGCTGCAAGCCAAAAGTAAACACAACAAAGACTGACGAACGTGACGTTGCACTGGTATTTATTTCAAATTACCGGAAGTAAATATTCTAAGCAGGAAGAAAAACATAACGTAACATAACGTAAAACGCTTACATAAAATATAGGAGTCCTCGACTCAAAATGCTTATAATCAAACACTCTTATAAATAAACATATCTAGACATATTAATTCTTCCAGTTAAGAACTCATAAATGTACACTGTTGGGTTCACGCTTAAAATATTGACCCAACGGTAACGTTCTGAACAATACATGACAAAGTTGCGCCATATACGACGTTATCGATACAGCTAATAACATAAAGTAAAACGTACGTTAATTACTCATTCAATATACTAAATACTAGAAATAACTTCTGACAACTTATATAAACTCTCTTAATACAATAATAACAATATTCCTTTACTTGGAAATAACCAATATATACATTTACAACACTGCCCCTCCCCCAGAATACATTTCGTCCTCGAAATATGGTCTTGTCAACTCTGACAACTGATACATTTAAAAATATTCTGTTCACAATATTCATACGTACATAATCCTCTTATCATACAAATAAAACAAAATTTTCTTCCAAGTATGAATATCTTCTCCTACACCTATATAACAGTAAAGTGTCGCGAAAAAACAAAGTTCTATTTTTTTTTCATCCAGTTACAGCACTAATATACTTCATTTAAAATTCAATCCAAGATTCTCCATTCTATCAGACACTGGAATTGTAAAAATCATGAAGCTCAACTTCTTTTAAACACCCGGCTAACCATAAGCCGACAGATGTCCTATTAAGTTCTATACCACAAGGGTATCCCGCGTATAAATATATACACTATCTTCGATACTGATGCACCATACAAACAAAAGTATAAAGATTAGTACAAGGTACAACAAATAAAAAAAAATGGTCATCAGTATTCCCCGAGAAATATCTTAAATGGTGTAGACTATAGCTCAGCATTCCCATGGTGTAACCTGAATGTATATTGCAATCTAGACTACTGCCAATATACACCCACCGAAAGCAGCTTCCCACCAAAATAGTATTAAACAATCTTTATTGCATAAAAACAACAACGCCAATTCAATAGGACCATCAAATTCCAGATTCTGATAAAAAAATCTCAAAACAATTTCAATACCACGATATACTTTCAAAAATCTATAATACTGTATACTCTTCTCAAAAAACAATAAATCTCTTTTTACATTTTATCAATAACAAAAAAAATCACACAAGTTTCATAACTACATTATAAAAAATCCCAATCTACACAAAAATACTCTGATATTTGGCCAGTGTAGGCTTATCTGATATATAGTCCTAACTATTTCTGATAATCTTGACTTGTAAATCCAAACTGCGGGTTTCCTCCGAAAGTATTCATATTTTCTGGTTTCCCTCTTTTTCCTCTTGAGAAAGGACAATATCTGCTGTAATGTCCCTCTTGGTGGCACGAGTAACATGTATTTACTCTGTTACTGTTGTTTGCTTTAAATTGGTCTTTCTTCCTAAGATTATGTCTATTCAACGGACCAAAATTTTCTCTTTCTTGCTTCTCAGTTTTAAATAGATCTTTTATCTCATTTAAATCCTGCTTTATGTCTTCAACATCCATTTTGAACTCCTTTTTCAAATTGTCTATGCCCATTTTAAATTCTGCATGAGTGACATTTTGGGTTGGATTCTCCGTCCTCCATACCTCTAAGTCTTCTGTTTTCTCTTGTGTTATACAGTTTGCATCGGTATTTACTTGTCTGACATTAAAGTTTTTATTTACATTTTTTCGACAACACTCGTGCCATGTGACTATATTTATTTCATCCTGCAATGTTGCTGGCTTCTGTATGAGGACCTCATATGCTACTGATTGGTCTGGTAGACCTTTAATAAAGTGTTCCGTTTTGAAACGATCTAGCAAACTTAAATCATTTACTTCAGGGTATGCCTTGCTTACTTGTCTCTACACACGAGATGCATATTCTTGTATGCTTTCTTTGTGGTCCTGTTTGATAAATTGCAAATTGGTCCTATAAGTCTCTGGTAATATATGGTCCCCAAATCTCTGTGACATAGCCTTATGAATACATTTGATATCTTTATGAAATGACATAGGAAGCTCATTTACATATACTAGGGCTTCATCTCTTAGACAATTTAGAATTAATTCCTCTATTTGTCTGTCATTGGACCATCTAAACCTATTACTCAGTAAACTAAACTGTGTCCAGAAGGCCTTGAAATCCCCTTTACCATCAAAGAATGGACTTCTAGGTTTTGGTTCTTCCCTTTGTAGTTGCTGAATACGACTACTTTCTCTTACATAATTTGTACTAACTGGACGTGGTGTATAAATGTTGTTAGTACTTGGACCAGCTGCTAATTGTTGGGTCACTGATACCTGGTTATTTTGTTCAGTTGTGGTCATGCTATTTTGACTGAAATTCTGCGTATTGGTGTTGTTTTCAGCCACATGGTTACCCCTTGCTAATTGAGCTATATTTTCCTGATTTAGCTTAACTTGCGTGCTCATCTCTGATTCTTGCATGCTCATCTCAGAAACTTTCGTCTTGAGCTCAGAAAATCTATCATTTTGATTTTTTAATTGTCTCTGAATGTCCGTTAGAATAGCAATAATATTGTTATCATTCAAATTCGTCTTACTTTCCTCAATCGTCCTAGTATTCTGCACAGACGAGTTTATCGGGCTTACTATGGGGCTGTAGGTAGATAAATTAACATCATCTTCTATACCCAAATCTATCAAATTACAGGGCTGAACAGTTCCGCTCTGTGAAATAATCATATTCTCCATACTTTCCCCCCCTTCCAAAATTTGGAGCTGGGATTTTTCTATTCCTAAGATCCATGTTTAAAACAAACAGTAATATGCCAATAGAAGCTAACTGCACCTCTATTCCCCTAATAAATAATTATTTGGAAGCTAAATGTACCTCCTTTCTAAATTAAAAAAAAAATCAGAAGCTTAATGCACTTCTATACTTTCCAAAATAAGCCACTTATCATAGTATAATGTATAGAGCTAAATGCACTCCATACACAATATATGTCACTTAGTGTGTTCCATACAAATTTATATTTGCTAAGGCAGCAACCATTTGATTTTCTGGGGGGGGGGGGGGGGGGGGGGGGCTATGGTTTTTTTTTCTGGACAAATTTTTTTTTTTCGCCTATGGCGAAAAACAATCTATTTTTTTCGCGATAAGTCGAAAACAATTTTTTTCTTTCTATTTTAGCATTACATATAGTGGCAGCTGAGGGTGAAACAAACAATTTTTTTCTCTCAGAATCAAAAACAAATTATTTTTTTCTCCAAAAACTGGAAACAAACTTTTTTTTCCAAAAAAAACCATAGCCCCCCCCCCCCCCCCCCCCCCAGAAAATAAAATGGTTGCTGCCTAAAAATAGACGTACCAAATTCCTTGAAACGTGAGAATCCCACCGCTGCCACCATTGTCGTAATTTCTGCTTCTTGCTATGTTTTGGTAAAGTTATAAAGCCAGCAAATACGAATATCTCATAAAACTAGTAAATGCACGGGGTAACAAATAAATACGGACGTCAAATCTGTTCTCTCTCATCATTGGTAGCGTGAAAACTAGTCAATAGTAAAAATGATACTTTTATTAAACAGCCGATATATTTCCATACAAGTACAATATTCCAACAATAATATATATAATTTACATACGGGCGGAGCTACTAAAATAATAGTCTTTTACTTGTATTTTCGTACGGACCAACCGGGATTAACTTGACAATATAAATAAATATGCAAGGCATACAGCTATCTGCGCTGCTTCTTACCTCTAAATTATAACCCTTACTTGTAATATAAAATGCGAGGCATACAGCTAATGCGCTGCTTCTTACCTCTAGGAACCCCCGGGATGAGCTTTGCTGCAAGCCAAAAGTAAACACAGCAAAGACTGACGAACGTGACGTTGCACTGGTATTTATTTCAAATTACCGGAAGTAAATATTCTAAGCAGGAAGAAAAACATAACGTAACATAACGTAAAACGCTTACATAAAATATAGGAGTCCTCGACTCAAAATGCTTATAATCAAACACTCTTATAAATAAACATATCTAGACATATTAATTCTTCCAGTTAAGAACTCATAAATGTACACTGTTGGGTTCACGCTTAAAATATTGACCCAACGGTAACGTTCTGAACAATACATGACAAAGTTGCGCCATATACGACGATACAGCTAATAACATAAAGTAAAACGTACGTTAATTACTCATTCAATATACTAAATACTAGAAATAACTTCTGACAACTTATATAAACTCTCTTAATACAATAATAACAATATTCCTTTACTTGGAAATAACCAATATATACATTTACAACAACTGTCTACCAGTGCTCAAAGTGTCCTGTGGGTTTTCCAACCGCTGCCCGGTTACTTACGCATGAGGAGCAGGTACATGAACCACAAAATGTATGCCCGTTTGCTTGATGTGATGTGTCGTTCCCCAGACAAAAGCCAGACCGTATGCACCGCCACATCCAGCGTGTGCATCCTGTGTTGAGGAGAGGGTCACCCGCAGGGCAGTGGCCAGTCAGTGCCGGTAGAAGGAGGAGACCCCGTCACTCAGAACGTCCTCCTGTGATGGAATCAGAGATTGGGGAGACACTACCAAATATTGATTACTGGGCAGTACCTGTGCCAGATGAGACAATGACTGAGCAGGAGGAATCTTTGTTTAGTCCTCCCTCAAGGAAGGTGCTGATAACAGATGGGTTGCCGGAGAACGTTTCAGACTGGGAAGAGCCAGATGTCGAGTTGATGGAGATGCAGGGATCGCCCGGTAGGTCTTAAATAGATGATGTATTATCAGCGGCTGGATTGAGCGATGTGTCCGGCATGTGTACTTCAAATGCTCCAGGTGTGTCCTCTGGAAATTGTTCGTTTCCTGTCACGTCTCCCGTCCTGTTAAATTCTTGGTATGTTCTTGAAGTGTCTACTGTACCGTCAAGTCTGTTCCGTCCGTCATGTCTATTGTTCCATTCCTGTCATGTCGTACGTTCCGTCAAAGTCCTGTTCCGTTCCTGTCATGTCTACTGTACCGTCAGGTTCCTGTTCCGTTCCTGTCATGTCTTTCGTTCCGTCCAGTTCCTACTCCGTTTCTGTCATGTCTACTGTACCGTCCACTATTCCGGTTCCCCTCATGTCTTCTTCTTCAGATTTCCTTGCCGCCCGGATTCCGGACTTTCCCAGGAGCCCACAAGGGAGACAGAGGAGCACTTTGATCCCGCTCAGATAATCCCGGCTGCAAGACCTATTGACCGAACTACATATGATTTCGAGATGCAGGATCTGAGGCTTTTCTTTGCGGGGGCACCATCCTCTTACGTCAACTCCTGTCCCGCTCTCCGAGATATTAGGAACATGGCCAGAATATCTTCTAACCGTACTCGTCGTTTTGTTCCGGTTGAGTTTGCATGTATGCAGAAGTACTGTAAGAGAGAGCCACTCTACCGGACGGAAATGTATACGAATTGACTGATCCCAATTATAAGGAGATCCATACCACAGATACCCAAACACCAACTACACAAACCTGTAGTATTGGTGTTGGTTGTATGCCCAGTCTATCGTTCGATTAAACATGGATAAGATATCTGAAATTGATATGCTACTTGTAGTTACATGTTTTTCTGTAGGTATAGTTCTGTTACAGAAATGTCATGGTTGTAGAATCAACTGTATAATTTTTTAAAAATGTAATAACAATGCAAGTGCTTATACTATTTGATTTGTATACTAGTTTATAATTACGTCAGTTACTTTATATAACATCAAGATCTCAACAACTATCCGGATGAAGAAGATACTTAGTGGACACTCTAGTAGTGATATGCTAATCACGAAATCACTTAAAAGAACTTATGTACATTTGTAATATCCATTTTAAATTGTATAACTTAAGTTAAAAAAAGGGGGGATTAATAAAGAAAATTGTAGTTTAAATGTATATGGGTTATTGTATTATAGCAGTAAATGGGTGGATATAATTAATAGTGGAAACCATTACAACTTTAAAATAGGTCAAATAGTATTATGTCATTATCTATTAAAATTGTCATAATGTTATTTACTATGTATATGTATATCAAAGTTTATCTATGTGATATGAAGTAGTGACAGTTACCGTATTTGTTTGTATATAACCCACGGTCGGGTCGAGCACTTTTTGTAAGGAGGGGGTAATGTGACGATTTTAGAAAACAGATGTGCGTAATTTTATTTTAATAATGTTCACTTGTTTGGGAAGTATTGTTTACCAAACCTTGTGAAAACGTTATGAATTATGGAGATTACATGTTTTAATTTAATTAGGTTGACATTGTTTGTCTATGTCTCTACCACGACTGTACTTAGTATTATTGTATATAGCAAGGAGTGTGTGTATTTAATGTCATAATTACCTTTGTATTGTATAAATGTTTTTATATTGTAGTTCCTGAATAACAGAAAGCATGGTTTTATGACCGGTAGCTTGTGATAAAATGTACGTTACTTTCACTTTGGCTTTAACCGGAAGTCACGTATTCTAATAAATATAGTGAAAATACGGAGAAATAGTATAATTTGTAGACTGTCTTGACCATATTTTTATATGTTTTTTTCAAGATAGAGATATATGTTAGAGCATTTTATGTAAGATTTATGTAGAATAGAGTTTCATTCTGATTATTGTAATATCGTCTTACTAACTATTTTTGCACCGACGTTGCGCACCTTTTAAAAGTAAAAGGGCTGGTATGACGTCGTGTTTCAAAGACGTTAAGTGCAAAGATATGAGCCTCAGAAGGAAGTTTCCTTATTAGGTCATTGAGTACCCCTCATATTTGGAATTTTCTCACGCGAAATAACAACTCTAGCGTAAGATGGATAATATTTACGTCAGTTCCAGCTTTTCCCTAGTTCGGATAGCAGTAAAATCAACTTGTCTCCTAACTTTCAAGGTACTGTTTTTTCTAAAGCAGCAGTTTAAGTTCCTGTATATTGCATTTTATATACAATATAACTATTTATGCAGTTCATATATAATTGTTCCAGTTTCTAGTTTTAAACGGAGGCATAATTTACTAGCGTTCTTGTTTTCTAAAGATTCTAAGTCTTGAGAATAAAGTCTCATAATACATTTTAACTTTAAATAAGATTGATTGATTGATTGTTGGTTGCTTAACGTCCAGTGGCAAATATTTCATGCATATTCAGGACGAGAACAAGTTAAACAATAAATACAATAGGTAGGTTGTTGTAATAGAGGCCATCTAGGATGATGGTCGGGGTAATTTGGACTGCCACTGGAAAATGAGGGTATATTGGATAGGGACAGAAATTTAGCCTTGCAACAGGCCACCTACGGACCCCTCAAAGAGTTGTTGCAAGGGTTCTTAACGTGCAAAGAGCGTGGCACTCTCTTTACACGAGGCATCGGATTTAACGTCCCCCGTCTGACCGGACGTGACTGCGAACTTGATACATCCCGCACAGCCAAGCGGACGCCCCACTTCGGCAAGCGTTTTACTGCCGGTCGGGAGAAGACCAAGTGACCATATTTCTATACCCCAGTCACCCTTGGGGATAACTTTAAATAAGAGAAAGGTGCGTCAACTCGGCAAAAGTGGCCGTTTGTATGGAATAGTTAGGGTGGTCGTTTATATATCTTTTTATGATATAAAAAGAAAGTTACGAAAATAGTGACGTGTTTATTTGTGTAGTATTTTACATGTATTGATATGGGGAGTTGCTGATATAATCTGTGTTTCCTGAATGTTGATTTTTGGTGTAACTGTTTTAGAGTATTATTATCTGTTTGTCTTGTCTATACGGACTATTGTTAATTGTTGATTGTTGTTTTAAGAGATTTATTGCTGTTAATCCATGGTCCAGTTGTTTTTAATATTATGTCTTGTTAATAAAAGTTATACACTAGAAACGATTTTGTGTTTCCATTCAGAACATCAAACTGAAGACCGAGCTGATAATTGATAACATTACATATAAAAAGCCGATCCGACTTACACACACACATATAAAGAAACTTGGTGCCGACCTAGAAACTATGCCTTGGTGATATGCAGTTGGTGTAGTAGTAATGTAACGTGTAAACCCGAGCAATCAATGGTTTAGTACCTGATAGACAAATTACCGTTTCCAAAGTATATCCCTAAATATCAATCAGAATCGTTATTTGCATGTCACTCCAATATTAAACACTGATAACTATAACACCTATGTATAGAACTATGACACATGAAACACTTGCAAACGCACTATAAAACGATTGATTTATACCACAGCCAGGAAGAATTCAGTTAACACACATACTTTTCAAATATATCTTTGTACAGCACAATAAAAGAAATAAAAGTCAAATGGAACTGTCAATCTGCACAGCGCAATGAAACAAAACAAGTCAATGGCACTAACAATTTGCACTATCTGTCAAATTGATCACTAGGTAGCAAAATGAAAGTTATCCTATAATAATCACTTTAATATAACAATAACAGAATATTCCAATATTGCAAAATGAATTATTTACACTAGACACTACTCAAATCAATTAAACCAACTATACTAAATAAAGTAACAAATTGAACACGATATATTTTCACAGTCAAACAGCTTGTCAAATAGCTATCTCTTATTTATTCCCTGAATATATTATTAGAATTCCGAATTTTAGCACTATTATAAATAATCCACACTTCACATTGAATTCACTAGTTTAATCCAAAGAACAAATAATACTCACTATTCACACTATATAGAAATTAATTATAACCGCTCAGAATGGCCTATACACTGACACTGAACTGCTCTCTTTGCGGTCTTATATACTACCTAAATGGACGAGTCCAAGTCCAAATTTCAGGGTTGTCAAGAAAGTTTACTTATCACATGACTTAACAAGTCTATTATTAATAAAAGGGGTGTTTCAGTACTTAACAAAGTGTGCTCCTTTTTAAGGAGGAACTAAATATAACAAATGAACAGATTGACATGCTTTAACCCTTTCACTCCCCGGAATTAATGTTTACCAAAACAAAACAGGTATTTTCGTGACATTACCCACGCCTCTTAAACCATGAGTCCTCGCATGACTCCTTAAATACATCTGACATGCTGAGAAATCATCTATTTCTATTGGACATATATACAACAAGACAAAGCCTTTTCCTGCTTTGCCACTTCACAGTACCAAAACATGGTTAGATTCTAACCATATATATCTTCTGACCACAACGTCAGACACCATACTATACGACAATAATGTCAGGTTTCCCTTTTGTCCATCGGGTCTTAACTGACGACATCACAAAGCACAACCCGTAGATACAAAGTATACCTATATGTCCAAATTCCAGGCAGCCATATCAAACATTTTGAACTTCCTTCTTTAAAATATCCTTGTTTCTAACATTAACCTCTTTCCTATTAACGTCTGTTATTTTGAGTGTCACTGCCAAAGAATAAATTAAAAAGGTCCCTAACAAATTTTACTCTACAGCGGCCCCAAGGAGCCTACTCTTAACGAAATCTGCAGGAGGGGTCTTTTACATGCCCAGGGCGTGACATGTGCCTGTACATGGGGCCTCGGATTTAACGTCCCAATCCGAAGGACTTTAACATAAAAGGGCTGGACATTACAATAAACACAGAGAATAAATATTTATACAATCAAACTCTTGTTGACTTTATTTAACGAAACAAAATGAATGTCAGTACACTGTAAACTGTCTATAGTGAATCAGATGGCACTTCTCAATGATTTTGAGTCCGTAATGGTTTTGCGAAAAATGAACATGTGGTGTCGGTCTTTTTCGACCTTGAGAAGGCCTATGATACTGCATGGAAATATGGTATTTTAAAAGATCTATTTGATATGGGGTTGAAGGGCAATATGCCTAATTTTATTTCTAATTTTCTCTCTAACAGACAATTTAATGTTAGAGTTAATTCGACCATGTCTGATCTGTATGATCAAGAGATGGGTGTCCCTCAGGGCAGTATTTTATCTGTTACATTATTTAGTCTTAAAATCAACAGCCTTGTTGAAGTTTTCAAAAGTAATATTGAAGGTTCATTGTACGTTGATGATTTTTTAATATGTTACAGAGGCAAAAATATGAATAACATAGAAAGACGATTACAATTATGTCTTGGAAGAATTGAAAAATGGGCCTCGGAAAATGGTTTTAAATTTTCCACGTCAAAAACGGTCGGGATGCATTTTTGTAACAAAAGGAAATTGCATCTTGATCCAGAACTCACTTTGTACGGCAACCCAATTAAAATGGTTGATGAAACCAAATTTCTTGGGTTATTTTTCGATAAAAAGTTAACCTTTCTACCCCATATCAAAATGTTAAAATCGAGATGTTTAAAAGCGTTAGATATTTTAAAATTTGTCGGCAGCACTGACGGGTGCTGATCGCAACATTTTACTTAATTTATATAGATCTCTAGTTAGATCTAAACTAGATTATGCCTCTATAGTGTATGGCTCTGCAAGGAAGTCCTACATACAGATTCTCGATGCTGTGCATTACCAAGGTTTGCGTCTCTGTCTTGGCGCATTTAAAACCTCACCAGTTGAGAGTCTGTATGTAGAGGCTGATGAGCACTCACTCTCTGACAGACGTTTGAAGCTTGGACTTCAATATGCTGTCAAACTAAAAGCCTATTCAGATAATCCTGCCTACAGCTGTGTTTTAATCCGATTTATGAAGATATTTTTGCAAAAGATGAAAATAAAATTCCTCCGTTAGGTATACGTTTAAAACCACATTTAGCTTCTTTTGATTTAAAATCTGTTGCTCAAGTTAAAATTTGCAAATGTCCTCCATGGGAACTTCCCAAACCAAAAATGATATTTGATCTCCGTGAACACAATAAAAACAAAACAAATCCTCTTTTAATTCAGCAACACTATGCTGAAATTAAAGCCGATTATTTAGATTTTTCAACTGTCTATACTGATGGATGAAAAGATGGTGACATAGTTGCATCTGCTGCTATCTCCAGGGACAGAGCTGCAACTCTCCGTTTGCCATCTGATGCATCCATCTTTACTGCTGAAGCAGAAGCAATAATTTTGGCTTTGAAATTTATTGCTTCTTCAGATAAATCCAAATTTATTATATGTTCGGATTCACTTTAATGCTTACAAGCTATACGAAATACTAAAATTAAAAACCCAACAATTCTTAAAATTTTATATGTAATAAGGAATTTAAAAATTCTTCTGAAAGAAATAATATTTCTATGGTTTCCGAGTCGTGTTGGAATCCTTGGAAACACAGCTGTAGACCTTGAGGCAAAGA
Source organism: Mytilus galloprovincialis (assembly GCF_965363235.1). Classification (NCBI taxonomy): domain Eukaryota; kingdom Metazoa; phylum Mollusca; class Bivalvia; order Mytilida; family Mytilidae; genus Mytilus; species Mytilus galloprovincialis. The sequence continues at coordinate 24,597,115 of NC_134848.1, read as the reverse complement.
ATGCCCTGGGTGACCCTCTATCTAACTGTGATATACCATATACTGATTTTAAATCTAATATTAGAGAATATGTTTTTAATATATTGAAAAATAAATGGAGTAAAAAAGATGATAATAAATTGCATGAAATTAAACCTAATTTAGGCAAACCTTTTAATAATATTATGTGCAGAAAAGATCAGTGTGTTATTACTAGATGTCGTATTGGTCATACTAGAATAACACACGAGTATCTTTTAAAAAATGAAGATGAACCACAATGTGTTCCTTGCAACTGCAAGTATATTATTAAACATGTTTTAATTAATTGTATTGACTTTGCTGATATTCGTAAGAAGCATTTCAATGTCAATAATATGTATGATTTATTCAAAAATGTTCCTTTTACAAATATTGTTGCATTTTTAAAAGAAATTGGAATTTATTATAGAATATAAAACTGTTATTATATTTAAATCGTTTTTAATTTTTATCACGTTATTTTACTGTTGATTTTTATTTGTATATAATCAATTTGCTTTAGTCAAGAATTTTAGTATATTGAAGGACGTTTTGTCTTATTTTAAAAATATGCTTTAAATTGTAAAAATATTCGAATTAGCTCTCGCCACGATATAGCCTTTTTGTGCTAATGCGGCGTAAAGCAACCAACAATCAATCAATGATTTTGATCTTTTTGCAATTTTCTTCATATTCAGTAATTATTTTAATGTACTTGGTCACTAGTCTTAGTTCCTTTACAGACTGCTCCCTCGCACCAACCGTTTCCGTTCCTCTTATAGTGTGAATCTTAGGTGTATTTACTAATTGAGGGGCCAAATTCTTTGTCAATTTCTGCCTAAGATCCTGTAATTTTCCTCTTGGCGTGTGCACCGGAGTTGGTCTCGTAACCTTCCTCATTATTCGAACAATCTCTACAGTTGAAGTTGTTGGCTTATCAGCCATATAAGCCATCTCCGGAGTTTCTGGATCCCCAACTTTGTAAACACTATCTTCATCACTTGTTATGTCCTGCAATATACTTTTTGGATTGTCCACTTCTTTGCCGCTATCTTCCTCTGAGCTAGAAACCCCAAGGGTGACTGGGGTATAGAAATATGGTCACTTGGTCGGCAGTAAAACGCTTGCTGAAGTGGGGCGTCCGTTTGGGATGTATCAAGTTCGCAGTCACGTCCGTCAGAAGGGGACGTTAAATCCGATGCCTCGTGTAAAGAGATAGCCACGCTCTTTGCACGTTAAGAACCCTTGCAACAACTCTTTGAGGGGTCCGTAGGTGGCCTGTTGCAAGGCAAAATTTCTGTCCCTATCCAATATACCCTCATTTTCCAGTGGCAGTCCAAATTTTCCCGACCATCATCCTAGATGACCTCTATTACAACAACCTACCTATTGTATTTATTGTGAACTTGTTCTCGTCCTGAATATGCATGAAATATTTGCCACTGGACGTTAAGCAACCAACAATCAATCAATCAATCAATCAATTTTTAGGATATGAAAAAATAATATCTATACAGGAGCAATGGGATTCAAAGTAAAATTTTATGACAAATAACTGAAAGCAGATCGAGTTTCTATATAGTACATTGTGATTCAAAGAAAGAATCTTCAATCTACAGCTAACATACTCTGTCATTAAAAAATCACATTATTTCTTTGTTTTTGCTTTTTCTAAATAAAGGGGTCTGAACCAGCAGGTGGTCTGAATGAATTATTAAGTGCACCAATTTACGGAGGAATTTGTTTTTCACTACAACGATATGAGATCCGTAAGGGATAACATTTTCAATGACCAAAATTGACACACATACTTGCAATTATTCTATGTCAGAAAATAATATATGTTTTGTAATATTAAAATAGGGATATCCCCTTTTTTATTGATAATTTTTTATAAGAAATTTCACATTAAAACCTTAAAAAGTCTTTTAAGTGTGTTTTTTGGGGTGAGGTGGGGAAATGATTAAACTTATCCCCCAAATGAATACACGACACACATGGTTAAAATGGACGTAATGATTTTCCAGTTAATTATTTTTCTTATTTGTACACAAACGTGTATAGGATTCAAATGTGAAATGTGTGCCGAACAAGGCGTGATGGCAGAGTGTAGGTGTAAGGACTCTAGATGTATCAGGCTCACACACACCAGGATAAAATATGTAAAAATCTTGGAAGAAGACGAATGTAGCTGTGTTGTATTCTTTAGCAAACGAATACCAACCATTACACATTTATTACAACCTGCATGTCGCTGGAATTGTTCAGCATATTCATGTGGTAAGTACATACATGTATTTTTACAGTATGAAATTTAAGGAACAACCATGAAGGGTTAGGATTAAATTTTCAAATTAAAAAAACACTATGGTAGTGAATGCACAGGAGGTTGAAATCCTATCAATGAAGGTCTATAAATATGTCAACTCAACTATCACAAGCTCTTAACTGTAACATACATTTTGTATAATGTATTGTATCTTATTCTGATTATTCATCATTATTCATTAAATACTAAATAATTAGTTGATTTATTGTAAAATTACTAAATTGAATTAATTTTTGGGGTTTTATATGATTTTATTAAATCTTTTCAGTACAGTTGAACAACCCACAACAACTACAACTCCCCCTGGAAAATCTTAAACCTCAATTTCTCTCCTAAGAATTGTCACTGGAAACACTGTTCCTGGAGCATACAAATAGGTGCAGCCAAACGACCATTTCAAGTTATAGGGAATAATTCTCCTGTAAATACACATTTGTGCAGACCATATTAAATAACAAGAGGCTGTCACAACGACAGAAAACCGGATTTATTAACATTTATTTGTGTCCTGGCAATATCACAAGAACCATTACTGATGAATGGTGAAAGTGAAAATCGTCAATATCAAATTTGACCTCCATTTTGTCATCAGTAACAACATATAAAAAATTTAAAAGCTTTGGTTGAATAGTTCATGCGTAAATGCACGGACACGACTTGAAACACCATTTTCAATCTTTTAAGAACCATAACTCCTGAACGGTAAAAGTCAAAATCGTCATTATTGACCTTGACCTCTATTTTGTCACACGTAACAACATATTAAAATTAGGGAAGCTTTGGTAGAACAGTTCATGCGTAAATGCACGGACACGACTGGAAACTCCATTTTTCAATCTTTCAAGAACCATTACTCCTGAACGGTAAAAGTCAAAATCGTCATTATTGAACTTGACTTCCATCTTGTCATCAGTAACAACATTAAAATTTGGGAAGCTTTGGTAGAACAGTTCATGCGTAAATGCACGGACATGACTGGAAACTCCATTTTTCAATCTTTCAAGAACCATAACTCCTGAACGGTAAAAGTCAAAATCGCCACTATTGAACTTGACCTTCATTTAGTTGTCAGTAACAACATATTAAAATTTTAAAAGCTTTGGTTGAATGGTTCATGAGTTAATGCACGGACAACATTTGATTGCCGCCCGCCCGCCCCCAATTCAATAACCGACATTTTTGTCACAAAAATCCGGTTAAAAAAGATATATTGTGACTTTTTCCTACATGCGTTCCTTTATTATTGATCGTGCTACATTTGAAGATGCGAAATAATATATCTCTCGTAGCCGACGAGGAGTCCAACAAAGCCCAGATTTTAAGAAATCAGGAATAAATCAAATGTAGAGCTATGTGACAATTTCTTTTGCATTTGCTCCTCGCAAATTCTGGTTGGCCGTGATCGCATAGTAAAGTTATTACTAGAATTTCATAGGCTAGTATGGGTTAATTATTACATGGATAACCTTTAAATCCAGACTACACATTTACCCTTATAAAAGTTGTTATAAACATTTAACGACTGGCACAATGGCACAACTCTAAAAATGTTGTAACAAACAATTTTTGACTGCCTCAACGTCTGAAAAATTGACTGAAACAAATTTCAATTGTCCCGACTATAAAAAAGTTGGGACAAAAACTATACAACTGCAACTTTTAAAAAGAATAGTATTTGACTGCAACAGTAATAACAAGACTGATGATAGCATTTAATGTTTTTCACAACCATAACTTAACAGTCGTACAATGACTGTTACTGGTATGGGCAGTGTTGTTTTTTTCGTCAAGTTGTAAAGTGTCCATGGAGTCTTTTTTATCCGCTTTGTAAACCGACGAAGTGTACCAGAAAAGATGTGCAGCGACAGTGGAAGTAATCTTGTAAGCGGAGACGGTGAATTACGTAAATCAATTAAAGAATGGAACCAATAAAAAATTGAAAGGACAGGAGATTGATTGGCAGTTTAATCCACCTTTAGGCAGCAACCATTTGGTTTTCTGGGGGGGGGGGGGGGGGGGGGGGGGGGGCTATATTTCATGCATATTCAGGACGAGAACAAGTTCACAATAAATACCATAGGTAGGTCTTGTTTCAATAGAGGCCATCTGGGATGATGGTTGGGGAAATTTGGACTGCCATTGGAAAATGAGGGACGTTAAATCCGATGTCTCGTGTAAAGAGAGTGTCACGCTCTTTGCACGTTAAGAACCCTTGCAACAACTCTTTGAGGGGTCCGTAGGTGGCCTGTTGCATGGCAAAATTTCTGTCCCTATCCAATATACCCTCATTTTCCAGTGGCAGTCCAAATTTCCACGACCATCATCCTAGATGGCCTCTATTACAACAACCTACCTATTGTATTTATTGTGAACTTGTTCTCGTCCTGAATATGCATGAAATATTTGCCACTGAACGTTAAGCAACCAACAATCAATCAATCAATCCTCTGAGCTTGAAGACTCAATATCATTATCAACCTTCTCGGGGTCCTTCTGATCTATCTTGTTGTGGTCTTTGTCAATTCTATTTTCGTAGGAACATATGCTTAGCTGAGTTGTTGCATCTATTGAAAAAATACCATTCCTATACAGGATAAGTAGCCCTTCTGGAAATTCACAGTTCACTACTATTCAGACGTTTGAGATGAATAGTAGTGGGTTTGGTGCATTCAGATACTTTAAAAAGTGTATTAGGTGTAGATGAATAGTGTTGGGACATCCCACATCCTTCAACAAGATAGGAAAAGTCACAAAGTTCACTGTAAATTTCGTCTCTCAAATCATCACTGGAAGCTGACATTTCGGAGTGGAGATTTTACCCAAGGGAGATAAGTCCAGGTAAAAGCATAGACGATGGACTCACTAGTTAAGTGACTTTTGCACTTGCAGTACAAAAACTTCTTATTTTCATGTTTTAGTTACATTATTTTACTTTTTCAAATGATTAAATGTGCCATTTTATTTCAAATTGTGTTTCCCCCAAGGATGACTGGGGTATAGAAATATGGTCACTTGGTCTTCTCCCGACCGGCAGTAAAACGCTTGCCTAAGTGGGGCGTCCGTTTGGCTGTGCGGGATGTATCAAGTTCGCAGTCACGTCCGGTCAGAAGGGGGACGTTAAATCTGATTCCTCGTGTAAAGAGAGTGTCACGCTCTCTGCACGTTAAGAAGTCTTGCAACAACTTTTTGAGGGGTCCGTAGGTGGCCTGTTGCAAGGCAAAATTTCTGTCTCTATCCAATATACCCTCATTGTCCAGTGGCAGTCCAAATTTCCCCTACCATCATCTTCTATTATAAAACTACCTATTGTATTTATTGTTAACTTGTTCTCGTCCTGAATATGCATGAAATATTTGCCACTGGACGTTAAGCAACTTACAATCAATTAATCAATCCAATTGTGTTTAGAATTCAATTGTCAATAGGGGACTTAAATTACCAATCTTCCAAGGTATAAATTAACATACAACAGTCATTTGCCAAGCTTAATATTTTGTTTTGATATAAAGCATAACCCCATAGTTCAAATTGATATAAGTTGTAAACATATCTGGAATGGGTCTTGCAAAACCATGTAAATTCATGTATGAAAAAACACGCCTTTGTGTCTGTGCTCCTGGCAATGTGCCAAATCGATTAAATTTTCATTTGTATTGACCATTACATAGTAAAATAAAAGGATTCCACCTGACATTACTTTACCTCAACTACCCCATTTAATATGCTTCTGGGTAATTCTTAAAAGGAATAAGAAGTGGAATTTTCCCTTGGTTTTAGTATGAATTTACAGAATTAATCAAATGAGGTTGTTCAAAGATTTACAACTTTTCTTGAATATGATTTCAAATGGAATAAACCATGCAGGAGATTTCAAACTAGCCCAATTAATTTGTGTTTGAACTATAACAACTGAAATCGTAATTCTGCTGTAGTGTACGTTGGTCGTTTCTGTAACATGAAGGCGTATGGCTACCATACTACCATACTTAAATCAAAAGTACACCACAACCCTTTTCTTTGTGCATAATACGCTCAGGAACATACATCTTACTATTTTTCATGGATTGGTAGTAAATGTAACTTTTTAACTGTAGTCCATTTGACATCAAAGTATCATACAGGTATGGAGGCTAGGATTTATAATTTGGCTAGTCTAGATGACTTCGTGCAATACCACCGCTCCGCATTCATTATAGAGTGAAACCTGGGTAAAACCGAATTTCAGTTTAAACCGAACAATTTTCAAAGTCCCACAAAATTTCCCTATCAATTAACGTTAATCTAACCTGAAAAAACCGAACCCTGTCAACACCGAATACCGAACGATTTTTGAAGGCTCGAAAGTAAATATGCATCTAAACATTACCTGTCAAAATCGATCGATAGCAATCAAAACAAAAAAATATTTTTAATTATTTTCATGATTTCATTAAACAAACACATGATGACAGAGTATCCCCGAGGGTATTTGAGGTTAAATTAACTGGTGAGTTGTTATGACAAACTAATTAGCATGTTTGTGTCAATGTATTCAGTGATCAAATGATTTATGTTGTAAAGAAACGTTAAACTGGTCGGCTGCCCCCATCGCCGAAAATGACAAGAAAGGAACTTTCCCTTAGATCAATTAAATGCACGTTACTCAAATAATTATCGTGACTGCCATTCTGTAGCTAAACTGTTTAAGTAAGTAATAGTTTTAAAGTTTTAAAGCCTTTTTTGCGGTTTGGACAGGTTTCACTGTAGTTTAAACATACATAATTTAAATTTTAGATCCTTTAGTTTGCATATATATAGATATGATATTTAAATTTCGTATAGCTTAGTTCAACCTGCAACAAATTTTATTTGATGTCACCAATGGTACACATGTAAAATGAAACAATAACTTACTATAATACCAATATAAACTTTTGTTGTATGGTTATACAAACCGAATTCACTACTAGATGAGGTGTTGACATGCTCAAATTAACAAAATTGTGTTAAAAATAGCAATGCACCAAATTGATTTCATAGGATTTAGTTTAACATTTAAACCAGTTCAAGGAATGTATTACTTGACAAGAACAATTAAAATGTAGGACACATTCGGCTTACAACACGGACTGTGTTCAAAGAATAGTATCAAACATGTGACAAAATGACTGGTATGTAACAGAAGTATCGCAATCACTGATGGATTGGTGGATAGTTACTGTTTGTTCAACATTCAGTGAAAAGTATATCATGTGCATATTGCAATACCAAATTAAAACTAACTTGGGCAGACGACAAAAGCAAAATTGTGACAAATTTTATTTCCTAGTGTTATTTAGGAAGTCAAACATATATATAAAAAGTAAATTTTACTAGTATTTATTGAACAAGATCAGAAGATCACTTTTATTTATTGAACAAAACAAGAAGTTCAAAACCGCTAAAAACAAGGTATTAAATAAAACTGGAAATCAACATCAAGTTTAGAAAACCTCCATTTCTTCTTACCTCTTAATTTCATGGTGTTTGTTCAGTTATTTTTTAATTAGATGTAGTTGTCTTTTTTTTCTGTTTAGTTGTTTTTATCATATTCAACCTATTAAATATGATTTAAAGACATATTGTGCATTATAACTCACCTTAAGAAATAAACTGCAAACACTTGATAGTATGACTAAACCTTTGCATGCTATTTAAACATGAAAACTTAGGAACTAACCTTACCGTGGCATGGACAAAGGCAAATAATGTTATGGACTAACACTAACACACTAATGTTAACTTAGTCCATGCGTGCATGGACTAACACTAACACAACAGACGTAGTCCATGCATACATGGATAAAGGCAACTAACGCTAACTTAGTCCATGCTTGCATGGACTAATACAAGCATGGACTAATACAACAGGCTTAGTCCATGCATGCATGGATGAAGGCAACTAACACAACAGACTAAGTCCATGCATGCATGGACGAAGGCAACTAGAGTTAACCTTTCTTAAAGTTGAAAAATTGAAGTCTGTGGACAAATAACAATTACGATCCCAGTTTCCTCTTTCATAAGGACACATGGTAGCATTTGAAAGATTATTTTTTTCCAGTATCCAGTCGGTAGAATGATAATACAATCATTTCCAAGATTTAAAGCCTGTAATGTATATATTTGTTTGTCTTTTAATGGATAAGTTATCGAAAAGCTCTTACAGAAAAGAATAATGAGCGACGAGGGAATGAATAAATAACAAGATTGTGGTGGATTTGAATAGAAGCTTATATTACTTAAATAAGGGTTATTAATTCAAGGCATGGTATACAAGTGTGTATACCATATATGTCTCTGGTTGAATAAACATTCCTCAATTGGTCTGAAATTTCACAAGGCTTGATTGCTTTACTCCGCATGTATCTCTTCACTTCACTACGATAGTGAGTTTTGCCCAATTAGATTCGGTCAACATTTCCACATTCAGTACACTGAACAAACAAAATTCCTGACAAGCCACGAGGTATGACTCCAAGTGAGCTATGCAGGTGCAAAGGAGTACAACACTTAGTGCATTGTTGTAATTGTTTGGCAAGGACATCAAGTTCTGCTACAAAACTGAAATAACTTAAATCAACAAGATCTGATGGAATGTTTGTGAAGTCTAAGTCAAAATCTACATTGTAATCTTTTTCTGCCAAATCTATAACAATTTCCTTTTGAAAAACATGATAAAACAGTTAGTAGTTGTGGTTTCTTTGACATAAGGAAATATCAGGGACAATATGTATATCATCTTCAACAGTTTGTGGTTACACAATTTTGTCGGTTGTAAACCAAGTTTTCTACTCTTTTAGTTTTCTGTATTTTTCCCTCGCTCATTTCTTACTACAGACCACGTAGACATACTTTTACAGCAGACGATATTCTGGTTACAATATAGTTTACGATTTATTTTACTTACCATTTTTCTAGAGTTCTTTCGGGTGCACAGGACTTTGGCTGGTTCATTTCGTATGTTAAACAGCATAAAAAAGACGCTTAAAACACCGCAATGTACATCGGATTCCTTCGTTTATCGTTTATCATTTCTTGGTCTACAATAACCGCCTCTTCGTTTTTGACCTTCTTGGTTACATATTGATGAAACCGCAAAATTTAATAACAAAATAACTCAGGAGATAAAATTAAATATAAATAAACGTAATGTAAGCTATTTTATTAAAAAAACAATTGTTTATTTGGTTCAAAACTATATTTAATACGCTAAATAATAATGTACGAATTGTTGTGACAACTGGCCGGTTTCTGTCTTGGATACCCTAACTATGCGAAGTTGGCGCAAAAATTTAAACCCGTGGGCCCCCTTTAGCAATAAACATATCATTTCATAAATTTTCAGCTATCTTGAATATTTAGTTTTCTACAGTTGGTCCAATTTAATATCCTGGAAAATGAAGACGTGATACACGTTATAAATGAATTCAAGAAAATGTTTAAAAATCATCTAAATGTTTAAAACCATGGCATATATATATGATATGTACTCCATCTTGTTTCAGCTGCCTTTAGTATATATGATATATATTTTTTTCATATTAATATAAATGTATTTCAAAATTGTATATTATTAAATCTGTCTCATATTGTATTTGTTAATTCTATGTCATAGCTGGCTTCTGTGCACACTTTGAAAATAACACGGTTACCCATACTGTTTATTTGTGATAAAAACATGTGAACGTGGAATTAGATTATATCAAATTACAAATGATAGAAGCTGTTGTTACTTTGTCACCGTATGTCTTTTCTAGATGAAAATACAAAAAAGGCAAAATTTCATTATTGCATTCCTCCAGAAAAAGCTCTTTTCTAAGTTATCTCTTCTCAAAATGCCAATTTTAATTAAAATAAAAATCCGGCCTAATTAAACTCCGCCTGTTAAAATATATACTTCTAAGTTAATACTTATAGATTGATACTTTGAAATGAAAATACAAATTATTTATATATAAATATGCATTCCTCATAATTAGTTTGCTTATTTCATTGACAATCTGGACCATAGGTTCTTCTCTTCCTTTTATTTAAATCCGCGATGACAAAAGACAAGAAATAAAAACTACAGAGCATTGTAACATTTTCTCTTACAAGAAGTATAGTGATCTTCCACCTTCATTTGGTATCGGTCCAGGTTATTATATCCCAACAGTGTCTACAATGTTATAATTCTTCTTTTTATTATGTCATATGTCGACATTTGTATTTGTTTCACAAATGAACAAAACAAAAAAGAAGATATACAGAATTTTGTCATGTATTACCTATTGTCTAGTATTTAACTGCCCTTAAATATGTCAATATAAAATCATCGATGTCTTCTTGTTCTTCGCATACTGCATCTTAGAATGTTGCTATAATATCTGGAACATAAGCCTCATGTGTGTTAAATTAAATAAAATTGTCCTGTCTAAAAGGTAAAAAAAGAAGATATACAGAATTTTGTCATGTATTACCTATTGTCTAGTATTTAACTGCCCTTAAATATGTCAATATAAAATCATCGATGTCTTCTTGTTCTTCGCATACTGCATCTTAGAATGTTGCTATAATATCTGGAACATAAGCCTCATGTGTCTTAAATTTAACTAAAATAGTCCTGTCTAAAAGGAAGTTGGAACCTTGAACTGAGTCTATGTTAATTTGAATACAAAAGAAATAAGAGGAGAGTATAGAAATCTAGCGATGCAAATTATCCCTGCTAAATACTTGTCCAAAAAGTGTGTTACAAACGTCATTGAAGAGAAAAATCTGACATAAAAAATGGTCATGCACTTCACAATTCTGCCATTTGCAAGTATGTACATGCATAATAGATTTCAATATACAAGGCAGTTCCCGTCAGACATCAATGTAGCCTTTATCAATATATATATATGTAAACAGACTTGGTAATTTTTGTTTGTTTGTTGTAACAAAATGTAAAATGTAGAAACATATGAATAAACGCTGGGAGATTTGGTGTAGCATTCTATACAAATATCTAAAAAATAAAGTTTCATATAATACAATTATTAAATTTGTGGTCAAATTAACTGTGAAATGAAGAAAAATATACAAACACCGATGGGAGATTTGGTGTAACATTCTATACAAATATCTATAAAATATGGTCGATTTAAAGTTTCATTTAATACAATTATCGTGGTCAAATTAACTGTGAAATGAAGTAAAATAAACAAAAACTGATAGGTATTTGGTGTAACATTCTAGGCTATTGTCTTCACAATATGGTCGATTTATGGTATAATCTTATTTTAATTATCCAAAAACGGGTAAAAATTACTGAAAAATGTTACTAATTTATATTAAATGTGTGGTTGGTTCAAATTTACTTATGCAATTGTAAATATATATGTGAAAGTTATCTTGATCAAATGACCGAGTAAAGGAAATATCTAATAAATTATCGAAAAATTGTCAAATGTAAACATTACACACATTAATCTTTAAAATATGGTCGATTTAAGGTAACATCTTTATGAATTTTCCAGAAAGAGGTAAAATTTACTGGAAAAATGATGATATTCTATAACAGAGGTGTGGTTGGTTTAAGTTTATTTCTAATACAATTGTCAATACATATAATAAACTGTCCTGACCACAAGACCGATTTATGTACAATTATAAAAAACAAAATTATATTAAAATGTGGAAAAATTGTCATCTCACTATTGGTAGATTCGAAGTACATTCTATACAAATATCTATAAAATTTTGTCAATTTTAGGTTTCTTCTAATACAATATTTAAATTTGTGGTAAAATTTACTGTGAAATGAAGAAAAAATATAAATAAACCGATAGGAGATTTGGAGTAATATTATACAAATATCGGTTCAAGTTACCATATTTCTTTCCCCAAGTTACCCATGGGATGCCTCGTTTGAAATGACAACGGTGGAAATCACATACAATTTTTTATTAGTACACAAATTTTACTTGTTGCGATTGCCGTCACATATTCCACTGCCATGACAAAATGAGTATAGAACCTTCAGCAAGAATAAACAACTTAAACTCACACTTCAGTCACAAAATGTTCATTGCCACTGTAGATTACAGTGTATTGTAAGAATATAAGATGATTTTGACAAAGTAAGGTTTGCTTTTATAACATCCTGCATTGTCGGACCATAAATGCAATCCATCTATCTGTGGATACTTTTCCTTAACACTTCTTATAGTGTCTAAAATAACAGCACTGGGATGATGTGATATTTGATTTTGAAATATGTGGACAAATCCAAGACTTTCTAAATCATTTCCTATTTGGTGAAATACAATTCTAATTCGCAAATCATTACCCCTCTTAGCAAACCAGTTGTTTTGATACTCACAGTACCTACTGGGTGGATATTTCATTGTCCAATCAAATACTAGGAACACCTCTGAAGCTGACATATTTTCTAATAGTTTAGATTTACCACCATCTTGATTCCTAGATCTTACAAAGTGTTTCTGATGACCGCCTGATTGACTTTTTAACAGTTTCTTCTTCAACCAGATGTTGGACAGAACTAGGGAACTCAGATTTGGCAAACACTGTCATGTTCATGCAAGCTTATTGATTTTTTTATACATGTGACGTAGCTTTTTACTTTTTACATCCCCACTTTATATTTTATTCTATTATAATGTCCTGTCGTATGTTATTGTTTTATTATATATATCTTTATTGCAAAATACTTGAACGACACAATTATTTTATATCTGTTCCTGTTAGACGTAAACACGCGACTCTCTACTTGAGAAGACGCGAATAGTTCAAAAGTACCAAGATTATAATTTTATACGCCAGACGAACGTTTCGTCTACATAAGACTCATCAGTGACGCTCAGATCAAAATAGTTAAAAAGCCAAATAAATACAAAGTTGAAGAGTATTGAGGATCCAAAATTCCAAAAAAGTACCAAATACGGCTAAGGTAATCTACTCCTGGGGTAAGAAAACCTCGCAAGAACCTCGACGCCGTAAAGTCATTTTGGTTGAGTAGGTAAAAATATATGTACTGAATGGGTATAGTAACCAATACAATTATAAGTATACACCAACTTGTGCATAAAGAGGTCGCTTTTTTTTAGATATAATTACATCGTAATATTGTTAATTATGTAAATCAGAAAACAATGTGTCATCATGCAAGTCTATTAGACTAACTTATCGGAGCCACATGCTCAGATTTTGGAACACTACCAAGAACTTTGCCCGGTGTGACGGTTTTTACTCAAAATCAAATTTAATCTTTTCCATAGATTCTTGACCTAGTTGCATTTATAAAGGGAGCAAAATGGGGTTAACATGTTAACAACACCTTAACTTTAACGAAAACATTTTTTTACTTGATATCAGATGACAGTGGTGTTAAAATTTCAATAACATTCAAAAACCATATTGAATGTAAAGTATTTTGATTGTTGATTGATAATGGGAATTTTTATAACAAAACGGCGGGTGTACATGTGCACAAAAACACACGAGTTCATTGCGCTTCATTCCAGTTTCTCAGTTAATCTAATTGTGTACATAACGAGTTTCGGAAAAATTTCCGGAGTTTACCGAGTTCTCAATTTTCTGAACCCCCTCTATATTTTGCGCCTTGTTAGAGAAAGTATAAAGTATTTTTGTCGTTTTACAAATACACAGATTGACGTCTCTTTGTGTAGAATATTGAGATTGAACACTCTTATGAGTGGAAACCATGTGTGTGACTTGGACGCAACTGGCTGTGAAATGTTTTGTCCCGTCATAGGCAAATTGGTTGAAAGTAGAAAATAAATACATCACGCACTTGATCCTCTGGAAGACGATTGGTAGAATGGGGACTCTTTTAGACAATTCAAAATTCTGCAAACAGTGCAACATGGGTCCGTTTCTTCTAACCGATGACTTTGTGAACGGGGAAATAAAATTCGTTTTTTTCTGTTGTTCATGCATGGAGTTTGGATCATTAGATATTATTCAACAGTACAAACTATGAAGAAAACACTGTTATCCCATTAGGTAAGAATACAAGCAATAAGTTTCAAGTAGCCTCTTCCTTCTGCTATTGTCTGTTCTATGGTCGGGCTGTTGTCTCTTTGACATATTCCCCATTTCCATTCTGAATTTTATCTTGTTTTATATTGCATACTTGTTACAAAAATCGTTATTTTTTTGTTTGTTATTTGTCTCACATTGACGGCTTAAAAGACTTAGATATGCTAGTCAAGGTCTATCGATTTAAAAACTTTTCTGGTATTATTCCAGAAACCAAAAAACAGAAGAACCTCACATCTGGATCTTATTTATAATTAGTTGTGGATAAACTATGACATCGGAATACACTTCGAAAGACTAAATCATTTTTATAACTTTTCCTCTGTGATGTCTTCCAATGGTTTGTGTAACGACAGAAGAATGACAGCAGATGAACGACATACAAGACCAGTCTTAAAGTTCTATATGTGACGTTGCAGACTAGAGAACGATGTTGATAAAGAATACCAAGCAACACTAAAGAATGACGTATATAGCTACATAATTCGCTTTTCAAGCACAAAGAGACATTATGTTAATTTTTAAAATTTTTTTTGCATATAATGTATTCTAAATCTGCCATCGATGTATTGATACTATTTCCACATTTTACTGTGAATTTATCATTTCTTTTTTATAATTGTATATGATTTCCCTAAATCGGTCATTTGATCAAGATAATTAACTAATATGTATTGACAATTGCATTAGAAGTAAACTTGAACAAACCATAGCTTTACTATTTTTTTTGACATTTTTCAGTTAATTTAACCACTTTTTGCATCATTGTATCAGATGAATCTTAAATCGACCATATTTTATAGATATATAATATACACGTATTCTGCCATCGGTGTATTGATAATTTTTTTATAAATGTATATAATGTTACCTTAAATCGGTCATTTGATCAAGATAATTTTTAATATGTATTGACAATAGTAACTTGAACCAACCACAGCTTTATTTAAAAATAGCTACATTTTTTAGTAAATTTTTTTCTCATACCGGGCAGGAAATGTAAAAAAATAAATAAAATAGAACAACAATTGGAGAAAACTGCTAAATACATTTCATGATATTTGGTGTCATATCATTTTTCTTCCAGTGAGGAAATGTTGTTTGTATGACACTGCATTTATCATATAAAATCAATATTATAATATCATAATGAATTATTAAATTAAAACTTTAAATTTGTTTGTCTAGAAAAATGCTTCAGATATCATTGGACACATCATTTCACAAAACTTCAACACAGATTTGAGCTGTTTGGAGAGCTACAGCCTGTTTACCGGTGAAATACAGTTCAAGCCTAGAAAAAGACCATTGAGGTATTGCCCTCTTTATGTTTTGCCTCAATATTTGCCCCAATTTCTAAACCAGAATAATGATTGATTGATTGATTGTTGGTTGCTTAACGTCCAGTGGCAAATATTTCATGCATATTCAGGACGAGAACAAGTTCACAATAAATACAATAGGTAGGTTGTTGTAATATAGGCCATCTAGGATGATGGTCGGGGAAATTTGGACTGCCACTGGAAAATGAGGGTATCTTGGATAGGGACAGAAATTTTGCCTTGCAACAGGCCACCTACGGACCCCTCAAAGAGTTGTTGCAAGGGTTCTTAACGTGCAAAGAGCGTGGCACTCTCTTTACACGAGGCATCGGATTTAACGTCCCCTTCTGACGGACGTGACTGCGAACTTGATACATCCCGCACAGCCAAACGGACGCCCCACTTCGGCAAGCGTTTTACTGCCGGTCGGGAGAAGACCAAGTGACCATATTTCTATACCCCAGTCACCCTTGGGGTACCAGCATAATGTAAAAGGTTCATGATGAACAAAAAAAGCATATATTTTTCTTTTTTTTTCTTTTTTAAACAAAGCCTGTTCTGAAGTTTACACCACAATATTATATAATATTTTTTGGGGGTTATATAATTATAATAAGCACATCCATATTGATGCATTTCATAAAAGATGCTTGTGTCATAAAAACAATTGACGGCAAATACCCTTTAAAGAGAAAACCAACATCTGATTTGATAAAAAGATGACAAACGTCGTGTTTTATATTTTCCAAAAGAATTGCAACAATACATTTTTCCCAAGTCATATGAAACCTCAAATTAAAAAAAAAAATGCATATAACAAAATGGATAGTTTTCATTATTAAACTTGTGTACATATACTTTTTTTCCTGAAGAAATTCTTTAATTTGTATACACAACAGGCATGGGTCTGTCACAATTGTTGTGTTGTTGTTGAAAACATGACAGATAAAAAGCTTATAATCAATCTTGTCACAAAAAATAAACTCTGCAGTTATGGGAAGGATCATAGTAATGAAAACATCAATAAAAAAAAATTGCAAATGTACACAAAACTTACAAATGGTCGAAAACATGGGAAATTAGCAGCGAATTGCAAATGAGAGCTTATCCAAACTGTACAGTGAGGGTTTTGAAGTAAGACATATTACTACAGATCCTGACAGCAGTGCCTATAGAGCAGCTGAGCAATTGGCATCTAATTATAATTTAAAAGTAACACCTGAGCATTTAATAGATACGCGACACTTTTTCTGACAATCACCGAAAACATAAAAAAAAATGAAATTTTAACTAGTTTGATGCCGGCTAGGACTAAAAAACAGCGAGATGATCTAATCGGCAGATTCACATTAGATATAAGCCAAAGATGTCATGCCGAATACAAATCTGCATTAAAACATTTTGATGGGAATTTCCAAACCTTCAAAAGAAAGCTGTCTCACACAGTTAATGCTATTATTTTTTGTTATCAAAGTAAACATTGTATTTGTTAACGAAATTCCGTTGTTTGCAAGGGGATAGACGATCCATGAATCAACAAGAGCATCTATTTACCTAAAACCTTTAAATTAAATCTAACTCTGAAACAGCAGACTTCATTAAGAAAATGTATTAATTACAGACTAAGCCCAAAAGAATTAGAGCGCACTTAACCTGGAACCCAAAAATCTGAATGTGTCAACAGAATAATTAGGCGTTCTTTACCTAGAAGTAATACATTCAGCAAACGGCAATGAAAGAAATGGTTCTCCCTTTCGTTAGAAAAATGATTCTTTCTGAAGAAAGCCCAACACCAGAAGCGTATCTAACATTTTACAAAGAAGTTTAATCCAACAATCCTAGAAGGGAAAACCTTCATCTCCAAGTATTTAGATTTTCACAGACTATCATTAACTTCAGAATGGGTGTCGGGAGAAACAACAGCGACCTTGTACACAGTGCAAAATTCCACCTGAAAGAACTATTTTATGGTAGATCTCATCCCTATTATCAAAATATCGAACTGTTTGACACACATCAATATCATTTTAAGCCAGATGACGTGCGAAATATATGGGACAGTAATATATCATTTACCGTCAGTGGTCATCCATCAAAAGGTCAAGACATGAATTTTCTTTTGGAAGAAAAAAATACAGCCGTGAAGCAATTTATTCCCAGTAAAAGTATTCCTTCTGATGATACATGGTTCTCCGTCTGTTGTAATCTAGATTACATAGTCTTCAGGCAACATTTTCCTCATGGCTTGGCCCCGGAAAGAGTAATGAGCATTCTTCAAAACAGGTATGCATAGAAAGCGCTGTAAACGGATTTCGACAGTCTCTACGAACATATCTCTATATCTCAAAAGACGATTTTGTTTCAATGAGCGGCGAAAAATTACATTCAGATTTGAATATTTTTAGAAACGTCTAAGCGCATAATTGGATTAATACCACTGTTTTAGAACAAAAACCAAGCCCTCACATTAATCAGTGTGAGCTAGTTTATATTACCGAAGAAGAACAAGGTGGCCACCTTATTAAAATTCCAAAGTAAGAGATTGTCAAAAAATGAAGAAAAAAACATCGATATAAAGACACATCGGCACTATATTTCTCGTTGACATTAGATTGCTCTTTGACACAGCCTGCTGCGCTAGAATGCCGTTTGCCCTAGCATACGGCGTTCTTATGTTATATTTGATCTTAGTGCTCTTAAATTCAGTATGTATAGTCAGTATAGCGTGTAGCAGTGTAAAATTTATATAAACAACATCCTAATTTCGATTCTCGCACAACTTTCATGTGACACCATGAATACGGTATTTCTTTCGTACCAATACTTAAAACTAATATAAATGATAAAACGCAATAAATGATTGTCGTGCATTCGAAAAAAAAACCCAAACCAACACGTTAAAAACTGCAGGACACAATTCTGGATTTCTGGATTTACCTTCATCAGGAAGATCAAAAGCCATATATTACATAGATCCAAATTATGATAAATTACCATCACTTTATCCTGTAGAACTTAACAGTCATGCCTACAATTGCACATGTATCCCATGCCAGCACACTCAGTACAGCATTTAGCTTGCTTTATAATTTAAGTGTAACAAGAAAATGTGTCGCTGTGCAATATGTTGCAAAGGTACTTATTTCAGTAAAAAAATAGGTTTGAGAAGAACTTATTCATTGATTTCCTTGAAATATGTACATATTGGTCTTAAACTAATATCACAGGAACTTATTTAAAACTTTTTATATTAACTGGAACAAAATTCATGGAGCTATGATATTTGTTCCGGAACTTATTTCATATTTGGTTTAAAAATTAGTTCCGGAACAAATTTTACAGTGTTGGAACATATTTTCTGTAATATAGGTTCCGGCGGAACACATGTCACGCCGGAACATATTTTTTGTTACACTTGCAGCTCCTATTCAGAATTTGTAAAACGTCACCAGTGTCTGAGCAGAAAGTTGATGAACCAGGGGTATGTCAAAGAACGTCTCGTCCTTTTTCTCAAAAAGTTCATCGGAAGATACCAAGAACTTGTTGATAAATATTCCGTATCAACTTCACGAATAATAAAAGATGGTCTTGAAGTATAGATTTTGCGTACTGAAGTTGGTTATCATCTTAATAACGTGTTATAGTATTCTTTTATTTGTCTTTATTAATACAACTTTTACTGTTAAGTCAGTTTTTTAAGATATTCATTTGACGTGACTCTGTGCATATGTAAAACATCATACTTTGAACGACAAAATTATTTCATTTATCAAATATTACTTTTACTTATGGATCTTGACCTACTTTAAATGACAAAACTGTTTTATTCAATAATACTACTTTTTCTGTTAATAGTTATCAAAGGTACCAGGATTATAAAATTTAGTATGCCAGACTCGCGTTTCGTCTACACAAGACTCATCAGTGACGCTCATATCAAAATATTTACAAAGACAAACAAGTAAAAAGTTGAAGAGCATTGAGGATCCAAAATTCCAAAAAATTGTGCCAAAGTCTGTTTTTTATGATATACGTGAAACTGTACTTATGTATCCCTTCATACTTTGAACCACACAATTATTTAATTTTATTTATTATTATTACATTTACTGTTAAGTCTGTTATTTTTTTTGTTATATCTACTTTTAATACGCAATTCTGCATTTATGAATGCCGGCATACCTTGAACGACAAAATTATTTTATGTCTACCTGTGCGAATTTTCCGAGATTTTGCGGGTTTCTGTTATCTTCGATATCGTTATCGTATGTTGGCACCCTAAATTTATGCGAACAAAATATTGTTGTTATTGTATTGCAATATTGCTGTCCATTGTTTTATACATTGAATCCTGACACAAAAAATATGGCTGATTTACTATGAGGGTATATAGAGATTTACAAATAAAAGTGCACATATGGTCAGTGTTGGTCAATGCGGTCAAATAATTTTGTTGTACAAGTCAGTATGAGGTATCAAAACTACTGAAATTTTGATACGTATCAATATTCTGATTAAAAGGAGGACATGCTGGCACCCTTAATTTATGCGAACAAAAATTTGTTGTTATTGTATTGCAATATTGCTGTCCATTGTATTATACATTGAAACCCGACATAAATAATATGGCTGATTTACTATGCGGGTATATAGATTTAAAAATAAAAGTGCACATATGGTCAGTTTTGGTCAACGCTATCAAAACTACTGATATTTTGTTACGTATCAAAATTTTGAAAAAAGGAGGACATGCTGGCACCCTAATTTTATGCGAACAAAACATTGTTGTTATTGTATTACAATATTGCTGTCCATTGTATTATACATTATACAGAGAACCACCGGGCCACTCGGTGGAAACAGACAAACCAGAGAGATATCAGAAGATTGATCTCCAGGTCAAAGTAAGGGAAAACTTTGACCAACCGAGGCCCCCAAAGTACCCATTCTAGTTTAATCTCCGGCCTGTGTATCAGAGATGTGTGTGAGAGGGTGAAAATTACCCTTCTGATGTACTAATATTTTTAGCACCCCGAGTGAGAATCAAACTCTGGACCTTCAGCACTGTAGCCATCGGTCTAAACCACTAGACCTGAAACTCAATAAGTAAATATGTCAAAAATAGGGGTACAACAGTGAACATTGTGTTATCATCTTAATCACTATAAAAACAACAAATGTAACGAAGAAGCACAAAAAGACATACATCAATTTTAACATCCACATTTTGCTGATATTATACGATTTTATTTATCTATGTAAAATCTACCCATAAAGGATGGAAGTTTTTCTGTACTGGTGTATAAGTGTGCGTTTGAAATTCGCACAGGCAGACAAAATAATTTTGTCGTTCAAAGTATGACGGCATACATAAATGCAGAGTCGCGTAAAGTAGATTTTATATTTTCTATAAAATGCAAGGAAACAGTAAATAATAATGTTTTGCAACGAAGTTAACACTTGGTATATGTACGAAATGTCCTATCTCTATTATTCATTATATTTGTTGTTTTGATACTATTTCAGTTTAAAAAGTTCGTACTAAACTGGCTACAGAAGGGGTCATAAACCTTAAGAATATAACAAATAATTTTGTCGTTCAAAGTATGACGGCATACATAAATGCAGAGTCGCGTAAAGTAGATTTTATATTTTCTATAAAATGCAAGGAAACAATAAATAATAATGTTTTGCAACGAAGTTAACACTTGGTATATGTACGAAATGTCCTATCTCTATTATTCATTATATTTGTTGTTTTGATACTATTTCAGTTTAAAAAGTTCGTACTAAACTGGCTACAGAAGGGGTCATAAACCTTAAGAATATAACACACAATACCTATTGAATACTTCGTTGCAATATTATTACTTATCAAGATCTAATTGTCACAATTTACAATAAACGAGTCTATAAGTCATTCTTAATCACACAAAGCAGGAAATCCAGTGTTTGTGTCTGGGTCAACGTCATGTTTCAAACCCTTCAAATGCAAAATATTCAACTAATAATTTCAAAGTCTGCCATAATTACTATTGAAATGTTTTTATTTTCACAACTTGTATATATTTCGTCTCCTTCTAACAACAGAATGTTCGAAGTCACAAACACATCTTCCTAAGTGGGAAAACTGGTCTTGTGGGTCTATATTTTCGAACCGAAGTCTATATCTTCGGATAATCTTTCTCTTGCCAATTTTGGTCTCCTCCAATGACAAAATGTATATCTGCATCATCACCAGCTTCATTCCAGCTGGTTCCAGGCAAGGATTTCACATCATCTTGATATATTATTTTCATTATAAGGCAAACAGGGTAGGGGAATAACCTCTGTCGTAGCGGAAGTATATGCTAATGATTTACTTTTGTTTGAGGAAAATAATATTAGGAAGGAAGTTAACAGCTGTGTCAATTATCAATCCAATTTCTTCGTGTCTGATAATATGATATTCCTGTTTGCTCAGTAGTATATTATCAATGCTCAAATGATTAAGTAAAATTTCTGGCTCAACTGGCTTGGTTAAAAAGAGATGGTCTGAAATGAGTGCTAATGAGATAAACATGTGGACCATATATATATATGCTTGTGTTGACTTTTGGTTTTATGACTTGTTCCGACTGTGAAATACAAGGTATCACCTATTAATCGGATAAACTCCCCTTCCTCTAAGGATTTTACAAGGAAACCAGTATACCGTTTACCAAGTTTGGTTTTAGTATCAACTGCAACACAGTATGATGATGATACACCAAGTCTGTTCAATCTGTCAGAAACCTTTAACCTATAATTAGAAATCAGTCAACACTCAACATTACAATGTCTGTGGTAGTTATTAAATTATCTGACCATTACTCTACTATAAAACCCTAAGGCTTAACTTAAATAAAATCAAAGTTCCATTGTTTTAAACATTACAAATGGTTCTTCCTCAGGGTTTGTTGTACACCCACAACAAGGACAACATCCTTCCATGTGCTCTGAAAAGAAACAATTAAATATTAATAAGAAGATCAAAAGGTAGTAAAATGAACAACTGACAGCAATTCAGGATAATTCTAAAACATAAACTAAACTAAACATAATTAGTCTGTATCGGTCACATTAATACATTGGTTTGAAAACAGAAATATTCCCAGAATATTGTTAACAAAAATAAGTCTGCTATAGCATGTCTTGGCTTATGACACAGAGACTCAAGGAACAAATTCCACATGATGCAATATATGTTATTTGAGGACTTTCAGCAAAAGAGTCTAACAAAAACTATTTTATATGAAAATTAAAAAAAAAAAACAAAGCTGCATCAAGATTCTATCTTTAGAATTATATTTTTCCATATCTACTCTATTTATCCTTAGATGACAATAATCATCCTTACTTGCATGCAATTATATGTCTTTAATGTAAGAGATAATTATCAGATATTCAAAAGACAGTAATACTGTATCAGAACTTTCAGTATAATATATGAAATAACATATAGCTGAGAGGGTTCCCTTGATTACATTGATTTCCCTTAGTAACAAGATTCTTTATAAAATTTCATAGATTTGTCTTATTTAAATACCATTACCTCTTAACATCATCAAAGTGTTTGCCACCTTTTTCCTTTCCCAATTTGCCTCTGCCTTAGTGATGCCTTCCATGGAAGATCCTTGAGGGTGTTTCTCAGCAAACTGAAATAAAAAAAATAAAGTAGAAAGTTTAAACATGGTTTTGATTCAATTATTGATTCAAATGTCATTAATTTCACAAAAAAATAGTTTATATCTATTTAACTTCCTGCACATTCAATGTTTAACAAGTTTTTTGGTGCTTAGTCCAACTTGTATCAATTTATTATTATATACGAGAAAACTACAAACAGAGAAATTATTATTTGTTGAATAAATCTAAAACTGTTCATAATAAATGATTCTAAACGTGTTTAGTTGATATATGCAGTTGAATTATCTCCCCTTAAATTGAGCATAGTTTGACACAAGACATCATACATAGTAAAACTGCATTTACCATTAAACAATATATCCCACAACTGGACCCATCTTGTTGTTTTGAATGGTCTGGGATATGTAATGTCCAGTTTATTTGGCCATATTTAGGATACAGCATTTCCAGTTGTCTTATGTATTTTCTAAAAATAATATAAAAACAAGTTGAATTTCTAGTACATGGCTTAAAACTTGACACTCTTTTACTTAGTTTTTTATATATAGTACCTTATGACAAATTACAGTAAAAAAATATATCGAGTTACCGGTCGTAGTGTTATTGTTTTGTTTACTTCTGATAACTGCAGACCAGAAGGACGGGTTACCAGTCGTATTGTTATTGTATTGTTTGGTGATAAACATGTACATTGTACGCGAAGATAAGCTTTTCGTGAAATTGCTTATACCAAAACCAGGTGATGCCATTCAGACCCTACAAAGCTTGAGTAAACAAGAACGCCAAGATTCTGACAGTAATTGCACTTCACTAGCATCTGTGAACAGAATACCTACATACTCCGCCTGGCGGATTTTCTTTTCATCTTCAGAATCTTAAGCGATAACATTTGCTTATCGTTAACCTGTCATCATACAAGACTACGGAAATGTTCACGTGTGAACAGGAAAGATTGTACCTGATTATATGATTCTGTGATGTCGTACTTCAGTGTTGTTGATGACTAAATAAGACGCCACGAAAATAACATTTCACGAATAATAAATACTAAATATTTTTTTAAAGAAAGCTCAATTATGAACATAATCATTAATAGCATATAACCTTTTCTATAGAATGTATGATGGCTGAAAAAGTCATTGATCGATGAGTAAGTTCTAACAGGGGCTGATGCCAGGATAATTTCTCTGAACTATTCAGGTCTTATGATAGATGACACAGAGAACCTGTATTTATGGCTTAAGATTCTTATACAAAGTGACATACTTGTATAGAATAATGACTGATCCAGCTAGACTTTGACAGCTTCTTTTGTTGATTTGTAGAATAAGAAGTCGCCAAACCCTTGGCTTTCAAATACTGTTTGTAATATATTGCTCCTATCAACCATTATAAAGGTGGTTTCTTCTTCTTCACATTGTGACAGATCAGCTATTTCTAGCAGAAACACGAAAATAATTGAATTTAACAGAAAGGAAACAATTATCGGACTTTGGAAAAAGGGACAGGGCTTTTGATACCTTTTATGAAATTCTCCATACATAATATATTTTCCAAAAAATCATCCTACAACAAGCTTTATATACCCGCGATTTCGTGGGTGTGTTCTAGTATTATTTATATAAGGTTTGATGCTTTGAAAAGATATCTTTAAATAAAGATGATGATACAAACAAAGAACACAGATAAAATTTAAATGATTGAAAAATAGCTTAGATTTTATTAATGCCAAAATGACAATATGGTATTTATAGAATTATAACGAATATTATTTGATGATAGAATAAAATATAATGTATTTTAGCACTGAAAATGTTGATACAAAGGTGGTTAGAAATTTATGATTTAACAAGAAAATAATATATGTGATTGGTTATCAAATGATAAATAATAACAATAAAAATAGGTAATAGTTGAATTCATAAGAATGGGAAAAGACCAACACTTGGACATTTCTTTGAAAAAAAATTATTGCTAATCTGACACAACAGAGTAGACTTTAATACCAATTCTCTGTAATCATCAAAGTTTTAAAAAAGAGGCATGGCACGCATAGTTTTGGATTTGCTCCATATTGATAACATTTGATAAGGGTCATCAAATATAAAGAAAAAAAATGTTATTTACTTTGTTTGTAAAATGGTTGCCATGGTAACGCCACATTCTATTTTTAAGGGAAAAATGCACCTTAAATCTTTAAAAATAAGCTAGTTTTGCCCGAACTCTCTTAAAAATAATAAAAAAAATATTTGTATTCTCTGTATGTTAAAACATTCTATTAATCTTACATTTAAGTAAAAGAAAACAGCAAAGAGGTTGTTTCTGTCCTGTTATATTATTCAGTTTCATTTTAATATCCAATTTTTCAAGTTTTGTCGATCCTGTGAAATACTGAAAATTGTTGTTTTTTCAGATGAACATTACAAAATTTGCACATGGGTTGGATTTAAAATTGTTTTTGATTTTAGTTGCCTTAAGTATGATGATGAAGTAAAATAAAAAAAAAATTTGGGGAAACTTGACCTTTTGTATAATAAAACCCATCAAAACTTGAGAAAAACTCAAAAAACCCAAAAAATTATATTTTCAAAAAATGACATAAGATAAAAAAAAACCAAAAAAACAGAAATTAATACAAATGCTTTTTGCCATCTTGCTTAAAAATGAGCTCATTTTATAGTACAGACCTTTCATTGTAAAAAAGACATAAAAATAAACAAAATTTAGTAAAAATTGGTTACCATAGTAACAAAAATTGAAGAAAAAAAAAAGTTTTTTTATAGTTTTTTTTTTATGTTTGTTCTTATGGACAAGGTTAGAGTAAATGATGTTCATATGATATTTGTGTATAATGTTTGCACATATAATGAAATCTGTGAAAAAAAAAGAAAAATATGATCCCATAGTAAAGTGTTCATGACGTACCCTTTTACAAATTTACATAAGTAAGGGATATTTGATTGGTTCAAGTGATAACATTATCTAGTAGAAATACTTGAACTGGTTTTCATCACCATGTGGTTTGCTAAATCAAATAACATCATTATTGGCAGATTATGTCGGGGTTGGTGAGGTCAGGGGTAATCGGTATGCCCTCAACACCCCCTGAAAATATCAAATGAAAATTTTATCAGATTTTTTTTAATATTTTGCATTATTCAAGCAACTACCTTAGACCATGGCACAACTCTAGAACATTTCAAGTAGAATAGTCAAACTCAAATACATCAAATCCCATATAATATACATCAGGCATTCAACAAGTCTCCATCTTGATAACTGGACTCTCTTTATCATTTCTATCAAACTCATAAAAGAGTTTGATTAGTGAAAACAACCATACAAGTTTGAAGAGTATATGATGATTTTATTATCTGCACAAAGAGCTAACAATGTACCACTTACATATACATTAAACGAATTCTAACTTGTATTTACTTTAAAATCTTTGACAACAAATTTCCTAGATTATTTATGTGTAAAGTGTAGGTCAAAGTGACCAAACATTTGATATGACATTTACATTTATCTAAAATGTTTAACAAAAAATTCATCTGTCTTATACATTATTCATATGATTCTGTCTATGACTTTTCAGGTGGGCCAAGAAAGCATGAAATGCCCATATATATACTAAGTAATACTTAAGCAAAAGCTTAAGGCATTTAATTATAAGTTTGTAAAATAGCACTGTTAAAAACTTGCATGATGATAACCTAAGGAATTAAAATATTGCATAATGAACAATTTTCCCCTGTATATAATAACTATAACATTCATTTACAAGGATTCCATTTTTTTAATTACACTCATTTTCAAGTTATATTTGTCATCTTCACTTTGAGAAACTGTAATGTCTTCTTTACACATTTTTCTATCCTTTTGAGACAATCTAGAGAAATAACCAGAAATCTGGGAGCCAGTTAGATATTCAGATTTCTTAAATCTTCTCTCACCATTTTTCACTTCCACCATCATTAACTTGGCTGCCTCAAAAGGATCAACCTTCCTGCCAGTGTGTTTGCCTATATCAAACTGGTCTTGCATGAATTGTTTTTGTTCAACATTAAAAATCGTTTTCTTTTTCTTCATTTTTAGAGCCCAACCAATTTTTACTGTATTTGCAATTTCAGAAGTAGTAGAACATGAAATATTTACAGTTTTTGGATACAGTTTATCCAATTTAACACTATACTCTGATTTTGATCTGTCCATCAATGACTGCTTTTCCAACTGATAGTTACAATTTCCTAGGATAATGTGTTGTTCCAGACCACTATTATTTTTGAACGACCTGTCACAACCCTCTATAGGACAACTGTAAATATTTTCTTCAGATTTTGCTTTCTTTGCTGGGGGCCCACACTCTTCCACTTCTTCTTCCCCTGTCATATCATCTGAAATGTAATTATGAAATGTTCAACATAGGAGACAATAAAAATATAGAATGTACATGCCAAATTTTAGAGAAGTTGATTGCAGAGAAAATTTTAAAAGCTCCATACTAATGTAGGCAAGAGAAGTCCAAGCTATGACAATATACAATTATGGCCCATTGAAGAGGTGAATATCCAAAATTGTCAAACAACAGAAGGTTATTTCATTGAGGGTGCAGCCCAAAGTGAAATAACTTTTGAGGGTTTTTGGATATTCATCGATTCTAAGGGGCCACAATTGTTTAATTATACCGAACTAACAGTGGAAGGGCATTTCGAACATTTACTAGTCTATATTTTTTAACATAAAACACAGACTGACATTTGAAAATACAATTGTGTTCGTTTTTCTGGAATTTACAACAAAAGTAGAATCTTTTTGTAAAATATTGATGGCCCTGAAAAGGACCCTTTATAAGAGATTTCATCGGCTGCTGGCACTCTCAGTTCTATTTATGTCAAATGCCATATTTCCTCATCTTTCGGTGGGCTTCTAGTGTAACGTGAATGCTGTCATTTTGTTTATTTACGTCTGTGACGTCATTTTCAGGGGAGGTAACTCAAGTACAAATAAACAAACTCAAAAGGTTATTCACCGGTGAATAATAGGGTTATTCTCTGCTAGTGCAAATTTTTAGGGTTCTTCGTCCTTCCTTGCAACACTGTGTCTAAACCACACCGGCAGAATTTGATCGGACTCGATGGTATCTAACATCCGGCACAATGACGGAACATCAATAGACAGAAGAAAGATAGGTTTCTCCTTATTTTCTTATTTTTTTTAATGATATCGAAGAATATATATACATAAACAACTATTTTCTATTGTGATATGCAATATTTTCTACAACCGTTCTATATTAACGGAGAAATAAGTCAAAATGCATGTCAAAATGACGAATTGAGTGAACCTTGCCTCGAAATTGTTTAATTTCTCTTTAAATTGTTCACATTGTACGGAAAGAAAGGTACGGGAAGATAGATACTGACACAGAGATTGCAAAACTAGTCATTATGAGCATCTCAATACTTGTATTTATGTGTATGGAACGAAAGAAATAGGTCATGTCAAATAAAAATACACCGGTTTCGTCATTGTTGTTTACTACACAACACCCGGTTTCGTCTATAAATATCACCCGGTTTTTTATATTTTTTTAAAACCAACAATTAATGAAAAGCAACGTTAACACGGATCTGAACATTGTCTTTCGAAAGAAATTAAATATATATGTATTATAAAGTAAACTTGGCGTGTTTACATTTATTTACATAGGTAATTATAGTACTACACATTTTCCTAATGAAAGTCGTATCCGTTATTTCACTGATCTTCAAACTAATTTTAAATGGAATATAAATACTCAATAGCAAACACTGATATCTAATTATTTTTTTAACATTAACATTATGATATTTTTTTTATATAGGTTTTGAGATACATCGCAGTATGTGACCCCCTTTTTTTTTACAAAGAAAACCTAATTAACGCTTAAAAAATAAAATTTAAAACATCACCATAAAGTATGCAGAAGTTAAGATTTATATTACTAAGAAGTGTGTAAAGTTTGATGCAATAATGATAAATCATTTTGAGATATGGCGCGACATGTTAACAAAAAACACACTCCTGTTTTACTTACAAAGTTCTGTAACTCAAAAAGATTTAATTTGATTTTCACTAAAAGGTTTACAAATCGTTTGACCATTTCAAGAAATAACTTTGTTAAGTTTCTTGAAAACTAGATAAGCTCAAGTTACGGTGCGACATGTTAACGCTGGACATAAAGATAGACGGATAGCTAGACGGACGGACCGAATGACTGATAGATGGAGGAACGGACGGATGGAAGGACGGACGGACAGACGGGTGTATACAATAATACGTCCTGTCAAAATTGGGACGGGCTTGTAAAAACGCAAAGAAATGAAAAACAATCGTAATTAAAGGTCAATAAGTTTTATTAGGATATCGGCCAAGTCGATTTATTTGTATATTTGTCTGCCTTATCATTTTCCTATATAACTTTTATATATATTTGAGAAAAATGTATAGAAATCGATAAAAAGAACTTGATATTCGGCATTTATTATAATAAACATAATCCAACTCACATAATCCGATTTCCCGGGTGTCCCTGTTTTTTCATTTCTTACAATATTTTAATTCGGTATACACTTTAGAAGATAAGTGGCGAATCTAGATGACGTATAGGTTGCACGCCCCGACCCCACCTTCGGTTGCCAAAACTATATTGATTCCTGTATTTAACGATTTTGTAAAGCAAAAAATAATCAAAATATTGTTCGACTCGCTACGCTCGGCGGTATGTAAAGGTTGTTCGAAATACGCCCACTTTGAAATAAACTGAATCCGTCTGTCCGTATATATTGTCAAAATATATTGACCAACGTCAGTGTACGATCATCATAACACAATGGCGACAATACAGACTCGGTTTTTTTAATAATGTTAACAAAATAATTATTATTGAATTTTATCGATGACCTGAGACTATTATACTAATTTGTACATAGCAGTATAGTTACAATTAGTGATAAATAAATTTTATTTTAATGCATGGAAGTTGTAATCCTACATTCATTTTCTATGTCGATTATGCATGCATATACATTTGTCTTATTATCAACGTTTATCCTTAAGAAGATTTATTTTTAACGATGGTAGAAAAGATTACATACATGGAATGATTAGATTACTTATGAAGGTGTCCATTCTTTTGTGCGAGAAAATCACATATCAATTGTGTGTTTCGATTTTTAAGACCGTAAACTTTAATTTCAAGTTTAAACATGTTCAACATATTTTCCCATAACTCATATAGAAAACGCATATTTAGAGAGCTTTAATCTCAATATGCTGTTAAAAAAGTTCGGAATGCAAAGTAAAATTAAAATATTTGTGTTCTATAAGAGTAGGAATTTGCTTATTATTTATTTGAATCTGAGACTCATATAAATAATAAGCCGCTGTCCGGTGAACGAACTTGTTTTCGAACGACCCACAAAACTCATTTTGAACGCTGAAGTTAAATAATCAATTATAATGTAATGCGATTATGATTTTTTTTATTTGACCAAACCGGGTTATGAATTTTGAAATCTACGACGAAACCGGGTTGTATACATTGACGAAACCGGCCAGTTCCATTTTGACATGACCCATTTCTTTCGTTCCATACACAGAGTTACAATTATTGAGATGCTCATAATAACTAAATTTGCAATCTCCGTGTCAATATCTATCTTCCCGTACCTTTCTTTCCGTACAATGTGAACAATTTAAAGAGAAATTAAACAATTTCGAGGCAAGGTTCAGTCAATTCGTCATTTTGACGTGCATTTTTACTTATTTTTCCATTAATATAGAACGGTTGTAGAAAATATTGCATATCACAATAGAAAATAGTTGTATGTGTATTTATATTCTTCGATATCATAAAAAAAAATAAGAAAATAAGGAGAAACCTAGCTTTCTTCTGTCTATTAATGTTCCGTCATTGTGCCGGATGTTAGATACCATCGAGTCCGAACAAATTTTGCCGGTGTGGTTTAGACACAGTGTGCAATTGAATGAAAATTAACTGAATTATTCCATGTTACGTGATTACGTTTCAACCAATAGAATTGATTGAAATATATGTAAGGTATAATAATCTGTGTTATACAATGTATGATATGAACAATTTATGCAGGTGTTAAATGCATTAAGTAAATTATTTAACAAAATTTGTTCAATATAAAATCCAAAGACGTGATTTGATTTCCAAATCAATGAGACAAAATTTTCACTAGTGACCAAAGTATGATGATGAAAGCAAATAAAGGGCCACCATATAGTCTTAAATAATGAAGACAAAAAAATACTGTATAGTAAAGCACTAACTGATATCTCGGTGACACCAATTTTTTTTTTCATAAAATTTATATACTTTATTACAATTTTTATATACACATTATTCTACCTGAAGAAAAAACATTGCAAGATTTCTCCAACCAATTTTGAACTGTTTTCAACTGGGAAACATTCATATCTTGAGATATCTGTCCATGGAATTAATTTCCCTGAAATAAAGATTAAACAAAAGTGCATGCATATGGTCTTATAATTTTCTATATTTAAAACCACAATTTAAATGATATTTCCGATAATTTCATCATGAATTCGAGATTTTAAAAACAAGTTAGGATACCTAATATTGTCACAAATGTGTTTGATGTTCCCTATCATAAGGCTATTTTTCTATACTTTTCTGAACTTTTTTTCACCTACAAAAACTAAATGAATTCTAACCAAACATTATTAAATTTATGTAATTATTGATGATTCCTTTATGAGGGTTGATTTCAATTTGCTTAATAAGGGATTTTGGATGGAGCAACTGTTTTTTCTTGAAGGCTGTTTCAGAATTTATTCAAATAGGAGAATTTCAGGCATGTCCTTTATATATGAAAAAAAAAACATTTATGTTTATAGTTTTTAAAGGCAGTGCTTTAAGGCCTGACTTTCAAGTCATGAGGTTAATCTTTTCATACGCAAACTATGCAGGGGGTCTTTTGGCCAGAAAAAGATCCGGAAATGTTCGAATTTCTCCTCTTCTTTTTATGGTATGATATGTTTTTTGTTTCTTTCATTTACATTGGGGACTAAAGAAACGATCAGTGTGTATTGTTCGTTTTATAGAACTTGTTATTAATGTGTATTTTGCATTATAAGCAGTCAACCTGACTACAAACTATCATTATTTGTATTCCGTGTGGAAAGAGGTCGGGTCAATTTCGAGTGTTATCTGAGATCTAAAGATTTTTTAATTAGTTCAGACGTTGATATAACAATGAAAAGTCGACTGAACATGATTAATATTGCATCTTCTATAATTCAAAGCGGAATTCAGTTTATAAACGAGAAACCGTAAAGCGTTTTCAATTTCGGTATTAGTTATGTATGTTGTCTACGTATTATCCTGGTTCCCGGTACTACGTTCCGGGTATTAGCTATTTGATATATCTGATGTGTAACATTACGATCAGGTACCAGCCAATCTACGTGTGTATGTGTACATGATTTCCCGCCAAAATGACTGACTTACAGCTATGGAAAAATAGTCCATAAACGTTCCGTATAATGATATGCAAATTCATAATTAATCGTAACTTTTTTTATATTTATATAATAAATATAACAAAATGGATTCCACAAAATTGAAAATAGCATTATTTTACGAGGATTTCTAATATTTTTTTCACTTCCGGGCGCAGTAATACGTATGTTTTGAAGGAGCTCGAAGAAATTGACAAAGTGAATTGAGAAGGAAACGGATAGATATACGTCCTTGCTATCAGGTAAAACAATTTAAATGTACAGAAAAAACACATTTACTTCACACAAATAGTACAGGCTTAAGCATTTTATTGTCTTATACACGACTGTAGTCTAGTGTTTAAACGACGGCGGTGACCTACAAGGTACGGGTCATACTGGGTCAAGTCTAAATATGTAAACATATCCACGTGCTATTAGGTAGAAAGCATCGTAATGCAATATCTGCAATTTTTTCCTCCTTTATACATCGTTTAACCAGATATATTTCTCTTTCAAATACACTTAAACACGGGTTGTATGTACGTATCTTTTCTAGTGTTTTCTTGTCCTTATTAAACTATAATTAAACATCAACAAATGAACTTTAATTTAAAGTTCATTTGTTGATGTTTAAATATTTTTGAACGACTGAACACAGGAGTGAATGAATGCAACAATGATATATACTGAAGACTTGGGCTGTACAATGATAGTGTACGTATATCATACTGATAATTATTCTAGCAGTAATTATGTTAATTTAGGATGTAATGACAGGAATTCATGAGCTATGCCTCAGGCTTTCTGAAAAAATATCAATGACAATGTAAACAGGAACAAAACATTGACACGAATGATGCTCTCTTCTATGTTATAGTTATTTAGGTATGTGTGTTGCACAAGTTTCAAAAAAACTTAAGTTATAAAACTTTTTTTCAGGGCACAAACCCACTTTAAAGAGACTTGTCTACTGCCATACCAATCCTATTTTCATGCACCATTTGCAAGCAAGAGACTGAATGGTTTGCAAAATTAAAAATCAGGACGGTGTCCAATTAAACCAAAAGAACTAAACTGGATGAATATTGTAGGAGAAATCTAGAGGAAAGTTTTGATTTGTGAAATTGGTTTTCCTGAAAAGTCATTCATCCTAGCCTGCAGAAAGGAACTATAACTGTCCACCACCAACTGACGAGCTAATGTTGAGCTTCACATATGGAATTACTCAAATACCATCAATGTCTATGTTTTCAGCACAGATTTCACAAGTTATGACACAGCTGTGCTTTTTTTTTTATACCTGTTAAAGAGTTGTATACTAAATTTTATTTTTTTTTATCATTAAATATATCTTGTGTCATTTAAGAACTTGTATTTTGCCAAAAGATGCATACTAGTGAATGAAAGTGGTGCAGTTCATTTTGCTTTGGTATATAGAATTGAATTACAATTGTTCCTGTTATTGGAATGCATATAAAAATAAGGAGATGTGGTACAATGTATATATACATGATATTTAGTGAGTTTATCAAGCAAAAGTGAATAAGAAATAGGTATATGCAGTTACAGGTACTACTGTACAATCTCAAACAATGAGAAAAACTCGTACCGTAAAGAGAATTTCATATTTACAAGTAAGTTTTGTTTTTGCGTTGAATAATTTTCTTCTATTGTTTTAATTGCAAATATGGGAAGTGGTTAAAATGCTAATGAGACAGCTGTTATGGCCACAGAGCCTTAATTGAAAACTTCTTTTTCATTCATACCGGTAGATTTTGCCTGGAGTTAGAAACATATCTGCCAACTTTTCAAAATGCACATGGGGGTTTTACGTGAAAGATGGTTCATATAGTCATACAAAACCTTCAAGGGGGCCTTCAAATGGAAGCAGGACAAGTCGCCCCACTGGCTAATCGCCCACTTTTAAACAAACCGCCACAAACTGATTTATCAAATCGCCCCACATGTGAAATTGGTTGAATCATGTTAAATATTACTCCTGCCAACCCGCCCTACTTATAAAAAAACGGTAATATTTAGATTAATATATATATATATAATTAAAAATAAAAAACTCGCACCACTTTAATGAAAACTAATCTACACAGAATACAAACAAACCGAAAATTTATTTAATTACTATTATTGATATACTGAAATTATAATTCTAAAAAAAAAATGTATTGTTGAAGAATAACTAAGTTTTGAAGCTTAGTTATTTGCATAACAATTGAAAAGAAACCTGTTAATTGTATCATAATGCAATATAAGGAATTTAACTTATATTCAACGGGATAACATCTTTTTCCATAAGTGGGGAGAGTGGCAAGACCTTTTCAGCTTTTGGTCTTCGGTGCTGTGCGGCTTTGTGCCTTTTTCACTTTCGATCTTTTATATCTGGGCGTTATGTATTCGGGTTTAGTTTTCTGTAATTAGTTAATACTTCAGTTTCTTTATGTATATCTCTTTCATATTCATTTGATAAAATTTACTGTTTGCAATAGCATGAATTGTTCTATATAATAAGAATGTTCTTATCCCGGGCATAAAAACAATGCCGTATTTGGCGAAACCTTTTCAACTTTTTATCTCCAGTGCTGTACAACTTTGTACTTTTTTCTCTTTCGATCTTTTATATCTGGGCGTCACTTGTAAGTCCTGTGTGTTTTTGGCGTATTGAATTTTAAACCTGATGCTTTTTGTTATCTATTAATCATGTTTTTCTTTGTCTAATATGTTCTCCTATTTATTTGTATTGTAGTCCTGTAATATGTTGTCATTTCAATGTTATATTTAACTTTGCCATTCAAGTGCGAGGTTTGGCATGCCACAAAACCAGGTTCAACCCACCACTTTTATTCCCTTTAAAAGTGTCCTGTACCAAGTCAGGAAGATGGCCATTGTTATATTATTGTTCGTTTCTGTGTGTGTTGCATTTTAACGTTGAGTCGTTTGTGTTTTCTCTTATTTTTGAGATATTGAGATCAGACGTGGCACGGTACTTGTCTATCCCTAATTCATGTATTTGGTTTTCATGTTATATTTGTTATTCTCGTGGTGTTTTGTCTGATGCTTGGTCCGTTTCTGTGTGTGTTACGTTTCGGTGTTATGTCGTTGTTCTCTTATATTTAATGCGTTTCCCTCGGTTTTAGTTTGTTACCCCGATTTTGTTTTTTGTCCCTGGATTTATGAGTTTTGAACAGCGGTATACTACTGTTGCCTTTATTTGGCATTACTAAATTCATCCTGGTTAATAATATATTTATTTAGATTTCACTGATTTCCATTAGGTGGGACCAGTTAGCAGGAGTAATATTAACGGAATTTAACTTATATACAACGGGATAACATCTTTTTACATGAGTGGGGCGAGTTGGCATTAGTAAATTCTTCCTGGTTAATAATATATTTATCTAGATATTATCGTTTTCTATAAGTTGGGGCAAGTTGGCAGGAGTAATATTAAGGGATATAACACATTTCACAAGTGGGGCGATTTAGTTATCCAGGTTGGGGCAGTTTTTTTTTAAAGTGGGGCGAGTTAGTGAAAAAGTGGGGCTATTTGCTAATGGGGCGATTTGTCATGGATTCCCTTCAAATATATTCTAATGTGGTTTTTGGCTTCTTCGTGCATAAACAAGCTCATTGTCATTGTTGAATTAATTGTTTTCTTTAAAATAGTCGACAAAATTGCTCTTACAAAATTTCCATTTGGGAGCCTCGAGCTCGATGGGGGAAATACTCTGCAAATACTGACAGTTGGCAGGTATGGTCATCAAAAAAGTTGATGTGTTAATATGTACATTTACCATTATGTTACTTGATGTTCTTGCTATACACACAGTACAGAGACTAGTCAATCTTTGTGAACTTCTTTTTATGGGAGTCATAGAATATGCGTATACAATCAATAATTAAAAATAGTCTATTTATATTGAAAAGGAAAAGTTCTTATATGTCTAAAGAAGAGGGACGAAAGACACATAAGGGACAGTCAAACTCATAAATTTAAAGCAAACTGACAAGGCCATGGCTAAAAATGCATTTCATGGCGAGGCACAGAAAATATACTGTAAACAGTAGACTATAGATATAGGTGAACTAGGTACAAAAGAACTCTAAATCTTAAATTCTACAAACCACCTCTGTTCTATGGAAGATAATGATATAACTGGACTAGAAATACACACAACCTGTAATTAACTGCCTTTACAGCGCTTTCGCGCTTTGATTGGATTATCATTTAATGTATTTTACCTGCTCCTATTCCATATGCTTTCCACACTCTCAAGCACAAATCCTCAAATTTGAAATTGATTTAATGCTATTTTGAACAGGATCCAGGTCAATTACAGGAGTTACAACTTTAACTCTATAGTTGAAGTTCTTTTTCAAATCAATAGCCTGAAATCAAACAAATCATATATCAACCCATTATTGATTCAACTCCTAAAATATAATCCTCTTCTGGGAAAATGGAATTATCCATATACATTTTACATTTAAAACTCTTTTAAGATTGATGACTTATACCAAATTAACTTAAATAGGTGGATTTCTTAAAAGGTTAAATTTAAACTTGCCCAACCAAGATATCAAATGTGGGTCTCATTGAGGTCTAAGCGTGACGCGGGATTGCCGATTATTTGTAAGCGTGACACGTGAAAGTCAAATTATTGTGTCGTGAAAACGGTAAATGAGGTCTTGCGGGACCCGGGAAAGGACAAAAAAATGAGAATTGCTTACGTATATAGTGTAAGCGGGATACGGGAATCTGACAAAACAATAAGCGGGATTCGGGATCGGAACCCCCCAATGAGACCCCCTCAAAATTAGAGATATAAATTAGTGAAAGCACTTTATAGTCTAAATAACATGCAAACCTGATTACGAACAGGCTAATGTAATAAATTTTAATTTGTTAATATTTTTTTTGAAACCTCAAATTTCTTATTTTTTACATTACCAAGAACCATAACTCAGGAATAATAATTCATATGAAAAATCTGCTTGTGTGTGCTAAAAGGTATGTCACAAAATTTATAAGTATCAAATTATTTCTCAATGGCTTTATGATGCTCAAATAATTGAATGTAAATCAATTTGCTAATGTACAAATTTATGTAATGAAAAAGGTAAAACTGAATGACATCTATGCTTTTTTGGTGAGGATAGATTAAATTTAACAATAATCATTTTAAGAAATTTTCGAAAATTTTTGTTAGAATTGTTAATCTTATGTTGTAATATAATATTGGACCACAAACAATGTAATACAAACTTTTTTCATCTGTTCTGCTGTTAATACATCATTTCCTTCATTCACATATCTCTTAATGATCGACTTTAAATGTGATGCTCTACGATCACAAGGTCCTGCAGAAACAAAAGTAAAAACATACCAGGTAATGAGTTATTTCAGGACTGACATTGATAAGAAAAGCCAAGACATTCACATTAGTAAATATTGTCATTATTTTGGTGCATGGCATAGCTTACTTAATGATATGCTCATTCTTACAGAGATCTTATTTTAAAAGTTGACAATTGAACAAGATCGCCCAATTTTAATACATATAAAACATTGTCTACATAAATACTGCCGTTCGTTTTCTTGTTTTTTTTGTTTTACATTGTCATTTTAAGGCCTTTTATAGACCAGGTGACTTTGCCATATGGGCTTTGCTCATTGTTGAAGGCCATACACATGAAACAGTGACAATAAATGTTTATTTCTGTGTTATTTTGGTCTCTTGTGGAGAGTTGTTTCATTGGCAATCACACCGCATCTTCTTTTTTTTTTTTTTTATATCTTATCATCATGTTGAATTGGTTACCCCAAGGGTGACTGGGGTATAGAAATATGGTCACTTGGTCTTCTCCCGACCGGCAGTAAAACGCTTGCTGAAGTGGGGCGTCCGTTTGGCTGTGCGGGATGTATCAAGTTCGCAGTCACGTCCGTCAGAAGGGGACGTTAAATCCGATGCCTCGTGTAAAGAGAGTGCCACGCTTTTTGCACGTTAAGAACCCTTGCAACAACTCTTTGGGGGGTCCGTAGGTGGCCTGTTGTAAGGCAAAATTTCTGTCCCTATCCAATATACCCTCATTTTCCAGTGGCAATCCAAATTTCCCCGACCATCATCCTAGATGGCCTCTATTACAACAACCTACCTATTGTATTTATTGTGAACTTGTTCTCGTCCTGAATATGCATGAAATATTTGCCACTGGACGTTAAGCAACCAACAATCAATCAATCATGTTGAATTGGCAGCTGTCTGTTCTTATAGTTACTGCAGCTGTGCTATTTGAGCAGTCAAATTGCATTGACTGTATATTCATATGTGATATACAGTATCCGACCGTATATTGCCTTGTTTATGACGTTGACAATGCGTTTCTGTGTTATCTTATTTATGACGTTAATAAAAGATACAGGTTCCTGGAAATTTTACGTCATCCGCTCTAATTTAAAAATTAAAGTTTTTGCTCTAAATACTTCATTTAGAATAGTTATAAAAGTTGCAGTATATAAAGAATAACCATACATTGTCTCGAAATATAAATATTATTTGTAATCGGCTAAAACAAGTAGAAATGCTTGAAACAGCATCGCTTTCTACCTGTTTCTAAGCCTTGTACAAATAATTGATATTTCGAGACAATGTATGGTTATTCTATATTTATCAAGATTGTGTGTTATACTTTTGCATTCATGGTGAAAAATTCAGGTCAATTTTCCATTACATCAAGGGTTATTGAGTCTGTCATAACAATTTCACTCATTTTCAGTTGTCACAGATAATGATGCTGAAAGCAAAATGAATATTACCTTTCCCATCTTGTGCTTCACAAAAGTTATAGGTTTTGATTGTCCCTTTCAAGGTTTTGTGTAAGGCAGCTATGGTAGTGGTACTTTTGTAGCAGCCTGCATTGTCAGAAAACAAATGTACATTCGAAAGACCTTGGTTCATTTGAATTAAATCTTGGACAACATCAGAAATGATAGAAGATGTCACCGATGAATCCTGAGCAACAGTTGAAGAGAACACATGTACATGGGTGATAGACTGGTATGTGTCAGATGGTCCTTTCATCAGTGA
The DNA here is from genome assembly GCF_965363235.1 of Mytilus galloprovincialis. Lineage (NCBI taxonomy): Eukaryota > Metazoa > Mollusca > Bivalvia > Mytilida > Mytilidae > Mytilus > Mytilus galloprovincialis. Next base: position 24,557,090 of record NC_134848.1, on the reverse strand, counting down.
AACACTGATATGCCAGTTTATGCCTCGTTTTGCGAACCAATCTGTTTGCCCTTCTCTGAATTTGCGGGGCAAGAACCTCATTGCCCAGTCTATGGTTATCATAACATCTTTTTTTTCTTCTATGATTCCAAGAGTATGCCTCCTTGCCTCTTCCTGATTTCTTGAGCGTAATATGTGTCCTTTCCACTCTTTAATGTCATCAACTGCCTTTTCTACCTGTGTTAATGAAAATAAAGGTGATTGTCTTTCAAATAAAGCAGTCTAGATGTAACTAATACTCACACTATCTTAAAAATGTAAGAATAATTATAAATTTTGATCTTACACTTTGTGTCAGGAATAACAAGAACAGGTTTATTGAAAACAAAACTGTTACTTGGGAGGACACTGTACTCAACTTTATTCCAGGTTTTACTTATTTTGATTTATTGCAGTCAAATTTTAGGAATTAATTAATAGGTGAAAAACGCTACAATTTTCAGTTCGCTCTAAATTCATTAACTTGTAGTAATCTTAAAATATTAATATAACCTTTTCAAATCAACTTTGATTCTGATAAATCTCTACAACTATCTTAATTAAACATTGACCCTACAAAATGCCAGATTATTTGATAGTTTGGTTTTATTGCTGTCAAAATTGAGCATTAAGTAAATAGGTGAATAAAGGCTAACATTATCAGTTCTAACTCTAAAATTCAGATGGTTACCAAAATAAATGTCTATTCATTTTTCAAATCAACTTAGATTTGCATAAAATACTTAATTGTATATTGATATCATGTTTCTGATTTTAGTCTGAACTGAAAGGTCCATCATTTTTTTTTACCTTAAACATAACTTGATCTGTGTGATCCCATTCTTTGTTGTTGACTTTAATTAGAACATCATCCATAAAAGATTCTAATAAAAGACACTGAGTACAACAAAGTGTATGTTCATGTTTACAGTCATTTCTGAAATTACTGTCTATATCACTCAGTGCATATGATCTGCAATGGTCTGCAATTTGAGCCATGTCTCGTACATGTACCTGAAGAAAATCAAAATTATGGAGATCACTCACGAAAAGATTATTTATACACGTGATAATATTGAGAATTGAAATAGAAATATGTCAAAGAGACAACAACCCAACCAAAGAGTAAAAACAATCAATATTTGACCTTTGATGGCAATGTCTAATTTCAATTCTAATGCAACATCATTTTGATTGGATAACGCCAAAAATTTCCATTGCATCAATTCGTTAATGTCAATTTCTGGTCATACAAAAAGTAGCAAAAAACAACAATGTCATTAAATTTCCATTATTTTTACCTGGGTTCAGAGATGAAGGTCATACGAAATGTTGTCAAAGGTGAGATGTATTATAGTAGTATAAAATACCTTATAATCAGACTTTAAGTATCTTTTAACTTCAAGAAGATCAGCCTTCATCTTTTTGATATCCTCATCTTCACAATCAAATCCTTCCAAAATTTCTTCAATATCTCTAAACGCTCTTCCACCTTCAGCCACATAATAGTCCAACCCTTCCACACTATGTCTAACAGAAGCGGCACACTCTTCTAGAATCTTATACATTGTACTTGTGCCTGAAAAAAAAATTTCATTATTATTCAGAATTTTGAACATGTTATTTGAGCAGTCATTAAATAGTTTGTATGTTTATCATGTTAATGAATTAAGAATAAGAACCCTGCTTTGTGTAAGACCCACACGTTGAGCCAGATTTTAAACATGCTAGTCACAAGGTAACAGTCTGCAAGAAAACTTGTCACATTACTTGTACACATTATTCTGACTCTGAGCTGACCAGTCTTTGTTCTTACTCCTTAATGCCACATGTTTAGCAGAGAAGCAGCAAATACCAAGTAATTTAGAACTTGAAAATTCCTGCTGTAGATGAGTTGCATGGGTGATTTAAAATATTGAAACACCGGAAGTATGTCACTTGATATTATTCCAGTTGATATAAATGTATACATAACATGTTTATCAGAACAACAATTTTTTTTCATTGTTGAAAGCCATACAGTAACACAAATATACATATAGTTGCTTACTTTTACATCTCTTATTCTTGTTATTGGCAAGCAGACCACATCTTCTGATTTTCATGAATATAATTTTGTCTTATGAATAACAAGCAATTGTAAAAACTAGGAATAATACAAGAAACAATGTACATGTGGTTTCTATTTCATTGTTGAAGAACATAAATAAAAATTACATTTATGAATTGAAACATTGTGATTTTGATAGTGCTTTACATTCAAAATTATTTGAAAGCAATCAAACAATCAAAACTAATATTTCTTAAATTTTGATATAAATATTTTAATCTAATTACATGAATTAATCATGTTTATATATGCATTAAGTTCATCAATTGAAATATTAATTGCACAGTGATCTTAACAGTACTTATTTAAATACCAACCCAATGGTCTGATTTCTTCATCTTCACAAAACTGCTTGTACTGTCTGATGATACTTGTTGGAGCAATAGCCCTGATCACATTTGGTGTAGAAATAATCTCCCCAGTAGAAAGTTTCAGTTTCCTTTCACCGAATGGCAGGTCTTTGATAATGTGTGATGACGTAATGAAGTCAAGAAATGGTTCTAATTGACATGGGTCAATTTTTTCTCTCGTCTGTTTCATTTCTTGAATAGGCAGGCCACATCCAACTTCAGAAATGTGTTTTTTTGCTGCATAATACCTGTATGAGGTTAAACCAGGTATCATCTAAAAAAGGGGAAAAAACTTTGAATTTACTGTAGTTTTTATGTATAACAGTACATTTATAAAATGATTCAAACAACAAAAATAATAGCCTCCATGTTGTATAGCTTAATTTGCTATATGAGTTTTGCTCATTATTGAATACTGTAGTATTCCTGTAGTTGCTAACTTCTATGTCATTTAATCTCTGGTTGAGAGTTGTTAAATTGGCAATCATACCACATCATGGCATATGTTCTTCTATCTCTATAAAGTTTGAGTACCTAAGGCCAAATAAAAATATATGTGTGGTTCCAGTAACCCTACCGTCCCTACTTTTTCGGCTTAAAAATAGCCTACCCAAAAGATTTTATTGTCATTTTTCATTAAGCACTGTTAAAGTCAGAATGTTGCTCCCATAGACTCAATGTTAAAAAAAAGACATAAAATAAAAAAAAAATTTCTACCTACCTACCCTAACTTTTTTTCAGATGTAACTGAAACCACACATACTTTTTATTTAGTCTAAGATGAATGTTAAGGCTACATTCTTATACATAAATTAAGCTTCATGCTCAGTGGAATGTTAGTATTAATGTTGGTGACTTTCTGTGGTTGTCTGTTCTATGGTCGGGTTGTTGTCTCTTTGACACATTCCCAATTTCCATTTTCAATTTTATGTAATAATTTTTACGTGTACTTTACCTGTTTCATTTGGCTGTACGTGTGTTCAAAAGCCAAAATTGATAAAATCTGCCTTCTGAAAGTCCAGGTTTCTGCTCGGTCATAGATTTCTTTTAGTATTGAAACATTCACTCCACATGATCTAGATGATTGATTATTTTCAACTGCTGTACTTTTACAAAGACTTTCTACAAATTTTTCCATAAAGGCCTCTTTTTCTTTAGGACAAATTGCTTCAATTACTACTGCAAGGCAATCATTGGCTTTTTGTAAATATCTCCTTTGTGTTCTTTCACTAGATAAGAATGAACACCTGACTGTTGTAAAAATATGTTCAAGTTAGACAGCTTATCAGTTTGTACTAGGGATGAATCTGAAATCTGACTGTTTTGACTTGAATCTTCAGTTATACATGTAGACGTAGTTTGGCTGAGGGTTGGTAGACTTTCAACATGTTCCATGTCCTTTAAGTTCACATTTAATTCATCCATTTCATCTGAATCCCATTTCAGCTGTGCCTAAATGAAAGTATACAAGCTGACATGTAGATGATATAATATAATATTCAAAACACAGTAGAGACTAACAAACTGACACAAATGTTATGCAAATACAGACATGTGATTTAATAATGTATAAATCATGTAAATATTTCAAAAGTAAAGGAGATTAAGTGAATAACCTTCAAAAATCTTATTTGAAATCAAATATGTCTTTTACCTGATGATTCCAGAATAAAATATTTTTACACAACCCATTTTTCATGTTCTGATATTTTACCCTGTTTCATGGTATATCATATTTAGATGTCAGCAACTTGTGATCACTTATTGTATTACATGTAGGTAAAAAAATCAGAACACAGGTTTTATAGTTCTTAACCAGAAGATGAAATTTATGACCCTTTGACATATGAATTTTACCAATTATCATATTACATTCATAACATTGCACTCTGTTGATAATATATATATATATATATATAATACATGTACATGTACATATTGGATATTACAAGTAATTAATACCAGAAATACTGTGGTTTATGCCTACATATATTGAAAGCAATACACTGTTAATTTCCAATCAAAAGACATGAAAGATACATATATGGGTTTTGCTCAATGTTATGGTCATAGGATGACCTTAAAGTAGTTTGTATTTTCATTTAGAAATAGATTGTTTGTTTATCATATGATAAATATTTGTCTCATTGGCAGATCATATTTTCACATGGACATGGTATGATCTTAATATTGCATGTATGTACAAATGTATGTACATGTATATTGTAATTTTTGTAAAAACTGGCATTTAAATATTCATTTAAAAATCTACATACAATGTTTTCTATAAAATCATCTTCTTCCAAATCTGTACATGGTGGACCACAAATAACATCATTACATTTTTCTTAATTGCCCTTTTGTCCTAACCATTTTCTTCTACATACTCTGCAAATACCTGTAATGCAATTGATAGTTGTTTACATGAATACATTGTAACATAAATTTCAATATGTTCAACTTCTACAATTAGTATTTTTTTTATATATCATAATTCAATAATATAGAGTTATTGCATGAATATTGTGGAATATTGTCCTGAGTAGAATTTTATATTGCATGAGCTTGCGAGTGCAATTTATGTTTGTATGAAGGACAATATTCCACAATATTCATGCAATAACTCTTTTATTGTATAGCAATATATAATATTTGAAAGTAAAAATTGGTTGAAACTAAGATTTTGTCGTTAATGACGTCATGAATTTCGAAAAATTATTGCATTAGTGCAATATTAGAATTTATTGCACGCTTACTTTTTGTTACTTTCTGTGGGAAATATTATATTGCTATGCAATAATACAAAGTATTTAGTAGCAGATACAGACAATGTATGAACATGATGAAGGTTAAATTAATATAGTATTATTCATTTTAATTTCAATTTATTAACAGATTAGAACATCAGCAGTGATGTTGTATTTAAAATTGTGCATCCAGCATATTTTAGAACATACATTTGTATAATTACATGTACATTTAAAATATCTAATCTATACATTAGATGAGAGATTGAGTCTTCTTTCAATCAATATAATGATTGGATATAGATAAATCACTCAAGTGCAATTATGTATCAGCAGCCAATCATGCATGTCTAAGGTATAAATCAATATTGTCATATTTTCTCAAATTCAACAAAAAGATCGGTATCTAGATGGTACATTGGATTTCCCAAATTAGGCAATTTAGGATGGTATATTAGTATCATACTGCAGGAAAGAATTATTTGATTAAAAGAACATACATGCAAATGAGATACATAAATAATTAAAACATGAACAATGAACATGTATATTATTAAATTAATTTATCCTGTAATCAGCCCTCTATTGTACAAATAACAGGTACATGTATACAAATAAATTTTTGCTTTATTTATACATATGCTGAAGCTAAATTTGGCCTTTTTTATGCAATATATTGACGGCTAAATATAAATGTACATTTGTAATTGCAAGCAAATCACCACCCCTACCACAAATGGAAAAGTTTCCCCTGCCCCTGCTACATGTATGCCTGTAAACACCCCCCCCCCCAAAAAAAAAAATAAATAAAAATAAATATATATATTCATGTCATGAAATTTTATATATGTTCTATAACTCTAACTAATTCAAACTTACATGTTCCTATGGGTATCACAACTCCAAACTCATTGTAGATTGTTCTCATTTGGTCTGATGATACTCTTCTGTCACCACGAATTGCCTGGCCAAGTTTGCTTTTCGTTTTTTGTTTTTCATGATCATGTTCTGATGCAAAAAAGGTTGGTACATTGCATGCATACCTTCTCAGTCTTGATTTGTGTTTGTCTTTAAAAAGCTTAACATGAGAAGGGCAGAAAAAGCGATCGTCAACTGAACTTTTTTTTCAGTATTTAGGAATGATATATATACTAGCCACAAAAAGAAACGATACCTGATTTTTATCAAAAATATCTACTTTATTTTTCAACAATATTGTTTTTGTTTTGTATTTTATGAAACAATAACATCAAAGCACACAAACTTAACATAGATAACAAATCACAAATAATTTTCCTTATTGCATGGACTGTTGATGGCCACCTCTTGCGTTGAGAAAAGCAGTCAATCGCCGACGCATTGATCCAATTAATCGTTGAATAAATGCTTGTTGAATGTTATTCCACTCTTCCACTAAGGCGGCTCGTAGCTGGTTGACTGACTCTGGTGGTTGATGACGTCTGCGAAAACGTTTATCAAGTTCATCCCATAAATGTTCAATGGGTGACAGATCTGGTGATAAAGCTGGCCATGGAAGAATGTCAATGTTATTTTGTCCAAGATATTGTGTTGATACACGTGCCACGTCCTGTTGGAAACTATGCCGATTTCTATGCCTTGCAATGAATGGTTGTACAATGGGAGAGAGAAATTCATCACGATAACGAACTCCAGTAAGGCTTTCGTTAATGAACGTCAAGTCAGTTCGTCCACAATGCGTGATTCCTGCCCAAACCATCACACCACCACCACCAAAGCGATCACATTCATGTACACACGCGTCTACATAACGTTCATTTTGACGTCGGTTCTCTCTCATTCTGCAATCACTTCCACGTAAGAGAAATTTTGACTCATCGCTAAAAATGACGTTTTGCCACCTTACACAAACGTACATTTGCCCAATGTAGGCGTGTAGTTCGATGACACTGTTTTAGAATGGCTCCTACTACTAGACGTCGTGAACGTAAACCAGCCTCTCTTAGCCTATTACGTACTGTTTGGGCTGATATCCTTGGATTATGTCTTCCAGGTGATTGTCTAGCGGTAATTGTAGCTGGTAAAACCCGATTGCTGAGATGTGTGAATCTTTCTCTTGGACGTCCACTACGTCGTCTGTCATTTGAGAACCCAGTCTGTCTTAGACGACTCATTGATCCTGTTATAGTCAATTTAGAAACACCAACGTTGTTTGCGACGTCAATATGACGCATATCTGATTGTACCATTCCCACAGCTCTATCACGCTCATGTTGGCGAGGCATATGAAATCCCCTTTTTTGAATGTCACCTTCAATCACCTTTTGTTTACCTGTGTTGACCGGATATTTAATCACCCTCATTAAATTGAAAACCCCTGTTCGGACGGCATAAATGTGGTTCGGCTCGAATTAAAAAAACCGCTAAAATGACGTTATTGTCCGGTAAAATAAAAACAAAAGTGCAGTACCCTACAGACTTATGACTCTTTTCGAACATATAACTAGTCGCAATAAATATTATTTTGTCAATAAAAATTTTTATGAAAAAATGTTGGGTATCGTTTCTTTTTTTGACTTGTATATAGATTCTACCACTGCATCGAGTGTAATACGATATTTAACCACTCGAGACAGTTACATTTTCAAATTTAAAGTCCGAACCGCCTCAGCAAGGACTTTAAAATTGATAATTTAACTGTCGAGAGTGGATAGATATCGTATTACACGATATTTGGTGGTGGAATCTGTTTCTCTAATGATTTTCTCACATTATGCAGGCAAACATATTCTTTCTTTTCGAATGATCTGCAAACAGATGTGTTCTTTCTATGTGACGTCGTCAGGCATGGTCGCCTTTTTCATGCCGTCACAATAGGAAACTCAGAGGAAAGCAAGAAAATTCGACGTCAACAATCTGATTTTAACCAATGAAGTACTGAGATCAAACGAACCACACGTTGATTAAATTTTTGGTATACAATTGGTGCAGAAAGGGATAAATTGACGAAGAATTAGAGAAATATATATATATATATATATACAACTCGTCTAAACATCAACCCAACAATGTTGATGTTTAGACGAGTTGTATATACATTATGTACACAGCCATGTATCACCATCATTGATGGCGATCCGATGGATACATCTGTTGTAGGGTTGTCACTGACTCAGACGTATTTATATATATATAAGTAACAATAACATCTTCATGCCTTATATATCATGTACTGTAGTACGATGCTAGATTAAAACTGACGAGGAAAGGTAACACACGGCCACTGAAAGCTTTATTTTTGTAGAGCCCATGTGGACGTGTGGTCTTGCGGGACGGCCACAGTGCAGGCGATTTGGTGTCACGATATCACAGTAGCATGGGTTCGAATCCCGGCGAGGGAAGAACAGAAGATTTGCTAATGCAAATTTACAGATCTAACATTGTTGGGTTGATGTTTAGACGAGTTGTATATATATATATATATATACATATTTATCAATTTGATCTTTTTTAGAACAAGCACTAGGCCACCGGAAGCCAAATTATTAATTCAGTCTAGATGGTCTAGAAAGAGCGATCGGCAACTTGAATATTAAAAAAAACCACTATGACAGAATTTAAAAAGAAGTAGGTAGGAAAGTGCGATCTTTAAATGTACAATGTAAGTCTGTCAGTTGGGGGGGGGGGGGGGGGGGGGGGGGGTTCATTTCTCAATAACATCAAATAAGCTTATCATAGATACCAGGACTAAATTAAGTATATACGCCAGACGCGCGTTTCGTCTACAAAAGACTCATCAGTGACGCTCTAATTCAAAAAAGTTAAAAAGGCCAAATAAAGTACGCAGTTGAAGAGCATTGATCATTTTTGCATTCCACCTTTTCAGCTTTTTTTTCTTGATGCATCTCTACGTCATACTGTGAATGATGGAAAGGGCGATCGTTATTAATCTATATTTGCGGCTAAACCTTCGATATCAAGTTATTTTTATAACGCAGACAGAAATATCGGTTTCTTTTTTTAGCCATTACTTGGCGTTCATCGACTCCGTCTGTCGTCGTCGTTTCCGTCTGTCGTCGTCGTGCGTCTAGTGTATACTATTTCAAACAAAGTAAGATCTACAAATAAGTTGAATGACCAATATTGTCAATTGTCCCCTAAAGGTGTTATTGCCCTTTTAAAAAATTCACAATTTGTTCATTTAGTTTGCTTACTTTAAAGAATCTGCTCCTTTGAAACTGCTGAAACAATTTCAGCCAAACTTGGGCCGAATGAGTTTCAAAGTATCTACTATAAATTTTATATTTAATTTCTTTGTCAAGAAACATAGCAACTAGCTAGGACTAAAATGGAACATGTGGGTAAAGTGCATTTCTTTGATTTTGAAGAAAATAAGACAGATACAAAGATTATTTCAAAGGAAATTTTAAGTCATTGATTAATGTACTATATTGAAAAACAAACAAAAATCATTGATAAAAGAATTACAGGTGAAAGATTCAAGTTCTTGAGAGCTTCTTGTTGGTTTTTTTGGTCAAATTTTATTTTTCTGTTTCATAATTGTAAAAAGAAAGTTTTTTTTTTTATTCAAGTGAAAATGTCACTAAATCGAAGGCGTGAAGGTGGGAAAGAGCGATCGTCAACTTAAATTTTCTTTATAGTATGAAGTTTGTGACATAATTAACGGTTGTGGGTAGGAAAGAGCTATTTAAGGCCTATATTTCGTCAGTAAAAGGTTTATAACACAATAACATGAAAAAGATCATTTTTGCAGCTTTTTTTCTTTGATGCACATCACTATCCTATTTTTAATGATAGGAAAGGCGATCGGGTTTTATCTATGTTTGCGGCTAAACGTTCGATATGGAGTTGTTCTAATAACAGCGATATGTTTTTTTTGTTTTTGCTAATTATCTTTTTTCTATGTCATAATTGAAAAAAAAACCTTAGTGTGATTGTTTTTTTTTTGTTAGCAAGTGAATATTAATTTACTTTAAGGTACAAAAGATTAATCAACAACTTAATTTTGTGCTAGAGAATAGTTTATGACAGGATGATTACATTATGAATATTTTGGTATTCTGCCTTTTCCAACTTTAACACACATCATTATCTTTCTTGTGACGTTCTGCTTATAAAAATGTAGACAGCGATAGTTGTATATATTTTCATGTTTCTATGTATTATTTCAACCTTTGTCTCACTCTGTGTCACAATGTGTAGTGTTCGACAAAAAGAATGTCATTCGTATGGAAATTTATGATAGAATAACAAGATATAAATCGTGTTTTCGTATCTGTAATTTTATAGTCGTTATCTTTAAAGCAAATCTATAAAACTATCCTATACATTTTAAAAGTGATGGGCGATCATTGGTTCAATATGTTTGAGTTGGTTTTAACCGTTTAAATCTCTGCTTTAGAGTTCTGTTAATAATGAACACAGCGATAGTTTGTTTGTATGTTTTTTTCTACAAAAACCTCCTTTTTTGTTTTAATCGGAAGGAACATTTCGTTATGAATAACGTTTTTTCGTCAAGTGAAAAAATACGTTTACATTTTAACAACTTAAATTTATTTTAGCAATGGACATTAATTTTGATAAAATAAAATATTCAGATAATGTTTGCTATCCGCATTTTTCATCCAACTCTCTTTCAATTTTCAACTTCAATAGTTACACATCATTATCTTTCTTGTTAAATTCTGCTTAAGTTCGCTCTTTATTTGAGAATACTCTTTCTGGGTAGTAATTGCATGGTCACTGCATTATTGTGTAAGTTAAAGACTTTGAAATATTAAACTTGCACGGAAGGTAGGAAAGTGCGATCGTCAACTGAATATTTTCTTAGTTTGGAATTTAAGAAATGATGTAAACGGTTGTACGTTAGAAAGAGCGATCTTTAGATTCAAGTTATTCAGTAAGGGTTTCATGACACAATTACATAAATAAAACGGCCAAAATGTACCAGTGGCTTTGAAATGATTTTCAGTAACTGCAAGTACTCTCAGATCTGTACTTAGTGTCTTTATGTTATATATAAGATGTTACATGGACAATCATACCACATCTTCATTTTTTATAGTTTTTATTAGGGACAGGCCGCTGGCTGAGCCAAAAAAAGGGGAGGCAATCATGCTTCGGTCATTCCCTATATAATCAACCAAATTGTCATACAAAAGGTCCTACTTGGACCCGCCTTTGCCACTAAATAGTCCAATATTTCCCAAAAAAGGCGTTAACCTCCAATCAATCAACCAATCTATGAAATACATCAAGTTAATGTTTTTGGTGGGGTTCGTGTTGCTTATTATTCAGTTTTATATGTTGTGTCGTGTGTATTTTTTTTTGTCAGTTTGTCTTTTTCATTTTTAGCCATGGCGTTGTCAGTTTTTTCGATTTATGAATTTGACTGTTCCTCTGGTATCTTTCTTCCCTCTTTTATTAATGCCTGCGTCACACTATCCCGATTATTATATACGATGGACACCCGAATGGGAAAATTGTAAGTTCGTACGAAGTTGTTCCCGATCTCGTTAAAATACCAAAAAGAGACCGAAGCAAGAACGATGAATAACGAAGTCTATACGATGGTGCCGAAATTATATATGATAGCAAAAGATTGACATTTGAAGGTTACCGAAGACGTGTATTTAAGCTTCATATCTCAGCCGAAGCCTACACGATGGATCACGAAGGCTATGTACACGATGGATTACGAATGATACACGATTGATTACGACCATGGTGCGAAAACAAACAAGATACATAAAGGTAAAATACATGTATGTACATAATACATGTATGAAAACGATCAAAACGGCGTTCTACCTGTTTTGATTTTTTTATGGTACGAACATAATTTCGACAACATATCGTATCTGTACAAGGCTGCCATGCATGGGGGAAATCGATCTTTTTGTCTAATTCTTATGAAACTTAGTTTATTGTCCCCTCGCCTACTACATGTAAGTTGCGTGTAGATTAATTGTTATGGACACTCTAGAACAAAAATGCTCAAAACTTGGTATGGTGTTACTCGTTAAGAAAATCTTAAGCACTATTGACTTTAAAGTTCAAAGGTCAAGGTCACAGTGGCAGTTGTAATACATGGCAATATCACCCTTGTGGACACTCTAAAACCATTATGCTTCAAAACACATTTGGTATGTTCTTCCTTCTTGTAATGATCTGCTATTTTTTACGTTCAATTTACAATTTTCTGCATGTGTCATATACACATATAGTGTCCATATTTGTCCCCAATATGTGATATACGAGGGCATGCCAGGCTCGGCATTGCCTTGTTTGAACTGTAAAATGTGTCTACTAGTCTGAATAATCACCCATACTTATGCCCATGTTTTCTGGTCTATCTTAAAGGCAAGGTAATGCAAAACGAGCCCTTTCCAGTTGAATATCATTATAATATAGACACACTGAAGGATGTGGGGAAAGCAACAAATGCGACAAAATATGACATATAGAAAACAAAATGGTTATGGAGTAAACATTTGTGTGACAACAACTCAGACGATACATAAATAATCAGAATAACGAAGAAAAAGTTGGTTTCCCTATATACATGTACCTGCAGTGTTGGTGTACGAGGCGCATTTATGATTTTCATTATGTTACTTGATATGAAAAATTGACAAAAAATAATATAATACTTGTAAATGTAAATCCTGAGCCTGTAATAGCTGCTCTTCTTGTTCTATTTGAAATAATAGAAACAATGCTGTTCCCTTTTTTTGTTAGAATCTCATAGAATCATATGATATGAGTTCCATGTTTTGTGAACGTCTTTTTTAACTGCCGTCTTAGACTGACCAGTGCATATCGCGCATGGCACTCAAAATGTATTTTAGCGCGAAAATTAAGCTTACATTTTGCTGGATTTAATGCCGTCGTAGTTCCATCTTTTCGCCTTCGTACTTGTATTCGATGGCAACACGACGGGATTACGAACATGTTAAAAATTAAAAAACCTTTTCCGAAGTTGTCCCAGGAGGCTTGAATTCTACGATGGTTAAAGATGGCACCACGAATAGCCCGATCTGGATACGATTAGTCCCGATTTAGAAAATTTCCATAATCGAGTTGCCATCGGCGTAAAAATCAGGACAGTGAGACGCGGACATAAGGCCGATCACTATAATAGTGATGTTTGATTTAATTTCAATAATTTTGCTATAACATAACAAAGATTTGCAGTTTAGCTCAAAATGAACACAGCGATAGCATGCTTCGAAAGGCTAAGTGAGCTTTTCTCATCACTTGGCGTCATTCGTCCTGCGTCCGTCGTCCCTCAATTTTTACAAAAATCGTCTCCTCTGAAACTACTGGGCCAAATTTAACCACTCTTGGCCACAATCATAATTGGGGTATCTAGTTACGCGTCCGATACTTGTTTGGATTGATAAATATTTTGATACGAACGTCACTGATGAGTCTTATGTAGACGAAACGCGCGTCTGGCGTACTAAATTATAATCCTGGTACCTTTGATAACTGTTGCCCTTGTAGTTCCTTTCCAAATTGTAACTCGATGAGGACTGTTGTGCCCTTATTTTGACTATTTTATTCGTTGTGTCTTTTTAGTTGACGCATCATTGTAAATATAACGGAATTTGATGAGACCGTCATCAAAGTGAGAGGGATAGCAATATAAAACCAGGTTTAATCCAGCATTTGAAAATGGCTGTACCTAGTCAGGAAAATGACAGTTCTTGTCCATTCGTTTTTTATGTGTTTTGTTTTTTGATTTTGCCATGTGATAATGGACTTTCCGAATTGATTTTCCTCTGAGTTCAGTGTTTTTGTGATTTTACTTTTTATGTTATATAAGTTACGAATATTTGAAAACGTTTATTCAAACCTCTAATTCAAATGGATACACTAAAGTAAAATCAAGAGGCATACATCTGATTGAATTGAATACAATTTTGGCCGGAAATATAGTTTTTTTGTGTAAATAAAGTGCAAAACATTTTTTGTAATTTGTGATAACGAATTATTTAATTGGTTAGAACGGTTTAAATTCGTTGAATTGGTAATTATCATTTTATTAATTTATGATTTCTGATTAAAAATCATTTTCACAGATGTTTAGCTCACCTGACCCACACTAGAATGTGAGCTTTTCCCCTTAGGTTGCACCTGTTGCTGTTTTAAATAAAAAGTCTTATTCGCTGAAACAATTTGACCAAATGTTACAATATTTATACGTTATACTTTTTACCACAAAACACAATCAAACTTGTAATTGAAGAGCGTCACTTTTACAGTTCATAAGTTCATAAGTTAAGTCCTTTATTAATGGAAAAGTGATAATTCTGTCGTTTCCCTTGTCAACATTGAGTTTGCCTCAACCAATTGTTAATAAAGGAAGATAGGATCATCATTTGTGAAGGACCGCTAACAGAGCACATCCCAAGATCCATTTTCATTGGCAAATATAGAGCCACCATCATCTATCGCGATCAGCCTAAAAACAACCCTCAAAATATGAAATGCTCAAAATGTTTGCAGGAAGGTCATCATACAAGAGACTGTACAAATGATTGGGTGTGTAGGTCATGCGGAGAAGAAGGACACAAACAAAATGCATGTACCAAAGATGCTTATTCAGACGCACAAGAGCAATCAGATAAAGAAAACACAAAAGAAAGCCATGAAACAAGTGATGCAGATGACGAGACTTCTGAATCTGAATCTGGCACTGACGCAACACAAATATCAGTCAAAACCAACAATGATGAAGTATGTGCAAGCACAACGGCTACCGGACGGGAAGGTGCATCAACTACTGGATATGAAGATGACAACGGACAGTCACAATCTATTATCAATCCAGTAGCTGATCCACAAAAACGGAAGAAAATCAAAAAGAAAAAAAAGAGCAGTAAAAAAACTAGTGAACTAAGTCAAGCTAAAATAACCTTATTCATGTCTAGTAACAATCAAAGCACAAAAGAATCAACCAAAAAATCTCAAACTCCATCAAAGCATCCTGTCAGTATTTCCTTTCTGAAGTCTCCAGTGACACCAACTGAGAAGCTTCACGACAAAGAGAGTGACTCTACAGCCAAGAGGTCAAAAACAACTGTTTCCTAATTATATACATACATGTAATTATTTTACCTGTGTTTGTATAAGAATTCAAACACAACAAAATGAATATAATGATGTATAAATTAATATTTTATTATTAGTACACATGTATCACATATCCACATTTCAAAAATCAGCTGAACATTTAGCTATAAGTCTTTTTATTTTATTTCACTTAATTGTCAGTACACATCACAACAGCGACAAGTTTACTACCTTTAAAGAAATGTACATTCCTTTGGGAATTATGTACATATTCTCACACCAAATAGTAAGCAGCATGCACAAAATCTCGAAATCTTTAGATCCTTTTCATATAATTTTTTGTGTATTTTTATTTCACGTGTTGCATAACTACACAAGTTCTTTTACGTCACTTTCTTGTTATCAAATAACTCTTCAGAAACGTTCCAGCGTAATTGTAATAAATCCATCAATATGTTTGATTCAAGTTGATATTAGATTATTATCTGCGATTTCATTCAACAAACTTCAACAGGATAAAGCACACCTACAAAAATCAAAACAAAATTCAATTACTATAGTTCACATAAAAACTTTGATAAGTCATACAATACAAGCTTTTAAAACAAATAAACTAGTTTGTAAGTTAGCTTATCAAGTGGCCAATAATACTATGCAACATTGGCTCTGTAAATATTATGTAAATAGAAGTCCAGTATATATTTTTATGTTACATTTAAAAATATTAAAAAAAATAGTTGTTTATTTTATGTTTAGCTTAAAGCTATGTTTTTTTTTCTTTCAACTATCTCTGTATATATTTTGCTATTGATTGTATTTTTATGTATGTTTACAAACTTAATGAGTCCAAAATATTTTTTTTGGACACAGAGGAGTCTGTATCTGAAGTCACATTGTTGACCCAAATCATGACCTATATATTGAGGTCAATAATTGAAATGTTGTGTTATGTTTACACATTTATAATCATGAGTATTATACATGTACATGTAATTGTACATAGATGTAAATATAGAACGAATTTAATATTGATAAAGATATATAAAAAGAAAAATCCACAAAGCAAGGATCTAGATAAAATCATAAAATCTAAATTATTGCTGATTTACAAGTTAAATGTACTTTCAAACACAACAGAACTCTGTAACTACCTAACTTACCTTCCTAATATTAACACAAAATGACAAACAAAAACTGTATCCATGTCTACACTGTAAATACCAACGGGTTACAAAAACCTGAAAAAAGAAAAAGAATTATTGAATGGGCTAACCAACAAAAATGTGATATAGTATTTCTACAAGAAACACATTTCACTCAAATTTTAGAACCAAAGCTAAAACAAGAATTAAAAGGTGAAGTAATCTTTAGTAACGGGTTAAGTAATGCAAGAGGGGTTGCCATATGGTTAAACTTTAAGATTATTGACCAATATAAGGATTCTGAAGGTAGATTCATTTTAGTTAATATAGAAATAGATGACAATATATATACATTAGTGAACCTATATGCACCTAATAATTGTAAAGTAAGAAACACATTTTTTAAATCAGTAAAACAATTAATTGTAAATCACAGTATTGGCCAGTTAATAATTGGGGGCGACTTCAACGACATATTATCTAAAATTGACACAAAGAAAAAAGTAGGAAATACAAAATTTGATAAACCAGTTCATAACCTTAAAATGTTTATCAAGAATCTAAAACTAACTGATGTCTGGAGAAGCAAAAACATAAATAAAAGCCAATTTACCTGGAGAAGGAAAAACTTATCAGAATCTACAAGAATAGATTACTTTTTAGTAAGTGATGAAGTTAATAAAAATTGCATTACATGTGACATAAGACCAATAGTTCTACAACACACGGATCATTACGCGGTTTCATTAAAAATCAACATAAATAGAACCTCAAAAGGGCGAGGTTACTGGAAATTAAATAGCAGCATCCTGGATGATGAACAGTATCAAAAAATTATTTCCAAATTGATTGATAAATATAAAATAAAATCAGAAACATCTCTCAACCTAGATATTTTATGGGATAATTTTAAAGTTGAGGTAAGGGATTATACCATCCAATACTGCAAATTAAAGGCGAATATAAAAAAAGAATCTATTGAAATTTTAGAAAATACATTAAAAACCTTATCTGAAGAAATTGATTGTGATAATTATATAAATAAGAAGAAAGTAAACCTAAAAGAAAACATTGAAAAACAATTAGCAAGTTTATATAATGAAAAAATTAAAGGAAATCAAATTAGATCACGCGTAAAATGGCTAGAAGAAGGGGAGAAATACACATCTTTTTTTCTTGGGCTAGAAAAAACACGACAAAGTAAAAAAACTATAACTCAACTGTATGATGAAAATAATCAAGTAACATATGACCAAAACAAAATACTAAATTTGGAAGTCAATTATTACACTAAATTATACACTTCAACAAAACCTGATACAGAAAAGGTAAACAATACTTTGAAACTATCAAAGAAAGTAAAATAATAAATGAATCTGAAAGTAATACATGCGAGGGAAAAATTACTATAAAGGAATGCACAGAGGCTATATTTAAGATGAAATTAAACAAGGCCCCAGGGCTGGACGGACTGAACGTGGAGTTTTATAGAAAATTTTGGGAACAGATTAAAGATTTCATAGTACAAGTTTTCAACTATTGCTATAAAAAAGGAGAATTAACAAACTCCCAAAAAATTGGAGCCATATCTCTCTTGTTTAAAAAAATGATCCCCTCTCCCTTGATAACTATAGACCTATTACATTATTAAACTATGATGTTAAATTACTAGCTTATGCCTTAGCGCAACGACTAAAATCAGTACTACCAAAAATTATTCACTCTGATCCAAAAGGTTACATAAAAAACAGATACATAGGTTTTAACATAAGACAAATCCAAGACATTATTGATTATTCTGAAAAATTTAATGTAGATGGTGCAATTTTATTTTTAGACTTTACTAAAGCTTTCGACTCACTTGAGTGGTGCTTTATGTTTGAATCTTTGAAAAAATTTGGTTTTAAAAAAGAATTCATAAAATGGGTTGAAACCATGTATACAGACATAAAAGGATGTATTTTAAATAATGGATGGGTGTCTGTCCCCTTCAATACATTTCGTGGGATTAGACAAGGATGTCCGTTATCCTCGTTAATTTTTGTATTGTGTGTTGAAATAATGGCAATTAAATTAAGAGAAAATAAAGAATTAAAAGGATTTGAAATCAAATTAGATGGAAAATCTTGCTCACTAAAAATATGTCAACTGGCAGATGATACTCAATTGTTTTTAAAAACACACAAAGATATAAGTATTGCCCTTAATATAATTGAAACTTTTGGAAGCCTTTCTGGGCTCAAACTGAATAGAAACAAAACAGAAGGCTTATGGCTTGGCAAATTTAAAAAGTCAAAAGATAAATTTGAAAATATAAACTGGAAACAAGACCACATTAAAAGTCTAGGAATATACTTTGGATACAATTATCAAGAATGTCAAAAATTAAACACAGAGAAACAAATAGATAAATGTGAAAAATTGATTCAAGGATGGAACAAACGCAACTTAACATTAATAGGAAAAATTACTGTAGTAAAGTCCCTAATTTTACCAAACCTAACATACACAGCATCATGTATGATAATAACGCATGAAATAAAACAAAAGTTCAAAAATTTAATATATAGTTTTATATGGAGCGGAAAAAAAGACAGAATTAAACGCTCTATATTATGTAAGCCATACCTTGATGGAGGATTAAAAATGATTGATTTAGACTCCTATATAAAATCCTTGCAAATTAGATGGGTTTCAAAACTAATAAAAAACGATAATGATAACTGGAAAATTATTCCAAGATTTTATCTTAATAAATTTGGGAAAGATTTTCTTTTATTCAGAATGAATTTAACAAATGTAAATTTGCTTAATAAAACAGAGTATAAATCCTTGCCTGAATTCTATAAACAATTAATTAAAACTTGGGTAGAAGTAAAAGGAGGTCAAACTATCACTCCTAAAAACTTTCTTGAAGTTAGAAAACAAATTATATGGGGAAATAATCTTATCAAAGAAAATGGGAAATGTCTGTTTTTTTAAAAATTGGATTAGTAGTAATATTTTGTTCATTTATAATATAATAGACGAAAACGGACACATCTCATCAAATAGTTATCAAAAGTACCAGGATTATAATATTATACGCCAGACGCGCGTTTCGTCTACATAAGACTCATCAGTGACGCTCAGATCAAAATAGTTAAAAAGCCAAACAAATACAAAGTTGAAGAGCATTGAGGACCCAAAATTCCAAAAAGTTGTGCCAAATACGGCTAAGGTAATCTACTCCTGGGGTAAGAAAATCCTTAGTTTTTCGAATAATTCAAAGTTTTGTAAACAGAAAATTTATAAAAATGACCATATAATTGATATTCATGTCAACACCGAAGTGCTGACTACTGGGCTGGTGATACCCTCGGGTACGAAACGTCCACCAGCAGTGACATCGACCCAGTGGTGTAAATAGTTATCAAAAGTACCAGGATTATAATATTATACGCCAGACGCGCGTTTCGTCTACATAAGACTCATCAGTGACGCTCAGATCAAAATAGTTAAAAAGCCAAACAAATACAAAGTTGAAGAGCATTGAGGACCCAAAATTCCAAAAAGTTGTGCCAAATACGGCTAAGGTAATCTACTCCTGGGGTAAGAAAATCCTTAGTTTTTCGAATAATTCAAAGTTTTGTAAACAGAAAATTGATAAAATTGACCATATAATTGATATTCATGTCAACACCGAAGTGCTGATTACTGGGCTGGTGATACCCTCGGGTACGAAACGTCCACCAGCAGTGGCATCGACCCAGTGGTGTAAATAGTTATCAAAAGTACCAGGATTATAATATTATACGCCAGACGCGCGTTTCGTCTACATAAGACTCATCAGTGACGCTCAGATCAAAATAGTTAAAAAGCCAAACAAATACAAAGTTGAAGAGCATTGAGTTATTTTCCCATGTTGCCTTTAAAAGTCATGAATAATGATTTGTTTTTGTTTATGTTCAAATAATCTACAAAACTCTTTCGGCCTAAGGAATATAAGCACGCGATGTTTGGTTAAAGAATGGATGTTTTTTTCCATACATGTAAACAGGATGAGCCAAGCATTTTTCCTTTGAGCAAAATTTTAAATATATAGAACATGTATCATTATTCCACTTTTATTGTTCTTGTGCTATTATCTTAATCATAATAGGGTTAGTAATTAAAAAAAATGTGTCCGAACTCTGCCATCTAACCAACATTGCTGACATAGCTATAAAAATTGATTGTTGGTTGCTTTACGCTTTACGTTGGACACAAAAAAGCAGCTCACTATCAATATCTACTACAACTTATTATGGAATAAAGAAAAATTCTGGCAAAAAATGAGAAAACATTAATTTCTACTTGATTTTCCCTCAAGAAAGAGGTCTTCATCAGCTATTTTTATTTTCAAAATCCCCAAGGGTGACTGGGGAATAGAAATATGGTCACTCGGTCTTCTCCCGACCGGCAGTAAAACGCTTGCTGAAGTGGGGCGTCCGTTTGGCTGTGCGGGATGTATAAGTTCGCAGTCACGTCCGGTCAGAAGGGGGACGTTAAATCCGATGCCTCGTGTAAGGAGAGTGCCACGCTCTTTGCACGTTAAGAACCCTTGCAACAACTCTTTGAGGGGTCCGTAGGTGGCCTGTTGCAAGGCCAAATTTCTGTCCCTATCCAATATACCCTTATGACTGTTATAACTTTCTAATGGTTGCATCAGTTTTATTACGACTGTGACAACCCTTTAAGCGTTTAATCAGTTTATTTATGACTGTTGCAACGTTTTTCGAGTTGGGACAGTTGTAAATCAACTGTTACAACTTTGAAATAGTTGTATCAGTCCTTTAATGACCGTGACAGTTATTTCTTGCGTTGTTACAGTCGATTTATGTTGTAGACAAACATTTTTAAAGTTGGGACAGTTACCAAAAAACTGCAGCAGTGAAATTTTACAACTGTCACAACTTTAACAAACACTATCAGTCTTAGAACGACTGTTACTGGCATGGACAGACGTTTTTTCGTCCAGTAGTGTGTGTTGTTATTTCACCTAATTAATATCAAAATGTTTTTATTGTAATCAAATCTTCTCAACTTATGTTTGTCCTCACAGAGCCCTAAGGCATTTCACAAGATAATCCTTTAATGACACATTTATTATATCCCTTTGAAATCCCTTAATGATGTCTTAATGATTAAGTGATCAATGTTAAAAACAAAATAATATGATAATTTATTTATTTTTTACCACCACCTAAGAAACTTATAAGTGACTTTTTCATAGTTTCATGTCTCCTACTACTCCATCAAAGAGTATAGAAACAGGTATGGTGCAGTACATGATGTTGACATCTCCTTGTCTGAGCCATGTGAAGAAATTGCAATCAGTGCACTGGAATAATGGAAGTCAAACTCAGTGTGCCTTTCTTTTTTGGCTAATACAGCTATCAAGTATTTAGCCATTTCCAATACATCAGCTCCTGTAGAAAGGCTTTTTAGTATTGCTGGAAAGGTGTACAGAACTGATCGCTGTTCTCTTGATGACATCACGTTTGATACACTTATGGTGATAAAGTGCAATGGAGTGAATGGGCATATTAATTAACCATTATTTGAAGTCTATTTCACTAACACTGTATCTATATATATATGTACATATATATCCCTGTAATATGTATCATTTTCTTATAAAAATCTGTTAATGAAATGTTTATAGTTTTTATATTGAACATGTTGAAAAAGTAATGTGTAATGTAATGCATTACACAGGCAAAGTAATTGTAATGTAATGCATTACATGTGAGAAAAAATGTAATTGTAATTGACCCCCAAGGGTGACTGGGGTATAGAAATATGGTCACTTGGTCTTCTCCCGACCGGCAGTAAAACGCTTGCCGAAGCGGGGCGTCCGTTTGGCTGTGCGGGATGTATCAAGTTCGCAGTCACGTCCGGTCAGAAGGGGGACGTTAAATCCGATGCCTCGTGTTAAGAGAGTGACACGCTCTTAGCACGTTAAGAACCCTTGCAACAACTCTTTGAGGGGTCCGTAGGTGACCTGTTGCAAGGCAAACTTTATGTCCTTATCCAATATACCCTCATTTTCCAGTGGCAGTCCAAATTTCCCCGACCATCATCCCAGATGGCCTATATTGTATCAACCTACTTATTGTATTTATTGTGAACTTGTTCTCGTCCTGAATATGCATGAAATATTTGCCACTGGACGTTAAGCAACCAACAATAAATCAATCAATAATTGTAATGGAAGAATCACAAAGTAATTGTAATGTAGTGCATTACATTGTAATTAAATGCATTACATTGCAATGTAATGGCCCCAGGCCTGATCTATATATAATACGGAGGTATATGGGGAGGGTGGAGATCGTGCGAGGGCTGTATAGCAATGCAAGGTCGTTAACATCGTCCATCATATCATCAAACATGTTGAACACCGCCGTATTATTGCGCCTGTCCAAAGTAGGGAGCCGCTTGCCTTTACAAGTCTTGAAAGTGTTTAATGATTTTTTTTAAATTTTATTTAGAGTTTAGTATAACGTTCATTGTTCTTCGTTTGATCAAAGGATGAAACTTAATGAAAAAAGATGAAAACGAATATACCTCAAAGGTTG
Source organism: Mytilus galloprovincialis (assembly GCF_965363235.1). Taxonomy (NCBI): domain Eukaryota; kingdom Metazoa; phylum Mollusca; class Bivalvia; order Mytilida; family Mytilidae; genus Mytilus; species Mytilus galloprovincialis. The sequence goes on along the minus strand of NC_134848.1, from coordinate 24,534,041 downwards.
CTGATGGTGAGGCGTTGTAACACCTTGCTCCATCATATTCATTGGTCGGTACCAGACACTTGATGTGGTACAGCTTTCCGGCTGTAACTACTAGCAAAATTGTCATATATACACTCAAAACACAGGGAAATTATCGAGAGAAAAAATAGCATTTGATACGAAAAATCGAAGCTGTGGTTGCAATGTTATTTCGCACAGAAGGCGTTTCAAACAAGAGATATGTTGCGTAGAAGAATACTAATGTAAATCTGAGAGAATATAAAGTTGACCCCAAAAATCTCATTTCCCTGGATTGAACAATATATGTACAAGGATGATGCTTACTTTCTTATTCGTATTATAACATATGATTAAAAGATGTTATTTTCTGTGGATATTACTTTGAAATAGTCGGCTTATATTGCGACCTAAGTAAAGACATGTCGACTTTTAATAGATACACTTGTAATGCCAGCTTTCTGCAACGAAATCCGGACCCCATTTGCAATAGATGCCGCTTCATTCATAGTGAACACTGGGGGTTTAAAAATTGCTCTTTCAAACCCACCTCAGTTTCGTTGAGGGGACCACTTGTTTTCATTATCTGAAATAAGGAATTCGTGTAATTTAGATAAATTCATATTTGGATATTTTAATTTGAACACCGAAATGCTAAAATAATGTATATGTATTACTACAACACCTTCTGTTTTGCTGTCACATAGTTTGAGTTATATTTGTAATTATGTATTTTATGTATTATTGATATTTTGCAATTTAAATGTATACCTATAGTTTACATATAGACTTTGGTATAAATACAAATTTATATTACTAGGCAATATATAGTATCGTCTGCCTAGTATTTTTCTTCAAAATCTGCAAGACTTCAATAATTATTTCTTTTATTGCATAAAAGGGTAGACCTCACTTTCTATAATATATATATATATATATAAGGTTGATTTTCTAGGCAATATATATATACTATATATATATGTCCTTCGTAACTTAAATTTTCAACTTTAAATAATACTTTATACAACTTACAACTGTGTCCGGCCTAAACAGATATCCGTATGTTGGGTCAATAAACATTTTAATGAATTTCAGTTGGTCATCCCTGTTAAGCTGCTTGGCTTTTTTCTTTCTTTGAATGTGGCTACCTGATATAGTTTGTTCTCCACAATTGCCCACACTGTGTATTTAAGGGATTTCCCATTAGCGGAGAATCTACTCCTGACGGGATATGATATTACCTCTTCAAGGAAAAATGCTTTGACATTCTGAAATAAAGAAAAGTTTTCCTAAAACTTAATGCTTGAAATAAATTAATTTCAACTTATTTTACATAAACTGAAGACGTAAGCACGGATAAAAAAAGCAAAAATAAATACGCGTTCACCGAGATTGGAACACGCGCACATTTGTATGTGGACAGTGAAGGAGAGCAACAGCTTTTTTTTCTTTTATCTTTATTCAATTCTTCAACATATATATAGCTCTTCTGACAAAGCAATACAATCATGACGTGAGCCAGTTTTTTCACATGATGCACAAATTTCTTGCAAGTAAGTTTTCACTTTATCTGAAAACCGTACATTTGCTCTCTTTGATTTCAAGCCCTAACCCCTTCTTGACTTTTCTCTTAAATTTACTGAAATTTCAACTTCATGACTTGCTTCCTGAATGACATTTTCATGGTACTTTTGCAAATCAATACATGAGGAAGAGTATATCTGAACTGCTGTATCCATAGAAGCTATGGTATTTTTCCTGTAATTATGATTTCCTAAGAGTAAATGACGGTCAAGGTTATTTGATGAAGCAAACACTTTATCACATGAAAAGTTTGCTGTTTTGGGTTATTATCTTGAATATTATTATAGAAAGAGATAAACTGTAAACAGCAATAATGTACAGCAATTTAAGACTAAAAAATAAGTCAAAATGACCAAAATGGTCAATTGACCCCCAAAGAAGTTATTGTCCTTTATAATCAATTTTTAACAATTTTCATAAAATTTGTAAATTTTTACTAACATTTTCCACTGAAACTACATGGACAAGTTCATTATATATAGAGATAATTGTAAGCAGCAAGAATGTTCAGTAAAGGAAGATGTACAAACACGTCACAATCAACTAAACACAATTTTGTCATGAACTGTCTGCTTCCTTTGTTTAATTCACATATGCCAAGGTGAGCGACACAGGCTCTTTAGAGCCTTTACTTTCTTTTCTGATTTAAATAAAAAAATCCTAGTGAAATGTTTATGGGATTATATTTTGAAACATATGGCTAAAAAAAAACTGCTAAAATCATAGATTGTGTTAAAACATCCTTTAAGTTAACCCTTTCGCGGCGAGTGTATCCTTTAGGATACACTATGCGCAGGGTGAGTGTATCTTTCAGGATACATAAATATTGTCCCAATCACTGGGGTAAAGCTGATGACCGTAACTGCATTCACGGTCATCCCAAGATGTCGGATGAAAAATTAGGTCAGTTTCTGTATTGTCTATTGAAGTGTTTCTATATCATTTTCTTTACAAATCATACATTGAAACGATGTAAATTTATAAAAGAATCACTCGGAAATCACTAATTACTTCTGAGAAATGTGCATGAAACGGGAAATTCGATTTGAAAAAATCGTCCAGATGACCGTAAATCACAATCGAGATGACCGTAACAGAATCAGCGATTCATAACAAGGCTGACCGTAACTGCTTTTAAGATGACCGTAATTTGTAAATGATGACCGTAACTTTTAAAGGATGACACTCAATTCTACGAAATATCCGTATTTATATAACTATCTTTTTGTATCAAATGATTAATCGTGTTGGTATACACATATTAATATGAGAGTTTTATCCTATAGGTAGAAGAAAATAAGACGTGCTTCAAATGCAAAGATTACCATATGTATCTTTTTTACAGTAAAGGGTTCAATTTTTAAAATGAATATGCCAAAAGACATGCAAATGAACAGGAAGGGAAAACATGCTACAAAAGCGCGATAAAATGACACCTTACAAGCATAATGAAAAAATGCGGTGCACAGCCTTCAACTGCTCGACAGAAGATTTTTTTTTTGTTTCTGGGATTCCTTTTAATGACATATAATAAATACACATTATTAAAAATGCCAAAAAATTGCATGTACACTCATTGATATTATATCGTCTTTCATTTTGTCGTGCAAATAAAATAACAGAAATATTTTGAAAATATCATTCGAATAAACTAGTGAAGGTGAGCTCCAGCAAAGTAGATCCTTAAAATAGTATTGTACGAAAAGCGTATCACAAGGCGGAACGTTGTCAATTTGTATATATATACAGAAATGTTATTCATACAGTCAGGATTCTACTTCTTCAAAATTATCTCCCCATTACGCCAGTTCATGCTCACAATCGTAGAAATGGAAGCCATTGTAGGGATGACGCTCTGCCAATTTTGATCTGGAAAACTGATAAATTTATCCACATAGCACCATTACGATCCATCGTTATATGTCAGTTATATTTTAAAAGACAAATGTATCTACTAGCTAATGAGCATTAGTTAATGATTTTGTCTGCATTGTATCAACTTAAAAATATTGTCTGTTTGGATGTCAGATGGAATTTTTGAAAATTCTTAGGCAGCAACCATTTGATTTTCTGGGGGGGGGGGGGCTATGGTTTTTTTTTCTGTACAAACTTTTTTTTTTCGCCTGCGGCGAAAAACAATATATTTTTTTCGCGACAAGTCGAAAACAATTTTTTTCTTTCAATTTTAGCATTACATAAAGTGGCAGCTGAGGGTGAAACAAACAATTTTTTTTTTCTCAGAATCAAAAACAAATTATTTTTTTCTCCAAAAACTGGAAACATACTTTTTTTCCAAAAAAAAAACCATAGTTATCACACACAAGAAAATCATATTTTTTCGAAGATATCCATTTTCATCATCCAAATTAAAAGACTGTCGTCAAGTACTTTTAGAAAAAAAATAGCGATTCGAACACACCTACTCTGTTTTTGTGATTCATTAGATAGGTATCTCAATTGACCCATATATTTCATCTTTTTGTACTGTCATTTTTTTGCGTTATAAAGTCAACCTGTAGCTTTGATATATAATAATGATAGAATCTGAAGCGAGATGTTATACAAAATACTCTTGCTTTGTACGTTTTAAAGACAAAATATACACCCCAAACATGCCCTAACATAAAAAGGTGCACTCGATTTTTCTCTTTTCGATACAATCGTTACCTGTTTTGGGGAATTTTTTCTTGATTCACATAATGGAAGGGCTAACACGAAAATTTCTGAACTACAAGATTGATATGTTCTCCGTCCGTGATAAAAAAAAAATCTGAGGTTATGCATTTTCTACATCCAACTTATAGATACTATATATAAAAAAAGAAGATGTGGTATTATTGCCAACGAGACAGCTATCCAGAAAAGACCAAAATAACACAAACATTAACAACTATAGGTAACCGTAAGGCCTTCAACAATGAGCAAAGCCCATACCGCATAGTCAGCTATCAAAGGCCCCGATTATAACCATGTCGTCGACTTGATATCTTATTGTTTTGCATTACTATGTAATAGATACATTGAAAACTTATGCAAATGGTGTTTTTAAAATAAAAAAATTGTCGTTTTATTTGTTTCTATTAACTTTTTAAAATTTTGTTACTATATGAAACATTACAGTTAACTTTTATCGCTTTCTCGATAAACACAGAGCTCTTTTGTTCTATTTCAAAAGTGTTTCCGCCTGCATATATCAAGACAAATTAAGATTTTAATCTGCTTCCTCTGGAACCATACACATGGGCTCGATTACCAAATATTCGTATGTATTATTAATGTTTTTAATGCTCCATTTATTGGCATTATGTTTTTCTGGTCTGTGGGTACGTTCGTCCGTTCGTCTGTTTGTTTGTTCGTTTGTCCAGCTTCAAGTTAAATAAAATTGAAACTTAGTACACATTTTCCCTATGGTATGATATTTTTAATTCTAATGCCAAATTACAGTTTTATCCCATTTTCATAGTCCACTAAACATAGAAAATGATAGTGTAGATGAGGCATCCGTGTACTAGAGACACATTCATGTTTCTTCAAATTTTCGTCGTATCGCTGTCAATTTGTGTTAAAATTTTAACGTCGATATCAATAAATATTTCATTGTTTACGAGAAATATGCAATTTACTATCATTGTTATAAATCCTAAATATGGCCAATTATATTATAGTTTAAAAAAAGAAATTTATGAAACATATTTATATCCGCTAACCGAGCCCCTATTGAGATCGACAAACCCAACAAAAAAGCTTTGAATACAATACGGATATTTCTTAGAATTGATGGTCATCCTATAAAAGTTACGGTCGTCCTATATAAATTACAGTCAGTCTTTACAAATTACGGTCATCCTTTACAAGTTACGGTCATCTTTTTACCAATCACGGTCATCCCTGTTTTATGTTACGGTCATCTTGAAAATATTTTGATTATGATTTACGGTCATCTTAACGATTTTTTCAAATCGAATTTCCCGTTCCATGCACATTTCTCGGAAGTAATTAGTGATTTTCGAGTGATTCTTTTATAAATTTACATCGTTTCAATGTATGATTTGTAAAGAAAATGATATAGAAACACTTTAACAGACAATACAGAAACTGACCTAATTTTTCATCCGACATCTTGGGATGACCGTGAATGCAGTTACGGTCATCAGCTTTACCCCAGTGCCAATGAAAACCGCAATTTTACGGTATTTGCCGTTCTTAACACAATTATCAATGCTTTAATCAAAATCTACGATACCTGAGGGTCATATTTTAGTTTAACAGCATTAATAACATCGTCAAATGTTAATAAATCAAATCGGAAAATTTTACTTTCTAAATTTAGAACCGGAAACACGTTTTGAGGTCATGTGGGGATTCAAAAAGGCTCCTCTCGATAACAAGCAGTGGAAGTACGGCTGTATTCGCTCTTTTAACGAAGCCCTTCACATTTCATAGGTATTGTTAGATATATAATAATAATAAATGATTCAATATATATTTATAAATAATGAAAGCAATCATTGGAAGGCCCTTTTCCCCACAAGTCGGCACAAGACAGGCAAGACTTGCATGCAGTTTTAAATTTTTGTCACCGGTTTCGAGGGGAGAAGATCATTGGGTTTGGAATGTACGGGAAAATGCGCGAAATTAATTAAGGAAGTACAAGTTCGTCTGCTTCTATTGCAGTCTAAAAAGTCGTCAGACGAATCTGACGGCGACTTTGAAGGGTTTAGTGAAACTGATGTTATAAATGCCAAACAAGAGGTTTTGGCCGCTGAGGAAAGGGTGCGAGTTATTTTGAGTGAACAGGGGATAGGGGATGACATTGATGGGGATTTCAATGAGTCTGGGAATGAGGACGAAGGGGAGGAGGTGCATATTGATGAGACAGGAGATGGTGGCGATGGATGGCACTCTAGGTTTGATATTTATGAAAGGGGTTTACCACATTTATTTACCCATCGTGGCAATACTGGGCCAAGTCGCGTCATGGGTGCTGAAAAGGAAGTCTGAGATTTTTGGCAACTCTACATGGATGATCATTTTCTTGAGTTTCTTATTAACCAAACAGATAGTTATGCCAACTATAACATTCAGCACAGGCCAAACGATAACAAAATGCCTTGGAGTATCCCAACTTTACCGTAAATAAAAGCATTTCTTGGTCTAACCTACCAAATGGGAATAATTCGAAAACTATCTAAGTTATATTGGTCAACTGATCCAGTTATGGTCACCCCAATATTTTCATCAACAATGACCAGAGACAGATACACCCAAATATTGCGGTACCTCTATTTCTCTAACGTTTGAAATGAACCTAGACAAGGAGAACCAAATTATGATCCTTTATATAAAACTAAACCTGTATTTAACCATTTAAATAATAAATTTGGTTTAAAATATATACCAAAAAGAAATATCACCATTGACGAGTGTATGGTACCTTTCAAAGGGAGGACATTATTGAAACAATACTTACTAAGTAAACCACATAAATGGGGCGTAAAGGTTTGGATGCTGGCAGAATCTGCCAACAGCTACATATAATATATAGATGTGTATCCAGGTAGAACAGTTAGAACAGAGGGCAGTCTGGGTTCTTCGGTGGTAAAGAATTGTTTAGAAGGTGCAAATATTGCAGGTCAGGGCTATCATGTTTATACGGATAATTTGTTTACCTCTCCTTACCTTTATTTAGAGTTGTGGGAGAATTATGACACAGCTGCATGTGGAACAGTCCTTAACACTAGGGCAGGTCTGCCAAAAGATATCATGTGTAAAAAGCCAGTTAATGTTGTAACTCGTGGAGACCATCAATTCAGGCAAAAAGGTGTTTTGTTAGCGGTGTCTTGGAAGGACAAAAAAACTGCATCAGTATTGTCAACAATACACAATGAAAGCATTGGTCAAGTTACTCGCTCAGTAAATGTTGACGGCCAATTTGCAAGACAGGAGTTTAATTGCCCATCTGCTATTGTTGACTACACTTCTAATATGGGTGGTGTTGACAAAGCAGATCAATACATTCAGTATTATTTTTATCACCAGAAAACCTTGAGATGGTTAAATTTAATGCCTACAGATTATTCACATTAAGTCCAAACCATTCTTTAAACCTCACACATTCCTTCAGTTTTCTTGTTTGCTGATAAAAGGATTGATCAATGGATATTCTACCGGGGTACGGAGAGGAAGGCCATTACTTGCCCCTGATCAGAGATTAATTCAAAGACACATGCCTACAACTTTAAATAGTAAGAAGAATGGCAAGCAAGACAATATAAGACAAACTAAATATGGGTGTTCAGTATGTGGCAAACATCTCTGTATGCCTCAATGCTTCAAAATTTACCATACAGAGAAGAATTACTGCTAGACTGACTTTGTGGTTTTTGTTTAAAACCGTTTATTGTTCCAGTTTTATTCATGGATTTGAACTTTTTTTCAAATTGACCTTTTATTAACTGAACAATCATGACAATTGATGTAAAAAATGTGAGGAAAAGCATGAGAATTACAAAGAAATAATCCTTGAGTGAATGGCACACCATTCATAGGTGAGTCACTGAATGTTGGTTGTTTTTTGTTCTTGTTCGTTTAAATCTTATTGTTGAAAATTTATAAATTATTTTGAAGACTTTATTTATGCATGTACCGATAAAAAAAATATCTTTCAGTTCCTACATTTAAGTTTTGTAACTTGATATGGTAAAAAAAACCTGCACTGAATGATCAAGAATTGAGAATACCTGTTATGTGTGTACACACTAAATGAATGTAAAATTTCATTTTATAAGTGAAAGAACTCAGGTTTGAACATTGTTTTCAATTTAGACTTGTATACTATATAACTGAAATTCGAAAACTGAGTGATTTAAAACTGGAAATACAAAAAGTGAATCCATGAATCAAGCTGTAACATATTAGGGAATTACAATTGGTACTAGTGAAAGTTTAAAAGTTACCTTTGCCTTAAAAACACAACTACAAATGTTCTTGTACATAATGGTGATTCTGATTATTTATTTCTATATTTAATAGTATAGTAAATATTTGATATTCCTGACCAGCTATTCTGCTCTATTCTTCTAAAATAAGTTGCAAGAGCTGATTGAAACAAGGCACACTATAATTTGTCTTTGTTGAATCTGAGTATAGAAAGGTTTCTTTTTGCAAAGCATTTATTTTAGCATTGAAAAGTATTTCTTTTTGCAATTTTTTTTTTTTTTCAAAGTTTCTTAAACAAAATAGTTACATTTATTCTTGGAGTATGAATCATAAATTTCATACCTAATTTGTTTGATAATCGCTCTTATCAAATTTAACAGTATTTTGATTTTTAACAACGTATCTGTGGTTCCATATATTATTGTACATCGAAAAAGAGTAGTCGTTCGTCGATTGACAGAGTTGTCTTTTCATCAGTACAAATGGCGGTCGGAAACGGAAAGTCAAAACGGTCAATAATAAAAGATAAAAAGCTTCGAACTTGCCATAAACGATGTTTAAATGACCAAATCGATTGATAAGATAAATGAGAAGACTCGGTTATAGCGATTTGCCGGATATTATACGTTTTAAATGCATTTTACACGTATTCAGTATCGAAATTTTGGCAACATTGAGCAAACAAGGTAACAAAATCAAACTTTCAAACATCAAAAGGACTTTATTATTCGTTTCAATTTGAAAAGACATAGAAAATATTAAAATAGTAATCTGTTCAACTTCCGTATCAGTTTTTTTTTTGCAATCTGTGCCGTGGTTTTCCAGTTGCAGCACGTTTTTCAAGTTGCAACTTTTCTTGAAGCACCGATCACGAAATTAATACAGGCTGGGGAATCTGAGCGTGCAAATTTGCCTCGGCCACAGAAACCCGCGGAAAAAAAATAATTCAGTAGTGAAGTGTTAAATTTCTTGTATTTCGCATCAATTCCCTTGAAACTTAAACTGTACAAAATACAGCCTATAATCAAATCACCAGCAAGAGCTATTAAACATCAATAATTTATCATATAATGACCCCTTCTAGCCAAAAATATTAATATTTAAAGCGTTATTTTGACAGAAACTAGTCTCAGAAAACACCTCTCGTATGCACTTCCCTAAACTGACACAACTTCCAAATATTGGCAAAGTTCCAATTTTCACACAACAGACAAAACAATGAGTTTTTTTTTTTATCTGTAACATACATTTTGTGATTCTATCATAGAATATATCATTATATAATGTCAAAATAATATTTTTTCTAAGTTAAAAAATTGTGCGATTTCGATGAAATTTCAAAGATTTTCGGATTTCCCATTTGCTAAAAATAGAAACACGTGTTACTAAAAATAGCACAAACAGGTATAATTTGAAACACTTTCAAAGTGATGCTGAGTCATTTGACATTCCAACAAACAACACTAAAAAACAAATCTCAATAGTTGCTTCCGGACCATTTTTTAAATTTTGCATGGTTTTCTCTGAGATCAGCTCTTAATATGATAATTTTTATCCTGATTTGGACTGAGGTTGTATGTTTTTAATTTATCTCCTAGATTATCTTTTAGCGCTACCCTCATCATTGTGTTCTTTATAACATCCTGCATTATCTGAGAAGAAGTTCACCTCCTGTATGTTTGGTACTTGTTTTGTCAGATCATGGACTAAATCACAGAACACAGAAGCAGTAGCAGAACCATCTTACGTAGTAAAATTCCAAAACTAAACGAGACTTTCCGTGGTAAAGCTTGAAGTTCAGTTGGAATTTTAGGTAGTCATCTTTAGTTGAAGGGATGCCCTGCCTGTGATGTTATAGTTAGAACTTTTGTATGCACAAACCCTTGTACTTTAAAGACTGAAGTAACACATGCGCACGAACATCTCATCTGATCCCTACAACTTAAGATGATGAATGTAGAATTATCCACAAAAGAGGGCGGCTTGAGTTGATAATAAATTAAAAAATATAAAGTCTCAATAATTTTATTATTTTTTCATAGTATTGAGGCAATATATGGTCTCAAGTGTTTGGAGTAAAACAATTCCAACTTTGGAAGCACACAATCAACACAGTAGTCATAATTTCAATTTTCTCAACAAAGAGGTATTTGATTGTATACACAATGAAATAAAAATGTTCTCTATGTGAAAAAAAAAGTTTACCCTGAATTCGGTCATAATAGTTTGATGATTTCCTTAATGTTATATTGTTATCTTTGTCATATTCCAAGAAAGAAAAAATAACACCTGGCACAATGCTCTCATTTCATCATGTACACAACACAATCGTGTTAAAATATAATTTAGCAAAATTGGACTACCAACTATTATACAATGACAAACAAAAACCACAATATTACCGCGTTGAAGAGTTAGCTATTACCATGTCTTTCTCCATATAGCCAAGCTAATTTCCTTGATTACAGTGATTTCCCTTAGTAACAAGACTCTTTATAAAATTCATAGATTTTTGAAAAAGTCATATTACCTGAATTTTCTGTGAAGTCACAAATGACATTATCAAATTTGCACCAGTCTATTGGTAGTTAATTAGCCAGGGTCTTGTCATAAGATCTATAGCTTCCTTTCCTTTTTCATTCAAGTTTGACAAAGTTTGGTAAATCCTTCAATGATTAATTGATTGTTGGTTGCTTAACGTCCAGTGGCAAATATTTCATACATATTCAACACAAGAACAAGTTCACACTAAATACAATATGTAGGTTGATACAATAAAGGCCATCTGGGATGATTGTCGGAGAAATTTGGACTGCCACCGGAAAAGGAGGGTATATTGGATAACTCCTACAGGGGTCAACTGAACATTTCAGACATGTTGACTTTTTTTTTTAAATCTTACTTTGCTGAACATTATTGCTGATTACAGTTTATCTCTATCTATAATAATATTCAAGATAATAACCAAAAACTGCAAAATTTCTTTAAAATTATCAATTCAGGGGCATTATACCTGAAAAACCAGTTACCCCATTCGGCTGAAAATTTCAAGACAGGTAGACCTTGACCTAATAAATACTTTTAACTACTTGTCTTATTTGCTCTAAATGCTGGAGTTTTTGAGATATAAGCCAAAAACTGCATTTTACCCTGTGTTCTATTTTTAGCCATGACGGCCATGTTTTTTTTAACGAAATAGAAAATAAAACACAAACTTTATCGTATACACCCTACTGATCATTCAGTTGAAGTTTGGTTGAATTTGGTTGAGTAGTTTTAGAGAAGAAGATTTTTTAAAGTTAGCAAATATGACGAACAAATTGTGAAAAATTGTCTTTAAAGGACAATTACCCCTGTCAATAATAAATTGACAATTTTGGTCATATCAACTTATTTATAGATCTTACTTTGCCGATCATTTTTGCTGTTTACAGTTTATCTTATCTATAATAATATTCAAGATAATGACCAAAAACTGCAAAATTTCCTTAAAATTACCAACTAAGTGGCAGCAACCCAACAATGGGTTGTTTCATTCATCTGGAAATTTCAGGGCTGATAGATCTTGACCTAATGAACAATTTTACCCCATGTCAGATTTGCTCTAAATGCTTTCGTTTTTGAGATATAAGCCAAAAACTGCATTTTACCCCTATGTTCTATTGTTAGCGATTGCGGCCATTTTGGTTGGTTGGCCGGGTCAGGCTACACATTTTTTTAAACTAGATACCCAAATGACGATTGTGGCCAAGTTTGGTTTAGTTTGACCACGTAGTATCAGAGGAGAAATTTTTGTTAAAGATTACTAAGATTTACGAAAAATTGTTAAAAACTGACTATAATGGGCAATAACTCCTACAGGGGTCAACTGAACATTTCAGACATGTTGACTTTTTTTCTAAATCTTACTTTGCTGAACATTATTGCTGATTACAGTTTATCTCTATCTATAATAATATTCAAGATAATAACCAAAAACTGCAAAATATCAAAAAATCAAAATTATATCAAAATTACAGCTAAATGAATCCCCGGTCCTCCTCAATTTTCTTTTTAAGCAGTTGTCTTTCTTCTTTGGCCTTTCTTTTCTCCCTCTCATATAATGCTTTTCTTTCTAGTGCTGTTCCCTTACGATAGAGTAGTGTGCCGTAATCGCTCTTATATTTGTAATTATTCAATTAAATCTTTTCTATGTTGTTTTCGTCCCTCTCCTACCTATGGACAACGGACGCGTGCTGCATTGCCCTTTCTCTTTTTGCAAACCTGTGTACATGCTATGCATGCATGTACCATTATCTTTTGTACATCTATCTCTCTCCAGTGTTTAACATATTTTGCGACGGTGGTGATTTGGACATTACAATACGGTACATTACATTCCCTGTCAGTCAAAGGTTCCCATACTGCCTTAATTTTGTATTTTCGAAATTCCTTATTTCCATTTCATTCTCCTCCATATCCATTACGAACTCGTCAGCCATTCTGCAAAATAAGTAAATATTAACAAAAAGAACTCAAAATTTAACATAATGTAATTCATCATGTTCAAATATATACACAAATAAAAATAACAAAATCAAATGCAAATGAAAATCCCAATAAAGATTGCATCAACAGTGCCATATCAAACTACCTCCATTTCAAGGAAACCAAGTGAGTCCCCGAAAGTCACTTTTCCCCTTTTATTTAAACGCGTTTATAAATATTTATTCCCCAAGGGTGACTGGGGTATAGAAATATGGTCACTTCCCGACCGGCAGTAAAACGCTTGCCGAAGTGGGGCGTCCGCTTGGCTGTGCGGGATGTATCAAGTTCGCAGTCACGTCCGGTCAGAAGGGGGACGTTAAATCCGATGCCTCGTGTAAAGAGAGTGCCGCGCTCTTTGTACGTTAAGTACCCTTGCAACAACTCTTTGAGGGGTCCGTAGAAGGCCTGTTGCGAGGCAAAATTTCTGTCCCTATCCAATATACCCTCATTTTCCAGTGGCAGTCCATATTTCCCCGACCATCATCCTAGATTGCCTACAATCTACCTATTATATTTATTGTTAACTCGTTCTCGTCCTGAATATGCATGAAATATTTGCCACTGAACGTTAAGCAACCAACAATCAATCAATCAATATAAATATTTATATCACACTTGTTTCAGATTTGGTTTTGCAAAAACCATCAGACTAGTATGACCTTCACCCTTAAGTTTTTACGCAATTTTACACGAGTTTAAATTTATTTTAATTGAGGACTTTCATGATTGGGAATACATCTCTCTTGGTTTATCTTTCCTTCCTTAGTCAAACTTTTTACAGGCGATGGTGTCGCATTATGTTGCGAAATATCTGCTTCATAAGAGCTTTTATCAGTATCATCTTCAGTCAAAATACTTATATCAGGCTGGGGGCCAACCAATTCATTGGGGGGTGTTGTCCCTCATATGGCTTAATGTGATCGAAATGTACACTTAATGGTCTTACATGCATTGCTTTTGAATACTATTTGTTAAGGGCGAAATTTTATTTACAACAAGGTAAGGCCCTGTCCACTGCGTAGTTTAAAGTATGTAAAGTGTTGTTGGAAGAATTTGGTAAAATATTGAATGACTGGATACTTTCAGCATAAGTCATAGGTTATTGGGGACAGGAAAATGCTTTTTTTTTTATTTCTCCTTTATTTCCAATATTTCCATTTTTTGGTTTTCTATCAATTTCAATATGAACATACATTAAGTATGTTATGAACATTCAAGTAAGGAGCCTGTAATTCAGTGGTTGTTGTTTATGTGTTACATATTTGTTTTTCGTTCATTTTTTTGTACATAAATAAGGCCGCTAGTTTTCTGGTTGGAATTGTTTTACATTGGCAGTTCGGGGCCTTTTAAAGCTGAGTATGTTGTATGGGCTTTGCTTGTTGTTGAAGGTCGTACGGTAACTTATAGTTGTTAATATCTGTGTCATATTGGTCTCTTGTCTCAGCATGGCAATCATACCACATCTTTTTTTTTGTAATCAATGAAATTTGTAAAAGATTTAATGACTGGAGAATTTCAGAAAAGGTATAAAACGTTCACATGAATATTTTTAGCGCTTATCTGTATATTATTAACATTCATTACTGAATAAATATAGTGTATTTACTTTCAATTCGAAGTTTACTAATCGATCCATAGTGGTCATTGATATAGTATACAGACCCTCTCTATTTAATAAACTCTGACTGCCGTGGATAGTAAACTTGAAAATTATAGCAGATAGAATTCTGAATAAGACGGGACAATATCCGGATGCCTTTTTTCTCGTTTTTCTCCAAAAATAACTCAATCTGAATAGTCATATGAATGGATGACAAATGGCACTATGCACTGTAACTATAGGACACAGAGGCGTGTTGATTAATTTATTGTGGAAAGAAGGAGAAGCGACGCCCAAAATGAGGTCTTCTCGTTTAATAGTATAGATAAGTTTTATCACTGGCGTACATTTAACACTGAAAATAAGTAGCAATTTACCTATTTCGACAATAAAATGAAACAATTTCCATATATTGAATGTATAATAAACTATTAAAACTGGGTTATTAAATGAGGTATTACGAATATTGACTTGATAATTCAGTCACTTTCTTGTTAAGTATGATAATGAAACTATCTACACATGTCCTAGAATAAAGATTGTTACAGAAGGCCGTGTCCGCCTCGGCGAGCGATACCCAGTCATTTACGGCACTAGCTCCGACAACCCAGAAACAGCTGAGATATTAAACACGGGTGATTACATCCTTATGAAACAGAAAGAGTATGCAGTTGCTCCGTCATCGCCTCTATCACCACCAGAGTCGCCAGCTAAATCAGCTTCATCATCTGACTCGCAACCAGATACACAGTTTACAATACGCAAAAGAAAAAAGGTGATTCGTCGTGCACCTTAAGTCAAAAGAATCAAACAAATAGCTGTTATTTTGAGCACGGGAGAGGGTCCAGCGCAGGTCGCCGTCAGTTTCGCCTGAACTTCCATCTCATTTTTCTGCTCCAACACCACCTTCACCAACATCTATTCCAGCAACTCCGCCACCAGTGTGTAAAGCAGCTACGACGCAAACAACACCAACAAACAAGGACCCACCGGTTTTTTCACTACAACAGTGTCTTCAAGGTATTGAAAAACAGCTGCACCTCAGCAACACTAGAATAGCCGAAATGAAACGCCTACTGATAAACTAATACAATTGATGAACAAGGTAATGTAATTAAAGAGCAAGCTTCAAAACAGAAAACTGCCCATCTTTCGCCGTTCAGTCCAATCAGACTACCCAATACACCAGCTACACCCACAACTCCGAGATTCCTCAACCTCTACCAGATTTACCATCTGTATCATCGTTACCAGACTCGCCTCAACCTCATCCACAATGCATCTGTTCAACGACCTTCCCCAGCACATGCGTCTTACAGCAGATGGCTTGAGCAAGTATTCCAATAGTGGAACAAACTCGGGATCATTTGAGGTTTAATTGCTGAAGCACTTTTCGCCAGAATTATTCACATCAGATCAACTCCGTATCCATTATTCGTATAGGGACGGTGGTAAGCTCAGCAAGAAGACAATAAAAAGAATGTGACTGAGAGGTAAGTCACTGCACTCAACTGGTCATAATTAGGTCTGAATTCGTAACACATTTTCATTAAAAAATCAAACTGTGGTGTCTAATTTCCATACGTTATAAAAGAATGTTAAGGTCATTTGATCAAAAGCCAATAAAGAGTCATTTACAATAGAATCATTCTAATGGAAAATTCATCTCAATATTAAAATGTTTAAAACTAGAATGAGTGGATACATTTTCATTTAACACAATTTTATTGCTTTATATTTAAGCTTATTTTAGAAATGAAAATGCGGATTGTGGGGTCAAACTGAATTTTAAAACAACTTCCTCTTGAAATGATTTAATGATAATTTTTGCACAAAATAGTCCTGTCACGGTAAGTTTCAAGCAAAATAACCATGAACCAATCAACCAAAAGGTTAAGTATTAAATTTGACAAAAAATAAAATAACAAGGTTTTATATATCATTAGTCTCAGGTCAATTTAACATATATCAACCTCATACAAGAGCTAAACTTATTATTTCCAATCTTGTTTGTTACCAATATTGTCATTACAATTAGATTGTGTATTTTCAATGGGTTGTTTGTGTATGTATTATATATATAATCCCTAATCACAATCAGAGATGTATAAAGCTTGAATGCAGTGTACATCTTGCCCTATTTATCATGTTTATTACAGTTTAACCTCTGTGAGTGTAATAAGCTGCACACTTTAAGATAAGACCATTATTATCAACTTTGCCCTAAAATAATCTAAAATCTTTCTGAGAAACAGCAAATATAGTTATAAAACATTATTATTAAAATTATCATTTCATATCAAATCCATCAGTCCCAGCTATGATGTTTAGTAGATGGTTTTTCAATGTTGAGTAATTTTGATTCTGTAAGATCTGTCTTGTTGAATTTGTGATTGATGGAGATCAAATGTTAACCGATGACAGATTTTCACTTTGATGATCAAACTCGCGTATTCCAAAGTATAAATCTGTAGACCCTCACTTCCAACAAATGCTTGAAGAAATACTTCATACTGATATTGATGTCCTTCTTTTCTTCAATTGAATCTAAAATCACCCGGTTAGTTGTGATCCTCTGACCTGTTAAGTGAAACATGGACCTTGTTTGTTATCAACTTTTACTCTTAGATTATTAAAGTGTATATATGTGTTTAATTAACTGATAAAATTTAACCCTAATGTCAGACTTATAGGAAAATATTTAATTACATTTTTGAAAAAAAATACCAAGTAATGCAGAAAAAAAGAATTCGAAAAATCACATAAAACACTACATAATAGAAACTTAACATATGCATTATATTGAGCAGAACAAAGCTACTGACCAAATAACCAAAAGTCTTTTAGTTACAAAAGACAAATAGTGCAGAGTATTTTATAAATGTGCCATTATAATAGTGGGCACCAAGGTCTTAATAAAATTGTCTGATATATATTACTGGAAAGCAATTGTGAGTGATACAAAGCTATTGTGAGTGATACAAAGCAATATGTTCAACAATGTGACCTTTGCCAGAAACAAAAAAGAAGGCGAAACTGCAATTCCAGAACATTTTTCTCTGTTGGTAGTTGATTTGCTTTGTAGTTGCTTAACGTCCAGTGGCAAATATTTTATGCATTTTCAGTACGAGAATTTTATGCCGTTACCAAGTCAGACTATCTAGCAAATATGTTCTTCTTTACTGTCTGTCATTGTATAAGTTATTAAAAAGAATTATAGTTACCTAAATGCATGAAATATTTATGAATAAGCTGTGCCAATATAAAAATGTACATCAAATATTTACCAGATGCAGCTTTTGACGGCAGAATAATATCGGTACTCTTTGTATGGGTTAAATCAGCATCATCATTTGGAGCTGAAGAAAAAGATTGTATTAATGATATGAACTACAGATCTATTAATTATTCACATGAATAGCGGCATTCTGTACTGCCACTTGAAGATAACCACACAGTCAAATGAAAATGAAACTGTGATGAAGATATACAATGACATTTTATGTATTCATGGACAAATTGTGACACTTTCCCAATTACCTTACTTAAAATAGGCAATTGTAAAAATCATCAAGTTATAAGACTTTGGGGTGCAAATGAGGTCAAGGTCTGATGACATATATCAAGACGGCCATGTACACCTTCTAATACAAATTGCAATTTGTGTCAAATTTGCTTCACTGTCCTAATGTTAACTTTTTCATTCGCATCACTAATTATTTACTTACAATTTAATTTGAATTACAATTTACAAAGTTCCAAAATCATCATTCCTAAAAAATTTGAAAAGATTGGCATTGTAGTTTCAGAGAAGAAATTTTAAAATTGACCAATTACAATCAAGAACTGCATCTGGCAGCCATTTTTTTCAGCTAATCAGAAAAAAATATTTTGTAAGTTCCATACATAATTCCTGCTAAGATGTGTTCAAACTGGCTCAGTGGTTGAACATGTAAATTGTCTAACACAAATGAAAGATGCAAAGTGATGATAAAAGCTCACTGGGCCCTTAAAGACAGGGGAATTAAAAAGTTATTTATCAAAAAACTTAAATAGATTAGATAAAAGAATCAGGAGATTTCAAATACTTCATTGTATTCTCTTTTAACGCAACTCCTGTCCAATTGTCATTTTGTAACATCCACTTCAATCTATCAACTGGTTACTGGTTGTGACTTCAGATGAGATCAACCCACATAATTTCCCCAGATGGTGCATAGGGGATTCTTTCTTTTCAACAGATTGTCATGGAGGACGATAATCAAATATTTTCAAATGTGATATCTCAAACCATGGAAATCAAAATATTTTTTTAGATGCTTGACATATTTGAAGCATCAGCTAAGAATTTGATGTTTTGGACTAAAATGATAATTTTTAAACTTGTCTCCCAGTACAGACTAGTGCATGTAACTTTGTAACTATCAAATTAAATATTCATTTTTTTTTATTTGGAAAAGGAAAAATGCAGAGTATACAATCCCATGAAATATTTGGAAATAACCATTACATCAAAGGAACAGTGTTTATATTACTTTTTTCAACTAAACCTGAATGGCAATTTTCCCTCAATAAAATATTGGAACTTAAAATGTGAATACCCTATAAAATTTATCATACCAAATGTACTCTCTATTTCTTCCTCATCATCAACATTGGGCAGACCTGAAACAAAAACATATAAGGTAAACAAAGATACTATGCCTCCCATCCCATATTTTCCTCCTACAAGTGATACAAGATTTAATGATATTTTACATTTTTTCTTACTCAAATGAACCGCTTTTTTGTAATTACAAATATAGTTAAAAGTGTTTCAATACTGAAGTCATATATGCATACTGTAAATTTAGAAATTATTTTGAGGTTTTTATTATTGTGAATAATGTGACTGTGTGAGTATCACAATAATAAGAGCTCGCAATCTGTTATAAAAAAAAATGTAATTGTCTGATCACAAGTTATTTTGGTACCAAATAAGGTAGTCCTTGGTGAAATGGTAGCTGAAATATTCGTGTTTAAATATAAGTTAATACTGACATTGCTGCCACTGGAAAATCAATTCGTATGTCCAGCCATTTGGCACTAGTGAAATAAACAAACTTGAACCTAACCGCATTTTTGTGCCTGTCCCAAGTCAGGAGCCTCTGGCCTTTGTGAGTCTTGTATGGTTTTTAATTTCAGTTCATTTATATGTTTTGGAGTTTAGTGTGACATCCATTTTCACTGACTTAGTACACAATTTTATTTAGGGGCCAGCTGAGGATCACCTACGGAAACGAGATTCTCTCGCTGCGTTGAAAACCCATTGGTGGCCTTTGGCTGTTGTCTGCTCTTTGGTCAGGTTGTTGTCTCTTTGACATATTCCCCATTTCCATTATCAATTTTATTTTAAATATGTTTTGGTACACCTTTTGTTATGTTGTTGACTAGTTATCAGAATACTGTATCAAATGTTGACTTGCAGAGTGTGAAAGAATCACGTGCCTGTCAGATTGATTGATATATAGTTGGTGTTTAAAGCCACATTTCAGCATGAAAACTAGCAATCCTGGTTGATTAAGATATGAGTCAAAAGCAGGGTTTTAACTCATAACCTCAGTGTTGGCAGGCTAGTGATAACTGCTGATGAACAACTTAGACCACTTGGCCATAATGAGGCCCCCATCTATCTGTCAGACCAAAGCAGGAAAATCTACAAAATGGTCAGTAAAATTCAGAAATAGCATGCTCTTTGTGCCTACAATTTTTTTTAATTCCAGCTGTTAAATCTATTTAAATAGACCAGCTGGTTTCATGAAGGACCAGCAATTCAAAGTTCAAACTATTCATTATGTCCAATGGGAAATCCTACTTAAGGATGAGCCTTTTATACTAGTACTGAAAATCAGTGAACTTTTGAATTATTAATATTTCTTTTAAAATGAACTACTTTATTTCTACCTGAAAACAACTAATATTAGTTGTGAAGGCATTACAAAAACATTATGTTAAATCATATACCATCAATATCTATGTCGTCTATAGACATCCCTCTAAATGAGTTGGCTTTTCCACTTTCTACTGCTAATAGAAGCTTTGACACCTTCGCTAATTCAATAACATCATCTTGTAGCCGATAATACTGCCTATGAACGGCCAATTCGTGCCCCATATGTCGAGCTACTTCTGCTAATTCGTTTTCCTTAATTCCAAACAGCTGGAAAAAAAGGAAAAAAAATGTATTTTTTGGCTGATATAAAAAATATAACCTGGGTGTTTAATTGTATATTTCACTATTTTTCTTTTGTCATTCTTATTGTATTGATTTTCATGTGTTCTTACATCCGTGAATCTTCTCTACTCTGTTTACTTGTGAGTATCAAATTCTAATATATTGTCAGCAAAATAATGTAACCAAAAAGCTCCAAACTATAAATCTTATTTATGCTTAAATCTAAAAAAACAAGAATGTGTCCAAAGTACACGGATGCCCCACTTGCACTATCATTTTCCATGTTCAATGGCTCGTGAAATTGGGTAAAAAATCTAATTTGGCATTAAAAGTAGAAAGATTATTCCATCATGACCATGTGTACTAAGTTTCATGTTGATTGGACTTCAACTTCATGGACAAAATATTCAAGCGTGATACAGCTCTGAATTTGGATTGTGATCAAATTTTTGACATTACATGGTTTTTTTTTACACAAAACAAATATCAAGATTTTACAAATCAATTAAAGATTTCTTCTTCAAACTTTTTAAATCTAAAATTAAATAGTTGACACAGCATAGGTTTCTGACACAGAATGAATGTGGTCTAATGAACTTAAAAGTTTTTTTTTTGCCTTTGAGCAATTCACTATGCTGTTGAATATTAATCCTCTCAAAAAAATATTGGAAGAAATTTTCTTTTTATTTATGAAATCTGAAATGAGAAAAATTTAACCCCCCCCCCTTTTTTTCACATCCCCGTTTCCCTTTTTCCGAAACTGATATCAATTCAAATTTCTAATGGAGTTTGCAACAATAACCACTCTTTTATCTTTTAAATACATCATAAAATATTAAAATGTAAAATAAAGTGCTTGTTATCACTGAATGGTAAAGATTGGTTGGTAGTAAGAGTGAATATACATTGTTTATTGTATAAAACAATAAAAAAAACCTTCATCAGCAACATTTTATATTGGCAAATTTCCAATGAAGTTATTTACATAAAGTTATTGGCAAATAAAAATAGAAAATGACATCAGAGTCATGTCTGGCAAATGTCCAACATACATTATCTAAAAACATTTTAGATAAGATAAGGAAAAAAAGCTTAATCAGCAACATTTTATATTGGCAAATTTCCAATGAAGTTATTTACATAAAGTTATTGGCAAATAAAAATAGAAAATGACATCATAGTCATGTCTGGCAAATTTCCAACATATATTATCAACTACTTTTCTATACCAGGAAAGATAACTCCAATTGAAAATTAATTGCTATTGCACAATATTGTGCAATTAGATATTTTTTGCTATTGTGCAATACTGTGCAATTGAAAATTTCTTGCTATTGCACAATACTTGATATGGAATCCTGATTTGGACCAACTTGAAAACTGGGCCCATAATCAAAAATCAAAGTACATATTTAGATAAAGCATATCAAATAAGCCCAAGAATTTAATTTTTGTTAAAATCAAACTTAGTTTAATTTTGGACCCTTTGGACCTTAATGTAGACCAATTTGAAAACTGGACCAAAAATTAAGAATCTACATACACAGTTAGATTCTTAATTTTATTCCATTTTTGATGAAATCAAACAAAGTTTAATTTTGGACCCCCATTTGGACCAACTTGAAAACTAGGCCAATAATTAAAAATCTAAGTACATTTTTAAATTCAGCATATCAGAGAACCCCAAGGATTCAATTTTTGTTAAAATCAAACTAAGTTTAATTTTGGACCCTTTGGACCTTAATGTAGACCAATTTGAAAACGGGACCAAAAATTAAGAATCTACATGCATAGTTAGATTCGGCATATCAAAGAACCCCAATTATTCAATTTTTGATGAAACCACACAAAGTTCAATTTTGGACCCTTTGGGCCCCTTATTCCTAAACTCTTAGGACCAAAACTCCCACAATCATACCCAACCTTCCTTTTTTGGTCATAAACCTTGTGTTTAAATTTCATAGATTTCTATTGACTTATACTAAAGTTATGGTGCGAAAACCAAGAATAATGCTTATTTACCATGAATAACCATGTATGACCATGGAGCGTCCCTTGAGATATTCGTTGTAACTTCACTGGCGATTTCTGAGTGCCTGCTGATCTGAATTGACTATGTTTGCTTACGTCAAAGCAGACAAAGTGTTGAATTTTCTTATCCCAGGCATAGATTACCTTAGCCGTATTTGGCACAACTTTTTGGAATTTTGGATCCTCAATGCTCTTCAACTTTGCACTTGTTTGGCTTTATTAATATTTTGATATGAGCGTCACTGATGAGTCTTATGTAGACGAAACGCGCGTCTGGCGTACAAAATTATAATCCTGGTACCTTTGATAACTATTGAAAAGTTTTTCTATTTGAGTTTATAGTACCGTCAAAATATTTGTTGTTTTGTTGAGAAGTCTTGATTGGTGATACTTCCACCAGATAACCACTGATTTCATCATCGTTTAACGCTTCAGCTTTTTGTTCAGCCATGATTGCTCAGTAAATGGCGGGAATGTAGATGTCAAAGGTCAATCTATCGGACTCTTCGATGTTTTTCTTAAGGTCGCAACTGATAATCCGAATAGTGCAGTATCGATCACATTTTTATTTATTATGCGCATACAGAATTATAAATGTAATATATTTTTATAATAATATCAGAAAGCAAACATTTGTTTTTAATAACTATTGGAAAAAGGATTAAATGTGTTTAGATATTTGTAACTGTTTATTTTTAAAGAATGATCAAGAATAGAAATATAAGGTATAAGTGCGAATGAGACAATTCTTCATTCAAGTAACAATTTATAATTGATTGATTGTTGGTTGCTTTACGTCCAGTGGCAAATATTTCATGCATATTCAGGACGAGAACAAGTTCACAATACACACAATAGGTAGGTTGATACAATAGAGGCCATATGGGGCATGGGATGATGGTCGGAGAAATTTTGACTGCCACCGGAAAAGGAGGGTATATTGGATAGGGACAGAAATTTTGCCTTGCAACAGGCCACCTACGGACCCCTCAAAGAGTTGTTGCAAGGCTTCTTAACGTGCAAAAAGCGTGGCTCTCTCTTTACACGAGGCATCGGATTTAACGTCCCCCTTCTGACCGGACGTGAATGCAAACTTGATACATCCCGCACAGCCAAACAGACGCCCCACTTCGGCAAGCGTTTTACTGCCGGTCGGAAGAAGACCAAGTGACCATATTTCTATACCCCAGTCACCCTTGGGGAAACAATTTATAAAAGTAAACCATTTTGTAGTGCAACTATATGTGTTTATTTCCTAAATATAGTAACATAGCTATATTTTGTATAATGTCAATTTCATCATGGAACACATTTTCCCATAAATAATTGGTCCTTTAAGGGATGAATAAAAGTTAAACATTTGTGTTTCCATTTAAAAATCTATCAATGCATTAATTTAAGTTAGAGTATAAAAACAATATTAGGTCATAAAGACATACACTTTTTTTGTCCTCAGCGCAAAAGTGGCAAAGGGCATGGTTGTATCCAGCCATTTAAAAAGAGGGGGGTTGCAACTATATGTCCCCATTCAAATGCAGATAAATTGCATTTCAACAATAAAATAAAATAGAAAAGTAAGAGACATTATTGTCACATTTTCATTGAAAGTATTGTTTTCTAGTACATATAATGTATTATTGTACATAAATATTTAGTAAAATATGTATATAATAAATTCATTACTTAACTTTGTCTCGATAATATAATTAAAAAAATTGCAATAGACATAATACAGAGGATCCAAAGCAAGAATTTTAATATTTTACATAAAAAAAAATTATGGTACAATCATAGTTTATCAAACAGCAACTCAAAATTATATATTTTATAGGAATAGAAATGTAACATGGAACTTGAGGTCTTCATACTCCTTTATTTTACAATTATAGAAAAACCCACAATACTTGAGGTAACTATCAGGAGTGTTCATATGCACACCACTTTCTACTGATATTTTTATAGATTAATTAACCATTTAGGTGGTAGAGTTGTTTGTTTACCTTTACAACCCTAGTCCAGTGCACTTATATAGAAAAGTCTTGTTAAAAAGCGTCAACCAATATGGGTAATATTGGATGTTAGGAGTCTTGAAGCCTATTATTTTGAAGAAATCATTTCTATTCCTACATATGAAAAGTCAAATTTTTGGAGAGTGGAATCCCATTTATAATTTAAACCACTCTATGCACTTTTAAGGTTCCATATTTAGCAACCTTAAATGTGCAGTATTTTATCAGTGGGTTTAATTTTCATTGTTTCAAATAAAGCTGGTATCAGTACATAAAATAATCATAATACTTCATCATTGTTGTTGTTATTGGTTTTGGAAGGCGGCTTACTTATGTAGTAATTGCGCCTTAAATTCATATAACATAATTTAAGATATTATGTATATAATTATACTTTCAGTCTTTAATTTATTTTTAGTATTACGTTTTGGCGAGTAATCTTATGAAACTTTGACGAACATGGTTGTTGTACTTCATCATTGTGTTTCAATAGCTACAAATATTATATGTTATTCAGGTCTCAGACAGGGTATACACTGTGACATTCCCGGCTTAGAGTTTATATCCCCTGAGCCGAATTACACATATATTACGGATTACCCCTTACTTAATGTTTTCCAGTGCAGGTATTTGTTGACAACACATATATTTGTTGAAAAATCTAACCTGATATGTTCGGCATACGTGAAGGATTTTCTAATTTGCTGTGAACATAATTTTTTAACATTAAATTTAAGTATCAAAAGCGTTTATTGCGTGATTTTGTATAAAAAAATGTATTACTGACTGAAACACGTCATTATTTTCCCTCTGTGAGCCTCTGACAGTCTGATAGCTTTTGACTACGTCACATAGTAACCGGTGTTATGATGACGTTTTTGAGGTTCCAAATGGGGATAAAAACGTCGTATATACCCCGGCAGTTTCCTGAATATATACTGACATCTCTGTGTTTTTATCCAATCACAAAACACGACACATTTGTAATCCGTAATATAACTTTATGATCTGACCAATACGAATCAAGAACATCTGTTTCAAAATTTACTTTAGTATCAAAATTTAGGAAAATTAGGTCCAACAATGTGCCATAAGATGTAGTAGGTTTAGAAACAATTTGTGAACAGCAAAATGTATCTCCCATGAATTTTAAAAAAGAAGTGTTTTCAGTGTTCAAATCAAAATTAAAGTCTCCCATTATGATAATTTTTGGGTGTCTTAAATACACATCGGGAAGAAGATCTGCAAGGAAAGCATCCTTGAGTTGTGTCAATTTGCAATGTGGTGCTTTGTAAACAAAAAAGGGTTTTCGGTAGAAATGTATGTCAGTATATATCTTTAAAATTATAATTTGTTCAATGGATACAATGACAGATATTCTGGTACATAGCTGATGATTGAACTATTTCGATATTGAAATATTGTAAGATATGAAAAAGAACAGTTTTTTTTTTTAATATCGATTACTTAATATATGTAAAAGAAATGATTGGATTAACATGATTATTAAAGGTAAAGGTGGAAAAATTGTATTGAATTGATTAACAAATACCGGTCAACCCTATCAAAAAAAATAATGTCAGGGGTAAACACTTTAGACAATTTTATTCTAATTACATATTTTAATAAATTGGGTAATTTAAAAGTATACAGAAGTTCATAGACTCATCATGCTCATTGCTAAGTATTTACTCTCTTACTTCAACGTGTTCAGTAGAAGCTTGATCAACTGCTAATTGTTTTCAGGTACAACCGAGAGAGTTGTTCAAAAGACAAGACAGAAGAACCAATAACTATGATAACATTAATGAACAACAGGGAGAATATCCCCATGGTCTCCGGACCAGGGTTTAGAAAAAAACTGAAACCCTTCACCAGCAAAAAAAGAAAACACCCAGAATAAGATAATGGCCTTGAGGGTATCACAATCAAAATTTAAATTCCTTGCTAGTAGGAAAGAACTTAAACTGAGTTTAAAGACGTATATGTAAGCGAAGATTTGACACCGTTGCGTTTCAAACTCTTTCAATTGGTAAGAAAAAATGATGACGTAAAAAACGCACACACACGTGATGGTAAAATTCATTGTTTTATGAAGAATGGTGGTGATCGCATCCTTTGACGACCTATTCAAACTAGGGATCGTGGACGTTGATTATAAAAAGTTAATTTGTTGATTGACTTTTGTTGGATCATTCAACCAACAAATTGCCAGATCTCATTTTCGAAACTTTTTTGACAGTACCAGCAACGCTTTGAATTTGTTTGTGAATTACAAAGGGCGATATTTTTGAAATTGGTTTTTCATCTGTTCCTTTTATTACAATAAATCTTGGCCAATTGTCATCTTCCCGACAGGGCTATAAATCATTACATTTTCTTTTCATATGTATTAAAACTGATTTAGAGGGTTTGTTTTGTTGTGCCATATGAAAGGAGAGATGCATCATTCTTGTCATCAATCCACCTCGGAGTGCCTACAAGGGCGATGCTGTGTTTCCGTGGCGAACCGGGATCAAGTGCTAATGCTGAAAACGAGCTCCAAATATAATGTAGCTGGTCCTAAAAATCAGCACCCAAGATCCACTGCGGAAAGCACCAGATGTTCCAAGAATAGTATACTCAAGCAGAGCGTATCCATCAAGCGAAAAAGAAAGCGTACCACTTGATTGCCCATGAGCCATCGCCTTCTTCCTTTATCCGACATATAAATAGCTTAATTTAAAATACATGTGTATATTATGAAAATTGTTATAAGAAAGCTTATTGTTGAGGATTAACTGAAGGGCTCGACATGACCACCCGATTGATCGAACCGGGTCCATCTGACCTCCCGTTTAAATGATATCGAAGCCAAAGCAGCTTATTGAACAAGTCTCGTCCGTCCGGGTATTTTCTGACCGTAAGGAGTCTTGCTATAGCCCTGATCTAACAAGGATCTCGTCATCCACCGACACGGGTAGCAACCCACGGCAAACGGGTTGGATTGCTACTTTTTTCATTATCAGATGCTGATAGATGTTTGTTGAGGAAGACGGGACAGAGATAGATGTGGAGTTCTTTGAATTATTACCTAATAATACACTTTTAATGGTTATAAAAGCAGAAGAGTGGAATCCGGTACCTCAGCCAAGTACATCCCAATCAGCAGAACCTTCAATGAGTATGTATAATATTAATTCCGAAATTAAAACACTTGAAAACCAAACAAACCCAACAGTGATATTCACTTATCCAGTTAAATCCAATAAAAACGAATAAACAAAAATACCAAACAACATAAAAGAATCACAGGGCTTCGGAAATTATAACCCCCAAGGGTGACTGGGGTATATAAATGTGGTCACGTGGTCTTCTTCCGACCAGCAGTAAAACGCTTGCCGAAGTGGGGCGTCCGTTTGGAAGTGTGGGATGTATCAAGTTTGCAGTCACGTCCAGTCAGTCAGTAGAGGGAAGTTAAACCCGATGCCTCGTGTACAGAGAGTGTCACGCTCTTTGCACGTTACGAACCCTTGCAACAACTCTCTGAGGGGTCCATAGGTGGCCTGTTGCAAGGCAAAATTTCTGTCCCTATCCAATATACCCTCCTTTTTCCGGTGGCAGTCCAAATTTCTCCGACTATCATCCCAGATGGCCTCAATTGTATTTATTGTGAACTTGTTCTCGTCCTGGATATGCATGAAATATTTGCCACTGGACGTTAAGCAACTAACAATCAATCAATCGAAAATTATGACGGCAAATATGTCAAAGAAAGAGAAAACTTTAAAAAAGACACATTGGATTACCTCAACAGTAATCAAGTCCACAAACGATCTGAGGATATTTACAAAGCCATCCTTATCCCTAACCTTCCCAGTCTAAAGCAGGAAAGATATTCGCTGCATTTAACCATTCAGTTTTGACAAACTTTAATTGATGTTTAATACATACCATGCATTAGTTTTAGCAAATCGCCAATTCACTGATCGTCGTGTTTGGATGATGGAATTAAGTCGTATAAACAGGGCCCCTAAGTATGCGACGGGACCTGGGCTACTTAGTTATTTGTATATCACGAAATGATTGAATAAAATATTTGTTATCGTTAAAAATTGATTGTGTTTTGTACATGAATTTATAATTTAACTCTTTAAATATGTTCTATTATTCTATATATTGTGTACATTGTATTGCTCGACTTCTATGGGTGTAATTTTGCAATTAAGATTCATTTATGTTAATGTTCCTGTATCGTTTGGAAGCATTCCGCGGTAAATCAAATCCTCCATTTCCAGTTTACCTCAGAACAATCGAAAAACTGGACCTTAAATATCAATATCAAAAATCTAAATACATGGTTAGATTCAGCATATCATAGTAACCTAAGAATTCAATATTTAATGAAATCAAATAATGTTCAATTTTAGACCCTATAGACCTCAATGTAATTTAATTCACCTGTGCACTTTGTAGACGAAACGCGCGTCTGGCGTGTATAAAAAATTTAGTCATGGTATCTATGATGAGTTTATTTATTCTGGGACCTTTTATTTTCAACTAAAACAAAAGGATATGATCCTCTTGATCATTTTTCGCTAAACATAAGATAAGAAAAGATGAGAATAAACAGCTGCGCTATGAGGACACGATACGCCCTTCTTGTGTGGGATTTTTTATGCAATAATCATAAATAGTTTCTGACATACAGCGCATAATCAAAATCAATAAGTATACAGATCTTTAGATTAATATAACTAAGAAGTATGTAAAGTTTAAAGCAAACATCATCAATTGTTTTTGAGATAAAGCACATGTGAAAACCCCCTCCCCCTTTTTTTTTACAAACTACTCAAAAACTCAAAAATAAAATTTTGAATCATCACCAAAAAGTATACAGACTTAATATAAATATGAAATGTGTAAAGTTTTAAGCAAAAATCATAAATCATTTTATAGATATGGCAAGATATGTGAAAAAAACACACTCCTGTTTTAGTTACAATGTCCTGTAACTCAAAAAGATAGTAGAAATCTCTGGGAAGGACCTATGCTTCGTCTTTATATGTATATTTAAAGGAAAAATAACTGTTATATGACAAAACAACACAGTAATAGCATACAATGTTGCAATGGAACTTGGCAATAATATGATTCAACAGTAATATAGACTTTACACCGCATCTTTTAATACAACACATTATATGACTGATGAACTCACTAAGATGACATTTTGCATAGGTGCTGTTAGGAGAAGTAGTACAAGTAGTTCCTTCAAGCCATCCTATTTCTAAATTAATGCAAAAAACAGTCTCAGTGTTGAGATTATTTTTCCACGAACAAGACAACACTAATTTTTTAAATAACTTAGTTTCTTGTTTTGTAGAACTCTTTCAAATGAAGTCACTTTGTAGTTGAATTTGATTCAATTACTACCAACAATGGCCAAACAATAGTTACAGAGTGGATTTACTATTTTCAAAAGTATGCACGATTCCAAATAACAAGGAAGTTCTAGTCCCAGGCTGAAATTTCTGGCCGTATAGGCACAACTTTTTGAAACTTTTGTGCTCTTCAGTTTTGTAATTGGGTTGACTTCCTAACTTTACACAGGTAATGGCAAATAAATTTGTCGTTTATAGTATGAAGAGGTAAACGTTTTTATAAAACGGATAAACATTATGATGGGGCTGGATCAAGAGGTGAGTTTCACCCTGCTCCAGCCCCTCTTCTACCTACATTGTCTCTCTCCCTTACCCTTTCCGACATACATTCCATAAAAATATTTAACACTGTAAGGAAAAGTTTCGCTTGGTAAATAAGTAGAATGTAAGACAAAAAGTCACAATTCATTTTTTCTGATTATTTTCTTTGCTTAAAAAATGTTTATTTTTACAAAAACATTTTTGTTTTTTTCATAATGTATTGTATATTAACCAACTTTATAAGCAAAATTTATTAAAACAATAAGTGAGTTTATAACGTTAATGCTAGCGAGGAGATCTTTTGAGTCCAATGGACATGTTCCCTATTTTAGACAAAAGCCTTTAATATAAATTCACTTTCTTAACAGTTGTATTGATTTAAGTTACTGTAACTGTCTTATTTATAAGTAAGGATGCAGTATTTTTTGCAAAGAACCAATGCTACCCAAAAGAGTTCAAAGAATGAAAATGTATTAATAACTAGAGGCCACTATAAAGGTAGTCAATAATGAGAAATGTTTGTACCATATACATGTTGAAAGCTTTAACAGGCTCCGATATGAAACATGTGGAACAATTCAAACAAAAAAAAACTTACGTGTTAATTTACTAAAAATAAATATGAAGGCATTAAACCAATAGAAAAATACTAATTCACAGGCCCTTGAAGTTTGCATGGCATGGGTACTTAAAAGAAATCAATAGAGCTTTCTGCATGTATATTTCATTATTTTAGATCTACAGTCATGACAGTTTAAGGTTGCAATCATGAGAAAATATCAAAACTTTTTATGATAAACATAAAAAAGAGATTTTTGATAATTATTGACGAGACAATGGTTTAGTTTAAAACATCAAAGCTGTGATGAAATACATATTCGAAATAATACACGTCTATAACCTTTTTGTAATAATACACAGCTAAAGTTGCAAACTTTCCAGAGGTGCTATCCAGCACTTTGATTTTGGTTCAGCATGTCTGTTGTTGGTTATTGTCTAATTTTCCTTACCTTTACTCATGTCAAATTCCAAAATTCCTTCCTCAGTATTCATCTAAAACAGAAAGCTAAACAATAAAAGTAATTTTGTCCTTTCTTGGAAGGATAACATAAAATTATGTAAATTCCCCTTCAACTTCATCGCCAGGGGAGTAGAAACAAGTTTAATCTGTTGATATAAGCATTATACAACGAAAATTTTAGTAGATTTATTACCTTCAGGTGCAAAAGATCCTGAACAATGGGATTTCCTAAGTCTTCTAATTGTAGCGGTATATAAAAAGCTAAAAAATTAGAATAGTTAACAAATTTCTCAAGCTTATTGGTGAGACAAATAAGTGGTATTTGTTTTATCATTTCTTGAAAATTGAGAATGTGATGTAAGAATATATTCGACATTGTATCTGTAATAGTGTTGTTTAGTTGTCTGTATATTTCTTATCCTTACTGTTAAGTCCAATTTTGGTTGTAATGACATTATAATTATATTTTCTGTTTGTTTGGCCCACAATCTGCCAATATAATTGTGTGCAACTATACTTTTGTTAACTGAAAGATTTGACAAGGTTTAATCCACCATTATGAGCAAAAAAATGTTTGTACAAAGTAAGGAATATGTCAGTTGCTTTCCATACATTGATGTTTAATCATTCTATTTTGTTTCATTTGAATAGGCAGACTTTCCATTTATAACTTTTTTTGAGTTCAGTATTTTTGGTTATTGAATATCGTTTTCACTTTATTGTTTAAATATAAAATACGTTCACGTTACTGATAGTTTTATCTCTTTGATTATTAATATCTTTCTCCTCTTTCTCTTGATCAATTTCTTCCTCTTCTTTCTCTTGATCTTTTTCTTTCCCTACCATCTCTTGATCTTTTGCTTTCTTATCCTTTTTTCTGTCCACTCTGACAAGAGAAAAAAGTTACATTCATAACGTGTGACAAATATTAAAGAACATCATGTTAACTTTCAAATTCGACAGGTTAAAGACCATGAAAACAAAAAAGATCTATTACATAAGTCGAAAATAGTTGTTGCAGTTCCACTGAAACTAGTTATTAGATTTAGATGCATGACCTTTCATAAATATGCGTTGGTCTTGCAGTTAACCAATTTGATTACTTATCGACTTGTAGGAGTCGATATTTGCAACCTCTTGATTAGTTCCCGAGAAAAATGGTACGAAAATTATCAACTTGACTATCATGTGTAAAATCATACAAGTGTTTGGTAAACAGGTAGTTGTCTAGTGATGAATATGAAAATACATCACACGGTAAAGCAGACTTATATGAGCCCTGTAACCAAATTTCAGAAATCCATGTATTGTAGTTCTTGAGAAAAATGTGACGAAAATATTCATCAAGTTCATGGGAAGAACGGACTGACGGATAGACAGATAGATGGACAGACAGAGGAACAACAGTTTACACCCCCCTTTTTAAAGCAGGTGTATATTGCACATATAACTCATGAAACTGAAGCCAAATACTGCTACATACTTGTTTATAACAGGACTATAGTCACTGTCATGACTGCTTATAGGATCATGTCCCTTTCCTCCTCTTCCGACTTTACCACTTCTTACTTGTGGCCTGACACGAGAAGCACCTCTGTAAATTAATATAATGTATATGAAATATCTAAATTATGATAATTTTTGGCAACAGAACAATGCAGACAGTAAATATTGGTAGGTTCAAGTAATGTTTTGTTTTCAAATTTTCGAACTCATGAAACATTTAAGTTTTTAGTTGTGTCTTTAAGTTTATGAAAAGAATTTTTACACAAGAATTTTTGAACCTTACATTATATGTCATACTGTTTCTTGATTATATCAACAAATTATTTGTTATTTAACTTACCTTTTTTGTTTGTTTGACAACTTAATGACGTAATAATGTATTTGGAGATCTGACTGCAAATAAATTATCACAGATATCTTTTGTTTCAAAACGTTTTACAATATCCTGATATTCATTACATGACGTCATCTGCTTTTAGATATTTTAATATTATATGATAAACATGATAAAAGTAATATACTTTTAGTAGACCAAATATGAATGCACATTGACTCTTTCATTTTTTGCTTATCTTTTTCTTTTCTAATTGCCTTCCTTATAATGTAGATTGCGTAATTGTTGTATAAATGTATTGTTTCTAGTGAAAAAGAGATATGTTAGCTGGTTGGTAGCGTCCTGGAAGGGATACATATTGCTTTAGTGGTTGGTTTCCTACAAAGTAAAATCTAAATTTAATCCAGACCCCAACATTTATGTACTTATTACATTAGGGCTTTTCTAGAGAAAAATGTAAAAGGGGGGGGATTGGAAGGCAGTTTTTAACAGCACCCGCCACCCAGACAATTGAAATTGAGAATTATAATGTGAAAAGTTGCTCTGATACCCATCACCCATGTTTTATTAATATATAAGGTAACAGTCTGAGTCAGCATTTTCTGTCATTTTTTTCTCTCAACATCTTGACATGTGAAAAGGAGCTACATATCCTGTCAATAATTTCAGCTCAAAAAAAATATTATTTTTCACGAAACTTTCAACAGAGTATATCAATTTTGTGTAATCATATATCTTTTTCAATCATGATCTTTCATCCTTGAATTAATATTTGCACACATATAGCTGTTATACAGCTCACATTATTGAAATGTTGTGGAAATATTTCTGCTTTAATTCCTGACTAGGGAACTTAATCATTTTAAGAAAAAAATGTATGCAGGTGATACTTATTTAATGTTATAAACTGACCTGTTAAGTTTTCAACCCAGACATTTGAAGTTTAAAAAAATGTTTACTTTGGAAAATTTATCAAGTTTTTACCTATTCCTTCCTACTCTGGAAATTAGTTTGTTAGTGATATTTTCAAGGGGTATTTATTTGAAACAAATATATTGCAAAAGTAACTTTTTAAAATTTTTGTATTTGTATATATTCCATCCTCCATTGTTTGAGAAACATTTTGTGCAACCCATTGATTTGAGGTTTGACCAATTTTCATACTCCACATGTAGAGTGGAGGCTTTATACAATGTTATATACTGCATTCTTTTCAGTTACAGTGAAACCTATTGTTACAGTAAGACCTAAAAGAAGGCTTGATTCTAAAAATTACAAGGAGGCCTTTAATTTTGCTGACTCTGATGAGGATCCAGATTTTGATATAGGTGTGTTCATTTTTAGCTCACCAGGCCAAGTGAGCTATTGTCATCACTTTGTATCTATCAACATCATTGACATCACATGTAAACAACTTCTTCTAAAAACCGTTGGGTCGAATGAAACCAAAACTGGCAGGACCTCAACTGAACAAATGTCCCCATTGTGAGACAGAGGTTTTTGTCTCGACTGCGAGGATAAGACATAGATTTTACTACCTAGCGGTGGCAGGGTAAGCTATTTGTATAAAGGTTTATATTTCAGAAGGTAAGAGACCTGAATGCTTCATATCTTGTATGCAGATACCTTATTTTTCAAAGTTTCTGTCTGTCATAAGTCCATTGTCCTTGACCTCATTCTCATGGTTCAGCGACTGCTTGAAAAAAAGTTTAGATTTTTGTTAAGTGAATTTCTCACTTATAGTGAGATGGTGAGTAATAAGATAACTTTATTTGGTAAATAATTCCTTGCAAGGTCTACATGACCGTCAGATATGATTCGTCTGACCTCGACCTTGTATGGTTGTGTCTGTGACTGGGTTGTTGCACACGTCTTATCAAGTTTATTGGCGTCAGATGGTATTCCTGCTAATGTGTTTTGTGTTGGCTGTTCTTTCATGGCCTGTGATTAGTAGGATAGGAATTCCTGAGTATTGTTAAAGAGTAGAACATCGTCTGTTTGAATAAAAACAGAGGTTTGATTGGTACTTTTTACTTGGTTTGCTACTATATCTGTTTGGTCAACTGTCAGGTCTTTAGTGAAACATGGTTTTATTCAATCTCATTGTATCAGTTATTAACTATTTTGCAAAGTAACTATATGAAAGCATTATTTTTTTATTTACTCTTATAATACACAGTAAATAAATGTCAAACCATGAAGGTGCATTATTCACGTCTAGTCTACACATTATGTCTTTTTTGCTTTTGTGAATTATCTAACAAGTAAATTCGTGAATTTAATTGTTGTAATTGCTGTAAATTTACATAAATTCATTTACCTGCTGACCAAAAACAAATTGTTCAATAACAAACATTAGCCTTATTAAGATGGTAATATTTCTAAACTGGTCTCGTCATAGCGTACTTGCTTTAATTATGGGAGATGATGCATGGGTCGCCTTCATATTTGGAAATGTAAACATGAAGTCTATAAAATCACCAGTTTGATTGAAAAAATTTGCTTTATCAAAAACCAATATATGCAATAAGATGTAGGTTTCAGCTCGCGCATTTACGCGATGAAGGTGTTTACCGACAGCTCTCGGCGGTATCTGCTACTTTTACTGCTGTTTCAAACAACTCATCCGAGGCTTCTTTGCTGTTCCATTTTCTGTTGAACTGTTCAATTACAACTCCACTCTTAGACACAGCATTGATCAACAGATTTCCTCTCAGAAAGGGGAACTAAGGGTTGCAAAACAGATTGTGCCGCATCTAAAGTGATAATAAAGTCATTTGTTTTATTGTAGAAGCATAGCTACGTGCGTTTGAGTCACCATGTTGCTCTAAACGCAGTATTAAAAGTATATAACGATTCTAATCTACTGGCACAACGGGTTTCGTAAATGAAACTTGTATTGAGCAAAATGTTCAGAAGATGGATTTGTCAGCGAATATAGGTTTACTCTGTCTTGTCTTGTTGAGATATTGCCAATATTATAACATATTTGCATACACAATTGACTTTTGTTACCCTATTTGGAAATTAAAACACAAATGTACGCAGTTGATATGTTGATTAAATTAGCATCCTGTGATTTTGTTATTAAAATTATTTCTTGTGTAGGCAAAATTGAGTTTTGTTAGACAGAAGTGAAAATTTGACACACAATTGACTTTCGTGAATGCTAATGTGGACCTGCAGCTGAATGCTCTCATCGCGATATTGTTAAAGGCCTCTCGTTGGATATAGCAAACGCTGGCCTCGAAGGTCCAAGGTCATAAATGGGGGCTGCGCTATTCTGCAAAGTAAGTAATGCCTAAGAAAAGTATATGTCAATATAGGACAGATATTGTACAATAGTGGTTATTCTAATATGACGTCCTTCTTTTGCTTTAATTTCAACAAACCCATGTTACTTATGAGATACACATGACTGACGTCACAATTGGACTTGCGACGTCAATGGTTTTCAAACACGATCGAAAAAAAAATATTGGTGCTTTTTGAAAAGTAAAATTAAAAAAAAAAATTAACATGACCCCCCTTCTCAAATTTCAGAATTGTCTAACCCCCAACGTATCCCCCTCTTAAGACAAGTAAGATGCTGAAAAAATATATTATACAGATACAAACAATACCAAATTTTTTTTTTTTTCAAAATGGCCACAAAGCTTCAAATTCAAATTTCCACGACCATCATCCCAGATGGCCTCTATTGTATCAACCTTCCTATTGTATTTATTGTGAACTTGTTCTCGTCCTGAATATGCATGAAACATTTGTCACTGGACGTTAAGCAACCAACAATCAATCATTACTTTGATCAGAGAATCCAACACATTATCAATATTTTTTCAATTTTGAAAGATTAAATTCCAGTCTTTTATTGTCCCCAGGTTTTAATAGTTTAGATTCTAAAAGAGCACCAACTGCATTGGGATTATCCCCTTTTATGACTTCCATATCTTTGTGCTGTCAAACTGACCATTAAGATCTCATTGTCTATTGCATTCGTTCATGAAAGCCTCCTTGAAGTATTCCGGGTCGGCATGAAATTTAACTGTGTGTTCAAAGTAATTCTTCAAACTTCTATTTGAGTATTAACATATTTCATTTTTTGGGATGGTTACCATCCAAACTTAATTTCTTGCCAAGTAGCTGGGATATTTTTCTCTGATTTACGATTAAGTGTATGGTTTTTAAGGCATGGAAAGTATCAGAACAAGCTTGACAGTAAATTAAAATGGAAAAAAAATTAAAATACTTGATCTTGTTGAGTATACTTGCACAACATTTATAGTAAGGAAAAATCATATTATTTCGACAATTTAAGCAGATTGAAAAAGGAAATATTATTCCTTCATAACAGCTTTCACTATTCTAAATACTTATTTTATTCAGTATGTATATTTCTCAATCTTCAAAACAAAGGTGTGTCCGGATATGTTTCCGTCATTGGACGAAATTTTAAGTCGGATTAGACTTCCAGTTTGCGTTTTCTGTATACTTTTAACACATATTTACTACCAATAAAGTGTATTTTCTGTCTGATATCCGTCATTGGACGAAATTCAGATTCAAACAATATATAGAACATCTTCCTTAGCAGTGGAGTACTTGTATTTTAGAACATATCGCTGCTTTACCAGTAAAAAAATACAACAACATGACGAAATGTACAAATGATAGGATGCTGTGGGGTAGATGGGTTACAAGTTCTAGGCTGGCTTCGGTGGCAAAAAACGACTGACTAAGTGTAAAGGATCCCCTGTTTGTTTTTGTTTGTAAACGCACAATAAAATTAAAACCAGTCAAAAACTCACCTTATTGATTAATGTTTTATAAACGATTGAAAATACAAAATATTACAAGTACAATATCATTGGCAAATCAACCATTAGCGTGCAACAACAAATGTCAAACACTTTGAGTTGCGACTTAGACGCATAGGCATTTCATCTATTAAGATGTGTTTATTATAAGAATTGATTGATTCTAGACGGGAAACGAAAAAAAATAAATTGCTGCCTTGAAAATAAGGGAAAATGCTGACATATAGATTTATTTATTTAAATAATACTGAGTAAATATACACTTAAAACTATAACATTAAAGCACTCACGTGTGCAATGGCAATTTCGTATGTGATATACAAACAACTTGTTCCGTTTTGTATGGAATAACGGAGAAGAATGCTGTACTAGCAAAACTATAATTAAATTGTATTGTTTTTTTTTTATTGTATTGGCCTTGTTGGCACACGCTTGCGACATTTGCCATTTAAACCCATCCAGAGTGTCACGTGTCCTTCTAATTGTATTTTAACGTACAGCTGATTTCTTTTATATCAAATTGACTTTCTTGAGAATAGATGGAGAAAAAAACACACGGTCATGTGGAAGTTAGCATCGAAGAACAGATACTAATTCTTAAGAGATATACCAAAAATATATGCAACTGGCAAGCAGAATATTCGTATTATAGGATGCACAAAAACTGCCTGACAGAGTCAAATCATTGTATACTGATGCTAAATTTGACAGGAGGACAATT
This sequence comes from Mytilus galloprovincialis, assembly GCF_965363235.1. Taxonomy (NCBI): domain Eukaryota; kingdom Metazoa; phylum Mollusca; class Bivalvia; order Mytilida; family Mytilidae; genus Mytilus; species Mytilus galloprovincialis. Next base: position 24,495,057 of record NC_134848.1, on the reverse strand, counting down.
TCGGACCAAATATCAAGACTTGTGAAAAAGGATCATGCTTTGATACCAAGCAAAGAAATAAAACAACTTTTGACACAAGTAAAGGATTCGGATGCAGATTTAGCACAAAAAAACACCCAATTACCAAACACGATTATTCAAATCTCACAGAAGTATCAACAAGATGAGTCCAAAAATATGACAAACAAATCAGCAGGGGTAAAGAGAGCCTTAATATATATTATAAAAAGATGTCTGGAAAGCGATACAGAATCAGAATGTTGGCAGTACTAACACTGAACTTAACTATTTAACACATACTGATTTCACTACATTTCCACTTGAAATACAACAGTCTGGAGTTAAATCTATCGTTGAATTTCCTGGAACCAAATTCAAAGTGTTTGCGTTATCTGGGAAACAATACTCAAATTATATTTCCAACTTGGAGCGCATAATAATATGCAAGGAAAATATAGATTTACACCTAATGACTTCAAAGCCAACACTAGACAGAAATGTAAGCAGAAAGAGAGGAGGTCAAAATATCCCACATAAAAGAAGACCAAGAAATCGTGTCTTGGATTTTTTTCGTTTTGCCTTCCATATACCCGGCAAGTGTTATCGTTCGGAACTGAGTGCAATAACGTCAGAAATGTCATTAATTTGCTCACCTTTTGTAGAATTTTGAACCAAAGACTGCGGCGGTTAGCAGATGTTGAATGTTTTAGGTTATTATTTCACATCTGCTGATAATAGATAATTAGGCTGTCATGTGTATATACCCCATGCTGTTTTCCCATTATTTATCTCAAGTAGATTAAAATTTCACTTTTCTTATGATTCTAACATCAAAATGGATACAGATTTCATATATAAGAGTCACTTATTGGACATGAAAGAAAATTACTGTTGGATTTGGCAAAGAAAATGTTAATCAAGACAGTATTTGTAGATGAAGCTCACTGCATAAAAAAGTTGTAAGTATTTAATTTTTGTACATATATAACAATGTATAATACTAAAGTAAAAAAAACAAATCATCTGAATCGCTCTAACATAAGCTATAACATACATAAGAATAAATATGTATATCTTAAAAATAGTACATGCATACAAAAGAACATCATATATTTATAAATGTATATTTATATATATCTGTACATGCACTAACTATTTAATGTTTATTTATTCAAAACATTCTCATTTAATTTTACTTTTAATAATTAATCACCCTTTTATTTGAATAATTCTGTTACTATTATGAAAGATTATTTTGCCAATGGTATCCAAATTAAAAACTTTCAATTCATATTGTGATGTTTTGAAAGATGTATGAAATATTTGCTACTGGACTGTTGGATATCTACAATAATTAAGATTTTATAAACATGTTTTCTATGGTGCTTACATAATTTTTCTTATGAAATACTTCTTTGTTATGCTTAGGCATTTTTAAGAGACCAATGCAGATTTATATTGCAATATGATTAATTAAATTTTTTTTTTTCAGTGGGCTTCCAAATAAAAAAAAGAAATTGGCATGTTATAGCCGACTTGACGAAATTCGTTCACTTGTTGGGGGTCATGTACCAGTAGTGGCTCTAACAGCAACAAGTACATGCCATGGCGGTCGAGTAACATTTAACTTTCTGGTCAGGCCGGGTATATTGAAATCTCAAAGAAGTACACAAGTAAATTCACTAATCTATTTATTAAAATTCCTTTCCAGGACACTATTTACATAACATACAGTTTACAAAATGCATAGTTCATATATTAATTGGCACATTACTGTCACACATCACAAATGGATTTCATTACAATTCCGCATCAAAATCAGCAACAGTGTCCAATACTGTGCACACCAAAGAAAAACGCCACAGGCATAGTGTTCTTAACCACGCAACAGTCTAGTGGACAAAATATCTCAAAAACACATACAGTTGAATAGTAATGACACAACCTTCTATGAATCTACGACATCTATAAGTTCTCCAAAATAAATCGACTAAAAACTGAATAATAAAATCCTTTTAACGTTTCATAATGTATAGTTCCTTTCTCACCTTCAATTCCCTTTTTAAATAACTTTTCACATTGTATTGTTCTTAAACTTCTTGCCTTCAATCTCTGTTCTTAAAACTGAAACGGAGGGCCCTTATATACAAATTGCCACCAAAAATGCACCAAAAATTTGACATAAATTCTACTTGTTTATCTGACCTAAATTGCCACCAAATATGCACCAACCTATTTAAACATAATAAAATACTACTTAAACTAACACATGCTAAAAGGCTATGACCTCTAGGGAATCAGATACATTACAAACTACTGATAACTATACTAGCTATGATACAAAAATAAAAAGTAAAAGAATGAAATAAATGACTTTAGCAGTTGATAACCAAAAACGTAAATATGACAAAATTAATTACAGTGGACAAAATAACACTTGTACATACAGATGAAACCAAAGCTGTCATTAAAAAGAAACTTTGTATGAATAACTGCTCTGAGATTATGGTAAATCCCGACAAAAAGAATGTAACATACTGGGTACATAATTTACCTTCAGATGATATTTGCACCAGTTTTAGATGGTTAGTAAATTTATTAAGAGGATATAAGCAGGCCACTTCAACTGAGGATGGTTATATTCTTTAGGCAAATCAAACACATGGCAGACGTATATGAATATCTTGAAACATCCCTTAAGCATGATGCTTACATAGACTTCAAAGAGGAAGGACCAAATGATAACAGAAATCGCCTTTTTGACATGTTCCACATGAATACCGATGATGACGTAAAAGATTTTATTTGTACATCCTACATGAATCCAAACGGTAATATTAGAGTTGTTCTATGTTCAACATCCTTTATCATGGGTCTAGACGTAAAAGGTGTGGATACAGTTATACATTATGGTCCAGCTAATGATGTTGATAACTATGTACAAGAATCTGGTCGTGCTGGTAGGGAACCTTCATAACAATGCAATGCTATTCTGCTTACTTACAAAAGATGTTTAGGAAGTCAAAATATATTCCCATCTATCATCTATGAAAGAATATGTTAAATCTAAAACCTATAGACGGACGTTTATTCTAAATATATTTAAAACAATTGTTGAACATGCACATATACCTCACTTTTGTTGTGATATTTGTCGTCTCTCATGCAAATGTGCATGCAGTTGTGAAGATGAATGTGTATGTACAAACACTTGCAATCAAGTTTTCCCTAATATAAACACAGCTATTATGTCAATGGTGATAGTGACGATAACGACGACAATGACATTACAGAACTCGATGATATGTTTTCAAGTGATAGTGACAGTGATGTTTTAGAATCAAGGACGCCCTAAAATAGCAGTATAATTACAAGCAATTTGTTACAATGATTATTATTAATTCTTTTAAAATGATATGCAAATGACAAAATATATAATAAAAAAATGAGCCCAAAAGTAAAATTAAAACCACAGAAATTAAAACTAAAATCTAGAAATTTAAAGTGCCAGCATGCTTGAAAATATGTTATACATTTTCCTTTCAATCGTACTCTAAACCTACACATTATTTTTATTGACGTCACACAGGTAGCTGAAAAATATATTTGTCATACGTAGTGTGAAATATTTCAATCTTGGTACATTATGAAAATGTTTCAAGATCTTTCTCTCATATATTCACGCTAGGATGTTCGATTCGCGAATTGTTTTGTAAAAATTTACAATGATTAAATTTCGAATTTAAGGAACAAATTTCTGTATACATTTAAATCCGTGTTCCATGATTAATTCCTTATTGCTCAACTCCCAGTGGCAAATATTTCATGGATATTCAGGACTCGTATATTTGCGTAACTCCCAGTGGCACATTTTATACATGTATAAATTGGAATATGATATGCATTTACGACCACACATACACAAAAAAAGAAGAAACAAAATTCAGAAGTAGAAAAATGCATTTGATATACAAAGTTATTCTATTGTCATTTACCATTTTAAAAGAATTTGATTCAGGTTTCTTGGAACTCTCATCTCAAAAACGTCTGGTGCAACAACTTCATACCATAGTGTTGTAACATTTCACAACATATGTATAATGAATTGTTCATCACGTCTGATTTGGAGGTCAAACAGGTGACCACAATTCAAAGTCACACCAGTTGCGCCCTTTCAAGAGCACATGAGATCACCCCCGGTGTGGTTGACCAGACTGATATCACAAAGGTCACATAGTGGTCAGCAAAACTAAAATTGAACTAAACATAATTTAAACTTGAGCATGTAATGGTTAAACATTTTAATTCCTATTTGTGTTTCTCAAGTCAGTTTAAGATAATGACCTATTTATACATTTTTTGCAGATACAAACCTCCCACTACTTAACAGTTATCCATATATAATTATATATAATAGCAGAAAAATAGAAAAATAAGATTTTGATGTTACAAGACCATCGAAACTACTTTAAAACACTAAAACGCAAGTGGAATATTTTCAATTTGAATGTTCAGTTATTTTCTGTAATTCTTTTTCACCTTATATACATCTACTTCTGTCTCCATACATTTTCCGTTTGCTAACTCACATTAGTGGGCACATTGTCGTCTACTAGTGGAAGTAGAAAGATCCGAATCTCGGGGTGAGCGAAATAATAATTGTATATGATGTTTCCTTAAATCGGTAATTTTATCAAGACATTTTCTAATATATATATATATAATTGTATTAATAGTAAACTTAAACTAAACACAGTTTTATTGACAAATTTCAACATTTTTCTCAGTACAATTTTCAGTTAACTTTACTTCTTTTTGGATATTCATTCAGATTTGACCTTTATTGATATATTTTAACATTTTACTGTAAATTTGATATTTTTTTGTTAATTGTATACGATGTTACCTTAAATCGGTCATTTAATCAAGACAATTTTCTAATATGTATTAACAAGTTTTTTAGAAGTAAAATTGAAACAACAGGTTTATTTGAAAATTGCAACATTTTTTAGTAACATTTTTTCAGTAAATTTTAGATAGATAGATAGATCTTTATTCTCATTAACTAAATAACATAGTTACAGAAATGATGATATATTCAATACAACATATTTTGCATGTGTGAAATATACATCATGAACATACTACTTTATAGATATTCATTCCGATTTGACCTTTATTGGTAATTTTTCAACATTTTACTGTAAATTTGACATTTTTTTTTTGGATAATTGTATACGATGTTACCTTAAATATGTCATTTGATCAAGACAATTTCTAATATGAATTGACAATTGTATTAAAAGTAAACTTAAACTGAATACAGTTTTATTTAAAAATTTAAAAATTTTCTTAGTACAATTTTCACTAAACTTTACTAATTTTGTATATTTATTTAGATTTGACCTTTATTGGTAATTTTTCAACATTTTACTGTAAATTTGACATTTTTTTGTTAATTGTATACGATGTTACCTTAAATCGGTCATTTGATGAAGATAATTTTCTTATATGTATTGACAAATATATTAGAAGTAAAATTGAAACAACCACAGGTTTATTAAAAAATATCAAAGTTTTCTTAGTAACATTTTTTCAGTAAATTTTTCTACTTTACAGATATTAATTCCGATTTAACCTTTATTGATAATTTTACGACATTTTACTGTTAATTTGACATTTTTTGGGATAATTGTATACGATGTTACCTTAAATCGGTCATTTGAAGACAATTTTTTTTATATGTGTTGACAAATGTATTAGAAGTAAAATTGAAACAAACACAGCTTTATTTAAAAATTACACCATTTTTTCAGTACTTTGACATTTTTTGGGATAATTGTATACGATGTTACCTTAATTCGGTCATTTGTAGACAATTTTTTTTATATGTATTGACAAATGTATTATAAGTAAAATTGAAACAACCACAGCTTTATTTAAAAATTACACCATTTTTTCAGTTTTTTTTACATTTTGATATTCTTTTAAAAATTACACCATTTTCTCAGTATAACATTTTACTGTAAATTTTACATTTTTTTGGATAATTGTATACGATGTTACCTTAAATCGGTCATTTGAAGACAATTTTCTAATATGTATTGACAAATGTATTAGAAGTAAAATTGAAACAACCACAGCTTTATTTAAAAATTACACCATTTTCTGACTACTATTTTTTCAGTAATTTTTTCTACTTTTTTATATTCATTCAGATTTGACCTTTATCGGTAATTTTTCAACATTTTACTGTTAATTTGACATTTTTTTGGTTAATTTATACGATGTTACTTTAAATCGGTCATTTGATCAAGACAATTTTCTAATATGTATTGACAAATGTATTTGAAGTAAAATTGAAACAACAACAGATTTATTTAAAAATTACAGCTTTTTTTCAGTAAATTTTACTACTTTTTGGATATTCATTCAGATTTGACCTTTATTGATAATATTTTAACATTTTACTGTAAATTTGAGATTTTTTTTTTAATTGTATACGATGCTACCTTCAATCGGTCATTTAAAGACAATTTTTTATATGTATTGACAAATGTATTAGAAGTAAAGTTGAAACATCAACATCTTTTAGATTATTTAAAAATAACACCATTTTCTCAGTAACATTTTTTCAGTAAATTTTTCTACTTTTTGATATTCATTCAGATTTGACCTTTTTTGATAATTTTTCAACATTTTACTGTAAATTTTACATTTTTTTGGATAATTGTATACGATGTTACTTTAAATCGGTCATTTGATCAAGACAATTTTCTAATTTGTATTGACAAATGTATTAGAAGTAAAATTGAAACAACCACAGCTTTATTTAAAAATTACACCATTTTCTCAATACTATTTTTTTAGTAATTTTTTCTACTTTTTGATATTCATTCAGATTTGACCTTTATCGGTAATTTTTCAACATTTTACTGTTAATTTGACATTTTTTTGGTTAATTTATACGATGTTACTTTAAATCGGTCATTTGATCAAGACAATTTTCTAATATGTATTGACAAATGTATTTGAAGTAAAATTGAAACAACAACAGCTTTATTTAAAAATGACAGCATTTTCTCAGTAACATTTTTTCAGTAAATTTTACTACTTTTTGGATATTCATTCAGATTTGACCTTTATTGATAATATTTTAACATTTTACTGTAAATTTGAGATTTTTTTGTTAATTGTATACGATGTTACCTTCAATCGGTCATTTAAAGACAATTTTTTATATGTATTGACAAATGTATTAGAAGTAAAGTTGAAACAACAACATCTTTTAAATTATTTAAAAATAACACCATTTTCTCAGTAACATTTTTTCAGTAAATTTTTCTACTTTTTGATATTCATTCAGATTTGACCTTTTTTGATAATTTTTAAACATTTAACTGTAAATTTGACATTTTTTTTAGATAATTGTATACGACTTTATTTTAAATCGGTCATTTGATCAAGACAATTTTCTAATTTGTATTGACAAATGTATTAGAAGTAAAATTGAAACAACCACAGCTTTATTTAAAAATTACACCATTTTCTCAATACTATTTTTTTAGTAATTTTTTCTACTTTTTGATATTCATTCAGATTTGACCTTTATTGGTAATTTTTCAACATTTTACTGTTAATTTGACTTTTTTTGGATAATTGTATACGATGTTACTTTAAATCGGCCATTTGATCAAGACAATTTTCTAATATGTATTGACAAATGTATTTGAAGTAAAATTATAACAACCAGAGGTTTATTTAAAAATTGCAAAGTTTTCTCAGTAACATTTTTTTGTAAATTTTACTACTTTTTAGATATTCATTAAGATTTGACCTTTAAAGGTAATTTTTCATCATTTTACTGTAAATTTGACATTTTTTTTGGATAATTGTATACGATGTTACTTTAAATCGCTCATCTAATCAAGACAATTTTCTAATATGTATTGAAAATGTATTAGAAGTAAAACAATCACAGCTTTATTTAAAATTGCAACGTTTTCTCAGTATTATTTTTAGAGTATTTTTTTCTACTTGATAAATAGTTATTCAGATTTGACCTTTATTGGTAATTTTTAAAGGCAGTGCTTTAAGGCCTGACTTTTAAGTCATGAGGTTCATCTTTTCATACGCAATCTATGCAGGGGGGTCTTTTGGCCAGAAATAGATCCGGAAATGTTCGAATTTCACCTCTTCTTTTTATGGTATAATATGGTTTTTGTTTCTTTCATTTACATTGGGGACTAAAGAAACGATCAGTGTGTATTGTTCGTTTTATAGAACTTGTTATTAGTGTGTATTTTGCATTATAAGCAGTCAACCTGACTACAAACTATCATTATGTGTATTCCGTGTGGAAAGAGGTCGGGTCAATTTCGAGTGTTATCTGACATCTAAAGATTCTTTAATTAGTTCAGACGTTGATATAACAATGAAAAGTCGACTGAACATGATTAATATTGCATCTTCTATAATTCAAAGCGGAATTCGGTTTATGAACGAGAAACCGTAAAGCGTTTTCAATTTCGGTTCTAGTTATGTATGTTGTCTACGTATTATCCTGGTTCCCGGTACTACGTTCCGGGTATTAGCTATTTGATATATGTGATGTGTAACATTACGATCGGGTACCAGCCAATCTACGTGTGTATGTGTACATGATTTCCCGCCAAAATGACCGATTTACAGCTATGGAAAATAGTCCATAAACGTTCCGAATAATGATATGCAAATTCATAATTAATCGTAACTTTTTTTTATCTTTGTATAATAAATATAACAAAATGGATTCCACAAAATTGAAAATAGCATTATTTTACGAGGATTTCTCATATTTCTCACTTCCGGGCGCAGTAAAACGTATGTTTTGAAGAAGCTCGAAGAATTTGACAAAGTGAATTGAGAAGGAAACGGATAGATATACGTCCTTGCTATCAGATAAAACAATTTAAATGTACAGAACAAACACATTTACTTCACACAAATAGTACAGGCTTAAGCTTTTTATTGTCTTACACGACTGTAGTCTAGTGTTTAAACGACGGCGGTGACCTACAAGGTACGGGTCATACTGGGTCAAGTCTAAATATGTAAACATATCTTGATCTTGATCTTGATAGATTTACGGTGATACATCCAAGGATATTATTACACCGCGCGTGCGTCAAGTATTTTACTTAAGTTGGGCCCCCCTTACAATTTCACTAAAGGTTTTAGCTGGTTCTTCTGCTGTCTGAATTTTGGTGAAGATATCCGGTGGTAGTAGGTTCCAGTCTTTAATGGTATTTGGAATAAAACTGTATTTTAACGTATCTGTTTTTGTTTGAAGACGGAGGAAATGTTGACTGTGCATGTTCTTGGTTGTACGGGATGGTTTTTTCAGTTGGTCAGATGGTAAGTTTGCTTGACCGTGTATATTCTTGCAGAAAAGAATTAATCTGTTTTGTGTACGTCGGTCTTTTAGTGAGGGTAATTGTAGCTGATCTAAAATTGCTGTCATACTTCCTGGTTCGTAATCAGTGTAGTTTGATGTTATGAACGTAGCCGCTCTTTTCTGTACATTTTCCAGTTGGTCTTGGAGATATAGTTGATGTGGGTCCCAGGCAGTGCTTGCATATTCTAGGACAGGTCGTATCAGTCCTTTATAGGCCTGGAGTTTAACTTCAAGTGGACATGCGGATAGATTTCTTTTTAGTAAACCTAGTGTCCTGTAAGATTTATTGCATATCTCCTCTATGTGCTTACCCCAGTGTAGATCATTCGTGATGTTAACTCCTAGATATGTTATTGATGTTAAAAATTGGAGTTCCATATTTTTTAATATGTATTTAAATGATGTTGTTTTCTTCTTGCGACTCAATGTCATCATGTTGCATTTAACTGGTTGAAATCTCATTCCCCAATCTGTCGCCCAGTTTCCTAGGGTATCGATATCCTTCTGTAGTTCAACACAGTCATCTTCTGTAGCATACACAGTCGTCTGCGAACAGTCTAATTTCTGATGTTACGTTATCTGCTATGTCGTTGATATGGACCAGAAATAGGATTGGACCAAGAACCGTTCCTTGAGGTACTCCTGATAGGACTGATGATGTTTCGGATGATATCCACGTGCTATTAGGTAGAAAGCATCGTAATGCAATATCTACAATTTTTCCTCCTTTATACATCGTTTAACCAGATATATTTCTCCTTTATACATCGTTTAACCAGATATATTTCTCTTTCAAATACACTTAAACACGGGTTGTATGTACGTATCTTTTCTAGTGTTTTCTTGTCCTTATTAAAGTTCATTTGTTGATGTTTAAATATTTTTGAACGACTGAACACAGGAGTGAATGAATGCAACAATTATATATACTGAAGACTTGGGCTGTACAATGATAGTGTACGTATATCATACTGATAATTATTCTAGCAGTAATTATGTTAATTTAGGATGTAATGACAGGAATTCATGAGTTATGCCTCAGGCTTTTTGAAAAAATATCAATGACAATGTAAACAGGAACAAAACATTGACACGAATGATGCTCTCTTCTATGTTATAGTTATTTAGGTATGTGTGTTGCACAAGTTTCAAAAAAACTTAAGTTATAAAACTTTTTTTCAGGGCACAAACCCACTTTAAAGAGACTTGTCTACTGCCATACCCATCCTATTTTCATGCACCATTTGCAAGCAAGAGACTGAATGGTTTGCAAAATTAAAAATCAGGACGGTGTCCAATTAAAACAAAAGAACTAAACTGGATGAATATTGTAGGAGAAATTTAGAGGAAAGTTTTGATTTGTGAAATTGGTTTTCCTGAAAAGTCATTCATCCTAGCCTGCACAAAGGAACTATAACTGTCCACCACCAACTGACGAGCTAATGTTGAGCTTCACATATGGAATTACTCAAATACTATCAATGTCTATGTTTTCAGCACAGATTTCACAAATTATGACACAGCTGTGCTTTTTTTATACCTGTTAAAGAGTTGTATACTTAATTTTATTTTTTTATCAATAAATATATATTGTGTCATTTAAGAACTTGTATTTTGCCAAAAGATGCATACTAGTGAATGAAAGTGGTGCAGTTCATTTTGCTTTGGTATATAGAATTGAATTACAATTGTTCATGTTATTGGAATGCTTATAAAAATAAGGAGATGTGGTACAATGTATTTGATATTTAGTGAGTTTATCAAGCAAAAGTGAATAAGAAATAGGTATAAGCAGTTACAGGTACTACTGTACAATCTCAAACAATGAGAAAAACTCATACCGTAAAGAGAATTTCATATTTACAAGCAAGTTTTGGTTTTGCGTTGAATAATTTTCTTCTATTGTTTTAATTGCAAATATGGGAAGTGGTTAAAATGCTAATGAGACAGCTGTTATGGCCCCAGAGCCTTAATTGAAAACTTCTTTTTCATTCATACCGGTAGATTTTGCCTGGAGTTAGAAACATATCTGCCAACTTTTCAAAATGCACATGGGGGTTTTACGTGAAAGATGGTCCATATAGTCATACAAAACCTTCAAGGGGGCCTTCAAATGGAAGCAGGACAAGTTGCCCCACTGGCTAATCGCCCCACTTTTTAAAAAACCGCCACAAACTGATTTATCAAATCGCCCCACATGTGAAATTGGTTAAATCATGTTTAATATTACTCCTGCCAACTCGCCCTACTTATAACAAAACCGTAATATTTAGATTAATATATATACAATTAAAAATAAAAACTCGCACCACTTTAATGAAAACTAATCTACACAGAATACAAACAAACCGAAAATTAATTTAATTACTATTATTGATATATACTGAGATTATAATTCTAAAAAAAAAACTGATTGTTGAAGAATAACTGTAAGTTTTGAAGCTTAGTTATTTGCATAACAATTGAAAAGAAACCAGTTAAATGTATCAAAATGCAATATAAGGAATTTAACTTATATTCAATGGAATAACATCTTTTTCCATAAGTGGGGCGAGTTGGCATTACTAAATTCATCCTGGTTAATAATATATTTATCTAGATTTCACCCATTTCCATTAGATGGGACCAGTTGGCAGGAGTAATATTAACGGGATTTAACACAGTTCACAAGTGGGGCGATTTGGTAATCCAGGTTGGGGCAGTTTTTTTGTCGAGCCTGCGACTTTTGTCGCAGAAAGCTCGACATTGGGATAGTGATACGGCGGCGGCGATGTTAGCTCAGTTCTATAAGCTTTATATTTTAGAAGGTGGGAGACCTGGATGCTTCATACTTTGTATATGGTTGCCTCATGTTACGAAGATTCCGTCAGTCACATGTCCAATGTCCTTGACCTCATTTTCATGGTTCAGTGACTACTTGAAAAAAAAGTTAAAATTTTTTGTAATGTTAAATTCTCTCTTATTATACATGTAAGTAATTGGATAACTATATTTGGTATGTGTGTACCTTGCAAGGTCCTCTTGCCCGTCAGACAGTTTTCACTTGACCTCGACCTCATTTCATGGATCAGCAAACAACGTCAAGGTTAAGTTTTGGTGGTCAAGTCCATATCTGAGATACTATAAGCAATAGGTCTAGTATATTCGGTGTATGGAAGCACTGTAAGGTGTACATGTCCAACTGGCAGGTGTCATCTGACCTTGACCTCATTTTCATGGTTTAGTGGTTATAGTTAAGTTTTGTGTTTTGGTCTGTTTTTCTTATACTGTTTGCAATAGGTCTTCTATATTTTGTGTATGGCATGGTTGTAAGGTGTACAGGTCTACCTGGTAGGTGTCATATGACCTTGACCTCATTTTCATGGTTCAGTGGTTAAAGTTAAGTTTTTGAGTTCTGGCCTTTTTTTCTAATACTATATGCAAAAGGTCAACTATATTTGGTGTATGGAAATATTTCATGATCTACATGTCAGTCGCACAGGTTTTATTTGACCTTGATCTCATTGTTTACGGTTCATTGCTCAGTGTTAAGCTTTTGTGTTTTGGTCTGTTTTTCTAAAACTATAAGCAATAAGTCAATTTTATTTGTTGTATAGAAGAATTGTAAGCTGTACATGCCTACCTGGCATGGTTTATCTGACCTTGACCTCATTTTCGTGGTTCAAAGGTCAATGTTTAGTTTTCTTGGTTTATGTTAAGATTATGTGACAGTTGTAATAACGCTTTATTATTAGGGCCCCGACTAAAAGCCTGGTCGCCCTATAGTGATCAGTCTGTCCGTCCGTCCGTCCATAACACTTTAACTTTGTGTCCGCTCCATATCTAGAAAACCATTATGATTTCATACTGATATTCTTATCACAGATATATCCGGGAAAAGTAGTATTGTTACACTTAAAGATAATGCAACAACCATTCTACAAAACTTTTACCATCGACCAAAGCATCAATAGTCTGAAGATGAGAAACAAGCTATTATTTTAGCAGCTGCAAAGCTAATCAAAAGTGACATTCGATCAGTAGAAACTTCAAAGGAGTATTACCCATTTCCCTTAGACATAGCATCAATTGATCAGAACTTCCAATATGTCCCAGATAGTTTAAGACTCCTTATGAAAACATTTTTTGTTGAAAAAGACTCAAAACTGAAGATTGCATCAATTGGATATGCCGTTATGCAAGCATCTTAACCTCGCATTCTTCTTACACCTTAAAAGCTCGGGCTTTGCATACAGCTTATAAACTCGTTTGATTAAAAATCCGCGAAGTTCCTGTAACGGCTGAGTGACAGCCTCTCAGGAGCAAATCCCCTTTACGCTGAGAGCTTGACTGTACGGGATACTTTTTGTACAGTGTTTGAGGAGACAGCTTTGGGGAGAAAGGTACTGATTACAGTAGAGGTCTGTTGATATCACACCGTCCTTCATAGATGTAGTTGTGTCTAAGAAAGATATCTTAGAGTCGGATATTTCATATGTAAATTTAATTGACTAGTGGGCGTTGTTTGCATGTCTGATAAAAGCATCAATCGCTGTCCCGTTTATTTGAAGATAATTTTCACCATTAAAGGTAAAATTGTTGCAGTTGAGGACCAGAGTAAGCAGCTGGCCTCAACATTTGGTAGGTGGTTCTAAAGTGTTGCGCGAGCCCATATTTCCCTACACGATTGTATTCTGTCATCATGAGGTATCTTGGTATACAATGAGGTGACATCTAAAGCGACAAGGAGAGTTTCCAGAGGAAGAGGATTCATGGATTCCATTTTGCGAAGATAATCTGTAATGTCCTGAATGTGAGCAGTAAGATTTTCTACATAAGATCTTAAATGAAAGTCTACAAATTCCGAGATTTTCTCAGTCGGGAGGCCGTTACCGGATACAATGGGTCTACCGGGGTTGTTAACCTTGTGTATTTTAGGAAGAAGATACAATCGATCAGGCTTGGCTTTCTCTGGTTTTGAATATCCAATTGTATCCTTATCTATGTGCCCGTCATTGTGCATGGTTTGTAACGCAGTACTAATTTTAGAACTTAACTCGGAAGTAGGGTCATAGTCAAGTTTCTTATACAATCTCTCGTCAGAGAGCTGACGCTCAGCTTCCGCGATGTAGTTGGCTTTGTCCATTATCACAACGGCACTTCCCTGGTCTGCTGGTTTTTTAACAATATCATCTCGGTTTCTCAGCGATTGTACTGCTCTTTTCTCGTCAGAGGAGGTGTTATAAAACGACGAGTACTTGTTGCTGGCTAGATGTACAACCTCCGATTTGATTTTGTTAATAACATCTTCCAGTGTAGCAGATTTGTTGGGCTTTGGGATCAATGAACTCTTCTTTTTGAAATGCGGAATTATGATTTCGTCCTCCGAGTTCGACGTGTCTGTGTCTTCCTCATTATCCTCCTTACCAAAGTATTCTTTAATTCTGAGGGTTCTGGCAAAGTTATTGAGGTCATCCTCCAGTTTCATATTATATTTGTTACTTGGAGTAGGGCAATAATTCAAACCCTTATTTAATACTTTAGTTTTATCCTCAGTTAGAGACTGTTGACAAATTGACAACTGTGTTTTTGGGATTGGCCGTAATACGAATTTTTCTTCGAAATCTACGGTTGCGAGGCTTTTTACTAGATTTGTTTGAAGGACTGCTTAAAGGGTAGGTAACTTTCAAACCATCACGTTTCAATTTGTTTATCTGCTTGACGTGAAGCTTATTGAATTGGTTACGAGATCGCCAGTGCAACTTATCACTAAGTTTTTATAAATTATTAACTTGATGAATTGCTTCTTGATGTCAAAGATCAATCAGGATCAGGCAGTAAGAATATATATATATATAAATATAATGTTAGATCTGTAAATTTGCTTTCGCAAATTTTTTGTTCTTCCCTTGCCGGAATTCGAACCCATGCTACTGTGATATCTTCACTGCAGCCGTCCTGCTAGACCACATGACCTCAGACGTACTTGTATATATATACAACTCGTATACACAACGAAACACAAGTCCTCGCATCAAACACCTTAAATAAGAGCAGAGCTCTTGGGATTATATTGGTGTCTTGGGTTGATAAAAATGTGATATTGAAAATGCCATATGATATTCTCTTATATATGTTCCTAACTAGTCCAAATAATTATAACGTCTGGCAAGGCTATTTTAATTATTTTCTGGAACGTATGATGTAAAATATTTCTTCCAACACGGACAGATATTATGACATTGTTTATAACAAAGTTTTTGGTGGAACACCTGTTAGATGGAACAAATATACTTTGACCGTGATGATTATATCCATGCTTTAGAAAAAGTTGAAGTATACCTGTGTGTCAGTCAGTCAGTCAGTCAATCTCATAAATAATTATATAAAATTTGGAGAATCTTTATTATGGCTATTTACCAAATTTTCCTTTGATCTTACTGACTCATCTCAGTAGAGTGATATAAGTACACATGACACAACATCGAAAAACCTAAGAATAAACAACACAAACCTCACCAAAAAATAGGGGTGATAGTTCACAAAATTATGTGTATTTAAATAACCAGACTTGTAAAAAAAACATTTCATCATATATAAAAAAAAAGTTAAGCATGGTATATAAATGTGCAATTTATATGATAACTCAAATTTAAAATATTGGATAAATGCACAATGTTTATTTTAAGTTAACATAGCATTCTTTACCCTTCAATGGTTTCAAGCACTTATAATTTTTATGAATATGGATACATTTATGTTTATGCATTTTTTCACAAAGTGTAAACAGAATATATGTGCGTTTTTAAGGTTACATCCTTGAAACAAACAGGTTTATCAATCAGTGTACTATTTATTTGATTAAAATTTTTAATTATATTATTTTTTTTGGCATTTCAAGCTTTAAAAACAAAGTTGGACATACGTTTGGTACTGATAATAGTAAGCGATTGGCTGATTCTTCGGTGTAAAAACAATCTTTTACAAAACTTGATATTGTCATAACTATATTTTTATACATTTTTTTTTATTTCAGGCGATGCCACGTAAATCAAAAAAGAGCAAAGCCTCCATAGCCAAAGAACAAAAACTAAGAATGAGAGAAAGAAGGTTGGCAGAGGAGGCTTTGCAACAGTCTACTGATATTGATTACATTGAAAGAAAAAACACTGTTAATGAATTTACTGTCAATAAAATTGAAAGAAATGACACTGTTAATGATTTAACTGGGGAAACTGATGCCAATAACACTGAACAGTATCACACTGATAATGAATTGACTGTTAACTCTGTTGTCAATAAAACTGATAGTAATCACACTGATAATGAATTGACTGTTAACTCTGTTGTCAATACCACTGATAGTAATCACACTGATAATGAATTGACTGTGAACTCTGTTGTCAATAAAACTGAAAGAAATCACACTGATAATGAATTGACTGTTAACTCTGTTGTCAATAAAAGAAATCACAGTGATAATGAATTGACTGTTAACTCTGTTGTCAATAAAAGAAATCACACTGATAATGAATTGACTGTTAACTCTGTTGTCAATACCACTGATAGTAATCACACTGATAATGAATTGACTGTTAAGTCTGTTGTCAATAAAACTGAAAGAAATCACACTGATAATGAATTGACTGTTAACTCTGTTGTCAATAAAAGAAATCACAGTGATAATGAATTGACTGTTAACTCTGTTGTCAATAAAACTGATAGTAATCACACTGATAATGAATTGACTGTGAACTCTGTTGTCAATAAAAAAAATCACACTGATAATGCATTGACTGTTAACTCTGTTGTCAATAAAAGATATCACACTGATAATGAATTGACTGTTAACTCTGTTGTCAATAAAACTGATAGTAATCACACTGATAATGAATTGACTGTTAACTCTGTTGTCAAGAAAAGAAATCACAGTGTTAATGAATTGACTGTTAACTCTGTTGTCAATAAAAGATATCACACTGATAATGAATTGACTGTTAACTCTGTTGTCAATAAAACTGATAGTAATCACACTGATAATGAATTGACTGTTAACTCTGTTGTCAATAAAATTGAAAGAATTCACACTGTTAATGATTTGACTGGACATACTGTTGCCAATACCACTGAACAGGTTCACCATGATCACACTGTGTATGAATTGACTGTTCCTTCTGTTGTCAATAAAACTGATTGCAATCACACTGTTAATGATTTAACTGAGCATATTGTTGCCAATACCACTGAACAGTATCAAACTGTTAATGAATTGACTGCTCCTTCTGTTGACTGCAACATAATTTGGCATTGTCCGCCTCTCTATAAACGATTATCGATCATTTGTATATATCGACTAATGAGTTTGAATATTCATTTGATATCGCTTGAGTATTCAGTTGATATCGTTTGAATATTTTTTTTTGACATCGTTTGATTATTCATTTGGTATTGTTCGATATTCATTTGATATCGTTTGAATAATATTTTGGTATCTCAAGCCTCCCTTTAGAAGATTATCGATTGTTTGTATATATCGACTGATGAATTTGAATATTGATTTGGTATTGTCCGCCTCTCTATAAACGATTATCGATCATTTGTAAATATCGACTAATGAGTTTGAATATTCATTTGATATCGCTTAAGTATTCATTTGATATTGTTTGAAAATTTGTTTGATATCGATTGAGTATCCATTTGATATCGTTTGAATATTCATTTGATATCGTTTAAATATTCATTTGATATTCTTCGAATATTCATTTGGTATGGTTTGAATATTCAGTTGCAATCGTTTGAATATTCATCTGATATCGTCCGTCTCTCTATAGAAGAATATTGATTCGTTTGAACATCCATTTGGTATCGTCCGTCTCTCTATCAAGGATTATCGATCGTTTGTATATATCGACTAATGAGTTTGAAATTCATTTGGTATCGTCCGCCTCTCTATAGAGGATTATCAATGGTTTGTGTATATCGACTAATGAGTTTAAAATTCATCTGATACCGTCCGCCTCTCTATATAAGAATATCGATTCGTTTAAACATCCATTTGGTATCGTCCGTCTCTCTTTCAAGGATTATCGATCGTTTGTAAATATGGACTAATGAGTTTGAATATTCATTTGATATCGTTTGAGTATTCATTTGATATTGTTTGAGTATTTTATTTGAGATTGTTTGAATATTTTTTTTAAATCCGTTGATTATTCATTTGAAATCATTTGATTATTCATTTGGTATCTTTAGTCTCTAAAAAATTTATATTCTGAACAAAGTTATGTATCTTATAATCTGAACATTAAAACCACTCTTATTCAGAATTTGTAATATACAGCGCATTTTGAAAACATTATTCTATATTTTGAAAAATAATAATATTTCTTAGCACTTTTTATACGACCGCAAAAATTTTTTAACTTTTCGTCGTATATTGCTATCACGTTGGCGTCGTCGTCCTCCGAATACTTTAAGTTTTCGCACTCTAACTTTAGTAAAAGTGAATAGAAATCAATGAAATTTTAACACAAGGTTTATGACCGCAAAAGGAAGGTTGGGATTGATTTTGGGAGTTAAGACTCATCAGTGACGCTCATATCAAAATATTTTTAAAGCCAAACAAGTACAAAGTTGAAGAGCATTGAGTATCCAAAATTCCAAAAAGTTGTGCCAAATACATCTAAGGTAATTTATGCCTGGGATAAGAACATTCTTATTTTTTGAAAAATTCAAAGTTTTGTGCACAGGAAATTTATAAAAATGACAACATTATTGATATTCATGTCAACACCGAAGTGTTGACAACCGGGCTGGTAATGCCCTTGGGGACGAAACGTCCACCAGCAGTGGCAATGTGGCATCGACCCAGTGGTGTAAATAGTTATCAAAGGTACCATATGTCTGAAAAAATACGTTAGAAAAGTTTAAAAGTAAAATGAAAGTTATCTAATCGACAATTTACAAAAAATAATAGTATGATGATTTTTAAAATATACCCCTATGTATTTGTAGATTATTAAAGACAACAGAAAAAAATATATCTGATAAACACATTCTGGATTTCTAGGTCACAACAATGGCGCATTTACCAACCAGCAAATGAAACCTATAGGACCGGGCATGGAATTTGATTTTCCAGACAATTGTTAATTTCTTGCGGATAGTATTTATCAAAACACCGACCCTCTGGTTACGCGCCATATAAAACGGTAGAACTTCTAAGTTTGCAACAGATGGAACGAAGACGCAAACGAGAATATAACATTCTTCACAAAAGAGAAGATTGTATGTAGAACATGTTATCAAAGAGCTACAAACATTTAAAGTGATCGGTTCCTTGTATCGTCATCCTAGATGGGAAATGGTATCAATTGTACAGCTGTGTGCAGCTCTTTCTACAAGAAAGGCTAATTATCTACATCACTTACAGCATTGTGTTAATAATGCATATCCATGTATATATACATTTTCCGGAGCACCTGAGATCACCCCTAGATTTGTGGTGGGGTTCGTGTTGTTTATTCTTTGGTTTTCTATGTTGTGTCATGTGTGCTGTTGTTTGTTTGTTTTAGATTTATGAGTTTGACTGTCCCTTTGGTATCTTTCGTCCCTCTTTCATGTAAACTGACAATCTAATAGAGTGTAACAAATAATTCAAATAAAACATGTGTCCCGGACCGACCATTTTACAGGCATGTTTCTTCCGGAAATAATATATTTGATTCTGAATTTTGAGAAAAACATTTTATCTGGCCAGGTAAGGAAGATAAAAAATCTTATCTTGAATAATTACCACAAATAATAATAAGGATAAACAAATGGTAGGTCCGTACTAGTTTAAATGTTTTACCGAAAATTTGAAAACTTTTTTTTATAATTGTATTTGATGTTACCTTTAATAGGTCATTTGATTAAGATAATTTTCTTTTATGTTCTAACATTTGTGTCAGATATAAACAAGATCAAACCACAGCTTCGTTCAAAATTTACATTTTTCAGTTAATTTAACCATTTTTAGGAAAATTGTATTAGATAAAACCGAAATCGACCACTTTTTATGAATAATTGTACAGAATATGTTTTAAACCTGCCATCGGTATATTAATAATTTTTATACGCCCGTCAAAATTTTGACGGGACGTATTATGGTATACAAATGTCCGGTGTCCGTCCGTCCGTCCGTCTGTCTGTCCGGCGTAAACATGTCGCACCGTAACTTGAGAACGACTTATCTAAATTTCATGAAACTTAATATAGTTGTTTTTTTATGATGGTCAAATGATCTGTATACTTTTTGGTGAAAATAAGATTTAAACTTTTTGAGTTACGGCACTTTGTCACTAAAACAGGGGTGTGGTTTTTTTTCACATGTCGCACCGTATCTCAAAAACGATTCTTGATTATTGCTTAAAACTTTAAACACTTCTTAGTTATATTAATCTTAATATCTGTATACTTTTTGGTGATGATTCAAAATTTCATTTTTAAGTTATTGAGTATTTTGTAAAAAAGGGGGAGGGTTTTTTACATGTTGCGCCGTATCTCAAAAATGATTTATTGATTGATTGATTGTTGGTTGCTTAACGTTCAGTGGCAAATATTTCATGCATATTCAGGACGAGAACAAGTTCACAATAAATACAGAAGGTAGGTTGATACAATAAAGGCCATCTGGGATGATGGTCGGGGAAATTTGGACTGCCACTAGAAAATGAGGATATATTGGATAGGGACCAAAATTTTGCCTTGCAACAGGCCACCTACGGACCCCTCAAAGAGTTGTTGCAAGGGTTCTTAACGTGCAAAGAGCAAAAGATACATGTCGTGCCGTATCTCAAAAACGATATATGATTATTGCTTAAAACTTTACACACTTCTTTCTTATATTAATCTAAAGATCTGTATACTTTTTGGTGATGACTCAAAATTTTATTTTTGAGTTATTGAGTATTTTGTAAAAAAGGGGAGATTTATTTTTACATGTCGCGCCGTATCGCAAAAACAATTTATGATTATTGCTTGAAACTGTACACACTTCTTTGTTATATTAATCTAAAGATCCGTATACTTTTTGGTTTGATTCAAAATTTTATTTTAGTGATATTTGTAAAAAAAAAAACAGGGTGGGGGGGGGTTTCACATGTCCCGCCGTGTCTCAAAAGCAATAAATGGTAATTGCTTAAAACTTTCTCAGAAACTATTTATGATTATTGCATAAAACTTCCACACAAACGTCGGGCGTATCATGCGCTCATGGCGCAGCTGTTTATTCACATAATACTGTAAATTTGACAACTTTTATAATAATTGTATTTCATATTACCTTAAATCGGTCATTTGAACAAGATAATTTTCTTATACGTATTGACAATTGTATTATAAGTAAAATTAAACCAACTACGTTTATTGAAAATTTGCAACATTTTTCAACAAATTTTACCATTGTTTGGATAATTCAATCAGAATTTGTGGACGCTGACGAAACAGAATGTAGGATCACTATGTCTCGCTTTTTTGTATTCACTCAAAGGCTCAACAAAAATAATTTTTAAATGTATTTTAGTAAATAGTTTGTTATATTTTTTTTTTTAGCAAAAGCAGTGGGAAAAAACGATCTTTCCCATACAGGAAAGTAAGATATGGAAAAATAGTAGTGAATGGTCCCCCCCTTGATGTTCTCCCCCTAACACCTATGTCAGATTATGGGGAGAAAAAAAATCAAAATGATTTTACAAATAAAGGAAATTTAGGTAGAAATGCAAGTACAATTAGACATTTTAACTTTTATATCCATCCTGCATCACCGTCAATGGATGCCCTACCTCATGTAGTTTCTCGGGTAAGACTGTTGATTGCAGATACAGATCTCTTACGACAGTTCCATCTAATATACCGAGCTCAACAACTAGATTGAAAGTATTTATTTTCAAAAGTGTTTCTTAAACTAAAAACAACATACGATACGTATTTTAGTGCTCATGAACAATCTTTATTTCGATGTCCACAACAAACGTCAGAAAGTCTTTTCAATCAAATATTGTTGCGAGTCAAATCTGTTGATACTATCTAGAATATCCGTTGCAGTATAACTGAAGGATGTATATTCCCTCACTTTGCAATTATTAGTAACATTTTAGACATTTAAATGTCAATATTTGCAGTATTAACGTTAACAAAAAAGAAAAGAAAAGAACGACTGTATTTTGACGCTTTGTTGCCTTTATTTGTACGTGACATTTTTGTCGTGAAAATAACTGTTCACGCGCAAAATATTCTAAACTTCAAAATATGATACCTGGACTAACAATGTATAAGATTGACGAGGCTAGGCAATATGCCCCTTTACATGCACTATGAACGAAAAGGCAAACAATTTCATCGTTCAATAATGGAACCAGAAAACTTGAGCATGCCGTAAAGTTTTTTTTGTATCCACACAGTTCATTAATAATCATTTCGAACCCGTGAACTTAAATTAGAAAATGGTGATAAAATAATGATTCCAAAAGGGAACTACAGACATGACATATAGTTATAATTATACAGAAATATTTTGTATTAGCCAAAAACATGAAAACTCTTTAAAATTTCATGTATATCTTATATAATGTTTTTCTTATTTTGTCGATTTATTTATTTAAAAAGTTATCTTAAAAAAAGTTTCTTTTTCCAAACCAAAATGAATTATAAAGGCGCTCTATGTTCACGAAAATGTATTTGTTAACGTTTTTTTTTTTTAACTTTTATGATAGGGAATTTATATTCGGTTTGAAGCTTGATGAAAGCATGGATAGGGAGTTGTAATGTGTACACGTGTTTAATTTACGTCGTGTTACCACTTTCCTGTTGGCCGATAGTACCGCCACATAAAACCCTAAAAATGGGACGCCATACTTTAGAGGTTGACCATATGACTGACATTGGGTCACCGGTGCCATATTTGGACCTAAAATCGGGACGCCATACTCATTTTTTTAAGCCTGTAACTGAGCGAGATCGTTTATGCTACTTAACCATCATGGTATTAAACACAATTCCAATTAATTATGCTGTTATAGTTGGTCACCATATATTCAAATTGGGTGGCATTCCAGTTATTAATTGGTTGTTATTTTTATGAGGAAGTGGTATCAGCTCTGTTTTCATTTCTAAAAGGATTCTAAAGAGTACACATATTTTTACAATTCATTACTGATATAAGACACAGCAAGGCTTCACTGTGGATGTAGTCGGATAGTGCGAGATAATGAAAGGCACCAAGAAGGCCGCTTGGCACGTCCTACCAAGTTAAGGAGGCAACAAAAAAAGGAAGATAAACGCGTCCAAGAATTGAAGTCATCTGACTTCGTGTGTGATGAATTCGAGTCTTTGTGGATATGAAGAGCCCTAAATGGCAAAATAGTTCAAACGTTTTTCGATCTGGGTAAATCCGAGTTTTCATAGGAAGGTCCGAACTTTGAGACCATCTCAATTATTAAACATATGTTTTAATTAGTTTTTTACTTCGAATACTTCCTGTTGAATTCATGGTTATACTTTCCTCTAAAAAAAATGTTTTAAACATTGTGTGACGCAAAATCTTTTCTTTTTCACATTTGACGATCCCTTTGGCTACTTTCTTTTCTTTTTCGGATTTATTTTCATCACCATTTTCTGATTTCTCAGTCATATCATAGGTAATACTATATATTTTAGGACCAACAAATTCCTTGATTGGGATAACTGGAGAAAAAGAAAGAATAGTCAACATCGTATTGTTATATAACGCTTTCAGAGCACCTGAGATCACCCCTAGTGTTTTGGTGGGGTTCGTGTTGGTTATTCTTTAATTTTCTATATTGTGTCATGTGTACTATTGTTTGTCTGTCTTTTTCATTTTTAGCCATGGCGTTGTCAGTTGATGGTCGATTTATGAGTTTTACTGTTCCTCTGGTATCTTTCGTCCCCTCTTTTATAACATCTACGGTAACTACTTAGAACTCTCCTCGCAGAAAATAGAAAAAGTACATTGTTTAATTAACATAGTTGACGAGAACATCTGCAAAACGGTGCAGTGCTTATAGATAAGTTTATGTTTAACTAATATTGTAGATTAGTACAAGTTGAAATATTCAAAAGGAAAACCACATGTGATTAATTTAACAAAATCGCGTGATTGATTTTGGTTGCTTCGCGTCCTGTGTCAAATATTTCTAGACCGGAAAAAAATAAAACTTAATAACTAAGGTCTTTCTTTCGTATAATGTTAAATTACTACGATTGTTAAATATAGATTACTTCTAATATGGTATATCTTTGTGTCAGTATAAAAATTAGTCTGCCCTACTACGAACTATAACCATAACCCAATCATATACAAATATATGGTGCAAAACCACAATCAAATCACGTTTTTATCTATATAATACTAAAAAAATCAAAATAATGATTTTGGAAATTATTGGATATATTTTGAGATTATAATTTGTTTCCCCTAGTATGTGCCTTCTTGTAACCTTCAACATATTGAAGTTAAGAAAGTGTGTAGATGTAGTTAGGTGGACTACTGAACACGTTTCCAACATTATTTGAGTAAATTAAACACACGGTTGCTCGAATATTCTCTAATTGTTCTATCACAATGGTATTCGTGGTGAAGACAACTCTAGTCGGAAATCCGATTCATATGTTAATTTGTCACACAGGTAACTTGAAAATATTTTTGTCGTTGTAACTATCTGGTACTAAATCTATAAATACATATAATTGAAGTTGATTTGTAATTTTGATCCGTCGCTTCACTTCATCTATTTGACCATATGAAAAGACAATCAATTAATGTATCATAATATTTGAAGTTTGTACAGATTCTTCCTTTTCCTGCAACGTATTGAATTTCAGGTAAATAAAAATAATTTAGTCACTTTGTGTATGAACGTTAGATGGTAAGTGACTAGTGCGAAGTCACATTAAATAAAGCGATTCCGTTATCTCAATATCGATAAATGCATGGTTGGGAAAACCTCACAAATTTTGGGAATGTAGAGAACTAAACTGTAGTTTAAAAGGAATTTGTTCAAATTGTGTCGGAAAATACGCGTTCTTAAAGAAAAGTAAGGTTAGATACCTACACCGACAAAATCATTTTTAGTAACATTACAATCACTGGTATTAAAGAGATAATAGTAACTGCAATTACGATTATCCCAATATGGCGACGGTAGATATAGGTAAAATCTTTACACTCGTTTTTCTTAAATGTAGCATGTTTTTGTCAATAGTTACTCAGCTGCAAGGTTTATCTATACCATTACATCATATTTGAATCGTAACGGTGCACTGGAATTGTCTAAGAGCTGTGAAAATAGCCGTTGAAAAATTCGGGATGATAATCGTAACTCTATGGTATTTTTCTTCTTTGATAATCGTAATTTTCTTTATATGATAATAGTAACTGAAACAAAATAAATGTGTCTTTCAGCATTTCAATGGTATTTTGTGTGTTAAAAATGTAAATGCCCAGTTAAACGATGACATTAACGCATATAAAAATAAATGAAGAAACTTACAGGTTAATATCTAGGATAAATTTACCTATTTATGCAGTCATTCTTTGAATAAGTTTTTCTTGTAAGAAAATTTAAAGCTACATCAATTTTATTTTTTGATTTTCGGGCTTTTGGCCAAACTATAAAAGAACACAAATCCATGTTTGTCAATGAACTCCACGTTACTTAAGGTTCCGTCCAAGTCCAATTTTTCTAAAAATGGCTGATATTTTTAATCAACTTTTTGTGCTTTATTATTCTATACTAGCCACTAAAACAATCACAATTGCTTAAATCAAGAATATGGACTTGATTGCTTACAAAATCACGAGTTATTTAGTAGTAATATTTCGACAGGAGTGTGTTTTGTCAGAAAAAATAATAATTCTGAACACATTTTTTCAAAAAGTCCCATTAATTTATTACTTAATGGAATTCAACAAATCATATGCTAATCTATTCTTCATATTGTCTCGCAGTGCAACCATATGCAATTGTGTATATGTTGATTGCCAGAGAAACACAACGGCCAAGTTTCGTCATCACCTTATCGTTTATGTCCCGCCATTTTTTGTTTTTGGGGTTCGTTTTTTTTATTTCATTTTGAGTGAGATCGAGGGGAGCTATTTCAAATAACCTGATAGTGCCTTATTTATGTCACTTCAGTCTCTTACTATCATGCTGCTTTTGTTAAATATCACGACGCTTTTCGTTTAAAATACTTCAAAAAATTAGCTGTCATCCTCCTCCTCAAAGTGAAAGTAGAGAGTCAGCGGCAATGATTCGTCCGCCAAATATTAATATCAATATTTAGATGCATTTTAAAATTAAAACTACATAATATCTTGTTTTTATTATATAAATGACGGATATTCAAATTAAACGTAAAATCGGGTAGAATTAGTACTGCAATTCGAAACCAAAGAGTTGTTTTATGATTCGAAACAACTTCCGGTTTGATGTGAATGGGCTGATCTTTTGATCCAACAGATGAAAAGTTGCCGATTTGAAGAGTCCTTTCCATAAAAAGGTGAGAATGATGGGTATCAAAACATTAATACCAAAAACAAAGATTATTTAATAATTACTAATGTGATCGTAATTGTCCTTATATCGTAAATCGACACTCAAGTAAGTGATCCCATACCCCAGCGCCATCACGCTGCTTGTAAACATTGGCAAAAAACATGAATAATTTTCTTTTTTTTTCTGTTTTTAACCGAACTTATATTTAAGTATAACAAAGTAATATAATTTGAAGGTAAGTGAATAAATTTTAGTAAAAATTCTGCTCGAGACATAAAAAATATGGACGCTTGACATTGACATCAGTACTAGTTAAGTAGAGTCATAGCAAGCATTTTGATAATAATGGGTAGTAAAAGGAAAACGTCGAAAACATTTGGACTTGGCTCTGGACCAGCAAAGGGCAAAAGAACAAGTATAAGATGTGGAAGACCAACTGTTAATTTCATAATTAGGAGAAAAAGGATTAAGCGGAAGTCTCTGCCGCTGTCCCTTGTTTTAAAGAGAATCAAACAGACAACAATAAGTAAGAAAAAAAAAACACCAAAGAATGCCATAAATTTTTCACTTCCGAACTATTAGAAAATGGATTAAAACTGAAATTCTAATGCAATTATTTTGCAACAATTGTTCTGATTGGATAACAGCAAGCGTAAAATTCTGTATCTCCTTGTCTGTAACTAAGGAAGCCGACATTTTGAATTTCGGAATGTATTGACATGTTATTTCTACAATAATAAACAAAAAACTCACTTGTTGCGCCTAAAAATCTTCTTTTTGTCAAATTTTATTACATTCTGAAGCGGCACAGAAGCCAGAAAACGCCCGGTGTTTATGTTTGACGCCGGAAGCATACCTATGACGTCACCTATTGTAGGGACCAAAGAACATAACATCTTTTCGCGGAATTTTCTTTAATGAACATTTTACACCGAAATAATGATTGAAATATAATTATAAACTTGTTTTGCTTTAGAATAGAGATAACTGTATTGTATTTGAAGCTTTGCGGACGTCCATCGGTAGTTTTACTGTCGCAAATACCCGTTTACCTGTCTCCGCTCCGCGTCGCCAGGTAAACTAAATTTGCGACAGTAAAACTACCGATGGACGTCCTTAAAGCTTCAAATACAATACAGTTATCTCTTAAATCTGAGAAAGAAAAATGCATAATTTAAGCCCACAAGGTTATAGATTTGTGAATTTGGACTCATTACAAGGACATGTCAGTGAAATAACTATGCACGTATGTCTGTGTCCTTCAGCAATAGAGCGAAGTTCTAAAAACCAATCACCAATAAAACTTGTAAGCGAGGAAAGGAAATTAGGACTTGCAACCGTTCTTTGTGCTCAGTGTGAAGGATGTCATAAACAATTTAAATTCTGCACTAGCCCATCATTGCCAGAAAGTAAAAGGTTTGATGTAAACGTGAGAGCTGTGTGGGGAAGTATTGCCACTGGAAATGGACCGTCTCACTTAAATGAAATCATGGGGACGATGAATTCACCAGGACTCTCGTCAACTTCATTTTCAGCAATTGAACAAGAAGTAGGGGAATGGTGGTTAGCAGCTCTCCAAGAAAATATGTTACAGGTAATTATAATTGATTAAAACATAAATTTAAAATGAATGCATGAACATCGAAAAAAAAACATCTATACTATTAAACGAGAAGACCTCATTTTTGGTGTCGCTTCTCCTCCTTCCACAATAAATTGATCATTGTGACTGTATGTCCTGTAGGTACCATGCATAGTTGCATTTGTCATCCATTCTTATGATTATTCAGTTTCGGTTATTTTGGGAGAAAAACGGAAAAAATAGAAGTCCTGATATGTGTCCGTCATCACCCCGGCTTTTATTCATAGACAACTTCCTCTTCCGTTTATATTTCCAGAAGTTTGGTAAATTTACATTACATACCCTATATTATCATGTTTTATTTAAGATTCATTGCCTGAATCGTTATATAAGAATGTTGTCCCAAGTGTAAGCAACGACCCAGGCCGTGTGAAAATAAACACAATCATTTTTGTCATTCACTTATCGTCACGTAAATAACGACACATCATAGCCTAAATGTATATTATCATGTTTTATTTTAATAAGATTCATGCAAGCCATTTTCACATTGACTGAATCGTTATATATTGTCCCAAGTGTAAGCAACGACCCAGGCTGTGTGAAAATAAACACAATTATTTTTGTCATTCACTTATTGTCACGTAAATAACGACACAGACATAACCTATATTATCATGATTTATTTAAGATTCATGCAAGCCATTTTCACATTGACTGAATCGTTATATGTTGTCCCAAGTGTAAGCAACGACCCAGGCCGTGTGAAAATAAACACAATCATTTTTGTCATGATAAATTGTTCGAGAAGTTCTGTGCTATTTGACGTGATTTTGTGGAGACGCATCTTTCCACGATCCCATAAAGCTGACTGAGTTCGCTTGATAAGACTAACAGCTTCACTAATATTTTGACATGATATCAGTCCATCATCTACATAGACATGATCGTTTACAAAATCTCTTACACCATGATCTTTATTTTCGACAGTTTTACGGAAACCGTAGGTTGCTATGGCAGGAGATGGGCGGTTCCCAAATACATGCACATTCATTCTAAAATCAGTAAGTGGTTTTGACAAATCATTCTGTTTATACCACAAGAATCGTAAAAAGTCTCTATGGTCTTCACGGACTTTAAAATTGTAAAACATCTGTTCGACATCACATGTAATTGCAATCGTTTCCTTCCTGAAGTTGAGTAAAATTCCCAATAATTTATTGGTAAGATCAGGACCTTTCAATAACACATCATTGAGCGACTGGTTCTCAAATTTCGCACTACTATCAAATACAAGGCGGATGCTATCAGGCTTACGTGGGTGATTTATCCCAAAAATTGGTAAATACCAGTGTTCTTTTCCACTTTTAAGAGTAGGAGCCTCCTCAGCATGATTGTTATCTATCATCCTTTGCATGAAGTCGGTCACGTGCTTTGCTTTTCTTTCATCTTTTGAGAGAGAATAGTCAAATGATTTGGCTCGTTTGAGTGCAAGACCATGATTGCTCTGTAAAGGTTGTCTGTTAACCTTAAAGGGCAGCGGAACTGTCCATTGACCGTTTTTATCTTGTTCAAAATTAGCATCCATAATGTCAAGAAAACCCTTGTCCTCAACTGCTAAGCCAATGTTTTCATCATACGGCGTCTTCGTAAATATGACATCTGATTTCAATTTCAACTCAGACTCACAAGGCTTAAAGAATGTAGCTCTTCCATCTTTTAATACGTGTGTCTTGTGGACATGGACGATGTCAGGGTAATGCACTTTACCAAGGCATGTTTCTCCAAGTATCACCCATCCTAGTGGGAGTTTATGCGCATACGGAAGTCCATCTTTCCCAATGCGATGATCTAACACAATGCGAAGATAATAAATCTCTGCCGATCAAAAGTTCTATGCTAAGGTCGGACTGAATTGGCTGTATAAACTGAGCAATATCTTTCAAATGATCAAATTTTCTAGATAACTCTTGTGACGGTATTTCGTGCCTGTTGTTCGGTATCTCTTGACATTCTATGATTTCAGGGAGTAACAATTGATTTTCATGGTTGACACTCTCAACGATATAGTTCTTAGCTCGACGACCTGAGGCAGTAAATTGACCAGAGCAAGTCGATAACACATATTCTGAGTTTTTACCGTTTTCTTCAAACTCATCGAAGAATTTCGCAGTGGCAAGTGACCTATTACTTTGATCATCTATTAAACAGTAAACCTGTCGTACATTGGTCGGGTTGTCTTTTGGGAAGACATTAACAAGTATGATTTTAGCACAAGATTTACTTGTTCCAATGTTCGTTCCGCATACCTGAGTACACTTATTTTCCACAGTTTCCTCCCCTCCGTGGGACTTACCGGTATCTAAAGAATCATGAGACTTTGACACGTCAATGTGTAATGCTGATGGGTGTCGATTGCTTTTGCATATGATACATTTTACGGTTTCTGTACAATTTTTGCTCAAATGCTTTTTTGGTCCACAACACCGGTAGCAAAGTCCATTTTTTTTTAGAAAGTCTTTTCTCTCAGAAATTGGTTTCAAACGGAATCCACGACACATGTTTAGGGTATGGCTTGTTCCATGAATTGGACAAAATAATGAATCAACTAGGTGACTCTCCGGATTTTGATGAGATGAAGAGTTAATTTTTGGACCATTATGAAGGTCCTCCGATTGCGTTATCCTGGTAGACACATGAACTGGAGAGTCACCAGTTTTACGGGGCCTCTGCTGACTGTTCGGTTCTGCAGAAGACTCATATTGAAAACTAGGATCATTCCTAAGTTTTGCCATGTTGGAGATGAAGTTGGAAAAAACACTGAATGGAGGATACATGACATCATTCCTTGTTTTATATCTGTTAGCTTCCTGAGTCCATTTTTCTTGTAAGTTATAAGGAAGTTTTAACACAATTTGATTGACTCCTGACGATGAGTTGAAGTGTGAAAATACTGAATGATAACGTACACTATCCATGATAGAACTTATCTCCTCTACAATATCTGACAGGTCGAATAGTGGTCGGTAGTCCTTAGTTGTTAGTTTAGTAACTGATGCAATTTTACGTTTGATGGTATCTTCCACCATTTCTGGTCGACCAAATCGATCCTCAAGTCTTTCCCATATACGATCGCGACATTTCTCTGGATTGTCAGCATTAGCAGAGCGAATTCTAAGAGCTTGTTTGGACGATGTCGGTCCAAGCCATTTCACTAAGAGGTCCACTCCTCTGCTGCTGTAAGCCTCAACTCATGGGCTATGTTTTCGAACATTGATTTCCATGCAATGTACATATCAGGTTGATCGTCATACTTTGTCAGACGTGAAAACACGAGTTCCTTTCTAACCATAAATCGTGAAAATTCATCACACATGTTTACTTCTTTTGTAGACGGAAGACAGGTGCTTCTGCATTCAAAGTCTTGTCGTGATTTGTTTCTTGCACAGTGTCGATAATTTTACCATAATGCACATTTTGAACATTCTTCTTAGTTAGCTCTGGTCCGGTTTTCATCATTTGACCTGACTTGACAACATTGATAGTTGGAACAGGTTTGATATCTTGAACAATTTTGTTGACTTTGTTGTTGTTACAATCATCGTGAGTTGCATGCACGTCAGCAACTGTTTGAATAATTGTCACGTCATTGAGTTTGCTGTCAGTATCGAGTATTTTATCTTTTCCACTTAAACGTTCATAAGAATCTTGAATTACAAATTGTTCAGTTCTATCAAACACAAAATCATCATTGACATCAGAATTCTCTGTTGAACTGTCCTCGCCACTACCTTGCAATGCCTCCTGAATAGTTCGAACCTTTGACTCTGCTTCGTCAACCTCACGTTCCCTTACAAGCTTTTCCAAGTTTGCATCGAGAGCAGCTTTTTGACGTGTTAGCTCTTGCTCTTGTTCAGTATATTTTAACCGCACCTTTGCAGCTTCTAACTTTACTTGTTCCTTTACAAGCATTTCCGATGCATGTGAAGTGAAAGATTCTAGTGAACTTCGCCTTGTTTTAGTACTATGATAATCTAAATCAGACTTCTTCGAAACACGATAAGACTTGACACTACTTTTTCTTTCTTTTTTGACTGTTGGACTAGATTTCACACTGGCTTGCTTCGCTAACTTCATAGCTGATGCTAATTGAGGATTCGACTTAACACTATTTTTCTTTTCTTTTTTGCTAACATTTGGATTATGTAAATGTTCGTCAATAATAGCAATGAAATTGTCCACTTTACTTTTCAATGATTGCACTATAAGACGGTGACCAGACTCTTCCTAATTGCTCTCATTTGTGCGTGTACCTTGAAGTAACAATATGAAGCGAGTAGATTCCTGTGTGAAGGCGTAAAATCTGTCTATAACATCCTGACGAATTTGCCTCACTTGTTGTTGATCAGGCAAGTGGTTATCATCTATGCTGAATATATATGAATCGATGTCCCGCTTAAGTTTCCGTAGTTTGTCTAAATATTTTTCTGTCTGTAATGTGTATTGTTTTTGGCCTTTTGGGTTCAATTTCCTTTCTCCTTGAAAAGCCATTAAAGATCCTGGATCTGAACTCATGACTGGTTGTCTAGCTGATTGTCGCAGATTTTGTACTGTGCAGTCTTAAGGAAGACAAATCCAATATCATAAATTATGTCTTTATTCATACACAAAACCTCCGGGGAGGGTACAAAACTGAAAAGATACAAAATAAAACAAATTACCATGTTTGCAAAACAATGGCAAAGTGTTACCTAAAAATTACAATTATGTCACTAACTGATAGCCATCACTTGTAAACCATAGAAAACTGCATGTGAATGATCCAACAGTTACCTACATGTAGATAAACATTTATAAAACCTTACAAACAAAAGATATCTTCATACACACAAACATTTATGATATAAATCTATTCTAATCAAGGTGAAGTAAAAAATGTAAAAAACTGTACGTTCATTAAATGACACAAATGGCGTTCCATAGAAATAGTTTCTTCAAACAAACTGAGTAATGCAGATTTAAAATCAAAAATTTAATGGGCAAAGTTAGACCAGATAGTTTAATTATCTTAACTTATACATGAATACTCAAAATAAGCAGTTAACGGGAGTTACAAGGATGTAAACAAATACCGGTCAAAATGCACACAATTCACCACTTCACACAAAAAAAAACAAAAATTACAGAAAGATCACTTATCCGGTGATCAGCAAAGTTCATAATACAAGTAATAAAAACTTACTCTGTGGTATCAGCACCATTATAAAGGAAATAAAATGAATTTCTGTAGTGAAACTTTAGAATAAAATTGAGAAAGGAAA
Organism: Mytilus galloprovincialis; assembly: GCF_965363235.1. NCBI lineage: Eukaryota > Metazoa > Mollusca > Bivalvia > Mytilida > Mytilidae > Mytilus > Mytilus galloprovincialis. The sequence continues at coordinate 24,461,184 of NC_134848.1, read as the reverse complement.
TGGTGAATATGTCAAAGCGACAACCACCCGACCATAGAGCAAACAACAGCCGAAGGCAACCAATGGGTCTTCAATGTAGCGAGAATTCCCGCACCCGTAGGTGTCCTTCAGCTGGCCCCTAAAATATGCATAATAGTACAGTGATAATGGACGTCATACTAAACTCCGAATTATACACAAGAAACTAAAATTTAAAATCATACAAGACTAACAAAGGCCAGAGGCTCCTGACTTGGGACAGGCGCAAAATTGCGGCGGGGTTAAACATGTTTATGAGATCTCAACCCTCCCCCTTTACCTCTAGCCAATGTAGAAAAGTAAAAGAATAACAATACGCACATTAAAATTCAGTTCAAGAGAAGTCCGAGTCTGATGTCAAAAGATGTAACAAAAGAAAATAAATAAAATGACAATAATACATAAATAACAACAGACTACTGGCAGTTAACTGACATGCCAGCTCCAGACCTCAATTAAACTGATTGAAAGATTATGTCTTCATCATATGAATATCAGGTACAATCCCTCCCGTTAGGGGTTTAGTATCATACTATCATAAAATATATGAGAAGAACATAACCCGTGTCATGCCAACAACTGTTTTTTTAGAAATAAATGTGTTTAGTTCCGATGCAAAGACCCTATCAGTGAATCAATGTTAAAGCCAAAATATGCAATCTTTAATGACCTGACAACAGTATCGTAACTATATCCCCTTTTAATAAGTCTATTTAAAGGTTTTGTTAGTTTCTGAGGAGAATACTGACATTTTTGTGCTTTATAAAGAATATTTCCATAAAATTTTGGATGTGAAATACCTGAACGTATAAGATGTCTGCATGTTGAGTTATATTTACGAATTATTTCCTTATACCGGTGATAAAATTTAGTAAATGTTTTGACCAGTTTGTGATATCGAAAACCCTGGTGTAATAATTTTTCAGTAATACATAAATTTCTCTCGCTAAAATCTAATACATTGTTACATACACGAGCGAATCGTACAAGTTGAGATATATAAACACCATAAGATGGTGACAAGGGAACGTCACCATCTAAAAATGGATAATTAACAATAGGAAATGAAAAATCATCTCTTTTATCATAAATTTTTGTATTAAGCTTCCCGTTTATGATATAGATATCAAGATCGAGGAAAGGGCAGTGGTCATTGTTATCATTAGCTTTATTTAAAGTAAGTTCTACAGGATAAATTTCGTTAGTATACATACTGAAGTCGTCATTATTTAGAGCCAATATATCATCCAAATATCTAAAAGTATTGTTAAATTTTTGTATCAAATGTTGTTTTGATGGGTCTTTGCTAATTTTAGTCATAAATTGTAACTCATAACAATACAAAAACAGGTCCGCAATAAGTGGTGCACAGTTAGTCCCCATTGGAATTCCAATAACTTGACGATATACGGAATCTCCAAAGCGAACAAAAATGTTATCAAGTAAAAATTCAAGTGCATAAATAGTATCAAAGCATGTCCAATTGACATAGTTCTTTTGTTTATTGCTACTAAAAAATGATCTAAAAGAGTTTGAACATATGTACTCGCATTCCGACTTTTTAAATGCCCAGTTAATTAGGGATGTGAATTTTTTCTTAATAAGAATATGAGGCTAAGTGGTATATAGGGTAGAAAAATCAAAACTTTGAACAGATTCAAAATCACCAATATATGCATGCAATTTATCAAGTACTTCCAACGAGTTTTTGACACTCCAAAAGTAATTAATTCCACTATTTTCAAAGGCCTTATTTGAACAATTTATTATCAGGTTTTTTATTGTACCAAGTGTACTAGTAAGTAAAACAGACAATTTAGTAGTTGAACAATGGCTGGAAGATGAAATAAATCTATATTTGTAAGGTTTTTTGTGCAGCTTCGGAAGCCAGTACATAGTTGGGACTTTCATTGTGTTTGGTTCTGCTTGTAAAGAAGTAGCTAAAAGTTTATGTTTGTTACAGATGTCGTTTTCTGAAAATGAAGTCAGTTGGAATGTTGGTGAATTCGTGATTTCCTTTTGCAGAACCTCTATATAAAATTTACGTCAAACAATAATGATATTATTCGCAGCTTTATCAGCCGGGACAAAAACAAATTCCTTGGCTAGTTCTGTTAGTTTATTTTTGATACGCGAAATAGGGTTTTTATAGTTTTTGTTGAGGGTAAAATGTTCTTTAAAATGTTGTATTCGAATATCAACTATCTTCATTACTGAATTAAAAAAAGGAACACATTTGGCGGAAATAAAAAATCAATACATATCGACTAATAAAAAACCAAACAGTGCGGATACGCAAAACAATCCGGGAGTCAGCACATTCATGGCTGATTTCAATGACTATAGGGAAATGTGCAATTTCCAAATGACTGACTGCAAGAATTATCCAAAACATGTTATAATTCTATTGAGTGGTAATGAATAATCTTGCAGAGAATCCCCAAAAAATTGTCTTTGCTCATTGTTGAAGACCGCATGGCTCCTTATAATTGTTAATTTCTGTCCTTTTGGTCTATTGTGGAGAGTTGTCTCATTGACAATCATACCACATCTTCTTTTTATATAATCACTTCATTTTTGCCAATACACCTTATACATAACAACATAATTTTCAAAACTTAATCTTTCGATTACGGACATATCTCTTTCTAGGACTTTTATTTTACATGGAAGGTGTTTTGAAGTTGCTGGAATAGACAGCTTGTTCTTGATTGTGTGTGTAATCCCCAAGGGTGACTGGGGTATAGAAATATGGTCACTTGGTCTTCTCCCGACCGGCAGTAAAACGCTTGCCGAAGTGGGGCGTCCGTTTGGCTGTGCGGGATGTATCAAGTTCGCAGTCACGTCCGTCAGAAGGGGACGTTAAATCCGATGCCTCGTGTAAAGAGAGTGCCACGCTGTTTGCACGTTAAGAACCCTTGCAACAACTCTTTGAGGGGTCCGTAGGTGGCCTGTTGCAAGGCAAAATTTCTGTCCCTATCCAATATACCCTCATTTTCCAGTGGCAGTCCAAATTTCCCCGACTATCATCCTAGATGGCCTCTATTACAACAACCTACATATTGTATTTATTGTGAACTTGTTCTCGTCCTGAATATGCATGAAATATTTGCCACTGGACGTTAAGCAACCAACAATCAATCAATCTTGTTTGTGTGAAGATTTTATACTATATAAGGCTATTACTGATTGCGTTTGATTACTGAAAGCCAATTTTGGTAATAAATACAAAACTCAATATATCTTAAAAAATTATTCTATTATGTAGTCTTAAAATCAATAATTATGATAAAGCGTCCATTGTTGTATAAAATTGATATCAATATTTAAAAGACATTGAACACACATTCTATTAAAGAAAGTTTAAAGAAAAAGGAGAAATAATACAACATTATATTTTTAAGTTCCAAACTATAAATTTGTAGAAACGATGTTAAATAATTTTCAATTTCTATGTTGTGGATAAATAGGGAGATTTTTTTTGTGTCTAAATTAAGAGAGACGACCTTTTCAGATATTTTATACAAAAAACGTTTAATAACTATATTGTGAAATATAAAAGTCTAACTGATATCTTATAGAAGTACAAAAAAAATATTATTATTAATAGAAAATGATGGAAACAAACTTGGCTACTTCCTTTATTTACCAACTCAACAAAAAAACTAACAATGTAAAATATGAAGTTAACAACTAAACTAATAAAAACTAACAATGTAAAGAAATATATACAGTTAACCACTAAAAAATGGAAATATAAAATCATTCAGAGTAACAAAAACCAAACTGAATGCATTAGCCACATAGCTTGCAATCAGTTACCTTATCATGCTTATCAGCAACATGAGATCATGACCATCACAGGTTTATGCGTGTTATGCAAGTATTTGAATCATTAAAATTCTATAACAAGGTTAAAAATATATATACATCACAAACAAAATATTTATAAGCACAGTCTTACCATTTTTCAGAACATAACATTTTCTAGAAAAAAATTGTATTTTTCTGAAACTTACAGAGAATGACCAGAAAACCTTGAATATTGCACTGCACCTTTGAGTATGCCCTACTTCTTGTGGATTTATGCAGTCATATTAAACTTGCACCAAAAAATGTGGATGTGTCCAAAACCTGATTAAAGAATTATAATCACCATATTTCATGTGTCACCACTATCTATTGAAAACCAGGCAGACTGTAAAAATCTTATTTATTCAAATTATCTAACCAAGAAATATTACTGACAAGATCTGGCACTTGAAAGTTAACAGAACGCAATGAAATTTCAAAATAAATTCAAGCAATTCTTGATGTATTTAAAATAAAATGTGTATCTCAAACTGGACAAAAGAGTAAGTTCATCAAAAATGAATAAAACAAACACTTCAATGCCCTTCAAACAAAACAACATAGTTCTAATAGTATATATATATACGGGTTATGTTCTTCTCATATATTTTATGATAGTATGATACTAAACCCCTAACGGGAGGGATTGTACCTGATATTCATATGATGAAGACATAATCTTTCAATCAGTTTAATTGAGGTCTGGAGCTGGCATGTCAGTTAACTGCTAGTAGTCTGTTGTTATTTATGTATTATTGTCATTTTATTTATTTTCTTTTGTTACATCTTTTGACATCAGACTCGGACTTCTCTTGAACTGAATTTTAATGTGCGTATTGTTATTCTTTTACTTTTCTACATTGGCTAGAGGTATAGGGGGAGGGTTGAGATCTCATAAACATGTTTAACCCCGCCGCAATTTTGCGCCTGTCCCAAGTCAGGAGCCTCTGGCCTTTGCTAGTCTTGTATGATTTTAAATTTTAGTTTCTTGTGTATAATTCGGAGTTTAGTATGACGTCCATTATCACTGTACTATTATGCATATTTTAGGGGCCAGCTGAAGGACACCTACGGGTGCGGGAATTCTCGCTACATTGAAGACCCATTGGTTGCCTTCGGCTGTTGTTTGCTCTATGGTCGAGTGGTTGTCGCTTTGACATATTCACCATTTCCTTTCTCAATTTTATTTTTATATGGTATGTACATTACAAAACATATCAAAAGAACCGATATATGAAAAACAGAGACATTTGTCCAAACTTTTAATCTTCATGCTGTATATAAATCTCAATTATTATATCTAGTACATCATGAATAGTTAATTTAAAAACCTGATTGTGTTTTTCATTTGTTCAATTATTGATGAAGATGAAGATTGAATTTTCGCTCTGGGAGAATTTGACGGAGTAAAAATGTAGTTTACTCAGAACACATGTCTTTTGATCATTAAAAATGAAAATTACACTGGCAGAAAGTATTCAATTTTGGAGCAATTCAAACACAATGCATTACTATTTGAATTTGATGTGGTACATAATATTTCTTTTGTTTTCACGACATACCAACAAACTTCATATCAATAAAGTTTTATTTTCATTTCTGAATCAATTTTCATCATTAGTTAGATACACAAGACAATACAAAAGGGATGAACAAGTCAACGAAAAAGGAGACATCACATGTGTACAAAATGCATTTATCTAAAATAAAATATCAATATTACAATTACAATGTAACTTTCACTACGTTAAACAATTAAATGGACCAAAGAACTTAAAAAATAGCGTGGAATAAATGCTTGTGATTGATTACGTGCTTAACATTCTTGTAACGATCAACTCCCGTTTTTTTATGAATTTTAATCCTGATAAGGAAGTGTATGTGCATATTTTATTTTCTTAACGTTGCCTGTGGAATATTAAGTGATTACGAATTGCGTTCATTTTAACCTTGAAAGGTCACAAGAAATAAATACTAATATAAATACAAAGCTGATGGAATTTTATTCAAAACGTCGTTCTTGATCTACTACAGTGAGTACATTATTAATTTAGTAAAGTATGTTTTTATATTTTCTTTATGTCAATTTACTAAAGTTTTTATCATGTCTGTTATCTTATAACATAGAATTATGACAAGGTATTACTTTGATGATGATACCATAAAACCCTTCAACATGCAGATATATCAGCGAAGTGTTATTAAATGAAAATAGAACTAGTCAACTAGGAGAGAGTTAAAGATATTCACGCTCTGCTTTAAGGTGTCAGACGACTTATTAAATATCCCTATCTGTTCAAACAAATTTTGCGATTTTCACAGCTTTCTAAATATTTTTAGGTTTAACTTCATAGAAACCAGGTATATCCTGAATTGTTCATGTTACTTTCTGCATGTCTAAAAATTACCCCTGGTTTTCTGGAAATCTTAATTTATTATACCATGGAGCGCATTAATCATCAATTTTTAATGCAAACTCATAGACAAGTAAATTTTTGGCTCAAAATGGTCCAAATATATTTCTCTTTTACCAAACATTTCCTTTCGGCAAAGGTGTTGGTTAGTTTAAGTTAACAAGGACATCAAAATCACTATTTTGTCAGGGAAGGGCAATTTTAAGTTCTAAATTGGAGAAAGTAATTGGTGGTCTGACACAATAATGTTGACACACAAATATATAGAGAGTTCACAATGTAATATTAACACAATAATTCATTTTTAAATGTTTCACATCTTCTGATAACCTTTATTATTTTTTTTCTATCAGCTCATATACATAGCACATAGTACAACAGCGGTATTCTGTGTCTTTTTAGCTATTGATTTATGTTTTGCGTCATCTCGTTCTACCTCTCTAATGAGGGAACAGCATATTTGTAATTTGTTCTAATCTTGGACATGTTCACCAGGTTTTCATTGAAGGTTGAGACCCACAGGACACCAATGCAAATATAAGGTTAAGGTCCGAGTCGGTTTTTTCCTGCCAAATTTGAATAATTAAATATCTCCATGACCTACCAATATTTTGAGCAGATTGAGAGCTCACAAATATATTTAACTAACCCGAGTTTATATGTGCATTTTCTAATGTCGGAACTGGTTATTTAAAAGATGTCTTTTAATGGTGTCTGTATATTGTTTTTGCCTGGGTATGGTATAGGTTGTAAACGGAATAAGTTTTATCCATTTTCAAACACCGCACGACACAGGCTACTAAATACATATCTTTTAACCTCTGATGTGTATTCGTTTAGTTGACAGTCATACGTCATTACTTTATTTCATTAAGATTTCGAATTACAAACTAGCCAAATTTAGGGTTAAAATCAAGTGTTCCGGTAAGCCGCATTCGTAATTTCCTATTGCATAATGGTAAAAATGACTGGATATGGCTCAGACAACAGGAACATAACCGTGGTATTTTAACGAAAGGATAACAGCGTTTATTGAACTATCAATAAGATGGGTTCAACTTTAATCTTTGGAACTTTTAGTTTAAATAGATTATGTGTGAACAACACATAGCAATGAAAAAGGCAGATGTCACCAAAATAAAAATTGAAAAAAAAAAAAATACGAACTGTTTATTAATTTTAAGTATTTTGTAGATGTCATTACTTGAGAGGAAACTTCTACAGTTGGCGCTTCTAGTTGTAATTTGGTCAGTTGTCATGAAAACCGTCAGCGGGGATTGCTGTCGCAAACCTTTTAGAGATCATTGCAGGGATTGCACGCCCGGAACACCTTGCTGTGGGATTAAAAAATGTAACATATTCTGTTGTGGATGTAAATGCCGTACAGAGCCAAGAGGAAAACATTGTTTTGAACGTGGAACTGGATGCAGGTGTTATAACGCCAAACGAAAACGCCGTCATGTTTCAAATGATACTACGGATATTTCTGCCTATCTTACATTTATTGGACTAGATATCAACAAGTGAGTATAAGGAACTTAGATTTCTGAATAATGAGGGAAAAAAGTCACAAAATCATTTACCTTTCTTACCATATATATCTATAAAATTTCACTCTGAATTGCTGTCCGTTATCGCTTGTTTAATCAATCCTTTGGTTTATATGAATGATGCCTTTACATACAGATGTGTCTAAATACGGTCGATTCATATATTTTCGTGGGTACCAATTTTCGTGGATTCCGAAAATTTGCCTTTTCGTGGATATGTAATATCGTGTGTTGCCAAAGTCGGCATACGACTGATAGAAACTTTGTATTTCGTGAAACATTTAACTTCGTTGTTCACCTGTACCCACGAAAACCACGAACATTGCTATCCAACGAATGATAATGAATCACAGTAAAAGATTGCTTTGAGTAAAGAATAAGAAAGTCTCTAGTCTTGGCAATAAAGTAAAACATTCTTCACAACCATAATATACAAATGGTGGTTTAAAAGGGCACCACTACAACTTGAGTATACACTTAAATTTAATCCTGGTATCTTTTCTTTCAATGTAGTACGACTTTATTGAATCTTGAATTTATACGTGGTTACGTAGTGGAACATTATTAAAGTTCGTTAAGACACTTGTTTATGAAGTCGGAAATCATTGAAATTCGATTTGATACTTGACTATGAAAAAAGCCATCTTTGAAACACGATTTGCATTTTATATATGTAGGGTGACATCAATGAAACCCAAGATATTCAATGTGAATTTTTATTTAAAAGATCCAATTTATAAAAATATAACTTATAAATATTAATATTTTTACAAGTTTAGATTATTTTTTGTTGTTTTGAAATATTTCCAAATTTGCATTTAAAGGAGAGGTAACTCTAAAAAAGTAAATTTTCTGAAGGAATCTACATGGAATTTTCCTATTTTGTATTTTAGAAAAGAAAAAAAAAACGTACGGTGACCCTATCTTTTCTTTTTATATTCTCAAAGTATTGTCTGAAAGCTATCTTGTCCTGATTTATTTAACAATTTTGTCATTTTGTTTAGTTTGTACTTAAAAAAATAGTGTTTTTTCCTGTATAATCCATGTAAAATGTGTCATTTTGTAACGTTCTTTAATTTGAGAAAACTTAAAGATGTAGTATGTGATCATTGAAACGCTATTAGACACCCGGTTATATAGTAGGACATCATTTAAACTCAATCAGACACTTAAAGATGTAGTAGGTGATCATTGAAACTCTATTAGACACTAGGTTATATAATGGGACATCATTGAAACTCAACTAAACACTTGATGATGAAGCAGGTGATCATTGAAACTGAATTAAATACTTGTTCATGTAGTAAGACATCATTGAACCTCAACTATACACTTTAAGATGTAGTATGTGATCATTGGAACTCTATGAGATAACTAGGTTATATGGTAGGACATCATTGAAAATTAATTAAACACTTGATGATGTAGTAGGTGATCATTGAAACTCAATTAAACGCTTGTTCATGAAGAAGGACATCATTGAAACTCAATTAGACACTTAAAGATGCAGTAGATGGTAATTGAAACGCTATTAGACACTATGTTATAGTGTAGGACATCTTTGAAAGTCTATTAAACAATAAGTTAAGTCGTAAGGCATCATTCTAAAACGATTAGACACTGGATGATGTAGTAGGTACCTTTCAAAACTTAAGACTTTTGGTCATTTAGATGGAAATCATTGAAACTTAATCAGACACTTTGGTCTTTAGTAGGACATCATTTACACGTGTTAAATTATAAGCCTGGTGCCATTGATAACTAGTCATTCCATTGGATAGATGCCACTGCTGGTGCACGTTTCGTCACCGAGGGTATCATCATCCCAGTTGTCAGCACTTCGGTGTTGACATACATATCAATTATATATCATTTTTATAAATTTACTGTTTACAAAAGCATAAATTAATCGAAATACTAAGGATTTTCTTATCTCAGGCATAGACTACCTTAGCCGTATTTGGCACAACATTTGGAAAATTTGGGTCCTCAGAGCTCTTCAACTTTATACTTGTTTGTTTAACTATTTTGATGGAAGCGTCACTGATGAGTCTTATTTAGAAGAAACGCGCGTCTGGCGTATTACATGCCAGTCTTGGTACCTTTAATAACCATTTACACATAATTACTTTCTTGATTATGTCGTCGGTTATCATTGAAACTTTGTTAGACTATTGGTGAAGTATTTAGGTTTCATCCCCAAATACATGTAGTAAGGCATCATCAAATTGGTTTTCTTATTTTTCATGTACGTGCACAAGTTTTTGGCTCACTATTTTGTTGTCGCAGCACGTGTTTATATTAAAATTGGAGCGATAAGAAAAACACAAAAAATCAAGTAAGCTTAGGTTGTCACTTCCAAAGACACCTTAGTCATGTTATATAAAAAAAATAGATGTGGTATGCAATGAGACAACTCTTCACACGAGACCAAAATGACAGACATTTACAACCTAAAATTCCCGTTCGGCCTCCAACAATGAGCAAAGCCCATACCGCATAATCAGCTACAAAAGGACCCGAAACGACAATGTAAAACAATTCAAACGAGAAAACTAACTGCTTAATTAATGTAGTCTTGTTTTTGTTATGTATCTTGTTACAAGAAGGCAACTAATAAAAAATATTTTTTCTCTTTTTTTAAAAGAGATCAAAATGACAAATGCAACTTGTTCATGCTGACTATACACATTTTCTTAAGGATGTTTGCTACTCTTGTTGTTTTGTGTTTTTGCTTTCGTAGGATATCTTCTATTTTGTTTTCCATTTTTTTTTATATAATTTTTTATATAATTTCTCAAAATATAGTGCAATAAGTCATTTTGAAAAAAAGTATCTATAACGGTCTTTTATAAAAAGCACATATTTAGAATTAATAGAGCGAAACTTTAAGTATTAGATTTATGTCATCTTTATACGTATTCTTCAATCAAATAAGTGACTTAAAAAATCACATAAATTCCCCAGGTTTATCATTTATTTTCACATTGTAACTTAACACATCTATAATGCCTGGCAATGGAACTCCTTTTGGATTTCCAATGCAATTTATTTATTATGAACAGACAATGTTCTACACAATAATTGAATCTATTTTTTTTTTTAAATATGTTAACTCTTTTTTTCAAAGAAATGGCATTATGGAAGAGTGTGAGTTCAAAAAAGCCTTGGAACATATGCATATAACGGACAACATGACCGTGCTTCATCATTGGTCCATCATGGACGAAGATAAAGATGGAAGAATTTCTATGGAAGAATTTGATAGACAAAAGTAATATCTGACCAAGAACATAATTCGTTTTACATCGCAAAGTGAAAATCGAAAAGGCAGAAATTATTCAATTTTGAAATTAAATAAAACAAAGATAGTGCATTACTTCATGTTTTTTGTGTCATTACTTTAAAAAAAATATCAACAAGTTTCGTTTCACTGCATTATACGATTATGTATATGAGTAAATACACAAGACACGAGAAGATGATAAATAGGAGTCGAAAATTTGAAGATAGATAATACAACTATGAAAGTAAAATAAAGAAAAAAAAGTCCACAAAACATAACAGAAAGAATTAGCATCATTTCCGTCTTAATTGTTTCACATTATTCACTGCGAGGCCTTTTATAGCTGAATGTTTGTTATGTTTTTTTTTTAATACTAAAGACCATATGGTGTCCGATAGTTGTTGCTTACTTTTATGTCATTTGGCCTCACCGGTAGTCGTACTTCATTCTCTTATTTTTATAATTATCTTCTGCTTCACTAGCGACACCTGGTGTGGTATTTTCGTTAAAATACATGTAAATGTTATGTCTCTTGAGTAAGGATAAACAACAGTACTCTAAACTACAGACATTGAAAAAAAAAATATCTTAAAAACGCATTTGATACATCACAACTAGAAGATTTGATATGTTAAAATTTAACACCATACGGCAAGCTATGAAGGCCACACAACGGCTAGTGAAAACAAATCAAACCGGATAACCAATGGTCTCATCTGTATAGAAAAAGCGAGAAGCGAGAAACATTGATGGACCACATAAAAAAACGACAACTGAACTACATACTACTGACATAGATGTAGGGATAGTGTCAAAACGACAACTATACACTTTGGAGCTAAACATTAAACGTGGACGTGTATTCATACATCCCTAAAACGACTTAAAAAGACTACAAAAATCCACGAAAATCTACGAAAGAAACAGACAATGTTTTAAGTAATTATAGTAACGAGTTGTGATATCAAACACATGATGTAGCGTCGCCGGCTAAAAAATGAAAATTAATAATTGGAAATGAAAAAGCATCCCTTCTGTCGTATATTTTGTTATTGAGTTTGCCTTTAAAAATTGAAATGTCTAAATCTGAAAAAGGACAACAATGCTGTTATGTTAAGTTTATTCAAAAGTAAGTTCATTTGGGTCAATTTCTATATATAGAGAACTTATATGTCCGGAAATGAAAAACCCTCGGTTTACTCTTGCAGATCTATATAATTTTGTGTTCAAATTGGAACTGGAAACGAATAGAAGGTCAGCCCTTGGATGGTGTAAACTTCCCAAAAAAACGTGTATGGCGTAATGGTGTAAGGTGTATGGTGCCATGGTGTAAGGTGTATGGTGCTATGGTGTAAGGGGAATGGTGTATGCGGAATGGTGTGATCGTGTAACGTGCAATCGGGAATGGTGTGAATGAATGGTGTACGACATTTCATTGGTTGAAATCAAAGTTCTTTTTATTTTAATTTTTCGGATTGTAAACATAAGTAATAATAATAATCTTAATTAATATTTTTCCAGAGTAGCAAATTACTTTAGACTATATTATAAATAAGAATACGAAAAAAAAATTAATGTGTATATTAAAGTAACTATTTTCTTTATTTTTTCATATTCTTATTTATAGTGAACAATGGCTAGATAAGATTGGGCAATTGTTATCACTTGCAGCTATCATAAATTAAAAGATATGATTTTGTTTTATCTAGAAGCCGTATAAGGAGGTTATCCACGCATAGGAACATTATTTTTATATCATGGGTTATCAATATCATTTTTAACGTTGCTTCGTTCCCCATTTTTTACAGGCTCTTCATAAATATTCTTTCGTAATTCACGTTTGTTTGCCTTGGATTTACGATTCTGTTTAAAATGTTCAAAAGAAAATTGTACACTGGACAGTGTTACATGAAGCATGTATTGCACATAAGGTGTTGTATAATTATGAACAATCTCGTCAGTTGTGTTAGATTTGTCCTTAATATGGATTATAAATGATATCGTGAACGTTCGAAAAAATACCTAGCAATGCGAACAGGAATGGAATATTTGCCACTTGTTTAGCTACCAACAAATCAACCAACCGACATTATATACTACGTGTAACAGTATACTTTTTCCAGCAGAGAACTACTCATAATTTGCATTATAAAGTCATGAAAGTAGTTAGTACAAAGGAAATCTCTCATGTCAGTCACATTATTGGGTGATGTATTACTGGATTAGTTTTCGTTGGACTCACAAACTCGACTTTAACAGTCACAATTCGAACAGAACATTGACTCTAACAGTGCTTATTAGTTTTCAAGGGGGGGGGCTCGTCCGACCCCCCCCCCCCCCCAAATTGGCTACGGGTATACTAATTGCTATTTGTCTGCCATTAATAGATATCACACAGGTTCCTGTAAAATATTGACGTCATAAAACAAAATATCTGACGCCACCATGAATAAGTGATTGTTATATGCATCAAAAGTTCAAGCAGCCAGCTCAGGCAGGATTAGCGATAAGGTGTATCTTACAAAACATCATGAACCACTGGGTTTAAATGAGCACACCTCAGCAAGCATGACTTATTTATGGGCAGACCCACCAATCACACAATAGCCAAAATGAATCAGTGACATACCCATCCATATTCAGAAGTGGGAAATACAGATACAGATACTGACTTCAGTGACAGTTTTATATTACGTAAACAGAAAAAAATCAAAGTATTGCTGATTTGCTATGCTGCTATATAGATTTACATATAAATAGACATGATTAAGTCCTTATATGGTCAGTTTTGGTGGACATGTTTAAATAATTTTATCATATGAGTCAGCATGGTCAGCCTGAGGTTTCAAATCATTGAAATTTTAATTTGTTGCGAGACAATATTTTGAACAAAAATAAGACATGCCAACAATCTACCAAATTTATTTAATGCAATCCATTCTGACATCAAAATAGTGTTGATTTACTATTCTGCTATATTGATTTACATAATAATGTGCAAATATGGTCAGTTTTGGTTGACGCATTAATTAAAATAATTTTATTATATGAGTCAGCTTGAGGTTTCAAATTACTGAAATTTTGTTGACACCTTAAAATAATTTTACTATACGAGTCAGCTTGAGATATCAAATCACTGAAATTTTGTTGATGTGTTAAAATAATTTTATTATATGAATCAGCTTGAGCATTGTTGAGTATCAAATCACTGAAATTTTGTTGACATGTTAAAAAAGTTTTATATATGAGTCAGCTTAAGGTATCAAATCACTGAAATTTTGTTGACACGTTAAAATAATTTTACTATACGAGTCAGCTTGAGATATCAAATCACTGAAATTTTGTTGACATGTTAAAATAATTTTATTATATGAATCAGCTTGAGCATTGTTGAATATCAAATCACTGAAATTTTGTTGTCACGTTAAAATAGTTTTATCATATGAGTCAGCTTAAGGTATCAAATCACTGAAATTTCATTGACACATTAAAATAATTTTATTATATAAGTCAGCTTGAGCATTGTCAAGGTATCAAATCACTGAAATTTTGTTGATGCGTTAAAATAATTGTATTGTATGAGTCAGCTTGAGGTATGAAATCACTGAAATTTTGTTGACGCATAAAAATAGTTTTATCATATGAGTGAGCTTAAGGTATCAAGTCACTGAAATTTTGTTGACGCATTAAAATAATTTTATCATATGAGTCAGCTTGAGCATTGTTGAGGTATCAAATCACTGAAATTTTGTTGACACGTTAAAATAATTTTATTTTATGAGTCAGCTTGAGGTATCAAATCACTGAAATGTTGTTGCAAGACACTATTTTGAATAAAAAGAGGATATGCTGGCAATCTAAATGATTGGAATAAATTTGTGTTGACATTGTGTTGCAGTGTTGCTGTCATTTGTTTAATGCAATGCATTCTGACATAAAAAATTGCTGATTTACTATGCAGCTATATTTATAGATTTACATAATAAAATGTAAATATGGTAAGTTTTGGTTAATGCATTGATATAATTTTACTATTTAAGTCAGCTACAGGTATCAAATCACTGAAATTTTGTTGCGAGACACTTTTTATGAATAAAAGAGAACATGCTGGCAATCTAGATTGATTTGAATAAGCCCGTTAAATAAATGCGTGCAAATGTAATGAAAAGTTGAGTGAAAACGTTAAACATTTTAGTTCCCAAATGCGTACAAACATAGTGCGCCCATTAAACATGTTAAAAGGAGATGTGGTACTATAGTATATGATTTCTAATGAGACCACTCTCCACAAGAGACCAAAGTAAGTCAGCTATTAAAGGCCCTGAGATGAGCATATTATCCTGTCTGAAAAAAAGGATTCGTTAATACTTATTTTATTTTTTTAGTCATGGTGCGAGATCCTAAGTATTTATTACGTACTTCTGGAATATTTGCGGCTGCACAATAAGGGAAGCAACATATAACGTGCAATGGGGATTTCAAACTTATAAGCCGAAAACATACCGACAATGCCAGGCAAAATAAAAAGAAAAAGCACCCGAGTTCTTTGAAATGTCAAACTTGCCTTATTTTGAGCAGGGACTTTCTATACTAAGTCCCTGATTTGAGGAACTTCGTGTAACACATAGTAGTAGAAGTAGTTCCAACATGGTACAATTGGATAGCTGGTAGTATAATTTTATTGTCGGTTTCATGTTTGTAGTAAACAATATATAGATAAGGCGTTATAATGGACATGATAAAATATAATATACTGGGAGTTTTGTACTGTGTTATTCAAGGGTTTTCCCCCTTTCTTCTTACGATTGTGTTAAGAGGTGTGATTCTTTCTATAAATTCAGGACTAATAAAAACAATATAAACATCAATCACTTTTAAGACGAAGAAAATATTTACGAATATAGGAGCAGGAAAAACACACTCCCATGCTTTCAACGCATTTAAACAAATTATGTGTAATGAGGATATCTGAATGGGGTATTTTTTTACATTTCATATGATAACTTTAGAAAATAACAATACATATGTTTCCTGTTTGTATACCATGTATATAGTTGTCCATTTGTCTATCACAAGTCCGCACTTCCCGTTTTTTTTCACATGTTAAGCTAAACGCATTAAAGATAAAAGTTTGAAAAATTGTTTCATATAATTTCACTCATTCAAGAAATGTTTTACTGCATGCATGAATGAATTTAAATTAGATATATATGTCGTGTACAAGTTGCAATTTTGTACAGGTTATAACATGTACAAAAATATTGTACATGTTATAATTTGTACAATGCCAAAATACAAGTTATAACATGTACAAAAGTACCTCGTACATGTTGTAACATGTGCAAAATATTGCTTAAAAATGGTTTTAACCTGTACAAAATTTAAAAATAATAATAAAGTAGAATATACATTCACGATTGAAATTTATCAAATAATAAAGAACAATAATCAAATGGAAAAGAAGGTGCATTATTTACAGCATGCATAAAATACTTCATTTTCATATATTTTAGAAACAAGTTTTTTTTTACTTGTTGCTACAAGACAGAGACATGTGACACCTTTGAGTTGCACAAAACTTTCAGACACACTAAAAGTTTCATTTGCAAGACATTGAACCTAGATTTTACTGAAATATCCCTTTATTTGTTCAACTACACAAAATGTTAGTCTTTAGTTCCAATTTCATAGCCGCTATGTCCATTCACATTCATCACCATGCCTGTTATGTTTTTCTAATCGGCAGGGCCCATATCAATGGACGGAATAGGAATGATAATGTTATCACCTTGGGAGAGAACAGTTAATCTTGTTTTTGAGTTTTTTTGTCAAAGTATCAGCTTGTACCTGCTGGCCAGAAAGGGACCTCTTTCGTGCATGCTTAATGTCAATATTTGAAATTTCAAACAAACCCTCACTAGTATTAACAGCAGAAATATCACCACCAGAAAGCGCACTCTTACGAGGATGTGAACCAGAAGTTGTCATGCTGATACTTCCTCACCAACCATGTTAGCATCACTTCATTTAATTACTATTGTTTCTGTTTCTAACCTATGGAATTTATTTCTGCACAAAAACGACTTCAGAAAATTAACTAAATTGTTGAATTCATATTTTAGTTCAAAATTTTATCGATTGATTGTTGATTGCATAACGTCCAGTGGCAAAATTTCATGCATATTTAGAACGAAATATCATTTAAAAAAATATGGGAGAGTAGGGATACCGCTAACATGTTTAACCCCGCCACATTATTTATGGATGTGCCTGTCCCAAGTCAAGAGCCTGTAATTTAGTGGTTGTCGTTTGTTTATGTGTTACATATTTGATTTTCGTTCATTTTTTTATACAAATAAGGCCGTGAGTTTTCTCGTTTGAATTGTTTTACATTGTCATATCGGGGCATTTTATAGCTGACTATGTGATATGGGCTTTGCTCGTTGTTTTAGGCCGTACGGTGACCTACAGTTGTTAATGCTTGTGTCATTTTGGTCTCTTGTGGACAGTTGTCTCATTGTCAATCATACCACATGTTCTTTTTTATATATGCAGTAATACTTATGACATATTAAAATGTTTAGTATCATTTGGTAAAATATCGAAAGTCGAACTTTGCTTATGTAGATAGAATGAAACCTTAAAAAAAGATAGTTCAGCTGAAACGATTTGGTGCAAGAAACCGTTTGTGAACTGTTTAAGACAGAGTGGACTCCTTAGCAGCCGAGTGATTAGACACAATCGATGTGCTTTATGTCTTGTTCCTTTGCAAGACTTGTCATTCATATTCTTCAGTATAGGGCATATTATTTCTACGGTAACAGTCAACAAGTCTACTTTATACCAGACACGCAATAGTATTTTCAAATTTCTTTAATTTAATACCAAGATAAATAAAAACCACCTAAAATTTGATACCCAATGTTTCCTTGAATATAAACATATTCTGATAGATCAATAAAATATGAAATCGGTAATATACATGCTGATTTGTGATACCCGGAAAAATCAAGGTATAACACTCAGTACTTATAAAGCCCGATAATACAGAATGCATCATATATGTCAAAGAAATTCGTAAAGCATGACTATTCGAATGTAGGGGGAAAAGTCACAAGAAAAAAAGTAACGGAAAAAAGTCACAGGAAAAAAAGCTACAATATATATTTTTTGTATGAAATAGTCATATGGCGGCACATATATATGAATATATTGAGAAACATTCCCAATAGATATTTAGTACATAGTGACTTTTCACGAGCATTCCAACATACTTCTGACAAATAATTTCACTTAAACACATTGTGACTTTTTTTCCTGTGACGTTTTTTCCTGTGACTTATTTTCCGTTTACCGACTATTCATGATTTAAGTGGGGTCCTTTTATGTGCTACAGTATTTACAAGCAGTATTTTTAATTGATTTAATAAGTAATAAAAACACAATCATTTTGATAGCCAATAAAAAAAAATTATTTTGTTGAGTGTGTTTTTTGGAGGTGGATTGGGAGAGGGAGGGGTGTCATAGCGTCGTTTCTATATTCCTATATCTATATCTTTTGCTTTTATTTGTTTTACTATTTAACTTTAATGCCAATTGATCATTATTTTAAACGTCCTAAACATATGCATCAAATTAATATTTGCCACTAGACGTTAAACAACCGACAACCAATCAATATGTTTTCTTAATCATTTCATCATCGCTATATTCTTTCATCTATATTTTTTGGGCCGCGCTTCCAGACTTACTTTTTGCACATTATTCTAATATCTGTAACACCTTCAAATTCTTAAAAAATAAGAAAAGAAAGTGACCTATTCATAGTACATGGTAATTAAGAAAATTGAACTAATATTACTTATGGTATGCTTGGGCTTTTAGAGAAATGTATTAGTATTTGAAAAATTTTTCTTGGACCGGGGAAATAAAAAAGGGGGGTAAACAGGTTGTTGGTTTCCCTTGAAAGTTAGAGGGGAAACACATTCTATTTAAAAACCATATCCTGTATGGTATTAAATAATGAATAGTTTGATTAGCTGCTGAATTAATTCACAATTGAAGGAAAACAAACATACATTCACAAGAAATGTTATTGCGGTCTCTAAAAACACCGCATAAAGGGAAACTCCGCAAAAAGATCAAAAATTGAAATTATGTCCATTCTGTATACAAATGCTCAATTCAAAGATATTAAAGTTGTATTCTGCTAGACAAGAAATCACCATCGATTTTAGGTTTAGAGAATCAAGTCTCTGCATGCCGCCATTTTTATCATCTTTTCCGTTTTAAGCCACGATATGTCTATGAATCACAAAAGACCAAAACGACAGAAACCTAATGTAGTCATAATTGCCAGTATCTTGTCAATCGTACGGTTGTATTATTCCACTTACTAATTTGATACGGAATTTTTTTTAAGTAACCAAGGTTTGCATGTACTTTTCAACTATTTATATGGGAATTTCGTTAAAAAGTCATAGTTCAAAGTCATAAATGATCATAAATACGTGTTCTGTGAAAATTGTTTTCGAAAAGACTAAGTTACAAACAAATGGATATTGAAACAAAACGATACTACCAAAGGCTATCCAGATTGGGAAGTAAAAATGCTATACCAATTATACATGTTACTAGACGTACTTTTTTTTATTATTTGAAATATACCAAATTTTATTTAAAAATAAAATGTAACAAGTTTACTATCGCCTATTTTATATATAATTATATATGTTTTAAATAATATAAAAACATACAGGAACAAATTTACTGTCAAATTTTAGAAAGACATCTTCTTATAACTAAACAAACAAACCAATAATTAACAAAAATAAAAAGTTGGCTAAATGAGGATACCTTATTTTTAAAAGTTGGATAAATGAGAAGACACCGTCTGATCACCTGCATGGTTAAATGTATTACTCTCAAAGGTATTGTGAGGTGACACGTCCAGGTATTCAAGCGATTTCCTGTCAGGTGTATAATATACATCTCTGTCTTGCGTGTCCGATAGTTATATACTAGTCAATATTACTAAAACTCAAACGCTTGTTTATAAATAACATTTCTGGTGTAAAGAATATTGTTTATAAAAATCTAAATAATTAAAAAAAAAAAATTTGATAAAATAAAAATCTGTTTACACATTTTTCCAAGGGTAAATTTGGGAAAATCTAAATATTCGTCTAGTAGTTAAAAGTGAAGGACAGTTTGAAACATACAAGAAATATTGATTTAACACAAATATACGCACTTGTCGACCATTCGTTAGTACGCCTGGATAGAAAGTTACGGAACTATAGAAAATTATATACCGGCATTTTTTCATTGAACATAAGAAAGAAACATACATTTGTTTAATTGGAGTTAAAAGTTTTGTAAATAGACTAGTCCTCGCATGACAACAGTATGTTATCATGAGATGTCGATGGACTATTGTATACCAAAAAGAAGAAAAAGAAAAACCATTTTGAATTAAATACAGGTCCATATTTAACTTGCTTTATGGTTCATCGAAGTTATGGACATAGTAAAATCACAGATTTCTATTTCAATAAAATTGTTCTCGAACATAGGAAGGAATTCGTCATCACAATTGTTGGGTATAATGTTTTATAATGTGAACATGGTTCTGAAAGTAATTTATGCCAACTTTCCTGTTCCAACATGCATGTTATATATATGCCACTGGACGTACACTAATTATCCCCAAGGGATGTGAATATTTTGCTGGAAAACTATTGAGTATCAAAGTTTCAAATAAGTTCGGGATTTATTTTCTTTCTTGGTATTCAATAACAGGAAAAAGAATAAACTGTTTGTCCGCTAAATAGGGATATTCTTGCCATATAAAAGACTTATAGTTATATTAAAAATATAGAACATGACATTAAATTGGTTCCGTCTTTTTTTTAAATATCGTTAAAAAGATGTGTGTCTAAGGTGAACGACACAAGAACCCCTTCATACGTTAGTACGAGAGTATAGCATGTAAACATTCCTTCTCAATATGGTTGTATTGGAAATCTTTTTCATACAGATTGACAACTCATGGTCCGATATGCATGTAATATTTGCCTCATGACGCCCATAGTTCTTTCTACCATCATCATCTTATTCTTTGATACTGCTGTAAACATCGATGATTCACACCTAAACAAAATGGGAGTGATGTATCTTCAGAGCTTGGTTTGGTGGATGATCCCTCAAAATCGTTATTTAAAAATCCTGTTTTTGAGATGTAGATTCACTTCAATACCGAAATTTCGGCTATATCTTTCACAAGTTTATAACACGGAGAAGCAAACTTTTCTTATAAAATAACGAGTGTTGCCTGTCCGGTACATGAAAAGATCGGTTAGAAGGCAAGTTTTGAATTTGATAGGTTTATATGTTTTTTTTAATTACCGGTTCTTTTATTTAATCCTTTTAATAACCAATGGATGCCGTAGGAGGTCCAACAGAGTTGTGATCAAGGATTACTCGGCATGACCAAAAATATGTTGGTCCGATAAACGTGAACACTCAAACCTGACCAACCTTGAATTTCTGCTGATCAATGTCCTTACTGAGTGAAAGATACATACATTTTATTAACATCAAACGAAAACTTTGAATGTCGAACGTATAAGTATTACTTTAAAAAAAATAGATTTTTTTTCAAAATTTGAGGGAAAAAAAATCGAGTTTCATTTTAAAATAACACGTCGTATCGTATTCTAAAGGGAAAAAATGCGTTTTCAATCTCGACATTTTAAGGGAGGAAAAAAAAAAGAAATTGCAAAATTTTACCGGTATATTTTTTGGTTCGTTCGTTTTAGTTTTTAGTGAAAATGAGATGTAAAAACTATTTTGTGGATGATACAACTAATTGAATAAAAAAGGATATGTATGATTCTACTGTTGATTGGTGCAGAAAAAATAATTATTATTTATATTACGCTGGCCATAAGCATAAATAGTTATTGCACGACGGGATCGTAAACTCGCAAAACCGAGAATACTCGATTTTCAGAGTTCGCCTTGACCGGTTAACTGTACACCAATATCGCTTTCATGATATATGAATATATGAATAGTTTATATGATCTAAGTACTATACGTTTTTTGCATTGTTTGTCGTTTTTATCTGAAAACCAAGTTTTTTTTAATTTTACGCTACATTTTAAAACCGAAAAAACTTAATAATAAAAGCAGTGAAACCCATATCGTTAGTTATTGACGGAGGCCACATTCTCTACAGAAAGGCAGATCACGGCTTAATATATAGTACAAGCAAAGTTGTTTGCGTAATTTATTTACACATGCATGTATATATATTTGATCTGTATTGTTTTTATGACCATGATCACGGAAGTCTTAATTTTATATATTAGTTTGCAAAATTGTGATCAAAATTCGTTTTTTAAAACAAATAAATAATTTTGTAGTCGTTGAAATTTAATTGCATTATTGGTAATTTCGGATCGTGTGGATCGAATGGGGAATGGTGTATGGTGTAAGGTGTATGGTGCAAAGGTGAAACGTGTATGGTGTAATGGTACAAGGTGTATGGTGTAATAGTGTATGGTGTAATGGTGTATGGTGTTAGTGGGAAGTGTACACCATCCAAGGACTGTAAATTAAATAATTGGCGACATACATATTGATCAATTATAAATTCAAACGTTTTCCACAAATAGGAAGCGGACGTCAAGCATGAGAGTATTTATGAAGACTTGATGTCTATTGATAATATATTTCAAGTGTATGAATCACAAAAAGAAACTCTAAGAGTGGGAAGATAGTACTAATTATGGACAGCAATGTTTTTCGCTAGATATTAATGTATTAAACAGGTTTGCTCTTGATATTGTCTCTGTAAACCCAATATAAAAATCAGGCGATGACTGTTTAGCTGTTTACTTATGAAAAACAAGGCCGTAAAATGCTGAAATTCAAGTTACTAAATAGAAATCATACATCTTATGTGCTCAATTTTACAATTAAAAAAAAGAGGACTTTCATGAATAAAATTAATACTTTTTGCAAATCAAAAGCAAATCGAGTAAGATTTAATTAATGTAACTAATATGAATGGTCTGCAGGCGGGAAAAATGAACAGACTGAAAAAGTACTTGGCAAAACAAACACATATACTGTTATTTAATATACACAACTTTTACCATTTAGATATATTCAAAATATAAATGTAGGTATAACAATGGCACAAATCTTATAAAACTATTATAAAATCTATTATTGTTTTTATTATGTAATGAAAGGACACATATGTTACACTTTTCATACTATAATGCTATACAAGGACTGCTTATAAACGGTATTTCAATAACAAAGCAAAATCGCAAGCACTAAGTATTAAATATGGTTAATAGACCAACATATTAATTTAATACTTATGTTATTGAAAGAAAACGAAAAGTACAAATTGTGTTGATATATAAATCGCTTGCAGTTCCTCGTCAAGTTATTTTGTTATAGTTAAATCTTAAAATATTGCCATTGTGAGATAACACATATTTATAGATATTGATTGAGTTAATCCAACAGTTTAAGCAAAAACCAATTAAAAATTTTGTTGGATTTCAACATCAGGGAGAACGAAATTGAAGTTTTTTCAAGTGAAACTGAGATGTACATATTGTTAAATTCGGAAGTAATGCTTTAATCATTATTGAAGGCCGAACGGTGACATATAGCATGTATAGCTTCCTATGTAACTATTCTAACATCTGTGTAATTTGGTCACGTGTGAAGAGTCGTTTCAATGGCAATCACACCACATCTTATTTTTTTATATTTAGTGAATGTTTTTTAAGTAAGTTATGGTTACCAATTCCCTGACTTAATAATTTACCAGTGATGCATTGGTCATGTTCGTTAAGATCTATGACATCACTTTACCTACCGGCATAACCAACGAGTTGTGATATAAAAACACTCTATGATGGAGCCTTAGGGGGTTAAAAACAGAAAAAAATAATAATTGGAAATGAAAAAGCGTCTTTTTTGTCGTAAATTTCGTTATGGAGTTTCCCTTTAGAAATTGAAATGTCTTATTCTGGAAAAGTACAACAAATGCTGTTTTTGTTAGATGTATTTAAAAGTAAGTTCCTTTGGGTTAAGTTCTATAGGATATGCAGAGAACTAATATGAGTGTAAAATGAAATACCATCGATTTACTTTTACAAATTTCTGTCATTATGTGTTCATATTGGAACTTGAAACGAATAGAAGATTTATTTTAATTATTGGCGGCCATATACGTATTTATACATTATAAATTCAAACGTATTCCACAAATAAGAAGCGGTAGTAATACAAGAGTAGCTATGAAGACTTCATGTATATTGATTATAGATTTCAAGTGTATGAATCACAAAGAGAAGCAGTCGGAGCTGGAAGAAAGAATTGATTATGGCAGCAATGTTTATCTGAAGATATCCGGTATAATGTATCAAGCAGGTACATGTATGCTGTAGATTTATATGTCTCTGCAAACCCAATATAAAAATAAAGAGATGACAGTTTATCTGGTATTTTAAAAAAAAAGCTATACAATGCTGATTTCAAGTAATATTTTATGTGCTCATTTCTGTATTTTATAATTTTTAAAACAGTAAGATGTTAATAAAACAATTAACATGATTAATACTTTTAGCAACACATTAGTAAATCGAGTAAGATTTTTTTTTTGTACTTAACTAAACAAAAAGTGGTCTGCACTGAGAAAAATAGACAGACAAAAAGAGAGCCTGCACTTTCAAAATAGACAGCCTTCCTCGAAACAAACACACGTATACGATATATGTCTGCTTATTTTTAATATAAACAAAGCCTATTCAATTTAGATATATTCCAAAAAGAATGTTGAAATAACAATCGCATTATCATTAAACTATTATAAAATCTATAATTGTTTTTATTATGTAATGAAAGGACACAGATGTTACACTTTTCATACTATAATGTTATACAGGAACTGCTTATGAAAAGTATTTCAATAACAAAGCAAAATCGCAAACACTAAGTATCAACATATTGGTTAATAGACCAACACATTATAGAATAATAATTTTACTAAATGAAAGCGAAAAGTACAAATTTGTTAACCTAAAATTTGAAATACATGTACATATGATGAAATATTATTGACAATTTTTAAACACTTAAGTGTCTTTTTCAGTCGATTAAAGTAGTTGCGTACAATATTTGAACTGAGTAGGTCATTAAAGTCGCTAAAAGTAATGCAAATATTTATCAACTTTTCATATGGTTTCCATCATAAATATAAGTGGTGGCGTTTGTGTTAAGTCTTCACCCATATATGAAGTGTATCATTTTCAAATACAACATATATATAAATATTAAGACAGAACACAAGTGCGACAACTACCATTCGAGGATGAACTTTAAGTACTTTCAATGAAGGTGAAATTGAAAAAAGAAAGAATTTAAAATTGATACTGCAATTCAGAAAAACATTAGTTAAGGAATAAAATAAGCTAAAACATATTGATAGGTTTTGTGGGTCCTTTTCGAGATATTTGATTTTTTAAATATGACGGAGAAAAGGCTGACCCGGACGTTTACCTTATATTTGCATTGGTATTAATTGGGTTTCAAAACAAAAGAAAAAAAATCAGGAATCTGCTTAAATTTTGGCATATGACCTTTATGACATTTTAAGTCTTTTATAAACAAATAGAAGGGTAATATCGAATTAGCTCAGGTAAGAACATTTATTTATAATTTTGAAAGTGTTATCATTTACTTGTCAATTTGACGTATCAAACAGACCCGGAAACTATTCATTCACGTGGCGGTCGATTTATGGTTTGAAATCTTGTTTTCATTTGATAATAAAGGACAAGGTATGATAAGGGCTATTTTTGGCCCCCTCTCCAAATAAGTTTAAATTGATATCAATGATGGTCTTAGTGTAGACACTTGAAAAAATAATGATTTTATTGTGTTCCGGTGAAAGGAAGGTTGCCTAGCAACGGTTTTTATTAAGAATGAAAATTATCACATATTAATTGTTTTATCAGTAAAATTTTAAATATTTGCACATAATATTGTTTGTCCAAGAAGAACTTGAAGTCACAAATGAAAATACCCTTTGATTTTGTTTATTATATGCTTAAAAACAACCTTGGCAACAGAAATGTTGCCTAGCAACAGTTAAAAAATTGGTGCTTGCCCCTCTTAAGTATGAATTAAGCTGTTGTTTGAAGATTTTCTTTCCATTTGGTGCTTCATTCCAATATTTTTCATATACACCTTTTTTTATTCTTTACAAATTCCGTATTGAGCATAGCAACACAAGTGTTGTTTAGCAACAGCAAAACATGTTTGAATTTAAGCCAACTACAAATCAATAAGTCATTTTATTGAACAAATTAAATTGAATGCAATGCAGATTGTCTGTTTGTGAACATTGAAGACCCATTGGTTACCTTCGGCTGTTGTTTGCTCTATGGTCGGGTGGTTGTCGCTTTGACATATTCACCATTTCCTTTCTCAATTTTATGTTTAGTTAGAAATGAAAACTTAGTTCAATTGTAAGTCACTACACGCTGATCAACAACTAAGTTACATAACAAGTGCATATCAACCATGCAATAATAGGTTCTTTATATTTTTTTAAGTATGAGCTTAGTTATTTTTTAAGAATATACTTCCTAATACGGTGTTACACTATAATATAAACATCTAGATTATCATTATTTTTTGGACGAATTCTATATCGAGTATAGAATCCCACATCTTGCTAAGCAACATCAAACATTTTTTTAAATTGTAGACCACTACAAAATCTTTGTTTCAATGTGAAAGTCTTTTCATGAAAACAAGAATATATAGGATTTAATAATTTGAGATGAGTTTGAACAGCTTTTAAAGATACTTAACAGTTAATGGAACGAAAGAGACGTGACTTGTACCACTTACAGACATTGTGTGGAATAAAATGTCTAATCCAGGCAATTACCATTTAATATGATGTAGGGGTAGGAATGTGTCCTCTGCATGGGTACAAAACCTATGGTGAATTAGAAACGACTTATCAAGGCAAAAAAGGGGGGGGGGTGTATAAATCATTTTTGGAGTTATTAACGAGGCATTAATTGACCTAAGAAATTAAGCCTATTGTGAAGTAAAGAAACTGGCATAGCCTGTAAGAACATATATGGTTTAAGGGTTGGACAATCATTTAACCATGAAAGTTAAAGGTCAATTAATTGGACCTTGAGATCAACGGTAAATGTCATAATGATATTAAAATAGAGAATGGAAATGGGAAATGTATCAAAGAATGTATCAAAGAGACAACAACCCGACCATAGAAAAAACAACAGCAGAAGGTCACCAACAGGTCTTCAGTGTAACGAGAAATTCCCGCACCCGGAGTCGTCCTTCAGCTGGCCCCTAAACAAATATATACTAGTTCAGTGATGATGAACGCCATACCTAATTTCCAAATTGTACACAAGAAACTAAAATTAAAATAATACAAGTCTAACAAATACCAGAGGCTCCTAACTTGGGACAGGCGCGAAAATGCGGCGGGGTTAAATATGTTTATGAGATATCAACCCTCCCCCTATACCTCTAGCCAATGTAGAAAAGTAAACGCATAACAATACGTACATTTAAAATTCAATTCAAGAGAAGTCCGAGTCTGATGTCAGAAGATGTAACCAAAGAAAATAAACAAAATTAGACTGTTATGATATTTGAGTCATGGCTATACACTGTATGCCAAATATCATAAGTCAATGTATAAAAACTAAATAAGTGTAGACCGGGACAGTGTGTATGAGAATAAAATTCCAAAAAAGAAGAAGAATAGTTATGTTTTTGAAGTATACTGATATTTCTATATGAAGATAACTTCAAATACAAAACATTCCTAAGCTTGAAAACATGTTAGTTTGAAAATAATCATCTGTAAAGTTAAATTAAAGGGTGCTTGAAATTTCCTGACGTTTTATCAATGGGGGGGCACATATTCGCCGTTTTACACATCTATTTAAAACCAATTTAAAATATTAAATAAATATCAAATAAATGCAGCTTTTTATAATATTTATCAAATAAATTTCATTATAGATGAACAGCAGACATTTCAAAGGTGTAAAAAAACAGAAATTTAGGCCAATCAGTCAAAAAATTACTAAGAAAAAAATCTTTGAAAATCCTGTTTTTCATTCAGGAAATTGACCGAAAAATTGTTGTCAAATTTTCGATCTTTTGCAGTTAGTGCCGTAATTTTGTTAAAGTTTAAAAAATAATCATATTTGTTATAAAATTATAATTTATCGGCATATTTTCTTCCATTTCAGCCATCCTTTGAAGTGTTTATACCTCAAAATCATAAAACGGCGAAATTGTGTCCCCGGCGAATATGGGCCTCCCACTCTATGTTGCAAAAGTTATTTCTTTTGGGTGGATGTGTATGTTTAAGCGCGGATTCATATAAGATGGATT
Organism: Mytilus galloprovincialis; assembly: GCF_965363235.1. Classification (NCBI taxonomy): domain Eukaryota; kingdom Metazoa; phylum Mollusca; class Bivalvia; order Mytilida; family Mytilidae; genus Mytilus; species Mytilus galloprovincialis. Next base: position 24,432,574 of record NC_134848.1, on the reverse strand, counting down.
CTTACATTATGCACTCTTTTATTAATTCATTGTACAATTTAATAAATATAATAAATGAATTAAAACGCCTGATATCGTGGGTTCTGACACCGGCCTGGTCAAACTTAAGACTTAAAAATTGGTATTTGCTGATTTCCGTTAATCAATTGGCATTAAGGGGCAAGAACAAAAACTAGTTGGATCGGAGTGTCAAGTTAGGGTAATATGTCTTCCAATGGACTGTAACCTTTTAAGGTATAGCACAATAAAAATTAATGAAACAAACAACCCATGCAGCAACATGATGTCCAAAAGTTAGAACTTTGTGTAAACATGAATTATTATTGAAATAGTAACTTTTATGAATTAACTGTTAACAGAACTGTATATTGTTTGCAAAAACTACGGATAATATATTCAGGAATAAATAACCTTTATTCACAAAAAAAAAAATCGGAATTTTGAGCCTTTTTAATATGGTCATTTGACATTTTTTATTCGACCGTCACTGATGAGTCTTTTGTATGCGAAACACACGTCTTACAAGCAAGATATCTTTAATGAGGGGAGGACAGGGGTAAGGGAGACGGGGAGAAAGGGGGTAGGAGAAAGGAGAAAGGGGTGGGAGAAAGGAGAAAGGGGGTAGGAGAAAGGAGAGGAAGGCTGGGAGAAAGGAGAAAAAGTTGGAGGAAAAATGATCTAATATTTCAAGAAAAAATATCTCAAAAGGAGATGTTTTATTCTAATGGGAGAAAGGAGAACGGGGGTGGGAGAAAGGAGAAGACGGGTGGGAGAAGGGAGAAGGGTACCACCCTGTCCTCCCCCTCTTTAATTATGATGCGTTTTATTCCTTTCATATTCAATACTTATTTTATTTTCTTTGACGTGTAAATATCTCATTAAAAAATAAAAGAAGCTTTTATTCTTTTGAATATGTTTAAATTCATTATACATGTAGTGCTGTTATTTTAGAAGATTTATGATTGATTGAATGTTGTTTTCTGACCGTCCAGTGACAAATATTTTATGCATGCAAATTTTAACGGAAAGATATGTAGAGAATAATTTGCAAACAAGAAATACGAAGTAGCACGCGTTGTCGTCAAGATAGAACAACGGGAAGGCAGGTGACAATTACAAATAATAAGTCCAATAAATTCAACACCATGACCAAAAAAATAACTCATAATATAGATCATAAAAGTGTTGGATAGTTTTGTTTAATCTTGATTATTGTTACACTTACACAATTAACTAATTAAAATTGTCACATGGTGTCTACTTATGTGATATGAATAACAATGTATGTTATTATTCACAGTTCTGTAGTTTATTTTCGCCATCTGTATTTTTAATAAATGATTGTCTAAAATGTTAACTTGGCATGCCATACTTGGTAGAAATGCGGACGTGAAAGAAAGCACCTTTCAAAAAAGTGTCAATGGAGATTAAAACATTCCAGGGCGACGATTTTGTCAGTTATGAAACAAAATACGTATATGCACTTTTTGAGTATGAACCAGTTATTATATTCATTCACAATTACGTTCCCAGTATTTCTCTGAAGTTTATCACAGTTCCGTCTAATTTTGGGTCAATTTTCGACGGTCTGCTTAAATGTCACTTTAAATTCAAGAATAATGAATAAAGGAATATCCTGTTTTCCTGTCTCAAATATGTTTATTTTTCGTCCTAAAGAAACTAGCCATTATTATAGCGTAGCAAGAATACATTTCCGTCGTCGGATCTAGTAAATACCGGAAATCATCTCCGGTCCGCAGTCCGGTTAAAAATTTCGATGATTCACTGAAAACAACGACGATTTTTTGTCACTTTTTTGAATTTTTAACTATGAGCGTACTTACGACCCACTAAAATATTTGAACTGCATCAACATTTATGTTCAAGGAATGCCTGGTATAAATATGATCGTGGGTCGTAGGTACGCTCATAGTTTAAAATGCAGAAAAAGGTTTGGAAACTGCCATTTTTCTGCCTTTTTCCAGAAGCTTGAGGTCTTTACAGCAACAGAGCATGAATAATATCAACGGAAGTTGAAAAATCTATTGATGTTTACAAAAATATAGGTTTTAAACTTTAAAAATAATGTATTATATTTAATAGCAAGTCACTTTTAATTTGAACGAAATTAGGGGGCCGTTCTCTGATGCTTATCGTACCTTGTCCTTTATTTGGGTTTTAGGGGTTGGTCCATGCAGTTTTAAAGCTCTGTTTTGGAGTGGAAGCGTTTAAATGGTCAGACAACGTACGTCCCATTTATTGACACAGATCTTCCCAAATACCAGTTAGAGGGTTTAGTTTAACGTATCAGACAACGGCCAATATATATATTATTTTCTGTGACTGTATCTTACATTAATTTGTAGGATCCTTTACTATAGATAATTGAGCTGATCTGTAACAATAAATTCTCCATGCCTTATATATCATGTACTGTAGTACGACGCTAGATTAAAACTGACGAGGAAAGGTAACAGACGGCCACCGAAAGCTTTATTATTGTAGAGCCCAGGTGGTCGTGTGGTCTAGCGGGACGGCTGCAGTGCAGGCGATTTGGTGTCACGATATCACAGTAGCATGGGTTCGAATCCCGACGAGGGAAGAACCAAAAATTTGCGAAAGCAAATTTACAGATCTAACATTGTTGGGTTGATGTTTAGACGAGTTGTATATATATATATATATATATATATATATATATATATATATATATATATATATATATATATATATACGAGTCTAAATTGAAAACTACGTTCAAACCTATGATTGTGTTGGATAAAAACCGCAATTTTTATACGTGTGCATGTAAAACAAATTTCGTTGTAGAAGGGTCTAAAAACAGCAGACAACATTTTCCAAAAGACCAAAAAAGTGAAAAAGTATATTCAAACAAAATGCATATATATATGTTATGTTATGTGGCAGAAATTACGTATTTGCGTTTATAGAAACTGTGGTTTATTTCACCGGAATTTGGTGTTAGTTTTACCGGAAGTCCTTGTTTGATTTACCGGAAGTGGCATATCGATTTAAAAAATATGCAATTAGTGAAATATTTCTTAAGTGAATATATAGTGAGCCATACATCTTATTGATGTTAAAAGTGTACACAAGTCAATATTAAAAAGTGAAAGTTTAGAATAATTCAATTTGAAGTATTTGATGTTCCAAGCAACCTCCTAGATTTTGACCGCAAACAGAGTGTACGGTAGCAGATGTAATAAGAAATTTTTCTGGTTAGTTTCAATTTATACTAATTAACATTTATGTTGTTTATTTTGTTTAAATGTATTCATTTGCATGTTATAATTGTGTTAAGTTTTGTTTGATTTTGTTTAGTTTTGTTTTAGTAAAATATTTTTTTAACTTGTGTTTCTGTACATGTTGGCCAACTGACAATCCGATAATCCCACGTCTTTACAGACGTACCAGGAACCATGGTAATTACAAGGTTTTCAAAGTTTCAGTATACATAACCTGTTTATGTTGTTAAACATACCTGAATATAAAGTTCATTTTTTCCAGTATGACATTTGAGTAACCATTCTAGCGACCAACGAGTACAGTCGTACATTTCATCCAATTGTCCGCTGGCATTGTATGCATCTTTGTATTGAAGGAGACCCCAGGTTAACAAAGTCACAGCACTGGCTTGTGGAAGTCCAAATTTGACATGATCACCAGCTGCAATAAGATTCATTATGAAAAGAACTTTATATGTAGTATTTTTTTTTTTTTGAAACTAGAACGTTGTTAGTTGGTATTATTTGTCTCTTTTCGAGGCATTAAATGTAACCTCCAAGTTCTGTACGAAAGGGGCTGTGAATGTGTACATGTACATCCCACATCGAAGCTAACTCCCCACTTTGAACAAAAATGATTGAAGGTCATTCTGTGGATAACTGATACACATGTACACACAACCAGACCTAAGAAGTCGAACTTATGGAAGCAATGATTAGCTGGGTAAATCTATTTGTCATGGCTCGGTACTAATACATCCTGTCATTGTGTTATTGTGCTATGTTAAATTTTGTCTCATTGTCATTTTTTTGCTAATTTGCTTTGTTTATACACATTTGTGTGTTTATGTTTGATTTTTTTTTTATAGTGATAGAAATTATTACACATTGTTGACTGCTGTTCCTCTATTTATTACATGTTAAACTATTATGAATGTTTGTTTTGTTTACACATCGTTGTCAATATAATGGAATTTTATGTGAATGTGATTAGTGAAATAATCAGCTGGCTTTGAAACCACCAATTGTCTACAAAATAGAATACATGTACTCAGTTAAGACTATGACAGTTGCTTTTCATTCGTTTGATGTGATTTGATACGGATTTTTCCACGGAGTTCAGTATGGGTGATCTTTTATGTGATTTTGTTTAAGTGCCAAAATTGAACATACCATCATACCACCCGCCTGTTAAATCCTCTCCATTCTGTCCTCTGTCATTTAGTGCTGAGTCTTCTCTCCATGGTATTGGATTATTAGCAGGAAGTTTGCCCGACCGCTGAGCGAGATAGAACATGATAGATTTCATTAGAACTTCATCGTAATTGTATTTTGTACCATCGGCTACAAATATAATTTCAAGTTGATTAATTAAAACGGATTTTTTTTTTAGAATCAATGCAACATCTGCTTTTTCGATTGATCAGACAATCACCATATCGTTCTTGAACAACTATCGTAATGTCACATGGCTGATATCAACAGCTCTTTTTCATAATGACGACGGAAAATGCCAAACAACATCGTATATATCGATCGAAAGATATTTTTGACTATGCCTAGTATATACGCCAGAGGCCCGTTTCGTCTAGAAAAGACTCATTAGTGACGCTCGAATTAAAAAGGCCAAATAGAGTACGAAGTTGAAGAGCATTGAGGACCAAATTTTTTTTAAAGTTTTGCCAAATACAGCTACGGTAATCTATGCCTGGGGTAGAAAAGCCTGAGTATTTCAAACAATTAAAAAAAAATGTTAACAGTTAATTTATAAATATAAACATATCAATGACAATTCATGTCAGCACAAAAACTGCTGACTACTGGGCTTGTGATACCCTCGGAGAAATAAATTTCCACCAGCAATGGCATTGACCCAGTGGTTGTAAATAAACCAATCTAAGGTAATGTAAACCAGATCAATGGAATCATTTAGATTTTCATAAAGGACAGAAGCGGTTACTTACTATTCGAGGGTATTGGTGGTTTAAAATTGTCATGTCCCATGTTTTGCAAATACGCCTGTGCAGAGGGAACATTTGCGTCCTTTGTTATTCCTTGTACCATAACATCGAACTGGGGATTGGTCGTCTGAATGCCGGTGTGGTCTTTGTTAACGAGATAATGGACTGTTTCATTGCTGGAATCTTTTACATATTCTGAACCGATTGGCGACTGAAATGTAGAAAAGTTAACGACTAGAAGAGGACTGACATGAAATCATTGTTAAGAAAGGAAACCCATATAAGGATTGATTTGAGTATGCATTTAATGGTAAAACAGAAAATCTTAAATCGGACTGATTAACAGTCCATCAACTAAGAAATGCTTTCAACATAATACCAATGTTTAAATAAGGAATTACAGGGTATGCATACTTAAAATACTTAGTTTGGAAGATCACATATGGATACAAAGCCAACGTCGATTGTGTCATCGTCGCATTCGTTTTCACAGGTTGAACATGATCTGCATTCACCTCCAGAGCAGATGAGATCATCAATGGTTACTGAATCCCAGACATTTGCTGTTTATGTTTGCTATTTTGTCGTTTTCCGTTTGTTTGCTTTGTAGTTGTCAGCAAGTCATCGACGTATAAGTTTGAATATATTTCATATATCATCTCTCCTTTTTTTCCAACACTTCATTATTCATTTCTAGTAATTTTTCACTTATTTGTATTATAAAATGTGTATGTGAGTCAAGCGGGAAAAAATGCAATTTAACATAAAAATGAAAACCAAATATCGTCATACCGTTAATCCCGTGACTGCTTTGGAAAAATCTATTTGAATTTTCTATCCAATTAAATCTTCTGTCAGGTTGAAAATGAAGTGTCCACTGAATCCTCCATCACCAGTATTCGTCACCTGAACCATGGGTATGAAATCGAGTGCACCCACAATTGCAGGCAGGAGACATAAGAAGTGAATCACCAGCATTCTATCTTTTCGGCATGCAATCTCAAATTGGAACATTCATAAAACTTAAGTAAAATTTAGTAATTTTGAAAGATCGAAGACCCTCACCCAGTGCAACAATTTATTAGCCCGGTATTTTAAATAAGATTTATATATTCATACACCGTATCTTCGTTTTATTTACATTCAGTAGTGGGAACAATATTCCATGTATCTTTTTTCACACTTTGTTTTATTGTAGGCCAGATCCCTTATTTTTTTTGTTATGAGAAATTATCACTATGCTCAATTAAGTGTGGATACTGATGGTCATATATGACTTTGATACCAATTTTCATGGATTGAGATAGACTTGAACTTTCGTGAATATTTAATTTCCTGGTTTTTGCAAAGTCTTCATGTATTTGTTTAAGAAATTTTATTCGTTAAACATTTTAATTCGCGGTTCTCCTATACCCACGAAATTCAGGGAAATTGGTATCAAATGAATTATAATGAATCCACATTATGCATTACGACATTGTTGTTCTTTGTGTGATTAAGCGAAACACTTCAACCTTATCTTGGATAAACTATTATAACAATGCAGAAACAGTAAAACATAGAAAAAAAGAAACCACTATAATGTTTTGATAGATAAAGTCAATTAAGGAATGTCCATTTGAATCTATAGGGTTCGTGGGTCGAGTAGTTATTAAAACGTCAAAATAAGTGGTGTTCACGTCAAATTTATTTATTTCTATCGATACATTGTATTGGCTGATTGTATTTTTTGTTTTTTTTTAATCTGTTGATCGCTGATAAATTCAATGTTTTCAAAAGTTGATTACTTTTGTTGATATGTAGCTATGTTTGTACAGTTTATGATTATTGGAACTGTAATCTTGTTTAATTAACTTTATATGCTGAATACGGACTGCCTATAGCTACTACACCAATCTTAATCATGCGTTGTAATCGCATCAGATTTGCATTTGTATAATAAAAGTCTGGTAAAGATGCTGGAGTCCAAATCAATTTAAGACCCAAAGATGATAAATACAAATTGGAAAAACTGGAATTAGCTGAACATAGAATAAAAAGAAATCCCTAAAAGTAATGTAGATACAGTCCTTTGAGATTGTATTATAATGTTTTTACAACTAGGTTGTAGAGGCAAGATATTGGTTTTTCCCATAAAATGGTAGTAATTTACTTTACACGTGTTCGTTTATTTCGTAAATGTGTTTATTAGTTAAATACTATGATAATATTCGATGACATAATTTTAACACTCTACTGACCTGTCAATGTATATTCTCTGACTTAGATAGTTGAATATACAAATACCTTATCAGTGATCTAAATTCTGAACTCTCGTCATAACTGTAACCGTTGGAAGGATTTAACTGATGACATGTGTTTCTTTTAATTGATATATCTTGATAATTTACAACAACATTTTATGCAATGATGTAATGTGTGTGTTTACGCTGTATTAATAATAAAAGATGAAAAATACCTAAGAGATATTCCAAAACACATTACTGGACAAAGAAACATATAATCTGTTAATAATCTAAGATACGATTGAACGATTACGTATCAATTCAGATCTTCCTCTTTTATAAATTATCATTGTTGACAAAGTCAAATAGATTTAAAATATCTTTGCAGTCGAAGATACTTATATCAACTTGCGTTAGCCCATGACACAAAAATCTCATGGGAGGGTTGAAAATCCAATATGCAAAATGTTGGTGATTGATGATAGCTTGATTCACAAAGAGAACAAAAGAAAACTAACGGTTGTTCGAAAAATGGTGCAGTATTAATTACTACATTGATATGATATCAGACTGTCTAAGGTAATTATTTTATTCTATTAGTGCTCAAACTACGTTCAAATTAATATCAACTTATATAGAAGGGAGCATAAATCTAAAAAAAAAATCCTAAAAGAAATTACATTATTTAACCTTTTTATTCTACAAATCCTTTTACATGTTTTATTCACTCTTGTATTATGAATACCCCCACACAAACACACATTAGCTTGGTCGACTGTTTTATATAAGTATAAACCATTTGAAGACAAATATTTTCAAGATAAGAAAAGTTAATAATTACACAAGATAACGACGAACACACCAAAGTGTTCAATCCAGTACATAAAATAAAAAGAGCCATGTATAACAATCAAGAAGTTACTTAGTAGCATTGATAAAACGGTTTATATTTAAACATACATTTTACCATTCCTATGTAAAGTTGTGGTAATTTTAACTCGTCTGTTATAATAGATTGTTGCAAAAAAAAAATTGAGGAAGCTGCCTCGTCTATTTTGGAGGATTCGTTTTACCAAATTCATTACAAAAGTAAATGTAACTGTGTTACGCCATGCAAAATGAAAACAAAATGTAAGTTGTTCGTCAATAAGTCAACTTTAAGTCCTGAAGTTTTTTTCTTAAAACAAAATAAAATATTAATTTGACGTTTTCTTTTGTTGCATTTTTCAAAAGCTGTGAACATATAAAAAAAGAAGATGTGGTATGGTTGCCAATGTGACGACTATTCACAAAAGACCAAAATGACACAGACATTAACAACTATAGGTCACAGTACGGCCTTCAACAATGAGCAAAGCCCATACCGCATAGTCATCTATAATAACAGATATTTCAAATGTTATATATTTTTGGTTTGTAACACGGGTTTGTTTGTTTGTTTCTCTCAATCATTTTAAGACTTCTGAACACTGGTATACCACTGTTGCCTTTATATGTCGATTGTGTTGTCCTGGTACACGTGCCTTAATTATCGTGTATGATGGACAATACAGACATCAAACGATGTTTTCATCTGTAAATTGTTCGCCAACCAGAGAGAAACAAGAAATATTTTGAAATTGATTCTGATTGTATAATTGACATTTCGACAAACAGTGTTGTTATCTGATATAGTACTTCTAATGTCGTTTAACAAAGTTTCACCACTAGTTTTACATAGACTGGTACACTACGTCATTACTTGTTTTCAATATAACAATCAAACTACACTACAACTATATGTCTGATTTATTTAATAATTTGTAGTGGCATTCAAAAATCTTCTGAATCGGAATAACTTTGTTAAAGGAATGATAGTATACAACACATTGAGTCTGAAAAATATTCCGCCACTAATAAGTCCACATTTTTGTCTCATTGGAATTAATACTTCATCCCCCTTCTTTTTATATGTATCTGAGTTAAGTCTCTGATTTCAATAAGAATCACCAAACATCGTTAAAGTGTTTGTCTTAGAAACTTCTTTGGTTGAACAGCTTTTTTAAAATATCACATGTACTTGTATTTATAAAAGCCTTATTTTTTGTGCCTGTATCCACAAGTTTGACACCGAAAAAGCATTACTTCAAAAGATGAACATAAGACAACCATACGCTAAATGCAATACACATTGAATGTTTTTGAATGCAATACACATTTAATGTTTTTGGAATGCAATACACATTTTATGTTTTTAAATGCATAACACATTTAATGTTTTAAATGCATTACAAACAATTTAAGATAATGATTGATATTTACAAATTACAAAGTAGACTTCGGATGAAACTGCACATTTGTTAGTACTTTGCTTATGGTAGCTTAGATATATAACGTAAATATCTCTCTCCACCTCCTTGGACTCGCTCTAGCGCCATCATCAGGCTATGTATAGTCTTGACTTTCGATTGTTTCTTCACTTCCCCAAAATGTTTCCCAACAAGCCAGGCAAATCTTTTTGAAACTTGACCAAACTCTGCTGTACATCAGTGAAGCTTAATCCTAGTTCTATTCTCAACTGCAGTGGACAATTTCCAATATGATTTGACAGCTTCTTCAAATGATAGTCACTTGGAATGTTCTGTAGATGGAAATCTGCAATTTCTGAATAAATGAAAATATTAAGTTATGATTAAATTTTTGAAATTGAATATTGAGAAATAACCAGTTTTATTTGCTAATTGAAAATTAAGCGGAATAAAATAATTTAAGACAGCAGAGAAGATAATTCTGTTTAATTGGTTATTACTAACCGACTTAAACAAAAGAGTGAGCTATTATTACTGTAAATGTATAATGTCTCCAGTCTGGTCAAAGGGTCAGAGTGTCCTACTTAATAAAACGATAAATTGTTGAAAATAGATAACTTGTTTTCACGTGCAGAGAAATTTCTTTTATGACCAATGCATGACCGGATATCATCTTTCTTATTGGTCAATGACATTGCGGGTCAGCACGAGTTCACGTGTAAGTGCATTGTGGTCACTTCCTTTTATCATCAGCATTTGATGTGATAACTTGTGATTTTTATCAAACAATTTGTTTAAAATTCCCACCCACATACCGCCCTTTATATTATCTTTTGAAGTAGATATGTAAATATGTTTATTTATGGGGCAGGTTTTTCTCCCCTCCTTTGCTATTTTTTGTCATTGATTCATGCAATTGACATGATATTAGTTGATGTAATTTCGAAGTAATTATGTATTATTATTTCATATTAAGTATGAACCTTTATGTCAAATGTTTTATTTGCAAAATGTATTTTTTGCATTTTACGCATAATTTTGAATAAATGACCTTTTTTTCGTCAGTTCAGTTTTTAACCGGATTTTTGTGACAAAAATGTCGGTTATTGATTTGGGGATGTACGGCGGGCGGGCGGGCGGGTGGTCGGGCGGCAATCAAATGTTGTCCGTGCATTAACTCATGAACCGTTCAACCAAAGCTTTTAAAATTTTAATATGTTATTACTGACAACTATACGAAGGTCAAGTTCAATAATGGCGATTTTGACTTTTACTGTTCAGGAGTTATGGTTCTTGAAAGATTGAAAAATGGAGTTGTCTATGCATTTACGCATGAACTGTTCTACCAAAGCTTCCCAAATTTTAATATGTTGTTACTAATGAAAGAATGGAGGTCAAGTTCAATAATGACGAATTTGACTTTTACCGTTCAGGAGTTATGGTTCTTGAAAGATTGAAAAATGGAGTTTCCAGTCGTGTCCGTGCATTTATGCATGAACTGTTCTACCAAAGCTTCCGAAATTTTAATATGCTGTTACTGATGACAAAATGGAGGTCAAGTTCAATAATGACGATTTTGACTTTTACCGTTCAGGAGTTATGGTTCTTGAAAGATTGAAAAATGGTTTTTCCCGTCGTGTCCGTGCATTTTCTCATGAACCATTCAACCAAAGCTTTTGAAATTTTAATATGTTGTTACTGATGACAAAATAGAGGTCAAGTTCAATAATGACGATTTTGACTTTTACCGTTCAGGAGTTATGGTTCTTGAAAGATTGTAAAATGGCGTTTCCATTCAGGTTGTTGCATTTACTCATGAACCATTCAATCTAAGCTTTTCAAATTTTAATATGTTGATACTGATGACAAAATGGAGGTCAAATTTGATATTGAAGATTTTCACTTTCACCATTCATCAGTAATGGTTCTTGTGATATTGCCAGGACACAAATAAATGTTAATAAATCCGGTTTGCTGTCGTTGTGACAGCCTCTTGTTATATCATATAGCAAATCAAGCTCAGACTCTGGCTTGTGTATACGTAGTATGTTTATGGTATCTAGCTGTTTGTCTTAAATGCAACTTAACGTGACTTAGAATAAACACAATTATTGTACCGACTGTCCCATGTATAACACGATTAACCACGCCACATAATGTATGTATATGTCCTGCTCGTTGTAGAAGGCCGTATCGTGACCTAAAGCTGTAACTTTCTGTTTCCTTTTGTATCTGATGAAGAGTTATCTCATTCGTGATAATACATAATCTTTTTTTTTTGTGGTGGATACCTTGTTGACGCACAAATTAATCTCAATTTAGCAGTTAATAGGCGAAAAAAGTGTGTCATATATATGAATTGATATCATTGTAAGAACAATGTTTAAGAACATTTTCAAGTTTTGTACTCGTACTTTGTTTAACAGATTTCGAAAAAGCAAGAACGGAAACAACATCATGCGATAGAAAATATCTGCAAATTCTGCGTTTGTGCTATGATTCAAGAAATTATATTCATAAAGTTGTAAAAAGGATTTGTAATGTACACTTCCGAAACAGCAAATTAGAAAGCATAGATGCAATAATACCGGCCGGTTATTGAACTAACCTAGCTTTAATGTTTCATAAAACAGAAATACATTTAAATCAATTATTCAAGAAATGTAAAGTGAATAAACGTGTATAGATAATCATTTATAATTCAATGAAATGTAATATTATTCTTTTATCAATAATCGCAATGTAAGTAAATTGTACTAACCTGATACTTACCAAACATCTGTGTGTTTTCTCTGAAAACCTATTGAAATGAAAAAAAGTAGGGACATCATTTACGGCATTCAAAAATGAGAACATGTATACCAAATACAATGTAGCTTCTTTGTATGGCCCTGCAACGAAGTTGTCGGTGCCTTATAGTTTTATCCTTGTCCATCATTCCGTAATTCCGTCATTTCGTCATTCCGCAACAAACCGAAAACGGATTTTTTTTCTAAACGCCTTCAGACATTGAGCTAATTTTTGGCATGTCAGCTAACCATGATACATAACAGATCAAGTTTAAGTTTTGTTCCGCTCGGCTATTTTTTTGGCGGAATAATGGGCTATGGACTTTGAAAAATTGTTGAAAATCACAGATATACGAACTTTTTTTCTAAACGCTTTCAGATATTGGGCTGACTTTTGGTATGTGTGTTACTTATGATGAGTTACATATTAAGTTTATGTTTCGTTCCGATCCGCTAAATTTTGCCAAAAGTAAGGGTATACAGTTATATAATTTGTTGAAAATTACAGTTTTGATTTTTTCTATTTTTTGGGACGGGGCCATTCGCATCGCTTTGACACATCTAGTTTTTTCATCTATGTTAATATCAAAGTACAGCCAAGTGTAGGACAGAAGATTAAAGTTTAACCTATATGTTAGATCAAACTATTGAAATCTTGCAATTTAATATATAATATAGAAGTTAAAACCGCAATATAAAAGAAAGAAAAATGTATTTCTGCTGAGAAAATGTTATATGTAAAAACTGGATTTTACATGTCGAAATGCCACTCGTTCAAATCACACAAAAAAAATATTATTGAAAGAATAATAACAGTATACGTGAATTTGACTATATAGAAAGAATACACACCAAAGTTAACACATGGTCTTATATTAAATCAAGTGTATATATATTATCAGTAGCTATAAATTGCATTGCAGCTACCCAGAAGAAGTTAGCTAGCTTAACTTATCACCTACAAACCAAAATATCTTAAATAACCAAAACATTTTAGGACACATAGGCTGATCAAGAGAGGAAAGATGGGAAGGGGCAAGGGACAAGGGCCTACAAGATTGACCCTTTACTTAAAGTCAGTTTTAGTAACATTCAATTGAATGACATATTTACATATAATGAATTGATATTTTTTTATTTAAACACTCTGTACCTGGCATATCAGATGGTTACTCAGATTCACTGCTGTCAAGGCATCGGAGAGGTCTTTCAAAGAAGGAGTCTCCGGTTTTGAATGCTTCGAAACTTTCCATTTGTTCAGTGCCATCGACATGATGCCCTCTGTACCTTGAGCAGCATACATATATTCAATGTTCTCCCAATCGTTTAGACCTTGAAATAATAGTTGTTGTGCATCAGCTATCACTCATGAATTGTTTTCGCTAAATATTATACGTTCAAAGTAAAAAATCAAACAACTAGGATTGTAACTTTTTTTTAACAAAACCACATTCAATAATGATACCACTTTTAATTATAATTGGTCAAATTTTAACTAACACCATACTTGAAATGCATTAAGGCCGTAAAACTAGATCCAGTATCATTTTAAAATTTTAAAAAGTCATATCCTTTTTAGAGATTAGTGTCAGGAATTTTCTATAACAAATTCTTCGGTAATGTTAAAGTAACGGGCTAATCCTATATGAGTATCATCAATATACAACTCATTTGTGTGCATCACGGTCTAAATATGTTTTCTATATTTACCTGTACACTCACGTCCGCATATTTTTTGGCTCTGAAATTGTTTGAAATTGATGGTTTAGTGAAACATATTTTCTGTTGTATGTTAATTTATAAACGTAACGTGTGATATCGGTTGAAGGTTAAACACTGTTTGTGTGTGTGTTTCAAATGCCTTGCAGTAAACTTGTAAACAATAAATTATTGAACTACCCTTCAACTTACATCATATCATATCATATATATCCCATGAAAAACCCTCCGGTGGATCGCTATCCTTGCCTTGGTCGGAGGGCTTGCGTGTCTCAGTGACCCCAAGAGCTATGCCAGCTGGAGCTTCGTCTCCTGGTAGGGTTACCCATGCTGGACAGGTCGAAGGGTAGAGACCAGACTAAAGTGATCCGAACATCGTGAGATGCCCGATGTTTTAAATAAAATAGGCTCTCCAACCCGTTTGCCGTGGGTTGCTACCCGTGTCGGTGGTTGACGAGATCCTTGTGGATGAGGGCTATAGCCAGACTCCTTACGGTCAGAAAATACCCGGACGGACGAGACTATAGTTCAATAAGCTGCTTTGGCTTCGAAATCATCTAAACGGGAGGTCGGATGGACCCGGTTCGATCAATCGGCTGGTCATGTCGAGCCCTTCAGTTAATCCTCAACAATAAGCTTTCTTGTAACAATTTTCATAATATACACATGTATTTTAAATTAAGCTATTTATATTTTGGATAACTGAAGAAGGCGATGGCTCATTAGTCAATCAAGTGGTACGCTTTCTTTTTCGCTTGATGGATACGCTCTGCTTGAGTATACTATTCTTGGAACATCTGGTGCTTTCCGCAGTGGATCTTGGGTGCTGATTTTGAGGACCAGCTACATTATATTTGGAGCTCGTTTTCAGCATTAGCACTCGATCCCGGTTCGCCACGGAAACACAGCATCGCCCTTGTAGGCACTCCGAGGTGGGTGGATGGCAAGAATGGTGAATCTTTCTCCTTTCATATGGCACAACAAAACAAACCCTCTAAATCAGCTTTAATACATAAGAAAAGAAAATGTGATGATTCAGAGCCCTGTCGGGAAGATGACAGTTGGCCCAGATTTATTGTAATAAAAGGAACAGAAGAAAAACCAATTTCAAAAATATCGCCCTTTGTAATTCACAAACAAATTCAAAGCGTTGCTGGTACTGTTAAAAAAGTTTCAAAAATGAGATCTGGCAATTTGTTAGTTGAATGTTCCAACAAAAGTCAATCAACAAATTTACTTACAATGTCTACAATATCAAATACTCCTGTTTCTGCCTCTCCTCATAACAGTTTGAACAGCTGTAAGGGGATCATTCGAGACAGAAGTCAATACCTTGGTGACCTTACCGTGGAAGAAATCGGTGAATAACTTTCAAGCCAAGGTGTAACTAATGTTATTAGATTTCAAATTAAAAAGAATGGAAATATAATCAAATTAAATACTTATCTTTTGACCTTTAGAACTCCAACTCCTCCTCCATCTATTACTTTAGGTTGCTTCGGAATCAGAGTTGACATGTTTATCCCAAACCCAATTCGATGCTTTACTTGTCAAAAGTTTGGTCATGGAAGCAAACAATGTCGTGGTAAGCAGAGATGCTTCAAGTGTTCTGACGAAGGACACGAGGGAACAAACTGTCACTCTGAATCTTCTAAATGTGTAAACTGTGGTGAATCCCATTTTTCGTCGTCTAGGGACTGCCCTGTTTACCTTAAAGAAAAAAATATTATTAAAATTAAAACAGAAAGAAACATTAGTTACCCAGAAGCTAAACAGATAGCTTCTGTTTCGAATTATCTCCTTGTTTCAAACAGACCATCGTACGCCAGCAAAGTTGTCCGCTCATTCAGTCACGAGAATACACAAACTCGCATGACTTGGCCAATTGATGCGGACAATTTTAAAATGCTGCCTGTTGAAACAGAACCTACCGATAAAATATTAACTCCAAGAAAACCAATATCTTCCACAACCAGTACTCAGTCAACCCAATCTTCCCTACAGAGCTCACTATCATTACAAAAAAAAAATGAGAAAAAAAAAATCAAATAAAAAAGAAACAGTAGAAATACACAGTTGGAGCGGTGAATCTGTCTGGGATCTTCCCAGTGACATAGATGATTCTTCCACCTCCAAAAGTCTTCCTTCATCTGCATCCAAGAAGGTATCTTCTTCGTCCAGTACACAGTCTACCAGAGCCCCATCTCCTCTTCGTTCTCAAGAAAAGAAGGATGTCCAAAAGAAGCCAGGAAATACATCCTCTCAGAAGTCTTCTGATTCGAGGTCGCGGGGTAGGGGTCGAGGCGGAGTAACACCAGCTGCGCGTAGTCCTGGAGATCGATGACTGTCCTCGCACAACAGATTTTCAACACTTATCGTCGAAACTGAAATGGAAACCGAAAGTGTTCCGCCATCCGAAAGATCACGATCTCAGGGTGAGCGAAATAAGAATGCTGGCAAACTCGACAGCATTCGCCCTTCTTTTATTAAATAATGACAAATATAATTCAATGGAATTGCCGAGGTCTTAAAATAAATCTTCTCGAGTTAACACTTCTAGTTCAGTCTTTTTTACCTATTGCATTTTGTCTTCAAGAAACTCATCTAAAAGAAAGTGACAACGTATCTTTAAAAGGATACAACATGTATAGCACATTTTCTAAGGTAGATGAACGTGCTGCAGGCGGATCATCCATTTTTGTGAAGGACAACGTCATTCATGGCACAGTCCAACTCACAACTGATCTGCAAGCAGTTGCAATTCGTTTACCATTAGACAAAACAATTACATTATGTTCGATATATATTCCACCTAATTCAATTATCGATAAAGCAAAACTCAAAAACCTCACTGATCAATTACCCTCACCATTTATACTTATGGGCGACTTCAATGCCCACAATCCATTATGGGGTAGCAAGACTCATAATGCCAAAGGTAAGATCATTGAGGACTTTGTCTCTCAGGTAGGATTGTGCATTTTTAATGATGGATCTAATACGTATCTTCATCCTGGAAACGGGTCTTATTCTTCTATTGATATCACTATATGCGACCCCTCTCTGCTTCTGGATTATTCATGGCGTGTTCATAATGATCTATGTGGAAGTGATCATTTTCCAATAGTACTTGAACATCTTTTTAATTCTGCCCAACAGAGAGTACCATGTTGGAAACTTGACAAGGCGGACTGGTCCTTGTTTGAGAATCTCTGTCGAGCGGAACTTCAGTCGAAGATGTTTAAGACTGTGCAAGATCCAATTTTAACTTTTAATACAGTTCTAACGTCAATTGCTGACAGAACTATTCCTAAGACCTCGGCAAATCCAAAACATCCCATTAAACCATGGTTTGATGACGCATGTGATCAAGCCATAGGTGACCGTAAAAAATCTGAAAGACGGTTCAATCAACAACCAACGACGGAAAACTTGAGTAATTTCCGTATTTTTCGCGCTAAGGCACGGCGGACTTGTAGGCAACCCGACGAACATCCTGGACAAAATTTGTCTCGGGGATTACATCTCGCACTCCGATGACAAAAGTTTGGAATATGGTAAATAAAATAAAAGGTAAAAATTCTAAAGCCACTGTAAAACATTTGAAAGACGGCAATGATTTATTAACATCTGAAAAGGATATTGCCAACAAACTTGGTGAAACTTTTGCGAAGTCTTCTTCTTGTAACAACTACAGAGAAGACTTTAAAAAAGTTAAAAAACAAAAAGAAAAAATTAAATTAAACTTTAAATAAAAAAATGGTGAAAATAATAATAAACTATTTTCTCTTGAAGAACTTAAAACATCTCTGTCAAAAGCCCATGCTTGTGGGCCTGATAATATTCACTACCAACTCTTAAAACACTTGCCAGATTCCTCGCTAGAAGCTCTCTTGCAGCTCATGAATAACATCTGGGAATCTGGTGATTTACCATCAATCTGGAAGCTTGCAACCGTCGTGCCTATTCCAAAACCAAGTAAAGATCATACGGATCCTATTAATTATCGACTAATTGCTCTTACCAGTTGTGTCTGTAAAACACTCGAACGGATGGTCAATGATCGCCTTGTTTGGTTCCTGGAATCCAATGGGCTATTAGCCAATATCCAGTGTGGATTCCGACAGGGTCGCATTACTCTTGATCATCTTGTTCGATTCGAATCATTTGTCCGTAATGGTTTTGCGAAAAATGAACATGTGGTGTCGGTCTTTTTCGACCTTGAGAAGGCCTATGATACTGCATGGAAATATGGTATTTTAAAAGATCTATTTGATATGGGGTTGAAAGGCAATATGCCTAATTTTATTTCTAATTTTCTCTCTAACAGACAATTTAATGTTAGAGTTAATTCGACCATGTCTGATCTGTATGATCAAGAGATGGGTGTCCCTCAGGGCAGTATTTTATCTGTTACATTATTTAGTCTTAAAATCAACAGCCTTGTTAAAGTTTTAAAAAGTAATATTGAAGGTTCATTGTACGTTGATGATTTTTTAATATGTTACAGAGGCAAAAATATGAATAACATTGAAAGACAATTACAATTATGTCTTGGAAGAATTGAAAAATGGGCCTCGGAAAATGGTTTTAAATTTTCCACTTCAAAAACGGTCGGGATGCATTTTTGTAACAAAAGAAAATTGCATCTTGATCCAGAACTAACTTTGTACGGCAACCCAATTAAAATGGTTGATGAAACCAAATTTCTTGGTTTACTTTTCGATAAAAAGTTAACCTTTCTACCCCATATCAAAATGTTAAAAGCGAGATGTTTAAAAGCTTTAGATATTTTAAAGTTGTCGGCAGCACTGACTGGGGTGCTGATCGCAACATTTTACTCAATTTATATAGATCTCTTGTTAGATCTAAACTAGATTATGGCTCTATAGTGTATGGCTCTGCAAGGAAGTCCTACATACAGATTCTCGATGCTGTGCATCACCAAGGTTTGCGTCTCTGTCTTGGCGCATTTAAAACCTCACCAGTTGAGAGTCTGTATGTAGAGGCTGATGAGCACTCACTCACTGACAGACGTTTGAAGCTTGGACTTCAATATGCTGTCAAACTAAAAGCCCATTCAGATAATCCTGCCTACAACTGTGTTTTTAATCCGATTTATGAAGATATTTTTGCAAAACATGAAAATAAAATTCCTCCGTTAGGTTTACGTTTAAAACACATTTAGCTTCTTTTGATTTAAAATCTGTTGCTCAAGTTTAAACTTGCAAATGTCCTCCATGGGAACTTCCCAAACCAAAAATGATATTTGATCTCCGTGAACACAATAAAAATAAAACAAATCCTCTTTTAATTCAGCAACACTATGCTGAAATTAAAGCCGATTATCTAGATTTTTCAACTGTCTATACTGATGGATCAAAAGATGGTGATAGAGTTGCATCTGCTGCTGTCTTCAGGGACAGAGCTGCAACCCTCCGTTTGCCATCTGATGCATGCATCTTTACTGCTGAAGCAGAAGCAATAATTTTGGCTTTGAAATTTATTGCTTCTTCAGATAAATCCAAATTTATTATATGTTCGGATTCACTTTCATGTTTACAAGCTATACGAAATACTAAAATTAAAAACCCAACAATCCTGAAAATTTTATATGTAATGAGGAATTTAAAAATTCTTCTGAAAGAAATAATATTTCTATGGGTTCCGAGTCATGTTGGAATCCTTGGAAACACAGCTGTAGACCTTGAGGCAAAGAATGCCCTGGGTGACCCTCTATCGAACTGTGATATACCATATACTGATTTTAAATCTAATATTAGGGAATATGTTTTTAATATATTGAAAAATAAATGGAGTAAAAAAGATGATAATAAATTGCATGAAATTAAACCTAATTTAGGCAAACCTTTTAATAATATTATGTGCATAAAAGATCAGTGTGTTATTACTAGATGCCGTATTGGTCATACTAGAATAACACACGAGTATCTTTTAAAAAATGAAGATGAACCACAATGTGTTACTTGCAACTGCAAGTATACTATTAAACATGTTTTAATTAATTGTATTGACTTTGCTGATATTCGCAAGAAGCATTTCAATGTCAATAATATGTATGATTTATTTAATAATGTTCCATTTACAAATATTGTTGCTTTTTTAAAAGAAATTGGAATTTATTATAGAATATAAAATTGTTATTATATTTAAATCGATTTTAATTTTGATCACGTTATTTTACTGTTGATTTTTATTTGTATATACTCAATTTGCTTTAGTCAAGAATTTTAGTATATTGAAGGACCTTTTGTCTTATTTTAAAAATATGCTTTAAATTGTAAAAATATTCGAATTAGCTCTCGCCGCGATATAGCCTTTTTGTGCTAATGCGGCGTAAAGCAACCAACAATCAATCAATCAATCCCATGAAAAATTATAGTGGATAGTAAAAAAACGTTATGATCCCTGATTGAGTGTTTTATTATCATGTTGCTAATCACTTTTTCATATAATTTTTTTTTTTCAGACATTTAATTTAATAAGGAAGTACGTTATTGTTATACACTCATAGTTCCAAAGCATTATACGTCGTAAAAACATTATATAATATATATTGCAATTATCTGGTTAGATTCAAATTTGTCCTGTCGGAATAGGTGAAGCTTTATATTACTGTTAAGTTAACGTGGCGTCTTTGTAATAAGGCTATTAAAAGAAAACTATATTTGTTAAACGCAATTGTATCCAATCTATACTGCTCTTTTTTTTGTAATCTTTGCCATATACCATTCACGTGTTTGTGGATAGATAAGCTAGTTGTGCTATTCTACTGTAAATTAGGATATTAATGCAAATCTTCGATTGACGTTATAGCAGATGCATGTCAATTACTATTAAAAAAAACAAATCTTGTGTGTTAAGGATATACATGACAACATATACATTTTGTATAGCTCTGTCACATTTCCTTGACTCATTTTTTCCGCCAAAGCTGTTATAATAGAACAAGAGAGACGTCTGGAGATTCTTTGTTAGACATTATTGTATGCTTCCTGCTATATCGGGTGATATATCAAGCAACGATTGCTGATTTGCAAAGGATATCAAAATTATATTGTCTTCCAAACATATTCTAATTTCATTTGCCTCGTTCACATTCAACACTGCAGCCTTGTGGTAAAGCCTTGTGGTAAAGACACGGTGTTCGACTCTTATCTTTTAATGACCAATCATTGAGTGCTACTCTAAGTATTTTGTAAGCCAATACGGAAAGAATAGAATGTAGAGACAATGAATATCTTAAACATATCGTTCTTTGTATTTGACTCTCGAAGGAATAAAAACCAAATGGTTTAGAAGCTTTGATCATGCATGGGACGAGGTAAACATCATGAACAGAAGTTTCTGTATTCGCCTTTGGAATAATCAGAACATCCAAATATTACAAATTATTGAATGGAACTTTTTGGCATATATTCATGTAAATGATTTTGTTGCCAAAGCTTCAAAAGATCTGTTTTGTAGATTTTTCCGGTGTCGGTCAATGTTTGCAGTATATATTTGAGATCCCTCTTTGCTGAAAAAAACTTCTTATCTGTAACGAATGATCTCAATATGTTTACTAATGCAGGAGGGTGAATAATGATGTAGTTGTCTAACCCATTTCGGTTGTAATACATCAGCTTACCAAGAGAGTGTTGGACCAATAGGAAATCATCCAACTGGCTTTCTTCTAAACCATGATCGTCATTCAGCTCGTTTACATTTAGGAGATCTTTCTTTGTAATGATGTTTATATTCTTCATTCTCATATTGGCGATTTGTAACTGTAGCGGAACCCATTGCATAGGTCTTCTCTGGCCCCATGACGATTGCTGCTTTGCAAACATGACGACCTGATTTGTCATGTGTTGTATTTCCACGTTGTGTTTATCAGTTCCATTTATGAAATATACTGTATCAAGATGAATGTGTTGTTTTTTGTCATGCTTGGAGAACATCTGTTTGATATCCTCGATAAAGGTTTCTGTCATCTTCGTGGTGTCTTTCTGAAAGGTAGTAACAAATGCTTGTGAATTTAAGGAAATGTTTTATTGTTATCCGTTTCTTTTTATCATTCGTTTGTGTACCACATTGGTAAAATATTTTCTGCTGACGTCTCTTTTTAAAGTTATAATCTGATCAATATTTATTCAATCGAGTTTTACAGTTTGACATGTTGCTTTCTTGCAGACTTTTCGTTTCTGAGAGTATACTATCTAGTTTTGAAAGTGCCATAGTACAAGAGAAAAAAAAAGTTTTTTGAAACCTGAAACACATTTTGACAACGTAAGTTCATTAATCTGGTGTTTATCAATATAACATGGAATACAAAATTGCGTGCTTCAGAATGTCTATTTACCTTACACTTGTCTGTGTGTGTTGCAACAAAGAGAATCATTGGCATAATGTCTTCGGAATTATCAGTATAGGTCAAAATTGAATCAACCCAATGTATCAGTATGGCTACAATAAATTATGAAAATAATGACTGACCCAAAATGACTTGTAGTCACTATATTTGTTTCAACGAGGTTGTGATGTTAATGATTATAGTCCTTATATTACTATTTGTAATGCATACATGGAAATCGGAAGACTTTTATTAATATGCTGCACATAGACATGATATATAATGATAAAACATAGACATTAAGTGCGTAGTGTCTTTGAATATCGATTGTATGTGTATGTGGCTGACAAACAGGTGTAATGCGAGCTTTATCGAACTATTACTTCTGTTTCGAGCAGAGTACAATTACAGCTTATATTTAAAAACAAAAAAACACAGTTATTGTGTTTATGCTGCAATTGATTTTGTATATTGTGTTTGCTTCGAAAGACAGAAAAACTCACAATAACGCATTTATTATCGATTTAAAGTACTTAAAAGCCCGCGTAGTAATATTAAAACACGCATTCTGAAAGACAGTGGATTCACAAACAAAGAATCGCGACTGGTCAACAATAAATTATAATATTTTTATAACATAATTTCAACAGATAAAAACAGAACACAAAAATGTCAGATATGTCCTACGCATTCGAATTTTAAACTGAAAGTGACATTCACTGACTATGCTGAAATTGACATTGGACATAGTTGATTATGTGTGTTACTCATGTACACATCAATTTTTTTGCTCGATGATTAGTGCTTAAGAAAATGAAGTTAATCCTGCCTGACATGTTTGTCATATAAAAAAAAACAGACCGCAGATCACATACGGTCAAACAATGTCATTGGAATGCAACTGCAATACACGTTATGATGTCACGGAGGTTCATACAACAGAAGAACGAAAGATACCAAAGGGACATTCAAACTCATTAATCGAAAATAAAATGACAACGCCATGGCCAAAAATGAAAAAGACAAACAGACAACAATAGCACACACTTTATAGAAAACCAAAGAATAAGCAACACGAACCCAACAAAAAAACAAGGGGTGATTTTAGGTGTTACGGAAGGTTAAGCAGATCCTGCTCCACATGTGGCACCCGTCGTGTTGCTAATGTTATAACAAATCCGGTAAATAGTCTAATTTGGTAGGTCACATTCAAAAAAGGAAGGGGAGTGTAGTTACGACGAAACAAAAGTTTACAAACTTATAAAATCATTAACGGACAGTTATGTTTTTGTTTTCAAATCATGTCTCTGTGAAACCTTGAAATGTCTGATCTGCTGATAGATTGTTTAACTTAATCTTATGAATATACCGCTGTCTATTTATTACAGAGAAGACAGCGGTAGAAATATTTATTATCGTATTATACAAACTGTTATTTATATTATAACGTTAATTCTTATGTAAAAAAAGAAATTGTTAACGCCAGTTTGCATCATTAGGATGCACATTATTCAAATTGGAGGATGAAAATATGTAAAATCCAACGTTAATCCAAAGCATTTGCTGTCTTGGATGACATACAACCAATCAATTTATTTTGTTATAAGTATAAATTAAGAGTTGTGAAACAAAAAAATCTAGTTTTGGTTAATAATTTACTGGTATTATATGACTGTTTATATTTCCTTTTTCATCTACTTACATGCAGCAGTAACCCCCTTGGGATAATATTCTAATTGTTTATGTAAGCCAAATCTACCATCAAACATCAACACAAATTATCCTTGGTGTTGTATGAAAAGTTGATGTGTCATATCAAATAATTTTTGGCCACCAAAATCTATTCAATCTGAGGGTGCTATTTCAATTTTGTATTGTCCATTTCTAACTTCATGTAAAATGTCTGATTGAAGTTGCAGCCTATAGCAATCTAATGTTTGAATCACGTGAGCTGTTAAAATATCTGTGTTTGAAATTTGTGATTCTGACTGTTCCTGATAAGCCTTAGCCGTTGCACCATGAGTCTTTATCGCATATCTGTCTGTTGAATGTCTGGTTGTCTTGTATTTTTCGTTTATATTTTCAGTTGGTTTAGAGGTTTCATTTGATGTTTGAACGAATAAATTCACCCTTTTTTATTAATTGTTGTTTCCGGTCTGGTAATTTGTTCGGAAAACTCTTTTGGTTTACCTCGAAGTATTTTTGCCAAAACCTCATGTCCCCGATCACCTATAATAGACTACATCATTGTCTGCTAAATATCGAACGTGAACTATTCCCAAATATTACTATTAGGGCGGAAGTGAATTTGCAATGCTATACGAAGTGTTTCAGTTAACATACATCCAATGCTCATGTATTTAATTATGATGTTTCTTTTGTGCGTCATGTTAGAGAGTGTGCTATGTTTTATCGTTTGTGGCATAAATTCTGTATTTTCGGTAATATAACGGATATCTTATTTGTAAGAATGGTCGAGTAATTCGTCTTCAGTGTTTTTGGGTTATGTCGTTTGTTTTGAACTGTGTTTAATGTTAGGTTCTACTTCGTTTTGTTTTATATTACAAGTTTTTTTTATCAGTTATTTCCTATAGCATGCAAAAATTAAGATACTGAATCATATATTACATTTATATTATTTCAAGTTTAATGCTACTTTGTGCACATATGTTAATTCAATTTTGGATTTATAAGACAAACATTAAAAAATTAAAACCATTACGAACATAATTCTATTTTAATATATTTATCATGGTTGCGTAATACATACAATAACATAATTACAAACTTAATACAAATTGTGAAATCTTGTACGTGTCAAACATATACCAATTCTATTCTGTTTTTAAAAACTCACCTGTGACTTTGATTTATTCGTGTGACGCGGAGTTTATAATTTATATACTTCGTTCCTTTGTACTGGTATACTGTCGAAACATCACTGGCGATGTCTGTTGCTATCCTATTTTTGTTTTTCATGTTTTATATTACTACCAATGTCCTTAATAAAGAGACAATTTGATGGCCATAAGGAGGAGCGTTTTACAAATAAAATATCTTATTATTATTGACACACTAATTTTTACAGACGGAGTCAAAAGTTAGACATATGTATGCGGGTGTCGGCAGCGGCGTCGTCAACAATGTATTAGTTATGATAAGGTCAAGATTATGATGAATCTAAAATATGGATTCTTACTCTTAATAAGATATCAATCGATAATATTTTTTTAGAACATTACTGTCATTAATTTTCGTTTCATGTTTTTTTTAATTCTAACGCATTTCTTTTTATTAAACGCACCTCCTGGCCATCAAATTGTCTCTTTTTGATAACAATGGTATTGTTCTTAAATATGAAATCTAACTATTAATGTGTTATCAACTGATCTACATTTTTTAAACATGTGTATCTTGAATATCACAGATATGTTAGTGAATTGGTTTAAAAGGATAGTTTAATATTGATAAAAATTCTATTGCTTTTACAGAATAAGTTTCGATCTTATAAATACATATCAGTTTGTTCAAGCGATATACAAATGTAGCGATTGGCGTCAAATCAATGTAAAACAACAAAAATACGCAAAGGACAAACTTATCTGATGCCCCTTCAACACACCACTAAAAGATAAGTAAACAATTAAATGGATGTGATCAAGCATCCATGTAAATAAATTGAATTTAAAATTAAATTACCACTTAATATTAATGGAATTAGATATTATGTATAAAGGGGTTGATATTTGTTAACAAACATTTGAAACAAGTAGTTTTAATTGCAAAACATATTCAATTAAAAATGCAGTGTCTAAATAACGGTGGTGTTATCAACAGTTCATCAACGACGATTTGTAAGTTGTGAAATACAAAAAAAGATGTCCCTCCTTACAAAGACTTACGGTTTACTTATTACCTTAGTTCTTTGCGCTTTTGTGTTGACAGCTGATACGTTTACAGAGTATTTTGGGATGAAAATTAAGGATAACTTACATGTTAGATTATTCACAGGTGTCTCGGAAGTGCAATGTTCGTATTCATGCTTCACAAACGAAGGTTGCTGTGCTTCGGGTTATAACAAAGTTTTGAAGGAGTGCAGAATGGACCTATCTTATAACTGTTGTCCTCCAAATGAAACAAATCTACACTGGAATACTCTGTACAGAGATAATTTTCGTACGTATATATGCAAATGAATTAATTATATATAGTATTTTTCGTTTCTTTTTGTTCATAAAGATTATACCGTTGTTTGTTTCTGTTTCAAATGTTTTACACTAATCTAGTAATTTTGGGGATCTTTGATACGTTGGGAATCATAAATCAGATGCGCCGTGTAGCGAAAGTACTATAGTCTCTTGACATGAGGACACTTCAAATAACAATGAACAGATATCCTGTATACATAATATTTCAGTGGCATTCAAGTTTTTTAACCTTTATCTCAGTCGGTGTATTACAGGACCTACCTATTGTATTCTTTTTTTTATTCATTCTAGTAAACAAATTGCCACTGTATTTTAAGCAGGCAACAATCAATCACATATTGTGGATAATTTTCTCATTGCAACCGTAACCCTATCTCCTTATCTTAATATATGTTTCAGCTCCACCAAAAGATTGCGGTGACATAAAAGGTTTAAGTGGAGTGTATACCATCAACCCTAATAGAGATAGTTGTGGTTTTAGTGTCTACTGTGACATGACTACAGATGGCGGAGGTTGGACAGTAAGTACATTGACCCTTTCAGAATGTAAAAATTCATGGGTTATTTTATTCAAAATCAAAATAACGTCACGTCATTGGTAACATTTCACTTGTTTATGACATTTTTAAAAAACCAAGACGTTTCGTTTTACACTTTTGAAAATATTACCCAGAATGCGTTATATTCTAAAACGTCTAATTTGTACATAATCGGTATCTTGGGTATATAGAACTTGTCAGGAATATGACAGTTGTTTTCTTTTCGATTGACATGTTTCAGCTGTTGATTTTGTCATTTGATTTGGTTGTTTGTTTTTGGAGCTTTCCGTAATGAATTTTCCTTAGATTGCATTTGATGGAAACAGTTCATATATTACGTATTAGGAGCAATTTATATGGTTGTAGTTGTATTGGCATTTTTACAAATATTGCAAAACAGATCGGATGATCTTTTAATATTTAGTTTTCTATAGTTATTTATAGTATTTTATATCATAGTAAATAATCATCTATATAGGACAACAAAACATTTGACAATCTGTAACGTTTCTTTCTGTCTGTTTGTCTTCCGCTGTTCTGATAAAGATAAGTTACTTGATTTATTAATTGCTGGTTGCAAAAAGTTCCAAATTTTTATTGCATGTTCAGAACTAAATCAAATGAATAAACATAATAGGTGTGTCCTGTAATATAAGCTGTTTGGGATGATGGCAGAGTATGGAGTAAGTCTTGGAAGAGCAGATTTTTGCCTAAAATTTTCAGGTTCATCTGATTAAAGATTTTCAACACTTTTTAAATCTTCTTCAAAGTGTCTACTTTAATCGATTCAATTAGTATGTGTGAAAGATTAGAACTGATAATAAAGACGCTCAAGTTTAAGCTTGAATGTGAAAAATCCACCAAAAATGCCATAATATGTAACTTTTCAGATGGTCTTCGTCAAAATGAAAGAAACTTAGATTTAAATATTTAGACTGAAAACAAATCCGTCCACTTACATTTAAAACAAAATGTGTTTAACTCAAATGCTAAAATTGTGAAGATTTCAGAACTTAAGCATGACTTAATGAGGCTTGTACCCGATATATGTTCATTATATTATTAAAATAACAGCCCATATTAATGTATCCCGTGGAATGGTAAATTATTCCATATTCAGTCACTCAACCAGACCCTCATTTGCATGTATTCTTGTTGTCATTTCAGGTATTCCAGAATAGAATAAATGGTAACGTAGACTTTTATAGAAATTGGGATGAGTTTGAATTAGGATTTGGTGACATTGAGACTGAATTCTGGCTAGGTAAATGTATTACAATTATCTGAAAAATGATCTACACACTTTGTCGTACAAATAAATTTTCATTTTGTAATTAAAGACATGATATAACATGAAAAATTAACGATCAATAATCAACTGAAAAGAAAGGCGGAAGCTATCAAATAAATATATGTAGTCAGAAAATTGCAAACATATTAAAACAAAACAACAGGGATATTGCCATAGATAAAATCAACAGTAAAAAACGTAATAAATTCAATAGACAAATGCATGAATACCATAACACATTATTTAAGGAATGACTGTAATATTGTTTCTGTCTATAACACGTTATTAAGATATGTATAGGATAGACAACATCATTACCTATCATTTGTTATCTCCCGTTGAGTTGTTTTAGAAATAAAGTTGGTGACATTTGATAAAATATATTCTAGAAAATCGAACATATTTTTGACTGAACATGCCATAAAATGCCAAAAATTGCTAAAATAACATTTACGTCCAGAATAAAAGTGTGTCTCTATGCTCGAGTTTGCCATAAATGAAGTTGTTAATAATTCCAACAGATTAAGAAAACGATACATCACCCTTTCGGCCGTAAAGTGATCTTCTAAATAATTTCTAAGTTGAAAGTCTGGTTGGCTTGGACGGATATTTAAATCTGCTGTCACAGCTTTTCAGAACGTAAAAATTAAATTGTTTGTATCTAACATAGATGCTCTTTCTTGTAACAGCCAAAATTTGTGGCTTTCACACAATTCGCCGTTTGCTTGAAGTTTTCTTTATACAAGTACCGTCGTTTTTGGTATCTTTTTTTATGTTTTAGGAAATGCAAAACTGCATCAACTTACATCCAGCATTGCATACACCCTTAGGGTTGTTTTAGAAGATTTTGATAACGAGACTCGTTATGCAGAATATCAATCCTTTGCCATAGGGAATGCGCCATCTAAATATGCATTAACTGTCAGTGGCTATAGTGGCGACGCAGGTAAATATGCAATATCTAACAGTGGTTATAGTGGCGACGCAGGTAAATATGCAATATCTGTAAGTGGTAATAGTGGCGATGATGGTAAATATGCCATATCTATCAGTGGTTATAGTGGCGACACCGGTAACATTGCAATATCTGTCAGAGGTCTTAGTTGTGACGCGCTGAATATGCAATATCTGTCAGAGGTAATAGTGGCGACGTAAGTAAATATGCAATATGTGTCAGTGGTTAAAGTGGCGACGTTTAAAAAATGCAATATATTTCAGTAGATATAGTGGCGACACTGGTAAATATGCAATATATGTCAAAGGTTAAAGTGGCGAAGCAGTAACATGCAATATATGTCAGTGATTATAGTGGCGACGCAGGTAAACATGGAATATATGTCAGTGGTTATAGTGGCGACGCAGGTAAATATGTAATAACTTACAATAGTTATAGTGGCGACGCAGGTGAATATGCAATAACTGTGAGTGGTTATAGTGGCGACGCATGTAAATATGCAATATATGTTAGTTGTGATAGTAGCGACGCGGGTAAATATGCAATATATGTCAGTGGTTAAAGTGGCGACACAGATAAATACAAAATATCTGTCAGTGGTTGTAGTGGCGACGCAGGTAAATATGTAATATCAGTGGTCTCTTAAAATAGGTTTCACTGTTTACCATTGTAATTGACAATATGTTTTAATCTTGATTATAGGAGACAGTCTTTCTTACTCAAATGGTATGAAATTTACAACTTCTGATCAGAAAAACAACCCCTACACTTGGTACGGAAACTGTGCTGAATATTTCCATGGTGCTTGGTGGCATAAGACTTGTCATCATAGCAATCTGAATGGCGGATATTTGGCTGGAGATCACGCATCGTTCGCAGATGGAATGAATTGGTACACATGGCGGGGTTTGCGATACTCTTACAAGTCGACCAGAATGATGATACGAAGACAGTAGGCCGTATATTTGAAGTCTTTTACGTGGGTGTTAAGCGAACACCAATCACTAATGATGAGATTGTTTTAAAAAAACATTTAATCATAATGAAGCAGTACAAATGGACATTTAGATAATTAGTATGATTTTACAAATATTATTAAATTAAATATAACGTCCTTATTTTGCTTTGTATACAAATCAGTGTTCTAATTACCATAACATATGTTTGACACATGCGCAAACTTTTTTCATACCGTTTATTTGAATTTTAAATCGAATAAAATATATACATTTTTAGCAATTACATATAGTGTTATTATATATTTTTGTTCAAACAATATATACTTATTTTGCTATTAGTTTTTAAACTTATAAAATATGAAAGGTGCATACTTCATCGGTAGTAGTCGGGAACAGCCAATCATTGTACAAAGAAATTTCGAACGCTTCGACCTAAACAAAAAGCGTACTTGTCTCATTAGATTAGAAATAAGTTGTTCATGTCATATGCTATATTTATTTAAACTTTGGTATGCATTTAATTTGACCATATTTAGCATCACGTTTGAGATCGGTGTAAAATATCGACAATAAAAATTTCTACCCTGTATAAATTAGCATAAAGCATCATAAAGAGCACTCTATCACTCTATCATTCTTAATGAAAAAAATTGGAAAATGCCGATGATAATTGAATTAAATATAAATAAACTTAATATAAGATCAAAGACTTAGAATCATGTAGAAAATATGTTTATTCCTTATGACATTGAGCTATCTAAAGAAGATTGAGTTGACTGAATAATGGTTATAAAAAGTGTTATTGGAATTATCATTTCATCAGGAGGTTCTGTTTCAATTTGCCAGTTTATGCGAGTTGGTTTATTCTCATGACTAAATGAGATGGTTAATTCAAAACAAGAGCTTTCTCTTTAACGTCTGATTAACTGATGTTTCTGATTTATCCTAATAATATTTCTTTCTTAAAGGTAAACAGGGCAGTCCCTAGAAGATTATTTATATGATTCACCACAGTTTACGCATTTAGAAAATCAGAGTTACAGGTTGTTCCCTCGTGCCATTAGTGAGAACACTTGTTTGGTTCCATGGTAAAAAGTTTGACAAGGGATGCATCGAATTGGGCTAGGGATAAACATGTCAACTCTGATTCCGACGCAATATAATGTAACCTCATAAAACGAATACTGGATAACGAAAGCACAAATGTGAGGTCCATGAATTTATTGTATATTCATATTATACATATATCAAAAACAATCACAATAATTGGCAACGCTGAATAGATCAATATGTGTGAGAAATAGAAAAAAAACATAAATCATCATTAGTCTATCGATTTGAATTGATTTTGGTGTTTTAATACCACTTGTAAGCACAGCATTTGAGTTTTTTTGTGGTGGCATGTTTTTATTGGTGGAGGAAGTCGGAGTGCCCGGAGAAACACCTATCTGATACAGGAAAACTGATTACAAGTCTATTGAAATGCAGATAATAATTTCTATCAACAGAAATATTTATCCATACAAAGCTAAATAAAAGCTTCAAGAACATGATTATCTCCCTTACTGAATATTACTATTATTAACGTTTCTCAATCAAAGTATAAAATAAGAGAACGTTTTCAAAGGAATCAACATTTGTTTCCTGGTTAACCCAATTTTTTTTATTATTAGAAATGTAAAAAATAACTAAACATAATCGTAATACTTATCAAGGGTACATGATTACAATTCAATAGTCATACCCTAAATATGAAAATGGCAGAAAATTTCACTGCAAAATATTATCCACTAGTAGAAAGAAATACATCTATTTTTATGTATACAATACTGTCGTATCAGTACCTTTATTGATTAAAATATAAAATACATCTTTCAAGGTATAAATATTTCTTCTAACAAATGCCTACTATCAAATGACACAATATACTTCAAATTCAAATAATCACCAAATTTTGAAATCATATTAGCATTTGAAACACTTAAGATATAATATAGAATGTTATTAATATGTGCATATCATATTTTTTTCCTTTGGTAATTTTACAATTTTATATAAAGCAGTCATATTCAAAATCATTATAAATATTTAAAAGAAATATTTCAATCTTCAAATTTTTTTTGTTCACTTCACAACTTTATCGGTCGAAAAGAAAAAAAACATAAAAATGTAGTGACAATTTTTTGCCTGTACACTAATTACTAGAATGAAGTACTAGTAATTAACATTTGAATAAAATTAAGACAAAAAATCATCGAACTGTATCATAAATATGGTTTGATAAAAATAATAAATGCTAACAAAATTTTTTTTTAATTTAATTTCCAAATTTCAATGCTGACCTCTAAACAAAGAGAGATAACTCAAAAATATTTAAGGTTATTTTTGACCTGTTACACTAATAAATAGAAAATAGATGAAGCGGCAGTCGGAGTTTGAGAGGTCAACAGATATGTATTTTTAAAATTTAATTATATTTCCATATTTTTTTTATATTTGAAATCTAACATCAGTTACACCTTGGTTTGAAAGTTTATCACTAATTTCTTAACGGTAAGGTCACCTTGATTATTGCCTTCTGACCGCATGGTCCTTTTACAACTGTTCAAACTATTGTGAGGAGAGGCAGACATATGAAAGTCTGTAATAGTTATCATTGTCAGCAAATTTGTTGATTTACTGTTGTTGGAATATTCGACTTACAAATGTCCTGATCTTATTTTTTAAACTTTGTGCCAGAAATACTTTTAAGTTGTATGTGAATTACAAAGGGATGTTTTTTTAAATAGGTTTTCATATGTTTCTTTAATAACCATAAATCATGGCCAACTGCCAACAGGGCACTGAGTCATCATCTTTTTTTTTCTTTTTTTATGTGCTAAAGGTGACTAAGAAGTTTGGTTTTATTGTGCTTACAAATGAAAATAAAGGTTCGTCATTCTTGTCACCTCACCTCCGAATGCCTACTCAGATCTCGACATGACCAGCCGATTGGTCGGACTGGGTCCATCCGATCTCCCGTTTGGGTGATATCGGAGCCAAAGCAGCTTATCTAATTCGTCCTGATATGTTCTGAACTAAATTACTCGGATTACAACCCTCTTCCGCTAGGATCTCGGCAACCACTTGAAGAGACATCGCAATCCAGTGCTTGGTAATCCAGTAATTCATTTCCGTTCACTTGTTGTGGAATGCCAGACACATTTTTTTGGCGTGAGTACATCTACAGTCTGCATATAAGTAAAAAGAAAGGAGGCTTAGGAGCAAGCAATACAGTGTGATGCTGTGAATTTCTCCCCCGCAATTGTTTTTTGAAGAAGTGTATTTTTAATGTCTGATATCTTAAATGATAAAAATATACAAATCTCACCACCTTTCCCCCTAAAAAAAATCTTTCCCTCAAAATACGGTCTTTTAATACCAAATTTACCCATTTAAATGTATCACAAAGGTCTTAAAATAGAAAATAACATGATTAATCATGGCT
This sequence comes from Mytilus galloprovincialis, assembly GCF_965363235.1. Taxonomy (NCBI): domain Eukaryota; kingdom Metazoa; phylum Mollusca; class Bivalvia; order Mytilida; family Mytilidae; genus Mytilus; species Mytilus galloprovincialis. Next base: position 24,398,552 of record NC_134848.1, on the reverse strand, counting down.
AAAATTAATATTTCTTAAGGTAGATAGGGTGTCTTCCTACATCTTGGATTTTGAAATACAAGACATCAAACTCTAGATCTTAAATAAAATGTGCAAATGTTTAGAGTAGTAGATAATTCAGGTGTAAGAACTTTCATTTCAATATAGACAATGACATGTTTTATCATACTTATGGTCGTATTTAACAAAAAAACAGAAAACTTTTGTTTGATTTAATTTTTTCCAACTTTGCCACTTAAGGGTAGGTAACTCAAATTTAAGGGCATATGATTTAAATTAAGGTAATTTTACAATAGAATGTGTTAGGAATTTACCTATTTTATAACGTAGGAGGAAAACGGGTCCGGTGACCCCATTTTTTGCTTTTTCTTAACTGAAAGCATTCTATTAAAGCTATCTTCTCATATGTTATCTCAAAATTCTATGGTGCAGTTTATGCTTTATTGCAGAAAATTGGATTTGCCATGCCTAATCTATACAAAATCTGTCTATTTTGAACAGCGTGTAGCATGGAAAAAAGGCCGGTGACCCATTCTTTTTTATTATTTTTTTTTTATTAAAAAAGCATTATATATACTACTTTTTGGCAAATTATTAAAAAAATCTATGGATTATAATTTAGACACCCTATCTACCTGAACCAGTATTTAAAACAATAGTAACTGCTAAAAATAAATTTACAGCTAATCACCTCAAGACAATGAACAACATGTCTTTAAACATTATTGAAAAGCAGTGTATGGAAGGTAGTCCAAACTTATCATTGTGCTTACAAGTAATTGTTCATTAACTAGAAAACGCTTGGTTATTTCCCCCCTTTTGGCCATAATTCCTAAATGTTTTGAGCCATAACCACACCATCCCCCCTCCCGCTCATCATAACCAGTCCTTTGAGGTATGGAAACTTGTGGTATATCAGAAAGATTCATACACCGTTTAGCAAGTTATTGTCTTAAAACAATAAACTAGATTAGTGGGCTCCTTTTGGCCCCTTATTTTAAAACTTTTAGGACAACAGTCCCAACCTTCCTTTTGTAGTTATAAAACTGGTGTTTAAATACATAGATTTCTATTTACTTTTACTAAAGTTATTGTCCGGAAACCAAATGTCTTCGGACGACGCTTACAACTACGACGACTTGATACCAATATACGACCGCAAATGTTTTTTGTTGCGGTCGTATCAAACGTATTTTAATGTAATAAGATATTTTATTTGTTAAATGCTTTCAAATTGACTTAATGTTTTAGAAAGAAATTGGTAGTATTCAAAAATATAAGTTCTACATGTAGAATATCAATCTATATTAATTTAAACATTTGTACCTTTAATATTAAAAAGACAGAAACTATGGTTCTCCAAAAACACACTAGAAAAAAATTCGCCCTTTAATAAAACGTTGATATAACATACTACAAAATGTAACTAAATTAGAATTTGTAGGCTACTTAATTTAATGTAATGGTAATCTCAAACATAGTCTGTAAGAGCTGACAAAGAAGGCCGGTAAAGTTTTATATTTCCTGAGCAAAAACAGTCTCTCTTGTCTCTTTATCTTTTTAAGTGTCAAGAACTCTATAATAAATAGGGCAACATAAAAAAGAAGATGTGGTATTATTGCAACTCTCCACAAGAGACCAAACGACAAAAATAGTTCACCGTACTGCCTTCAATAATGGACAGAGCCTAAACCGCATAGTCATGTTTTGCCACGAAATGACAATGTAAAAGAATTCAAACGAGTAAACTAACAGCCTAATTTATGTTAAAAGAAAATGAACGAAAAACAAAAATGTAACACAACAACAAACGACAACCACTGAATTACAGGCACCTGACTTCCGACTTTGAAAAATCCTTTATTGATTATTTCCATGCGTACAATAGGGAAAAGCATATAGCTGCAAAAGAAAGTGTGCCATTTACCATTCCAACTGTAGTGCTAATAAATGAATTCTTCATGGATACGAGGATAAAACACCTTTTGAAAAATCCATTTATCATTTTGTAAAATATCGGAGTGAGATTAAAGCTACTTTATCAAAAAAATTTATTACAACCCAATCTAGTGTATACTTTGCTAGATTGAATATTAATTATTTAAACCCATTATAAAATGGACCTTTGAACTTTCAAAATCCCTAGATTTACAAAGTGTATATTCTTGGCAGAAATATGGGAAAACTGTCTCACTAAACAATAACCTCCAAGACAAATCGGCCAATTGAAAGAATATAACAGATGTAAGTCATGTAAAATCAGAAATTAAAAATGAAGTAAATGACTATTATAAAGATGTGAATAAAATTGATATAGAACAAAATGACAAAAGTAGCAAGCCATTTCTGTGAAAAAAATTAAACCCTCACTTGAAGCAAGATTTTACTTTAGTTTAATGATTTTATTAAGAGAAATATTTTTACATAACTTCGTTAAAGTAACCATGGTCTTGACATGGAAAAAAATCGTTACATTCAAATTCCTCAAGAACAAAGACTGTGTAAAACCTGCAAAGTCATCTAAGATGAATTTGATTTTTTTCGCAATTGCAAACTAAAGGTAAACGAGAATATCAGACACAATTTATTTAATGATATACAATTAGATGATGAACATTTTATTCATAACCCTGGTGATGAAAAATTATTTTATATATCATACCTCACTTTCTTTAGGCATATCAAAATGTATTTGCTTCTTTATTTAAAGGTCATTATATCTGCGTACAGAGGCCCTATTGTAATATGAATATTGCATTTTGTTATATAATAAATTCATCACTTATGCTTTGTGCGATTAATTTTTGTATCTTATTTTGTTGTTTATATATTTTGTTTAAACGTGTATTGCCACAAACATTGTAAATATTTAATTAGAAATAAGTATTTAAATTCTAATAAAATATTATTTTTATTCGTTGGTGACTTTGCTTTAAAGTGTTATATTAAAATGACTGAGACCCTTTTGTCTGAAATTATAGTTTTGATAGTATCGAAGAACATTTTAACATTTGTTCACGCGATGTATACATAAATCAATGTGCATTAAATCGGCAAAAAAAGCCAAACACATCGTATCGTCACTAAAAAAAACCGGATGTGATCTAGCATATCTGTATATTAATTGATTTCTCAATGGAATTACCATTTCATATTAATGGAATTACTTATTCTGTATGAACATGATAAAGGGGTTGATATTTGTTAACAAACAGTATAAATAAGTAGTCTAAATAACAAACAAAATATAATTGAATCTTCAGTGTCCAAGCATACGGTAATTGAAATTGTAGCGAAAACTATAAATCCCCAGTGTGGTGGTATCAACCAACTTCGATCTGTTCGATGTGAAATACAAGAAAAAGATGTCCCTGCTTACCCAGACTTACGGTTTAATTATGACCTTAGCCCTTTGCACCTATGTTATGACAACTGATACTTTTAGAGAGTATTTTGGTATGACAATCAGGAATAACTGACATGTTAAATTATGCACAGATGTTCTTCGGGTTATAACAAAGCTTTAATGGAGTGTACCATAGACACATCTTATAATTGTTGTCCTCCAAATGAAACTGACATACACTGGATTATTCTGTACAGAGATAATTTTCGTACGTAAATATACAAATGAAGTAATCAAACAAAGTGTTTCTCGATTCATGTTTTAATATACATAATACCGTTTTTTTTATATTTTTTAATTGTTTTTAGTTAGGCTCTTTCAAGCTTTCTGTTAGTAGTGAAGTCCTATTTTGAGCTATGCACATCATGATTTTGATGTATAATCGTCTCATTGGCACTCATACCACATCTTCTTATTTATGGTTTTAATTGTTTGTCACCAGACGCACGATGCGTTTAGTGTACAGAAAACTCACCAGTCACGCTTATCCACTTTTCCTAGGTTTTGCAAAATACAGCTAAGATATCTACTTCAAAGAAGTATTTCAAAACTAAATAATGAAATGGTTGATAATTTTCACACTGCAACCATACCCCATCCTTATATATGTTTCAGCTACACCAAGAGATTGCAGGGACATAAGAGTTTAAGTGGAGTGTACACCATCAACCCTGACAGAGATAGTTATGATTTTAGTGTATACTGCGATATGACTACAGATGGCGGAGGCTGAATACTCAAACGATATCAAATGAATATTCAAACGATATCAGATGAATACTCAAACTATACCAAAAAAAATTTCAAATGATATCAAATGAATATTCAAACGATTTCAAATTAATACTCAAACGATATCAAATGAATATTCAAATGATGTCAAATGAATATTCAAACGATATCAAATGAATATTCAAACAATAACAAATACATTTTTCAAACGATATCTAATGGATATTCAAACAATACGAAAAATACTTTCAAACGTTATCAAATGAATATTTAATCGATATCAAATGAATATTCAATCGATATCAAAAGAATATGCGAACAATATCAAATAAATATGCAAACGATGTCAAATGAATATTCAAATGATATCAAATGAATATTCAAACAATATCAAATGATATTGGAATGATATCAAATGAATATTCAAACAATAACAAATCAATTTTAAACGATACCAAATGAATATTCGAACAATACCAAATGAATATTCAAACGAATTCAAATGATTTTTCAAATAATTTTTCAAACGATATCAGATGAATACTCAAACAATACCAAATAAATTTTCAAATGATATCAAATGAATATTCAACCGATTTTAAATTAATACTCGAACGATATCAGATGAATATTCAAACGATGTCAAATGAATATTCAAACGATATCAAATGAATATTCAAACAATAACAAATAAATTTCAAACGATACCAAATGAATATTCGAACAATACCAAATAAATAGTCAAACGAATTCAAATGATTTTTCAAACGAGATGAAATGAATATTCAAACTTTATTAAATGAATATTCAAACAATATCAAATGAATACTTAAACGATATCAAATGAATATTCAAACTCATTCGTCGATATATGCAAACGATCGATAATCTTCTATAGAGAGGCTGGATATACCAAATGATTATTCAAACAATTACAAATGAATAATTAAACGATATCAAATGATTGATTGTTGGTTGCTTAATGTCCAGTGGCAAATATTTTATACATATTCAGGACGAGAACAAGTTCACAATGAATAAAAAAGGTAGATTGATACAATAAAGGCCATCTAGGACGATGGTCGATGAAATTTGGATTGCCACTGGAAAATGAGGGTATATTGGATAGTGACAGACGATTTGCCATGCAACAGGCCACCCACGGGCCCCTCAAAGAGTTGTTGCAAGGGTTTTTAAAGTACAAGGAGCTTTGCACTCTTTTCACACGAGTCATCGGATTTAACGTCCCCGTCTGACCGGACGTGACTGCGAACTTGATACATCCCGCAAAGCCAAACGGACGCCCAATTCCGGCAAGCGTTTTACAGCCGGTCGGGAGTAGACCAAGTGTCCATATTTCTATACCCCAGTCACCCTTGGGTTGATATCAAATGAGTATTAGAACAATACACAATGAATATTTAAACGATATCAAATGAATATTTAAACGATATCAAATTAATACTTAAACGATATCAAATTAACATTCCAACAATGCCAATTTATTATTCAAACATTATCAAATGAATATTAGAATGATTACAAATGAATATTCAAGCGACACCAAATGAATATTCAAGCGATACCACATGAATATTCAAGCGATACCAAATGAATATTCGAACAATACCAAATGAATATTAGATCGATATCAAATGAATATTCAAACGATATCAAATGAATTTTCAAAATCATTAGTCGGTATATGCAAACTGTCTGTAATTCTCTATAGAAAGGCGGACGATATCAAATGAATATTCCAACTCATATAAGTCGATATACACAAACGATCGTTAACCCTTTAATAGAGAGGCGAACGATACCAAATGGATATTCAGACTCATTAGTCGATATATAAAAACGATTGATAATATTCTTTAAAGAGGCCAAAAATACCAAATAAATAATCAAACGATTATAAATGAATATTCAAACGATTAAAAATGAATATTCAAACAAGAACCAAATAAATATTCGAACAATTCAAATGAATATTTAAACGAGATCAAATGATTTTTTTAAACGATGTCAAATGAACATTCAAACAATATCAAATGAATATTCAAACAATATCAAATGAATACTTAAATGATATCAAATGAATATTCAAACTCATTAGTTGATGTATACATATAATCGATATTCTTCTAAAGAGAGGCTGCAGATACCAATTGATTATTCAAACGATAACAAATGAATATACAAATGATACCAAATGAATAGTCGAACAATACCAAATAAATATTCAAACGATATCAAATAAATATTCGAACGATATCAAATAAATTTTTCAAACGATATCTAATGGATATTCAAACAATACGAAAAATACTTTCAAACGTTATCAAATGAATATTCAATCGATATCAAATGAATATTCAATCGATATCAAATGAATATTCAATCGATATCAAAAGAATATGCAACGATATCAAATAAATATGCAAACGATGTCAAATGAATATTCAAATGATATCAATTGAATATTCAAACAATATCAAATGAATATTGGAACAATATCAAATGAGTATTCAAACTATACCAACTGAATATTCAAACGATATCGAATGAATAATCAAACTATATCAAATGAATACTCAACAATATCAAATGAATACTCCGACGATATTAAACGACTATTCAAACTCATAAGTTTATATATACAAACGATTGATAATTTTCTATGAAAGACTGGCGATATCAGATGAGTTTTCAAACGATAACAAATGAATATCCAAACGATACCAAATAAATAGTCAAACAGTTTCACATAAAATAACAAATGAATATTCTAACGATATCCAATGAATAGTCGAACAATACCAAATAAATATTCAAACAATATTAAATGATTTTTCAAACGATATCCAATGAATATGCAAACAATATCAAATAAATTTTCAAACAATACCAAATGAATTTTCGAACAAAACCAAATGAATATTCAAACAATATCAAATGATTATCTAAACGATATCAAATGAATTTTCAAACTCATTAGTCGATATATACAAACGATCGATAATCTTCTATAGAGATGCTAGAGATACCAAATGATTATTCAAACGATTACAAATAAATATTCAAACGATATCAAATGATTGATTGCTTGATTGTTGGTTGCTTAACGTCCAGTGGCAAATATTTCATGCAAATTCAGAACGAGAACAAGTTCACAATAAATAAAAAAGGTAGGTTAATGCAATCAAGGCCATATGGGACGATGGTGGTGAAATTTGAATTGCCACTGGAAAATGAAGTTAATTGGAGAGGGACATATTTTTTTACCTTGCTACAGGCCACCTACGGACCCCTCAAAGAGTTGTTGCAAGGGTTCTTAACGTGCAAGAAGCGTTGCACTCTCTTTACACGGGGCATCGGATTGAACGTCCCCTTTCTGACCGGACGTGACAGCACAGCAAAACGGACGCCCACTTCGGCAAGCGTTTAACTTCCGGTCGGGAGAAGACCAAGTGACCATATTTCTATACCCCAGTCACCCTTTGGTTGATATCAAATGCATATCAGAACAATACAAAATGAATATTTAAACGATATCAAATGAATATTCAAACGATATCATACGAATACTCAAACAATATCAATTTCACATTCAAACGATACCAAATTAATATTCAAACGATATCAAATAAATAGTCAAACAATATCAAATAAAAACCTAAACGATATCAAATTAATATTCAAACTCATTAGTTAATATAAACAAACGATCGATAATCTTCTATAGAGAGGCTAGATATATCAAATGATTATTCAAAAGATAACAAATGAATATCCAAACGATACCAAATGAATAGTCGAACAATACCAAATTATTCGAACGATATCAAATAAATATTTAAAAAAATAAATGTATATTCAAACGAAATCTAATTGATATACAAACAATACCAAAAAGTTTTTCAAACCATATCAAATGAATATTCAAACGATGTCAAATGAATATTTAAAAAAAATAAATATATATTCAAACGATATCTAATTGATATTCAAACAATACCAAAAACTTTTTCAAACGATATCAAATGAATATTCAAACGATGTCAAATGAATATTTGAACAATATCAAATGAAAACCTAATCGGTATCAAATTAATATTCAAACTCATTAGTTGATATAAACAAACGATCGATAATCTTCTATAGAGAGCCTGGAGATACCAAATGATTATTCAAAAGATAACAAATGAATATCCAAACGATACCAAATGAATAGTCGAACAATACCAAATTATTCGAACGATATCAAATAAATATTCAAACGATATCAAATAAATTTTTCAATCGTTATCAAATGAATATTCAATCGATATCAAATGAATATGCGAACGATATCAAATAAATATGCAAACGATGTCAAATGAATATTCAAATGATATCAAATGAATATTGAAACAATATCAAATGAATATTAGAACGATATCAAATGAGTATTCAAACGATATCAAATGAATATTCAAACGATATCAAATGAATAATCAAACTATACCAACTGAATATTCAAACGATATTAAATTAATATTCAAACGATATCGAATGAATATTCAAACTATACCAGTTGAATATTCAAACTAATTAGTCGATATATAAAAACTATGGATAATCTTGTGTAGGGGGTTGAAGATACCAAAATGAATAGTCAAACGATTACAAATGAATATTCTAACAATACCAAATGAATACTCAAACGATATCAAATGAATACTCAACGATATCAAATGAATACTCCAACGATATTAAACGAATATTCAAGGTCATATATACATACGATTGATGATTTTCTATGAAAGGCTGGCGATATCAGATGAGTTTTCAAAGGATAACAAATGAATATCCAAACGATACCAAATGAATAGTCAAACATTTTCACATAAAAAAAACAAATGAATATTCTAACGATATCCAATGAATAGTCGAACAATACCAAATAAATATGCATACAATATCAAATGATTATTCAAACGATATCCAATGGATATTCAAACAATATCGAAAAAAACGTTCAACCGATACCAAATGAATATTTGAATATTCAAACGATATCAAATGAATACTCAAACGATATTAAATGAATATGCAAACGATGTCAAATGAATATTTAAACTATACCAACTAAATGTTCAAAATAATTAGTCGATATATACAAACAATCCATAATTTTCTATACAGTGGCTGAAGATACCAAATAAATAGGCAAACAATTACAATGAATATTCTTACAATATCAAATGAATTCTCAACGATACCAAATTTATACTCAAACGATATCAAATAAATATTAAAACAATACCAAAAGAATTTTCAAACGATACCAAATAAATATTCGAACAAAACCAAATGAATATTCAAACGATACAAAATGAATATTCGAACAATACCAAATGAAAATTCAAACGATATCAAATGTTTATTTAAACGATATCAAATGCATATTCAAACGATATCAAATGAATATTTAAACGATATAAAATGAATATTAAAACAATATCAAATGAAAACCTAAACGATATCAATTAATATTCAAACAATATCAAATGAAAACCTAATCGATATCAAATTAATATTCAAACTCATAAGTTGATATAAACAAACGATGGATAATCTTCTATCGATAGAATGAAGATACCAAATGAATATTCAAACGATTACAAGTTAATACTAAAACAAGAACCAAATGAGTGTTCGAACAATTCAAATGAATATTCAAAGATGGCTTTTATTGCATCGAATGAATATTCAAACGATATCAAATGAATATTCACACGATATCAAATGAATATTCAAACGATATCAAATGAATATTCAAACAATATCAAATGAATATTCAAAGAATATCAAATGAATTTTCAAACGATACCAAATCAATATTCAAACAATATCAAATGAATATTGGAACGATTACAATTGAATATTCAAGCGATACCAAATGAATATTAAGCGATACCAAATTAATATTCGAACAATACCAAATGAATATTCTATCGATATCAAATAAATATTTAAACGATGTCAAATGAATATTCAAACTCATTAGTCGGTATATACAAACCATTGATAATCCTTTATAGAGAGGCGGATACTACCAAAGGAATACTCAAACTCGTTAGTCGATATATACAAACAATTGTTAATCCTTTGATAGAGAGGCGAACGATACAAAATGGCTAGTAAAACTCATTAGTCGATATATACAAACGATTGATAATCTTCTATAGATAAACTGAAGATATCAAATGAATATTCAAACGATAACAAATAAATATTCAAACAAGAACCAAATGAATATTCGAACAATTCAAATGAATATTTAAAGATGGCTTTTATTGCATCAAAGTATTCAAACGATATCAAATGAATATTCAAACGATATCAAATGAATATGCAAACGATATCAAATGAATATTCAAACGATATCAAATGAATATGCAAACGATATCAATTGAATATTCAAACGATATCAAATGAATATTCAAACAATATCAAATGAAAACCTAAACGATATCAAATTAATATTTAAACTCATTAGTTGATATAAACAAACGATCGATAATCTTCTATAGAGAGGCTGTAGATATCAAATGATTATTCAAAAGAAAACAGATGAATATCCAAACGATACCAAATAAATAGTCGAACAATACCAATAGTGGAAGATATTAGCAGGCAAAATCGAGGGAATTGTGCAAATGATGATACAAGCATGAAAATTACCACAAAGCATCATTATTATATACTTTTAAAGAAACAACTGCTGGCCATTAAAAAAAATCATTTTTTCAAGATGGCCACCGCCGTTTTCTAAAATGGCTGTTTTTTTCAGTTTGAAAATACTGATTTTTTCTGGAAAACTTTTCGTTTTCCTTCTTTTGGTGAAAAACAGCTGTCAGGTTTGGTAGCTACCTTGTTTACATGTAAATAATTCACTAGACATGAGTATTTGACACATACAGGGTTTGTGCATGCGCGAAAATGTAACAAAATTCATTAAAAAATATTTTAACTATTTACTTTAAAATAAGTGATTTGGGATTTTTAATGATATTATGATTTAGTTTGATAACATTTTTCTAGGTTATGACACACATGATTTAACAATTTTGCGCATGCGCAAACTATTTATAGACATAATAAGTGATTTGTTTGCACTACCAGGGCACACTGGTATAAATCGTAGTTCATCTCATTACTCTAAAAAGCAAGTAAGTGTAAAATCTATGATGCCACTGTTTAAAAACAAGCCAATTCAGTTGCAATGATCAGGTATTTGATGGATAAAACGGAAAATGTGGTTAAAACGAGAAAAACATCAATAGTAACGGCAGATCAGCCACTTTTGGTAATGAATATTCAGTGGGAATTGCCTGATTTTTACAGAGAAGATAAGTTTATCGTCATGTAAGGTGGATTTCAAATTGAAATGACTTGTTATAAAATTCTGGGTGATATATAACGTGAAGTTATATGGACACATGTGTCATGTGTCCTCACTAAAACCATTATTGCAACACATAGGACGGCATATTCTTGTATGTATGTTCAAATGTACCTAGGACTAGACACGCGCATCAGATAACTCTATGTGTTTTAGCTTGTAAGGTATATATCAGCGTAAGAAAGCTAAACACAGAAATTATAATCATGTCATGACTCTGTGACGTTCAATGATTTGATAGACGACTGGCGTAAGAAAATATAGTCATCTCACAGTTCAATTCCTGGCGTTCAATTATAAAATAAGAACCTCTTGTGAATTTAGTAGTATGCTTATTTCATGAGTCAGGTTTTGTAAAAACAGTCCATATAAAGCATGATACTGTATTCATTTAGGTTTTGATCGTGTAACATATTCTCGATCGCGACAGACCTTCTCCGAGATATGGCTTCCCTACTCTTAAGTCACCCACAGGTGGCAATTGATTTTGAAAATGATAATTTTACTGTACATAAGACCAGAAAATATTTTTCTTATAACACAATTCATCAGACAAAATCAGAATAATGCAATTGTAAAGGGCGATGTGTTGTCATAGGTCTAACCGAAGACCTCATTTAGACGTATTGATGGTAGCTAGACCAGAAGTCAGTAGACTATCAGATAAATTTGAAAGATCTAGTGGTTTGAGGCATTCAATTGATTGATTGATTGTTGGTTGCTGTACGCCGCATTAGCACAAAAAGGCTATATCGCGGCGAGAGCTAATTCGAATATTTTTACAATTTAAAGCATATTTTTAAAATAAGACAAAAGGTCCTTCAATATACTAAAATTCTTGACTAAAGCAAATTGAGTATATACAAATAAAAATCAACAGTAAAATAACGTGATAAAAATTAAAATCGATTTAAATATAATAACAATTTTATATTCTATAATAAATTCCAATTTCTTTTAAAAAAGCAACAATATTTGTAAATGGAACATTATTAAATAAATCATACATATTATTGACATCGAAATGCTTCTTACGAATATCAGCAAAGTCAATACAATTAAATAAAACATGTTTAATAGTATACTTGCAGTTGCAAGGAACACATTGTGGTTCATCTTCATTTTTTAAAAGATACTCGTGTGTTATTCTAGTATGACCAATACGGTATCTAGTAATAACACACTGATCTTTTCTGCACATAATATTATTAAAAGGTTTGCCTAAATTAGGTTTAATTTCATGCAATTTATTATCATTTTTTTTAACTCCATTTATTTTTCAATAATAGATGAACGACTTAATGAACACACAAGGTTTTTTTTAAAAAGATCAAAGGCAAATAATTTGAAGATCGTTTGAAGCAAATACAAAACGAAGGAGAACCGGTTTCTTATAACCAGATTGAAAAGAACAACTCCTATTATGTCGGTAAAATAAAACTGTAAACGTTTTTGTAAAAAACAAAGCTAGAGCTCTTAGATATCTTTTTTAGACTTTTATTTTTTGTCGCAGTGGACAAATAGATTTGGAATATTTCTTAATCCATAAAGACAAACTGCTCCTCCGTTTTTGTCTTCGGATGCCATTTTAAACAGTTGTATTAAATCGGTGCAAATGAATAAACTTGAAACATTTTGTAATTTGTAGATGCAAATTCTGACGCATTTATCGTTGATAGAGTAGCAATGGTTAATTCCAGGCCACTTTGTATGGAATCAATATTGGATGATTTTGCATTTATGTTATACGGCCTTAAATAAAATCTTACATCGATAAGTATTCAAGAGTAGATATTGTGTTAGATTTACTAAATGAATCATTGAAAGGCTAGATGTGAGAAGACAAACGTTAGGTTCTGGAGTAGTTTCTCTATAAAGATGAAAACGAAACGAAATTTTTCAAGTGTCTTGCCGACAGAAATGCTTCTGTAGAGACTAATAAGGATACTTCCCAGCTACCCCTTGTTAGCATGGAGAAGCAGATATACGAATGTTTGTCCATGTTCGGCCTGATTATGAAAATTGTTGTAGGACGGTAATTTAAGGTAGCACCGACACAGATGAAGTAGTATTAAGAATTGCAGCACTCCAAAAATTTGGTGGAACAAACTGTAAATAGGTTTTGGCCGGAATGAAGACTTTTGATGGCTTCCTGCACGTGATATATCAAATGCGTTTGGTCCTCGTGTAGCTACTCTTCCTTTCATTCATATATTCAGTGCATGTGACACTAAGGGAATAGGTCAGTTTGGATGACATAGGAAGTATTGCAACATGTAAGGGACGTACTTATTTCTTTGCTGAAGTATAAAGACCCATACAAGGACATAAAAGAAGCATTTGTTTGCATTCTGTATGACAGAACAACATCACTATTTGCTGTTAACGAGGCACGTTGTAAATTTTTACCCAGGAAGCAGCGGCATTGTGATGTAGTTCCGCCTACAAGAGTTTATTTTTCGGAGCACACCCAAAGAGCAGCGTATCAAGGATGATAAGTTTGGGCTCAGCCTGATTTATGTACCAATTCATGAACACTGGGGTTGGATGAAAGAAAAGAATCGAGGACTTCTTCGGCTTCCGTTAAAGTTGCATCCTCCTGTTTGGAACTTTTGAAATGAGGAGGCGAAAAATCCAGTTGTGTTGGTGACTGTAAATGCTACCGTTCTGTCCTTCCTTGTACGAGTTTTGTTATTGGCTAATGTCCGATAATTTTAAGAAAACGAACCTGTCTTTCTAACAAAACTAGGCATTTAATATTAACAAAGAATGTGATATCACTTGTTAAGTTGATGAAAATTATCAAAAAACATATTTTGAAAAATTTTGCCGCCATTTTGATACCGGAAATCAGTCTTTTTTGTCATTTATGTGTTGTTTTCCGTACTTTACGCTTAATAAAACCTTACATTGGATTATACCTATAACACAACTTTCAAAGATTTACAACTGGATATGACGCCATTTGCAAAATGATCGGTGGCCATCTTGAAAAAATGGAAATTTTTGATGGACAGCACCTGATTTCTTTTAATTATCGTTTAGTCCACCTGTATACCAAATTTCATGCTTGTATTTTATGCTTGTGTTATTACTTGTCAAGTTGAAGAAAATTATTAAAATATTTTTTACGTATTTGCATCTAATTTGGAACCGGAAACCACTATTTTTCTTCAGTTATGTGTTGTTTTGTCGTACTAAGGAGCTGTTTTTAACGTTTTATCATATCTTACATTGAATTATACATAACACATCTTTCAGGGATTAAAATCCCTTGTAAAATTGCTTGAAAGTAAAAAAATCAAAATTTTTGACTCGTTAGCCGACATTTTGAAACCGGAAGTCACCTTAAGTTTCATTAATGTATTGTCTAGTCGTTATTTATGAACTTTCATTTTCTTTTTATCAAATCTAACAATGGATTTTACATATAACACACCTTTCAAAGGATTAACAAATATTGGCTATTTTGGCTAAACCTAAACGACATCAAATTAATATTCAAACAATATCAAATGAAAACTTAAACGATATCAAATTAAAATGCAAACTCATTAGTTGATATAAACAAACGATGGATAATCTTCTATAGATAGAATGAAGATACCAAATGAATATTCAAACGATTACAAACTAATATTGAAACAAGAACCAAATGAATGTTCAAATAAGTCAAATGAATATTCAAAGATGGCTTTTATTGCATAAAATGAGTATTCAAACGATATCAAATGAATATTCAAACGATATCAAATGAATATTCAACGATATCAAATGAATATTCAAACGATATCAGATGAATATTCAAACGATATCAAATGAATATTCAAACAATAGCAAATGAAAATTCAAACGATATCAAATGAATCTTCAAACAAAATCAAATGAAAACCTAAACGATATCAAATTAATTTTCAAACTCATTAGTTGATATAAACAAACGATCGATAATCTTCTTTAGAGAAGCTGGAGATATCAAATGATTATTCAAATGATATCAAATGAATATCCAAACGATACCAAATGAATAGTCGAACAATACCAATTTAAAATTCAAACGATATCAAATGAATATTTAAACGATATAAATGAATATTCAACAATATCCAATTGATATTCAAACAATACCAAAAACACTTTGAAACGATATCAAATGAATATTTAAACGATGTCCTATGAATATTTGAACAATATCAAATGAAAACCCAAACTCATTAGTTGATATAAACAAACAATCGATAATCTTCTATAGAGAGGCTAGAGATACCAAATGATTATTCAAAAGATAACAAATGAATATCCAAACGATACTTTATGAATAGTTGAACATTACCAATTAAATATTCAAACGATATCAAATGAATATTTAACCGATATCAATGAATATTCAAACGATATCCAATTGATATTCAAACAATACAGAAAACACTTTCAAACGATATCCAATAAATATTCAAACGATGTCAAATGAATATTTAAACGATATCAAATGAATATTCAAACAATATCAAATTAATATTCAAACGATATTAAATGAATATTCAGACGATATTAAATGAATATTCAAACGATATCAAATGAATATTCAAACTTCTAATTAGTCGAAATATACAGACGATCGATGATATTCTATAGAGAGGCTGAAGATATTTAATAAATAGTAAAACGATTACAAATGAACATTCTAACAATACCAAATGAATATTTTAATGATATCAAATGAACACTCAACGAAATCAAATAAATATTCAAACGATGTCAAATGAATATTCAAACAATATCAAATGAATATTCAAACGATATCAAATGAATTTTTAAACGATATCAAATGAATATTCAAACTATATCAACTGAATAATAAAACTAACTACTAGTCTTCATATACACAGAATCGATAATATACTAAAAATAGAGGCTGACGATACCAAATAAATAGTAAAACGATATCACACGAATATTCAATCCAATAAGTCGATATATACAAACGCTCGATAATATTCTAAAGATAGGCTGAAGATACCAAATGAATAGTCGAATGATTACAAATGAATATTCTTACAATAGCAAATGAATATTTAAACGATACCAAATGAATAATAAACGATCCCAAATGAATTCTCTAATGATATCAAATAGTATTCAAACTCATTAGTTGATATATACAAACGATGGATAATTTTCTCTAGAGAGGCTGGAGATACCAGATGATTATTCAAACTTTAACAAATGAATATCCAAACGATGCCAAATAAATAGAAAAACAATACCAAATAAATATTCAAGCGATATCAAATGAATATTCAAACGATATCCAATGAATATTCGAACAATACCAAATGAATATTCAGTCGATATCAAATGAATATTAAAACGATACCAAATTTATATTCGAACAATACCAAATGAATGTTTAAAATCATCAGTCGACATATACAAACGATCGAAACTCTTCTATAAAAAGGCTGAAGATACTAAATGAATATTCATACCATTACCAATCAATACTCAAACAGTATTAAACAAATTTTCAAACGATACCAAATGAATATTCGAACAAAACCAAATGGATATTAAAACTCATTAGTCGATATATGCAAAAAATCGATATTAGTTCTTAGAGAGGCGGACGATACTAAATTAATATGCAAGCGTTGCACTCTCTTTACACGAGGCATCGGATTTAACATCCCCCTTTTGACAGAACGTGACTGCGAACTTGATGCGTCCCGCACAGCCAAACAGACGCCTAACTTCGGCAAGCGTTTTACTGCCGGTCGGGAGAAGACCAAGTGACCATATTTCTATACCCCAGTTATCCTTCTGTTGATATCAAATGAGTATTAGATTAATACCAAATGAACATTTAAATGATATCAAATGAATATGCAAACAATATCAAATGAATATTGGGACGATTACAAATGAATATTCAAGCGATACCAAATGAATATTCGAACAATACCAAATGAATATTCGATCGATATCAAATGAATATTTAAACGATATCAAATGAATATTCAAACTCCTTAGTCGGTAAATACAAACCATTGATAATTCTCTATAAACAGGCGGACGATACCAAATGAATATTCAAATTCAGTAGTCGATATACACAAACGATCGTTAATCCTTTTATAGAGGGGCGAACGATACAAAATGGCTATCCAAATGATCCAAATGAATAGTCAAACAATACCAATTAAATATTCAAACGATATAAATGAATATTCAAACGATATCCATTTGATACTCAAGGAATACCAAAAAACTTTCAAACAATTTCAAATGAATATTCAAACGATATCAAATGAATATTCAAATGATATCAAATGAATATTCAAACGATATCAAATGAAAATTCAAACTAAACCAACTGATTATTCAAACTAATTAGTCGAAATATATAAACGATCGGTACTATTTTATAGAGAGGCTGAAGATATGAAATGAATAGTAAAACGATTACATTTGAATATTCTAACAATACCAAATTAATATTCAAACGATATCAAATTAATACTCTACGATAACAAATGAATATTCAAACTATATAAAATGAATACTCAAATGATATCAAATGAATATTCAAACGATATCAAATGAAAATTTAAACTATACCAACTGAATATTCAAACTAATTAGTCGAAATATACAAACGATCGGTAATATTCTATAGAGAGGCTGAAGATATTAATGAATAGTAAAACGATTACAAATGAATATTCTAACAATACCAAATGAATATTCAAACGATAACAAATTGATATTCAAACGATATCAAATGAATATTCAAACAATATCAAATGAATATTTAAACGATATCAAATGAATTTTTAAACGACATCAAATGAATATTCAAACGATATCAAATGAATATGCAAACGATATCAAATGAATATTCAAACTATACCAACAAAATATTCAAACTAACTTGCTAACTTTATAACAAACGATCGATAATATTCTAAACGAGGCTGAAGATACCAAACGCATAGTCAAACGATTTCAAATGAATATTCTTATAATATCAAATGAATATTCAAACGATATCAATTGAATACTCAACGATAACAAATGTATATTCAAACGATATCAAACGATTATTCAAACTTATAAGTCGATATATACAAACGATCGATAATATTCTATAGAGAGGCTGAAGGTATATATAATAACAAATAAAAGTGCATATATAGTCAGTTTTGGTGGAGGCGGTCAAATAATTTTGTTGTACAAATCAACATAAGGTATCAAAACTACTGAAATTTTGTTACGTATCAGTATTTTGAGTAAAGAGAGGACATGCTAGCACCGTCAATTTATGCGAAATAAAATCTGTTGTTATTACATTGCAATATTGCTGTCCATTGTATTATACATTGAATCCTGACATGAAAAATATGGCAGATTTACTATGAGGGTATATAGATTATCAAACAAAAGTGCACATATGGTCAGTTTTTGGTGGATGCGGTCAAATAATTTTGTTGTACAAATCAGCATGAGGTATCAAAACTACTGAAAATTTGTTACGTATCAGTATTTTGAGTAAAAAGAGGACATGCTGGAAAATTTATGTTAATTTTTTGTTTTATTATTATATTGCAATATTGCTCTCCATTGTAATTATACATTGAATCCTGATATGAAAAATATTGCTGATTTACTATGCTGGTATATTGATTTACAGATTAAAGGAGATGTGACATGATTTTTTTATATTTTTTTTTTTGGTAAATAAATATTTATTTATACATAATTACCCCCCCCCCCCAAAAAAAAAAAACATCGAAAGCAATATAATTATCGTTTAAAAGGATAAATAATGAATCTAAATGTATCGATCTGTCGACCTACTAATTATGCATATTTCAATCCCGGAAGTCACTCAGAACGAGGCTGTGACGTCAGTGGTTACATCAATCATATTTGACTGACGGGTGTATAGGCATAATTAGCGCAATTTCATTTTCGAATATCTTAAAAAAAAAAGCATGACAGTAATTAAAAATGGTTCTGTGTGCTGCCAGTGGATGCAACAGAAGGCATGAGACAGTTTGAAATAATTTTTTTCCGTTTTCCGAGTAGATCATCATCTAACCCAGGAATATAGATTTATATATGAAGACTATTGTAGTACCTATGAACAATTATTAATTAAATCAAAATTACCAAGCTTAGAAATTAGAAGAATTAGAATGATAGCAATAGAGGTATATAAAATTATTAATAAACAATGTCCATTATATCTACATGAACTTATTGAAATTAAAAAATGTAATTACTCTTTTAGAAATAACAACATAGCAGATGTTCCCAGGGTAAGGACAACTACCCATGGGCTACACTCATTTAGATATGCAGGAGCCAAACTCTGGAACGAACTGCCAAAAAAAAATGCGGGAAGAAATGCCATTGGGTCAGTTTAAGAGTTTGGTTGGTAATTGGGAGGGCAGTTCGTGTCAGTATTCCTTCTGCAGATCTTGATGAGCTGTAGATCAGTTTATTTATTTATCTTGTATACTCTGGTTTTTAAATTATTTGGCATAATTTATTTTTTATTTGTGTTCTTAATGCTTGAATTACTTTTAGTGCTTTATAATAGCTATGCATGAATGTTAGTTGATCTGCATTTTATGTTTGCTTATATGCTTTAATTGTGCTTATTAATTGCTGTGCTTGATAACATTATTTATTTCGCTTGATGTGCTTCATGTTTTATGTTTTAGTTTAAACATATTTTACTGTTGAAAACAAATGGATTAGACACAAGTTTTCCAAATGTTTTATGTGTTTTATGTATTGTGCTTGCCTTATATGTATGTCGGAAAAAAGCTCTACAGAGGTTATGTTGTATTGTTATATGTATAACCGACTTTAAATAAATCTTTTATGCTAGAGATAGGACTTCCTACCAAGCACTAGTCATAGACTTTGTTCCGCCCACTTTACAAATGTTACGATCGTGACCAAGAAGTTATAAAGAATCTCGAGGGATGTCCTACCATGAATCCAACACTCCAAATGCAGTACCTGATATTCCATTGAAACAACCAACAACAGCTGAGCCCAGTCCACCTATACCTTTACGCAGGGAGCTTATATAAAGCAGAGAAAGGCTGAAGAAATTTTTTTTTTCTTCGCAAATTTTTTTGGTTCCCTTAATAATTTTTTTTTATATAGTTTAGTCATATTTGTGTATAATTGTATAGCCAAATATATCTCAATATTTAAAATTGGTATTGTGTACCTCCTGTGTGTACCTAACTACCTGTTCACGTGTGCAGGTGTGTACACTGAAATTGGACATAATAAATTAAAAGTCATCAACATTGATCAGAAGTTACAGGTATCGGCACACGTTCTCTACAACGCTTGATTTACCTCTGAAGTTGAAAGCTACAGGTGTCATGCCCCCGGGTGGTGATATGTAAGACATCGGCAATACGCGCTATTACGTAACATGCGCCGAATCTGTGTACATCCATGATCACCTACTTGGTGCACAGGTGAGGTTGGCAATTGTTACGGATATAAGTTACGTAATGTATATCTGTTTAACCTGTTTGAATAGACAATTATGGAACGCCGTAGCTGCCTTTTGTGTACTTGTTTTTAGATACGCTTATACTTTTCAATATATGCACATAGTTTTTCTATATATGCACATACTTTTTCTCTATATGCACATAGTTTACTTTATATGCACATAGTTTACTTTATATGCACATAGTTTTTCTATATATGCACATAGTTTTACTATATATGCACATACTTTTTCTCTATACGCACATACTTGTTCTCTATATGCACATAGTTTACTTTATATGCACATAGTTTTTCTCTATATGCACATAGTTTTTCTATATATGCGCATAGTTTACTATGTATACACATCGTTCTCCGTGTGTATACTTTTCCCTTATTTTCTTGATAGTTCTTCAAGGATATACTTGTATTCAATATACTTTACTATTTCCTGATTGATTATTTAATAAGCGTGAATTTTTGTATTAGTTAAAAAATTACGTTTTTATTCCAATTACTATTGGAACTTTTACATATTAATTTGAGAGTTTAGTTATGTTGAGCTGTAAATGAACTTTACATGCATTTGTAACTTATAACTTAAGCAACTTCTTAATGATATTAATCAGATTATTTTGAAAAAGTACGCATACGGTCCAGACCGCACGCGTACGGTCCAAATACTCATACGGTCTGGAACATACACATTTAGTGGAGAAAAATAAATATATACAAAATGTTCATGAACCCCCAAAAATGTGAAAGTAAATATTTTCAGACAATCCTTTCCTTAGGTACTTAACTCTTTTTGCTTAAATACTAAAAACAAATCTGGCAACCCCTTTCTTATTTTTACTCTTTTTGCTTAAAATACTGTTAAAAATATATATTTAACATGGGTGACAAATTGACTATATAGGGTGTCGATTTGACCAGGTGCCAATTTAACCAGGTGCCGGTTTGACTATAATTTTTTTAAATTACCTGAGTTTCATTAGACCTTTGATAACAGTAACAAAAAGATCATTTAAAATTAATTAAAACTTTCTGAGAGAAGGGACTATGTACCAGTGAGAAATATACAAGCCTTTCTACGGTATTTATTTGTACAATTCAGGTAGTCTTGACCTATTCATTTGTCTTAAAAAAACAGTCACTTCACACACACACATATATAAGAATATCAATTATATGCTTACAAGACATGTTGCATTGTTAAATTAATTATGGTATGTGAAAATCAAGACTTGCATAAAAAATATCCCAATATTAGAGACAGTGGCGTCATTTTTCCTCAGAGCTTTCAGCTCTTTGATTCTGCTATGTTTTGAAATTCTTCATAATTGCTTGATTCTAACAACATGAACAAAGACAGACACTTAATTAGAAATATTTCTTTGGGAATTTTCAAATTTATTTATTTTATTTTGATATAGAATCTTTAAATGTGTGCAAGGGCATAACATGTTAGCATTATTATTTCATTTAACTACTAGATCTATAAATACTCATATTTCCAATAAACTTTTGATTAATCCCTTAATGATTTGTTGGGTTTTTTTATCACTCAAAGTTCAGGGACAGATTTAGGGGACCAGGCCCTTTATGGAGCTTGATTTATGGTTAATCAAGACTTTATTATTTTAAATACACCCCCTGGATCTGTCACCAGTCCAATATGATCCAGTAATTACACATTTTCAAAAAGCTTGAACACAGACTTTGGCAAAATCAAGAATTCAAATATTCACAAAAATATACTTTTCCCTCAATCATAAATCTTCAAAATGAAATTCCCAGTACTTAAAGGATTTGATAAATAATATTGTTGTTCTTGCTAGATTTGGCCATACATTTAAATTCCATAGACTAGTCAAAAGTGTTTGATATTTATATAATGTTGTCTTTTATATGCATTGAAGACAATGACTTTTTTTTAGTTAAAACATATAGTTTATTTATGAATTAGAGTGATTTTTGAGCTAATTGATAAATGTTTGTTAAGTGAATGAAAATGTCAAGGTGTGAGCAAAATATAATTGTGTGTATTTTTAATAAGCCAAAAAACAAGAAAAAAATGTGTATTATTATTGTGTTGTACAGCGAAGAGTTAACAACCACATATACATATATCATTCATGTCATTAATCCTCTGTCTTTAAGGTGGTACCCAACACCTTCACTTAAATTAATTTGCTTTGTTTAATTATTTTGTTCAATTTTTTTTAAAAAGTATTTACTTTGACCCTTTGAAAAAAATATAAAAATTTCAAAATATTTGAACCAATCAATTCCTCAGAAAAAATTGGTTGGATACATAGCAGTTTGACAAACACTGATTTTAATCATTGAGAAGCTTAATGTTCCATTTACAAAACAACATAATTTAAACATTTAGCTGATTTTACAGAGTTATCTCCCTGTAGTGTTAGGGACCACCTTAAATGAATTTATGTGCATATAAAGTAAACTATGTGCATATATAGAAAAACTATGTGCATATAAAGTAAACTATGTGCATATAGAGAAAAAGTATGTGCATATATAGTAAAACTATGTGCATATATAGAAAAACTATGTGCATATAAAGTAAACTATGTGCATATAAAGAAAAAGTATGTGCATATAGAGAAAAAGTATGTGCATATATAGAAAAAGTATGTGCATATATAGAAACAAGTATGTGCATATATAGAAAAAGTATGTGCATATATAGAAAAACTATGTGCATATATTGAAAAGTATAAGCGTATCTAGAAACAAGTACACATAAGGCAGCTACGGCGTTCCATAGACAATAGTCAATACCTAACTGTCGGATATGGGGTATTACAGAATAAGGAAAAAAGGACTGAACAGTGCAGCTTTTAAAAGGGGCGGATCGAAAATATTGGGTTTGTGAATTTACATTGTAAACAATGAAGTACGATAACAATAATTAAATAAGCAAAATTAATAGAGAATTAAGAAGTAATGCTTCTAAAGTAAAACAAATAATTACAAAAAAAGCCTGTGAGTCCCCATAACTAATACATAACCTGTAGTTGGTACATAAATTGCTATGAGTTTTCTAATAGAAATAAGGCAGGTATGAAAGGTGTATTGCAATAAGTTATTAGTACTTACCCTTCTTATTTTATTCTTTTACTAAAAATCATTTTATTTCTTAATAAAAAATAATTGTGAAGAGATGCCAAGTGATGCTTTTAAAATGACAGACCATTTATGCAAGGTTATTGCGGTGAAAAACTATACGCAAAAGATGATTTGAATGTGCAACGAATATTTTGGCTAGTGAATGTATGGAAGTCTTTATATTACATAAGACATAAAGCTGTATTACATAGTTTTTACTTAAATAATGCAAATACATCCAATTGATACAGACCTGGTAGTAGTAGATTATGTATAAGTATAGACTGAGTTAGTTGAAACATTATTTTATTTGCCGGTCAGTTTTGGTTGATGCGGTCAAATAATTTTGTTGTAAAAATCAGCATGAGATATCAAAACTACTGAATTTTTTTTACGTATCAGTATTTTGAGTAAAAAGAGGACATGCTGGCACCCTAAATTTATTCGAACAAAAATTTGTTGACATTGTATTGCAATATTGTTGTCCATTGTAATTATACATTGAATCCTGACATAAAAATATGGCTAATTTCTTATGCGGATATATATATTTACAAATTAAAGTGCAGATATGGTCAGTTTTGGACAATGCGGTCAAATAATTTAGTTGTACAAGTCAGCATGAGGTATCAAAACTACTAAAATTTTATTACATATCAATATTTTGAATATAAGGAGGACATGCTGGCATCCTAAATTTATGCGAACAAAATATTGTAGTCATGTGTTTAAATGAATTAAACTATTGCTGATTGTCGCTGCATAGTTCAGGAATTATAACTAACAAGGATGTATACAACTTACATCAAATATACTTCTTTTCAAAGATGTACATAATAAAGTGCATATATGATGGAATTTGATAGGTATTGGAATATATATTCAGTGCCCGTTATCGTTGTAATCAAGATCGTTTTTATAATAGATAGATTGTCAGATCGCAGATAAATTA
Organism: Mytilus galloprovincialis; assembly: GCF_965363235.1. Classification (NCBI taxonomy): domain Eukaryota; kingdom Metazoa; phylum Mollusca; class Bivalvia; order Mytilida; family Mytilidae; genus Mytilus; species Mytilus galloprovincialis. The sequence goes on along the minus strand of NC_134848.1, from coordinate 24,373,346 downwards.
ATGTTAAAAGCAACGTCTTATGCGTTCTTAATTTTCAAATATTTGTATTTAATCCTGTTTATAAATCGGAAGTATTAATTTTACTTTATTTTCGATGTTACTACTACGAAACAAAGACATGAAAATATTTAAAAAAAAACGATGTAGTGCGGTCCTGGTTACAAGTTAACTTAGGGTTGAGCAGACCAGTCAAAAGTTAACTTGGGAAAAGGACTGGTTTGATCGGATTTGTCAAAGCAAAAGTTAACATATGTTAACTTTGTGGCAGGACTGGTTTCGAAGTTAACTTATGTTAACTTTATGACAGGACTGGTTCGAAGTTAACTTATATTAATAGCGGACCTGTTTCCAAGTTTACTTTTTGGCAGACATAAAAACAGTCCTAGGACCAAGTTCGCTTTTAAAGTTAACTAGATTTTGGTCCTAGGACTGGTCAGAGGCGTCCTAAATCCGGTCACAGGTTAACTTTGACCAGTCCAAATGACTGGTCAACAAGTTAACTTGCTGTACAGGTTAGGACTGCACTCATCTGTACCAAATGAAGTCAAACAATTACAAATGAATATTCTTACAATATCAAATGAATATTCAAACGATATCAAAGGAATACTAAACGATATCAAATGAATACTCAAATGATATCAAATGAATATTCAAACTCATTTATTTATATACACAAACGATGGATAATTTTCTATAGAGAGGCTGGAGATACCAGATGATTATTCAAACGATAACAAATGAATATCCAAACGAGACCAAATAAATAGTCAAACAATACATAATAAATATTCAAGCGAATGAATTTTCATACGATATCCAATGAATATTCGAACAATACCTAATGAATATTTAAAATCATCAGTCGATATATACAAACGATCGAAACTCTTCTATAAAGAGGCTGAAAATACTAAATAAATATTCAAACGATTACCAATGAATACTCAAACGATATCAAATGATTATATAAACGATATCAAATGAATATTTTCACGATATGAAATGAATATTCAAACAATACTAAATAGATTTTCAAACGATACCAAATGAATATTCGAACCAAAAAAAATGAATAATCAAACGATATCAAATGATTATTCACACAATATCAAATGAATATTCAAACTCATTAGTCGATATATACGAAAGATCGATAATCGTCCATAGAGTGGCAGACGATACCAAATTAATATTCATCAGTTGATATATACAAACGATCGATTACCAACTATAGAGAGGCTGGAGATACCAAATGAGTATTCAAACGATTAAAAACAATATTCAAACGATATCAAATGATTGATTGATTGATTGTTTGTTGCTTAACGTCCAGTGGCAAATAATTCATGCATATCATGGACGAGAATAAATACAAAAGGTAGGTTGATACAATAGAGGCCATCTAGGACGATGGTCGGAGAAATTTTGATTGCCACTGGAAAATGAGGGTATATTGGAGACATACATTTTGCCTTGCAACAGGCCACCTACGGACGCCTCCAAGAGTTGTTGCAAGGGTTCTTAACGTGCAAGGAGTGTTGCACTCTCTTTACACGAGGCATCATATTTAACGTCCCTCTTCTAACCGGACGTGACTGCGAACTTGATGCATCCCGCACAGCCAAACGGACGCCCCACTTCGGCAAGCGTTTTACTGCCGGTAGGGGAGAAGACCAAGTGATCATATTTCTATACCACAGTCACCCTTTGGTTGATATCAAATGAGTATTAGAACAATACCAATTAAACATTTAAACGATATCAAATGAATATTCAAACAATATCAATTGAATACTAAAACGATATAAAATTAACAATCGAACGATGCTAAATGAATATTCAAACGATAACAAATGAATACTTAAACGATATAAAATTAATATTCAAACAATATCAAATGAATATTGGAACGATTACAAATGAATATTCAAGCGATACCAAATGAATATTCGAACAATACCAAATGAATATTAGAACAATATCAAATGAATATTCGATCAATATCAAATGAATACTTAAACGATATCAAATGAATATTCAAACTCATTAGTCGGTATATACAAACCTTCGATAATGCTCTATAGAGAGGCGGACGATATCAAATAAATATTCAAAATCATTAGTCGATATATACAAGCGATCGTTAATTCTTTTATAGAGAGGCGAACGATACCAAATAGCTATTTAAACTCATTAGTCGATATATACAAACGATGGGTAATTCTATAGAGAGACTGAAGATACCAATTGAATATTCAAACAAGAATAGAGAATAGAGGAAGTTATGGGCCAGAGATTAGGAATAGCCAAAGCCAGAGAAGGGATGGTGTACGGGAAAACATCCAATCATTTGCCACCCTTCTGTCATCTCAACATGGGATGCACCCCTGATCTGGGCAATGTTGAAATGAACAATTTGTTTAGGGGTCAAATGAAGAACATCACGGAAAAGACAAGAAATACTTTCACGGACAGAATAATCCGAACATTAGACGGTTTCCTGGAAGAAAACTAGAGGCTCTCAAGAGCCTGTGTCGCTCACCTGTTAATGTGTTTACTGATGTCGGCCATCTTCGTTGGTAGGCGGGGTCATTAGACACTTTTTTTTTTAATAGATACCCTAGTACAATGTATTATGATTGTAGCGAAGTTTGGTTAAATTTGGACAAGTCGTTTTAGAAAAGATTTTTATACAAGTTACAAAAATGACGAAAAGTTGTTCAATATTGACTATAAAGGACAATAACTCCTTAAGGGGTCCTCTAACAATTTTGATCATGCTGACTTATTTGTAGATCTTACTTTGCTGAACATTATTGCTGTTTACAGTTTATCGCTATCTATAATAGTATTCAAGATAATAACCAAAAACTGCAAAATATCCTTAAAATCACAAATTTTAGGGCAGCAACCCAACAACCGGTTGTCCGATTCAACTCAAAATTTGTGAGGGGATATATCTTATTCTGATGGACATTTAAATGTTGAAAGATTTGCCCTAAATGTCTTAGTTTCAAAGATATAAAGCAAAAACTGTATTTTACCACTATGTTCTAATTTTAGCCATGTCGGCCATTTTGTTTAGTAGGCTGGGTCATCGGACACATTTTTTAAACTATAAACCACAATGATAATTGTGGCCAAGTTTGGTTAAATTTGGCAAAGTAGTTTTGGAGAAGAAGATTTTTAGAAAAGTTACAAAAAATGACGAAAAGTTGTTAAAAATTTACTATAAAGGGCAATAACTCCTTAAGGGGTCAACTGACAATTTTGGTCATGTTGACTTATTTGTAGGTCTTACCTTGCTGAACATTATTGCTGTTTACAGTTCTTCTCTATCTATAATAATATTCAAGATAATAACCAAAAACAGCAAAATTTTCCTAAAATTACAAATTCAGGGGCAGCAACCCGACAATGGGTTGTCCGATTCATCTGAAAATTTCAGGGCAGATAGATCTTGACCTGATAAACAATTTTACCCCGTCAGATTTGCTCTAAATGCTTTGGTTTTTGAGTTATAAGCCAAAAACTGCATTTTACCCCTAGGTTCTATTTTTAGCCATGGCGGCCATCTTGGTTGGTTGGCCGGGTCACGCCACACATTTTTTAAACAATATCCCAATGATGATTGTGGCCAAGTTTGGTTTAGTTTGGCATGGTAGTTTCAGAGGAGAAGATTTTTGTAAAAGATTACTAAGATTTACGAAAAATGGTTAAAAATTGACTATAAAGGCCAATAACTCCTAAAGGGGTCAACTGACCATTTTAAATATGTTGACTTATTTGTAGATCTTACTTTGCTGAACATTATTGCTGTTTACAGTTTATCTCTATCTATAATAATATTCAAGATAATAACCAAAAACAGCAAAATTGCCCTAAAATTACCAATTCAGGGGCAGCAACCCAACAATCGGTTGTCAGATTCATTTGAAAATTTCAGGGCAGATAGATCTTGACCTGATAAACAATTTTACCCCATGTCAGATTTGCTCTAAATGCTTTGGTTTTTGAGTTATAAGCCAAAAACTGCATTTTACCCCTATGTTCTATTTTTAGCCATGGCGGCCATCTTGGTTGGTTTGACGGGTCACGCCACACATTTTTTAAACTAGATACCCCAAGGATGATTGTGGCCAAGTTTGGTAGAATTTGGCCCAGTAGTTTCAGAGGAGAAGATTTTTGTAAAAGTTTACGGACGACGGACGACGGACGCAGGCAATCGTCAATATTAAGAATGGCTCGCAGATTTAAAAAGAAAGTAAAAACTGTTAAACAAAAAAATAGAAAACCCGATCGGGTTTCTAGAAAAAAAAGACAAAAAGGCACAGGTATATAAAGCTAAGCAATATGTATATGACAGAACTACAGAATCAAATACTAGGAATATTGATGAAGTGACAGTCGCTGCCGATGACCACCGTGGACACTGACCAACACGCAAATGAAAACAGTACAATGTCACGTACAGCAGAATTGCAAAAGGATTCGACTTCCGCGCTGAAGTCGCCAAATGGAGCTTTGTCGGCGATGTCATCTATGGTTGAAGGACTTCTTGCCAACACAGATGCTACATCAAGCAGTAGCAAACTATGACTTTGTCTCGGCATATCAAGCTACATACGAACACAATACCCCAATCTCTTCTGCTAATGCTGAACAATCCTTCCACAGACAAGTAAACACTTCAAAAGGCATTGTATTTGCAGAGGATTTGCGAAAATTTGACAACGTGGCTACTTCTTTGCGCAAGCAATTGTAGAAAGTAAGGACATAAACCTTTCTTTATTACTTTTTCCAAAGAACGAGGTTCCCCAAAACGCTCTGTCTTTTCTGAAAGGTTAACTGTAGAGTTATCCACCCCTAAGGATCCTCGTCTAAAAAATAATGTTTGACCCTTGATGAGTTCACAAAGGCCTTCTGGAAATTGCGGAATATCGTTTGTAAAGTATAGCCTCAACGGCGAGATGAGCTAGATCAATACAAGGCCGATATAAATGATATCGCCTATAACTACGGACACAGATTTTTATAAATATCACAAATTGTTTTCGTCTTAGGCAGCCAATGCTATCATAGAACATAATATCACACTTAACTCGGGAAAGGTAGAAGACCGTCTAATGCATTTGGTAATGAATGTTTTCTAAAGTAGAGATTGCAAACTTTGTGGTGTTACGACCACACAACAATTCTGCCAAAAACAGGTTCATTGGTCTCCTTTAATTACCAGTCATCAAGTGTTTTGGCATATGTTCGGTAGTATTGAATCAATTTCCCCAACTTGAAAGCAGAGCTATTAATGTATAAGTTGCTTGTGAAAGTTAATGAGACTTATAGCAGTAATTTTGTAAAATTAATCAAATTTAAATAGACACATGCTAGAAGTTTCCGGACACTAACTTCCAAAAGATGTTTGTTCTAGGTCAGTCCTAACGTTAATCCATGCATGGACTTCTATCACTGAAATTTTTTATCTACATACTTATAGTCATAAACAAGAACAGGCCCAACGGTAAGTTCAAGCATGAACTTAAAGTTAGTGTCCTATCGTTATTCAGAAGTTCAATAGATATAGAAGATGTTGTACGAGTTCCAACGAGACAACTCTCCATCCAAATCATAAGCATGAACTCAGATCTTCCAAGCTTAGAAGATAATCAATCACTGTGACATCAACCGAGACGGCTAAACGCTAACAAAATGAGGTTTATTCCATTGTATGTACATCATGTGGTATGTATCTTAGTTTGTGAAAGCTTAATAAATATATATTTTTAAAAATATATCTTCTATGTTTGGTGTGTACAAAGTACATTTAGCTAGATATATCACCATAGCAACTATCTTTAATTTGCCAGGCATTCACAAGCATTTTAAAAACATTACTTATATAGTTACATTCTTTAAGTTCTTTGTTAATTCAAGATTTATATTTCTGTTTTCATTTTTTTTGTTTTATGTATTTTTAACAAAACGAAAAAGCAGAAAAGAAAAACAAGGAGAAGGCTGCTCCTCAAAACCTGGTACTAGTATATTCAAGATTAAGTTGAGGAACACGTTCACTTGTATTTGTGTCCATCTGATGAGTTAAGCCTTTTTCAGCTGATGTTTATAGTTTGTTCTTAGGTTGTACTGTACCCCAAATAAGGAGGAACGTAGGTATTCCGCTTAAATGTTCAACTCCGCCACATTCGGTATGTATGTGCCTGTCCCAAGTCAGGAGCCTGTCATTAAGTGGTTGTCGTTTGTTAATGTGTTGAATATTTGTTTTTTGTTCAAGTTTTACAAAATGTAGGCCGTTAGTTTTCTCGTTTAAATTGTTTTACATTGTCATTTCGGGGCCTTGCATATCTGACTGTGCGGTATGGGCTTTGTTAATTGTTGAAGGCCGTACGGTGGCATATAGTTTTTAATTTCTGTGTTATTTTGATCTTTTGTTCAGAGTTGTCTCATTGGCAATCAAACCACATGTCTTTCATTTTATAAGTCAGGAGTGACCATTAATATACAGGCCACCAGTGCGAAGACAAGAGGTCAGACAAGAAGCTCCCGAAAATCTGTCAGTTTGTTAATCAAATAATAAACAGGCGTCTGAGATTGCTGATCCTTTGTTGTTGAAGTTTGATAGTTGTGGAGTTGAAATTGTCAAAGATATTTCAGTAGTTTCAATTAATGACTAAACTGGTATGTGGTCGCAATCTATACAACCAGAAGATTCGTCAACAGTTACTACTGATTCCCAGGGACCAATGTTAGCCGTCTTTCAACAACCAATTTCCTCACATCCTAATTATATGAACACCCCGTCTGATCCCCTCCCCTTGGTGAACTGCTAAACTGAAGTAACTCAAATGAAAATGTAAATGCATGTGAAATGTTGAGACACACTATACCATGTCAGCAATACGGTAAAAATCTGGTGTTTGGTATGATAACGATGTACATTTTGCTCTATGTTTATCTTCTAATATTGATGATACATGTAATATACACTCAAAATATAAGGAAAATAAATACAATCATGTACATGTTTTTTATTTATTATTATATATATCAAATATTTAAGATTTAGTGAATTAATATTTTGATTAGGAAAACATTTCAAGACAAATGATTCAAAATCTGAACTTGCAGACAACAAGCAAAGATGTCTTATGTATCATGAACAAAATGTGAATTTTACAATGCATGTAGAGTTGTAGACTTAAAAGTTTCAATGTATTCATTAGCACTAAAAGTGCAGATGTATTCTTCTGATTCTGATGACACGACTTTTGAATTTAGGAAGATTGATGTTTTCATATATTTTGGATTAAATCTTTTGGTAAATACAAAGTATTGTCACCAATTTGAATATTATGTAACTATCATTTAATTCAGATAAAACTTGTGACATATATAAAGTATCTGCTTTACCATGTAGACAATATATATTGGAATACACATGACCAAACAAACCAATGAAGGGATACTTAGAAAAAGACAATCCCGATGAACTTATGCAGCACATAAATTACCTGTGTAACACAGACAAATTTGGTAAATTTATTTTAATTTAACCAATAATTTTAATTTTGTTCTCATTTTATTCAGATTTTGTTAGTGCTTAGTGCATAAAATAAATAGATACATGCAAACTGGTCAGATTAATGATGCTGTTACAGATTAGATCAGTTATGCACGAAACAAATTCATGTAATTGTGATAATACTTTATATTCGAAGAACACTGAAAAGACATTAGAATATGACTAATAACTGCATATGAAGAAACTGTGAACTAAAAACGTCAAAATTATACATGTAGTAAATTAAATTAAGTCGATCAAGTTTGTTACCAACTTTAGTATTTCATGTGTATGAAGGTCTAGTTTTTCTGTTCAAAAATGCAAAGAAATTGTAAAAATCTTAATCTTTGGAATGACAAATTTCTTTAATTGAATGAAGATTTTTTTATATTCTTAAGGCGGATTTTGGCTGCTATTTTTTTCATATTCTAAAGCATTTGTTTTCTTCTAATTCTGAAGACAGATTATTTTCCCGCTTCTAAAGACGAATATATTGTCCCTCTCTTTCGTCTCTAATCATGTGCTGTACAAACATATCTTCAAATTCTCTAAAACTGATTCTGGTTCCATCTTCCATTTTTATATCAACAGGGAATAGACCGTTTAAGGTGACATTACCTATATGTGCAAAAAAGAAAGACACTGGCAGCTGTCAATTATCTATTACCTGTTCTGAAAAAAATGTTTTACTATCCATGGCAATATCAGGTAAAGACTGTTCCATTCATATGCTAATTGGTCAAGGTAAGGTATATATAACTGTAATGGTTCATTTTCATTGATTGAGTCGGGTGATTAGTTAATGTTTATCCTGACGGAAAATTAGGGATAGGCTGACTTGTCGTTACTTTAGTTTAGACACTGTCTCTATTTTTGTCGAGCCTTCGACTTTAGTCGAAAAAGCGAGACTAAGCGATCCTACTTTCCGTCGTCGTCGTCGGCGGCGTCCACAAATATTCAATCTGTGGTTAACGTTTTTGAAATTTTAATAACTTTCTTAAACTATACTGGATTTCTACCAAACTTGGACAGAAGCTTGTTTATGATCATAAGATAGTATCCAGGAGTAAATTTTGTAAAAATAAAATTCATTTTTTTTCGTATTTTTTTTTCGGCGGGGAAACATTACATTCACTCTGTGGTTAAAGTTTTTAGAATTTTAATAACTTTCTTAAACTATCCTGGGTTTGTACCAAACTTAGACAGAAGCTTGTTTATGATCATAAGATAGTATCCAGAGGCAAATTTTACAAAAAAATAAATCCATTTTTTCCGTATTTTACTTTTGAATGGACTTAGTTTATCTGCAGTGAAACATTACATTCACTCTGTGGTAAAAGATTTTAAAATTTAAATAACTTTCTTAAACTATCCTGGGTTGTACCAAACTTGAACAGAAGCTTATTTATAATCATAAGATAGTATCCAGAAGTAAATTTGAATGAAAAAAAATCCACTTTTTCCGTATTTGACTTTTAAATGGACTTAGATTTTCTTTCAGTTAACATTACATACCTTAAAAGTCTGCAGTTAAAGTTTTTAAAGCATTTATTAGATTCATAAACTATGCTGCAATTTTACCAAACTTGGACAGTACATGGTAGCTTCTTACAATCAAAAGATTGTATCAAGAGGAATATTTTTATTGATTTTTTCCCTCATTTTTGTTGAGCCTGCGATTTACATCAAAAATAGGCGAGACACTGGGTTCCGCGGAACCCTTACAAATTTTTTGAATGTTTATCGGACGGATCAGGAAAATTTGGGAGAGGTTGGTTTTGCGATTTAGTGTTGGTCATTGTCTGTTTTTTACTTGATTGATTTTGATCTAGGGCTACAAACTTCCTCTACAGTTTGACATGACGCTTCCTCTATAGCGTTGCAGAATCTGTACCGGAATCGTCATCTGAAATTTCAAGATATAAATAAAATCCATGGTTTTGTTTTGAATAGCAATAAATAACTTTAAATCTCATACCAAAAATGAAAAAAAAGCATTCAGGTGAATTATCAGCAGGTCATTACTGGCTCATTTCAACCACAAACTGTAAACATTGAAAAGCTCTGTCAAAGCTGACTCATTTTGGTCACAATTAGTAATGACAGAGTATTTCAATACGTTTACTGACTCAATTTAGTCTTAAAAAGTAACCATATTGAAATACTCTGTCATTACTGACTCATTTCAGCCACAAACAGAGAAGAGATTACAGCAGTAGGCGTAACTCTAACAAAATGTAAGACTCCTAAAAAAAAGAAGACCTCAAGCATTAATGGATCTGCAGTAAATGTTACACCAGTCAGTTGACAACCAGTTTAATCTTTTTTCAGAGATACACGTGTAGGAAAATTCAATTAACCTGATTGGAGGCCTTGAGTTGAACTATTTCCTGCTGTTTGCTGCATGGTCTCATTTACCCTGTTTTCATTCTTTGTTATATTGAAAAAAATGTCAAGTGAATATATGTAATGTTTCATTTTCAAAACAAATAATGTGTGTATGGTTTATTTTATCAAGTAATTTGATAACAAAATTATGGACGTTCAATCAGTTGTTTTCAATCCAAATTTTAAAATGTATTTTTATCTATTTTATCGCAAAATATGTGAATTACCACTGCCAATCGAACAAATGGGAAAGTGTGTCGACTGTGACATTCAATACAACAGTGACTAACAAAATTGGCAACGCAAGAGGAAAAATCATAAAATCACAAAAACTTTCAACTATTTGAATAATGATCGCTATTTGATTACTAGATTTATGTTTCAGTTCTAAAGTGGAGGGTTAAAATCGACAACGCTACAACGCTTCAATATTATAATCCGCCATTTCATAATTGGACATTAATGTCAAATGAATAAAGATATGTGTAAAGTGAATTTGTAGTATATTATCAATAAGATGCTTATTGGAAAGAAGTGGGAATGTCATTTGCAAGTCTGCATTTGGATAAATAAAAATGCCATTAGGTTGTTTGATGATTGATTTGATTCTTGGTGTTTTAACACTGTTATTTTTAGCATTGTCAAAGATGGAAGAAAATCAAAAACAGGTTTTTATAATGAATTTTTGAACATTTTATTTCTGAAAGAAGAATCTCTCTTATGCAACTGTATTGGGGGAAAGCAGCATAGTCCTATATCTGAGAATTCAAAAACTTTTTCAAATGTTTACAAGGACCCCCGTGTAGTGGCAAATTTAGATATTTTAAAATGGATCAACAACAGAAATGAACCATCAATTGGTAACATAATGGGACTCAGTAATTTTGACGTCTCTCTCCATAAGCTGAAAGATAGACCAGGTGACATCTTGCCAATTTGTAGAGCAGTAGAACAATCTTACAGTGTATGCAATAGAAGTTTTATTTCATCTCTTTCTTTTTTGCTAAATCTAACTGCATAAATATTAACTGGAAGCAGGTTAGTTGTTGATTTACTTGGAAAACCTATCCAGCAGGTCATTAAAAGACTAATTGGGCTAAGGAGCAAAGTAATAGGAAAAACATGGGTCAGTAAAACCCCAAAAAAACAAAATTGCAATATCCATAATTACCAACAAAGCCTTTATGGAATAACAATCTCCTGAAAGTTTACCAAAAAAAGCAGGCTTAAAACTTGAACAGAAGTTACAGTTGCCCAAGATTGAAAATGATAATAAAGCGGAAAATGAGATTGAGACTATACAAGCTTCAAAACTTCAATCTCTTATCAATGAAATGATTGATCAGGACAGACAGATATTTAAAAATGGAAACAGATCATTACAATCAATTATACTATTGTATTGACCATGACATTGGCACTGTGTCGAAGGAGCAGGAGCAAATTGAGAGATGTTTATAAGATTTTATTGATGATCAGGTTAATAAGGATGTGCATAATGAAGAAAACTATATAAAATGTGAACATTGTGGAGCTTTGAATGGTAAGCGCAAACTAATATGTACAAATTACAGTAGAAAAGATGGATTGAAATAAAGAAAAAAGATGGTGCCAATGACTCATTTGTTAAAGACAAAGAAACATGTTACTTGGTCTTGTTCCGACAGGCAGTAAAACACTTGCCGAAGTGGGGCGTCAGTTTGGCTGTGCGGAATGTATCGAGTTCGCAGTCATGTCCGGTCATATTAGGTACGTTAAATCCGATGCCTTTTTCATTACAAATTTTATTTGTTACCTTTTTTAGTTGTTACTTTATCATATGGTACAAAATCATTCAAAACAATCAATTCGTGTTGGCCCCAGATGACTTTTAAAATGTATACATCATTGAAAAAGTTCCAAATTATCTCCCTTTGGTGGGAAAATGCCAATTTTTGGCTTTAAAATTGAAATATCTTTTTCAACTCATCGGTGACCTATATTTTTTCATATAATTTCCATATAAGCTGTACTTAAACTAAATTATTGTAAAATTTGAGCGATTTCTGTAATAAATTTCTTTTTTTATTTCGATATTAACTTTATTTCTCCTATTACTTCAACAGAAAAAACCCACTTTTACAAAAATGTATGCTTCTTTCGAAGGCAGATTGTGAGCGCAAATGAACGGTGACCCCACTTTTTTATTTTATTTTTCTATTTAAAACTATAAGACAAAGTTCATTTATAGAAAAATATAGAGAAATCCTATATAAATGATTTAGACCCGCGAACCCCCTTAATGACAAGACCTATCAATTGTATTAATTGTTTACTTGTTCTCGTCTGAATATGGATGAAATATTTGCCACTGGACGTTTAGCACTAAACAATCATTCAACCTAATTATTATTGAGGAAGATGTTTCGTTAAGCCGAACATAATGGTTTATCCACAATACGAAAAACCTTATATTGTACATACAGACGCATCACAAGAAGGATTATGCGAAGTGTTTAACCAGACGAAGGCAGGCGGACTTTTAGGAGTAGTTGCATATGGATCGAGAACTTTTACACCGTCGGGACAAAATTATCACCTGCATTCTGGGAAGTTATAATTTTTAGCATTTATGTGGCAGTTAGGATTATTAGGTCGTTATTATTTCCCTTGTTTAAAACTATAAATTTCATATTTCTATTTTTACGAATTTACATGAAGTTTATTCAGTACATATTTGTTCAATTACATAGCTTTTGCTATTTGAATTTAGTTGTTAAAGATGTTTATTAATATTGTAAAGTTTAATATTTGCACCGTCGCAAAACCTTTGATTACCTTCTGTGAGAAACTTATATATTTTATAGAATTCGTTTTAGATTATTATCTTGAATTCTCTCAGGACTGACATTCAGTCCCACTAAGAAAAGCCAAGCTTTTTTTTTATCTTTACTACACAAATGAATTCGACTATCATACTGACAACAATCCTTTAATATGTATATCAATTACCACAAAATTAGATGCGACAAAACACAGATGGGTGGCCGAACTTGCCGACTTTAATTTAAAGACTCATTACAAGCCCCGCATTCAAAATGGGGATGCTGGCGGAGCATCTGGTTAGACTCTATCGACGTATCTTCTTCATAAGTAATCATTATTAGGTGTAGGAAATTGAATTCGTGATTCTGTCGTCATATGTTTCACCAGATTATTGTCTTTTATCTAAAGGATCAGAAGTTAAATGGTAGTTCCTGCGAAAAATGTATGTGATATACATCAAATAACAAAAATGTAACATAGTGACTGAATAGCTACTATACAGAGTGACTGAATTGCTACTATACAGATCACATCAAAAATATTTTATGATCCGACCGTGCAAGGGCTGTATAGCCAGTCAAGGTCGTTAAAAACTTCCATTTGTTGTATTTTATGATAAAAAGTTCTTTAGTTTGCGGGTTGAAATGAGAGTAGTAACGTATGAAACATGGAACTCAAGATGTTCAAGATCAAATTCAACTGCAGGCAGTAGCCAATTATCATAATGTTAAAGAAAGCATTAGTCGGAAACGATTTTTAAATGAAAGCTACCAGATAAATAGTTATGTTCGTCACCGAAAATCCTTATATGGACACAGTTACTGCAAAAAATGTATGTGATATACATCAAATAACAAAAATATTACATAGTGATTGAATTGCTACTATACAGATCACATCAAAAATATTTTTATGATAAAAAGTTCTTTGTTTGCGGGTTGCAATGAGAGTAGACATGCATGAAACATGGGTTTAAGATGTTCACGATCAAATTCAACTGCAGGCATTAGTCAATTATCATTATGTAATTGAAAGCATTAGTCGGAAACGATTTTTAAATGAAAGCTTCCAAAGAAATTGTTTGTTCGTCACCGAATCTCCTTATATGGACATAGTTCCTACGAAAAATGTATGTATATAACAAAAATATTACATAGCGACTGAATTGCAGTTCTTGTCCATTCGTTTTTTAAGCGTTTTGTTATTTGATTTAGTCAGGTGATTGTGGACTTTCCTAGTTGATTTTTCTCTTGAGTTCAGTATTTTTGTGATTTTACTTTTTGCTACTATACAGATAACATAAAAAATATTTTATGATCAAAAGTTCTTTGTTTGCGGGTTGAAATGAGAGTAAAAATGTATGAAATATGTGATTCAAGATCAAATTCAACTGCAGGCAATAGCCAATTATCATAATGTAAAAGAAAGCATTAGTCGGAAACGATATTTAAATGAAAACTACCAAATAAATAGTTATGTTCGTCACCGAATCTCCATATATGAACTTTCGCTTTGATAGTTGTTGTACTTCTTTGTTTGATCTTGCTAGACTTTCTGAATGTAGTGTTCTGTTAAGCTAGCTATAAAACCAGGTTCAATCCACCAATTTTTACATTAGAAAATGCCTGTACCAAGTCAGGAACATGACAGTTGTTATCCATTCGTTTGATGTGTTTTGACTTTTGATCTTGCCTTTCGATTTTGGATTTTTTTTTCGAATTTTCCTCGGAGTTCAGTATTTTTGTGTTTTTACTTTTTAACATTTGAAGTGAATTAAATTTAATCACCATTGTTACAACATCTCGTAATGTTTTCGCAAATACTATTGATGAAATGCAGATGAACATCAAAGTTATTTTCTGTTAGCATTCTCTTCAAGCAGAACACTTTCTTTAAAGGTAAACTTCCGAACATACCAAACACTGATTAATTGTATTATACTATTTTACCACATGAACATGCAGGTGACAATAATACAAGAGTACATACGAGCAGTAAATGATCAATATCTTCATTTTCACGATGGAGTTTCAATGCGATGTTTGTAACATAACCTTTTCAAGACGATCCGACCTAAATAGACATAAATTATCCGTTCATGGATCTAGTTGCTTCTCCTGTGCTAAATTTGATAAAACTTTTAACAGAAAGGATGCTTTCCTACTACACCAGAACACCTGTTCATTAAAATGTAAATATTGTGAAACAAACTTTCAAAATAAAACAGACTTAGTCCTGCATGAACAATGTCAACACCCGGGTAAAAAAATTATGTGTAACAATTGTGGAAAGAAATATTCCCTGAGAAGAGATTTAAGCAAACACCAACAGACATGTTCTGAAATGGTAGGTGTGTTTTACTCATTGAATCAAAACAGAACCGTGCAAAAGTATTGTCAAAATATCCAGATTAGTTTCATCATATCATGTTTAAAACGATGTTACATATTAACTGATTTGTCAAGATAATAGAAATCTTTATTGTGAACTAAAATGTTTCACTTTTTCGAAATTATAAACTTTGAACATGTATTTACGGGGAACCAAAGTTTTCCATTAGGAAATAAAATATATTAAGATTTATAACGTTTTTGAGGTATCAAGTTTGAGAATGCTCAAACATTTATTTACCGTCAATTATGAATCAATAACTGAAATTTTCAGGAAGAAATTAATTATATACCGCTTTTACTCTTTGGATTATAAATTTTGATTTAGTTTATTATAGAATATAAATAAAGTATCCGTAAGAAATTAAACTGAAACAAAAATCATATATAGTTTTAACGCATTTATTTATAAAGTAATGCAACGGGGCGCAATCAAATTAGCCAATATCATGTTTCAAAATTTATCCTGACGAATTATACACTATAATTGTATAAATTAAAGTGAAAGGTTTTTTACAAATTATTTTGAGAGTGTGCGTATATTTCTCCACCGCCAATAATTGGAAAGTAAATAAATAAATAAAGTTTTCCGTGAGAAATTAATTTGAATCAGAAATCATGTATATTTTTAACGCCTTTACAATTTAGTTACATTGCGCATTTATGACGGGAATATTATATCAATGAAATGTTTCTAAACTAATTTTCCTGATACTAAAGTGAAACGTTTTCGCTTAATTGGTAAATTTTGAGCGTGTACAATTATGAATTATTATTATCAAACATTAAATTGACTCAGGATTTATATAAATTTAAGAGAAAGATGAAATTGTAAATTCAGGGCGTATGCTAAAAGTTTTCGTTGTACAAAGAATTGAAGTATTTCTCAATTAAAAATAAAATAAAATTATCATTAAAAAGACAATATTCCGAGTGAATACATATTGCACAAATCTGTAATGATACAATATAAATCAAACCTTGAAAGCTTATTATCCCAAGTAACGGTAAAATTCCATACATTAGAGAGAAAATCCGTAATATTCTGATGAAAAGCACAAAAAAACTGTTAACACTTTACACTTTCATTATGTAATTATTTTTTTTTGGAGGGAGGGGCCTGAGGTATACAACCTTAGGCCTAGTATAGGTCTTTGTTTTGATGGCTTTTTTATTTCAGCCATCTCGCAAATATTGCGCTCCAGAGCATTTCTACCTCTGGGTCCATCCATTCTACAGTCTGGAGAAAAAAAACATTATTGAGTATACGATTTTAAGATAAAACGTTTTAATTTAAATAAAATGAAGTAATAAAAATGAAACACGATCCAAATTACGCATGTAAATGGAAGAACGCTTTTTTTTAATCGTTCTTCAAGTCAAACTCATGTATACGTCGTGTATCAATTGTCTTGCATTTGTATGTCTCATACGTTTAATACATATTTAAAATTATTTTATGACTATAATTCCAATAAGATAACTATATTTGAAATGAACTTTACTATAATTAAGGTAAAGAACGTGGACAAATTAATACTTACAGGGGATGCATTCTTTGAGGTGGAGGTCCTCACCCTGGACTGGGGTTCCCTTCCCCTCTTCTTGTTGGAACGTTCCAATTCTAAAAGACAGAAAAATATCATGTAAATTATAAACAAATATTTAAAAATAAGGGACTGTCATATAAAAGATTATACACATACAGGTTAGAACGCGTTTGTTCTTATAATCGTATTATACATATTTTGTATATGCACGTCTCGGTTCATTGAAAATGGTTTATTATAATCTTATAATCAGCACAAAACTTATGGTAATCCTACTCTGGATAATTTCATATCTTACATTTGTGGCTAATTCTTGGTAATCTCTTGAATTAAAATTTACGATAAGATTTATGTGATTTCTTGCATTTTCATAACTTATGTAAATTTTAATGTCCTTTCTAAACACCGTTATGTATAGATATACCTTTCGGATGCTTAAGGAGAAAAAAGGCAATATCTATAGTAATGATCTTACTTTAAGCACCTATTAAATCCCTCGACAATATTAGTTTCCATGTCTAACCGTGTCAAGTCGAGAGCCAAGTCGCTTATTAATTTGTTTCAGAAACAGATCTTAATTCTCATTGCAGCTACTTATTTTCAAAGTATTTTGTAAGAAAGGACAGCCTTTTAACCATGATCCAAGAAATCCTTTACAGGCAATGGATTTTGTTTTGCACCTGGTATGATTATCCATGTAGCAAATATCTATGGCGTCCACTGTGTTAGAATTTTATATCTCACTTTGTAAAAGTCTCCAGCATAACATTTTTAGGCAAGAGCTAGATCTTTGTAACATCTCTCAGTCTGATAAACAGAGAAATTATTCAAAAGCTTTTCTCTCTTCAGTTTTGTTGTAGCTGGCATTTGCCAATTCTACGCCAATATGACAAAGTCTTATTAAGTCACAAGATTCTAATTCCTTCTTCAACATCTTTTCCACTTTGGCAATGGAAACAGACAAACTTTTTTCTAATCGGTTTTTTGAATTTCAAAACACTAAAAGTCCTTATATCCTCCTCCTCTTTAAAACTATGTAGTTCATCATAATGGATATCATTATTATATATCATTATAAGTTCTAAATACATTTCAGCACTAAACTCTGATATTTCTTTGTCCAGCATGATTTAGAAATATATATATATAGTAAATAATTAACCTGAAGATAAACGATGCTGACTGACCAAAGCCTGTGACCAAACTGACACCAGTCCTGGAAAGTTGTTATCTATATAGGAACATGTGTTAATCATTTAGAATAGTTATTTAGAAATGTCATTGGTCATACTAATGTTTAATTTGCTGATATACCATGAAAACATAACAGAAAAGATCTCACCATTTTAAAAAGTAACCAGTTATTACAAAATGTACCCGTTAACAACCAAAATATAGTAATACTGTACTATCCTATACAAATATATATATACAACTCGTCTAAACATCAATCCAACAATGTTAGATCTGTAAATTTGCTTTCGCAAATTTTTGGTTCTTACCTCGCCGGGATTCGAACCCATGCTACTGTGATATCGTGACACCAAATCGCCTGCGCTGCAGCCGTCCCGCTAGACCACACGACCACCTGGGCTCTCAAAAATAGAGCTTTCGGTGGGCATGTGTTACCATTCCACGTCAGTTTTAATCTAGCGGCGTACTACAGTACATGATATAGAAGGCATGAAGATGTTATTGTTACAGATCAGCTAAATTATATATAGTAAAGGATCCTACAAATTAATGTAATATACAGTCACAGAAAATAATTATATTCATAAGTACGTCTGAGTCAGTGACAACTCTACAACAGATGTATATATATATATATATATTATCTAAGTACATACATGCTCACTTCTCGCTACATTGAAGACCCGTTGGTGACCTTTTGCTGTTGTTTTTCTATGGTCGGGTTGTTGTCTCTTTGACACATTCTCAATTTCCATTCTCAATTTTATCACTTACACACTAGCACGTTCACATTAACGGTTGTGATGGAAATAAAATACACATACAAGGTTTGCAATTTTATATTGATATAGTTAGTCCCAGTTCCACCAGAACTGTTGTAACTAAATATATTTACATATACACCAACATCTTCAATTGATTATTAACTACTGTAAACTCTCAGTTGACGAAACTGCATTTCAGCAGACATGTTGACTGTTTGTTAACTCCAGAACTGTAAAAAAATACAAAACTACTAACGTATGTATATTCGTTTCATTTAAATAAAAAGACAAGATGAATATTGACAGATATCAAATAAAACGTTTAAAAATGAACGGGTAAAAAACTAAAGTTAATGTTTGAGTACAGAAACATTTCATTCGTTTGATTTTTAGGCAGTTAAGCTGCCTTATGCGAGCACCCTGGATTTGGATTCCCCCCTGGAAATTTTTGAAAAAGTGCCTTTGCTCTGATCTGGCAGGTCTGGTAGATTCTTTATAATTAATTAGACATTATTTTCACACTTTTTGTTATAAAAAAACAATAAATATAAGAAAGATTACTAGTACCTTAAATTATCGTCGATTTTCCCAAAACAATTGATGTTCCCCATTTGAAAAAGTGCTAATTAAAAAGTTAAGCATAGCTTTTTATCGTCTGTGCTTTTGATGAAGATGTAAGTGAACTATTGTAAGAATAATTTCATCGCCGAAAATATTTGTAATGAAGGCATTAAAATTTGCCAAATGGCATGAATGGCGCATGAATATTATTTTGCGGCTATTACGCCGTTGAATTTGGTGGATTCCATCCTACGTAAATTTTTAAAAGCATGGTCCACTTCCTCTCTGTATAAGTCTTGAATTTGTAAGAATACTTGATTATTTTATTTCTACATTGTATGAAGATATGTATTTTATTTAATTATTTAATGCAAGCTGATGTTATTATTTGTCATGGTGTCTCTCGGTACTTACTATGTATCGTGTAAACTTCCAAACATTATACTCGATCAGGGCCATTGCAATGTCAATCGGGACCTCATTTGAATACGTATTTATAGATTTTGTCGATGTCAATTAAGGTCATTTCAAGATGGTTTCCTTTATCGTGTTTTAGTTAAAAGTTAAATCACAAAAATACTGAACTTAGACGAAAATCTAAAGTGGACTCAATATGGTTAATTAATTGCTGAACACACAAATCTGTAAACTCATTCATGTAAGGCGATACACCTGTACTATGTGACCTTTCACCTGGAAATATAGTTTCGTATACAAAATTCCACTTCGTTCAGGTTTACACTTTCAGTATTAATGGTTACAATTTACAATTAAAAAATGTAAGGTCTTGATTTATTTTAGTCGATAAGTTAAGAGTTAAACACAATAAGTCGGAATACGAAAATTTTGATACTTTAATCGGGTTACACTAATGACTGGACCGAATGACAGGACCAAATGAAAAATGCTAATAACTTTTTCGTTTCTTAAAGGATTGATCTCAAATTTGAAATATAATAAGATTTCATCATTTGATAAATAGATTTAAGAAAGAAAAGAAAAAATTGGTAAGAAACTTTAGAAAACGTGACATGACCAATTCTGATAATGACAGGACCAACATCGAGAATGACAGGACCAAATAAAAATGCTAATAACTTTTTTATTTTTCAAGGAAATTATCTCAGATTTGAAATATAAAATGGTATGCCATATTTTGAAACAAAAATGTTATAAAAATATAGATTTATTTTCAAAAACGTGACATGACCATCGCTGGCTGACAGGACCAACCTCGACAATGACCGGACCAAATGAAATTGTTAATTTCTCTTTTATTTCTCAAAGTATTTTTTCTGAAATTTGAAATATAATAAGATTTTATCATTTGATAAATAGATTTAAGAAAAAAAAATAAATTTTTTTTTAAAAAACTTTTAGAAAACGTGTATGACCAACTCTGATAATGACAGGACCAAGTACAAATGCTAATAATAATTTTTTTATTTTTCAAAAGAACTATCTCAGATTTGAAACATAAAATGATATGTTACATTTTGAAATATTTATGTTATAAAAAGTATAGATTTATTTTCAAAAACTTTCAAAAACGTTACATGACCATCGCTGACTGACAGGACCAACCTCGACAATGACCGAACCAGATGATATTGCTAATTTCTCTTTTATTTCTCAAAATATTTCTATGAAATTAAAAATATGTGAAGAATAGATTATATCATTTTATACATAAATATAAGAAAAAGGTATAAAAAGCTTGCTGAACTGTGACCTGGTTAACGTTGTCAATGACAGGACAATCCTTGCAATTAATGACAGGACAAAATAAAACTGCTAATTATGCATATCATTGGTCAGAATATTCCTCTCAAATTTGAAATAATGACAATTTAGACCATTTTGCACATCATATAAGAAAATTATAGAAAAAAAACGTATTGAAAGCTTGTGGTTGTGTGACCTGACAAACATCAGCTATGATCTGGCCGATGATAAATCATAATTTCTTTCTTATTTGACTGAAATTGTTCAATTCTGATCCATAATTAATAAGATATGTCTTATAAATTCAGGAAAATATATTCTATGGTGGTTAAAAATCTTGACCTAGTTACTAAACGTATGTTAGCAGAGAGTCACAGGACAAAAAGACACGAGTGCTCACTATATTTAAGAAAGAGATCTTTCAATAAATATTTATATGTTATAACATCTGCTGTTGTTGAAATATTTATATGTTATATTAAAGACACAAGTGCTCACTATATTTAAGAAAGAGATCTTTCAAGAAATATTTATATGTTGTAACATCTGCTGTTGTTGAAATATGTATATGTTATATTATCTGCTGTTGTGTTTTTTTCTATGGTCGGGTTGTTGTCTCTTTGACACATTCCCCATTTCCCTTCTCGATTTTATATAATCATTTTTTTAGTTTAAGAGATAGTTCATTAAACTATAGATTAATTAAGATTTATTGAATAATCATCATAATATTTCTTGACATCATGAAGTCCAATTTAAGCCACTTTGGAAAGGTATCAAACTTTTTAAAGAAGTCCGTGAAAATGTTTGATTCAGTTACATAATATTTTATGAAAATATTTAAAACTACCAAGAAATCATGCATGCAAGAGTCGGGCATACTTCAAGACATGTTTATTTGTTTATTTATTATGAGGGGGGAAACTATCAGGATATAACCTGCATATACTCAAGCATACATGGAAATAATTATTTACTGTTCTGAAAATATTAATAAAACAACAACATTATCTATAATGTGATTTTAATTACTGTCATCACAATCTTTATTGGATTTATCAACTTATCTATGGCTTATGTCACACCTTTTGATTGTTACCTTATAATTGTTTTTAGATGTGTCAGATTATGACGGTAATTAATATACTAAGTATTCTGAATGAATGAATGAATGAATGAATGAATGAATGATCTTTATTCTCATAAACCAAATACATAGTTAGATAAATAAACATATAGTTGTACTCACCAGTAGGATAGACTTTCACAGAAATATATAAATCTACAAAGTTTCTCAAGCTCAACAATATTTCGACAACTCGGTTTATTGATACAATTAACCAATACGCTCTCATGATTTTTCAAACTAATTATTTTAACTCGTCCATATTAATAAGTTATTTCTATTTAATATCAAATTAAAAGTGATAAATATAAAAACTAAACCTTTCATTACAAATTTCTCCTTTCTGATCAATGCATTTAGAATTTGTAAACTACAAAACGTAATCGGTTATTGTTCATTCCGTTTTGATGTTTCATACCGACTTAAAATTGGTTTGTATAAGCTTAGACCCTTCAAACTTTAATGTGATATGTATATTAAAGACTGTTTTACAAAAGGATGGAACTTTTTTATTTTCAAAATCGTATTATAGTGATATCTGTCATGTACGGATTTCGACTTTCACCGGTTAATTTTTTCTTTTACACGTGCGTTTTAAACTTCCTTTCAAAACATCGCAAAGTTCAAAATTTTTTTTTAAGTGAATTAAACTTATTTCAACAATCATGAAGCGTTCTAGAATCATTTTAAAACAGTTTCTACTTCTGTTTGATGATCGAAAACAGGGTTTCTCAAGAAAATACCGCAAACGATCGCAGAGGATTTGAAATGTTCAACTCAAATCGGCACCTGGTTAAATCGGCATATAGTCAAATCGGCACCTATTTGAAGTCAATTTGGCATCCAATAATATTTGTTATAATATCTTCTATTCAATCAACTTATAACTTTTACAAAGTACATAGTTAATTAGTTGTTGTGTATAAAGGTAAACAACGAAGCCCTTACCCAAGCTGTTACTTAACAATGAAACAATTAGAAAAATAAAATGGAAAACTATGAGTCCCTTTCAATAAATCTAACTTTCATGCCAAATAATAGCTAATTTTAGGTGTTTTTTCAGGAAAGTTTAAACAACATCAAACCAACAATCCTGTAAAATGCTCAACTGGTTAAAAAATGCATAAAAAAATGAATATTCAATACCTTTAATTTCTAAATATACCTCATATATATAATTAAAAATACATGTTCCAGACCATGAGTATTTGGACTGTACGTTCCGGACGGTATACGTATACTCGTACAGTCTGACAATACTTGTATGGTCGGAGTGTATAAATAAACATGTATGGTCCAGTACGAGCTAACCATTTATCACAATCTTTATTTTTTAGTTTTTATAAATTTTTATCATTACAATTACTTTTAGATGGATCAAATGAATAATTGAACAATTCAATTTAAATATCTGAATCCTATTTTGGTACTCTCTCCCATGGTGACTCTTACTACCACAATTAATGATAAATTATTTACATTTACATGTTTGCAGTTCATTCATGTTCCTTTGCATTTGCATTATTTTATAAAGTTTCTAATATTCTAAAATTGTAGTTCCACATCATGTTAACTTCCGATAATGTAAATTTCTATGATCATAATTCAATTAATGTATTACTGATCCACAAGCTAAATACAAGATATTAACATGATGAACAGATTTAATAAGCGTGAATTTTTGTATTAGTTAAAAAATTCAGTTTTTATTCTAATTACTATTGGAACTTTTACATATTAATTTGAGAGTTTAGTTATGTTGTGCTGTAAATGAACTTTACATGCATTTGTAACTTATAAACTTAAGCAACTTCTTAATGATATTAATCAGATTATTTTGAAAAAGTACGCATACGGTCCAGACCGCACGCGTACGGTCCAAATACTCATACGGTCTGGAACATACACATTTAGTTGAGAAAAATAAATATATACAAAATGTACATGAACCCCCAAAAATGTGAAAGTAAATATTTTCAGACAATCCTTTCCTTAGGTACTTAACTCTTTTTGCTTAAATACTAAAAACAAATCTGGCAACCTCTTTCTTATTTTTACTCTTTTTGCTTAAAATACTGTTAAAAATATATATTTATTAAACATGGGTGACAAATTGACTATATAGGGTGTCGATTTGACCAAGTGCCCGTTTGACTATATTTTTTTTTAAATTACCTGAGTTTCATTAGAACTTTGATAACAGTAACAAAAAGATTATTTAAAATTAATTAAAATTTTCTGAGAGAAGGGACTATGTACCAGTGAGAAATATTCAAGCCTTTCTACGGTAATTATTTGTACAATTCAGGTAGTCTTGACCTATTCATTTGTCTTGAAAAAAAAACAGTCACTTCACACACACACATATATACGAATATCAATTATATGCTTACAAGACATGTTGCATTGTTTGATTAATTACGGTATGTGAAAATCAAGACTTGCATAAAAAATATCCCAATATTAGAGACAGTGGCGTCATTTTTCCTCAGAGCTTTCAGCTCTTTGATTATAACTTTCAACCAGGATTTATATAGAAAAATGTTGGTCATTTCAAGTTTTCGCAAAATTGATGTATTAAAAGATGAGATCTTATTATATTTTAAATCTGACATAAATCCTTTTCAAAATTAAAAAGTGAATAGCATTTTTATTTGGTCCTGTCCTTGTCGAGGTCACATTACAGCAAACGTTTAATATTTTTTTTCCTATATTATTCCTATCTTTATCTACTAGTATAAAATGCTTAAATCTGATTATATTTAAAATTTCAGAAATAAAAAGTAATTTCATCTGGTCCTGACTCAATGTCGAGGTTGGTTATGTCAGTCAGCGATAGTCATGCCACGTTTTAACTTTTTATATTTTTTATAACATTTATGTTTCAAAATATGACATAACATTTTATGTTTCAAATCTGAGAGAATTCCTTTGAAAAATAAAAAAGTTATTAGCATTTTGATTTGGTCCTGTCATTGTCGATGTTGGTCATGTCATTCTCAGAGTTGGTCATGCCACGTTTTCTAAAGTTTCTTACAATTTTTTTTTTTTTTCTTAAATCGATTTATCAAATGATAAAATCTTATTATATTTCAAATTTCAGGAAAATATTTTGGGAAACAAAAGAGAAATTAGCAATTTCATCTGGTCCGGTCATTGTCGAGGTTGGTCCTGTCAGCCAGCGATGTTCATGTCACGTTTTTGAAAGTTTTTGAAAATAAATCTACATTTTTTATAACATTTTGGTGTCAAAATATGACATATCATTTTATATTTCAAATCTGAGATAATTTCCTTGAAAAATAAAAAAGTTATTAGCATTTTTATTTGGTCCTGTCATTCTCGATGTTGGTCCTGTCATTATCAGAATTGGTCATGTCACGTTTTCTAAAGTTCCTTACAAAATTTTTTTTTTTCTTAAATCTATTTATCATATGAAATCTTATTATATTTCAAATTTGAGATCCATCCTTTAATTAATGAAAAAGTAATTAGCATTTTTCATTTGGTCCTGTCATTCGGTCCAGTCATTAGTGTAACCCACTTTAATCACACATATTCAAAATGGCGCATCGTTGTTTACTTGTACTCTACGCACGTGAATAACATTAAACGTAATCGATCTTGGAAAGATTTCACTAGGTTTTATCTTGACTATAATGGTTTTACCTTTCATCTTTTATTGATATTCAGGATTCATGTACACTGTTAAGATGCAATGACACAAATTTTACCAAATCTAAAACAAAGCGGACATTCGATCAAAGGCTGATTTTTATGCAAATTACTAAGTCAACACTGTTAGATTGTTTATTTTATCTAAAAATAATAACAAAGAGTAGTCAAGAATACTCTTATTTCTAAATAATACAAAGAGTTGTCAAGAATACATTATAACATTGACAACACATGATGTTTCTGTTTACTTGGCCAAACCTCGTTCAACATCGTATCGGGATCGTTCGCCCTGATTACATGTTCGCCCTAGGTTCGTTCGCACTGAGTTTGTTCGCCCTGGTGTTCCGTTCGCCCTGAGTTCGTTCGCCCTATTCTCATTAATGATATGTTTATGTTACATTAATGAAGGAAATGCATATTTATATTAAAATTTATGTTAAATATATTAAAAGCTGAATACAGAATATTACTTAAATAAAATTTGTGTTGGCTTATAACCTAGTATCAGCTAGCTGTAGACAACACAATACCGTCGTAAATATTCGGCGAAATTGTCAAGAACTTATAACCTAGTAGCAGCTACCTGTATACAACACAATACATCGTAAATATTCGGCGAAATTGTAGACTGACTTCAACATATTCAATAGACCACTTTCGAGTTCATCCGTCACCGAAAACAACTCGTCAATTATACGCGCCTTTATCACCGTCATTTGTGCGTTTAGTGGCGTCGTCACTTCCCTTCCAATGTTGAGCGAGTGGTTGGTAAACTATAATTCTATATTATACGAATTATTCGGCAAATTGAATTCTCAAAATTGACAATCAACACTGCTGTCATTAGGGAATTGTCAGTAAGTACCTACAGAGCAACCATTATTTCTAGTTTATCCTGCACAAAGACGATCACTAAGACGCTTGATGAACGTACATAGTGCAGGGATACAGGTTACCCCCTCAATCTGGCAAATGACGTCATAGAGGCGTGCATAATTGACGAGTTTTTGCCGGTGACGGATGAACTCGGAAGTGGTCTATTAAATACACACAACACAAGACTGTAATAAAAAATAAAAATCAGGGCGAACAGTAACTAGGGCGATCCGAAATCAGGGCGGACGGACCCGGATTCCATCGTATCCCAACTCTGGAAAAAAATTGTCATGAAACCCCTTCCATCAATTTCATTCCGAGGGTAAAAAACCGCGGACTATACACCCCTTTCAACTGTATTTAACACATAAACAAACGACAGCTACTGAATTACAGGCTCCTGACTTGGGACAGGAACATACATAAATAATGTAGTATACTAGTATCTCATTACCAGAATATTTAGCCAACCCCCTTTGTCATTGTCTATTGACTAATATGTATTAGTTTTTGATTAGGTCAGTTATTGAGGAACCACTAGTGAATGGTCAATGATATTTGGTGTGCAGTTGGATAAACTTTGTCACTTTAAGTCATTTATTGTAATATCTGTAACAATTCTGTATCCAATACAATGACTTTTTCCTTTGAAAAAATTTCTTAAGCGTCTTGCACTAGATCTGTAATTATATTCAGACCTTTTGTTTAGCTTATAATTTAGCTACTGTCACCTCCGGTTTTAAACTGCTAGTCTCTTTTAAGCTCTCATTTGCCTTGTTTTTTTCTTCTTCCTTTGAGAGTGAAATGGTTATTTCTTGTGTTGTATGCGTACCGAAGGGACAAACAATGAAACACTTCGAAGGGATAGTAGAACCGCTGGAAAACAAACTGGAACAGAATGGACCATTAGTTGCTCGAACACTGGTAAACACCGATGATCAAGTACCTATCAGACTTATGAATTTGTGTAAAGAAGTGCAAATTATTCACAAAGGGACAAGTATAGGACAAGTGCATGAAGTCATAAATATTTCAGATCAGAAGCAACATAATGCAGATCCGGAAATTTCTCTAAGGCCAGATTTACAAAACTTGCTGGAAAAATCAAGTAAAAACCTCAATAGTGACCAAGAAAGACAGCTACGAGAACTAATTCTTAGATATAAAGAATCATTTGCCGAGACGGATAAAGATCTTGGAAGAACTACCCTTGTCAAACACAAAATAAATACAGGAGATGCGCCTGCCTTTAAAGAACCACCTAGGCGTACGCCAGTACATCTACAATGTGAATTAGACAAAAATATTGATGAAATGCTAGAGAAGGATGTAGTTGAGCCATCCAATAGTCCTTGGGCATCAGGAGTGGTGCTTGTCAAGAAGAAGGATGGGACATATCGATTTTGTGTTGATTATAGACGACTTAATAAAGTAACCGTTAAGGATGCATATCCGCTTCCAAGGATCGATGATTCTCTGGAACAACTCTCAGGGAATGCTTGGTTTTCCACTCTTGATTTGTGTAGTGGTTATTGGCAGGTAGAGTTAGACCAAGCAGATCGTTACAAGACAGCCTTTGCAACCAGGAAAGGTTTGTTTCAGTTTAAAACAATGCCATTTGGACTATGTTGTGCACCAAGTACGTTTGAGCGGCTAATGGAGACAGTGCTTGCTGGACTACAATGGGATATTTGCATGATATATTTAGATGACATCATAGTTATGGGAAAAACATTCAGCGGCATGATTCAGAACCTGGAAAAAGTGTTTGGACGCCTTCAAAAGGCTGGTCTAAAATTGAAGGCCAAAAAGTGTTACTTGTGTGTAAAAGAAAGTTCTTTTCTTAGGACATATCATTTCTGAAACTGGGATTGCGACGGACCCTTCAAAAATAGAGGCTATCAAGAATTGGCCAACGCCATTAAATGTTTCTGAATTAAGATCCTTTCTAGGGTTATGTGGCTATTATCGGAGATACATAAAAGATTTTTCAGCTGTGGCTAAATGTCTTCACAGATTAACTGAGAAAGGTAGGGATTTTGTTTGGAAACAAGAATGCGAAGATGCGTTTAAATTCCTTAAGATTAAATTGACCAGTGCACCTATTCTAGGGCATCCCGATTTTTCACGTCCATTTATACTTGATACTGACGCCAGTAACCAAGCTATCGGCTCTGTACTTTCTCAAGTTGGTGAAGATGGAAAGGAAGTAGTCATTGGCTATGCCAGTAGAACATTGAATAAAGCCGAAAGACATTATTGTGTGAACAGAAAAGAACTTTTGGCCGTGGTTTATTTCGTGAAACACTTTAAACATTATCTTTATGGGAAAAAGTTTACTGTCCGAACTGATCATGGTTCTCTTCGCTAGCTAATGCAGTTCAAGAATCCAGAAGGTCAAATTGCTCGATGGCTTGAGGTGTTGAGTGAGTTTGATTTTGAAATTGTCCATCGACCCGGCCAAAGACATAATAATGCTGACACTTTAAGTCGGATACCATGTAAACAATGTGGATACAACACAGATTGGGAAAAGAAATTGCAAAACGAAAAAGGCATCGTCCGATCAGTCAATGGTAATCTCTCTAATGAGTTTTCACAAGTCGAACAACTTACTTTGAAGGAATTGCAAGAAAACGATAAAGACATTCAATTTATTAAAGGGTCTTTTCTGAATAAGAAGAGACCACAATTCTTAGAGATATCTGGAAAGAGTTTGTCTGTTAGATGTTTGTGGTCTCAATGGGATATTCTCGAAGTTATTGAAGGTATACTTTACCGACGATTTGAAACCTCTGACAACTCGAAAAATCGATTACAAGCAATAGTGCCATATAGTGAGAGGAGAAATGTGCTCTTTCAGTGCCATGATAATAAAACTTCCGCACATTTGGGAGTTCGAAAGACAATTGAGAGAATTCGTCAGAAGTATTACTGGCCTGGATTACAAGCTGATGTTCGTAGATACATTAAAGGATGCGAATTTTGTAACCGCAGGAAAAATCCTTGCCGAACAAATAAAGCTCCCATGCAATTGGTTCAAAGTTGTCATCCTATGGAACGAATTGCTGCTGATATTTTGGGAGAACTTCCAGAAACGGAAAACGGCAACCGGTATATTCTGGTAGTCTCCGACTATTTTTCTAAGTGGACTGAAAGTTTCGCCATGCCGAACATGGAAGCCGTAACCGTGGCAAATTTAATTGTTGAACAGGTAGTGGCACGGTTTGGCGTCCCATCATACCTACACTCCGATCAAGGACGACAATTTGAGAGTAAGTTATTCAGTGAAATGTGTCGTTTGTTAAATATCAAGAAGACAAGAACAACACCTTATCATCCTCAGTCGGACGGACAAGTTGAGCGCTTCAATAAAACATTAGAAACCATGCTTAGTGCATATGTGAACGACCATCACAAAGATTGGGACAAACACCTTCCGTATGTGATGATGGCGTATCGAAGTGCGGAACACGAAACCACTGGTTATACTCCAAACTATCTCATGTTTGGTAGGGAAGTTTCTACGCCAATTGACTTGATGTATGAGATTCCTGTTGATGTACAGAGTTTTCTAAGTAATCAATGGGCGTTGGAGTTGAAAGAACGTTTGGAAGAAGCCCACGAGAAGGTAAGACAAAATACCAAATCTTCTATGTTAAGACAGAAGAGGTATCATGATTTGAAACTGTCATGGCAGGATTTTCGGGAAAATGCCGAAGCCTATGTTTATTTTCCGGTAAAGAAGGTTGGATTGTCATCAAAGTTAACCTCTTACTGGAGAGGTCCATTTAAGGTACTTGAGAAGTGCACCGATGTGACATATAAAGTTAATTGTGGTCAAAAAGGGAAGACACAGATCATTCATGTAGACCGTTTGCGAAAACGGAATCCTCAAATACTTGAGGGAGAGAGTGTGGAACCATTAGAATCACCCGAAACTCTAAGTGATATAAATGAGGAAATTGTAGAAAGGGAGCCCGAGGTATTAGAACATGTTGAGAGTGGCCCTATTGAGGGTGAGGAACAGCACACTTTAGAGGAGGGACCACGGGAAAATATAGGAACAAGTTCAAATTTTTCAAACTGGAGTGGAAGAAGGAGACAACCACCCGTTTGGATGAAAGATTACAGTGATTAGATATTTATGTTTTAACCTGTAAATAGCTATGTGATTTTGCTTCGTTAATTGTTACCTTATTTTTATTTGTGCCAATTTAGTATCAGTGTTTTTCTTTATCATTGCAGTTCAAGATGCCAAAGACAAAAGTGACGCCCAGAAGGGGGAATATTCCTATCTCAATGGAAGTTGATGCTAGTGAGCGGATGTCTTGTCCTTTCTGCCCTTCCACCTTTAAGACCAAGGAGCAAAGAAACAAGCATATCATTGAATGCACAGATTCAAGATTGTTTTGTGCCTTGTGTCCGTATAACACCACCAAGCGGGTATATCTGAATAAGCATATTAAGAACATTCATTGCTCAGCTGAATCCGGAAAGGAAGGTACGGAAATCGAGGATAACGATAAGACTGACAGTAATCATAACAATTTGACTCAATCTTCAGAAGAATATAGAATTGACATAGACCACAACAAGACAGATCAGAAGGACCCCGAGAAGGTTGATAATGATATTGACTCTTCAAGCTCAGAGGAAGATAACGGTAAAGAAGCAGTGGACAATTCAAAAAGTATATTGGAGGACATATCAAGTGATGACGATAGTGTTGCCAAAGTTGGGGATCCAGGCACTCCTGAGATGGCTTACTAGTATATGGCTGATAAGCCAACTACTTCAGCTGTAGAGATTGGACGAATAATAAGGAAGGTAACGAGACCAACTCCGGTGCACACGCCAAGAGGGAAACTACAAGATCTTAGGCAGAAATTGACAAAGACTTTGGCCCCTCAATTAGTTAATACACCTAAGGTTCACACTATACGAGAAATGGAAATGGTTGGTACGAAGGAGCAGTCTGTAAAGGAACCAAGACTAGTGACCAAGTACATTAAAATAATTACTGAATATGAAGAAAATGGCAAAAAGATCAAAATCATTGAGAAGAAGGTGCCATCTGATTCACTATAGACATTTTACAGTGAACTGACATTCATTTTGTTTCATTTAATAAAGTCAACAAGAGTTTGATTGTATAAATATCTATTCTTTGTGTTTACTGTTATATCCAGCCCTTTTATGTTTGAGTCCGTCGGATGGGGACGTTAAATCCGAGGCCCCATGTACAGGAAAATGTCACGTCCTGTGCATGTAAAAGACCCCTCCTGCAGATTTCGATAAGAGTAGGCTCCTTGGGGCCGCTGCAGAGGCTAAATTTGTTAGGGACCTTTTTAATTTATTCTTTGGCAGTGACACTCAAAATTACAGACGTTAATAGGCAAGAGGTTAATGTTAGAAACAAGGATATTTTAAAGAAGGAAGTTCATAATGTTTGAAATGTTTGATATGGCTGCCTGGAATTTGGACATGTTGGATATATAGGTAGACTTTGTATCTACGGGTTGTGGTTTATGATGTCGTCAGTTAAGACCTGATGGACAAATAGGAAACCTGAAATTATTGTCGTATAGTATGGTGCCTGACGTTGTGGTCAGAAGATATATATAGTTGAAGATATATATGGTTAGAATCTAACCAAAGTTATTTTGGTACTGTGAAGCGGCAAAGCGGGAAAAGGCTTTGTCTTGTTGTATATATGTCTAATGGAAATAGATGATTTCTCAGCATGTCAGATGTATTTAAGGAGTCATGCGAGGACGCATGGTTTTAGAGGCGTGGGTAATGTCACGGAAATACCTGTTTTGTTATTGTACACAATAGTTCCGGGGAGTGAAAAGGGTTAAAGCATGTCAATCTGTTCACTTGTTACATTTATTTCCTCCTAAATAAGGAGCACACTTTGTTAAGTACTGAAACACCCCTTTTATTGATAATAGACTTGTTAAGTCATGTGATAAGTAAACCTTCTTGACAACCCTTAAATTGGGTCTTGGACTCGTCCATTTAGGTAGTATATAAGACCGCACAGAAATCAGTTCAGTGTCGGTGTATAGGCCATTCTGAGCGGTTATAATTAATTCCTATATAGTGTGAATAGTGAGTATAATTTGTTCTTTGGATTAAAGTAGTGAATTCCAAGTGAAGTGTGGATTATTAATAATAGTTCTAATATTCGGAATTCTAATAATATATTCAAGGAATAAATAAGTGATAGCTATTTGACTATCTATTTGACAAGCTATTTGACAAGCTATTTGACTAGCTATTTGACAAGCTATTTGTCTAGCTATTTGACAAGCTGTTTGACTGTGAAAATATATCGTGTTCAATTTGATACTTTATTTAGTATAGTTGGGTTAGTTGATTTGATTAGTGTCTAGTGTAAATAATTCATTTTGCCATATTGGAATATTCTGTTATTGATATATGAAAGTGATTATAGGATAACTTTCATTTTGCTACCTAGTGATCAATTTGACAAATAGTGCAAATTGATAGTGCCATTGACTTGTTTTGTTTCATTGCGCTGTGCAGATTGACAGTGCCATTTGACTTATATTTCTTTCATTGTGTTGTACAAAGATAGATTTGAAAAGTATGTTTGTTAACTGAATTCTACCTAGATGTGGTATAAATCAACAAATTTATAGTGCGTTTGCAAGTGTTTCTTGTGTCATAGTTCTATACATAGGTGTTTTAGTTATCATTGTTTAATATTGGAGTGACTTGCAAATAACCATTCTGATTGATATTTCAGGATTTACTTTGGAAACTGTGATTTGTCTATTTAAGTACTAGACCATTTGATTGCTCGGGTTTACACGTTACACTTATCTGTCAGATATATGGATAGTAATTCTAGATCTTTTTGAGAATGGCTCACTAGAATTGCCCTTAAATAAAATCAAGGTATTTGATGATGATGGTAAATCACGATTCATTTCAAGTTCAGTAGTCAGCACTTCGGTGTTGACATGAATATCAATTATATGGTCATTTTTATAAATTTTCTGTTTACAAAACTGAATTATTCAAAAAACTAAGGATTTTCACACCCCAGGAGTAGATTACCTTAGCCGTATTTGGCACAACTTTTTGGAATTTTGGGTCCTCAATGCTCTTCAACTTTGTATTTGTTTGGCTTTTTAACTATTTTGATCAGAGCGTCACTGATGAGTCTTATGTAGACGAAACGCGCGTCTGGCGTATAAAATTATAATCCTGGTACTTTTGATAACTATCAAGACAATTAAATAAGAACAGAATAGTACCAGGTAAAGAAAAGAAAAAACATTAATTGAATTTGCAAGACAAATAGCACAACTATGGGATAGCATAATGTTTTTTCTATTCATCATGTTCTTAAGTTTTATTTCAAAATTAGGCTGAAAAAAAGTAATTATATATAATCTTTATTGCAAAATTACACCCATGAGGGTCAAGCAATACAATGAAACAATAATTTTATACTATACAATGCAATACAATGAAATACAATGTAATACAATGAAATACAAAATAATACAATACAATTTATGGAATAATAGAACATTAGAGTTCAATTATAAATGTATGTGAAAAACACCATCATAACCTTGCCTAACACGGGTCTGACTCCCTCAGTTCTAAAGACTGTTTAATGAAGACTCCAATATGACAAACAAGTTCAGGGATGGGGTTTAGAATGTGTTTAAGTTTATTGAATGCATCAAGATGCTGAAATAATGGTACATAGTCTTTTAGATAAGCAAAAAAGATTAGAACGCAAAGATATGTTAACGTCACAATACAAAAAGAAATGATATTCATCATCTAGGACTTCACATTTTTTACATAATCTTTGTGCTCTTGGAATGTTTCTGTACCTTCCTAATTCAATGCCTAGGGAATGATCACTTAGTCTAAATTTTGAGAGTAACTGCCTATGTATAAAATTATTGCAATTTAAATATTCCTCAGACTGACAATTATTTTTTAATTTCCCATAAAGACAAAGTTTGGATGAGGAATCCATTTTTGAAAGTTTAATTAAAGTATTTTTTTCATATTCCTCTGAAACACACTTTTTTATATTACATTTTAACATGTTTTTTGATTGTTTAAAAGGTACATTATTATTAGAGTAATTTTCTAGGTTTATTTTCATTTCTTTAAATTTTTTATCTGCAAATGAGTACCAAGAATAAATTCCTTCTGAATGTAAATTTATGTTTGTTTGTAGAGATTCTTTAACCAGGGGATTAATATCATTACAATTTATTCTATAAAAATACATGAGTGTTTGAGTTTTTATATAGGAGTCCAAAGTAAATCTACCTAATTCTGATCTAGCACCTATGTTAGTGGCTGTCTTTTTCAGTCCTAATACTGCTTTACAAAATTTTGAATGAACCTTTTCAAAGGGATATTTTTCTGCTAATGCAAGAGTATCACAAAAAGTATTATTTACTGCAGCTCTATTAGATGCCCTAAAAGCTGACTGAAAATTATCCATAAACCAAATCTCAGAGTTGTATGTCAAAATAGGTCTTATAAGAGTATCAAATAATTTACATGACAAATTAGTGGGAACGAAATTAAAATTGGACATATATTTTCTCAATAAAAATAAAACTTTAATGCCTTTTTTAGACAGCTCTTCAGTAGTTTTTGTAAAATTTCCCCTATAGTTAATAATATTCCCTAGAAATTTAAAGTCCTTAACTTCAGTCAAAAATGTATTATTAAACAAGAGAGGTGGTGATTGTTTATAAATATTCTGAAAAACTAGAATTTTAGTCTTGTTTGTATTAACACTCAACTGCCATATAGTGCAATATTTATTTAGTTTATCTAATGCGTTTTGAAGCCCCTGGTGTGTCTCGGACAGTAACACTAAATCATCTGCATAGCTGAAAGTTTGGATACTTGAAGTATCAAGAACTGGAGGGTTACAATTTACATCAAAAATTGAATGTAAATCATTTATATAACAATTAAACAAAGTAGGACTTAAACTGTTCCCTTGTCTTACACCTCTAATTATTGGAAAAAACAAAGAGTATTCATTGCCAATCTTCAGTGCAGACTGGGATAAACTATACATATTTTTCAAAGTAGTATAAAATTTCACACCAACACCATCATTTATCAATTTATACAACAGGCCATTATGCCAAACAGAGTCAAAAGCACCACGCAAATCTACAAAACAAGCAAACAGCTTTTTCTTATTTTTTTTCAAATATTTAGTGACAAGAGTTTTTAAAATAAATATGCTATCAGATGTTCTGTGATTTGAACGAAATCCAAATTGATGACTGGAGAACTTATTTTCATAATGCTTTACTAGTCTTTTATTCAAAATAGAGCTATATAATTTTGCTAGACAGTTTAAAATAGAAATGCCTCTATAGTTACATATGTCTTCTTTATCTCCAGACTTATGGATTAAAACAATAAATGCTTTTCTCCAGCTGGTGGGGTAAATACCAGATGATAAAATAAGATTAAAAAGTTTAACTATGGCTGTAACTGTAACAATGCTACTATATTTTATAATTTCATTAGATATTAAGTCAGGTCCAGCGCTTTTCCCTGATTTTAATTCTTTTATACAGTTCTTTACTTCTGATATTGAAAATGGACTATCAGTGCAAATATTATTTTCTAAAGTACTCTCAAGCATATTTAAATCTTTTTTAACTTTTTCTTTAAAAGAGTTATCATATGTTTCAGCCTTACCTAGATTTTGAAAATGTTCTTCATAGTTATTTAATTTAATATTTGAACACAATCATCCTGTTTAGTGTCTTCATTTTTTAAGGAGTTCCCAATATTTTTTGGGGTCATTTTCTTGCAAATTAGTTAATGTATAGGATTATAGGAAGGGTATGGTGTAAATAGGAAACATGCATATTTTTTTATTTGGCCAATATATATTATAAGGAAAATTGGTCTACTTTATCAAATAATCGAGTATATTTTGGAATAGATCCAATCAATTTTCAGTCTTCGCAAACTGTCTCAATTCGTCTCTACATTCTGTTAATAATTAGGGTTGTTCTAAAATGGGAGATTACAGGCACTCCAAGTGATTAAAAGTCTTAAGGCTAACTACATTACCTTTTCCACAGATCAGCCTTTTGTGTAGGCTTGGATTCAGAAGTCCATATCATCAGTGCAGTGAAATTTGTTCTCCTTTCTTAAATAAGAAAAATATGCAATTAACATTCTGTGTGTACTGTACTGCATTTAAAACTTATATAGTATATAACAGTCAGTTATTACTTTGCTTTATACCAATTCAATGTCAATTTTGCAAATATGTTCTTATATCTGTAGTTGCAATTATATTTCCTGTATAATATAAATTGTTTTCTGTACCTTTTCTATATAAGGCCCTTTTAACGATTGATTTTTCCCCTTTTAAGCAGAAATAATTATTGATGCTGAAAATGTCTTTACAAATGATGATTTATCTACACAACATGGTGTTGTGTGAATGGACCATAAGTCATGATGGCAAGTTTTTAAAGTTATTTCAATTAAGCAATAAGGGTGGAATCAGAAAAAATGAAGAATTTAACATATTGGGGCATATTGTTTCCCCCATTATATTTAGGAAAGTAAATTAAATGTCAAACCAACAAGTTCAATACCAGCTAACTTGCAGCCAAATTTCATTTAGATATCTTGTACCAGCCAAAATTTTTATTAAAAAAACGTCAAATTTGTCAGGAGTGTGACAGGATTTTTTTTTAATAATTTACATGTTGAGTAAAAATTATTATGATGAATGCATGTATATGAAGATGGTTTACAATCATTCTTCAATACTAGGTTTTGTAGATTATAGATTGGTGTTATCATTGCACAAATATTATGTAAATAAATATACATTGTGAAAAGGTATGTACCAAAAATTAATATTGGCAAAATTTGATAATTTCTGAATTAAAGTGTTATGGTTGTATTTTAAAGGAGTATTTGTGTGTAAAACTGGTAAGTATTTATTGTATACATGTATAAGCTATCCATAAAAGGCTATACAGACATCCTGAGGTGCATAATTCACATATTGGATTAACTTCTATACAAGCACCCAAAAATGTCAGGAGTGTGACAACTGTCTTTAAACATGTACCAAATTTATCTAATGCTTTTCATCTTACATTGTTATTTATTTTTCAGAAGCACCTGTTCCATAGAGAAGAAAAACATTTATTGCAGCTGTGATAATCTATATGTTGAAGCTACACACTTGATTTTTAGATGTCAGGAGTGTGACACTTTTTTTATACATTCAATGACATTGTTTAAATTTTAATTACATATTCAAAAAAATGATCCATTGTTACTTGGTGTCAAAATTTTGATAGAAGAAGGTTAGTAAACATGTTTTGTGATTTCTAAGACACATGGATAATATTTATTTAGTAATAATTCATTTATGAAAC
The DNA here is from genome assembly GCF_965363235.1 of Mytilus galloprovincialis. Taxonomy (NCBI): domain Eukaryota; kingdom Metazoa; phylum Mollusca; class Bivalvia; order Mytilida; family Mytilidae; genus Mytilus; species Mytilus galloprovincialis. The sequence goes on along the minus strand of NC_134848.1, from coordinate 24,335,254 downwards.
TAATTGTCACCATAACATGTTGACATTTATCTCAATATATAAATGAAAAATGTAAATTATAGATTGAAAATAGCTTGAATATTTAAGGAAATGTCAATATCCTTCTGGTACACAATCATCTCTTTTGGAATTTATACAAATTTAGCTTTTAAATGCAATTCTGTTTAAGGCATAATTTGTCACACTCCTGACATAAAATAGACAAAATAGGAAAGGAGATAACCATTTGCATTTTTTTCAGTATAAGTTAATGTAAATGATGAAGAAGCTTATAGTGAAACTACCAGCATTTAGAAAATCAACAAGACTGGGACAAAATAGACCCAACCAAAACCAGAGCAATGGAAAACAGACATCAAAAGAGAGGACTAGACAATACCGGCAAAGAATTCAAAATAATCAAAGAAAACTTGAAAAGGTACAGAAAAAAAAGAAAAATCAAAACAAAGCCTACAAAGAAAAACAGAAAAGAAAAAGAATATTGGATGCAGAATTTAATGATGACTTTAAAATAAAACAGAGAAAATGGAAACAAGCAAGTAGAAAAAGGAGAGCTGAACAAAAGAAGAAAGAAGGTTGCACTAATACCAATACAGAGACAAAAGACCCTAAGCAAAGTCGGGTGAAAAAACTATTCCTCTGGTCCTGCACTAAGAAAGCGTGCAGAAAGAGCAAGGAAAATTCTTCCAGAAAGCCCTACAGCATGGGCTAGTACCATGAAACATATCATTAAGAATGCCACACCTCGAAGGCAAAAAGGTCTGCTAGAAGGTAATACAGAAAGTGACATCAGCAATATCCTTAATATTACTGGAGCAGAAAAGGCTAAAAGATCACTTGCATTTACTGATGACAAGTCAATACCAGAGTCTATTTGGAAGAATAAAAAAACCCTTCAACAATACAAGACCAGAAAGGCACAACAAGTAAAAAGATTTTATAAAATAAGAGTCCTTTATGATATTTGGGAACCGAGGGTAGAACGATTTCTAGAGGTACACTCTAGGATTATGCCAAACAAGAAAGACACAGTCTTGATTAATGGTGAAGTGGTTGCTAAACGTCATCTCCTGTGCAGTAAGAGAGAAGCTTTCAGCAGATTTATGGAGTTACACCCTGAATTTCCCCGGAAGTTTACAACCTTTCGAAAAATGGTACCAAAGAACTTCAAACCCCTCAATCTCAGCTGCATACAGGTGTGCGTTTGCATCAAGGATTACAACCTTGAACAAAAAGTAAATGCCCTCAACCAATTAGGAACAACCCTTGATGTGGAGACCAAGATTTCAGTCAGGGATTTGTCGGATTTGTCCCTGTGTAAATACATTGAACTCCAGAGAGGAAATGCAGTGATCGAGACTGTAACAACTGTGGAATATACTCTGTTGTCAACTGGTATGAACCCCTCATCACCAAAAGTAGTACTACATGTAATCAGATAGTCAAATATCATCAGTGGGAAACGACTTCTGAACATTTTTTTGTTTAAAAAACAGCTGTTTTTAAATCAGTGCTTTACAATTTCTATGTAAAAAAAAATCGGATAAAAAATTAGGGAAAGGTCTTTATAATTAGTAGCTTATTTTTTTTTATCTTATCTTGACATAATTAAATGTCTTCTGCAAGAAATAACAGAAGGTTCTTTTTTTCTTATAGTTTTAGCTTAAAAATAGGGAAATAAGAAGTGGTTGTCAATTTAATGTTATATATATGTTTGTTGCCTTTGTTATAATTTGAATATGAATACAGTTAGATGTATATGTCAGGAGTGTGACAAATATTACTGAATCAATCATCTTTAGAAATGCTTATATAGTTATTTATATAGCCCTTTAATATGCTCAAGATTTGTTGAATTAACTGTAAGAACATGTACACCAAATAATTACTGTCATGACTGTTGTACATTTTTTTTATTCAGTATATTTTATCAATTTGACTCATTTTTACAATGTATTTTGACTGAAATTATGACAAATGTGTAAATTTAAAGTCTTTAGTTACTTGATTTTACTTAAAACATATTCATCAAGACCATATTCAAACAAAAAAACTGCATGCAATCTATATTTCTTTATTTCATGTTGAAAACAGTAGCCCATACAAAGCTACTTCTATGGGTCAGGAGTGTGACAAAAATTGATGAAAAAATGCCCATTTATAATTGATCATTATCTTTTTTACTGTTACCTATCAATGTTCGAAACTTCTCAAATGCATTCTAGTGTCATATATCTGTTTGAAAAACCTCTTTTATTGTGTTTTAAATACATTTTATCAATAATTATGTTTCCTAAAGTATTATAGTTTTTAAATATTGTTATGTTGATTAAAAAAAAAAAGAGAACATATTCTATATATTCAATAATTTCATGAAATTTCGATAGAATTGCCTGCTGGTTTTTGATAATTTTCTTCCAACATGTGATAAATGCATTCATATTATATATTTTTTGATATATATGATATGTGTCAAATATGTCAGGAGTGTGACAAAATCCCAGAAATGGATGCTTTTCTAAAAAGATGATTACTTTAAAAGTGTAGCCTATATTGGTATATTTTTTTTGCTGATTGTTTCCAAAAGTTGCGTCTTTAATGGAAAGGTGTTTTTGTTAATATTCTTAAGTAATTTTTTTCTGTATTTAAACTTTTATAACCAGGTCATTCATAATCTGCCATACATAAAGTGCTAAAACAGGATTTTTTTCAAATTGATGGCGATAATGTATAGAGAATTTGGTATCCAAATGTTCCTTAATCAACCTGGCATTAATAGGAAATATGTTTATGCTTTTAATGTATTCTTAATTGATGTAAATCATGTGTATATGTTTAGTTGTATTTGTTCAAATTACTGATTTTGTTAGTTATTAAAAGTTAAAATTATTCTTAATGTCTTAATGCTTTGACTGGACACTTAAGTTTCATAAAATAAATGATATGGTGAATGTGGTGAGACAAATCCTGAACCCCCAAAAATATGTTTATTTTTGACCATGCTCGTCACACTTTTGCCTCATTTTTTCTGATTCCACCCATAAGTAAATTGAAAATTAGTTTGTCAAAAAAATATTGCAACAGACACAAATGGAAATATGTTGGGATAATATTGCATTTTTTTTTGGTACAGAAACATTTGAAACATAATACCCATTACCAATGTAGGATGGCATAAGTTATTGTTTCTTACCCTAATCATTTGTCTTTCAGATGGAAAACCTAATGAAGAAGACAATGCTGCGTCCGATTCAACTACTTTTTATGATATCGCTGAAATTGGTATTACCACTTCCAGATGCAAAAACAGTGATGATGTTGATCATCATGATGCTGAAAGTAAGTGATCTTGGTCAGGTTGGTTCTGTAATGAAAAAAATGCTGTTTAACTTAAGGGGTTAAGTGAACACTTTAATAATATTAATTATACCATATATGTATATTTACATTAGAACTAGACCAGGGATTGAACCTGGGACCTACTCAACACACGAGTCGAGTTGATCTACCATCTGAGCTACCTAGTTAACATTGATACTCCGTCTACATATTGTTTGTAAACATCCAAGCAAGTCGATCAAAGTTTTGTTTTGCATGCTTAAATTGAAGAGCTGTAATATTGTCATAAGCGTTATATTTGCTTGTTTTTAAATCTGAATTTTAAAGGGAGTTTACTCTGAAATGGTGCATTTTCAAAAGGAATTCACATGAAATTTTGTCAAAAACTGTAGCTTGTGAAAATGCCCAGTGACCATCAATTGTTTAGTTGCCAAGACACCCATATCACCTTAAGCCCATTTCTGAATATCATATATTAATCATGGACCTGGTGTCATGATGCATAGAAAACAAATCTCTTACACTTACCCTATTTTTTTTTATTGATCTTCAGACGGAAAACTTGATGACGATGACAAAGCTGCCTCTGAATCAACAACATCCTACAGTATAAATGATATACTAGCTGCTAACCAACAAACTGAAAGTGAGTAAACTGTAAACATAATTTTAAAATGAAATACATTTTTTTAAATCAAAAGTTTATGGAAGTTGTCGAGTTTTTCACTTATTTTCGGGAGTGTAGACAATGCTTTACCATAATGTGTTCCACCTTGGAAAGGCATATACAAATTTAATCATCATCAACTTCAATACAAAAACTAGGCCAGGGATTGAACCTGTGACCTACTCAATACACCAGTTGAGTTGCTCTACTACCTAGTTAGCACTTTTTGTTATTTCCTAATAATCATCTTAAAATTAATTATACTTTATTTTTTTCAATAGGAACAGCAACTAATTTAAATGACTTGACCAGTAGGGTATACCACTCTCGTAACATTTGACATGGTCAGATAATCGAGAAAAATGTTTTTGATAATATATCAATTTTTTCTCTACAATTCAATCAATCTGCTAAAAAAATACCAACAGCCTGGAAATTTGCAAAATCTGTTCATTTGAATTTTTTGAAGACAGTATAATGATCAAAATTAAAGTAGATTGATTGATTGATTGATTGATTGATTGATTGTTGGTTGCTTTACGCCGCATTAGCACAAAAAGGCTATATCGCGGCGAGAGCTAATTCGAATATTTTTACAATTTAAAGCATATTTTTAAAATAAGACAAAAAGTCCTTCAATACACTAAAATTCTTGACTAAAGCAAATTGATTATATACAAATAAAAATCAACAGTAAAATAACGTGATAAAAATTAAAATCGATTTAAATATAATAACATTTTTATATTTTATAATAAATTCCAATTTCTTTTAAAAAAGCAACAATATTTGTAAATGGAACATTATTAAATAAATCATACATATTATTGACATTGAAATGCTTCTTACGAATATCAGCAAAGTCAATACAATTAATTAAAACATGTTTAATAGTATACTTGCAGTTGCAAGAAACACATTGTGGTTCATCTTCATTTTTTAAAAGATACTCGTGTGTTATTCTAGTATGACCAATACGACATCTAGTAATAACACACTGATCTTTTCTGCACATAATATTATTAAAAGGTTTGCCTAACTTAGGTTTAATTTCATGCAATTTATTATCATCTTTTTTACTCCATTTATTTTTCAATATATTAAAAACATATTCCCTAATATTAGATTTAAAATCAGTATATGGTATATCATAGTTAGATAGGGTCACCCAGGGCATTCTTCGCCTCAAGGTCTACAGCTGTGTTTCTAAGGATTCCAACATGACTCGGAACCCATAGAAATATTATTTCTTTCAGAAAATTTTTTAAATTCCTCATTACATATAAAATTTTCAGGATTGTTGGGTTTTTAATTTTAGTATTTCGTATAGCTTGTAAGCATGAAAGTGAATCCGAACATATAATAAATTTGGATTTATCTGAAGAAGCAATAAATTTCAAAGCCAAAATTATTGCTTCTGCTTCAGCAGTAAAGATGGATGCATCATATGGCAAACGGAGGGTTGCAGCTCTGTCCCTGAAGACAGCAGCAAATGCAACTCTATCACCATCTTTTGATCCATCAGTATAGACAGTTGAAAAATCTAGATAATCGGCTTTAATTTCAGTATAGTGTTGCTGAATTAAAAGAGGATTTGTTTTATTTTTATTGTGTTCACGGAGATCAAATATCATTTTTGGTTTGGGAAGTTCCCATGGAGGACATTTGCAAGTTAACTTGAGCAACAGATTTTAAATCAAAAGAAGCTAAATGTGGTTTTAAACGTATACCTAACGGAGGAATTTTATTTTCATGTTTTGCAAATATATCTTCATAAATCGGATTAAAAACACAGCTGTAGGCAGGATTATCTGAATGGGCTTTTAGTTTGACAGCATATTGAAGTCCAAGCTTCAAACGTCTGTCAGAGAGTGAGTGCTCATCAGCCTCTACATACAGACTCTCAACTGGTGAGGTTTTAAATGCGCCAAGACAGAGACGCAAACCTTGGTGATGCACAGCATCGAGAATCTGTATGTAGGACTTCCTTGCAGAGCCTTGCAGAGATCTATATAAATTGAGTAAAATGTTGCGATCAGCACCCCAGTCAGTGCTGCCGACAACTTTTAAAATATCTAAAGCTTTTAAACATCTCGCTTTTAACATTTTGATATGGGGTAAAAAGGTTAACTTTTTATCGAAAAGTAAACCAAGAAATCTGGTTTCATCAACCATTTTAATTGGGTTGCCGTACAAAGTTAGTTCTGGGTCAAGATGCAATTTTCTTTTGTTACAAAAATGCATCCCGACCGTTTTTGACGTGGAAAATTTAAAACCATTTTCCGAGGCCCATTTTTCAATTCTTCCAAGACATAATTGTAATTGTCTTTCAATGTTATTCATATTTTTGCCTCTGTAACATATTAAAAAATCATCAACGTACAATGAACCTTCCATATTACTTTTTAAAACTTCAACAAGGCTGTTGATTTTAAGACTAAATAATGTAACAGATAAAATACTGCCCTGAGGGACACCCATCATTTGATCATACAGATCAGACATGGTCGAATTAACTCTAACATTAAATTGTCTGTTAGAGATAAAATTAGAAATAAAATCAGGCATATTGCCTTTCAACCCCATATCAATTAGATTAAACTAGATGAAATATACATACCAAATTCCTCTCTCTACCATCAATATTATGTTTCAGAACAAGGATTAGCCTTACAGCAAACAAAAGAAGATGAAAACAAAAAAGCCCTGCATTACATGTAACAGTATTCGTCCATACCAATTTTAAGCAAATTAAGTCGTCTTGCAGGCCTGTAGATTTTTTTGAAAATTTAGTGTTCACCCCAAGAACCGGTTTGGCCACAACATATTAATTTCAAGTTTCTTAACAATTTACACAATGTGTATATATAAAGTATGTTTAAATGAACATATGTTCTCATAGTTTATGACTTTATTCATTATAGGTTGAAAAATACAGGCAAAGTTTAGATGTTTATGAAGTGTCCTATATTTTGACTTTAGTGGAACCTTAAAACATAAATTTAGTCCAAATTTCTGCCTTGATTCAAACACGCATTACCTCGTGTCGTGAATCGTTTTGAAGTTCACACAACTAGGTCATTAATTAGGACAATTGTCACTCACTTCGTTTCTCATTTATGCTTGTTGTATGATTAATTTTTATGTTTTGAATAGTCCAATAAGTTTGAAATTCATTGTTTTGTTTGAGGAAATATTTTTTTTGTTGGTTTTTATAATTTTAATTGATTTATTGAAGTGATAGTTTTGTTATAATTGTAATACACAAATCAAATCCATCGGTCACGTTTCAGACCCGGAATATGGCTGAAGTTTTTTGTTTTATTTGAGGAATTATTTTGTTGGAAAACTTTAGTTGTTATTTTGAATTCATAGTTTTGTTATAATTGTAACATACAAATTAAATCCTTTGTTCACGTTTCAGACCCGGAATATGGTTGAAGTTCGTTGTTTTATTTGAGGAAAAACACTTTAGTTGTTTTATTGAATTCATAGTTTTGTTATAATTGTATAATATGGCAAACATTCACAGTCCTGTTAAACTATGTCCATCAAGTCCGAAACGTAGTAGGAATGAAATACAATGGGATCAGTGTATTATATGTCAGGGTTCTGCTTCTGAATTGCTCATTAACATGCGAGGAATTAGCAAAAATAGCTTTATTGATGCTATGGGTGCACGGAAAGATCAAGTATATTTTAGGATATTGCATGATGTTTCAGACCTAGATCATCTTCGTGCTGTTAATTACAAAATATTGTACCACCGTTCGTACTATAAATCCTACACTAACAGACACAACTGCAGTTATTTTAAAACTGAATCGTCATTAGGTACGCCCGAGCAAACCACTACAGCAGTTCAAACATATGTGCCAAACATGCAGGTTCAATCTATTTGCCAAGTTTTAAATTGGGATGTTGTTGTTTTTTGTGAAAATAAAACATTCAAAAAAGACAGGAAGCTCCGCAAAGTAGAGTCAAATGACAGAAGGGATAATTTAAGAAGATCAGCATTTGAAAAGAATGACCTAAGAATGCTTCAAATGATGGATGACAAAGCATTTTTTGACAATGCAGTCTATCATAAAGGTTGTATTACCAAATATTTGTTAAGTAAAGCTAAGTCTGAAAGCTTAAACATTGCCAGTTCTATACTGGACCACGACACCGCTTTTCGGTCGCTAATTTCAGATGTACACGAAGATTTATTTGTTGAAAGAAAGGCTTTCCCCATGTCGCAAATATTGCAAATATATATTTCTCATCTGCCTGATCACCTGCCAAAGACATACCCTGTAACCAAACTACAAGATAAACTGGAAAGGTATTACGACAAGGCAATTATTGTGCAACCACAGCGCGGTCAAGGGAAGTCAAACTTTGTATTTAGCAGCAACGTATCAATAGGTAACGTTGTTGCAGCCGCGGGAAAGTTGAAATCAAAGTTAAAGACATCTGAAATTGAACAGGAAGTATCTCAAGTGTCCGACAATATCAGCGATGATCAAATATTACATTCCGCGGCTAAAATCCTTAGACGTGACATCGAAAATTTAACCGTTCTTACCGATGAATACCCAACTCCAAACGAGGCGTCCTTATCTGTGTCTATGGAGCGGATGCCTTCATCGCTTACAAAATTTGTCTGTTGGCTGATGGACAACAAGTCATTTAAGGACGCTTCTGAACCCTATGTTGTTCCGTTTGACAAAATAAGAAAGGTGATGGGTATAACTGAGTGTATTGTTTCGGTTTCCATGGATACTTTTACTCCGTTCCACCTTGGTCTTGCTGTGCAGTTATACCACGATTTCGGGTCGAAACATCTCATAGAGACCTTATATTCTCATGGTTTCTGTGCTTCATACGGAGAGATCAGACGATACCTAACCAGCACTGCCAATCATGAAATAGAAAAAATCACTAACGGTGTTTACGTTCCGGATGGAATAATTCCTATTCCAGATGGCGGAGGTTTGATTCAGGAAGGTGCTGATAATATCGATATTAACACGGAAACCATAGATGGAAAAGACACATTCCATTCAATGGCAAGGGCTGTTTTCCAAATTCGACATTATAACGAAGAACCAAACATAGATCAAAAATAAAAAGAACCAAAGAAAGGTCAATACAGATCGATGATAGTGCTTTCTCTCTGTCCGCTTGTATGCCGTTTGTTAAACCAAAAACAAGAGAAACGCCTCGTAGAAATAAAGATGTATACGGCAACATAACTGACTGCGCAAGCAAACTATCCAATACATCTGAAATGCTTTGGATTCTCTTACGGTCGATCTCTAGAAAGAATTTAGACATTCCTGTTTTATTACCAACAGACGTGCCTCAGAAAATACCGTTTTGGACTGGTTATAACAGCTGTTTGTCGAATTTCAAACCCCATTTCTCGGTAGTGTCCTATACACCCATTATCGATTCTAAGCCAAATGATATGGTAACGGTATACACTACCATGCGAAAGTGTGTTGATATGACAGTAGCCATGGGCCAGAAGTATTCAGTTCAAACATTTGACCAACAACTATACGCCATAGCAAAGCAAGTCGCATGGACTATGCCAGAGACATTCCGAAATCACATAACACGCCTAGGTGGTTTCCATACACTATCATGCTTCATTGCAGCTATTGGAAAGTTATGGGGTGATGGAGGTTTAAAAGATTTGTTAGTTGATTCTTCGGTTTATGCTTCTGGAACAGTAGACCAGATGCTGAATGGAAAAGAGTTTAATCGAGCCGTAAGACCTTTGACTTTGGCATTTGAAGCTTTGTATGTATCATTATTGTCTGCTTTCTTCAAATGCTGCGTCGAAAAAGACGTTATTAATTCATTTCCTATCACTTTTTGGTCTTCTTTGTCGTACATAGTTTCTAACTTCAATTCAAATCCAGAAGTCTTGCCATCGATTAATTCTGCAATGGCTGACATTGAACGTCACATGCTTCCTCTCTTGAAAGACTTTAGACAATGGGGTTGCAGTGTATCACCAACATTTAAATTTTGGGACATGTTTCTCACGACAGTCGAAATAATGTTACAAAACTTTCGATCCGAAAGAGAAGGACTAAGGAGTTTACATTTGTCGTCAGTGTCGGCCATGGTGCCTTTCATTTTTGTCACAAACAGGGTGAACTATTCTAGATGGTTGCCAAATAATATATAAGATATGTTCAATTTACCTCCAGATGTTTTGCCAGCGTTTACATCGGGTGATTTTTCTATTCGACAGAAACCAAGTGCCTTCAATGGGATATGGAGTGACATGGCAACAGAAAAGACTGTCATAAAGGACTCCAAAGGATGTGGTGGTATTGTTAATATCACAAGACAGAAACCTGCTTTGATAAGATGGTCCCTTACACGCCACATTCTAGCCGATTTCAGTTCTGAGATGAGAAAAAGATCTGGTTTCACTGCTGTTGCGGAGCAACTGTCCCATGAAGAGGCAAAACCAACATCTATGAGAAGAGACGATACTCATTTGAAACTTCTCTTAGATCATATGCAGCAAAGAATGACAGATCCCTTTGACGTCTCGACAGGAATGCATGCACCAAGATATATCGAATCATCATTAATCAATGCAGCACAAGATGGTGCGAAAATGGCAAAATCATTTATTGACGGCGCTCTTGCAGACGACAAACATGGTAATTTTTATGGTCCAATTACTCGTTCAAAGTTGAAGACGTTCGAAGATCTTACCAAAAAGACAAAACTGAAATGTAGGTCAGGTGAAATTATTGAAGGTCACGTATACGATTGAAGCCTAATATAAGCTTCGATCATAATTTTCATTATCTACTTGTTCTTTCTCTCGTCTTTCTTTTTTGTTTTCTGTCATACTTATGTCACCATGTCTTCAAGATTTTAATGTCCCCATGGTATTTCACGCATTTTGTGTTTCCATCTTTTTGTAATATACATCGATGTTGTACATAACTCTCTCCCTTAATAATGTTTTGAAAAGTTGTAATCAATTATGGTCAATTGTTGCTCATTTAGTCATCTGTATATGTAGGATGCGGTATTTTACCTGTTTCTAATAGACGTTTTGTTTTCATAACTTTAACCCCCCTTTTTCTCCGTTTGCAATAAATTTGACATTTGTAAAGCAAAGCTATACACAGAGCTTTATATCTAACCAAGTTTAACGTCAATGTTCCACAAATTTCGAAACAAATGATAATATATACTATTTTATACCCAATAACTGAAATTTGATATTTACCTAGAAATTGACGAACACCTTACTATTTAAAGACGTAAAAATACACATTTTGTTTTCGACAAATTATTAAAGTTAAGATTTAAAAAACATTTTAAGATGTTACTTGTATCGAATTGAATTAAAAAATTTGAAATTTCGAAATAAAAATAGGTCAAGGTCACTGTTATTTAGCAGCTGTTTGAAAATTTCAAATTTGCACCCTATATGCAAAAAAGTCAATCTAAAGTCATTTTGGGGATAAAAATATAAAATAAGTTCTAAATCTAGATACAAAAGATATTTTTCTATAAATAATCGTTTTTATTTTGCTTCAAACGCATATATGTAGGAGAAACAAGCTATTTAAAAGTGACTGTGCATATTTCTTGAATTTTAGCTTTGACCTTTGACCCCGATTTAAAAAAAAAACGTGACCACGGCAGACAACGACGACAACGCTATTTCGATGAGGCTTGTTCTCTTCTTTCCAATGATATAAAATATAGCCGTATGTTATTCCGTTAAGGCAAATCGATAATATTTGTTGATTGGGCACCCTACTATTAACTGTGGATGGAACCTTCCTAATTTCTTCTAGGTGAGCGAACAACTTATCTGCGGAATAGATAACAAAATCCTCCCAGTTGAAATTGTTCATGTCTATATGGCTGCTAGTTGCCATCCTTTGTTCTCTCACAGTCACAAGATCTCCTTTGTCATGATCCAAGTTTTTTTTTAATAAGATTCAATGAGATTAGATCAACTTTTATCTCTTTGTGTCCGGCTGCCGTACCATTGTTATTTATCTCCTGAATAACTTCATTTACCTCGTGTTTAACCTTCTTTGAACTGCTCGGGCCAGCGGAATTAGCTTCTATTGTTACTTTTATTTCCTCTCCGAAAGTTTTGACATTCCTTTCCTTGGCTACCTCACACTTGACCACCCCTCGAACGGGATCTAGTTTCTCTCTGGGAATTAAATCAAACGTAGCACTTATAACAAATCCTTTTGCTTCCGACGCACTGTATTTGTGTGTACAGAAAAGATGTACTTGTAGATACTCGCGTCTATAAAAATATCTGCGAAAACCAATTTCAAGACACATTGGGAGAGTTGATTCTATCCGTTAAGAAGGCAGAGGAACATTTCTTCCTATATTCACAACCAACTAAACGTTTAAAAGCAAGAAATTCAGCATTGTCTCTGTTATCACTTTCACTTAGTATTCCCAATCACCCCGTTACAATAATATTGGAAGTAATAAAATCTGGATATTTGAAAGAAATTCTGATAGAAAGAAGTTTTACCATGGTCCCTAAAAAAAGACACAAAATCACATCCAGTAACAATATACAACATTTGAAAAACATTTTAAAATGTTGAAATGATGAAAAATTGTCAAAAAAGCTCTGGTTGGTGCAAGAATACATCTAATACAATTGTCAGTACATCTAAGAAAATTATCTGAAACGAATGACCGATTTAAACTAACAAGTACAATTTCTAAAAGAGTGGTTGAATTAAGTGAACAATGTAAAATTTTCATTAAAGCTCTGCTTGTTTTATGTTTACATCTATACAAATGTCAGTACGTCTAAGCAAATTATCTTGATATAATGACCGATTTGAAGTAACATCAAATACATTTATCAAAAACCTTGTTAAATTTACAGTAAAATGTACAAAAAATATTAATACACCGATGGCAGGATTTGGTGTTACATTATCTACATTAAATACTAAGGCTTTTCTACTTCAGGCATAGAGTGCCTTAGCGATAATTGCAATATTTTTTTATGAATTTTGGTCCCAATGCGCGTCTGGTGTATATGTTACAGTGAATTTGTATAATCAGGGATTATTTTGTTTTTGTTTGTTTGTTCAAAAGAACAAGAAATTAAAACAGAGAGAACTTACGCATCTAAATTTATAAAAACAAACCTAAGAATTGACAATTAGAACAATTTAGAGGAAGCAGTCATTAGGGGTAATATTCAATCTTATAGCAATGCCACAGTTCACCAAAATTCTGAAAAAGGATATCACATGGCCAAAAAAACCCCAGCAAAAACGAGGTTGCTTATTCCCGTTTTCGGGGGTACTTGTAGATGTTTTTACAGAACACTTCAGGCGGGTCATACAATCTGATTCGATATATGTGAGGTAAATCTGTTTTCTTAAATGTGGAGTGCAAGGATTCATCTAATACAACTATCAGTACATCTAAAAAAAATATCTGGAACGATTGACCGATTTAAGGTAACAACAAATACAATTTTTAAAATAGTGGATTAACTGAACAGTACGTGTAGGCATATTCATGGTTTTCAAATCAGAGTCTGGCTTTTAGACGAACATTCTTCTGTTTGAAGTCAGCTCCACTCTTTTCATCTACGAAGATAACATTTTAAAAAATTGTCCTTCATGGACAGCACTTTCATGGCATAATGGAGACTCTTTTCTTTGTTTACATGTAGTCTCTTTTCTTTGTTTATATGCAGTCTCTTTTCTTTGTTTACATGCGATATCAGCTGACAATATTTTACTCTTCTTTTCTTAGCAGATCTGAGATGGTACAAAACCTTAATTTTTTTTCTCAAAGTGTCTTCCTCAAAGTTTTTTTTACAAATCTCCTAATGTTATTAGAAACCTCTGAACATGGTCATCCATAAAACCGGAAACTTCAAAATTTTAACCACTTTTCTCTTAGATGGTCGAAGTTTTTGATATATTTGGCACAACTTTTTGGAATTTTGGATCCTCAATGCTCATCAGCTTTGTACTTGTTTGGCTTCATAAATATTTTGATATGAGCGTCACTGATAAGTCATATAGAGCCTTAGGGTCTATACATAAACATACAATATCTTGAATACTTTTTCAAATTGCAAGCGTTGTACAGTTGGAACAGTAAATAGTTATTAACTATTAAAATTCAAAGAAAGTGTTTGACCGCAAGCCATATTATATTTTGTGGAATTAACAATGGAGCTACGAAATTCGAGGATTTTAACAAAAAGTATGGGAGTAACAATAGTGTTTCTATGGTTGACCTCAGTGCTAGACCTAGCATCAGCATTTCAGAATATTTATGAAGTAAACATTATGGTTGGGTTTCTGCTTTTCATATCCCAATATTTGATTTATCACAGCCATTAATTGTCTGATGTCTTTTCAGATATAATAAAACACTTACTAACTGGATATGTAATATAAAAAAGATGTGGTATAATTGCCAATGAGAGGCACTCTCAACAAGAGACAAAAATAATGCAGAAATAAACAACTATAGGTCACTCTATGGCCTTCAACATTAAGCAAAGACCATTCTGCAAAGTCAGCTATAAAAGACCCCAAAATGACAATGTAAAACCATCATAACTGGAAAACCAATGGCCTAATTTCTGTACAAAAATAAACGAAAAACAAACGACAAACACTGAAATGGTATTTTTGAAATGTAAAAAGGGTAAATTTTCCACAAACAAGTTAATCAATAAATCTTCGACGTTTAAATATATCAGGCATCAAAAGAATCAGTTTAATTCAAATTTAGCATCTGGAATAAGTCAGGAACACGATTATTGTGTAACTGTCAGTGACAATTTAAATTTTATAAAACCTGTGTCAAGTATCGCCGGAGGCAGAAGTGATAAAGAAGTTGGACTTAATTATGACAGTACTGATATTCTGCCAGACAACCTGGTTCCTTTAAATTTTTGCCGATTTGTGATTGAAATTGATCTATTAATTCAAGGCCTTGAGTCCTGCTCAAATTGTTTGAAACCCCTTCATCTGAAGGATTCATTAGGTGTTTTACCCAGAGGGTTAGGAGGATGGCTGTACATAGAGTGTAAAGAATGTATTAGAGTTAAAAAAAAATACCACTGTCCAAGCGTCATTTCACAACACCCAGCAAAAGGGGTCCAGGAGTTTTTGATGTAAACACCAAAATTGCAACAGGTACAATGTCAGTCACACTGAAAAATTATAATTGTATGTTTGTATTGCTTTTTCATTTTTGTTATATACGTGATCAATGAATGATTTTTTTCTTCAGGTTTAATTCAGTCATGATTTGAAGACAGAAAAAAATATTAACATGCATCATAGCCTGTTTCTTGGTGGTGTTACGGCCAGAAATCGCCTTTAAATTGTAGCCAACAAAAGACACAAATCAATAGTAAAATTTAACAATATTTAATATACAAAAGTTTACAAAAGGTATTACACAAATATTACTGTTAACTTAACTGTCAAAATATGAGTCCAATCTGTTATCTTTATCTGTATCCGGAAATCTTTCGGAATCCAATTTGAATATTACGTTCACTACTAATGTCACAATCCAGTATGATGTTGTTTGTAGAATAAAAGTGTCAATCCAAATGCTGTGAATACTAATGTCTATCAATGTCTATGTCCAAGTTTAATTATGAGAGTTTAACTTTAGTGTCTGTATATATAGTGTTGTCATGGAAAATTCTGGAACACTCTATAATGGAACATTGTGGAAAATCCTGGAAAGTTACAACGGAAGTTTCTAAATTAACGTAGAAGTTTAAATTACGCATCTTTTATAAGGATCATTCTAGAAAGTTCCAATCATTCTGTGATTGTTCCAGTGATTCCTAAACTGCACAATTATAAGATTATTTGGTAAACAACTATCAGGCCATACAACACAAATTAGGCCAACATAAATAAACATAATAATTACAATATCATAACACCTCCCCCCTTAAAAGAAGTTTTAGTGTAACAAAAACTTATCATGAATAATATGAACAAAAATACATTATATATACAAAGTGATTTAATAAGCTCTAGATAAAGCATCAGCTATTACATTATCTTTACCCTTAATATGTTTTACAATTACATCATATTCCTGTAACAATAAACTCCACCTAGTCAACCTCTGATTCTTGTTTCTCATTTTATGCATGAAGGTGAGAGGATTATGATCAGTATAAACAAGAATAGGATATACAGTGGGATTCAAATATACATTAAAATGTTGAAGTGCTGACAACATTGCAAAACACTCTTTTTCAATAGTTGAATAATTTTTCTGATGTTTATCTAATTTCTTAGAAAAATATGATATAGGTTTTTCAACATTATCATCTGTCTCTTGATATAAAACAGCTCCTATTCCTACATCGCTTGCATCAACGGCAAGTTTAAATTGTTTTTCAAAGTCTGGAGTAATCAGAACTGGACTATTAATTAAAAGTGATTTGCTATTTTCAAAAGCTTTTTGACAATTTTCACTCCAGATAAATTTAGAATCTTTTCGTAAAAGATGAGTCAATGGTTGAACCACAGTAGCAAAATTTGAACAAAATTTTCTGTAAAATCCAATCATGCCTAAATATCTCATAAGTTGTTTTCTATTTGTAGGAGGAGGAAATTTGGAAATAGCTTCCACTTTAGCCATAATAGGTTTTACTTGACCTTGGCCAACTGTATGCCCTAAATAATCAACAGTGGC
Source organism: Mytilus galloprovincialis (assembly GCF_965363235.1). Classification (NCBI taxonomy): domain Eukaryota; kingdom Metazoa; phylum Mollusca; class Bivalvia; order Mytilida; family Mytilidae; genus Mytilus; species Mytilus galloprovincialis. Next base: position 24,318,516 of record NC_134848.1, on the reverse strand, counting down.
CTGACAAAATTCACTTTTACCAAGATTAACAGTCAAATTTGAATATGACAATCTATCAAAAGTATCATACAAATGTGTTAAATGCTGTTCCCAGCTATCACTACATACAATAAGATCATCAATATAAGCATAACAACAGTCTAAATCTTTTATAACATTATTGATCATTCTTTGAAATGTAGCTGGAGCACTTTTCATGCCAAACGGCATTACAGTATATTGAAATAAGCCACCTGGTGTAACAAAAGCTGATATTTCACGAGCTCTCTGTGTCAGTGGAACTTGCCAATAACCTTTCAACAAATCAAATTTGCTCACAAATTTTGCTTGACCAATGTTGTCAATACAATCGTCTATCCTTGGAATCGGATAGGAATCAGATTTTGAGACTGAATTTACTTTTCTGAAATCAGTCACGAAACGAAAGGTTTTATCTGGTTTTGGCACAAGGAGACAAGGAGAGCTCCATTCACTGTTACTCGGCTCAATAATATCATTGTCAAGCATATATTTAATTTCTTTTCTCATAACTTCAAGTTTGAGTGGATTGAGTCGGTAAGGATGTTGCTTAATGGGAGAAGCATCTCCTACATCAACATCATGACAAACAGCATTGGTTTTGTTGGGCACATCTGGAAAAAGATTTGCAAAAGAAAATACCAAAGTTTTTATTTCTTCTCTACGATCAAAAGACAGATGTGCAAGTTTTGAGTCTAAATTTGACAAAATTTCTGAATTTTTCAATCTAACTGTCTCTTCCATAGTTTTAGAACTAAAAGGTGGTTCAATTACATCTGGTTTGCCATGATTGTTCTCAAATTTAACCATGCCTAAAGTGGCAACTGGTTTACTCTCACATTCATTAGTACGCTCAAAATATGGTTTTAACATATTAATATGACACACTCTGTTTTGTTTACGCCGACCTGGAGTTTTTACAATATAATTCAAATCATTGATTTTACTCTCTATTGTATAAGGACCACAATATTTAGCCTGTAAAGGATGTCCAGGGACAGGCAGAAATACAAGTACGCTATCACCAGGCTCAAAAACTCTGTCCCTGGCATCTTTATCATACCATATTTTCATCTTGTTCTGTACATTTTTTAAGTTTTTCTGAGCAATTTGACAAGCAGTATACAATTTTTCTTTAAATCTAGATACATAGTCTAAAAGATTCAAGTCAGTATGTTCAGTTAGCCATTTTTCCTTAATCAATTTTAACGGTCCCCTTACAGTATGGCCAAATACCAATTCAAAGGGACTAAATCCAAGGGATTCTTGAACAGCCTCTCGAACTGCAAAAAGTAGAAAGTGAACTCCATCATCCCAGTCTCTGTCAAATTGAAGACAAAAAGTTCTAATCATGTTCTTCAATGTTTGATGAAAACGTTCTAAGGCACCTTGAGATTCTGGATGGTACGCACTTGATCTATACTGAGCAATCCCTAACTGGTACACGACTTGCTGAAATAGACCTGACATGAAATTTGATCCCTGGTCGGACTGTATAGACTTAGGAAGTCCTACTAACGTGAAAAATTTGATAAGAGCTTTGACAATAGTAGGTGTCTTGATATTTCTTAGCGGAATAGCCTCAGGAAAGCGTGTGGATGTACACATGATTGTCAATAAATATGCATTTCCAGTTTTGGTCTTTGGTAAAGGTCCAACGCAGTCAATTAGAACTCTGCTGAAGGGTTCGTCAAAGGCTGGAATAGACAGAAGTGGTGCTGGGGGTATTTTCTGGTTAGGTTTACCAACAACCTGGCATATATGACATGATTTGCAGTATTCTGCAACATCATTTCTAAGTTTAGGCCAGTAAAAATGCTGCAAGATCTTAAGGCAAGTCTTCCTTATACCTAAGTGTCCAGCCAAGGGGTGTCATGGGCAAGACCAATAATTTCTTGTCTATAAACTTTAGGCACCACCACTTGGTATAGCACTCTCCATTCCTCCTCTGGGGTAGCATCAGGAGGCCTCCACTTCCTCATTAAAATACTGTCCTGATGGTAATAGCATTCGGCCACTTTGTCTGCTTCCTCCTGTGGTTGAGCCCTCTGGCTGAGCTGAAGAACCTCAGGGTCTTTATGTTGTTCTTCGAGTAAATTATTTCGGTCTAATGAATGGCTGTTTACATCTGGCCATGGCATAATAACATTTTTGTTAACACTAGGTGGTTTTATAATAGCCTTTTCTGAGTTACCAGGATCTTCAATATCAGCTATAAAAGTGTCAGAAAGGTCCATGTAATCAAACTTGTCTTCTTGCAAATTCTCATTTTGTTGTTTTCTAGCCATCGCCCTAGTAACAACACAAGCTGGATACAATTCAGCATCATCTTCATGTGATTTAACATCCACCACCGGTTCACTGGTAACAATTGGTTCAGCAACCACTTTGTTCCTAGCTAGATCATTTCCTAGCAATAAGGTAACACCCTCAACAGGGAGATTAGGACGAACACCTACAACAACTGGTCCAGTTATCAAATCTGACTTCAGATAAATACGATGGAGAGGAACATCTATACAACCTAACTCTACACCTTGTAACAAAACGGAGGCACCAACAGAAGTATTCTCGGACAAAGGCAACACACCTTCTAACAATAAAGTCTGAGAAGCTCCAGTGTCCCGTAAAATCTTAATAGGCTGAAGAGTGGTATCATCAACAATAGAAACAAACCCATCAGACATAAAGGGTTTGTATTCCTCCATGTAATCACAAAAACTGGACTTAAAAGCCTGACGCGCAGGGCATTCCAATGTACTGGTAATATAAGGTGTCGTACAAGCACTGGTCTTCGGCTTATTATCTCGTTCATTCTTCTTCTGGAGTCTAAAACAATCAGCCATCAGGTGACCAATCTTCTTACAATAAGCACAAGTCAGTGACTTCTTCTCAAAAGTATCAAATTTTGGACTAGACATATTATAACTGGACTGACTCTTATTCTGTGGAACAGGCTTACTATCAGTACGCTCAGTGCTTTGGTTTTTGTAATTTCCACTTGGAGTATTAACATTTTGACCCTTGAAACTTCTTTTATGTGAAAGGGTATAATTATCTGAAATTACAGCTGCATCATGTATTGACTCAACAGTTTTGTCGTCTAAATGTGTTTTTAAGTCTAAATGAACACATTGTTTGAACTCTTCTAATAACATCAATTGTCTTAGGTTATCAAAATTGTTGTCTGTTTTCTTTGAAGTAAGCCATTTATCAAATAGATCTTCTTTTTCCCGAGCAAATTCCACATAGGTTTGCGAATCAAACTTTTTATAAGATCTAAATTTCTGTCTATATGCTTCTGGTACTAGCTCATAAGCTTTCAAAACTTCCTGTTTCACCGTGTCATAATCAGAACTTTTTTCTGATGGAAGTGCGGAGTATATTTCAGCGGCCTTGCCCTCCAAAACACTTTGTAGCATTGTAGTCCAATATGGCTTTGGCCAATTCAAATTATGAGCAATTTTCTCAAACTGTGGAAAATATTTATCGACTGTTTTTTCACAAAATCTGGGAACCAAACGTATATTTTTTGCTGCATCAAAATTTTCTGATTTTGACTGGACTTTAGTGTTGCTTTCTTCTTTGACCATTTCAAGTTTTAGTTTCTCCATCTCTAGTCTTTCCCTCATTTCAAGTTCTGCCTGTTTTAACTTTAATTCATCTTGTTTTAATTTAAGTTCATCTTCTTTTAATTTAAGTTCATCTTCTTTTCTTATCTCCAGTTCTTTTAATTTGAGTTCATGTTCTAATTCAAGCTGTTTAAATTTAAAGGCATCAATATTTTCGACCTTAAGTTCAAGAGCCTCTTCACCTAAAATTTCTGCGTCAACTAATTTGTCTATAACCAAATTTTTTATAATTTGTTTTCTCATAGATACTTTAAAATCTAATTTCAGATGTTTAGCAAGCAACACTAATTCCTCTTTCTTTAAATTATCAAACCCCTCCAGGTCAGGCGTTTTCAAAAATTTACCGACATCAAATGTCATTTTGTAGAATTTTGTTGGCTAGTTATAATAAAAATTACTAAACAAATTTTGAATAATATAATTCAGTATCCCGGACGAGCCCCCAATTTCTGTTACGGCCAGAAATCGCCTTTAAATTGTAGCCAACAAAAGACACAAATCAATAGTAAAATTTAACAATATTTAATATACAAAAGTTTACAAAAGGTATTACACAAATATTACTGTTAACTTAACTGTCAAAATATGAGTCCAATCTGTTATCTTTATCTGTATCCGGAAATCTTTCGGAATCCAATTTGAATATTACGTTCACTACTAATGTCACAATCCAGTATGATGTTGTTTGTAGAATAAAAGTGTCAATCCAAATGCTGTGAATACTAATGTCTATCAATGTCTATGTCCAAGTTTAATTATGAGAGTTTAACTTTAGTGTCTGTATATATAGTGTTGTCATGGAAAATTCTGGAACACTCTATAATGGAACATTGTGGAAAATCCTGGAAAGTTACAACGGAAGTTTCTAAATTAACGTAGAAGTTTAAATTACGCATCTTTTATAAGGATCATTCTAGAAAGTTCCAATCATTCTGTGATTGTTCCAGTGATTCCTAAACTGCACAATTATAAGATTATTTGGTAGACAACTATCAGGCCATACAACACAAATTAGGCCAACATAAATAAACATAATAATTACAATATCATAACAGTGGGTCATGGAGATATTTGGCTTAAACAGTTACCCAAATGTAAATACTAGTAGTGTTTGACATAAATCTGTTTTAAAGGCCTAAAAATGCAGTACTGTTATATACATGTATGACATTGACAGCCAAAAAGGAAAGGGATATAAAAAATTGATTTTGGTGAACTGATTAAAAGGATGCATCCACATGTACAATAAAAACTAACATACATGTATGGTGGATGTCAGCAATTATAGGCAACCATAATACCTTCAACAATGAGAAAAAATAATGTCATGGCATAGTCATCTGTTTATTACCTGACATGAAAAAATGAGACAATTCAATTTAAAAAAAAATGTATGAAGACTATAGACAGACTAACTTATAACCAAGAAATTGATGAAAAACCTATATGACAGACATGAGCCAACAGCAACCACTGAACTTGATTGAACAGTCTCCTGACTTGGGACAGGCGCATTAAGATGGGTTAACGAGCTTGTGAGTGCTCTATTCCCCTTACAGCTAGAACTGTGCATAAATGTGAAAGAAACTAGTAAATCAGTTGATTTTCTTTCCTTGCCATGCTGGTTTTCATGTCAAATGGTGGAATATGAAGAGAATACTATAGTTTACCATTTGTTTAATCTGTACTTTTAAATTGAACTGATGGAAACCTGAAGAGAATGATGTACAATTTGTTTTGCATGGAAATATCAAAGAAGACTGTTGATTGTTTTATTTTTATTGGTAAGCAATTTTTGAGATCAGTACATGATATATGTAAACTGCATGCAGTGTAAAAGATTACAAAAATATTTTGTAGATACAGAAGTGCTGTCTACTTGATTAAGGACTGCTTACTAAATTGTAATTACAATCAGCTTGTTTGTTATTTATGTCAACTGTTTGTAATTCTTTGTTATTAAGCAGCTCCTATAAACACTTCATAAATTGGAATGGCTCCATGTGTGGCAAATGTTTGATAAATTTGGTAAAGTATAAATACTGTAATAAACAACAACCATGCATAATTACAGCTATTTCATGTACTGATGTCAGAGGTCTTCCAGATTCGAATTAATTTCATTATACTTTTTCTTTTTTCCTTTAATTAAAAGTATACTATATCTAGTTCAGTGATAATGAACGTCATACAACACTCCAAATTATGCACAAGAAACTAAAATTAAAAATAATACAAGACTAATAAATGCCAGAGGCTCTTTACTTGGGACAGGCGCCAAAATGCAGCAGGGTTAAACATGTTGATGAGATGTCATATATATATATATATATATCTATCAACATTATCAATAAGATTTTTATTGAAAATATATTAATATTAAACATGTTAGATTAACTACTTTACACTTTACTCACAAGTTTTAATATATATTAAAAATATAAACCTACTACAAATACACTACATACATGTACTTAGTAATGTTAATATACACAAATTATAATTTATCATATACAGGTACATGTATTAACTTACTTTACACTAAGTCTATACACACACCTTATGCTTTTTTATAACATTTTTTGCAATACAATACATGTATATACACAAGTTATACTACTTCTTTTGTCTTCAGAAGAAGCATTATATATCAGTACTCTTTAAATCAAATATTTATTGCTGTTACTAAGGAAATTTTTATTTTACTCAATTTTTAACATGTACCAAAAATATATTAATACAAATCAATGCTATAATTTCATTTTCAACAGGCATGCTTCACGTAGGCCTTGGTGAGACCCAACTGAATAATCTGTTGGCTTCAGTGAATCTTCACTATTTGAGCGTATCTGGGTTAAAGACGAGAGAAGAAGAAGTTGGGGCAGCATTGGAGTCATATGCTGAAGAATCCATGACAAAATATCTAAATATGGAGTCTAATTTACAGGAAAATACTCACGGTTTGTTGTAACTTAGGGATGTTTTTGCTTGTTATTTGGGGTAAATATCGAGTTTTACAAACTGTCCAAATAATCTTAAACTATACAATAAAATTGAGAATGGAAATGGGGAATGTGTCAAAGAGACAACAACCCGACCAAATAAAAAACAACAGCAGAGGGTCACCAACAGGTCTTCAATGTAGCGAGAAATTCCCGCACCCGGAGGCGTCCTTCAGCTGGCCCCTAAACAAATATATACTAGTCCAGTGATAATGAACGCCATACTAATTTCCAAATTGTACACAAGAAACTAAAATTAAAATAATACAAGACTAACAAAGGCCAGAGGCTCCTGACTTGGGACAGGCGCAAAAATGCGGCGGGGTTAAACATGTTTGTGAGATCTCAACCCTCCCCCTATACCTCTAACCAATGTAGAAAAGTAAACGCATAACAATGTCATCTAATTAGTAGGTATGAGGCCAATCAGCATCAATTATTAACTTTTGACCCTTACTGTCAATATACATATATGATCTTGGGGTCCTCTTTACCAAAGTACTAGGTGTAAATTGCAGATTGAAAACAATATAATAAAAAAGATATAGTATAATTGCCAATGAAACAACTCTCCTCAAGACACCAATTGACACAGAAATGATAGGTCACAATATGGCCTTCAACAATGAGCAAAGCCCATACCACATAATCAGGTAAAGAGACCTTTAAATGACAATGTAAAAACAATTCAAACAAGAACTGTGGTTTTTTTTTTGCTTTTCTTTTTCTTAATTACTTTCAGTGTGTTTTAAAGCTTATCTTAGCTATTTATTTTTATTTTTTTTATTTATATTTTTTTTTCTTGTGAGGGAGGAGTTAAAATTTAATAAAATCATTTAAACATTTATTGCTTTAGAAAAGGGAGGGAAGAGAGGAGGAAGAGAAAAAAGAAATGAAACTACTATGGATTTAAAATCTTTGTTTGATTCCTTAAAATCCAAAACTAAATAATATGTCATTTATGAAGAACTGTTTATTTTTTGTTTGTTTTATAAGACATTTATATTGAACCATCTTTATATTTGTTAGCATCCAACTTACATGTATTTATACTGGTACATTATATATATATATTTGGTGAATATTACTAACAACCACTAACTCCTTTATATATAAATATCATTACTAATGTTAACGAGGCCGGGATAAGGTACCGGTAATCGATGTTTTAAACTAACAAATGGAAAGATTTCAATAAAATATATATACCTTCAAAAAAAAAAAAGAACAGTGGCAGATGTAGAATTTTTCATAAGTGGGGGCCCACTGACAACATAAAAAGGGGCTCACTTCGTTCATGATTCTGTGATTCACTATATAATCAACCATTGTTTTTACCAGAAAAAGGGGGCACTTAGTTCACCTCTGATGAAAACTACCAGCCTAATTTATGTACAAAAACATGAACAAAAAACAAATATGTAACACCTAAACTAACAACAACCACTGAATGTACGGCTCCTAATATGGGACAGGCACATACATACAGAATGTGGCGGGTTTAAAAATACAAATACATATTTACATTATCTGAAATATATTGATTGATTGATTGTTGGTTGCTTAACGTCCAGTGGCAAATATTTCATGCATATTCAGGACGAGAACAAGTTCACAATAAATACAATAGGTAGGTTGTACAATAGAGGCCATCTGGGATGATGGTCGGGGAAATTTGGACTGCCACCGGAAAATGAGGGTATATTGGATAGGGACAGAAATTTTGCCTTGCAACAGGCCACCTACGGACCCCTCAAAGAGTTGTTGCAAGGGTTCTTAACGTGCAAAGAGCGTGGCACTCTCTTTACACGAGACATCGGATTTAACGTCCCCCTTCTGACCGGACGTGACTGCGAACTTGATACATCCCGCACAGCCAAACGGACGCCCCACTTCGGCAAGCGTTTTACTGCCGGTCGGGAGAAGACCAAGTGACCTTATTTCTATACCCCAGTCACCCTTGGGGAGTATAAAATTCATTTGTACTCTCTACAAAAGCTGGAACAGCTTAACAAGTCTCATCTTTTCTCCAGTTTATAAAGCTCATACAATTTATTCATATTTTTTTCTCATAATGTACGAGTAAATATTGTATATACCTTGGGATGACTTTGCTATTCTGTGAAATTTTTTGTATACATGTTATTTTTTTATTTTATCAATAGATTCTGATGACAATGAAGAAAACAAAGGGATTGCAGTATCCACTGATACCTGTTGGCAGAAAAAAGGCTCCGGGAAATCCTATAATAGTTTGTCTGGTGTAGTAACACAAATTAACACTACATATATTAGATCATACTAGTATTTGTTATGTCAGTGTATACGTAAAAAATTGAAGAATAATATTTTTAAGTATCAATTGATGTTCAACTCAAATAATAAGTTTAACACCAATTTTTAGTCATGCTTAGAGATAGTAATTTGATGATTGGTATGTAGTCTTACCGAAACAAGTTACAGATCAAGTTCAGATTTTGTTTGGTCTAATGATTTTGTAAAGAGTTATGGTCCTTGCAATTATGAAATTCACTCACTTAATCAGTTTTCCTCATCTTTTCTTCTTGTTTGAAGATATTTATTTGAAAATTGGTATATAGTTTTATCGTGACAAGTTAAATATCAAGTTTGAACTAAGTTCCAGGCTGATTATTTTGTGCAGAGTTATGGTCCTTGGACATAAAAAAATCACTAAGATAATAAATGTTCAATATTTTTTTGTTTATCAGTTTGGAAAACAATAACTTGATATTTGTTATATAGTTTACCCAATGACAAGTTATAGTCCTGGTTAACATTTTATTCTAGTACAATGTAATTTCAGTCTGTTAGGGGAATATGTACTGCAAGTAAATGCTCACAGAATGCTTGTTATTTTCCTATTGATAACATGCACAAAATATCTCATGTTTATATACAAACAACATTAAATCTTTTGATATGTTATGCATGTTTTAAGATGTGCATCACTGATTGGACAGAAGACCGGGAAGGTATTGAATGTAAAAATAAAATCCAAAAATTGCAGAACATGTGATATTGCAAAAAGAAAATGTATAGTTCCAAAAGAGCACAAGTGCAGTAAAAACCATACAGGCTCATCTAAAGGCATGGAGCCAGCTTTAGTGGTTGACATGATAAGAGATGTAATTAATAAGGGTGTCAATATAAAAGAAATTGCTGGTGATGATGACACGACAGGTTTTCAAAGGGCACAAAATGTTCTTAAAATAAAACTTAAGAAAGGATCAGACAAAAACCATATCAAGAAAAATATCTCAAAACAGTTGTATGCCATCAAAAAGAATTACAAAGAGTTGTCACAAAGGGTAATCAACTACATCATGCAGAATTTTTCATACATGGTTGCACAAAACAAAAAAAACACAGAAGGAGTAACAACTGGCTTGAAAGCCATGGTAGGACACATTTTTGGTGACCATCGCTTTTGTAACACCAAGTGGTGTGTCTTTCTCGAAAACCCATTGGCAAAATTCAGTAAGTTACTATACGGCAAACCACTTCAAAATCCAGAGCTGAAGAAGGAACTTGATAGAATTTTTATTAAAACATTATCAATTCAAGCAGAAAAACTTGCAAATCTTGCTAGCACTCAAACAAATGAAAACCTCAACCAAATTTTAGCAACAAAAGCACCTAAATATAAACATTATTCTGCATCTAACAGTCTGAGTTACAGGTTTAGTGCAACAGTGGCACAGAAAAATGAAGGCCACAGATATGTGCATGAGGTAATAAAATGAACTATTTAGAACAACATCTTTTATTCTTTATTAATTTTTTCTAAAGTTGTATACGGACTTTGACAGAACCACAAAATCACATCCACATAAACATGGTAAACCCATGGTATTAGAGATTACAGAACATTGATACCCATCAAAATAAATGAATCCTCAATATTATTATAATTTAATAATATTTATGTAGAGTCAGCAAGGTATACAAACAGAGACATATATCGTCTTCAAATTTTAATCATAACATTTCAGTCTTAGAGTGTGTACAATATTAAAATTAAAGTTGAAAATGGCACATGTTTACAGTTGTAATTATTAAGGTACCTAACACTACAGGAAGATACCTCTGTAAAGTCAGCTAAATGTTTTAAAAATATTTTTTCTGACATTCATTATTTTTAACAGGTTCATGAATCAATGGGGCTCTCACCAGGCAATTTTACCATAAAGCGTGCTACCTTTATGGATAAAATAATAAAAAAGTATAGTAAACTACAGAAGACGAGGAAATATAAAAGGAGAAGAATTGAGCTAAAGTCAGAGGAAAGTAACAGTAATGGTATAGCAGAAGTTCTAGAGGGAACAACTTATGAAAGCAATATTGGTACATGCATCTTCTTTCTGTTTTTAAATATCATGATTGACACAATTACAATCACAGGAACATGCCACTTTTAATCTAAAGGTCACCTTGCTGGATGCAATGGTGAGGTAATACCGTCACTTTGCATTCATGGTAATTTTTTATTCATTCACTGTTCACATTCAGTTTTTTCTTTGAAAAGAAACTCAAGCCTTACATTTCAACATATTTCAAATAAAATTTTCTCATTCATGTCACAGTTAATGCAAATAAGCCCTAGCAAACTCCTCAAAGCTTCTGGTTATAAGCCAAATATAGTTCTAATACAACATCATTTGTAACAAATATAAAATAGTTTATAATTGCCAATCAGACAACTTTCCACAAGTAACATAATGAAATAGAATAACTCTTTCTTTAACTTTTATCCTCATTAGCCCAATGAACTAAAAAAAAAATAAACCAAATGTTAAGCAATATTCAACTAAAAAGAATAATTATCATGATTTACAGCAATTTCACGCAATTTGATTACCAGATATTGTCCTAATAAATTTCAGTACAATTTTCTATTACATAAATTGGAATTATCTCCCTTATTCCATTGACATTATGGGAAAAAAAAACAAGAAAAATTAGTGGCTTCAAATTCCTTATACTTAGAGATTAAATGTCTAAATATATTTCCTTGGTATTGTCCAAGTAATTGAATATGAATATAATAATATGTATATATAAAAAAATCAGGAGAAATTCGTTACACATGTGCAATTGTCCTAATATGGAATTTATTTTGTGAATAAAATTCATATCAGGTTTTGCGTTGCCTCAATGAATATGAATTTTATTCACCAGATAAATTCTTGTATTATGACAATTACACACTGTGTAACTAATACTATTTTGTAGACATTGAGGGTGATATAACTGACCAACTAGAAGAAATTCCAACTTGGAAACAGATTACAGCTGAGGAAAACTTTCCAATAGTAGTATTTGATCTGGAAACTACAGGCTTGTGTATGTATTCCTGTAGAGAAATTTATGTGTTTCTGAGACATAATCAATCAAAATTTATTAGTGTAAACAGCTTGATTTTTTTCACAAGTATATACTTTTGCTGGCTAAAAAAAATCGCAAAGAATTCCCAAATATCTTTCTTTTCTGAAAAAAAATACAACGTTCATAAATGTGTGTGCTTCCAATGACTTTGTCACAATGATGCATGGGAAAAGAAAGAAATCGGGATGTTACTCATTGGGTGGTAGCTTAATATAATTACAAGAATTGATTGCTTCTTTTTTGTGATAGTATTGGGTATATTCTCACAATAAAATATTCTAATTATTAACTGATTCCCCAATGAAAACTAAATGTGCCTAAGTCATTGCTATTACACGACAATAAAATTCTGATATATACAGAACCATCCTTGACATTTTCAGTTGTTCCTGTTTTGAAGTTATCAAATGTGAGCTCAGGGTCCATATTAAAGGAAGTACTTTGATCTATAATAGTTTACTTTTATAAATTGTGACTTCAATGAACAGTTCACTCATACCTCATCTTCTTGTATCTATTGAGTTTGATTAACAGATCATTTTAAAAATTTCAGCTCGTCAGACAGATATTGTACAAATAGCAGATGTTACTGAATATGAAACTTTCTCAGCCTATGTTATGCCATCGAAGAAGATAACACCACAGGCATCTGATATAACGAAACTTGCATTCTTTGATGGGCAAATGTACTATGATGAAGTTCCTGTGGAAAGTTCACCACCATTTGAAGTCTTTACTAGTCTTATTGCATTTTTGTCCAAGTTTCCTTCCAAACCAACACTTGTGGGACACAATATAAAAACGTTTGACTGCCATATACTGTTTAATCAATTGAATAAATTAAAGATGTGGGATGAATTTTGCCTATATTTTAATGGGTTCATTGACACAAGAATAGTGTTTAGGAGTGAATATCCAGGTCGTCAAAGTTACGAACAGTGTGATTTAGTGTCAGATTTTTTAGGGGAAAGCTATGATGCACATAATGCTTTGTATGACTGTAAATCTTTATTTAAACTGGTGAGATCACATGGAAATTTAGCTTCTCATTTTTGTAAGCATACATTTGATGAATGTACCCAAGATATTGCCAAAATGACTTATCTTTCAAAGCTCTTGTTGAAAATAAAGTAATGTCAAAACAATTAGCCAAAAAGGCAGCTTCAACTGGGTTGTGCAAGAAGCACTTTATTTTGTCAATTGAAAGAAATGGTATTGATGGACTGAGGGCACTTTTGTCTCAAAAAAATAGTTCAGGTGTAGTACGTGTTACAGCATCAAAATCTATAATTCAGAAGGTGTATGATTTTTGTTATAACGTGAAATGAAGAGTAAATTGTTTTAGATTCCATATGAATCTAATTATACATTTTAGAATCTAAATGATACAATTAAGGTGAATGCTACTAGAGATTAACAGAAATTTCAATCTACACACATACTATGTGTTGCCTCTGTGACCAAGCTTTTTTTATATCAATAAGCAATAATTGCTATCATTAAAGAAAGTCTTTTCTTATGATGCCAAATCTTTGACCTTATGGTAAATTAGGTCAATATATATATAATATAAAGATTGAAAAATACTACATTGCACCATAAATGTTAATGTTTGTTTGTGATCTAAATCTTTGGATAAGAGTTTAGAACATTATGACTGGTCCTGTAGTCTACTACACATACCTAATTTTTAGCAATTTGATTGATCTGTCAATGCTTAATGTCAGGAAATAGAATTTTAAGTAGCAAAATTTTTTGTAAAATTTTATAATGTTGTCTTTATAGTTCTTAAATAATATGAAGGATTTAAAGTTAAAGGAGACATTTTGTTTTACCACAGTAAGAATGATCATATTGTGTACCACACATATGTTGTGTAATACATATTAGACTAGTGAATGTAATTTGTTAGACAAGAAAAAGACCACTTAAACTTATATCTACTGTATATATAGTTTATAACACCATGTTAATAGTTTGTACTGTCATTGTATAATATAACTACTTATTTAAGAATTTGTGAGCTTTTGTCATCAGTGTCAATTCTCGTCTTCTGTCCACATTTCAAATCTTAATTTAGGAGGCAAATTTCAATTAATTAAAAATGGAATATTCTATTTTTGTACAACACTTGATGGTAAAATTTTATTCAAAATTAACATGATTATTAACGATATTTGTTCAAAATGATACTATTAAATAATGACTTGTGAGAATGATTTGTTATAAAAAAAATTGTTTTTTAAGAAAATTTATGGAAAAATCATATGAGAAAATACAGGTACATGTGAGTATGAGTATTATTTGACCAAGCTTGTACATGAAGGGTTATGATGTAGCACTGTTCTTGCATGTATGTTAATTAATATGTGCTGGAATTTGTTTTGCCTTTTATCAAATAAAGAAATCAAACACTATGCAAAGATCAAGAGTTGATGTGGTTTAAATTTTATACAGGTTGCAAATAGTTTCTATTCATTAACACATTTTATCAGATTATCTTGACTGATGGATTTTAAATTTTACTGTTCCTACTGACATTTTAGTTTTCAATATGTAATACAATAAGTGTTTGTTACTTCTGTGATAAATTTTTGATGACAGGTAATAAAATTGCAAATGTTAATTTGGATTCAAACATTATATATTCATATATATATATATATATTTATTTATAATATGATATATAATGGACTAAATTACCAGTCTATTATTTTAATTAAAAAAAATATTGCTTATAGTTCGTGCTTGTATTTCTTTTTGTATGTTGTGCAACAGAATATTAGTGCAATCTTGGATACAAAAAACAGATCCCTTTCATCAGATTGAGCTCATGAATGTGTTTTTTTTAATTTGTTTTATAAATAAAAATTTGCCTGGATGCAAAGGGAATAAAAGTTAACAAAGCCAATTGACATCTCTTTTTATAGTAAACAAATTTCAATTTTAACCTTTTAATCTCTTTTTTACTCGAATAATACATTTCACTTTATGTGTCTAGTAGAAGCTGCAGTTTACTGATTAACATATAGAGGACCATTTCAAATTATTGATCAACCTGTAAAAAGAATGTGTGTTCAGCAAATTGGTACACAATATAAACCTTCATCTATTTTCCAGCAGAAGCTGTGAAGTGAATGTTGCCCAAACATGTGTCTGTATATTTTAACTATATCTCAGAGCATTCATGTAAATATGATGTGGTTCAATTGCTAATATAACAACTCTCAACCAGAGAACAAATGACACAGAAACAGGGATTGATAACCATAGTCTTTAACAATGAGCAAAGCCCATAACACATGGTCAGCCACAAATATTTGTTTGCTTTCTTTTGTGAAAATGTTGAAATGTGAACATTATTCAGATTTTATTGTAAAAAAAAGAATGTGATATTTTTGACAATGAGACAACTATTCAGGTGTAGTTTGAAGTAAGCAGCTATAGTCACCTTATGGCATTTATCATTTGCAAAATGGCTTCCACTATAAAATCTGTAACATGGTTAAAACGGTAAGTTGGTTACTAGTACTCAAAACATTGTTAATTGGTACTGTTTTGGTCAATTGTTCAAAAAGAGATGCTAATCCTCAAAATCAACATATTGTACATCAAAATCAACATATTGCACATCAAAATCAACATTTTTTACCAAAAAACATTATAACAATAACTGACATGAAAACAAGGCAAGGAGATGACAAGTAAAAACCCACTTGCACATATTTATGAGACACAAAGAGAGATTGATGCACACAGGAAAAAGGGGTGGTGATGGTGCTGGTGGGGGAGGATGATTATGTACGGAATCCACGAAGCATGACCAGTACAGACCCCTATTGATTTTTCAACTGAATGGGGTCAAAAAGTCAGTTTTTACAACATTTTTAAACTTTTTGATATTTATCTGGATATGATTTGGAACGCCAAACACTACCTTTACACAGTAATTTTTCAAAATTTGTGATTTTTTTTAAAGGAGAAAAATCTACAAGATGGAATTAGTTTTAGGTGTATAAAATCAAGTTTTAATAACATTTTCTAAATTGTATATAAATTTGGTTGAAATTCAAGTAAAAAAATTAGTTTCTCAAAATTTGTGATTTTGTGTTAAAAAAATGGAGTTTACCCAAATTTTGGTTCAGATATCTCAAAATTACGTAAGAGACTTTCCTTCAATATAACACAAAAGTGTTTCAAATCATAATTAGGACTTAGAATAGACCTAATTTAGTTCCTTTAGTAATGATTATTTACATTAAACTTTTCCCGGGAAATCTGGGTACAGTTATCTCCCCTTTCTGAAAATCCGAAATTATTCCAGCAAATGGTGAAATATTTCTTTAAAATGCACGGTGACCCTATGTTTTTTTATTATTTTTTTTTAGATCTATATCTTTGCTACAATTTTAGAGAAAATAAGAAAAATCTGTCTCATGGAATTTTTTTCTCAACTAGGGAAAGATTACAAATGCCGATTTCCCTGTAATATCTATGTAAAAAACCTCGAAAATACACAAAACTTTGGATGAGGATACTGACCAAACAAGCACGGTGACCCCCATTTTTTATTGTTTTTTCGAAAGAGTATTTTATAAACTGCATTTACATAAAATATAAAAAAATTCTGTCTCAAGAAATATTTAGTGTTGATCCACCTTAATAGCTATGAAATGTCATTAACCAAAGTTTTAGAAGATTCTTGATTTTCTTTCTTTTGTTTTGAGACCCAAATAATATCAATGCAAATATAAGGTAAAAGTCAGCCTTTTCCCGCCATATTTCAAATCTCAAATATCTCACAAAGTAGGACCATTACTGATCAATATTTTTAAATTAACTTTATTCTTAATAGATGCTCTATGTGAAATTGAAAAACCGTCTAAAAGAAATAATCCACAATGCTTTTCATCATAAAAATGGTAGCATACGCTATAAATTTATCACGTTGGGATACCATAAGGCATATTTTGTTAATAAGGAACAAAAGGGTAAAACATACTACACAGAGGAAGAAGTGACCAGTATGCTAGAGTTTCTTATTGACAATATATTTGTTGAATTTGGAGGTAGACTTTTTCAACAAATTGTCGGCATTCCTATGGGAACGAATTGTGCGCCTCTCCTTGCCGACCTCTTCTTATTTTCATATGAATCGGAGTTCCTTCAGACACTTGTTAAAAACATGAAGATCAAAGAAGCCAGGTTATTTAATTTCACTTTCAGATATATTGATGATGTTCTTTCGATTAACAATCCGAAGTTTTCTGATTGGGTTCCATTAATATACCCACCAGAACTAGAAATTAAAGAGACCAGAGACACGGCTTCCTCCGCCTCATTTTTAGACTCAAACCTCGAATTTGACATACACAGTCATCTCAGTACCAGAATCTATGACAAACGAGACGACTTTAATTTTGAAATTATCAATTCCCCCCACCTTAGTAGTAATATACCAACTTCACCTGCATATGGAATATACATTTCCCAACTTATTAGGTATTCAAGAGCTTGCAGCTCCTATTCAGACTTTGCAAAACGTCACCAGTGTCTGAGCAGAAAGTTGATGAACCAGGGGTATGTCAAAGAACGTCTCGTCCTTTTTCTAAAAAAAGTTCATCGGAAGATACCAAGAACTCGTTAATAAATATTCCGTATCAACTTCACAAATAATACAAGATGGTCTTGAAATATAGATTTTGCGTACTGACGTTGGTTATCATCTTAATAACGTGTTATAGTATTATTTTATTAGTCTTTATTAATATTACTTGTACTGTTAAGTCAATTTTTGAGATATTCTTTTGAATTTACTCTGTGGTTATATAAAAACATCACACTTTGAACGACAAAATTATTTCATTTACTTAAATTACCCTTACTCATGGATCTTGACATACCATGAATGACAAAATTATTATATTCAATAAAAATACTTTTTTCTGTTAAGTCTGTTTTTTAAGTTATACATTTGACGTGATACTGTACGTATGTATCCCGTCATACTTTGAACCACACATTATTTATATATTATTATTACATTTACTGTTGAGTCTGTTGTTTGTTATTTCAAATTAACGTGACTATGCATGTATGTATGTCTTCATACTTTGAACGACAAAATTATTTTTATGTCTACCTGTGCGAATTTCAAACGCGCAATTTTACACCAGCAATGAAAACCTTCTATCCTTAACTGGTAGACTTTATATAGTTAAGTTAAGTGGTATAAGAAAAGCAAAATGAGTATATTAAATTTGATGTATGCCTTTTTGTGTTTCTTTGTTACATTTGTTGTTTTTTATAGTGATGCAAGTATGTATGCCTTCATACTTTAAACGACAAAATTATTTTATGTCTACCTGTACGAATTTCAAACGCGCATTTTTACACCAGCAAGGAAAACCTTCTTTACGGGTAGACTTTATATACATAAATCATCCAGTGGTAGAAGAAAAGCAAAAAGAGTATGTTAAATTTGATGTATGCCTTATTGTGATTCTTCGTTCCATTTGATGTTTTTATAGTGATATTAAGATGATAACACAATATTGACTGCTGTACCCCTAGTTTTGACATTTTAACTCTTTGAGTGTTTGTTTTGTTCATACATCGCTGACAATGTAATGGAATTTGATGCGACTGTCATACAAGTGAGAGGTTTAGCTAGCTATAAAACCAGGTTCAATCCACCATTTTCTACATAAGAAAATGCCTGTACCAAGTCAGGAACATGACAGTTGTTATCCATTCGTTTGATGGGTTTGGACTTTTGATTTTGGATTTTCCTTTTTGAATTTTCCTCGAAGTTCAGTATTTTTGTGTTTTTATTTTCTATCAGCTTATAGTATATATTATAATTTCTTAATTTAATTACTTAAACTTTATATTTAGGACTATCAATCAACATATTAAAACATCTGCATAAATTATAAAACTATTTACTATGAAAACAGTATAAAATTTTCTAGTATCATGACCCATACAATTTATAGGAATTTTTTTATTGGATATATAGCAGTATGAAAAGAACTTATTTTGATAATTGAAAAACTTTTTTCTTTTTTTTTGCGGTGGAAAATAGACAATAGACAATATTTTATTGGCACAAACGCATTTACAATAAATGGTAATGACCGAATGGATAAACAATTTGCTATACATGGTAGTAAAATACAAACAATTATATATAATGTATATATGTGAATAAACGATTAAAGGTATAATGAAAATCTATTACAATAGATTACTTCTCGCATTAAAACAATTTGTTACGAAAGAGGAAGATAATTTAGTGCCTTTTAAGATGTATTATTAAGTATAAGATTTATTATATTTTTATCGCACAATGTGGTTACACTTTTTCCTGTAATTTTAAACATTTTTAATACAAAAGTCTTACATAATGATGATCGATCTGATCTATTTTTTAAAGCATCAACATAACCTGCCCGTTCATTAATTTTGTAGACACTCGGGAAAAATATTAATTTAGGAGATGCTGAAATATTTGCATGTTGTTCCTGAAAACCCTGGTCAGTTAGTCTTTGTTTTATATAACCAAACAGGGGTTTGTTTAATAGTAAGGTTATCATTTGACCAATAAGATAAACCTAAGTTTTGAATAATAATATTTAACCTTTTAACCCATGGGTTGCTTTTTTCTGTAGCATTATATATTTGGTGAACTAAACTTCCTTCTGAAGTGATTAAATGATTCCAGAATTTAATGCTAGATAACATTATCCTATTTTTCAATGGCAGTCTTGCAAGTTCGGAACGACATGCATCATTCGAGGCCTTACAGTGTACTCCCAAGATTTCTTTAATAAATTTTATATGCAACTTTTCATAGGCATCACTGTTTTTAAATGTCGAAATAATCCCCCAGATTTCACTACAATAAAGGAGAATAGGGGCTACTAAGGAATCAAAAAGTTTTTCCAGAAGTTTACAAGGATTATCTAATCCTATTGTTTTCTATATTTTAAAATACGCTTTCCTAGCTTTTTCCATAAGCGAAGTGATGGCGACATTAAAACTGCCATTATATCTAATATTAATACCCAAGTAACAATAAGTATTAACTGTCGCTAAGGATTTGCCATTATAATAAAATTCGTTCAGAAAAGACTTTCCGTTTGAATTAAAAACCATTACTTTTGATTTCTCTGTATTGACATGCAATTTCCAAGAAGAACAATAATTACTTAATGTATTGAGACAATTTTGCAAACCCTCTGTGCTATCAGATAATAATACAATATCATCTGCATACAAAAGTGCATTTAATGAAACATCACCAACTACAACTGGATCTGCATTGATATTTTCCAAGTCTTTAAGTATGTCGTTTATAAAAAAAATTAAAGAGAAGAGGACTCAATACATCTCCTTGTTTAACACCACAGTTTGATTCAAACGATGGGCTAAGACCATTAGAAAATTTAATTCTACTTGTTGTATTAGGGAGCTACCATTTGATTTTTAGGGGGGGGGGGGTCGGCTACTGACCTTATTTAAAAAAAAAATCAAATGGTAGCTCCCTTAGAGTACATTGAAAATATTATATTAAAAATATGTTTTGGTACATTACTTTGTAGTAGTTTATGAAATAATCCTATTCTCCAAATTGTATCAAACGCTTTTCTGAGATCAATGAAAGCAGCAAGTATTTTTTTGTTTTTGGCTTTATAATTGCTGACAATAGATTTTAAGGAAAAGATGTGGTCTGCAGTTCGACTATCTCCTTTAAAGCCAATCTGGTTATTACTTATTAATTTGTTTACATTTATACGAGCAAGTAATCGAGAGAGGATTATTTTATTAAACAATTTTCCCCAGGTTTGAAGTAATGGATATCCCTCTGTAATTACCAGGGTCACTTTTACTTCCCTTTTTATGTAGGAGTACTAAAAATGATTCATTACCAAACTTTTGGAAAACTTCCATTATTCAAAATTGTGTTAAATAGCTTTTGTAATGGTTTTGTTAAGACTGATATTCCATTTTTCAACATTTCATTTGAAATAAGGTCAGTAGCTGTACTTTTCCCATTTTTAAGGGACGTAATTGCCTTAACAATCTCACTTGTTGTAATGTGTTCCTGAAAGTCATTAGCCCTGTTATTTTTTTGAAAATCATTAAATAATGTTTCAAAATTTTTGAGAATTTTTTCTTGAAATGGGTTAAAACTCTCGTTCGTTTTGTTTAGTTTTTTAAAATAGCTGATAAATTCATCTTGTGCAAATTGTACAGAATCTTCATTATGACAAGATTTACTTAGTTTTTGTAAAAGATTCCAAAATGTTTTAGGATCTTTATTAACATTTGCACTTATCTCAGAACATATTTTATTTTTGTATGATCTTTCTGCCTTTTTACAAGTAAAAAGATTTTCTGTAAGTGTTTTTTTATATGGAAATTTGTTTTTCATAACTTTTAACTGTTTTGCGCAAATCATTACAAGAGTCTGATTACCATGGCTTTCTTTTAGATTTTATTTTTTTTCTATTGGGCATTTTGTTTACTAATTTTGCTGATTTTTTTGCGCTATCATATAAAATTGATGTTAATGATTGTACAGCTGAATCACTGCTTAATGGAGTTATTTGTAAATAATGCTAATTTAGTTTTATTTTCTTTACTGGAGATATCCTTCACATATGCCTCTATGGCTCCAGGTGACCAAATAAATTTTCCTGGAAGGGGATCCAGTTGTGTTTGGTTAACAAAATTTGTGGAACGGAAAATGGTTAACAAAATTTGTAGAACGGAAAAAAGTTAACAATGTACAACTGATTGGACAATGGTTTGATAGTGACGTTAAGTCATGTATTTCAAAATAACCAACTAAGCTAAGTAAATCAAAAGACACAAGTGTATAATCAACAAGACTGCATCCATTATATGTTATGCATGATTGTTTACCATGTAAATCACCAATCGTTATACTCCCCAAGGGTGACTGGGGTATAGACATATGGTCACTTGGTCTTCTCCCGACCGACAGTAAAACGCTTGACGACGTGGGGCGTCCGTTTGGCTGTGCGGGATGTATCAAGTTCGCAGTCACGTCCGGTCAGAAAGGGGACGTTAAATCCGATGCCTCGTGTAAAGAGAGTGCCACGCTCTTTGCACGTTAAGAACCCTTGCAACAACTCTCTGAGGGGTCCGTAGGTGGCCTGTTGCAAGGCAAAATTTCTGTCCCTATCCAATATACCCTCTTTTTCCGGTGGCAGTCCAAATTTCTCCGACCATCATCCCAGGTGGCCTCTATTGTATCAACCTACCTATAGTATTTATTGTGAACTTGTTCTCGTCCTGAATATGCATGAAATGTTTGCCACTGGACGTTAAGCAACCAACAATCAATCAAAACCAATCGTTCTACCATTCAATATTGTACGGCTTGAATATGCATGAAATATTTGCCACTGGACGTTAAGCAACCAACAATCAATCAATCAATCAAAACCAATCGTTCTACCATTCAATATTGTACAAAGATCAAGCAAACATCTACCACTATTATAAGTATATATCTCTTTTTTAAATTAAAAAATGTATGATCAAGTATAACCCAAGCTATATCAGAGTGATCATTGTGGATTGATTTTACTCCATTATTTATAGATTTTTTTACAAATATGTTTGATACCACCAGAATGACGTCTGGCTTTTTTGTGTTTTTTCCTACTACTTGAAGATATCAAATTAAATTCTGGTAAACTTAATTTTGGATCAGAATTACTCCAAGTTTCTACAAAACTGACTATATGAAACTTAGAAATTGTTTCCAGAAAGTAAGGATCTTGTGATTTATCTGTGGTCAATCCTTCAATATTCCACATAGCTGTCTTGAGTGAATAATGAGATGAAAAATGTTTGATGAATTGACAATGTTATTTATTTAGGGATGTTGGGTGTGTGAAATGATTATATTGATATTGAAAATTTCTATTTTTAGACTGGACAAAGTAATATAAAAAAAATAAAAATAAAAAGATATATTAGGCATTATGAAAGAGAAAGATCATTCCTGCTCAAATATATATAATTAAAGTGTCTTTTTTCTAAAAGATCAAAAATAAAAATTTAAAAAAAATAATATAAAAAAAAAAAATACAAAAATAGTTATATTTAATGATAATACTTTATCAATATACTTGTTTATCAATATACTTAATATTGAACACATATGGGACTAGAATGTACATGTAATGAGACTAGATAAAACAAAACAAAAAATGTGTACAAAGAATATAACAATGATAAGTACACTTAAAAATAACATAATGTATATTGATGATGAACACAATATTTTGTATGTAAAAAAGTGTATAACAGAATAATACTTAGTACAATATTGCCTGATGTCATATAAAAAAAAACAACAACCTAGCATTGATTTTGATAGTCATTTTGAGAGTATGCCGCATTACGACCCCACTGGCCAAACGGGGGCCATTGCCATGGATTTTGCCAAGGCATGAGCGGAGGTTGAAAATTTGGATGTGGTAACCAAGGCATAAAGTTTTGTTGTGGGAATGAACTGGGTTGTTGATAATGTGAACTTCCTTGTATATAAGCAGGTGGTGTAATTGGATGAGGTTCCATTGGCATTGTTTGATTAGATATTGGTCTTTCTATATCCCAGTTGTTGGTGACACAATAAAGCTGGTACATGTATTTGCGCCTCCTCTTATAAACCGTTTCACGGTTTTTTGTTTTGGAGTAAATCGGTTTGGTTGAATCCTTCTTAATATTGAATCACTTAAAATAAGATAATCACAATTATTTTTGGAACATCCCGGTTGGGTTCCTCAGCATTTTGGCGATCAGAAATAATTGTGTGTTGGTCTTTATCATTTGTTACAAAATTAATGCCAATTTGTGGTTTTGTCGGGGTTTCAGTTTCTAACTCTGTCGTGTTGTTAAGACTTGGATGTTGAAGTTGTTGATCATTCTGGGTATTACTTTTACCTTCGTGCAGATGTTCCGAGAGTTTATTCTCTAATTGATCAACGCGGTCTTGGAGATTTATAACCAAAGAGGTTAAATTTGACAACAAGTTTTTGTTTTCATTGTGTGCTGTGTCCATTTTCTTTAGCTGAGAGTCTATTAAATTAGACTTTGTATGAAGTGAGTCTAAAGATTGGCTTGAATGTTTCATTTTTGTTTCAATAAGAACAAGATTTTCCATGATTTTCTTCTTGTTTGTTGACACAATCTCAGTTATCATGGATTGCATGTTATTAGGAACATGATCAGTAGAGTGCTTGAGATCTGATCACATATTTACGAATGATTTAATGGAGTTATCAATGGTTGATAAAATTGTATGAATTTCAGTAAATCTTGAGTCTATTGACTTGCCGTGTTGTACAACACGGTCTTTAGGAGTAGACAGATTATTGACAGACGATTTACTTTTTCTGGAGGGTGTTGATGTTTTGTTATCCTCTACTGTATCCAACTCGATTAGTCCAGTAGAATTATTTTTAGAATCTATTGTTTCAATATCTAACTGTTTCAGTTTTGTTTGACTACAATCATTATCACTTACATCGTGTACGTCGACAGCTGTGTTGTCATGGTTGTTTAAAAACACTTCATTGTCAAAGTCAGCCTCAATTTTGCTTTTCAGTGTTGTAAAATATTGATCAGAAAATGCTGTACATTTAGCACCTTGGATTACCACTGAACCCGTATTAAAAAAGTTTATCTTTATAGAACAGTTTTTATCTGTATTGATGTCGCATGACACTTTAATTACTGAACCTTCTTTGAGTAGTGTGGTTTTAGATTACCCAAAATGGCTTACAATTGTTTTTTTTCCATAAATCAATTCTTGACGGTGAAGTCTTGAATGTTACGTTGTTAGTTTTGCCGTCACATTGTGGGTGCTCGACTGCAATTTCGATTTTTGAAGGATCATTTACAGGCTTGTCTTCGAACATTTTATCAAAATCGACACCCATTAAACAATCAGAAAATTTTGATGGAGGTTTTGATACGCGGTTAGACGAGCTTTCAGTCGCCGCCGCCATTACTGTATATATTGTTTATCGTTTATTTTCCACGTGTTGAATGTTGATTGTTGTTGTTATATAAAATACTGCTTTGATATGGAGCCAATTTGATGTGTATGAGATTATATCATACTTGTGTAACTAAAAAACACATCCCAACATCCTTAAATTTGGTAATTTAGGATAAAAACATTGAAGAGAAATTTTCACTGTTTACATACATCTGTACCGGAAGTTATCTCCTAGTTATCATAGAGAAAAATAACTAGGGTTTAATTCAAACACAAACCTATAGAAAAGGAAGTATTTTGGTCTTCAGTAATAACACTTGTTGCCTCCAACTTCTCTTTTTGTCTACTTGCAATTTGTTTGAGGGTGTCAACATTTGAAAGAGCACATTACGTTCTATCCTTGGCAAAATATCCTTCTTGTGTCTTTGATAAACGCTTAATTTTTTCCACATCTAAAATAGGTTTTCCTTCTTTTAAATTCTGTAAATCTCCCCAGACCCAAAAAACTTTATAAATTGTCTCTGTTGAACGTTGTCTCTAACAAAAAATACCACAGACAATTCTATAGTCTGAAGGTCAGCACGTCTTTTAATCTGCTTAGTAATTATTTGTTTAATGGCATTTGACTTTATCCTCCTTTCATTGCTCCTTAGCGTGTTAAACAATTCATCATCAGAACAATTTTGCTTATTTTTTCCAGGCTTTAGTTTTTTTTTCAATTATATCTTCAGTTTCAGATCTGTATAAAGACGCAAACCATCAATATATAGAATACATTTAATGTAGCACAATACAAAGATTTTTTTACTCCCAATCACTAACCTTTGAATGCATAGAACATAGTTAAAGATGTAAACATAGATAGATAAAAGATAAATCTTTTAAATGAATGTAATATTTTTATTATACAATCATTATGTAATTAATTATTACGTAATGAGTGGCAAAATCAAGGTAAGTTCACATGAATGAATTTAGCTCTATCATCTCTTTTACTACACAGAAATTTTTAACGAAATCTTAATCAACACATCATGAGCTTCAAAAGAGTGTCTGAAATTGTCTCTATGGTATTCCACTCTCATAAATCTCTAATAAGTGTAAACATCCTAACCACATAAAAGAAGATAATGTTTAATTAGCTGTAAAATTTGGTCTATACATTTTATCTGAAATCGGAGAAACCCTTTTGTAGATAATGGCCAATAACAATAATAAATTGAAGCAAGTCATTGTACAATTGTAAAGTAACATGTGATGTATGTGATATTCTTCTGAGAAGTAGTTTATATTGACCTTTTATAACACATTTAATGAGCAACAATTACCAAGTGACTCATTTTACCTAAGAGTCCAATCACAAGCATATTTTTCCATTCTTTATTCTGACAAATGTCTTATCTTACATTTAATTTAAAAGCTAATTATAATATATTGATCAGTTTCAGCATGTAAAACAAGGTTATCATTACAAAGGCATGTTACTTGCTTCAATTTTTATTTTTGTTAAAAATGGTAAAAAAAAGAATGTTTTAACTTAACACACATCAGAAACCAGGGGTACTTAAGGCATACAATAAACATACTTAATGTCAACATGTGGTAAACCACTCCCCTCCCCCCAACAAAAGACAAAAGTTAATGACCCTCAAAATTCAACAAATTTATATGAAAAGCGAGAACCACCTAGTGAACCAGGTCAGCTGGTTGTAATGTTTTAATAATGTCTTTTCCATTATGAAATACTATTTCATCAAGAGCCCAGCTTGAACCTTTTCTTCTAAAACACTGTCCCCATTCGCCAGTATCATCTATGTCATAACCTGAAAAAGAGTTAAAAGACTTTTTATATACTATGAATTGCAATATCCTACTTAATCAATTATCAGATTCACTTACAGACAAAACACAGGGACTCCTGGGTAATATAACATGTGTATGAGGTCAGGTGGCATGTGATAAACTATCAACATTGAATTATTAATTTTTATATAAAAAGTGCCATTTTTAGTTTAATCTTAAATTATATCTAACATTAATTAAATACAAATATTTATTGAGATTATATAAAAAAGAGAAAATCATATAAAACTAAACTAAAGAAGAAGCATGCTGAATCAAATACAAATCAAGTTAAATAGTTAAAAACCTTAAATCAAGCAACTAATGAATATATATTAACAGATTTTCAGGTTCTAAAAATACTGAAATGTATAGTAATTTTTACCAAAAAACAGTTTTTATTAAAACTTACAATAGCTGGGAAATCCATTTTACCAATGGTTACTTTAATATGGTCACCAATACAAAACCTATAAAATAATAAAATGATAAAAGATAAACATTTGGTTATTTTTTTTAGTTGTCTATCTAACATGTCTTATACATGTAAATCATTATAGGTCAATCATGTTTTTTTTTTTAATTCTGTTGAAAACTAGAGGCTATTCACCCTGACATAAATGTTAGCTTGACTGCGTTTTTTATATCATTTTTATCACTGCAACAAAAAACAATCATTGAAATGTCTTGCATTCATAACAAAATTTCAGCCTAATATACAAATACAAAATCATAACACATTAACATGAGTAACATAGCAGTTGCTTTATTAACAGGTGCGCCATAAGCGCATTTTACGCCTGTCATCTTGTAAATAAAATATAATAAATGTTTTTGTAGTAATTGTCATGACAGTGCTGTACATAATGTTATGCTCAGTATATCAAAATTGATTGACGTAGTAAAGATTGTCTTTACCTCATAACTTGGTTTTTATTCTTGTTCTCTTCCAGGGGTTTTCCATCATTTCCTTCATTCTTGTTCTCTTCCAGGGTTCTTCCATCATTTTCTTCATTCTTGTTTTCTTCAAGGTTTTTCCATCATTTTCTTCATTCTTGTTCTCTTCTAGTTCTTCCTTCTTTCTTGTTCTGGAAAAAAAGTGTTACATTAAAGTATGTGTAATTTCAGACTAGTGTAATAGGTGTTATCTGCCTTCTAATCCAAACATTATGATTTTTAAATTTTGTAGCATTTTGTAGATTTGGTCTTTTTTAAATGGTTTCTAGATTAATTCTTTCTTCTATATTAATCTAGTAAAGTATAAATGTCAGCAGACCAACATAGCCTTCAAAAGTTGCATTATGATAACTTATATAAACTGTTCAACCACTTCTCTTCTATAATGTAAGTTTTCCAAAATAGAGGTCAAGTTTAATACAATATGTTTGTTTTTGCAGAAAAGAGGTAAAGATTATATATTTATTGATGTTTCACTTATACTGTCCAGAAGTAAAGATCCTTGAATAAACCTAAACAAATCGGACTGTCTTAAGCCGTGTTCACATTGACCTAAACTCGGTGTTGTGTTAGTGTAACTCACACATAAACTAAACATCATTACGTTCTCATTGATAAAACTCAATGTTTACATGTAGTGTAAATCATGTTTTGTCTACATGCAGTCGATAGTCGATGTAGGCCTTGTGTAGGTTAAGTGTACACAAAACTAGGCATTCAGAACTTTTATTTTCCCATGTATATTTAAAAAAGAAGCGATTTTTATATAAAATTGATACTTATAACACTTATTAATAAAGTTCTTTGCAGAAATATTTGTCTAAACTTGATATGTTTATTTGTTATATTTTTTTTTACGTAGCCTTATATTAACCCCTTATCAAGACAAACAAGACTCATCCATCATCATTGCCGAACCCATAATTCATTTGAAAAGGTCTTCCCGAATCGACTTGACGTACACACTGACAGAAATATTTGCCACTGGTCTTTACTCAAACAACGATTCACTCAAAAATGCATTACTGAAAAAGGGTGAGGCTAATTGTTTGTTTGTGCATTATCTCAAGTGCGTTAAAATACAGTTAGATAAAAACATAACCCCCTCCGTTGCTAAATACTCCTTGGAGAAAAAATACCATTTGAAACAAACAGAAAAGATAGAAATTTAGTGATCCTTAACATCGCAATTCTATTTCTTCGTCTGTCCTGTAAGCAAGCTGATGCAGCCTACGTTTTTAATGCGTAATCGAGACATCCGAGTCAGAATTTTTTCTCTGGCGAAAACTTCTATTCATTTATTTTTTTCTATGGTACCAATTCAATATTTGACACTATAATGTATGGGCAAACTTTGGATTCAGAACATTTGTTCATTCTAATCATCTGTACTAGAACACACCCGCGAAATCGCGGGCATATACAGCTTGTGAACTGTTTTAGGATGATTTTTTGTAATATAAAGGCTGGAGAATTTCATAAAAGGTATCAAAAGCCCTCCCCCTTTTCCAAAGTCCGATATTTGTTTCCTTTCTGTTAAATTCAATTATTTTCGTGTTTCTGGCCTCAGACCACAATTATTCTTCCCCTTTGCTACAATGCTTCATTTGGTAAAAGTCAAATCAAATTAAAAATTTGCACCGTTTCAAACATGTCCTGATCCCGAAATCCCGGGCTTACAATCATGAAATCCTGAGATGCAAAATTTAAAGAAATTCATATCCCGAAATCCCGAAATCGAAAAATATATTCCCGGATTCCGTAAGGATCAATCCCCAAATCCCGTGCTTAAAATACCCGATCCCGACGCCCCGAAAAAGGTCCTGACTCCCTCTAATCTTTACCCTACTTTCATTTTTGCCAAATCACTAATTTCCCTTTCAACCATAAATTTTTATTCCCCATTTATGGGCATTATGTTTTCTAGTCTGTGCATGCGTGGGTTCGATCGATCGTCCGTCCTTCTGTCCAGCTTCAGGTTAAAGTTTTTGGTCTAGGTAGTTTTATATGAAGTTGAGCATGTTTACTTATTAATATATATGCAAGTGGTTTTTTAAATAGTAAACATTTCAAAGAAAACAGTAGACAGAATCAGGGACTTTCTATACTAACATAGAAAGTCCCTAATCATGTATAAATGACTAAGACCGACTTAGGCTAATTTGAGGGGTGGTCGGAGGGGTCCTGATCCCGAAATCCCGGGCTTAAAATCATGAAATCCTGAGATGCAGAATTTAAAGAAATTCATATCTCGAAATCCCGAAATCAAAAAATATATTCCCGGATTCCGTAAGGATCAATCTCAAATCCCGTGCTTAAAAACACACGACGCCCCGAAAAAGGTCCTGCCTCCTCTAATCTCTACCTTACTTTCATTTTTGCCAAATCACTATTTTCCCTTTCAACCATAAACTTTTATGCCCCATTTATGGCCATTATGTTTTCTAGACTGTGCATCCGTGGGTTCGTTCGGTCGTCCGTCCTTCCGTCCCGCTTCAGGTTAAAGTCTTTGGTAGAGATAGTTTTAGATGAAGTTGAGCATGTTTACTTATTAAGGGGACGACCATTTGATATTCTGGGGGGGGGGGGGGGGGAGGATTTTGAAAATAGATAACTCAGCCTTGATAATCACAAAAATAAATGGTTTGTTCTGTGGTAGTTTGAAAATAAATTACCTGACTTGCAATGTATAGAAAATAAATAACTCAGCAGGTCTAATCGAAAGTATGAGATGGCACCAGATTTTTCATAAATTCATCTTTTTTCCCCAAAAAAATCGGGCAACACTTCCCAAATTTTTTAATAACAAAAGTATAAATATTATTTAAATATACTTGAAATGTCTGAAAATTGGTTTCATTTAACTTGAAGTATATTGTCTCAGGAAACCTTACCTCACCTTTATTTTATCAGGACCGTAACTCCATGTAGGAAATTTCAAAACCAAACGCTTGTCTCCATATCAAATTGTGTTCACTGCCTTGCAAGAAGAAAGTTCTATTTTCCCTCAGACTTATAGCCCTGATTTTTCGGGATCACTGTCTTTTGTTCATTGATTGCCCTTCTGTATTCTGTTAGTGTTGCATTCCTTTTGTAATCTAGTAATTTTGTTATGAACTTGATCATGAGTTAAAAAAAAAAACAGCAGCCACAGGCCTTAACTATGTGAATTTCATTTTTGCTTTATCATGCACATTGGTCTTTTGATGTTTTCCCTAGAAACTTCAGCAGGTCGAGAACTCTAGATTTTCTGACGTCAGAATATATTTGCATAGTAATTTCCAAAACACAAGGCCAATATGGCCTTGAAAAACTGACCAATCGACTCAATGAACTACAATGCATTGTGGGCTACTACGAGTAAACTACTACTTAAAACACGTGGAATTAGTGGGAAAACAGTCAATTAATATATTGTCCTGGACTCTCATTACCAAAGTTTTTATTCTGCAAATATATTTAATGTAAAATATATAACGTAATCTTCAATTTGCATGCTCAGATTAAAAAAATATTGTTTATTGGCTTCACGATTCGACTTGCTTTTTCGCCTTGCAAAAGTAGTTGAACCGGTTTTGTGCATTGTTATGAATTGAACCAGCATTAATTTCACGACATGACACAGTGAAATATCAAATGAAGTGACCACTGTCCAGTAAGAAAATCATTTCAGCCCTTTTAAACCTGTATAATGTTATTGCAAAATCATTTCTGCCTAGAAAAACACGAAACTTTCATTGAAACACTTCTTTCTGTACTGAATGTGTTTTTTTTTATAAGGACCTGAACTAATAGTAAGAACATCATAATATTCAGTATGCTAAAAATAAGTGTTATGAAAGCGGCAGGGGCAGGTACAGCCATTATAAAAAGGGGGTCCTAACCCTGGACAAAAGGCCCGGGAGGGGGTTCCAACTACATGTCCCCATCCAAATGCACTGATCGTCCAAAAAAAGAGGGTCCATCCCCCGGAACCCTCGCCCCCTGGATCCGCCACTGAGCGGGTACGGTATATAGCTCAATACATTTTTATAGTTTCATCCATCGATAATATCCGTTTGTTGCTAATTTTATCACAAAATATACCTCAGAAGTTTTTTATCGTTCGGCTGCTGTCCTGTTGAACTATGTCAAATATCTCCAATATTAAAAGTCTCTGGATCATAGTGGGTGCCATATTGCCTATTATTTTTTTTCTTAAACGTGCTTTGTATACAGAAATAAGAAGATGAAATATGAGTGCCAAATGAGACATCTTTCCAACAAAGACATAATTTAGTAAAGTAAGCAGTCATAGGTCTAATGCTAAAAAGTAAGCTATTAATGACCCAAAAATTACAAACGATCAAAAAAAAAAACCTAAAAAAAAAACCCGACCCAATTAAATATATAAAAGGACAAGAAATCTATCCCATCAAAAAAAATATATATTGTATAGGAGCCTGTATTTCAGTGGTTGTCGTTTGTTTATGTGTTACATATTTGTTTTTCGTTCATTTTTTTTATATAATTAAGGCCGTTAGTTTTCTCGTTTGAATTGTTTTACATTGTTATATCGGGGCCTTTTATAGCTGTCTATGTTATATGGGCTTTGCTCATTGTTGAAGGCCGTACGGTGATCTATAAATGTTAATTTCTGTGTCATTTTGGTCTCTTGGGGACAGCTGTCTCATTGGCAATCATACCACATCTTCTTTTTTATTATAGATCCAACGCTGCAATTTTCACAAAACATATCAAATTTTCCACCTTGTCGCACATACATATGGATGAAATCATTACAGCTTATTTCCTAATGCATGTGGAGCAAAACTTTGGTTAGCTTGCTTGCTTTGTTTGTATATTGTACAAAATATAAAATATACAAGTTGAACTATGCCTATATATATATATATAATATATATATATATTGTTTAAAGATGTCAATCTTATTTTCAAAGCTTGAATAAGCAACTATACAAACAAAGCAAGCAAGCCAACCAAAGTTTTACTTTGCAGGTTTAAGAAATCAGCTGTAAGGATTTTATTCAGTTTGGCAAATGTCCGAACCCGTTAAAAAACGAACAAACTGAAACTACAGTTGCTGACTTCACAACCTTCAAAACAAAGGGAACAGTTTGCACTGGGGTAAAGCTGATGACCGTAACTGCATTCACGGTCATCCCAAGATGTCGGATGAAAAATTAGGTCAGTATCTGTATCGTCTGTTAAAGTGTTTCTATATCATTTTCTTTACAAATCATACATTTCAACGATGTAAATTTATAAAAGTTTCACACGGAAATCACTAATTACTACCGAGAAATGTGCATGCAACAGGAATTTCGATTTGAAAAAATCACTCAGATGACCGTAAATCACAATCGAGATGACCGTAACAGAATCAGCGATTCATAACAAGGGTGACCGTAATTGGTTTTAAGATGACCGTAATTTGTAAATGATGACCGTAACTTTTAACTCATTTGTAAGAAATATCCGTATTCATATAACTACCTTTTTGTATCCAATAAAGTAAATCGTGTTGGTATAAACGTATTAATATGAGAGTATTATCCTTTAAGTAGAAGAAACTAAGACGTGCTTCAAATGCATAGTTCACGATATGTATCTTTTTTACAGTAGAGGGTTGAATTTTTAAAATGAATTTGCAACAAGACATGTACATGAACAAATGGGAAACCATGCAACAAAAGCTCGATAAAATGACACCTTACAAGTATGATGAAAAAAAAAATGCGGTGCATAGCCTCCAACTACAAGACAAAAGATGTTTTTTTTTATTTCTGGGAATCCTTTTTATGACGTATAATAAATACATATTTTTAAAAATGCCATGCATGTACACCCATAGATATTATATCGTCTTCCATTTTGTCGTGCAAATAAAATAACAGAAAATGTTTTGAAAATATCATGCGACTAAACTAGTGATGGTGAGCTCCAGCAAAGTAGATCCTTTAAATAGTCTTGTACGAATAGCGTATCACAAGGGGGAACGTTGTCAATTTGTATATATAAAGAAATGTTATTCATACAGTCAGGATTCTACTTCGTCAAAATTATCTCCCCATTACGCCAGGCAGTTCATTTTCACAATCGTAGAAATGGAAGCCATTGTAGGGATAACGCGCTGCCAATTTCGCTCTTGAAAACCAATAAATGTATCCACATAACATCATTACGATCCTTATATGTCAGTTGTATTTTAAAAGACAAATGTATCTACTAGCTAATGAGCATCAGTTAATGATCTTGTCTGCATTGATTCAACTTAAAAACTATTGTCTAATCGGATGTCAGGTGGAATTTTCTAAAATTCTTAAACATTTAAATTCTGATTCAATATTTCGTGGAAGGGCAGACCAGAAGATATGCATTTTCATTATCCAAATTACGTTTTAAAGACAAAATATATACCTCAAACACGCCCTAACATAAAAAAAAGGTGCACTCGATTTTCTCTTTTCGATACAATCGTTACTTTATTTGGAGAATATTTTCTTAAATCACATAATGGAAGGGCAGACACGAAAATTTCTGAACTAATAGATTGATATGTTCTCCGTCCGTGGTAAAAAAAAAATCGGAGGGAGGTTAAGCATTTTCTACATCCAATTTATAGTACTTATGTCGTCGACTTGATATCTTATTGTTCAGTATTACTATATAATAGATAAATTGAAAACTTATGCAAATGGTGTTTTTAAAATTAAACACTTCGTAATTGAGAAGAAAATTGTCGTTTTATATATTTGTTTCTAATAACTTTTAAAAATTTTGTTACTATAGTAAACATTACAGTAAACATTAATCGCCTTAATCTTACAAAGAGCTACGATTCTTTTGTTCTATTTCAACTGGGTTTCCGCCTGCATATATCAAGACATATTAAGATTTTAATCTGCTTCCTATTAAACCATACACATGGGCTCGATTACCGAATATTCATATTTATTATTAATGTTTTTATGCTCCATTTATGAACGTTAATTATGTTTTTCTGGTCTTTGCGTTTGTCCGTTTGTCCAGCTTCAGGTAAAATCAACTTGAAACTTAGTACAAATTTTCCCTATGGTATGATCTTTTTAATTATAATGCCAAATTACAGTTCTATCCCATTTTCACGGTCCACTAAACATAGAAAATGATAGTGTAGATGAGGCATCCGTGTACTAGGGACACATTCATGTTTCTTCAAATTTTCGTCGCATCGCTGTCAATTTGTATTAAAATTTTAACGTGCCGTTATAAATAAATATTTCATTGTTTACGAGAAATATGCAATTTACTATTATTGTCATGAACCCAAAATACGGCCAATAGTATAAAAAAAGAAATTTATGAAAAATATTTATATCCGCTAACCGAGCCCCTATTGAGATTGACAAACTTAACAAAAATCTTTGAATACAAGTACGGATATTTCTTAGAATTGACGGTCGTCCTTTATAAATAACAGTCAGCCTTTACAAATTACGGTCATCCTTTACAAGTTACGGTCATCTTTTTACCAATCACGGTCATCCTTGTTATATGTTACGGTCATCTTGAAAATATTTTGATTATGATTTACGGTCATCATAACGATTTTTTCAAGTCGAATTTCCTATTTCATGCACATTTCTCGGCAGTAATTTATGATTTCCGAGTGATTCTTTTATAAATTTACGTCGTTTCAATGTAAGATTTGTAAAGAAAATGATAAAGAAACACTTTAAAAGACAATACAGAAACTGACCTAATTTTTCATCCGACATCTTGGGATGACCGTGAATGCAGTTACGGTCATCAGCTTTACCCCAGTGAGTTTGGAAGTCCCATATACTGAAATGTGACCAACAAAAAAACTTATGGATTTTGTTAACACTGCCATGTATGTAATATTTCTTCGCCTTTTTTACGAACACAAAATTCAAGGATCCCACATTTGCCTTTAATTATCTATACGAACATTGCTGTACTCTTGAATATTAGCACCGGCTGTTATCGACGGCTTACTTTACACCAGTAAGTTTGTCTCATGGGTAATTGTGATTTTTCGCTGTTGTTTCGTTGCTTCTGGTGGACAAATACATGAAATCTCTGTGCCATCATCAAACATGTTAATGGCTATATATCGGGTAATTCAAACCTTTTTTTCTTCGCATAGAAACAACTCTTCGCTAATCTGAGCATGGAAGTAATACTTTATATCACGAACTATAAATGAGGATAAACAAAATGAAAAACTAAGCGAAATTGTGAATCCCGCTTTGCACGAAAAAATGTGTTGTATTTCAGTAAATAACACGTGTTCTTGGTTGATTGTAAACACGTAGTAGTCCATCATGCATTGTGACTCATTTACTGGATTGGCCAAAAACCTAGGTAAAAATAAATTGCGTCACATGTAAATAAACAATTACATGTGCGAGAACATAAGTATGCTAATTTATGCATTTCCATATAAGGTAGTGGTCCCGACCTTTTCAGCCATACATTGAATTTATACATTTTGCTTTGAGACCAAAATATTGTCAAAAAATTATTAAAACAAAACTTCATTTTCAGATTATGAAAGGGTCTTCCGAACACCCAGAAAGCATGATTTTGCATCATTTGTTCTATATCTTCTTGGACCTTCAGAGGCTCCAAAACCCTTCAAAAAAATTCTTGCCTTGCCATGTCCCTGTGGGCTAGATGTTCTATTATAAAGTTGATGTCAGTTAGGTCCATGTTTACATTTTCCAAATTTTGTACTGCTACTGCATGTTTGTAATGGAGGCCCAGTCCTTGTCGTCTCCTTCGATTCTCAACAGCAGCAGCGTAATAGAAGTTTATCTCCCGTGTTTCTCATTTTATTTTATTAGTTTATATAATGAATAAGTAGCCATTTTGTGGTGACATCTCTGTTTCTCTGCTTGATTGCATTAAAATTTGTAAATACTGCCCGAACTGGTATTGCAATTATTATTTTTTATGTTTTACATTTGTATAAGACCAAATTTTCGAGGCTATGAATCGATTATTTCTTTTTTCAAAAATAACCTCTAAAGGGAAATTCTGAATTCTGAATTTTTTTTTCGTCATTTACTTGACCAAAATTGTTTATTTTACCAAATTTGGGATCAGACAAAATTTTTAAGGACTTTACCACTTCCTTTCAGAAGTTAAATGGCTCCCCGAGAGAAATGAATACGATGTACAGAAAATAACAAAACTATTAAATAGAGATGGAATTGTTGATCTACAGAGCACATCCTAAATATTTTACGATAATAAGCTCTTTGTTTGTGGGTTCAAATGAAAGCTGTAGAAAATTATTGAGAAATAGATTCAAGAAGTTCGAGATCAACTTAAAATGCAGGCAAAGGTCATTTATTCTGCTTCAAAATAAGAACAGGTCGGAAATCAGAATCAATCAAATAGTTGTGTTTGTCTTCGAATCTCCTTATATGGACATTCGCTATGGTAGTTGTTGTATTTATTTGTTTCAGCTTCCTTGACACTCTAATTGTAGTTTGATGTTAACATTTTAAGTCAATGTTATAGTATTCAACATTGTTCTTACCGCTTTCTCGGTAAAACACCTCTGTAACTATGGGCATCATATTTAAGCACCTTGTTACAATGTTCTACATCTAAATCATTATGATGATTTGTGTTTACGGCCCCCTTATGGTTTACAGTTTTTTTCCATATCAGTCTGTGAGCCTGGTGTTCTGTTAACAACTTCAGTTTGGGCTATAGTTTCCAAAAGTACCAAAGTCGTATTTTGTACAATGCCAATATTTAAAGTACAAAACAAGGAACTGGTCAATTCTCAACACCCTTGATCCATCACCCACATGATTTGCATCGGTGTGATCCATTCGTAATACATATAATGTTAAAACCCACTTTATATACGCACTAACACCATCAGGTTCATTTTCGTTATCCTTGCCATTTGAAACTTTTTCCTTAACAAAAAGAGGGTCATAATGACCATGAATGGAGGGTTCATGTTTTCTGAGGGAATGTGGTTGTTTGTATTTTTGTGTGGCTATTATATATGTTAAAATTTGTGTTTATATACGGGATCTGTCCACACTGAGAACTGTTATATTTTAACTTTTCAGAGGTCATGTATGCTAATTCAGTCTTTAATTCTTGTCCTGCTTTTGCCTGTTCCTAGGTCTGACTGTTCACTTCTTTCAAGGAATACGGGTATTTTAACAATTTCCATGGTAAGTCCTCTGCTATGTGAAATATTTCCCTTCTTAAATCTGTGTTTTTGGAAAGTTTGCTATAGCTTGCTATTGCTACTTTCCTTAGGCGTCGGCCTCAAACTTCCGGTTGACAGATTATCGCAATATATTCTGCTCCGAGATAGTGTAGTACTAGTGTTTGAGTTCTGATTCTTGGAAGATTCTTTTAAAATTTTGAGTAACTACTGTTTTGACTGAAAAGATTACAGCTTGAATAAAAAGAAATGAATATTCACCGACGATTCAGATGAATTTAACTTCATTTTAAAAATGAGTATTACATGCTGAATAAATGGTACAACTATTTCGCGCAGAAAATTTGCCATGGCTTCATGCACACGCTCTTTGCACGTTAAGAACCCTTGCAACTCTTTGATGGGTTCGTAGGTGGTATGTTGCAAGGCAGAATTGCCGTCCCTATTGTCGAATGGTATGGTCTTACACTTTTCTTCGGATATAGCATTAATAAGTGTCATAATTTACAGATTCACCATATGTGTCTACAATTTTGTTTAAAACCCCTCGAAGTTTAATGGACATTCCCTTGAAGGTTATTGTGATATACATATAATTACAAAAATATTAAATACTGATGAAATTGCTTCTGTACAGATCACACCAAAAACATTTTATGATCATGAGCTCTCTGTTTGCTTGCTGCATGAAACGCAGAAGACTTGAATGAGCAAATCATGGTATTCAACAGGAACACGACCTATGTAAACTGCAGGCAACGGTCAATTGTTTAAAATTACAACAAGAAAA
This sequence comes from Mytilus galloprovincialis, assembly GCF_965363235.1. NCBI lineage: Eukaryota > Metazoa > Mollusca > Bivalvia > Mytilida > Mytilidae > Mytilus > Mytilus galloprovincialis. The sequence continues at coordinate 24,279,614 of NC_134848.1, read as the reverse complement.
AGTAAGAATAGTCGTTAACATGAAAGCAATCGTTAAATTAGTTATGTTCGTCTTCGGATAACCTTTTATGGATATTCGCTTTGCTAGTTGTGAATCAATCAATTTTGGGATTCCATTGACCCTCTGAATGAACAAATTATTAAAGTAAGGTTTATCTTAGCAACATTCGTAACACATTAAGAGGAATGTATGTGACATACATTTTTAACTAACAAAACTATAAAATAATGTAATTGTTACTGTACAGAGAAAAGCAAAACTATATTATTGTATCGGAAGACCTTCCCGGTGGTGTTGTCGACGGGTAGTACGTGACCCGAGAAGATCCTTTTGAGTATAAAATAAAGGATTCTTGTGTTAGAATATGTATAGTGTCTGATGAAGACAGTTTTCAACATTGCGAAAGTCTCGCAAATGAACATGATTGTTTTCAACTACTGATAGACCTTCCACCTCTGCTTTGTACTTCTTTGATTAAATCTAGAAATGCCATCTTTAAAGTTTGAATTTCTAATGTAAGATGACCCTTGCAAGGTGTGTTGTTGCATACGTACATCGAATCGTGATGGGATGTCTTCAAAAAATGCATTAATAGTGTTTACATCTACAGCCAAATCCCTGAAACACACAAAAACTTCATTTGCAAGATGAAAACATATTCTAACGTATATATTCCCGTGTAATACTTTACTAAAAAAAATAAAATAATGGCCTGATTTATCTCGAAACATTAATGTTACAAAACAACAAAAGATTGACCTTCATCTTAACTGTATTATAATTATTTGGTTTCGAACAGGAATAACAAAAATTGATTAATTGGTCCTGCAATGATAAAGTTCTTAAGCACCCTTTTAAATTTAACAAGCACTATTTATGTTTTTGTTTTTGAAATATATATATATATATATATATATATATTATGAGTGTAACATATTCGTTGACTTCAGACCTTAATTTTTATGGTATATTTGGGTGTAACTATGACGTTCATTATCACTGAAATTGTTGTTTAGGGTCCTCCTTAAGTATTTCTCCTAGTACGGAATTTTTTGACTGTATTGAAGACCCATTGTTGGCCTTCTACTGTTATTTGCTCTTTGGTCGGGTTGTTATTTCTTTGAGACATTCCCCATATCCATTCAATTGTATTATAATGTAACTTTTATCTATTATAATTAGAAAATAGAATATTGGCTTTTTTAACAATTGAATGGACATGTATCTGGTACTAGCATCATTCCGACATAATAAATAAGACATTTTGGAAATTTTTAATAGTTATAATATACCTTTGTATATAATTGCATTGTTATATCCAACATTTATGTTGAAGTTTGTCTGTAAATAGATAAGAAAAAAATAATAAGCATTTTGAGAGTATTCCAATTTATTGCATATTGCACTTTATTTTATAAATTAATTGTATTGGAACAAAATACTAATTTTCATTGTTTAAATTTTATAACAAATATAAAGTCATTTTCTTCAATCGTGACAAATGTGAAAAAGCAAACTTATGATATGTAATAATGTCAAAAATTAAAAACAGTATTCATTTTTGTCAACATAATTGAATTAATGTAATTGTCTTATACATTAGAGTTTTTGTAACTGTATATCGAAGTTTGATCCACTTTTTTATACGACCGCAAAATTTGAAAAATTTTTCGTCGTATATTGCTATCACGTTGGCGTCGTCGTCGTCGTCGTCGTCGTCCGAATACTTTTAGTTTTCGCACTCTAACTTTAGTAAAAGTGTATGGAAATCTATGAAATTTTAACACAAGGTTTATGACCACAAAAGGAAGGTTGGTATTGATTTTGGGAGTTTTGGTCCCAACATTTTAGGAATTAGGGGCCAAAAAGGGCCCAAATAAGCATTTTCTTGGTTTTCGCACTATAACTTTAGTTTAAGTTAATAGAAATCTATGAAATTTTGACACAAGGTTTATGACCACAAAAGAACGGTTGGGATTGATTTTGGGAGTTTTGGTTTCAACAGTTTAGGAATTAGGGGCCAAAAAAGGGCCCAAATAAGCATTATTCTTGGTTTTCGCACAATAACTTTAGTTTAAGTAAATAGAAATCAATGAAATTTAAACACAATGTTAATGACTACAAAAGGAAGGTTGGTATTGATTTTGGGAGTTTAGGTCCCAACAGTTTAGGAATTAGGGGCCAAAAAGGGACCCAAATAAGCATTTTTCTTGGTTTTCGCACCATAATGTTAGTATAAGTAAATAGAAATCTATGAAATTTAAACACAAGGTTTATGACCATAAAAGAAAGGTTGGTATTGATTTTGGGAGTTTTGGTCCCAACAGAATAAGGGGCCCAAAGGGTCCAAAATTAAACTTATGTTGAATCTAAAAATGTACTTAGATTCTTGATTATTGGCCCAGTTTTCAAGTTGGTCCAAATCGGGGTCCAAAATTAAACTTTGTTTGATTTCATCAAAAATTGAATAAATGGGGTTCTTTGATATACCAAATCTAACTGTGTATGTAGATTCTTCATTTTTGGTCCTGTTTTCAAATTGGTCTACACTAAAGTCCAAAGGGTCCAAAATTAAACTTAGTCTGATTTTAACAAAAATTGAAATCTTGGGGTTCTTTGATATGCTGAATCCAAAAATGTACTTAGATTTTTTATTATGGGCCCAGTTTTCAAGTTGGTCCAAATCAAGATCTAAAATTATTATATTAAGTATTGTGCAATAGCAAGTCTTTTCAATTGCACAGTATTGCGCAATGGCAAGAAATATCTAATTGCACAATATTGTGAAATAGCAAATTTTTTTTTAATTAGAGTTATCTTTCTTTGTCCAGAATAGTAAGCAAGAAATATCTAATTGCAAAATATTGTGCAATAGCAAGATTTTTTTTAAATATTTATAAAACTTCATGTTTGAGTTAATTTCTTTAAAATCTGTGAAATAAAGCAAATTTGGTTAAATTCTGAATGTTCCCCTTTTTCACCCTATATAGGTTGCAGTTCTGTAAATATTGACAATGCAATTTCCCATAGGAACTCCTTATACGGCTAAAACTGTACCACTTTTACTATGAAGTTTTGAAAAAAATCTTATCCTAGAATTGAAAGTTCATTTGCACCACAATTTTTTTCAAAGGTCAAAATATAGGGCTGTGCGGCATATTTTCTCGTCAACATCATTTCCCTGCCGGCAGAACTGAGTTCTTTTATGTAGAGATTGCATGAAATGCAATAAAACCTTATGGGACTTATCACTACCTTTTTGATACACAAAATATAGTGCATCGATCATAACATTATGTACATCCTATTTATAAACATTTTCAGAAATTTGACGATGTAGTATATGCTCAATTATTCAAAACACAAAATGATGTTACACTTATCAAGAAAATTGCATAATTTTTGCACGGTGCAGGAATCTAATATATGTTCTAAAAATATAAATGATGTCATTGTTAAAGTCATCTTTAAAAAAATATGGAATTATCTTCCTCTTGCCATACTCCCCAAGGGTGACTGGGGAATAGAAATATGGTCACTTGGTCTTCTTCCGACCGTCAGTAAAACGCTTGCCGAAGTGGGGCGTCCGTTTGGCTGTGCGGGATGTATCAAGTTCGCAGTCACGTCCGGTCAGATTGGGGACGTTAAATCCGATGCCTCGTGTAAAGAGAGTGCCACGCTCTTTGCACGTAAAGAACCCTTGCAACAACTCTTTGAGGGGTCCGTAGGTTGCCTGTTGCAAGGCAAAATTTCTGTCCCTATCCAACATACACTCATTTTCCAGTGGCAGTTCAAATTTCCCCAACCATCATCCCAGATGGCCTCTATTGTGACAAGACCTACCTATTATATTTATTGTGAACTTGTTCTCGTCCTGAATATGCATGAAATATTTGCCACTGGACGTTAAGCAACCAACAATCAATCAATCAATCAATCCTCTTGCCATAACTGCTATTAAACCAACTTCAACCAATGCAATATTTAATTTGTATTCCCACTGATAAATTGAAGCATTTTTTACCATTCAGTGCTTACAAGCACTTTGATTATTGATTCCTTTAAACAGGTAAGCAAGTTTAATTTATTTAATGTTGCTATAATCGCATGTAAGATTAAAATGCAGTAGGAAATAATTCATCCTCAAGGGTGACTTGGGAATAGAAGTATGGTACAGGTCTTCTTCCGGCCGGCCGTTAAACATTTGCCAAAGTGGGGCGTCCGTTTGGCTGTGCGGGATGTACTAAGTTCGCAGTCACGTCCGGTCAGAATTGGGACTTAAAATCCGATGTCTCGTGTAAAGAGAGTGTCAAGCTCTTTGCACGTTAAGAACCCTTACAACAACTCTTTGAGGGCCCGTAGGTGGCCTGTTGTAAGGTAAAAGATCTGTCCCTATCCAATATACCCTCATTTTCTAGTGGCAGTCAAAATTTCTCCGACCATCATCCCTTATGGCCTCTAATATGACAAGACCTACCTATTGTATTTATTGTGAACTTGTTCTCGTCCTGAATTTGTATGAAATATTTGCCACTGGACGTTAAGCAACCAACAATTAATCAACCGTAGCAGGTATATCAAATCAAACAAAAAGGCATGCTAATTTAAAAGCATCTTTCTTCGGATTTATGTGTGACCGCAATTAAAAAAACCCGGTTCTCCAACAAGCAATTTTTATTCCTCCGACAGATGGGTGAATAAATGTTTGGACTAGATATGTCGCAAATAATGCAATTAAAACATATTTTTCAGTTAGGATCGTTCTTTTCGTGGCAGATTCAACACAACAACATGGATGACACCTACAGAATGTCAAACCTGCTCGAATGGTTACAAGCAATCCAGATTTAACATCAGAAGGTAATTCCCTCGGTTTTCCAAAAGTGTTGTTTTTGTCTTCCGCAAACCCTCTCAATTTTTTCCGTCATACTCGTCTTTCATAATTCCTCGTTCCTGTCGTCTAAGTCTCCATTCTTCACACTTGTCTTCGAAATGTTTTTGTTTCGCCAATTTAGAGAGTGATTCTTTCGCAGATTTGTAACAGTAGGGCTTTATATCGTTTGAACAATAAGCCAAATCCATACCGCATAATCAGCTATACAAGTTTGACTTTGCATTAAAAATTTGTAATACAAAATTTTACAATTAAATTCAATTTGACATCAGAAGTATTATTTTTCCACATATTTATTATATATGACTCGAAAACAATCCAAATATGAATAGCTGATTGATAATCCCCCTCCCCCCTAAAAAAGTAAATTTAAAACTTTTTTCCTTACATAGTCACACTTGTTAATGCGAATTCCTCTCCTCGGAACATAATGTCCCTCATTACTGTTGAGAGCCATTTTAGTGAGATCAGCTGGTCCTTGTTGCTGAATCATGTTGTAACCTTTACCCTTTTCTATAATAATTACACGAGAATGTATAATACAAGTTAAAGTTAAATAATATTCAAATAAAGATTTTTTTAAACAATTTTAAACCAATAGACTGGAAATATTTAAATTAATATCTACAAACATATATTAATCTGAAAACCTATCTTTTTCCTCAACCAAAAAATAAATATATCATAATATAATAGAAATAATTAAAGTACAATTCCTAGATAATGGGGAATAATAAGGTCAGTTGGGTAACTACATGTGGAATAGTGACGTTTTTTTTGTCAATCATAATTATATATATAAAATGTAGAATAGATTTTAGAATGAGTGACACTTGCATATTTGTGGGTAACTTGTTTGAATTATTAACACTATTTAGATAACAATTTTCAGACTCAAGTTATAAAATCTTTTTTTTTATGACATAAGAGAAAAAAATAAAAAGGAAAATCATGATAAGCTTCATCATTGAAGAAAAAATAATCTTGCTTTTACTATAGACAAGACACCATAAAAATCAATAAACATGTACTTAGCTCAGATTGGAGTTTTTAAGACTCATTTTTACAAAATTGTGCATCTCTCTCCAACTGTGAGCAATATTCTTTAAGACTAGTATATTGAGCGTCTTTCAGAATACACTCTCCACATTCGGTGGCCATAACCCTTACACACTGTTGGGTATTGAGCTTGAAGGCCTAGGTATACTGGTGCAAGGTCTGCCCAAGGATGAGGATATATCTAGGTTAAAAACTGTGCTGGAATCTGAACACATGCGGTTAAATGAATTAACAGGAGAAATTAAATTTGGTTTCTGTTGGGGAAAAGTTTCTAACTTGCTTGAGTTAACTGCACTTAAGTATGTAGTGGAAGGAAAAGGGCTGCACATACTTGACATAGGATTGACATGGGAAACTGACATGTTATTTAAAGATGAGGAATTTGACACATTAAATGGTACCCGTGAATTCATGCTGACTGTCAAATTACTGCTAATGTGACTGACTTGGATTACATACTGTGGAACGCACAGGTGTACATGTACCGTACAAGATAACATTGTGGTGGAACTACCGAATAAGATAACATTGAGATATGATTAATAGGAGACATGGGCATGCTAATCACATTGCTGCGTGCTGGTGGAACACAAGAGGACATGGGAATGCTACTCAAATTGGTGCGTGCTGGTGGAATAGGACTTACAGAGGACATGGGCATGCTACCTACAGTGCTGCATGCTGGTGGAACAACAGAGTTAACTCAATTATGATCTGTGGCCTAAAGGAACCACCAAGATTAGGTAATCTTCACTTAGACTAGTTTTTAATATGCTTTTTGATGAAACAAGATTATTATTATGCGTAAGAGATTTCCTGCAAGTTCTTTGATTGTGTAATCGCTTTAGCTTAATTTTACGTTTAACACGCATTTTCGCATCCTGTTCACAAGCTTGCTCTTTTGTTGAATTTCTATAGAATCGGACGTTGAGTCTTGTCTTCTGAAACCATATAACATTGATTGGATCACCAGTGCTTGATCAGAGGTAACGGATAGGAATCTTTTCTGGTCTTAAAATTTAGACCTCTAAAATCCCCATTTATTCTTTTTCCTTGTTGATGACAACAAATGCAGCATCTGCTCTGGAAGACTATTGTTAAACACAAATTTCGAGTGCATAGCGAAGGTATGCTTGTACTCCAGATCACTGGTTTGTCAAAATGCGCCTGTGTGGAAATCTAACTCGTATGTTATATGTAGCTGGTATGGTGTTCTGTTTTGTTGCATAACCCAATGTCTTCGCTTTTAATTAATGTGTTTATACTTAAATATTACGTTTGTTGATATTTTAATAATGAAGTATATTACAATATACAGATGTATTACAATAATATGTCCCAGCCAACCTCAACATATATATTACAACAATAGACACGGATATATCATAAACAGTGAAGCTAAAGTTTCAGTTCTCATAGTGAGATAGTGAAAAATGTTTACAAAATAAATGAAAATGTATCTGAACTCATCAAATTAAAGGACTTAGAATTACTTTTATTTCCACATGACCTGCGGTTGGGTAATAAGTACCTACAATCGTAAAAAAACAATTTAAAAAAAGTTAGTTGGAAAACATTTTTCTTGACTACCTGTATTTTTTCTTTCCAAATTGCTTCTAAAAATGGTAAGAAGATCAATTTCTCAAATTTTTGCCACATATTAATTAAAGTTCTAGCATTAAACTTTTTTCAAAAGTAAACATATTTTTATTTGTGGTTTGATTATTTGGAGCACCATTTTTCAACCCAACCATTAAAAAAGCTCTACAAAACGAGCATACTGAAGATAATATTAACAACAAAATACAATTTCTACTCAATGAAATCAAGCATAATCAACAAATTTCAATCAATACATTTAAACAGTAAAATTACAACGTTAACATAATGAAAGAAAGTATGAAAATAAAAATCAATCCATGCACAATGGGATAAAGCTTAAATTCATGAACAATGCGGTCTAGCAAAAACAATCATTACGTTAATGCACAATGAATCCAAGCATAAACAATAAATAAATAATTCATGCACAATGGGTCCAAGCATAAACAATAAAAAATAAAACTCATCGACAATGGGTCCAAGCATAAAAAAAAGATACATCCATGTTTAATGGAATCAAGCATAAATAATAAATACATTCATACACAATGGATTCAAACTGTGAACCAAGCTCGAAGAAAAATAGATTACAATTTATACACCTTAGTATCAAGTATAAACACAAAAATTACAACTAATACGATATATTCAATCACAAACAATACAATACATTCACACACAATGAAAAAAGTAAAATCACAAAAATACTGAACTCTAAGAAAAATTCAAAAACAGAAAGTCCCTAATCAAATTACAAAATAAAAGCATAAATTACATCAAACGAATGGATGACAACAATCATATTCTTGACTTGGTACAGACATCTTTTTGTGTAGAAAATGGTGGATTGAACCTAGTTTTATAGTAGGCTTTACTTTAGCCACATCAAATTTCAAAGTCAAGGTCAGATTAACCATGCCAGGAAGACATACACAGCTTACAATCCTTCCATAAAACAAAAAGAGGACCTTTTGCTTATAGTTTTAAAACAGATAAAAAAAACACCAACAACTTAAAACTGAGCAATGAACCTTGAAAATGAGGCCAATGTCACATAAAACCTGTGAGACTGACATGTAACGTCATAAAATATTTCCATACACCAAATATAGTACATCTATTGCATATAGTATAAGAAAAAATATAACCACTGAACCAAGCAAAAGAGATCAAGGTCAAATGAATCTAATACAATTAACTTTCAAATGGATCCAGAATCCTCACTACTCAGGGATTCTTAGTCATTCTTACATAGATAATAATATACAATCAAAATAATACATATGTTTCCTTTTTCTTATACATGTATATAACACATTATTTGTACATATTTAAAACCTTACATTCATCAACTTTAATCCACTCTTAAATTCATTTTAATCTGCTCAATCATTCACTATAACTCACTCATTCATTGACTTTAATTACTCATTCATGAATCCTTACTCGCTCGTTCATATTTTGTAACTAATTGATGGTCAATATTTTTCTTATATAAAACAATAATTGTACATAATATCATTTATACAGATAACAATCAAAACCCATTCATTGACATTGACCCACTCATTCATGGAAATTAACCCACTCATTCATGGAAATTAACCCACTCTTTCGTAGATACTTACCCACTCATTCATGGATACTAACCTACGCATGCTTGGAAATTAACCCTACCATTTATAGATACTAACCCACTCAAAACCCTTGAGGGTTTACGCAGTATATATTGGACGATGTCCGTAGTCTTTCGGAACACCGGATGTTATTCTGAATACATCTGTTCTTTCTATGACCACCTTTCATATACATGCGCAATAGCTTATTTTTTTACCTGTTGAATAAGCATTATCATCTTAAAGTTGCTATAGTGATATGTTACATATGATGCGACATTTATTATGACGCAAGCTACTGAAATAAGCATTTGAACACTTCCTTGCACGCTATTACAAGCTGCTCATATTTACCACACAAAGGCGCACATACATGCGTAGTTGTTTTAATAAGGGTCAAACGATGAAACCAGCTGTGTTTAGATATGGGATAAGATTTCATGTAAGAAATGCAATTTATATTCGAAACACGATTTATTTTAACTAAAACTATAAAAGAAGTATAACTAGCGTTCATTTAAAATTCTGCGTCTAGGGAAGATGTACATGATGTACAAAGCAGGCTTATTTCATTTTTTATACTGAAATTAAAAGGAAGTCTGTCTTGCACTTTTACGTCTAGGATAGACCAAGGACGTATATAATCTAATATACGTCCTTTGATACATGTTAAAAAAGAGGAAATTAAAAATAATATCTTTTATTGAAAATAACACTAAATTAATTATGAAAGTACATTTCTGTTTTTCTTTCATTAAAATTGCAAATAGAAATCCAGTTATTTTCTTTGTTTTTAAAACATCGCAACATTATTTCCTTGATTAAAATAATCAGATTGTTATAGGTACATCTGGATCCTTTTCATTATTAAAATATGAATAAGTAGATATTAAATATGAAAAAAAAACTAAAACTGAAATCTCAATTTAAAATATATTTAGAAAAAATACATTTGAACATGCAGATATAAGGAATAATACTTCAAGCAATGAAATAACGAATTAAATGTGCCGCTTTAATTACGATTGATAACCTTAAAGTTAATCCAGCATGCAATTTAATCAGACTAAACAGGGTCAGCGAAAAGATAAAAGATTAGACTGGTTGTCAACTGACGTCTGGCATCAAATTGAATTGCTACACCTTGGCTATTTTGGGGTCCTTTGTATCTGTAGCTTGCTGTTCGGGTGAGTCAAGGCTCTTGATTGAAGACAACACTGTAAACAATAAGTGCTTACTTTTACTCCATTGTGTCTTTGATAGAAAATTGTCTCATTGGTACTCATACCACATCTTATTTATAATAATCAGGGCCTTGTTTTGCACTGTCATACAAAAAATAAATTCCTTGTTAATTTTTGACAAGCAGAAATAAATAATTATTCTATTTGCCTTTTTAAATATAATTTGAGCAACTCCTTTTTAAGTTGATATTACCTTGAATAGCCTCAATCTTGACTGGACTCAGAACAGGTTTATTCAAGCTATCTTTTTTCCTTTTCAGACCCAATTCACCACTGCTGGTAAGTTCTTCCTCTGTAAAAACTAGTGCAAGGATTCCATTTAACAAAGTATTGCCAGGCAATTTGGACCTTTTTGCCATAACAAGTACTTCTCTCTTTTTTGGTCCACCAACACAGTTTCATATTGATATGGACAATTAGGATCCATCAACAATGGTATAAATTCTATTTTTTTCTGAACTCTGACTAAAACTTGATGTAGAGCTTGGTGTAACGTTTACTGCAGATCCTTTAATGCTTGTGGTCTTCAATTTGGAGTTTTCTTTTTTTATGAGTCTTACATTTTGTTGAAGTTACGCCTACTGCTGCAATCTCCTCTCTGTTTGAAGTGTCAGTTGCAATCTCCTCTCTTTTTGAAGTGTCAGCTTTTATCTCCTCTCTGTTCAAAGTGTCAGTAGTATCAGCAGGGTCATCCTTGAGCAAAAACAAAAATTCATTAACAGGTAAATGCAAAATTGTTCCAAGTCAATTCAGCAATTTATATCATACCTATCATTTAAAGGATTATTTTGTTTGTATAATACGTTAACACAGAATTATATAATGAGAGAGAACAGCTAATTTTCGGATATTGGATGGTTAATGTATATGGGCACTGGTTAGTTAAGTGCAAATTCATGATGGGAACACGATGTAATCAATGTGACATGTCAACCTAGGCTGAACACATTATTCTGAATCCAGGCCTAGAGAATATGTTTTTAATATATTGAAAAATGAATGGAGTAAAAAAGATGATAATCAATTACATGAAATTAAACCTAATTAAGGGAAATTGTTCAATAATTTTATGTGCAGAAAAATTCAGTGTGTTATTTCTAAATGTCGTATTGGTCATACTAGAATAACACACGAACATCTTTTAAAAAATGAAGTAGAACCACAATGTATACCTTGTAACTGCAAATATACTATCAAACATGTTTTAATCAATTGTATTCAATAATATGTATGATTTATTTAATAATGTTCCATTTTCAAATATTGTTTCATTCTTAAAAGAAGCTGGAATACATTATAAAATATAAAAATGTTATTATATTTAAAACGATTTTAATTTTTATCACGTTATTTTACTTTTGATTTTAATTTGAAAATAATCAATTTGCTTTAATTTAGAAATTTAGTGTATTGAAGGACCTTTTGTCTGATTTTAAGAGTATGTTTTAAATTGTAATTAGCTGTTGCCGCGATATAGCCTTGTTGTGCTTATCAATCAACCAATCATTAATGAAACTTGAATACGAAATTGAATATTGAATATTGTAAACGAATGTTGAAAAATGAAATCCGACCGTTGAAAACGAATGTTGAATGTTGCAAATTAAATATTGATCACGAATGTTGAATGTTGTAAACGAATGTTGAAAAATGAAATCCGACCGTTGGAAACGAATGTTTAATGTTAAAATCAAATATTGAAAGTAGAAATCTAATGTTAAAAACGAGTTTTGAATGTTGAAATCTAATGTTGATAGGAGAAATCCTAATGTTGAAAAAAGAATGTTGAAAGTGTAACATTGAATGTTGAATTCGAATATTGAATATAACATTCAACATTCGTAGTCAACATTCAACACTTGTTTTCAACATTCGGATTTCAACATTCAACTTTCAATTTTACACTTTCAACATTCGTTTTTCGAAATTCTCAACCTGTTTTTAACATTCAATTTTTTTATTTGCAAAATTGGTTTTCAACATTCAACATTAGTTTTCTATCTTTTATATATGTTTTCAACATTTGACATTGTCTTCAACCTTCAATATTTTTTTCAAACTTCGGGTTTCTTTTTCGGATTTTGATTTTTTACATTCAACATTCGTTTTAAACAATCAACATTCGTTTCCAACATTTGTTTTCAACATTCGTTTTAAACAATCAGTATTCGTTTCCAACATTCGATTTTCAACATTCAATACCGTTTTCATTATTCGTTTTCAACATTCACATCCGTTTCAACATTCAATTTTTGACATTCAACATTTGTTTTCAACATTCGAATTTCACTTTACAACACTTTGTTTTTAACATTCAATATTCAACACTCGTTTTTCTACACACATAATTTACCTTTCATTATTCGTTTTCAACATTCGATTTTCAACAATTCACATATTTTTTTCAATTTTCAACATTTCTTATCAATTTAACATTCGTTTGTCGAAAGTCGGATTTCACCTTTCAACATTTGTTTTCAACATTCAAAATTCGGTTTAACATTAGATTTTCAACTTTCAACATTTGTTTTTAACATTCAACATTCGTATTCAACATTCAACATTCGGATTTCATCATTCAACACTTGTTTTCAACATTCGGATTTCAACCATCAAAATTTGTTTACAACATTCAATATTCGATTTCGAGGTCAAAATTCGTTTTCAACATTCGAATTTCAGAATTAAAATATTTGTTATAACTATCTTTATTCATTTTTAAACATTCAATATTCAAATTTCAACATTATTTTTTAACATTCAACATTCGTATGCAAATTATAACGTTCAATTTTTATTTCTTTTATTTTTTTTTCAATTATACTATTGAACTTTTTGCTTTCAGCACTCAAAATTCGTATTCAACATTCAATGTTCGTATTCATCATTCAATATTTGTTCTCAATATTCATCTTTCGTTGTCAACATTCAACATTCGTTTTCAACTTTCAACATTCGTTTTTTACATTCGATTATTCAATTTTCAACATTAGATTTTTCAATGTTCAATATTCAACATTCGTTTTCAAGTTTCAAGATTGGGTTTTAACTTTCAACTTTCGTATTCAATATCCACCACTTGTTTCAACATTCATTATTCGTTTTCAATAATTAACATTCGTTTTCAACATTCAACATTCGTTTTCAGCATTCAACATTCGTTTTCAACATTCAACATTCGTTTTCAACATTCAATATTCCAATTCAACAGTCTGATTACAACTTTTAACACTTGTTTACAACATTCAATATTCGTTTTCAACATTCAGCATTCGTTTTCAAGATTCAGCATTCGTCTTCAACATTTCACATTTGTTTTTAACATTCAATATTTAATTTGCAAAATGGGTTTTCAACATTCAACATTGTCTTCAACCTTCAATATTTTTTTTCACCTTCGGGTTTCTTTTTCGGAATTCGATTTTTTATATCCACCATTCGTTTTAAACAATCAACATTCGTTTCCAATATTCGTTTTAAACAATCAGCATTCGTTTCCAACATTCGATTTTCAACATTCGTTTTTTAACATTCGGATTTCACCTTTCATTATTCGTTTTCAACATTCGATTTTCAACAATGAACGTCCTTTTTCAATTTTCAACATTTTTTTTATATTCAACATTCGTTTTCTACATTCGGATTTCCGCTTTAAACATTCGTTTTAAACATTCAACTTTCAACATTTGTTCGTAATATTTAATGTCCGTTTTTGGCATTCAACATTCGCTTTTAATATTCAATTTTCAACTTTCAACATTTCTTGACGACATTCATCATTCGTTTTCAAGTTTCAACATTCGTATTCAACCTTCAATATTCGTTCTCAATTTTCATTTTTCGTTTACCATATTCGGATTTCAAATTTCAACATTCAACATTCAACATCCGTTTTTAACATTCAACATTTGTATTTCACCTTTTAACATTCGTTTTCAACATTCAACAATCAAATGATATATCCAATTGTTCAAATTGTTTTTCTTTTTGTTCAACCTTTTTTCAATTTTGTCGTTCTACTTTTCGTTTTCAACATTCAACATTCGTATTTAACATTCGAAATTCGTATTTAATATTCAACATTCGTTCTCGACATTCATCCTTCGTTTTCATTACTTAATATTAGTTTTTACCATCAATTTTCAGCATTCGAATGCAACACTCAACGTTCGATTTGTGTTTTTTTTATTTAACCTTTTTCAACATTGTCTTTCAATTTTTAGTTTTCAAACATTCAACATTCGTATTCAAGATTCGAAATTTGTATTAAACATTCAACATTCGTTCTCAATATTCATCTTTCGATTTTAAAATTCGGTTTTCACAATTTTAACATTCGGTTTTCACAATTTTAACATTCGTTTTTAACATTCAGCATTCGTTTTCAACATTCAGCATTCCTTTTTAACATTCAACATTCCTTATTAACATTCAACAGGCGTTTTCGACATTCGTTTTTAACATTTAACATTTCAAATCAATATTCGAAATTGACTTTTCAACACTCTTTTTCAACTTTCAATACCGTTTTTTACTTTCATTATTCATTTTCAACATTCAACATCCGTTTTCAACATTCAATTTGTGACATTCAACATCCGTTTTCGATATTCGCTTTCAATATTTAACGATTGAATTCAACATTCAATTTTATACTTTCAACATTCGTTTTTTTTAACAGTCGGATTTCACCTTTCAACATTCAATTTAAACATTCAACATTCATTTTAACATTAGATTTTCAACTTTCAACATTTGTTTTTAACATTCAAATTCGTATTTAACATTCAAAATTCGTATTTAACATTTAAGATTCCACCTTTCAACATTCGTTTTCCACTTTGAACAATAGTTTTTAACTTTCAACTTTCGTTTTCAACATTCAACATTAGTTTTCAACATTCAATTTCAACATTCAACAGTCGTTTTCAACAATCATCCTTCGTTTTCAACATTCGGTTTTCAACATTCAATACCATTTTTAACTTTCATTATTCGTTTTCAAAATTCAACATCCGTTTTTAACTTTCATTATTCCTTTTCAACACTCAACATTCATTTTTTGCATTCAACATTTGTTTTCAACACTCGAATTTCACTTTTCAACACTCGTTTTTAACTTTCAACATTCAACATTCAACATTCGTATTTTAACATTCAGATTTCTTTCAACATTCGTTTTCAATATTCAGCATTCGTTTTTAACATTATATTTTCAACATTCAGCATCCCTTATTAACTTGCAACATTCGTTTTTAACATTCAATATCGGTTTTCGACATTATTTTTTAACATTTAACATTTGAATTCAACATTAACTTTTATACTTTCGAAATTCGTATTTCAACATTTAAAATTCGTTTAAGGTAGATCATAAGTAAATGTTTTTTGAGACAGAATTTTCTTTAAATTTGCCAAAATGAAGATTTTACTATGCTTTTTTCAAAAATATAATAAAAAGTACGGGTCACCGTGCTATTTTTCAAGCTATGAGTCGTTGAAAATTGCCTAATTTTGGTTAGTTTGTTCATGAAAAAAACATTAAGAGTGCACAAAAAAAAACTTCTGTGAGATAGAATTTTGAAATAAATTTTGAGAAGATAGCTTTTATAATATGTTTTAAGAAAATAAAAAGAATACATGGTGTCACTGAATTTGTTTTCTTGCTACAAGTAAAAGTAAAAAAATTCCCTATTAGCCTAGTATAAATTTTGTACTAAAAGAGTTATCTCCCCTTAAAAGGCTCATTAGAAACAAATATTTTAAAAACCAAAAAGGTATATATTTGTTAAAATATTTTGAAAAATACAATAAATCAACCAGTTTTCTTTATATTAATAAACAGTATAACCATTAAATTACAAATCTGTTTCCGAATTTGCTGATTTTGGAAAATAAGTAGACTGATTTTGTACTGTGATTGTACAATCCAAGATGGCGGTATACCATGAATCTATCTTAAACATTAGATTTTAACTTTTAACATTTGTTTTTAACATGCAACATTTGTATTAAACATTATACATTCGTTTTCAACATTCATATTTCAACTTTCAATGTTTCAACATTTAACATACGTTTCAACATGAAATATTCGTTTTCAATTTTCGTTTTTAACATTCGTTTTCAACATTCAACACTCGAATACAACATTCAACTTTCGTTCTCAATGATTTTTCGTCTTGTTTAAAAAAAAAATGAATGTTTAAAACGAATTTTAAATGTTAACATCGAAAGATGAATATTGAGAACGAATGTTGAATGATGAATACGAACATTGAATGTTGAATACGGATGTTGAATGCTGAAAGCGAAAAGTTAAAAGATATAATTGACAAAAAAATTTAAAAAAATATAACAAATTGAATGTTAAATTTTGCATTAGAATGTTGAATGTTGAAAACAAATATTGAAAGATGAAATCCGAATGTTGAAGACGAAAAATTATTGAGAACGAAAGTTGAAGGTTGTATTCGAGTGTTGAATGTTGAAAACGAATGTTAAAAACGAAAATTGAAAACGAATATTTCATTTTTAAACCGCATGTTGAATGCTGAAAATCGAAAGTTATCCATGACTACATGAAATCAAGATCAATATCTCCATACAGTGAAACCTGATGAAACCGAACCCTGAATAAACCGGAAACCTGTCTAATCCAAACTTGTTCTGAAGACCAATCATATCACATGTTATGCATTGTGAACCTGATGAAACCGATTACCTGCCAAAACCGAACAAAATCCTTAGTCCCGAAGAGGTTCGGTTTAAACAGGTTTCACTGTACAAATAATTATTTACTATCAACAATTTGTTTCATGTGCTATCAGATAAAAAAAAAAAACATAAGATCCTCCAGCAGATATCAGAATCACTGAATTATTCATCTTGATTTTGTGATTACCATTTCCTTCTACATAAAATGTATTTACTGTTTTACAGTTAAAAGACTTATTAGAAATGTAATGTTTCTATAAACTTGACAGTAAATGCATTAATCCAAGGATTTTGGTCATCACATATCAATGTCATTTACAGAACTGAGATATACTTGGCTGTTAGACTTAGATTTATGTTTCGACGCATGCACGTTTACATCACCAATTCCGTGAGCCGTCATATATATTCATATGTTTGTGTATGCAACATTTATAAATGGGCCTGCACAACCACGACACTGAATTAATTGAAATAACGAAAATAAGTTAAAGCAAAGTGAATTGTAAACACATTAAAGATAATCGATGTTTCGGCTATTCAAAAATGTATATATATAACACACTAGTTACAGATAAGTGAAATAGTATGATCCTGCATAATGTTGATGCAAATAGATTACATGTTCCAATAAACAAACTTTCACTTTATCGAAAACCAGTAATATAATATCATTTTTTGATACGATGAAATAACGTTGACACACATTACAAGCTGCATCGAGTGTGAAACGATCATTTTTGTACTGGAGTTAGGTCTAGGATTCATTTTACTTGATAAGACTCGAAATAATCTCGATAGTTTTTAACTCTACTCGACTTTGTGCTCGAATTCACTTACGATTTATCATGACACATGCACACACACGGCTCAAAAACTACCATTAGTACAGTCAGACTGCCGTGTGTAGTTTAAAAAGATGTATGGCGTGATTAATTTGATGTGACAGAAGACTATTTAGCAGCTACCAGAATCACTTAATTAGCTACCAGAATCACTTATTCACTGTGCTCGGTAGAACCTCGCTCTTCCCCAGTTTCTCATCCTCATACAAAAAAGTTTATATTTTTCTTTCATTGACCTAATATTGTATAGATATTCCTGTTTTTGCGTAGAATGTACACCAGTGTCTTTTTTTTCACGAATTTAATTTGTGTTTATAATGCTAATCTACATTATATTTAAATGAGAGACCATACCGTCGATGTCACAATAAACTCATATAACCGACTTTTGACTTCGAAGTCTGTCACTTTTTATACGACCGCAAAAATTTTAATTATTTGGTCGTATATTGCTATCACGTTGGCGTCGTCGTCGTCGTCCGAATACTTTTAGTTTTCGCACTCTAACTTTAGTAAAAGTGAATAGAAATCAATGAAATTTTAACACAAGGTTTATGACCACAAAAGGAAGGTTGGGATTGATTTTGGGAGTTTTGGTCCCAACATTTTAGGAATTAGGGGCCAAAAAGGGCCCAAATAAGCATTTTCTTGGTTTTCGCACTATAACTTTAGTTTAAGTGAATAGAAATCTATGAAATTTTGACACAAGGTTTATGACCACAAAAGGAAGGTTGGGATTGATTTTGGGAGTTGAGGTCACAACAGTTTATGAATTAGGGGCCAAAAAGGGGCCCAAATAAGCATTTTCTTGGTTTTCACATTATAACTTTAGTATAAGTTAATAGAAATCTATGAAATTTAAACACAAGGTTTATGACCATAAAAGGAAGGTTGGGTTTGATTTTGGGAGTTTTGGTCCTAACAGTTTAGGAATAAGGGGCCCAAAAAGTCCAAAATTGAACTTTGTGTGATTACATCAAAAATTGAATAATTGGGGTTCTTTGATATGCCGAATCTAACTATGTATGTAGATTCTTAATTTTTGGTCCCGTTTTCAAATTGGTCTACATTAAGGTCCAAAGGGTCCAAAATTAAACTTAGGTTTGATTTTAACAAAAATTGAATCCTTGGGGTTCTTTGATATGCTGAATTTAAAAATGTACTTAGATTTTTAATTATTGGCCTAGTTTTCAAGTTGGTCCAAATGGGGGTCCAAAATTAAACTTTGTTTGATTTCATCAAAAATTGAATAAATGGGTTCTTTGATATGCCAAATCTAACTGTGTATGTAGATTCTTAATTTTTGGTCCAGTTTTCAAATTGGTCTACATTAAGGTCCAAAGGGTCCAAAATTAAACTAAGTTTGATTTTAACAAAAATTCAATTCTTGGGCTTATTCGATATGCTTTATCTAAATATGTACTTTGATTTTTGATTATGGGCCCAGTTTTCAAGTTGGTCCAAATCAGGATTCCATATCAAGTATTGTGCAATAGCAAGAAATTTTCAATTGCACAGTATTGCACAATAGCAAGAAATATCTAATTGCACAATTTGTGCAATAGCAATTAATTTTCAATTGGAGTTATCTTTCTTTGTATAGAATAGTAGTTGATAATATATGTTGGAAATTTGCCAGACATGACTATGATGTCATTTTCTATTTTTATTTGCCAATAACTTTATGTAAATAACTTCATTGGAAATTTGCCAATATAAAATGTTGCTGATGAAGCTTTTTTCCTTATCTTATCTAAAATGTTTTTAGATAATGTATGTTGGACATTTGCCAGACATGACTATGATGTCATTTTCTATTTTTATTTGCCAATAACTTTATGTAAATAACTTCATTGGAAATTTGCCAATATAAAATGTTGCTGATGAAGTTTTTTTATTGTTTTATACAATAAACAATGTATATTCACTTTTACTACCAACCAATCTTTACCATTCAGTGATAACAAGCACTTTATTTTACATTTTAATATTTTATGATGTATTTAAAAGAGTAGTTATTGTTGCAAACTCCATTAGAAATTTGAATTGATATCAGTTTTGGAAAAAGGGAAACGGGGATGTGAAAAAAAAGGGGGGGGGGGTTAAATTTTTCTCATTTTAGATTTCATAAATAAAAAGAAAATTTCTTCAAACATTTTTTTGAGAGGATTAATATTCAACAGCAAAGTGAATTGCTCAAAGGCAAAAAAAAAACTTTTAAGTTCATTAGACCACATTCATTCTGTGTCAGAAACCTATGCTGTGTCAACTATTTAATTTTAGATTTAAACAGTTTGAAGAAGAAATCTTTAATTGATTTGTAAAATCTTGACATTTGTTTTGTGTAAAAAAAAACCATGTAATGTCAAAAATTTGATCACAATCCAAATTCAGAGCTATATCACGCTTGAATGTTTTGTCCATACTTGCCCCAACTGTTCAGGGTTCGACCTCTGCGGTCGTATAAAGCTGCGCCCTGCGGAGCACCTGGTTTACAAGATGACCTACTCGGTTGTTTCGTTTTTTAAAACACTGAGGTCCTCGATCAAGTAAGGACAACTATAGCAAGCCATAATAAAGGTTGTAGTCTGTGTCATTAAGCAAAAACAATTACAGTTTTCCCATGTTTTGTTCGTGTACAGAAAATTTAAATCACATAACCTGCCCTACCCCCATCCCAAACAAGAAAAAAAAATATTTTTCGTGTTTTAACGCCACTTTTAAGTACAGTATTTAGGTTATTTTGGTTGTTTGCTTGGTTGCCGATCTTCTCTGCCGTTTTCTTCGGATTTAGTGTCTTGCATTTCCGATTTACCTCTGGTAATAAACTTATTTCATGCTTATGTGAAAACAAATTTTTTTCAATGTGATAATAATAACAAAGGGAGACGTGATCATAAATAACATCATAAATATACATTTTGTATCAAGATTGTGTACTATCATTTGTCTGTTTGTACTATTCTTTGTTAGCCATGGCGTTGTCATTTTATGTTTCACTTGATGATTTTGACTGTTCTTGTGATAAAGGAGTAGGTCCGGTAAGGACCGATTTTTGCCTCAAATTTCAGGTTCATCTGACGAAAGATTTTGACCACTTTTTAAACTCTTAAGTGTCCATTTCATTTGATTCAATTAGTTTATGTGAACGATTTTAACTAATTTAGTCATTAAAAACGATCCAATTCAAGCTCAAATATGAAAAATCTACCAAATATGCCGAAAAATTTCACTTTTCAGGTGGTTTTTGTCAAAAATGAAAGTGGCCGCATCCGTGTTCATCCTCAACCTTTATATATGTTATGTATTATCATAAAATACAACTTATATTTCAATATTTTGGATGAACACGAATGCGGCCACTTTCGTTTTACACGGAAACCGTCTAAAATTTAACTAAAATGCTAGAATTGTGAAGATTTCACTAATTTAGCATAACTTAATGGTGCTAGTACCCAATATATGTTCATTGTTTTGTAAAAAAACAGCACATATTTATGTAGCAGAAGCATTTTACTATCCAATCAATAACTAAAAGTTTACATTTTAATAATTTTGTAAAACTGCTATATTTTGGGGCCAAATAAAGGTCTTATTGGACCTACTCCTTTAGTCCCTCTTTTTTGGTACTTGTCACCAATTTCTGTTTGTTTCATCTGATTTGTCCAATCTTCAGCTGAATTTTACTAAAATTATAGGGCATAACGTACTTTAAACGTTATTTTTTTATATAAAAAATAGATAAACAATCATAAACACTTAAAGAGCTCAGAGATTTATGTCGGGATCCACCGCCTCATTGATAATGCTATGACCCCGCTGCCCTTCCGTGAAAAGTAAAAATCACAAAAAACAAATCGGAATTCCGAGGAAAATTTAAATTGAAAGTATATAATCAAATGGCATCACAAAAAAAAACCAAACACATTAAACGAATGGATAACAACTGTTATGTTCCTGATTTTGTACAAGCATTTTTTATGTCGAAAATGGTAGATTAAAACTGGTTTTATATCTAGCTAAACCGCTCACTTGTTTAACATTTGTATCCTATTCCATTAGTTTGACAACGATGTGTGAACAAAACAAACAGACATAATAGGTTAAAATTAAGGAAACAACAGTCAACATTGTGTTTCATTAATTTTCATTGACTCTTACATTCCTCTCCGTCATTACGGTTTTCCCTTAAACTATCCATCTCCTCATTCTAATATTCTGAAAAATTCAAGTGGCACATATTCGAAGGAAGATAGGCTTGGAAGACAATGATGACATACAATTATTTACTTTTGTTTATTTTTTTTATTATAACGATATGTTCATGATCGTCATGGTGGTTAGGCAAACCTGAAAAGTAGAAAATAAAATATAAGCTATATGTAGGAGGAAAATAGTTTTCATACTTTATAATCATGCAATGAATTTTCATAAAGAATAAGGTTTTGTAGTAAAGTTCTTGACTATGTTCTAGTATTGCATATGGTTAAAATAAAGTCGGATAGAGATGGATAGAGATCCACAGATTGCCCTTAATGTCTTTCCCTTTTTAAATTTAGGCGCATTTTGTTGATGAACACGTGTTCAGAAACAAAAAAATATCGAGGAAAGTAAACTAACGTTTCTCGCATTATTTCCGAATCCCATTTGAAGGGTAAAATGACGGATGTTTAATAATTTTGTTTATTTAAAAATATATATATTTATTCCTAAATATTTCGTGTACACAAATTACCATCGTCGTCCATGTCTATTGAAGTCTAATGTAACGTATAACAGAAGGTTCGAACATAATTCCACTTAGAAATTTGTTTCAAAAATATATCCGCACAATGTTAGAAGCGTCTAACAGTTCTTTACCTCTTTTGAACATTAATTAATAAGATACCCACACAAAAGATGTTTATTTTCTAAAACAGACATTATAGCCTAACAAATTGTATATTATCTTTTTTGTATGTGTATTTTGATAAAATTACAGTCTTAAACTACAAACCATGAAAAAAACTGTCAAAAGTAAAAACTTTATTTATTGTCTTTATTTTCCAGTTTACCGAATTTAATTTTGTATTATCGATGATATCAACATCTTTCAATTGAAGAACGCATTTAAGATTATGTTTCCAGATATTACAAATATCTTCTGGCGCTTTATGCGTTTTGTTATATTTAATTGAAATCTTAATTTTCCATTGAGTCCATTTAGTATATATGATTATTACGTTCAGAAAATAGTTATTTTGACGTATTCCTATAGTTTTACCTAACAACGTGTCATTTTGAATGATGAAATTATTCATTCCTATATTTGATTTGATAAGAATTTCTTCGAGCTGTTTAAAACTATTTGTGATGTTCTACAATTGAAAAAATGCTGCAAGGTTTCTATGTTGTTGTCATTTTGACAAATATGGCATTTTCTATTTGAGATCTTCATATTTTTGTAATCATCTTCAGTATATAAGATATTGTATAAAAAAGAAGATGTGTTATGATTGCCAATGAGACAACTATCCACAAATGACCAAAATGACACAGACATTAACAACTATAGGTCACCGTACTGCCTTCAACAATGAGCAAAGCCCATACCGCACAGTCAGCTATAAAAAGCCCCGATAAGACAATGTAAAACAATTCAAACGAGAAAACTAACGTCATATATTTCCATGAATTTTCTCGACTTTATTTTTAAATTTCAACTGTTCCTATCCCAACAACATGTGTACTCAAAGTAAATTGATTCCAAATATTTGTTTTTCCCACTTAATTTGGCATTTTGGAGATTCATCTATATTTAATAGCGTACGAATATTTTTGAGTTTATAATGTCAAGGTCATCTGATATTGTCAAGGTCATCTGATATTGTTAATTTCATTTTAATTTGCTAATTTTGAATTTTGCAAAATTTCGAAATCTACACGAAATCTACCGAATTGTTTGTGTAATTTTAGAAAATTCGGAAATACAATTTCTCCGATCAATGAGCTTTCTATCAATTTCGATATAGCTAATAAATTCCGTAATTTCTTAATCCCAAATGTTCTTGACAGTTATGAGATCTCTTTTCAAAAATGGAGGGTATAGAAATGGTTAATTTTTTAATAGAAGAGAAGAATTTCCAAATATTCACACATTTTAAATACCACAGTTATCTGTACATAAAACAAAGGTTTTATTCAGCTATGTATATCCTACCTCGATTCACATATAAATTGTCGTTTTTCAGTAGTGCAGATCGATTTCGGGCCGTCAAACCATTGATAACCATGACCCAAATTGGTAAGATAACTACAACTTCCCAAAATAAGATAATTCGGTTCTGATTTAAACCAGTTCGCAAAATTGTTAGAATTTGTTGTATTTCCAGATTGCCATTCATGAGTGCCGCCAACTTTTATCTCTAATCCAATCCATGGAAAATAATTATCCGTTATATCTGCAACAAATAGTTGAAAATAAGTATATGTTTACCTATTATGAAAAGTTTAGTAATATATATATATATATATATATATATACGTTTAGCATTACTTTGTTAATTGTAACTTTCATTTTAGTAGTGATGAGTATTAAATGTTTTTTAATTTTTTTTAAAGGATATGTTAGAGTACATTCAATTTAGTGTATGACCTCTGTCAATATTATGTTTGACGCATCTACCTTGTACAAAGTTTAGTTATTTTCAATTTCAACTTTATGATGGATTGACAGAACTTGTTTTAAGTAAGGAAATGGGTAAAGCAGATATTGTTCAGTGGTTATCGTTTGTTGGTGTGGTTCATAAGTGTTTCTCATTTCTTTTCATATAGGAGACAGTTGGTGTGAATGATTTTACACTAGAGATATATACTTCAGATGCAGGTGCTGCTAGAATCACATATAACTAACTAGACGGTTTATAATTTATAATTTTAATTCATCGATTTTGTCGTTGAATATTTTCACAAGAAGTTGGAAAAGAAGTGAACTGCTTTTTGTCCAATAGTGTAATTGAAATTTTGAAAAAAATGACATATTTCTAATTTAAAGATTTATATGAATAAGCAAAATACAATTGCTAACCAACTGCTGGAACAACTTCTGGAATAGTTGAATCAATGAATGTGTCTTCTTCTTTGTCATTTATTTCCAACAGTTGACCACACATAGAAATACAAGTTTCCTGAAAATAGTAATTGGACAGTTACTCACGATCAAAACAAAGCGTAATATAACCATAAGTAAATAAACTTCAATGATTTTTTATATAAAAAAAAAAACGAATTTACACACCTTACAATTAAATATGTAAAACACTTATATTTTGAATTAATATTTATGTCACAATTGTAAATGTAAATCCATGAAATGTCCCGGTTGTATTAAATAAAAATGTATATAACTATTCACCTTTGCCTCGTCATAATTCTTGCGAGTGTGAACAAATATGTATGTGGAATCCCTGAATGAACGCAAATAAGCTTCGCTGATATCATTGGGAGCACCTACATATAAATAATAGAGACATATCAAATTGATAGTTAATAAAACTGGTGTGACGTTCATCATTTAAGATATCAAAATATATATACAGCTGAAGGACGCCTCCTGGTGTGGGAATTTCTCGCTACATTGAAGACCTGTTAGTGACCTCACTTCTGCTGTTATCTGTTCTATGGTCGGATTGTTGTCTCTTTGACACATTCCCTATTTCCATTCTCAATTTTATGTATATTTACCCACTTATTTCTTAAAATACAATATTGTGTTTTGATTTGACTTCCTTTCAAGAATATCTAAATTTGTTAAGAATAAAACCTGTTTTACCATGTTCTGTGTTCATATTTGATATCAATGTTAAGATGACAATATAATTGGAAAACAGAAAATATATAAACCATCTTTACGCAACATTTTCAATTACATAACGTTAAAAAACTTTAAACTGGATTTTGATTGCACACCATGCTTGATGCAATACTTGTTATTTTTATATTAGCCAGTGAAATATAAGCCTTTTTGAATGCGTATATTGATCCGACAAAACCAGATGATCTGAAGAATTCCTTAAAAAAGATAGCAGAACAGCGCGTTTTTATGTCCTTTTCAAACACAGATTCTGTACCGGATCTGTATTGTAAGCCGATACTGAAAAACAGACTCTAAAGTAAAGATCAAGCAAAGTATTAAAAAAACATAAGTATTACATATAGCACTTATCGGACTCCATGCGCCGGACGCCAAACAAGTGATACTGACATTCCCTATAATGGAATAACCAGCGGAGCAGCTCAATTGTCTCGTGTCTCCAGCATATCGTTCCCCTGTAGTTACAGTCATGTTCCAGTGATCACAGGTTGTTCTTGGTAATGGCTCGGGACATTCAACTACAGATATAACAAGAGCCTGAATCGCTCACCTGGTAAACAATGCCTTCGGCCATGTTTTTTGACGAAATAGAAAATAAAACACAAACTTTATTTTATACACCCTACTGATCATTCAAATGAAGTTTGGTTGAATTTGGTTGAGTAGTTTTAGAGGAGAAGATTTTTTAAAGTTAGCAAATATGATGAACAAATTGTGAAAAATTGTCATTAAAGGACAATAACCCCTTAAGGGGTCAATTGACAATTTTGGTCATATTAACTTATTTGTAGATCTTACTTTGCTGATAATTTTTGCTGTTTACAGTTTATCTTTATCTATAATAATATTCAAGATAATGAGCAAAAACTGCAAAATTTCCTTAAAATTACCAATTAAGTGGCAGCAACCCAACAATGGGTTGTTTGATTCATCTGAAAATTTCAGGGCTGATAGATCTTGACCTAATGAACATTTTTACCCCATGTCAGATTTGCTTTAAATGCTTTAGTTTTTGAGATATAAGCCAAAAACCGCATTTGACCCCTATGTTCTATTTTAAGTAACGGTGGCCATTTTGGTTGGTTGGCCAGGTCACCGGACACATTTTCCAACTAGATACCCCAATGATGGTTGTGGCCAAGTGTAGTTCAATTTGGCTCAGGAGTTTCAGAGAAGATTTTTGGGGTCAACTGACCATTTCAGTCATGTTGACTTATTTTTAGGTCTTACTTTGCTGAACATTTTTGCTGTTTACAGTTTATCTCTACCTATAATAATATTCATGATAATAACCAAAAACAGCAAAATTTCCAATTCAGGGGCAGCAACCCAACAACGGGTTGTCCGATTCATCTGAAAATTTCAGGGCAGATAAATCTTGACCTGATAATCATTTGCTCTAAATGCTTCGGTTTTTGAGTTATAAGCCAAAAACTGCATTGGACCCCTATGTTCTATTTTTAGCAATGTCGACCATGTTTGTTGATAGATCAAAACTTCGGATACAATTTATAAACTAGATACCCTAAGGAACATTCAATTAAAGTTTGAAAGTATTTGGCCTAATAGTTTCAGAGGAGAAGATTCTTGAAATAGTTTACGACGACAGACCACGACGGACGCCAAATGATGGCATAAGCTCACTTGGCCCTTCGGGCCATGTGAACTAAAAAGTAAAATTACCAAAATACTCCAAAGAAAATTCAAAACAAAGAAAATTAAAAGCTCTAACAAATCAAACGAACGGATAACAACTTCAGAAAATCGTGGGTTAATCCTGATTTCATTAAAAGCTTAACCTGTTACTTGTATGACCGTATTACAAAAACAGTATCTTGAGAGAGGTGTGTGAACAAAACACACAGATATTATAGGTAAGAATGTCAAAAATATAGGTACAGCTGTGACCATTGTGCTATAATCTTGATCAATTAATTTAATCCACCATGCAAAGCTCTAGGAATTATAATGGTTTCTCGGGTTATACTGAATGTAATTTTGAAAGGGAGATATGCTATTATCTCTATATATAAACCCAATTTAAATCATTATATAACATGTACAAAATGTTTTCAAATCAGTTAACAAAGTAGATCTTTGCTATACTTTCATATAGTATAAAAAAATCTGTTTTCTATAATTATTTTTTAGAGAAAACACAGTAATGACGTTTATATTTTGACCTTTGAAAAAATTGTGGTGCATATGAACTTTCAATTCTAGGATAAGATTTTTTCAAAACTTCATAGTAAAAGTGGTACAGTTTTAGCCGTAAAAGGAGTTCCTATGGGAAATTGCATTGTCAATATTTACAGAAATGCAACCTATAGTTCTGATATTTTTACAACGTTTGATAAGCAATGCAAATATGCGATTACTTACCTAAAGTTGGTCTTTTGTGACACCTTTTTCTTTTCACTGAAATTATTTTTATGTTAATCAATTATAAAGTAACTGAAGCTTATTTACAAAATTTCCACTTGAAGATGACTATAAAATTCTACCATGGTAATTCTTTTTTTTCATAAACGCAAGTTAAAATACACTTGACAATGTACACTTATTCAGGATTGTGAAATTTATAATCAGAATGTACATGTTGTGTTGCAAACATTTCTGTCTATTCTTGAAATAAGTGACTATGATACAAAAGGACAAGTATGGTCTGTTATCGCAAAGAATAATTGTTCATTTTGTCTGGGAAAACTACATTAAACAAATATAGTGTGTTTCTTTTTAATGCTATTCATTCAAATGTAATATCACATCTCGTTGACTCTAAAACATCGTCGGGTAGATTATTTAAAAAATATTGGATAAGTATAGAAATACACTATGTACGTTTTTTACTCCAGGCATGAAAAGTTGAGATAGATTTGAAGCGGCAATTAATTGAATAATTTTTCCATTTACCTTAACGGTATAAATAAAATTTCTTATTCTGATAATTACTAAATATTAATAATTCGTGTCTCAAATTTTATTTAATAATTTCACATGTTTTATCTTTAACATTTTTTTTAATACAGTGTTTTTCGTCGTAATGGCGATTTAATTGCAAGTGTGTTACGTAAAGTTAACTGCAAATAATTCTTGAAGTGTTTTCAATTGAATAGAAAAAGATTTAAAAAAAACTTACTTTCAATGGCTGGCACAAGTAATAATCCCAAAAGAACTGTAATGGGGAGAATTAATGACATCATTGTTCAGGCTTTTACTGATTCAATTCAGAACATTAACAAGTTGTACGAACTACCAACTAATTACAGTATATATAGTCATATAATTTATTACGTATTGATTGTTTTTTCTTTCTAATTTTATAGCAATCGCATTATAACCAATCAGAAAATTACATGTTACACATGTCGTCAACAAACCTTTGAAACCTTACTTGTTGATGAGCTTAAAACGATTTAACAATTTTGTTTAATCTTTATTCAAATACAACACTACTCTTTTTAACAACGCAACATATGTTTGCACATCAAGAGTAGACAAAGTAGAATTAAAAGTTATGCGACAGCTTAACACGTAACTGAAAATATAGGAAAGAAACACAATTATAATTAAATCTTAAAATGAGAATGGAAATTTAAAATCAAACAGTTAAGAGTCGTCATATAAAAGAAAGAACTATGGTGTGATTGTCAATGAATCATTAAACTATTCAGTGTATTTTACTTTCGACTTCGCATACTTGCAAATACAGTGAAACCTGGCTAAACCGCACCTCTTCAGGACTTGGGATTTTGTTGAGTTTAGGCCGATGTTCGGTTTTATTAGGTTCACAAAGCATACAATTTGATATGATAGTGCTTTAGAACATGTTTGGTTTATACAGGATTTCGGTATATGCATGATTCTGTTTAGCCAGGTTTCACTGTATTTATTGACTAAATGGTATTTCACACCAATACAGTGCAATTACATGACGGTCAGATTGTAATGGTGTCGGATGCTGGAGAGCAAAGAGAGAACAAACTTTATTCAGTAAGAAACCATACAATCTTAGTCAATTTAATTTGAAGTCGAGAGCACTTGCCAAATGCGGGATTCGCACTCAAAACCTAAGAGTTGACAATTATTGCCAACAAAAATATAACGTATATTTGACACCAAAATAAAACGTGTTCATTTATAACATATGTTAGAGCATCTGTAGGATATGTTCACTACCATTTCTTTCTATGTGTTTCTTCATTATAAAACGCAAACAGTACATCGGTAGAAAAAGAACGCATGGCAATGCAATGATTTTCATTGCATATTGCTATTTTTGATCAAATAGTATTTTTTTGTTTTCATCAACTTATGTGAGAACATTATGTCGATTTCGTTGTGTTAAAATTGAAACAAACATACAAGGGTGATTCTTTTCAGTAGTTTGAAAAATGTCTAATGACTAATTTGCAGTAAAATATGCAATTTCAACCGTTTGAAGAAACTGACTTAGGTTGAAATTAATTTCCTCTAGTTGTCTGCCCAGAAACCGTTAATTGTATTCTCGCGCTTCATGGATGGGAGTGAACCATTAAGCACGACAGGGCCGACTCGATAAGACGTGTTTCCCACTTAAGATTTTGTTTATGTGAATGTATTTGATGTTAAAGTTAATGTTTTGATTACAGTATTATTTATAAATAACTGAGTCTATTTTGTCATCTGATATGATGTATCATAATGTGCAATTATATTCAGTACATTGCACTGTCGTGTGTGTATTCAGTTTGAACTTTATTTGGTTTTATTAGTTATATGTGAAAAGAGTTGGGTAGTCTATGGGCGTTAGTAATTGTAGAAGACATTGCTTTCTGTCTAAAGTCAGACTCAGGTGTCTAGTTAATTGTGTTTCACTGTAAGAACTGATCTGTGTATGTTTATTCTACATTCATTAGAGGTATAGGGGACTGTTGATGTCTCACAAAAATATATTCAACACTGTTGCATTGTTGCGCATGCTCAAAATCAGAAACTTCTGGCCTTTGTCAGTACATTTGTATTGTCTTTTTTGTTAAATTTTGTATCATTTTTATGTTTTAAGTTTTGTATGACGTCCATATTCGCTGCACTAAACACATTGTTGTTTAGGGGCTAGCTGAAACCTGACTCGGAGTGCACGATGTTTTGGTTGTTCATGACGTCTTTCTAAAAAAACGGACTATGCTGATTTTCATAAGAAGCATTAAAATGTCAATAATATATATAGGAAGATGTGGTGTGAGTGCCAATGAGACAACTCTCCATCCAAATAACAATATAAAAAAGTAAACCATTATACGTCAATGTACGGCCTTCAACATGGAGCCTTGGCTCACACCGAACAACAAGCTGGAAAGGGCCCCAAAATTACTAGTGTAACATCATTCAAACGGGAAAACCAACGGTCTAATCTAAATAAAAAACGAGAAACGCGTATAAATTACATAAACAAACGACAACTACTGTACATCAGATTCCTGACTTATGACAGGTGCAAACATTTGCAGCGGGATTAAACGTTTTAATGGATCCAAACCTTCTCCCAATTTTCTGAAACAATGGCATAACATCACACCATAGAAAAACACACGATAAAATATCAATTGGCAGGTTTAACTCAATCAAAAAACGTAAATTAAGACACTGTGAACGAATAAATTTGATCTGCGATATCTGAATGCAAATGCACAGTTAATAGAGTATAAGGGACAAACATTCAAGGCCAAAAAGCCATGGCGAGACACCACTGCGAAATATTTAACCCTTCGAAATAATCACTTTTGAAAAAAAAACCGGTTTTATTAGTACAGGTAAATCTTGAAGTTTATACAAATGTAGTAAGAAGAAGTGAAAATTAGAAGATATTCCAAATAAGCAAAGCTGGCATATAGACAAGATCCATATTGATATAAAATAACAAAAACGCATTATAAACAGTATCAACAGGTCGAATTAACAAGAAAATACGATTTGAGAGTACTCGCAGTTACTGACAGCTAGTTAAAAGCCAAAAACAATTAATAATTAAAAATCATGCATCAGAGACTAAAATCAACTAAAAAACATCCCAGGGATTTAGTATTTTAACGTCATGAACAGTCAGAGAACACATGACTTGTGCAATGCCAAACATAAATGTACCGACAAGTAGTAGGATAGTTAGGAGCAACTTCTATAGGGATAAAAATTGACGTGTCTGTGTCTCTATACATCCTGCCTCAAAAGAAGATACAATTTAGTGATGTTTTAATTTACTAATGACAAAATCGATATTAGTGCCAATGTAAACTATATTAAGAGATCTGATTACAATATTGGTACGATAACCCTTACTTATAATTTTGTTTAAAGGTTCGATTAGTTTACACGGATCACATAGTGATTTCCTCGCTTTAAGTACACTATTACCATAAAATTTAGGATATGAAATACCATTTTTAATAAGTTTTCTACAGGTACAGCCAAATTCACTAATCAAATCTTTGTATCTATGACAGAATTTAGTTAAAGTTTTTTATGGTATCGGAATCCCTGACACAACAATTTCCTAGTGATGCATTGATTACGTTCGTTAAAGATAAAATATATGACATCAGAACACACACGGGCAAACCGAACGAGTTGGGATATATAAAGACCGTATGATGAAGCCAAAGGCACATCGCCGTCTAAAAAAGGAAAATTAACAATAGGAAATGAAAAATCGTCTCTTTTGTCGTAAATTTTTGTATGAAGTTTCCCGTTTGAAATTAAAATGTCTAAATCTAGAAAAGGACAACTGCTGCTGTTTATGTTAGATTTAGTTCTTTTGGGTAAATTTCGGAAGTATATTTAGAGAACTCTGGATTATTCAACGAAAAAATATCATCCAGATAACGGTAGGTATTTTTGGATGTATCAACCAAATATAACAATGATGGGTCTTTACTGACTGGTCATAAATTGAGATTCACAGTAATATAGAAATAAATCTGCTATTAAAGGGGCACAGTTAGTGCCCATAGAAATACCTACTACCTGACGATACACTTCATCGCCGAAACGTACATAAATGGTATCTAGCAGAAAATTTAAAGCTTCAATCATATCATCACATTTCCAGTAAGTGTTACAGAAAAAGGCTTTAACGATGTATGATTTATTTAATAATGTTCCATTTTCAATTATTGTTTCATTTTTAACAGGAATATATTATAAATTGTAAAAAATGTTGTTATATTTAAAACGATTTTAATTTTTATCACGTTTTATTTGTAAATAATCAATTAGTATAGAATTTTGGATAATTTTGAATTTTGAATAATGCGGCGTAAAGCAAACAACTATCAATCAATTATCTAAAAAAAACGGACATATCTTAATTCAACCAATTGCAATGATTTCCTTAACACAAATTTATAAATTAAGATTAGTTGAAGTAAATATAATTATGGACCAATCAAAGTAAATATTTCTCTTTAATGAGTCAGCACGAGGTTGTTTTTTTTTAACATAAACATTGTTAAGGGCTTCTTGTTAACCATAAACCTGGAACAATAATTGAAAAACAAGTAATCTTTGTGGAAAATTTTGTAGCAACAATCTCGGCATAAAAGTCTGTGCATTTTTTCCAAAATATTAGTTTTATTTACCATATAATCCCCTTTTTAATAACAAAATAGATTGAAACCATAAATATTTATGCTTTGCACGTAGTTTCCCTTATTATATGTACAAAATGGCTCATTTATATTATTCATTATCTTTACTGGTTTGCAAATTGTAAGCCTGGTTCCTTTGATAACTATGGATATACTATTGCAGTTTTTCTTAATTTCTTAATTCACATAGCTACAGAAGGGACCATAAACCTAAGGAAGAGGTAACGCGGCAATTTACTCTCATTGTCACCAAATGTGATCTTAGAATTTTCGAGTAACCAGACGCACAGAAACCTATCAATTCTAACTCAGGACCAGAGTTACTTTGAATTAGGATGGTTATCTGCTATATGGTTGGGTTGTTGTCTCTTTGACACATTCCCCACTTCCATTCTCAATTTTATTAGCTAAGTAAGTTTTTTTCTGCCATAATTTGATTTTTTTTCATACTTTACTCGATTCTTACAAAGACTAACACTTAATGATTTAATTAATAAATCTTCAAACATATTACACACTCTTGTCGCATCTGTTTGATAACATTATGCATGACGTGTAACATCATGGTTATTTGTATCCTTAATGAGAAAATCAATAGATAAGAACTTAAATATCTGTTGTCAGAAGTGTCTACATAATCCCTGATAAAAACTTAAATATCTGTTGTCACATAATCCCTGATAAGAACTTAAATATATTTTGTCAGAAGTGTCTACATAATCCCTGATAAGAACTTAAATATCTGTTGTCAGAAGTGTCTACATAATCCCTGATAAGAACTTAAATATATGTTGTCAGAAGTGTCTACATAATCCCTGATAAGAACTTAAATATCTGTAGTCAGAAGTGTCTACATAATCCCTGATAAGAACTTAAATATATGTTGTCAGAAGTGTCTACATAATCCCTGATAAGAACTTAAATATATGTTGTCAGAAGTGTCTACATAATCCCTGATAAGAACTTAAATATCTGTAGTTAGAAGTGTCTACATAATCCCTGATAAGAACTTAAATATATGTTGTCAGAAGTGTCTACATAATCCCTGATAAGAACTTTAATATCTGTTGTCAGAAGTGTCTACATAATCCCTGATCAGAACTTTAATATCTGTAGTCAGAAGTGTCTACATAATCCCTGATAAGAACTTAAATATCTGTTGTCAGAAGTGTCTACATAATCCCTGATCAGAACTTAAATATCTGTTGTCAGAAGTGTCTACATAATCCCTGATAAGAACTTAAATATCTGTTGTCAGAAGTGTCTACATAATCCCTGATAAGAACTTAAATATCTGTTGTCAGAAGTGTCTACATAATCCCTGATCAGAACTTAAATATCTGTTGTCAGAAGTGTCTACATAATCCCTGATCAGAACTTAAATATCTGTTGTCAGAAGTGTCTACATAATCCCTGATAAAACTTAAATATCTGTTGTCAGAAGTGTCTACATAATCCCTGAAAATACAAATTCACTATAATATATATATATATATATATATATATATATATATATATATATATATATATATATATATATATATATATATATAATAGTTGAATAACTTACCAATATGTTCTTGAATTTTATTTTATTTAACTACATAATAATTTCATTCATCAAATATTGCTTGTATGTATGTATGTACGAAGATCCCTCCGTGAACAAAGCACCCCTCGATTGCTGCGAGGGTACAGTGGAATCCTTGTACACTCCCTATCAGGATGAATGGAGATGTGTCACTAACTTATATACAACCCACCACCAGGACAATCCCCAACCCAACACAGAGGGAGTGTTAGGAAACACAGGGAAGTCTTCTCTTGACGTATAATCAGCTGATTAAATTAATGACATACATTTTGTTTACCAAACTCTATATTAACAATATTAAAAAAAATATATTTATTGATTATGTTTCTTTTAATTGAAAGTAACAATGGACTTATTGTCTTATGTCCATTAATATTGGTATCTACTCTCTAGTTGTATTTATTAACAAAAAATGTATAGACGTCTATGTTTTTTGTTTTCTGCTCAGATACATAGTACAACTTATATATTGAAAAACTAATAATTGTTATAAAAAAAAATAAAGAGTTATACTTGTTGTCTTTGATTTTGTATTCAAATATCATGTGTTGTAATTTTATTGAAAAATCTAAATTACCCATTTTTAGGAGGTCGTATATTTGTTGCCAAAATCTTGTCAAATAAGAACAATTGAATAAATAATGAGCATAGTCTTCTTCTATGTTACAAAAATTACACAAACTGTTATTAACTATTTTCCATTGTAATAAATGCTTTTTTGTTGGTACAATTAACTGTAGTAGTTTCGATATGTATATTTTTAATTTATTTTCAGTTATGTATTTGAAAATCATATAATGAATTTATATTTCTAGCTTCTTGCAATGGTAAAATTTTGAGCCACCTGTTTATCCCTACTGAAGTTTCCTTTCAACTATTCACTAGAGAGTCATATAACATTTCATTTGAAAAAAATGTAGTCTCAAAATAACAATCTTTCCATGTAATCTTATTTCTCTGGACATTTACTTTACTTTTGACAAAATTTTCTTGTTTAACTATGTCAATCAATTGTGTGGAATGGATTGTTTCAATTTATGAAATTCAGCAACCCAGTTTACTATACACTTTAATTTGATTAAAATATAATTTTCTGATAGTGACATAGTGTCATCTAGAATGTCATTCAAGTATAATATATCACTTTTAATCCAGTTTTCAAAGATAATCGGTTTATTATGAAATGCAATACATTTATTTCCCAAAATTTTTCTCTTATATCAGCATGTCACTGCTTGTTTTGTTTGCCCACCCCAAGTCAAAATCCGGGACTTTATTACTTCTCTATAAAATTCTGGAACATATTTAAAATATTCTGAATGTTTTATATCATTGAAATTCATATTAGATATAACTTAAATATTATAAGACACTTTTAGATATTTAAAAGGTGTAAGATTCCAGTTGACAAATTTACCATTAACTAGTCTATATACCCATGATGCTTTGAGCGATATAAAATAACTTTTAAAATCGACCATTTGTAAGCCTCCTTCAAGTTTTTCATAAGGAAGTGTTATCAGGTTTCTTTTTACTTTGTCTGGCTTCCCATCCCAAATATGTTTAAAGCTTCTTGTTTCTATTTCTTCAAGATAATTTTCAGGAGTAAAGCAAACACTTCCCAAGAATGTAAATAACGGCAAAATAAATGCTTTAATAATTAGTATTTTCCCTAAAATTGAAATATTCCTTTTTTTCCATGTCTTGAACAATTTCATCATTTCTCTATTTTACAATCCAAATTCAATTTTTTGCATTCATCTTAATCATGTTAAAAAAATACCCCTAATGCTATAATAGGTTTATCTCCTCAATAAATCCCCGCAATTTTAACTCTACATGCTTTCAATTTCCCGATCCATAATTCTTCTGTTTTATTTTTATTTACCAATTGTCCTGAAAATGAGCCAAAAATTTCTATTATATTCATTGCAGATATTACATCGTTTTTATTTTTACAAAATAATGTTGTGTCATCTGCTAGTTGTGAAATTTTAATGCTGTGACTTTTCTCGTCTAACTTAGTAATGATTCATTTTACTTCACTGCTATTCCTCAACTTAAGAGCTATAATTTCAACAGCCAAAACAAACATTAATGCTGATAAATAAAGCCTTGTCGGATTCCCCGTGAATTTTTGAAATTTTCTGATACTCACCCATTGTTCGTAACACATGTTTGAACATCTGTATACATAGTTTTAACCCACCTAATGAATGATTCATTACACCCAAAATTTTTCAAAGTTCCAAGCATAAAATCCTATTTTAAAGAATCAAATGATTTTGTAAAATCCACAAAAAACAATTGCTCCCTCTGTTTTTGTATGTTTTTGAGTAGTCTTTAACATCTTAGATTTGTCTCAGATTAAACCCAATGAATTTATTTTTAACATAACCGTTTTGATCCTCATTTATAATTTTTGGAAGTACCTATTTTAAACGTTGCGCTGATCCTCATTTATAATTTTTGAAAGTACCTTTTTTAAACGTTGCGCAAGAACATATGACAAAAATTAAAAGTCTATATTAAGAAGTGATATTTGACGATAATTTCCAAAAGTAATGGATTCCCCTTCCCCTTTTTAAATATCAAAGTTAATATACTAGTACGTTTTGAATATAAAAGACTGTTTCTATCGTATCCTGTATTTAAGACATTGACCAGTAGTGATTTAAGTTTATTCCTAAAAAAATCTATAAAATTCTACAGGAAGTCAATCAAGATCTGGATATTTATTTAATTTCATTTTAAAGATACCATGTGTGCATTCCTCCACTGTAATTTTCCCATCGCATATTAGTTCGTCATTTTCAGCAACTGTATTTTCTAATTTTGTATCGCTGATATATTCTTCTGTTAAATCTTTATTTAAACTTTTAGCTCACCTGGCCCAAAGGGCCAAGTGAGCTTTTCTCATCACTTGGCGTCCGTCGTTAGCTTTTACAAAAATCTTCTCCTCTGAAACTACTGGACCAAATTTAACCAAACTTGGCCACAATCATCATTGGGGTATCTAGTTTAAAAAATGTGTCCGGTGACCCGGTCAACCAACCAAGATGGCCACCAGGGCTAAAAATAGAACATAGGGGTAAAATGCGGTTTTTGGCTTTTAACTCAAAAACCAAAGCATTTACAGCAAATCTGACCGAATTGAATCGTTCATCAGGTCAAGATCTATCTGCCCTGAAATTTTCAGATGAATCGGACAACCCGTTGTTGGGTTGCTGCCCCTGAATTGGTAATTTTATTGAAATTTTACTGTTTTTGGTTGAATCTTGAATATTATTATAGATAGAGATAAACTGTAAACAGCAAAAATGTTCAGCAAAGTCAGATTTACAAATAAGTCATCATGACCGAAATGTTCAGTTGACCCCTTTAGGAGTTATTGCCCTTTATAGTCAATTTTGAACCATTTTTCGTAAATCTTAGTAATTATTTACAAAAATTTTCTCCTCTGAAACTACTGGGCCAAATTAATCCAAACTTGTCCACAATCATCATTGGGATATCTAGTTTAAAAAATGTGTCCGATGACCTGGCCAACCAACCAAGATGGCCGCCACAGCTAAAAATAGAAGACAGGGGTTTTTGGCTTATAACTCAAAAACCAAAGCATTTAGAGCAAATCTTACGGAGGTTAAATCGTTCATCAGGTCAAAATCTATCTGCCCTGAAATTTTCAGATGAATCGGCAACCCGTTGTTGGGTTGCTGCCCCTGAATTGGTAATTTTATGGAAATTTTACTGTTTTCGGTTATTATCTTGAATATTATTATAGATAGAGATAAACTGTAAACAGAAAAAAATGTTCAGCAAAGTAAGATTTACAAATAAGTCAACATAACCGAAAGGGTCAGTTGACCCCTTTAGGAGTTATTGCCCTTTATAGTCAATTTTAACCATTTTTCTTAAATCTTAGTAATCTTTTACAAAAATCTTCTCCTCTGAAACTACTAGGCCAAATTTATCCAAACTTGTCTACAATCATCATTGGGATATGTAGTTTGAAAAATGTGTCCGATGACCCGGCCATTTAACCAAGATGGCTGCCACAGTTAAAAATAGAACATAGGGGTAAAATGCAGTTTTTGGCTTCTAACTAAAAAACCAAAGCATTTAGAACAAATCTTAAGAAGGGTAAAATTGTTTATTAGGTCAAGATCTATCTGGCCGTAAATTTTCAGATGAATCGGACAACCCGTTGTTGGGTTGCTGCTCCAGAATTGATAGTTTTAAGGAAATTTTGCTGTTTTTGGTTATTATCTTGAATACTATTATAGATAGAGATAACCTATAAAAAGGAATAATGTTCAGCAAAGTAAGATTTACAAATAAGTCAACGTGACTGAAATGGTCAATTGACCCCTTTAGGAGTTATTGCCCTTTATAGTCAATTTTTAGCAATTTTCATTGGGCCAAGTTCATTATAGACAGAGATAATTGTAAGCAGCAAGAATGTTCAGTAAAGTAAGATGTACAAACACATCACCATCACCAAAACACAATTTTGTCATGAATCCATCTGTTTCTTTTGTTTAATATTCACATATACCAAGGTGAGCGACACAGGCTCTTTAGAGCCTCTAGTTTTATTAAACAAGTTTTTGTTTAAAAGTTTATTTTGATCCAAAATTATTTCCCCATTTTCTCCCATTAGCTTACTTATAGATTTTTTACCTTTTTTCTAAACCAAGGAAGTAAGAATCTTTGTACTTTAAATGATTTCATGTGTCAATCTTTAGACTGTGTTATATACTTTTGTAAGAACTTTTAAATAATTACTTGATCAATATTTTGATTTATTTGACTTATAAAATAGATGAGAAAATCAATCAATACGAATTACAATGTAAATAATGATAAAATGTTGTAAAATTGCGCAAAATACGTCAACCGTTATGACCGAAAGAGTTAGCAGTGAAAACAAATTCCAATTGAGACCATAGAAAACACATGATAACCTAATGTATAATGACAGAGCTAATACAGTTTGATAGATAACTAAAGCTTACTCTGCTCATCCCTGTATTCTACGTGTTGTGCCTGCAACAAAACGTTGTGGTATGTTCAATAATCCTGGTGTTGCTATTGTTATGTTACACCTAACTTTTGATATAGTGTACATATGTAGACTTTTCTTCACATTAGTAGGGTTTCATGTAGTGTGCTTGAAAAGTGTATGAATTATGGCAAAAATTCTGTGTATTAAGTTTACGAACAGGACATTTTTGACTGCAAAAAGTCAGGGCTTTCATATACAAATAATGGACCACGTTATATATTTTTGGTAGTTTTCAGAAATATTTATTCACATATATGTATGTTTAAGCTGCAAAATGTGACACGCTCTAACACACTGTGTATAGGCCTCCAGCAGGTTCACGGTCTAGATACGCATCTACATAAACATATATTGCTTATGTAGAGTGGACAATGGAGACGGCGAAGGTGTCAGAAACTCAACGACACAACCAAAAGCAAACAGTCTTTATTTGCGTTCATGTCCACGAAACAACTATTTTGTATGCTAATTCATTGACGTGAATCTATTTGGTTTTGTCATATATCCGTCGATTCATGGTAGGTTGAAATCCCTGATGTCAAAGGCGAAAATCATACAACTATATGTAAGTACCAATCTGCCTACGAAACCGACAGTGGAGTATAGGCGGATTTAAGGAGGGGCTTTGGGCCTAGACCAGCCCCCCTTTCCTCGGAAAAAATTGGTTGATTATATAAAAAAATCGCTGAAGCTTGACTGGTGTGCACCCCACCACCCATTTCTTGAAAAGTTTTGGGTCTGCCAATGCACAGAAACGATTGATTGATTGATTGATTGTTGGTTGCTTTACGCCGCATAAGCACAACAAGGCTATATCGCGGCGAGAGCCAATTCGAATATTTTTACAATTTAAAGCATATTTTTAAAATAAGACAAAAAGTCCTTCAATATACTAAAATTCTAGACTCAAGCAAATTAATTATTAACAAATAAAAATCAACAGTAAGATAACGTGATAAAAATTAAAAACGATTAAATATAATAACATTTTTATATTCTATAATACATTCCAATTTCTTTTAAAAATGCAACAATATTTGTAATATAACAGAAACGAAAGACAGATCAAAGCAAAGTTTTTTTTCGGCCTTTTGTTGAACTTTTTTTTTCTGATACTAACAAATACTAACTATTAATAATTTATTTAGTCAATATTCAAACATTCCAGACACGTGTAGCATCTCTTTGATAACGACGTAATAAATAACGTGTAAAATCATTTTCCTTTGTATCCTTAATTAGACAATCAATAGATTAGAACTTAAATATCCATTGTCTAATGTGCGTACATAACAATAAATGGATGTATAAATATAAATTGAATGCATTACCAATAGGTTCCTAATTCTTTGTACTTTCAATCTGTCTACATGTACGTTTGTGACAACTGTTTGATAATTACTAGTCATTAATCATTATTTCAATCTGTCTACATGTGCGTTTGTGAGTACGTTTGTGACAACTGTTTGATAATTACTTGTCATTAATCATTATTTCATTTTATTTTTATCACAGATAAGACAGTTAATCAATTCGAATTATAATGTATACAATTATAGGATGTTGTAAGATACAAACTTTACAAAAATGCGCCTAGAATACGTCAATAAATATATACGAAAGAGTTTACAAAGGAAACTTCGTACTTTATTTGGCTTTTTTAACTTTTTGGGATTCGAGCGTCACTGATGAGACTTTTGTAGACGAAACGCGCGTCTGGCGTATATACTAATATATAAAAGAAGATGTGGTATGATTGCCAATGAGACAACTATCCACAAAAGACCAAAATGACACAGACATTAACAACTATAGGTCACCGTACGGCCTTCAACAACGAGCAAAGCCCATACCGCATAATCAACTATAATAGGCCCCGATAAGACAATGTAAAAAATTCAAACGAGAAAACTAACGGCCTTATTAATGTAAAACAAAACTGAACGAAAAACAAATATATAACACAACATAAGAACGAACTATAAAAATCAGTTGAAAAAGGCTTAACTCATCAGATGGACAAACATACAAGTGGACGTGGCCGGGTATTTATACATCCCGACACAAAAAGACGCAATGAACAGATCTGAGAGTACCCGCAGTTATCTGACAGTTAGTTCAAAGCCACTAACAACTAATAAAAAAATCATGCATCTAAGACTTAACTATCAATCCGTACACATCTAACATCCAATGGATTTAGTGTAAAGACGTTTTAAACAACCAGAGGAAAACATGACCTTGTGCAATGCCAAGTTACAGGTATCGACAGATTGTAGATCCATGAATATGTATAGGTATATAACATACTAGTAATATTTAGTTAGCTTTTAATTTACTGATAACAAAATCAGTATTTATACCAATAAAAACAATATTCAATGATCTTATTACAGTGTTGAATAGGTAACCTTTTAGAATAAGTTTATTTAAAGGAGCGACAAGTTTACATGGATCATTTCTAAATTTCCGGGCACGGTTAACAACATTTCCGTAAAAATGAGGATGTGCTATCCCGTTTGAAATAAGTTTTCCACAGGTACAACCAAATCTTTATATCTATGGAAACATTTAGTAAAGGTTTTAAGTAATTTATGGTAACGATATCCCTGGTTTAATAATTTACCAGTAATACATAGGTTGCGTTCGTTAAAATCAAAAACGTCACAACAGACACGGGCATAGCGAATAAGTTGTGGAATATAAACACCGTAAGATGGTGCCAGCATCACCATCTAAAAATAGAAAATTAACAATAGGGAACGAAAAATCGTCTTTTTTGTCGTAAATTTTAGTGTGGAGTTTCCCGTTTAAAACCGAAATATTTAAATCAAGGAAAGAACAGTTATTACCGAATGAATTTGATTTATTTAAAGTAAGTTCCTTGGGGTGAATTTCAGCAGTATATTGCGAAAGTTCTTGATTATTTAACGAAAAAATATCATCAAGATAACGGTAAGTGTTGTTGAATTTATCAATTAAATGCAATTTCGACGGGTCTGTACTGAGTTAAGTCATAAACTGTGATTCGTAACAGTACACAAACAAGTCTGCTATTTAAGGGGCACACTTAGTGCCCATGGGGATACCTACAACCTGTCGATAAACTTTGTTGCCGAAACGTACATAAATATTATCAGGGAGAAAATTAACAGCTTCAATCATCTCATCACATCTCCAGTAAGTATATCTAGCATATTTACCTTTCTCATTTGAGAAGAAGGTTTTAAATGAGTTGCAGCAAATATATCTACATTCAGCTTTACCAAACGACCATTTAATTAAATAGGAAAACTTTTGTTTAATAAGATAGTGTGGAAGTGTAGTGTAAAGAGTAGAAAAATCAAAACTATTAACAGAATCAATAGTATGACTCGATGTGGAGCGGATGGACTTGAATGTAGATGAATATAAAATTTCATTCTTAAGAACGTCTGTGTAGTATTTACGGCATACCACCACGACATTGTTGGCTGCTTTGTCGGCCGGTACAAACACAAACCGCTTTGAAAGTATTTGAAGTTTATTTCTTATTCTGGAAATAGGTGTATTATGTACTCTATTATTTACTTCTAAATTATTTTCAAAATGTGATATTCTCTTATCTACCACATTCATACATTTATTTAAATAAGAATAAAGAGATTTTTTATCAGATTTTTCACGTTTACACCATTTTTTACAAAACAAGGAAAGAGCATCTTTGGTGACTTGACGACAATCTTTCCAATCTATTTTAGATGGAGGACGATATTTTGGTCCCTTTTTCAAAAAGTTTTTAACCTCTCTGTCCTGGACGATATTGAGGTCCCCTGTAATAACAGTGCCATTTTAAATTTAGTCCTGGTATCTATGTTGAGTTTATTTCCAATAGAGAACATAGAAAACACATGATAACCTAATTTATAGTTACAGAGCTACTACAATTTTATACATGACTACAACTTACTCTTCTCATCCTGTATTTTACTTTATGTGCCTAAAACAAAATGTTGTGATATGTTCACTGCTCCGGGTGTAGCTAGTGTTCTGTTTTCCCTCCCTGGTGATATAATTTAAATATGTAAACTTTTCCCCACATTAATTAAGTTTCGTGTAGTGTTTTGTAAAAATGGAAGATTAATGGCTAAAATTCTGTGCATAAAGTGAACTTACGGGAGATTTCCAACTGAGAAAAAAGACAGGGCTTTTCATATACAAGAAATGGACCTCATTATAAATTTCTGATAGTTTCCCCAACGTATTCATATATATGTATTTATAAGCTGCAAAATGTGACACGCCCTATCACAATGTGTATAGGCCCTCTATGTTAACGGTC
Organism: Mytilus galloprovincialis; assembly: GCF_965363235.1. Taxonomy (NCBI): domain Eukaryota; kingdom Metazoa; phylum Mollusca; class Bivalvia; order Mytilida; family Mytilidae; genus Mytilus; species Mytilus galloprovincialis. Next base: position 24,235,180 of record NC_134848.1, on the reverse strand, counting down.
TGATATGCATATACATAAATATATATTACTTATGTAGAGAAGACAATGGTGACCGCGAATGTGTCAGAAGGTCCACGACCCGATCCGACCAAAAGCAAACACTTTATTTCCGTTTAATTAATTTCACGAAACAACTATTTTATATGCTAATTCATTCACGTGAATCAATATCGTTTTGTCATATATTCGTCAATGTAGGTTTATATTGCTGGTGTCAAAGGAGAGAATCATTCAACTATACAAATTAAAATAAAGTTGTTATGCATTCATGGCAATATATTGTACATTGTTTTATATTTGTGCGTATTAACGGATTCATATTTATAAGTGGAACAACTGACCAACAGGTAGTAACTCCCTTGTACATGTAAGTTCCAATCTGCCTTCGAAACAGACAGGACCCAGACCGGCCTTATCCTTTTCGTGGGAAAAATTGGTGGATTATATCAGGAATCGCTGAAGCCTGACTGGAGTGCGCACCCCCTCCTCCCCCCCCCCCCCCCCCCCCCCCATTTCATGAAAAGTTCTGGATCTGCTACTGCACAGAAACGAAAGACAGATCAAGTCAAATTTTCTGTTCGGCCATTTGTTGAATGTTGTATCATTTTTTTTCTGATTTTTACGAAGACTAACTCTTACTGATTTAATTAGTCAATATTCAAACATTCCAGACACGTGTAGCATCTGTTTGATATCAACATAATGTGTTAAATCATTTCTGTTGTATCCTTAATGAAAAAATCAATAGATACGAACTTAAATATCTGTTATCTAATGTGTATACATTACAAAAAATGGATGTATAAATTGTTTTGATAATTATTTTATCATTATGTTAATAAATGTTCATTTGTCGTAGATGAGACAGTTAATCAATACAACTACTAATGTGATGTTGCCAGTCAAAAACTTGACGAAATACGTTAACATTTATGAACGAAAGAGTTAATTATGAACAGTTTGGTTAAGTTTGGCCCAGTAGTTTCAGAGGAGAATATTTTTGTAAAAGTTTACGGACGACGGACGCCAATGGATGCTTTTAGACAACCAACATATATGTTTATGACTCATGAAATTTAAGTTCATTGAAATACAGAGTTCATTTTCTACAACTGTCAAATTAAAGGGAATATTGGTTAGACCTATGCATGTAAACAACCGGACGTGACGTACCATGGCTTGGTGGTATTACACCTAAAGAACACCTAAATGTCAAATAAACTTAACGTATTTTTTTCCCTCTAATTTCAATTAAACCTAAAATTAATTAATTTAAATTAAAAACTAATATCTGATCATATGCTAATCATCTATGCATTCAAACAATTAAAAAGGATACAAGAGAAAACTTTAAGATGATAAACAATTGTATTGCACTTTTTTTAGTTCAATTGAAAGTCTGCTTTGGTCCATTTTTCCTTCTTTCTTCTTTTTTCATCAAAAATTGATATCTTTTGTCTATAAAATAAAACACATGTGATTATTTTTCCAAATAAATGTAAGAATTGCTTCTTTTTTTCTTTTTTCCTCAACACTTGACATCTTTTGTCTAAAAAAAAACCAAATGTGATTATTTTCCAAATTAATGTAAGAATGGCTTCTGACGTGAGGCAGGCACATACATAATCTTTGCAAATGCTTGAAATCCCCCTAACCTGTGTCAGTAGTGTTGCAACACTACAACACATCACAATAACAACAATCTATAGAAATCAGACGATAAGGGCTTCATTCATCAGATAACTACAAAGCACAATCATTGGTTGTTGGTTGCTTAACGTCAGTGGCAAATATGTCTTGCATTTCCAAAAGGAGAACAAGTTAACAATAAAGACAACGTGTCTTTCAACATTCGTTTACAATATTCAAGATTCGTTTTCAACAGTCAACATTTGTTTTCAACTTTCAACATTCGTTTGCAACATTCAACAATCGTTGACAACATGCGATTTTCAATTTTCAACATTCATTTTAATTTTTCAACATTCATTTTCAACATTCAACATTTTTTTTCAACATTCAACTTTTGTTTGCAACATTCCATTTTCAACTTTGAACATTTGTTTTTAACATTCAACATTTGTTTTTAACCTTAACATTGGTTTTCAACTTTCGACATTCAACAATCGTTGATAACAATCGATTTTTAATTTTCAACATTAAACATTCGTTTTCAACTTTCAATATTCAACAATCGTTGACAACATTCGATTTTCAACTTTCAACATTCGTTTTTAACTTTCAACATTCGTTTTCAATTTTCAACATTCGTTTTAAACATTCAACATTCGTTTTCAACATTCAACATTCGTTTTCAACTTTCAACATTCAACAATCGTTGACAACATTCGATTTTCAATTTTTCAACATTAAACATCGTTTTCAACTTTCAACATTGGTTTTCAACTTTCAACATTCGTTTGCAACATTCAACAATCGTTGACAACATTCGATTTTCAATTTTCAACATTAAACATCGTTTTCAACTTTCAACATTGGTTTTCAACTTTCAACATTCGTTTTTAACATTCAACATTCGTTTTCAACATTCAACATTCGTTTTCAACTTTCAACATTCAACAATCGTTGACAACATTGGTTTTCAACTTTCAACATTCGTTTTTAACATTCAACATTCGTTTTCAACATTCAACATTCGTTTTCAACTTTCAACATTCAACAATCGTTTGCAACATTCGATTTTCAAAATTCAACATTCGTTTTCAACATTCAACATTAGTTTTTAACATTCAACATTTGTTTTCAACATTCAACTTTTGTTTGCAACATTCGATTTTCAACTTTCAACATTCGTTTTTAACTTTCAACATTCGTTTTCAACATTCAACATTGGTTTTCAACTTTCAACATTTGTTTTCAACATTCAACATTCATTTTCAACATTCGTTTTCAACTTTCAACATTCAACAATCGTTGACAACATTCGATTTTCAACTTTCAACATTCGTTTTTAACTTTCAACATTCGTTTTTAATTTTCAACATTCGTTTTAAACATTCAACATTCGTTTTCAACATTCAACATTCGTTTTCAACTTTCAACATTCAACAATCGTTGACAACATTCGATTTTCAATTTTTCAACATTAAACATCGTTTTTAACTTTCATTATTGGTTTTCAATTTTCAACATTCGTTTTCAACATTCAACAATCGTTGACAACATTCGATTTTCAATTTTCAACATTAAACATCGTTTTCAACTTTCAACATTGGTTTTCAACTTTCAACATTCGTTTTTAACATTCAACATTTGTTTTCAACATTCAACAGTCGTTTTCAACTTTCAACATTCAACAATCGTTGACAACATTCGATTTTCAATTTTCAACTTTCAACATTCATTTTCAACATTCAACATTTGTTTTTAACATTCAACTTTTGTTTGCAACATTCGATTTTCAACTTTCAACATTCGTTTTTAACTTTCAACATTCGTTTTCAACATTCAACTTTCGTTTCCAACATTCGATTTTCAACTTTCAACATTCGTTTTCAACTTTCAACATTCGTTTTCAACATTCAACTTTCGTTTCCAACATTCGATTTTCAACTTTCAACATTCGTTTTCAACATTCAACATTCGTTTTCAACATATGTTTTCAACATTCAACATTCGTTTTCAGCATTTAAAATTCGTTTTCAACATACGATTTTTAACTTTGAACATTCGTTTTCAACTTTCAACATTGTTTTCAACTTTCGATTTTCAACATTCAACATTCGTTTTCAACATTTGATTTTCAACTTGCAACATTCGTTTTGAACTGTCAACATTCGTTTTCAACATTCAACATACAATTTTCAGTTTGTAACATTCGTATTTAACATTCAACATTCGTTTTTAAAATTCATCATTCGTTTTTCTTCTTCAACATTAGTTTTTGTTATTTAACATTCGTTTTTAACATTCAAAATTCGTTTGTAAACATTCAACATTCGTTTTCAACATTCAATATTCGTTTTCAGCATTCGATTTTTAACTTACAACCGTTATCAACGTTCAACTTACGTTTTCAACATTCGTTTTCAACTTTCAACATTGGTTTTCAACTTTCAACATTTGTTTACAATATTCAAGATTCGTTTTCAACAGTCAACATTTGTTTTCAACTTTCAACATTCGTTTTCAACATTCAACAATCGTTGACAACATGCGATTTTCATTTTTCAATATTCATTTTCAACATTCAACATTTGTTTTCAACATTCAACTTTTGTTTGCAACATTCCATTTTCAACTTTGAACATTTGTTTTTAACATTCAACATTTGTTTTTAACTTTCAACATTGGTTTTCAACTTTCAACATTCAACAATCGTTGATAACAATCGATTTTTAATTTTCAACATTAAACATTCGTTGTCAACATTCAACATTCAACATTCATTTTCAACATTCAACATTCGATTTTCAACTTTCAACATTCGTTTTTAACTTTCAACATTCGTTTTCAATTTTCAACATTCGTTTTTAACATTCAACATTCGTTTTCAACATTCAACATTCGTTTTCAACTTTCAACATTCATCAATCGTTGACAACATTCGATTTTCAATTTTCAACATTCAACATCGTTTTCAACTTACAACATTGGTTTTTAACATTCAACAATCGTTGACAACATCCGTTTTTCATTTTTCAACATTTATTTTCAACATTCAACATTTGTTTTCAACATTCAACTTTTGTTTGCAACATTCGATTTTCAACTTTCAACATTCGTTTTTAACATTCAACATTCGTTTTCAACTTTCAATATTTAACAATCGTTGACAACATGCGATTTTCATTATTCAACATTCATTTTCAACATTCAACATTTGTTTTCAACAATCAACTTTTGTTTGCAACATTCGATTTTCAACTTTAAACATTCGTTTTTAATTTTCAACAATCGTTGACAACATTCGATTTTCAATTTCAACATTAAACATTCGTCTTCAACTTTAAATTTTTGTTTTTTAACAGATGATTTTCAACTTTAAATATTCATTTTATGCATGCAGCATTTTTTTCAATATCAAATATTCATTTTCCACGTTGTATTTTCAATATTTAACATTCGTTTTCAACATTTAACATTCGTTTTCAACATTTGACATTCGTTTTCAACATTCACCTTTCGTTTCCAACATTCGATTTTCAACTTTCAACATTCGTTTTTAACATTTAACATTCGTTTTCAACATTTGTTTTCAACTTTCAACTTTCAACATTCGTTTTCAACATTCAACAATAATTGACAACATTCGATTTTCAATTTTCAACATTCATTTTCAACATTATACTGTCGTTTGCAACATTCGATTTTCAACATTCGTTTTCAACTTTCAACATTCGTTTTCAACATTCTATTTTCAACATTCAATATTCGATTTTCAACTTTCAACATTCGTTTTCAACATTCAAAATTCGTTTTTTAACATTCAACATTCGTTTGCAACATTCAACATTCGTTTTCAACATTCAACATTCGTTTTTAACATTCAACATTCGTTTGTCAACATTATACATTCGTTTTCAACATTCAATATTCGTTTTAAGCATTCGAGTTTTAACTTTAAACACTCGTTTTTAACTTTCAACATTCGTTTTCAACGTTCAACTTTTATTTTCAACATTCGTTTTAAACATTCACCATTCGTTTTCAACTTTCGTTTGCAACATTCAATTTTCAAAATTCAACATTCGTTTTCAACATTCAATATTCGTTTTCAACATTCAACATTTGTTTTCAACATTCAACATTCGTTTTCAACATTCAACATTCGTTTTGAACATTCCATTTTTAACTTTAAACATTCGTTATTAACATTCAACATTCGTTTTGAACATTCAACATTCGTTTGCAACATTCAATTTTCAACATTCGTTTTCAACTTTCAACATTCGTTTTACACATTCAACAATCGTTTTCAACTTCCAACATTCGTTTTCAACATTCAACATTCGTTTTCAACATTCAACATTTGTTTTCAACATTCAACATTCGTTTTCAACATTCAACATTCGTTTTCAACCTTGAACATTCGTTTGTTAACATTCAACATTCGTTTTCAACATTCAATATTCGTTTTCAGCATTCGATTTTTAACTTTGAACACTCGTTTTAAACTTTCAACATTCGTTTTCAACGTTCAACTTTCGTTTTCAACATTAGTTTTCAACATTAGTTTTCAACATTCGTTTTCAACATTCAACATTCGTTTTCAAAATTCAACTTTCGTTTGCAACATTCTATTTTCAAAATTCAACATTTGTTTGCAACATTCAACGTTCGTTTTCAACATTTAACATTCGTTCTATACATTCGATTTTAACTTTCAACATTCGTAATTAACATTCAACTGTCGTTTGCAATATTCGATTTTCAACATTCGTTTTCAACTTTCAACATTCGTTTTCAACATTCAACAGTCGTTTTGTACTTTCAAACTTTTCATTTTTAACATTATCTTATTCAATGTTCAATATTTCAACATTCGTTTTCAAGTTTCCATATTTCAACATTCTTTTTTTCAAGTTTTTAGATATGGTTTTCACATTCTATTTTCGTATTCAATATTTATCACTCGTTTCAACATTCAACATTTGTTTTAAACATTCGATTTTTAACTTTCAACATTCGTTATTAACATTCAATATTCGTTTTCAACATTCAACATTCGTTTTCAACATTAAACTGTCATTTGCTACATTCGATTTTCAACATTCATTTTCAACTTTCAACATTCGTTTTCAACATTCAACAATCGTTGACAATTGTCGATTTTGAACATTCATTCATTATTCGTTTTCAACATTTAACAATGGTTAACAACATTCGATTTTCAACTTTAAACATTCGTTTTCAAAACTAAACATTCGTTTTAAACAGTCAACTTTAGTTTTCAACTTTACATTTTCAACTGACAACATTCGTTTTTAACATTCAACATTCGATTTTCAGTTTTCAACATTCGTTTTCAACATTAAACGTTCGTTTTTAACATTCAATTATCGTTTTAAACTTTCAATTTTCAACTTTCAACATTCGTTTTCAACTTTCAACATTCGATTTAAACATTCAACGATCGTTTTAAACAGTCAACTTTCGTTTGCATCATTCGATTTTCAACATTCAACATTCGTTTTTAAAAAATCGATTTTCAATTTTCAACATTAGTTTTCAACATTCAACATTCGTTTTCAACATTCAACAGTTGTTTTCAACCTTCAACTTTCGTTTTCAACATTCGATTTTCAACATTCAATATTCGTTTTCAACATTCAACATTCGTTTTCAACATTCAACATGCGTTTTTAACATTCAACAATCGTTTTCAACTTTCAACATTCGTTTTCAACATTCAACATTCGTTTTCAACATTCAACATTTGTTTTTAACATTCAACATTCGTTTTTAACATTGAACATTCGTTTGTCAACATTCTACATTCGTTTTCAACATTCAATATTCGTTTTAAGCATTCGATTTTTAACTTTGAACAGTCGATTTTAACTTTCAACATTCGTTTTCAACGTTCAACTTTTATTTCAACATTCGTTTTCAACATTCAACATTCGTTTTCAACTTTCGTTTGCAACATTCGATTTTAAAAATTCAACATTCGTTTTCAACATTCAACATTCGTTTTCAACATTTAGCATTTGTTTTCAACATTCAACATTCGTTTTAAACATTCAATTTTTTACTTTAAACATTAGTTATTAACATGCAACATTTGTTTTCAACATTCAACATTCGTTTTAAACATTCAATTTTTAACTTTAAACATTCGTTATTAACATTCAACATTCGTTTGTCAACATTCTACATTCGTTTTCAACATTCAATATTGGTTTTAAGCATTCGATTTTTAACTTTGAACACTCGTTTTTAACTTTCAACATTCGTTTTCATCGTTCAACTTTTATTTTAAACATTCGTTTTCAACATTCAGCATTCGTTTTCAACTTTCGTTTGCAACATTAGATTTTCCAAATTCAACATTCGTTTTCAACATTCAACATTTGTTTTCAACATTCAACATTTGTTTTCAACATTCAACATTTGTTTTAAAAATTCAATGTTTAACTTTAAACATTCGTTATTAACATGCAACATTTGTTTTCAACATTCAACATTCGTTTTAAACATTCAAATTTTAGCTTTAAACATTTGTCAATAACATTCAACATTCCTTTTCAACATTAAACTGTCGTTTGCAACATTTAATTTTCAACATTCGTTTTCAACATTCAACATCCGTTTTACACATTCAACAATCGCTTTCAACTTTCAATATTCGTTTTCAACATTCAACATTCGTTTTCAACATTCAGCATTTGTTTTTAGAATTCAACATTCGTTTTCGACGTTCAACTTTTTTTTTCAACATTCGTTTTCAACATTCAACATTCGTTTTTAACTTTCGTTTGCGACATTCGATTTTTAAAATTCAACATTCGTTTTCAACATTCAACATTCGTTTTCAACATTCAACATTCGTTTTAAACATTCAATTTTTTACTTTAAACATTGGTTATTAACATCCAACATTTGTTTTCAACATTCAACATTCGTTTTAAACATTCAATTTTTAACTTTTAACATTCGTTATTAACATTCAACATTCTTTTTCAACATTAAAATGTCGTTTGCCACATTCAATTTTCAACATTCGTTTTCAACATTCAACATTCGTTTTACACATTCAACAATCGTTTTACACATTCAACATTTGTTTTCAACATTCAACATTTGTTTTAAAAATTCAATGTTTAACTTTAAACATTCGTTATTAACATGCAACATTTGTTTTCAACATTCAACATTCGTTTTAAACATTCAAATTTTAACTTTAAACATTTGTCAATAACATTCAACATTCCTTTTCAACATTAAACTGTCGTTTGCAACATTTAATTTTCAACATTCGTTTTCAACATTCAACATCCGTTTTACACATTCAACAATCGTTTTCAACTTTCAATATTCGTTTTCAACATTCAACATTCGTTTTCAACATTCAGCATTTGTTTTTAGAATTCAACATTCGTTTTCGACGTTCAACTTTTTTTTTCAACATTCGTTTTCAACATTCAACATTCGTTTTCAACATTCAACATTCGTTTTCAACATTCAACATTCGTTTTAAACATTCAATTTTTTACTTTAAACATTCGTTATTAACATCCAACATTTGTTTTCAACATTCAACATTCGTTTTAAACATTCAATTTTTAACTTTTAACATTCGTTATTAACATTCAACATTCTTTTTCAACATTAAAATGTCGTTTGCCACATTCAATTTTCAACATTCGTTTTCAACATTCAACATTCGTTTTACACATTCAACAATCGTTTTACACATTCAACATTCGTTTTCAACATTCAACATTTGTTTTCAACATTCGTTTTCAACATTCAACATTCGTTTTCAACATTAAACATTCGTTTGTTAACATTAAACATTCGTTTTCAACATTCAATATTCGTTTTCAGCATTCGATTTTAAACTTTGAACACTCATTTTCAACTTTCAACATTCGTTTTCAACGTTCAACTTTCGTTTTCAACATTCGTTTTCAACAATAGTTTTCAACATTCGTTTTCAACATTCAACATTCGTTTTCAACATTCAACATTTGTTTATAAAATTCAACTTTCGTTTGCAACATTCTATTTTCAAAATTCAACATTCGTTTTCAACATTCAACGTTCGTTTTCAACATTTAACATTCGTTCTATGCATTCGATTTTTAACTTTAAACATTCATTATTAACATTAAACTGTCGTTTGCAATATTTGATTTTCAACATTCGTTTTCCACTTTCAACATTCGTTTTCAACATTCAACAGTCGTTTTTTACTTTCAAACTTTTTATTTTTCAACATTAGATTATTCAATGTTCAATATTTCAACATTCGCTTTCAAGTTTCCATATTTCAACATTCTTTTTTCAAGTTTATAGATATGGTTTTCACATTCAATTTTTGTATTCAATATTTATCACTCGCTTCAACATTCAACATTTGTTTTAAACATTCGATTTTTAACTTTCAACATTTGTTATTAACATTCAACATTCGTTTTCAACATTAAACTGTCATTTGCAACATTCGATTTTCAACATTCATTTTCAACATTCGTTTTCAACTTTAAACATTCGTTTTCAATATTAAGCATTCGTTTTCAACATTAAACTGTCCTTTGCAACATTCGTTTTCAACTTTCAACATTCGTTTTCAACATTCTATTTTCAACATTCAATATTCGAATTTCAACTTTCAACATTCGTTTAACATTCAACATTTGTTTTTCAACATTCAACATTCGTTTGCAACATTCAACATTCGTTTTCAACATTCAACATTCGTTTTTAACATTCAACATTCGTTTGTCAACATTATACATTCGTTTTCAACATTCAATATTCGTTTTAAGCATTCGAGTTTTAACTTTGAACACTCGTTTTTAACTTTCAACATTCATTTTCAACGTTCAACTTTTATTTTCAACATTCGTTTTCAACATTCAACATTCGTTTTCAACTTTCGTTTGCAACATTCGATTTTCAAAATTCAACATTCGTTTTTAACATTCAACATTCGTTTTTAACATTCAAGATTTGTTTTCAACATTCCACATTCGTTTTAAACATTCAATTTTTTACTTTAAACATTCGTTATTAACATGCAACATTTGTTTTCAACATTCAACATTCGTTTTTAACATTCAATTTTTAACTTTCAACATTTGTTATTAACATTCAACATTCGTTTTCAACATTCAACCTTCGTTTTCAATATTAAACTGTCATTTGCAACATTCGATTTTCAACATTCATTTTCAACATTCGTTTTCAACTTTAAACATTCGTTTTCAATATTCAGCATTCGTTTTCAACATTAAACTGTCCTTTGCAACATTCGATTTTCAACATTCGTTTTCAACTTTCAACATTCGTTTTCAACATTCTATTTTCAACATTCAATAATCGATTTTCAACTTTCAACATTCGTTTAACATTCAACATTTGTTTTTCAACATTTAACATTCGTTTGCAACATTCAACATTCGTTTTCAACATTCAACATTCGTTTTTAACATTCAACATTCGTTTGTCAACATTAGACATTCGTTTTCAACATTCAATATTCGTTTTAAGCATTCGAGTTTTAACTTTGAACACTCGTTTTTAACTTTCAACATTCGTTTTCAACGTTCAACTTTTATTTTCAACATTCGTTTTCAACATTCAACATTCGTTTTCAACTTTCGTTTGCAACATTCGATTTTCAAAATTCAACATTCGTTTTCAACATTCAACCTTCGTTTTTAACATTCAACATTTGTTTTCAACATTCAACATTCGTTTTAAACATTCAATTTTTTACTTTAAACATTCGTTATTAACATGCAACATTTGTTTTCAACATTGAACATTCGTTTTCAACATTCAATTTTTAACTTTCAACATTTGTTATTAACATTCAACATTCGTTTTCAACATTCAACCTTCGTTTTCAACATTAAACTGTCATTTGCAACATTCGATTTTCAACATTCATTTTCAACATTCGTTTTCAACTTTAAACATTCGTTTTCAATATTCAGCATTCGTTTTCAACATTAAACTGTCCTTTGCAACATTCGATTTTCAACATTCGTTTTCAACTTTCAACATTCGTTTTCAACATTCTATTTTCAACATTCAATATTCGATTTTCAACTTTCAACATTCGTTTAACATTCAACATTTGTTTTTCAACATTCAACATTCGTTTGCAACATTCAACATTTGTTTTTCAACATTCAACATTCGTTTGCAACATTCAACATTCGTTTTCAACATTCAACATTCGTTTTTAACATTCAACATTCGTTTGTCAACATTATACATTCGTTTTCAACAGTCAATATTCGTTTTAACTTTGAACACTCGTTTTTAACTTTCAACATTCGTTTTCAACGTTCAACTTTTATTTTCAACATTCGTTTCCAACATTCAACATTCGTTTTCAACTTTCGTTTGCAACATTCGATTTTCAAAATTCAACATTCGTTTTCAACATTCAATTTTAAACTTTAAATATTCGTTATTAACATTCAACATTCTTTTTCAACATTAAAATGTCGTTTGCAACATTCAATTTTCAACATTCGTTTTACACATTCAACAATCGTTTTCAACTTTCAACATTCGTTTTCAACGTTCAACATTCGTTTTCAACATTCAACATTTGTTTTCAACATTCAACATTCGTTTTCAACATTGAACATTCGTTTTTTAACATTCAACATTCGTTTTCAACATTCAATATTCGTTTTCAGCATTCGATGTTTAACTTTGAACACTCGTTTTCAACTTTCAACATTCGTTTTCAACGTTCAACTGTCGTTTTCAACATTAGTTTTCAACATTCGTTTTCAACATTCAACATTCGTTTTCAACATTCAACTATCGTTTGCAACATTCTATTTTCAAAATTCAACATTCCTTTTCAACATTCAACGTTCGTTTTCAACATTCAACATTCGTTTTAAACATTCGATTTTTAACTTTCAACATTCGTTATTAACATTCAACTGTCGTTTGCAATATTCGATTTTCAACATTTGTTTTCAATTTTCAGCATTCGTTTTCAACATTCAACAATCCTTTTTGAACTTTCAACATTCGTTTTCAACTTTCGATTAATCAATTTTCAACATTAGATAATTCAGTGTTCAATATTTCAACATTCGTTTTCAAGTTTCCATATTTCAACATTCTTTTTTCAAGTTTCTAGATATGGTTTTCACACTCAATTTTCGTATTCAATATTTATCACTCGTTTCAACATTCAACATTCGTTTTAAACATTCGATTTTTAACTTTCAACATTCGTTATTAACATTCAACATTCGTTTTCAACATTCAACATTCCTTTTCAACATTAAACTGTCATTTGCAACATTCGATTTTCAACATTCATTTTCAACTTTCAACATTCATTTTCAACGTTTAACAATCGTTGACAATTTTCGATTTTTAACATTCAATATTCGTTTCCAACATTTTACAATTGTTCACATCATTCGATTTTCAACTTTAAACATTCGTTTTCAACACTAAACATTCGTTTTCAACAGTCAACTTTAGTTTTCAACTTTAAATTTTCAACTGACAACATTCCTTTTTAACATTCAACATTCGATTTTCAACATTTAACATTCGTTCTATGCATTCGATTTTTAACTTTAAACATTCATTATTAACATTAAACTGTCGTTTGCAATATTTGATTTTCAACATTCGTTTTCAACTTTCAACATTCGTTTTCAACATTCAACAGTCGTTTTTTACTTTCAAACTTTTTATTTTTCAACATTAGATTATTCAATGTTCAATATTTCAACATTCGTTTTCAAGTTTCCATATTTCAACATTCTTTTTTCAAGTTTATAGATATGGTTTTCACATTCAATTTTTGTATTCAATATTTATCACTCGCTTCAACATTCAACATTTGTTTTAAACATTCGATTTTTAACTTTCAACATTTGTTATTAACATTCAACATTCGTTTTCAACATTAAACTGTCATTTGCAACATTCGATTTTCAACATTCATTTTCAACATTCGTTTTCAACTTTAAACATTCGTTTTCAATATTCAGCATTCGTTTTCAACATTAAACTGTCCTTTGCAACATTCGATTTTCAACATTCGTTTTCAACTTTCAACAGTCGTTTTCAACATTCTATTTTCAACATTCAATATTCGATTTTCAACTTTCAACATTCGTTTAACATTCAACATTTGTTTTTCAACATTCAACATTCGTTTGCAACATTCAACATTCGTTTTCAACATTCAACATTCGTTTTTAACATTCAACATTCGTTTGTCAACATTATACATTCGTTTTCAACATTCAATATTCGTTTTAAGCATTCGAGTTTTAACTTTGAACACTCGTTTTTAACTTTCAACATTCGTTTTCAACGTTCAACTTTTATTTTCAACATTCGTTTTCAACATTCAACATACGTTTTCAACTTTCGTTTGCAACATTCGATTTTCAAAATTCAACATTCGTTTTCAACATTCAACATTCGTTTTTAACATTCAACATTTGTTTTCAACATTCAACATTCGTTTTAAACATTCAATTTTTTACTTTAAACATTCGTTATTAACATGCAACATTTGTTTTCAACATTCAACATTCGTTTTCAACATTCAATTTTTAACTTTCAACATTTGTTATTAACATTCAACATTCGTTTTCAACATTCAACCTTCGTTTTCAACATTAAACTGTCATTTGCAACATTCGATTTTCAACATTCATTTTCAACATTCGTTTTCAACTTTAAACATTCGTTTTCAATATTCAGCATTCGTTTTCAACATTAAACTGTCCTTTGCAACATTCGATTTTCAACATTCGTTTTCAACTTTCAACATTCGTTTTCAACATTCTATTTTCAACATTCAATAATCGATTTTTAACTTTCAACATTCGTTTAACATTCAACATTTGTTTTTCAACATTCAACATTCGTTTGCAACATTCAACATTCGTTTTCAACATTCAACATTCGTTTTTAACATTCAACAATCGTTTTCAAATTTCAATATTCGTTTTCAACATTCAACATTCGTTTTCAACATTCAGCATTTGTTTTTAGAATTCAACATTCGTTTTCGACGTTAAACTTTTTTTTTCAACATTCGTTTTCAACATTCTACATTCGTTTTCAACTTTCGGTTGCAACATTCGATTTTTAAAATTCAACATTCGTTTTCAACATTCAACATTCGTTTTCAACATTCAACATTCGTTTTCAACATTCAACATTTGTTTTAAGCATTCAATTTTTTACTTTAAACATTCGTTATTAACATCCAACATTTGTTTTCAACATTCAACATTCGTTTTAAACATTCAATTTTTAACTTTAAACATTCGTCATTAACATTCAACATTCGTTTTCAACATTAAAATGTCGTTTGCCACATTCAATTTTCAACATTCGTTTTCAACATTCAACATTCGTTTTACACATTCAACAATCGTTTTACACATTCAACGATCGTTTTCAACATTCAACATTTTTTTTCAACATTCGTTTTCAACATTTAACATTCGTTTTCAACATTAAACATTCCTTTGTTAACATTCAACATTCGTTTTCAACATTCAATATTCGTTTTCAGCATTCGATTTTTAACTTTGAACACTCGTTTTCAACTTTCAACATTCGCTTTCAACGTTCAACTTTCGTTTTCAACATTCGTTTTCAACATTAGTTTTCAACATTCGTTTTCAACATTCAACATTCGTTTTCAACATTCAACATTTGTTTATAAAATTCAACTTTCGTTTGCAACATTCTATTTTCAAAATTCAACATTCGTTTTCAACATTCAACGTTTGTTTTCAACATTTAACATTCGTTCTATGCATTCGATTTTTAACTTTAAACATTCATTATTAACATTAAACTGTCGTTTGCAATATTTGATTTTCAACATTGGTTTTCAACTTTCAATATTCGTTTTCAACATTCAACAGTCGTTTTTTACTTTCAAACTTTTTATTTTTCAACATTAGATTATTCAATGTTCAATATTTCAACATTCGTTTTCAAGTTTCCATATTTCAACATTCTTTTTTCAAGTTTATAGATATGGTTTTCACATTCAATTTTTGTATTCAATATTTATCACTCGCTTCAACATTCAACATTTGTTTTAAACATTCGATTTTTAACTTTCAACATTTGTTATTAACATTCAACATTCGTTTTCAACATTCAACCTTCGTTTTCAACATTAAACTGTCATTTGCAACATTCGATTTTCAACATTCATTTTCAACATTCGTTTTCGACTTTAAACATTCGTTTTCAATATTCAGCATTCGTTTTCAACATTAAACTGTCCTTTGCAACATTCGATTTTCAACATTCGTTTTCAACTTTCAACATTCGTTTTCAACATTCTATTTTCAACATTCAATATTCGATTTTCAACTTTCAACATTCGTTTAACATTCAACATTTGTTTTTCAACATTCAACATTCGTTTGCAACATTCAACATTCGTTTTCAACATTCAACATTCGTTTTTAACATTCAACTTTCGTTTGTCAACATTATACATTCGTTTTCAACATTCAATATTCGTTTCAAGCATTCGAGTTTTAACTTTGAACACTCGTTTTTAACTTTCAACATTCGTTTTCAACGTTCAACTTTTATTTTCAACATTCGTTTTCAACATTCAACATTCGTTTTCAACTTTCGTTTGCAACATTCGATTTTCAAAATTCAACATTCGTTTTCAACATTCAACATTCGTTTTTAACATTCAACATTTGTTTTCAACATTCAACATTCGTTTTAAACATTCAAGTTTTTACTTTAAACATTCGTTATTAACATGCAACATTTGTTTTCAACATTCAACATTCGTTTTCAACATTCAATTTTTAACTTTCAACATTTGTTATTAACATTCAACATTCGTTTTCAACATTCAACCTTCGTTTTCAACATTAAACTGTCATTTGCAACATTCGATTTTCAACATTCATTTTCAACATTCGTTTTCAACTTTAAACATTCGTTTTCAATATTCAGCATTCGTTTTCAACATTAAACTGTCCTTTGCAACATTCGATTTTCAACATTCGTTTTCAACTTTCAACATTTGTTTTCAACATTCTATTTTCAACATTCAATATTCGATTTTCAACTTTCAACATTCGTTTAACATTCAACATTTGTTTTTCAACATTCAACATTCGTTTGCAACATTCAACATTCGTTTTTAACATTCAACATTCGTTTGTCAACATTATACATTCGTTTTCAATATTCAATATTCGTTTTAAGAATTCGAGTTTTAACTTTGAACACTCGTTTTTAACTTTCAACATTCGTTTTCAACGTTCAACTTTTATTTTCAACAATCGTTTTCAACGTTCAACATTCGTTTTCAACTTTCGTTTGCAACATTCGATTTTCAAAATTCAACAGTCGTTTTCAACATTCAACATTCGTTTTTAACATTCAACATTTGTTTTCAACATTCAACATTCGTTTTAAACATTCAATTTTTTACTTTAAACATTCGTTATTAACATGCAACATTTGTTTTCAACATTCAACATTCGTTTTCAACATTCAATTTTAAACTTTAAATATTCGTTATTAACATTCAACATTCTTTTTCAACATTAAAATGTCGTTTGCAACATTGAATTTTCAACATTCGTTTTCAACTTTCAACATTCGTTTTACACATCCAACACTCGTTTTCAACTTTCAACATTCGTTTTCAACGTTCAACATTCGTTTTCAACATTCAACATTTGTTTTCAACATTCAACATTCGTTTTCAACATTCAACATTCGTTTTCAACATTGAACATTCGTTTTTTAACATTCAACATTCGTTTTCAACATTCAATATTCGTTTTCAGCATTCGATTTTTAACTTTGAACACTCGTTTTCAACTTTCAACATTCGTTTTCAACGTTCAACTGTCGTTTGCAACATTCAATTATCGTTTTAAAGTTTCAATTTTCAACTTTCAACATTCGTTTTCAACATTCAACGTTCGTTTTCAACATTCAACATTCGTTTTAAACATTCGATTTTTAACTTTCAACATTCGTTATTAACATTCAACTGTCGTTTGCAACATTCAATTATCGTTTTAAAGTTTCAATTTTCAACTTTCAACATTCGTTTTCAACTTTCAACATTCGATTTAAACATTCAACGATCGTTTTAAACATTCAACTTACGTTTGCATCATTCGGTTTTCAACATTCAACATTCGTTTTTAAATATTCGATTTTCAACTTTCAACATTCGTTTTCAACAGAAAACATTCGTTTTCAACATTAAACAGTTGTTTTCAAACTTCAACTTTCGTTTTCAACATTTGATTTTCAACATTCACTATTCGTTTTCAACATTCAACATTCGTTTTCAACATTCAACATTCGTTTTTAACATTCAACATTCGTTTGTCAACATTCTACATTCGTTTTCAACATTCAATATTGGTTTTAAGCATTTGATTTTTAACTTTGAACACTCGTTTTTAACTTTCAACATTCGTTTTCATCGTTCAACTTTTATTTTCAACATTCGTTTTCAACATTCAACATTCGTTTTCAACTTTCGTTTGCAACATTAGATTTTGAAAATTCAACATTCGTTTTCAACATTCAACATTCGTTTTTCAACATTCAACATTTCTTTTTAACATTCAACATTTGTTTTAAAAATTTAATTTTTAACTTTAAACATTCGTTATTAACATGCAACATTTGTTTTCAACAGTCAACTTTAGTTTTCAACATTAAATTTTCAACTGACAACATTCGTTTTTAACATTCAATATTCGATTTCCAGTTTTCAACATTTGTTTTCAACATTAAACGTTCGTTTTTAACATTCAATTATCGTTTTAAAGTTTCAATTTTCAACTTTCAACATTCGTTTTCAACTTTCAACATTCGATTTAAACATTTAACAATCGTTTTAAACATTCAACTTTCGTTTGCATCATTCGATTTTCAACATTCAACATTCGTTTTTAAACATTCGATTTTCAACTTTCAACATTCGTTTACAACATTCAACAGTTGTTTTCAACCTTCAACTTTCGTTTTCAACATTTGATTTTCAACATTCAATATTCGTTTTCAACATTCAACATTCGTTCTCAACATTCAACATTCGTTTTTAACATTCAACATTCGTTTGTCAACATTGTACATTCGTTTTCAACATTCAATATTGGTTTTCAGCATTTGATTTTTAACTTTGAACACTCGTTTTCAACATTCAACATTCGTTTTCAACTTTCGTTTGCAACATTAGATATTCAAAATTCAACATTCGTTTTCAACATTCAACATTCGTTTTCAACATTCAACATTTGTTTTAAAAATTCAATTTTTAACTTGAAACATTTGTTATTAACATGCAAGATTTGTTTTCAACATTCAACATTCGTTTTAAACATTCAAATTTTAACTTTAAACATTCGTCAATAACATTCAACATTCGTTTTCAACATTAAACTGTCGTTTGCATCATTCAATTTTCAACATTCGTTTTCAACATTCAACATTCGTTTTACACATTCAAAAATCGTTTTCAACTTTCAACATTCGTTTTCAACATTCAACATTCGTTTTCAACATTCAACATTTGTTTTCAACATTCAACATTCGTTTTTAACATTGAATATTCGTTTGTTAACATTCAACATTCGTTTTCAACATTCAATATTCGTGTTCAGCATTCGATTTTTAACTTTGAACACTCGTTTTCAGCTTTCAACATTCGTTTTCAACGTTCAACTGTCGTTTTCATTATTAATTTTCAACATTCAACATTCGTTTTCAACATTCAACAATCGTTTGCAACATTCTATTTTCAAAATTCAACATTCCTTTTCAACATTCAACGTTGGTTTTCAACATTCAACATTCGTTTTAAACATTCGATTTTTAACTTTCAACATTCGTTATTAACATTCAACTGTCGTTTGCAATATTCGATTTTCAACATTTGTTTTCAATTTTCAGCATTCGTTTTCAACATTCAACAATCCTTTTTGAACTTTCAACATTCGTTTTCAACTTTCGATTAATCAATTTTCAACATTAGATTATTCAGTGTTCAATATTTCAAAATTCGTTTTCAAGTTTCCATATTTCAACATTTTTTTTTCAAGTTTCTAGATATGGTTTTCACATTCAATTTTTGTATTCAATATTTATCACTCGTTTCAACATTCAACATTCGTTTTAAACATTCGATTTTTAACTTTCAACATTCGTTATTAACATTCAACATTCGTTTTCAACATTAAACTGTCATTTGCAACATTCGATTTTCAACATTCATTTTCAACTTTCAACATTCGTTTTCAACGTTCAACAATCGTTGACGATATTCGATTTTTAACATTCATTATTCGTTTTCAACATTTAACAATGGTTGACAACATTCAATTTTCAATTTTCAACATTCATTTTCAACATTTGTTTTCAACTTTCAACATTCGTTTTCAACATTCAACATTCGCTTTCAACATTAAACTGTCGTTTGCAACATTCGATGTTCAACATTCATTTTCAACTTTCAACATTCGTTTTTAACGTTTAACAATCGTTGACAATTTTTGATTTTTAACATTCAATATTCGTTTTCAACATTTTACAATTGTTCACACCATTCGATTTTAAACTTTAAACATTCGTTTTCAACACTAAACATTCGTTTTCAACAGTCAACTTTAGTTTTCAACTTTAAATTTTCAACTGACAACATTCGTTTTTAACATTCAACATTCGATTTTCAGTTTTCAACATTTGTTTTCAACATTAAACGTTCGTTTTTAACATTCAATTATCGTTTTAAAGTTTCAATTTTTAACTTTCAACATTCGTTTTCAACTTTCAACATTCGATTTAAACATTCAACAATCGTTTTAAACATTCAACTTACGTTTGCATCATTCGATTTTCAACATTCACATTCGTTTTTAAATATTCGATTTTCAACATTCAACAGTTGTTTTCAACCTTCAACTTTCGTTTTCAACATTTGATTTTCAACGTTCACTATTCGTTTTCAACATTCAACATTCGTTTTAAACATTGAACATTCGTTTGTTAACATTCAAGATTCGTTTTCAACATTCAATATTCGTTTTCAGCATTCGATTTTTAACTTTGAACACTCTTTTTCAACTTTCAACATTCGTTTTCAACGTTCAACTGTCGTTTTCAACATTAGTTTTCAACATTCATTTTCAACATTCAACATTCGTTTTCAACATTCAACTTTCGTTTGCAACATTCTATTTTCAAAATTCAACATTCGTTTTCAACATTCAACGTTCGTTTTCAACTTTCAACATTCGTTTTCAACATTCAATATTCGTTTTCAGCATTCGATTTTTAACTTTGAACACTCGTTTTTAACTTTCAACATTCGTTTTCAACGTTAAATTTTTATTTTCAACATTCGTTTTCAACATTCAACATTCGTTTTCAACTTTTGTTTACAACATTCGATTTTCAAAATTCAACATTCGTTTTCAACATTGAACATTCGTTTTAACATTTAACATTTGTTTTCAACATTCAACATTCGTTTTAAACATTCGTTATTAACATGCAACATTTGTTTTCAACATTCAACATTCGTTTTAAACATTCAAATTTTAACTTTAAACATTCGTTATTAACATTCAACATTTGTTTTTAACATTCAACATTCGTTTTAAACATTCAATTTTTAACTTTAAACATTCGATATTAACATGCAACATTTGTTTTCAACATTCAACATTCGTTTTAAACATTCAATTTTTAACTTTAAACATTCGATATTAACATGCAACAGTCGATTTTCAATATTCAACATTTGTTTTCAAAATTAAACGTTCGTTTTAACATTCAATTATCGTTTTAAAGTTTCAATTTTCAACTTTCAACATTCGTTTTCAACTTTCAACATTCGATTTAAACATTCAACAATCGTTTTAAACATTCAACTTTCGTTTGCATCATTCGATTTTCAACATTCAACATTCGTTTTTAAACATTCGATTTTTAACTTTCAACATTCGTTTTCAACATTAAACATTTGTTTTCAACATTCAACAGTTGTTTTCAACCTTCAACTTTCGTTTTCAACATTTGATTTTCAACATTCAATATTCGTTTTCAACATTCAACATTCGTTTTCAACATTCAACATTCGTTTTTAACATTCAACATTCGTTTGTCAACATTCTACATTCGTTTTCAACATTCAATATTGGTTTTAAGCATTTGATTTTTAACTTTGAACACTCGTTTTCAACATTCAACATTTGTTTTCAACTTTCGTTTGCAACATTAGATATTCAAAATTCAACTTTCGTTTTCAACATTAAACATTCGTTTTCAACATTCAACATTTGTTTTAAAAATTCAATTTTTAACTTGAAACATTTGTTATTAACATGCAACATTTGTTTTCAACATTGAACATTCGTTTTTAACATAGAACATTCGTTTGTTAACATTCAACATTCGTTTTCAACATTCAATATTCGTGTTCAGCATTCGATTTTTAAATTTGAACACTCATTTTCAGCTTTCAACATTCGTTTTCAACGTTCAACTGTCGTTTTCAACATTAGTTTTCAACATTCGTTTTCAACATTCAACTATCGTTTGCAACATTCTATTTTCAAAATTAAACATTCCTTTTCAACATTCAACGTTGGTTTTCAACATTTAACATTTGTTTTAAACATTTGATTTTTAACTTTCAACATTCGTTATTAACATTCAACTGTCGTTTGCAATATTCGATTTTCAACATTTGTTTTCAACTTTCAACATTCGTTTTCAACATTCAACAATCCTTTTTGAACTTTCAACATTCGTTTTCAACTTTCGATTAATCAATTTTCAACATTAGATTATTCAGTGTTCAATATTTCAACATTCGTTTTCAAGTTTCCATATTTCAACATTCTTTTTTCAAGTTTGTAGATATGGTTTTCACATTCAATTTTCGTATTCAATATTTATCACTCGTTTCAACATTCAACATTTAACTTTCAACATTCGTTATTAACATTCAATATTCGTTTTCAACATTCATTTTAACGTTGAGTCGTTTGTGTTTTCTCTTATTTTTGAGATATTGAGATAAGATGTGGCACGGTACTTGTCTATCCCAAATTCATGTATTTGGTTTTCATGTTACATTTGTTATTCTCGTGGTGTTTTGTCTGATGATTGGTCTGTTTCTGTGTGTGTTGCGTTTCGGTGTTGTGTCGTTGTTCTCTTATATTTAATGCGTTTCGCTCGGTTTTGGTTTGTTACCCCGATTTTGTTTTTTGTCCATGGATTTATGAGTTTTGAACAGCGGTATACTACTGTTGCCTTTATTCAACATTAAACTGTTATTTGCAACATTCGATTTTCAACATTTGTTTTCAACGTTTAACAATCGTTGACAATATTCGATTTTTAACATTCATTATTCGTTTTCAACATTTAACAATGGTTGACAACATTCGATTTTTAATTTTCAACATTCATTTTCAACATTCGTTTTCAACTTTCAACATTCGTTTTCAACATTCAACATTCGTTTTCAACATTAAACTGTCGTTTGCAACATTCGATTTTCAACATTTGTTTTCAACTTTCAACATTCGTTTTCAACATTCAACATTCGTTTTGAACATTCAACATTCGGTTTTAACATTCAACATTCGTTTGTCAACATTCTACATTCGTTTTCAACATTGAGTATTTGTTTTAAGCATTCGATTTTTAACTTTGAACACTCGTTTTTAACTTTCAACATTCGTTTTCAACGTTCAACTTTTATTTTCAACATTCGTTTTCAACATTCAACATTCGTTTTCAACTTTCGTTTACAACATTTGATTTTCAAAATTCAACATTCGTTTTCAACATTCAACAATCGTTGACAACATTCGATTTTCAATTTCAGCATTCATTTTCAACATTCGTTTTAAACATTCGTTATTAACATGAAACATTTGTTTTCAACATTCAACATTCGTTTTAAACATTCAATTTTTAACTTTAAACATTCGTTATTAACATTCAACATTTGTTTTCAACATTCAACATTTGTTTTCAACATTCAACATTCGTTTTAAACATTCACTTTTTAACTTTAAACATTCGATATTAACATGGAACATTTGTTTTCAACATTCAACATTCGTTTTAAACATTCAATTTTTAATTTTAAACATTCGATTTTCAACATTCAACATTCGTTTTCAACATTCGTTTTTAACATTCAACTTTCGTTTGCTTCATTCGATTTTTAACATTCAACATTCGTTTTCAACATTCGTTTTCCACATTCGTTTTCAACATTCAACATTTGTTTTCAACATTCAACAATCGTTCACAACATTCGATTTTTAATTTTCAACATTCATTTTCAACATTCGTTTTCAATCGTTTTCAACTCGATTTAAACATTCAACAATCGTTGACAACATTCGATTTTCAACTTTCAACATTCGTTTTAAACATTCGTTTTCAACATTCGTTTTTAACATTCAACTTTTGGTTGCATCATTCGATTTTCAACAATCAACATTCGTTTTCAACATTCGTTTTCAACTTTCAACATTCGTTTTCAACATTCAATATTCGTTTTCAACATTTGTTTTTTTAACATTCAACAATCGTTGACAACATACAATTTTCAACTTTCAACATTCGTTTTCAACATTTTTTTCAACTTTTGAAATTTTCAACATTTGTTTTCAACTTTTAACATTTGTTTTCAACATTCAACAATTGTTGACAACATTAAAATATTATTTGCTTTTCAACTTTCAACATTCGTTTTCAACTTTCAACAATTGTTGACAACATTAGATTTTCAACTTTCAACATTCGTTTTCAACACTAAACATTCGTTTTTAACTATCATCTTTAGTTTTCAACTTTCAATTTTCAACTGTCAACATTCGTTTTTAACATGCAACATTCGATTTTCAGTTTTCAACATTAAACATTCGTTTTTCACATTCAATTTTCGTTTTCGACTTTCAACATTGGTTTTCAACTTTCAACATTTACCAATCGTTGACAACAATCGATTTTCAATTTTTAACATTAAACATTCGATTTAAACATATAACTTTCGTTTGCATCATTCTATTTTCAACAATCAACGTTCGTTTTCAAAATTCGATTTTCAACTTTCAACATTCGTTTGTAACATTCAACATTCGTTTTCAACATTCAACATTTGTTTTTATACATTCGACATGTTCAACAATCGTTAACAAAATTCGATTTTCAACTTTAAACATTCGTTTTCAACTTTAAACATTCGTTTTTAACATTCATTATTCGTTTTCAACATTTAACAATGGTTGACAACATTCTATTTTTAATTTTCAACATTCATTTTCAACATTCGTTTTCAACTTTCAACATTCGTTTTCAACATTCAACATTCGTTTTCAACATTAAACTGTCGTTTGCAACATTCGATTTTCAACATTTGTTTTCAACTTTGAACATTCGTTTTCAACATTCAACATTCGTTTTGAACATTCAACATTCGGTTTTAACATTCAACATTCGTTTGTCAACATTCTACATTCGTTTTCAACATTGAATATTTGTTTTAAGCATTCGATTTTTAACTTTGAACACTCGTTTTTAACTTTCAACATTCGTTTTCAACGTTCAACCTTTATTTTCAACATTCGTTTTCAACATTCAACATTCGTTTTCAACTTTCGTTTACAACATTTGATTTTCAAAATTCAACATTCGTTTTCAACATTCAACATTCGTTTGAACATTCAACAATTGTTTTCAACATTCAACATTCGTTTTAAACATTCGTTATTAACATGAAACATTTGTTTTCAACATTCAACATTCGTTTTAAACATTCAATTTTTAACTTTAAACATTCGTTATTAACATTCAACATTTGTTTTCAACATTCAACATTCGTTTTAAACATTCACTTTTTAACTTTAAACATTCGATATTAACATGGAACATTTGTTTTCAACATTCAACATTCGTTTTAAACATTCAATTTTTAACTTTAAACATTCGATTTTCAACATTCAACATTCGTTTTCAACATTCGTTTTTAACATTCAATTTTCGTTTGCTTCATTCGATTTTTAACATTCAACATTCGTTTTCAACATTCGTTTTCCACATTTGTTTTCAACATTCAACATTTGTTTTCAACATTCAACATTTGTTTTCAACATTCAACAATCGTTCACAACATTCGATTTTTAATTTTCAACATTCATTTTCAACATTCGTTTTCAATCGTTTTCAACTCGATTTAAACATTCAACAATCGTTGACAACATTCGATTTTCAACTTTCAACATTCGTTTTAAACATTCGTTTTCAACATTCGTTTTTAACATTCAACTTTTGGTTGCATCATTCGATTTTCAACAATCAACATTCGTTTTCAACATTCGTTTTCAACTTTCAACATTCGTTTTCAACATTCAATATTCGTTTTCAACATTTGTTTTTTTAACATTCAACAATCGTTGACAACATTCAATTTTCAACTTTCAACATTCGTTTTCAACATTTTTTTCAACTTTTGAAATTTTCAACATTTGTTTTCAACTTTTAACATTTGTTTTCAACATTCAACAATTGTTGACAACATTAAAATATTATTTGCTTTTCAACTTTCAACATTCGTTTTCAACTTTCAACAATTGTTGACAACATTAGATTTTCAACTTTCAACATTCGTTTTCAACACTAAACATTCGTTTTCAACTATCATCTTTAGTTTTCAACTTTCAATTTTCAACTGTCAACATTCGTTTTTAACATGCAACATTCGATTTTCAGTTTTCAACATTAAACATTCGTTTTTCACATTCAATTTTCGTTTTCGACTTTCAACATTGGTTTTCAACTTTCAACATTTACCAATCGTTGACAACAATCGATTTTCAATTTTTAACATTAAACATTCGATTTAAACATATAACTTTCGTTTGCATCATTCTATTTTCAACAATCAACGTTCGTTTTCAAAATTCGATTTTCAACTTTCAACATTCGTTTGTAACATTCAACATTCGTTTTCAACATTCAACATTTGTTTTTATACATTCGACATGTTCAACAATCGTTAACAAAATTCGATTTTCAACTTTAAACATTCGTTTTCAACTTTAAACATTCGTTTTCAACATTCAACATTCGTTTTCAACATCAGATTTTTATTTTTCAACATTCGTTTTTAGCGTTAAACATTCGTTTGTAAACTTTAAACATTCGTTTTGAACATTCAACTTTCGTTTTCAACATTCGATTTTCAACTTTCAACATTCGTTTTCAACTTTCAATATTCGATTTAAACATTCAACATTCGTTTTCAACATCAGATTTTTAACATTCAACATTCGTTTTTAGCATTAAACATTCGTTTGTCAACTTTCAACATTCGTTTTGAACATTCAACTTTCGTTTTCAACATTCGATTTTCAACTTTCAACATTCGTTTTCAACTTTCAAAAATCGATTTAAACATTCAACAATCGTTGACAACATTCATTTTTCAACTTTCAACATTCGTTTTCAACATTCAACATTCGTTTTCGACATTCAACATTCGTTTTCGACATTTGTTTTCAACTTTAAATTTTCGTTTTTAACATTCAATTTTCAACTTTCAACAGTCGTTTTTAGTATTCAACATTTGTTTTCAATATCAAATATTCGTTTTCAACTTTCGATTTTCAATTTTCAACATTAGTTTTAAACATTCATCATTTGTTTATAAAATTCAACTTTTGTTTGCAACATTCGATTTTCAACTTTCAACATTCGTTTTAAACATTCAACATTCGTTTTCAACATTTGTTTTCAACTTTTAACATTTGTTTTCAACATTCAACAATCGTTGACAATTTTCAACATTCATTTCGAACATTCTTTTTCAACTTTCAACATTAGTTTTCAACTCGATTTAAACATTCAACAATCGTTTTTAACATTCGATTTTCAAGTTTCAACATTCGTTTTCAACTTTTAACATTCGTTTTTAACATTCAACTTTCGTTTGCATCATTCAATTTTCAACTTTCAACATTCGTTTTCAACATTCAACATTCGATTTTCAGTTTTCAACATTCGTTTTTAACATTAAACGTTCGTTTTTAACATTCATTTTTCGTTTTCAACTTTCAATTTTCAGCTTTCAATATTCGTTTTCAACATTCAACATTCATCTTCAACTTTAAATTTTCGTTTTTAACATTCAATTTTCAACTTTCAACATTCGTTTTAAACATTCATCATTTGTTTATAAAATTCAACTTTCGTTTGGAACATTCGATTTTCAACTTTCAACATTCGTTTTAAACATTCAACATTCGTTTTCAACATTTGTTTTCAACTTTTAACATTTGTTTTCAACTTTTAACATTTGTTTTCAACATTCAACAATCGTTGACAACATTCGATTTTCAATTTTCAACATTCATTTCGAACATTCTTTTTCAACTTTCAACTTTGGTTTTCAACTCGATTTAAACATTCAACAATCGTTTTAAACATTCGATTTTCAAGTTTCAACATTCGTTTTCAACATTTAACATTCGTTTTTAACATTCAACTTTCGATTGCATCATTCAATTTTCAACTTTCAACATTCGTTTTCAACATTCAACATTCGATTTTCAGTTTTCAACATTCGTTTTTAACATTTAACGTTCGTTTTTAACATTAATTTTTCGTTTTCAACTTTCAATTTTCAGCTTTCAATATTCGTTTTCAACATTCAACATTCATCTTCAACTTTAAAGTTTCGTTTTTAACATTCAATTTTTAACTTTCAACAGTCGTTTTTAGCATTCAACATTTGTTTTCAATATCAAATGTTCGTTTTCAACGTTCGATTTTCCTGATTCAACATTCGTTTTCAACATTCATCATTCGTTTATAACATTCAACTTTCGTTTGGAACATTCGATTTTCAACTTTCAACATTCGTTTTTAGCATTAAACATTCGTTTTCCTTATTCAACATTCAACATTCGTTTTCAACTTTCAATTTCAGCTTTCAATATTCGTTTTCAACATTCAACATTCATCTTCAACTTTAAATTTTCGTTTTTAACATTCAATTTTCAACTTTCGTCAGTCGTTTTTAGTATTCAACATTTGTTTTCAATATCAAATATTCGTTTTCAACGTTCGATTTTCAATTTTCAACATTCGTTTTAAACATTCATCATTTGTTTATAAAATTCAACTTTCGTTTGCAACATTCGATTTTCAACTTTCAACATTCGTTTTAAACATTCAACATTCGTTTTCAACATTTGTTTTCAACTTTTAACATTTGTTTTCAACATTCAACAATCGTTGACAATTTTCAACATTCATTTCGAACATTCTTTTTCAACTTTCAACATTAGTTTTCAACTCGATTTAAACATTCAACAATCGTTTTTAACATTCGATTTTCAAGTTTTAACATTCGTTTTCAACATTTAACATTCGTTTTTAACATTCAACTTTCGTTTGCATCATTCCATTTTCAACTTTCAACATTCGTTTTCAACATTCAACATTCGATTTTCAGTTTTTAACATTCGTTTTTAACATTAAACGTTCGTTTTTAAAACTTTCGTTTGCATCATTCGATTTTCAACATTCAACGTTCGTTTTCAAAATTCTATTTTCAACTTTCAACATTCGTTTTCAACATTTAAGATTCCTTTTTAACATTCAACTTTCGTTTGCATCATACGATTTTCAACATTCAACGTTCGTTTTCAAAATTCGATTTTCAACTTTTAACATTTGTTTTCAACATTCAACAATCGTTGACAACATTCGATTTTCAATTTCAGCATTCATTTTCAACATTCGTTTTAAACATTCGTTATTAACATGAAACATTTGTTTTCAACATTCAACATTCGTTTTAAACATTCAATTTTGAACTTTAAACATTCGTTATTAACATTCAACATTTGTTTTCAACATTCAACATTCGTTTTAAACATTCACTTTTTAACTTTAAACATTCGATATTAACATGGAACATTTGTTTTCAACATTCAACATTCGTTTTAAACATTCAATTTTTAACTTTAAACATTCGATTTTCAACATTCAACATTCGTTTTCAACATTCGTTTTTAACATTCAACTTTCGTTTGCTTCATTCGATTTTTAACATTCAACATTCGTTTTCAACATTCGTTTTCCACATTCGTTTTCAACATTCAACATTTGTTTTCAACATTTAACAATCGTTCACAACATTCGATTTTTAATTTTCAACATTCATTTTCAACATTCGTTTTCAATCGTTTTCAACTCGATTTAAACATTCAACAATCGTTGACAACATTCGATTTTCAACTTTCAACATTCGTTTTAAACATTCGTTTTCAACATTCGTTTTTAACATTCAACTTTTGGTTGCATCATTCGATTTTCAACAATCAACATTCGTTTTCAACATTCGTTTTCAACTTTCAACATTCGTTTTCAACATTCAATATTCGTTTTCAACATTTGTTTTTTTAACATTCAACAATCGTTGACAACATTCAATTTTCAACTTTCAACATTCGTTTTCAACATTTTTTTCAACTTTTGAAATTTTCAACATTTGTTTTCAACTTTTAACATTTGTTTTCAACATTCAACAATTGTTGACAACATTAAAATATTATTTGCTTTTCAACTTTCAACATTCGTTTTCAACTTTCAACAATTGTTGACAACATTAGATTTTCAACTTTCAACATTCGTTTTCAACACTAAACATTCGTTTTCAACTATCATCTTTAGTTTTCAACTTTCAATTTTCAACTGTCAACATTCGTTTTTAACATGCAACATTCGATTTTCAGTTTTCAACATAAAACATTCGTTTTTCAAATTCAATTTTCGTTTTCGACTTTCAACATTGGTTTTCAACTTTCAACATTTACCAATCGTTGACAACAATCGATTTTCAATTTTTAACATTAAACATTCGATTTAAACATATAACTTTCGTTTGCATCATTCTATTTTCAACAATCAACTTTCGTTTTCAAAATTCGATTTTCAACTTTCAACATTCGTTTGTAACATTCAACATTCGTTTTCAACATTCGTTTTCAACATTCAACATTTGTTTTTATACATTCGACATGTTCAACAATCGTTAACAAAATTCGATTTTCAACTTTAAACATTCGTTTTCAACTTTAAACATTCGTTTTCAACATTCAACATTCGTTTTTAACATCAGATTTTTATTTTTCAACATTCGTTTTTAGCGTTAAACATTCGTTTGTAAACTTTAAACATTCGTTTTGAACATTCAACTTTCGTTTTCAACATTCGATTTTCAACTTTCAACATTCGTTTTCAACTTTCAATATTCGATTTAAACATTCAACATTCGTTTTCAACATCAGATTTTTAACATTCAACATTCGTTTTTAGCATTAAACATTCGTTTGTCAACTTTCAACATTCGTTTTGAACATTCAACTTTCGTTTTCAACATTCGATTTTCAACTTTCAACATTCGTTTTCAACTTTCAAAATTCGATTTAAACATTCAACAATCGTTGACAACATTCATTTTTCAACTTTCAACATTCGTTTTCAACATTCAACATTCGTTTTCGACATTTGTTTTCAACTTTAAATTTTCGTTTTTAACATTCAATTTTCAACTTTCAACAGTCGTTTTTAGTATTCAACATTTGTTTTCAATATCAAATATTCGTTTTCAACTTTCGATTTTCAATTTTCAACATTAGTTTTAAACATTCATCATTTGTTTATAAAATTCAACTTTTGTTTGCAACATTCGATTTTCAACTTTCAACATTCGTTTTCAACATTTGTTTTCAACTTTTAACATTTGTTTTCAACATTCAACAATCGTTGACAACATTCGATTTTTTAATTTTCAACATTCATTTCGAACATTCTTTTTCAACTTTCAACATTGGTTTTCAACTCGATTTAAACATTCAACAATCGTTTTAAACATTCGATTTTCAAGTTTCAACATTCGTTTTCAACATTTAACATTCGTTTTTAACATTCAACTTTCGATTGCATCATTCAATTTTCAACTTTCAACATTCGTTTTCAACATTCAACATTCGATTTTCAGTTTTCAACATTCGTTTTTAACATTTAACGTTCGTTTTTAACATTAATTTTTCGTTTTCAACTTTCAATTTTCAGCTTTCAATATTCGTTTTCAACATTCAACATTCATCTTCAACTTTAAAGTTTCGTTTTTAACATTCAATTTTTAACTTTCAACAGTCGTTTTTAGCATTCAACATTTGTTTTCAACATTCATCATTCGTTTATAACATTCAACTTTCGTTTGGAACATTCGATTTTCAACTTTCAACATTCGTTTTTAGCATTAAACATTCGTTTTCCTTATTCAACATTCAACATTCGTTTTCAACTTTCAATTTCAGCTTTCAATATTCGTTTTCAACATTCAACATTCATCTTCAACTTTAAATTTTCGTTTTTAACATTCAATTTTCAACTTTCGTCAGTCGTTTTTAGTATTCAACATTTGTTTTCAATATCAAATATTCGTTTTCAACGTTCGATTTTCAATTTTCAACATTCGTTTTAAACATTCATCATTTGTTTATAAAATTCAACTTTCGTTTGCAACATTCGATTTTCAACTTTCAACATTCGTTTTCAACTTTCAAAAATCGATTTAAACATTCAACAATCGTTGACAACATTCATTTTTCAACTTTCAACATTCGTTTTCAACATTCAACATTCGTTTTCGACATTCAACATTCGTTTTCGACATTTGTTTTCAACTTTAAATTTTCGTTTTTAACATTCAATTTTCAACTTTCAACAGTCGTTTTTAGTATTCAACATTTGTTTTCAATATCAAATATTCGTTTTCAACTTTCGATTTTCAATTTTCAACATTAGTTTTAAACATTCATCATTTGTTTATAAAATTCAACTTTTGTTTGCAACATTCGATTTTCAACTTTCAACATTCGTTTTAAACATTCAACATTCGTTTTCAACATTTGTTTTCAACTTTTAACATTTGTTTTCAACATTCAACAATCGTTGACAATTTTCAACATTCATTTCGAACATTCTTTTTCAACTTTCAACATTAGTTTTCAACTCGATTTAAACATTCAACAATCGTTTTTAACATTCGATTTTCAAGTTTCAACATTCGTTTTTAACATTCAACTTTCGTTTGCATCATTCCATTTTCAACTTTCAACATTCTTTTTCAATTTTCAACATTCATTTCGAACATTCTTTTTCAACTTTCAACATTGGTTTTCAACTCGATTTAAACATTAAACGTTCGTTTTTAAAACTTTCGTTTGCATCATTCGATTTTCAACATTCAACGTTCGTTTTCAAAATTCTATTTTCAACTTTCAACATTCGTTTTCAACATTTAAGATTCCTTTTTAACATTCAACTTTCGTTTGCATCATACGATTTTCAACATTCAACGTTCGTTTTCAAAATTCGATTTTCAACTTTTAACATTTGTTTTCAACATTCAACAATCGTTGACAACATTCGATTTTCAATTTCAGCATTCATTTTCAACATTCGTTTTCAACATTCAACATTCGTTTTCAACATTAGATTTTCAACTTTCAACATTTGTTTTTAGCATTAAACATTCGTTTGTCAACTTTCAACATTCGTTTTTAGCATTAAACATTCGTTTGTCAACTTTCAACATTCGTTTTGAACATTCAACTTTCGTTTTGAACATTCGATTTTCAACTTTCAACATTTGTTTTTAGCATTAAACATTCGTTTTCCTTATTCAACATTCAACATCCTTTTCAACATTTGTTTCAACTTTGAATTTTCGTTTTTAACATTCAATTTTCAACTTTCAACAGTCTTTTTAGCATTCAACATTTGTTTTCAATATCAAATATTCGTTTTGAACGTACGATTCTCAATTTTCAACATTTGTTTTCAACATTCATCATTCGTTTATAACATTAAACCTTCGTTTGCAACATTCGATTTTCAACTTTCAACATTCGTTTTCAACATTTTTTTTCAACTTTTAACATTTGTTTTCAACATTCAACAATCGTTGACAACATTCGATTTTCAATTTTCAGCATTCATTTTCAACATTCGTTTTCAATTTCCAAAATGAAAACTATGAGCAACACATTAGTGAATCGAGATTTTTTTGATTGAACTAAACAAAAAGTGGTTTGCTCTGCATTTTTGAAAATATATAGACGTCCTCCAAACAAATTCACATACACGATATATGTCCGCTAATTCTTCATATGTTCAAAGCCTATTCAATTAAGATATATATTCAAATTAGAATGTTGATTTCACAAATGCATTGCCATAAAACTATTATAAAATCTATATTTTTTTTAATTATGCAATGAAAGGTCACAGCTGTTACAATTTCATACTGTGATGATATACAGGAACTGCCTTTGAAAAGTATTTCAATAACAAAGCAAAATCGCAAACACTAAGAATCAAAATATTGGTTAATAGACCAACACGTTATGAAATATAATGTTACTAAAAGAAAGCGAAACGTACAAAATTGACAGATTTTGACAATTTGAAAACAGTTAAGTGTCTTCTTCACTCGATTTAATTAGTTTGTATACAATATTGGCCTCGTGGTCAATCTCTACCCATATATATAGTGTTGAATTATAAAATACAACATAAATACATAAACATTAAGACTGAACACAAGTGCGACTACCGTTTTAAACGAAAACGGTCTAAGTAAAAGCACAAATGCTGACATTATTAAGTTTTCTGTTATTTTGCATATACTAAGGATTGTACCTGATGCATTTGATAAAAATAAAACCAGCACATATCTATGTAACAAAATGCATTTTACTTTTCAATAATAATAAATTTGTAGCATTGCTATATTTTTGGGCCAACATAGGATCTCACCGGGCCTATTCGTTTAAGAATTTTCAAATAATACAGAGATGTACATATTGTTTAATTCGGAATTAATGTTGAAGTGAACACATTCTATCCCAAGTTTTTAAGTGTAACGAATTGGTTACAACAGCTGATGATATTTAAGTATTTGTTTTGAATATAATTATAGATTATCATTGATCATCTAAACGAGATTGATTTTCTTGCTTGAGCCGGTACAAAGGCAATTGAGTTGAGATGACCAATGATTATCTGTTTATCGCGATTTTACCTATGACGACGATGTCAATTTCATGTCAATCTCATTAGCCACGCCACGTGTCTCCATAATTTCTAGCGATAATATATCGTCTCAAGCGAGTAGCATGATATAACAAATTATCACAAAAAAAGATCAAAGATAAAATGCACAAGATAGCAATAATGGTAGGATACCAGACAAAGAGTAAATTACACATCCACGCACACGCCATTCACAAACGAAAGGTTAATTGTTAGTCAAGATCTAATCGCAAATAACAAATTGTGATACCGGAACGTGAATGATAAAATGTTAAACATAATATTCTTTTTTGTATTTTGTTTCTTCACAATATTAATTATGCTCATTTTTAAATGTACGAGAAATATTTGATATTTCAGTAAATAACTACTTGAGAATTTAAGATATGAAATGTGTTTTAACAATTGGAGACGAATAAACATAATTTAACAGCTTGTCTACTAATGCTATTACGAATTAAACTATATGGTTAAGTAATTTAGTATTACATAATTTAATCAAATAAACGGATCAATGCTACGCTACATGTATTCTTAAATTCGTTCATTTCCTAATTTGACTTACAAATCATGATAATTGAAATTTTTGTGTTAAGTTGATGAATGCAGATATCGCCAATTTTAGTCACCAGTAAACCATTTTTTTTTAGTTTTTATGGCATACAGTTTAATTCGAACTTTTTTTTTCTGTACATTAGCGTAGACAGTGTTGCTCAGATGTTCAAATGGTTATTTACTTGACTGGCTTTTTTTTCTCTCGGTCATATATCAGTTTAATAATTATATCCATGTTTTTTTCTCGAAGTATGATTATGAATTAATTAAAAACGAGGTGTAAAGACTAATCTTCAATTTTCAAAAATGATAAACAATTAGTTTGTTAGAATTTACAAGGGTATACAATTTTAATTTATATGTTTTTGACACTTCTGATGATTGAATATAACATGTCAATGGGCGAATGATATCACACCAACTGTTAGCTTAGTGAATCTTTACAGTTGATTCATATACTAAACATCTCCAACTTAGCCAATCCACAGCCTGGTGCCTGTCCTATACCTCCACCTGGTACCGGTGGTACGTCTGCATAGCATTGCAGTGTAGACAGCGATTGTCAAGGTGTAATGAAGTGTTGTTAGTTATAATGGTTGTGGGCATGACTGAATCTTCCCAGGTAAGTCGTACATATGATCACAGTTTAGTTTAATTTAAACATGTGTTAGTTGCTCAAAGCAAAAAGGATTAGACACAAGTAAAAAATTCTTCTAAGGTCATCACCAAAGTACAATATATAATATAACAACATAAATTGAATATGAGCATGCATTATATAATATAAACAACATAAATATTACTACAGTATACTGAAAAGGTAAGGAGGATGAAGAAAGAACAACATAGATACTAATAATGATGACAGACATACTAATTAAACATGTTTTTCATTCCATCTCTTTTCCATTGATTTGAGTTTGATCACATGATTTTATGGTTTATAATTCTTATTCCTTCATTGTTGATTCCCCTCACATTCTGTTGTAGCCTTTCTTTCTCCTCTCTTGATATGCGTGGGAGAATTATGTCGGGACGTTCAAAAATAAATTATCATTGTCATCATGTAATGATGTTTACAAAGATCCGTGTATAATTAAACGGCATTGCATCACTGTTTTATTTCAATGTATGACGTTAGGCAAAACTAGGTTTGCACACGTTCCAACATAAGTTTATTTGAATTACATCCATTTTCAAATAATATATGAAAACCATATGATATAAACTACTTAAATAAATGATTTTAGCAATCGTTCACTTTTGCACTACTAATCTTTTGAAGCAAAATGTAACCGCATTAGCGATTTTAAGGTTTGAAGCACGTGCAAAAAAATGGTGATACGATTTTGATAGAGTCGCATGCTGAATGTCCCGTTCTCAAAGTAAGAACAACCGATATGTATATAAAGGAAGTAAGTAAATTATTTCTTATAGTATAAATATGTACAGATTATTAACATATAATATATGATAACTATATATACACCCTAAAAGTCACCTAAAATAAAAATCAAATAAATATAAAACAATTATATCATTTTATAATCGTTTGTTGCCGTAAGTTAATATCAAAAATATATACACATTAAAATATTTGTAAACAAAAATGTAAGCTTTAAATATGCAAAAATTTTAAGTGTTATACAGTAACTGACGTTTTATATGAAATGCACGAACTATATATTTTGCTAATTTTCTGATGTGGAAAGTCATTAAAAAGTTCAATTTGTCAGCAGGATTCAAATCTGTGAACTTTTTTCCTCAATTAAAAGTTTACCAAAAAAGTTAATTCGATATTCAATATACAATGGGCAATTAAACATAAAATGGAACGCAGTTTCAGTTTCTTGATCTTTACAAAATATACATAGTCTTTCTTTTACACTTTCGTTCGAGTATCTTCCAGTTCCTTGAATTCTATCATTATATATGTTGCCTTGAAAAAAAAACACGATATTCAGATGTTTTTTTTGTATTGGTCATTGACGTAAAGAGAGCATAACACTCTTTATCACACAATGCATTGCATAACGAGTTCTCTTTCTCATTAGACTTGCCTATACATGTATCTGATCTTGATTTGCAACAGGGAAGAGTGTGTAGATATAATTTTTAGATGGCAAAATTCCCGCCCTTTGCCTGGAGAGATCAGCATTGATTAATATGTGATATTTATATTTTTATATCTTTGAAACATCTACTGCTTAGTTGTTTTTTTGTTGTTGTCCTGTGTGAGATGTGAGATATTTTGACACTGGACAATTGTTAAATAGAAAAATGTTTCATAATAATGTGAGGCACCTCAACCTTGAACAAAATACTACATGTCAAAAAAACATTCCACAAACTGACTTCGGCCGTTTTTTTCTCTATGGTAGGGTTGTTGTCCCTTTGACGCATTCCCCATTTCTATTCTCAATAGTTTAAATTATCATAACATACCAATACTTTATCAATGATCTACATTTTGAACGCAGGTCATTCCGTCCAATGCCAATCGTCTCAAAGGATATAACCGAGTACACGTAATGGAAGCTCTATTATGTCCTCTTTTACATGTCAAATTATTTCGAACTGACATTCATTAATATTGTGCAACATTAGGGACATATGTGGAATTCGTAGTATAAACTGATGAAGAGATAAGGTATAGACACATAAACATCATCCAAGGTCGAATATCGACCTCTTGGTTTCGTTTTGGTTTGCTGCATTGATGCTTACCTAGTTGGTTTGTTTTCTATTAACGTTATTCACGTATTAAACAGGCAACCGGTGAATATGGTGAATAGGATAATTCTTTATTTTGATCTTATGACAATTTTCAGTGTAGAATATTTCTTATATGTAATGACTTTAGACCTACAAAGAAAAACAATGGAGTTAATCTGACATCATAGTTTTTGAATTTCTTACAACATTAATGTCAACACTTCAAATATATTATAATAACAATACTGACGATTTTGTGCAGTTCTCAAGTTTCTTGCCTTAAATGAAGTTAAGTTATTCAAACTTTGTTTCATTTTTTTAGAAATGGACGTTATATGTTACAGTTTTATATTTCCTAAGGGTACATAACGTTCCAAGATATAATGACATTGCCTATAGAATACCATAAGGACAACTAAAGTTAATCAACAGTGAGATATGTGTGTGACGCATCAATCGTGATATTATCAAGTGAGATATTGAAGCTGTTATGTTATTCCATTTTAGAAAATTGTAATTGTCTGTTTGCTTTATTCCTTAGTTATCAATTGAAGTACTACATTTACTTTTTTGTTGTTGGGCTTTTTGTAGCTGACTATGTGGTATGGGTTTTGCTCATTGCTGAAGATCGTACGGTGACAAATAGTAGTAAACGTCTTTCCCATATGGTCTCTGGTGGGTTGTATTGTAATTGGCAATTTTACCACATATCTTATTTTTATAAAGATAAGTATATATGTAATCAACACACTAAACTATAAAACAAGATTGAATGCACGTAAAAATAAGAATATAATACTTTTAGGCAGTAATTCTATTACCTGCCACTGCGCCTTGGAAACCAGCATTATAATCAAGTGCCACCTCATTGCGAACGTTATCTGTCCGTATGTCATCGTATTCATCATTTTGTCCAGGACCTCCCACTAGTGCTCCGTACAATATATGTGGATTCGGATACTTCATATCTAGGAAATCATGTGAACAGGTAGCTGGAATTACTGGACATGACCTAGAAAAATATTTTCGTATCAGCTATATTGAATATGTATGAACTGTACGACCAACTGATCTCAACCCAGGTTTTGTTCGGGTTAATGTTCATAATTTGTTAGTGTTTATGTTGTATTGCGTAACCTGTTCTCCGTTTTTAGTGGTTTTTTTTAATTTTTGACCAATGCGTTATCAGTTTATCATCGAAATTATTTGTTTGGTTATTGATATTTTCTACCTTTAGTCCATGACAAACTTGGACGTTGTTTTGTTCATGTTTGCCCTTTGGTTGATTAAGCAGTTTTTCGTTTTAACATTAATTTATTTTCTTATGAATAGTTTCGTTTTGTTCTTTTATAGTTGACAACGGACATTTTGCTTTTTATATGTTTTAGCCACAATTTCGTTTGCCTTTCATCGAGTATTTCAATACATGATTATTTTATATCGAATCTAGTTTTAGTTGTCATAGTAAGAGCACGAACTGCAAAGCTCATCTTGAGCAATGGACTTGACATTCGTTTTGTGTTGTTGCTGCAGCCCACCAAATATGGTTTTGCCTAGCATTTTTTAGATTGTTTTTTTTTCTGTCTTTCAGGGTAATTTGTTGTTTGTTAATCGACGGGTTATGATTTTGAATGATCTCTTGGTATCGATCTTATCTCTCGTATTGCTCCCTTACATAATATAAAATAAGGTTACTGGTAGAAAATGCAAGGAAAAGACACTTTATTCATTGGACGTGAGCTGACCAACATTTTGTCTCAAATAGACAAATTTTTGTATAAGTTGTCATTACTTGAAGCTAGGTTTCGGTATCTACGATTGCTGTGAGATCGGTACTTTGTATTCAGAAGGTTAGTTGTTTCTTTTCGTTTGTATCCATATTACGATTTTAAACCCCTTTTAAACTTGTTTTAAAAGTTTGTTGTTTTGTTTGATTGTTACAAAATTTTCCCAGGGTAAGGGAAGTTTGAGCGTCAGACCACATGTTTTAAACGCATATTTATGTGTGTGCCTCTCCCATGGCAAGCGGTTGTTATTCAGTAGATGTCGTTTCTTACTTCTTTTTGTTTGGCATCTGTTGTTTTGTACAAAAATCAAGCTTTTGGTTTTTTTTTTATTGTTTAACCTTTTGTTATATCCGGGTCCTTTAAAGTTTATTAAGCGGTATGAGTGTTATTATTTGTCCGTACAGTGACCTACAGTTGCTAACGGTTACAATATTTGGCATCTAGTGGATAGTTTTTTCATTGGCTATACAACCACAGCTCCTTCTATTTTGTTATACTAAGTACTCAACCCCCCCCCCAAAAAAAAAAATGCATCCGAAGTTTTTTTGTCATGTTGTTACGTCAAAAGAAATTCTTAAAATCCCAAAATGTGAAAACCTATCAATGTATTCATTAATAAGGAGCCAAAAAAAAAAAAAAAAACTCAAACAAACGCATTTCCAGTTTGAGTAAAAATATAACAAAATAAAGACTGACTTCTTATGCGTTCATGTATTTCACATCCATTTTTTTATGGAAATATTTTTTATAAAGCACAAAAATGTCAGTATTCACCTCAGAAGCTAACAACACCTTTAAATAGACTTATTAAGAAGGGATATACAAGAGACTAAATGACACAGAAATGTACTACTGTAGGTAATCGTACGGTCTTCAACAATGAACAATGACCGTTACATTATAGTGCACTCATACAGAAAAAAAACATAAGAGAGACGGTCATAACACGTTGCAAGACAACTCCCGTTTCTTGACGATTCATTCTCTGAAATAAATTCAATATATACTCACGCTGCTCTATGATGTTCGTGTGTTGGTGGGTTAACACCAAATCCTACAACATAGCTCCTTTCAGTGTCTCCTAAGATATAACCGATTTGACTTTGAGCCCATTTGCGGTATTTTGTGGGGTTAATCCCAGCTTCTGCCGCAATAAGTACAAGAAAAGTTTGATTTGCTTAAAGGAAGAGAATATTTTTGGGAAATGTATACAAATATTTTAAATGTTAATTCAATGTCGTCGGTGAGAAGTTGATTCTTGTCAAATTTTCACTGTTATGGGTAAAAAATATTCGTATATTTACAATTGAAAATCATGATCGACAAATGTGCACCTGTTGTTTGATCTTTTGTTTACTATTATGTGTTTTGTATACTCTTGACAGTATTTTGGTCTCGTTTTTTTTCAAGGTGTTGTTAGTTTATTTTCGACTTATAAGTTTGGTATTCTCCGACTCTATATTAATTTCGATGTGAACAATTAAAATGATGTTAAACAAATTATGTGCATCAATCGTTCTTCTCCTGCCATGTAACAACTAGAAAATAAGATTCGTAATAAAGCTTAAGTTTCGAATAATTCATAGACTCGGTCCGACATTGAGCTTGAAATATAGAATATCCATCTGTCTTTAGCAACATAATTCGTGTGGCCTTTTATGAGTCTTTTGAATCATTTAATCTGTGGGTTGGCCCATTTTTTGTTTATATTTACCTGCATGTCTGAGAGAACCCAATTTAGTCCGATATGCAAGGCCTTTTGGTGTGTACGGAACTGCACTTGGACCTGTAGCCCCTTGTAACCAATTACCAAAAGTAGTTTCAATGTCTTGCTTGTAAACATCCTTTTTGGTGATCTGGTATAGTAAAACCCTTAGAAACGACAAAACAACTCACTTTGTTTTTCTGACATCTGACACAGTTTGAGCAAGAGTTACTTATCTGGTGTCGACATGTTTCAGGTGTACGGACACACATTCCTTTAAAACTTTAAGTTTGACTTCTAATTCTGACGGCTAAGTTTTTTTCTTAATATAAAAAGGATCTATTATCAGACTAGGTCTTATAGCAAGTTTAATTTGGTCATCCGACCATGAAAATCAAACATATCCCCCCCCCTGCTAAGTGGTGGTCAATGTCAATAGGTCAAACTCAAATTACTAAGAAACATGTCTGACATTGACAAAAAGAGCGAAAGAATGTAGGGTAGAAATTTAGAAGAAATAACATTAGTCATTAAGTCATAACAATGAAAATGTTGTAATGCTACTATGAACAACAAACAAATTACACGGTCGCAACAAAATATATCTTATTTCCAATGAGCGTTTAACATACATGAGGTATGTATTTATATATATATATATATATATATTGTTTAAAAGTCGGGAGAGCCAAACGTCGTTATCAATTTAATGTATATCCCAAATGAACTTATAACAGAGTAAGGTAATGAACACTGCGTTAAACATGTACACCAACTGTTTTCATCGACATTATACCAGTTGGTATTTGATAAGTTTTATATATTACCGGAAAATACATTACATTACATGCACAATGGTGGTTACAATTAGACATGTTACTGCAAATCAAACTGAAAAACCCAAATACCCGAATATCATTCAAAGACAACACAGACTACAACAGTATACAGGTGTCTAATACAATGATCCAAGCTGTAAATCGTCCCAAATCATTAAAATGTGTGAATGCATTACGCAGAATTGTCAGGGATCTGTTATCAACAACAAAGTCTTCGCGTCCTGATTCAACAAAACACATTTGCTAGGTGTGTTAGGCAAGCAGCAATCAATCAATCAACTTAATGATGACATAAAATTGGTAACGGTAGATGTAAATACCTACCATTGATGCCGTATACTTGTTCTCCAAGGATTGTGGGTCAAGTATTGGGTGTTATTTGTTGCTAATTATAACATTCCTGCTCCTATAGCCATTTCATCTTCTTAATCGCTTCTTCTGGAAACAAAGAAGTTATGTTATCAACATGGCTTCTTTTACGTTTTATTTTATGACTCATGAATACATTACACTTGTTTTTTTGTTTTCTTATGATATCAAAAAAAGGTTAAGGATGTTTGCTTATCTTGTCTTTGAACTTGTGTGCGATATTTAAAATCCTCTGGTTTTATCAATCGAGTGCTCATTAAAAAAATCCACTAAGCTCTACTTTTCTTTTCATAATTTAATTATACAAAGTCTTAAAAGCATATTTGAAAATGATTAAAATCCTTGATATTTTTTAATGATTTTTTTTTAAAGAAAAAGGATGCCACTGTAGGAAAAATCTTGAGAAAATATTTTCTCGCCAACTGTTCAATAGCTTATATCTCAAAAACAAGCATACGGACCTTAACTTTTTTTGCTTTCATAAATCCTTTATGTATATACTATCAGTTAATGGCAGTCTTTTAAAAAAACTAGTTATTTTGAAGCAGAGTAACGAACATCCTATATCAGCATATGGTATCGCTAAACTAGCGTTTTCTAGTGTTTGCATTCTTAATAAACAGAAATAAAATTGTAAGACCAAACGGGTTATTTTACTGTTTTCATTTTTCTTGGAGTTGATCAAATATACCTGAAGCAATTCGTATAGAGAAATTCGGAAATATATAATAAAAACAAACAAATAATACAAGTTACATGTAGGTTTATAACGTTGGACAGTTGTCAACATGTACACAAAAGACACACAGTTTAAATAAGATAAAGAGGACATTACTAAACAGACCAATCAAAAGCAAAAACAGCTAAAGGACTCGATACACAAAGTATTCATATGGCGAAATTTTCAGTTGCATGATTATACCATTATTCTTTAGTGATATCAAAGTGTAATACCCATAACCGGCTCCTTTAACACTATCCTTGAATAATCCTGGATAAGTCTTTCCAAAGGTATGAATCTCCCTTGAGTGATTCAAAAGTTTGATAGAAAACGCTTGATCTGAAAAAAAGTGGATATATTTGTTATGACTTATATAAGTATATCAAATAATGGTTTTTCATGTGTATTTTGTGAAAAGTTTTTTTGAGATTAATGATAACATAAACTTATTCAATGATAATTTAGACGGTTAAATTGATGACTACCTGGGAATCTTGTTTTAAAAGCACTTGATTTCTGTATTAATAATATTAGTATGTCGTGTTAATCGAAGAGTACTTTAGACGATGTATGTTGGAACTTCTATACACTATAAGACAACAACAAAACATACATTTTTTCGAACTTTACTTGAGTCAAAACATTCGATCTAAATATTATATATATTTTAATAATTCTGTGGAAAAAAAATGAAAACAAAAAGTATTATAATTTTGTAAGTCAGACGCGCGTTTCGTATATTTAAGACTCGTTCATCAGTGTCGATTGAATCAAAGCAAATCAAAAACCAAAAATAAAATAGAAAGTCGACACAAAATCTCAATTTAAACCACATGATATTTGTATTAACATATCCAGTCTGTATGCATACGTTAATAAACGCTTTAAATCTATAGTCAAGTGGCGTGTTAGAGTTTGAATTAAACGTATTGAATCGAGTAATTTTCTGTTTTTCTCAAAACAGTGCACTCTTGATTCTGGATATTGATTGATTGATTGTTGGTTGCTTAACGTCCAGTGGCAAATATTTCATGCATATTCAGGACGACAACAAGTTCACAATTAATACAACAGGTAGGTTGTTGTAATAGAGGCCATCTAGGATGATGGTCGGGGAAAT
Source organism: Mytilus galloprovincialis (assembly GCF_965363235.1). Taxonomy (NCBI): domain Eukaryota; kingdom Metazoa; phylum Mollusca; class Bivalvia; order Mytilida; family Mytilidae; genus Mytilus; species Mytilus galloprovincialis. The sequence goes on along the minus strand of NC_134848.1, from coordinate 24,190,500 downwards.
TTGGACTGCCACTGGAAAATGAGGGTATATTGGATAGGGACAGAAATTTTGCTTTGCAACAGGCCACCTACGGACCCATCAAAGAGTTGTTGCAAGGGTTCTTAACGTGCAAAGAGCGTGGCACTCTCTTTACACGAGGCATCGGATTTAACGTCCCCTTCTGACGGACGTGACTGCGAACTTGATACATCCCGCACAGCCAAACGGACGCCCCACTTCAGCAAGCGTTTTACTGCCGGTCGGGAGAAGACCAAGTGACCATATTTCTATACCCCAGTCACCCTTGGGGTGTGATTCTGGATAAAATAACTGATCACGTGATAGGTGAACAATACAAACAAGTGAATATGACTTGAAACCCGATCACGTGATAGGTAAACGATACAAACAAGTGAAAAGAACTTGAACCCCGATCACGTGATAGGAGAACAATACAAACAAGTGAATATGACTTGAAACCCGATCACGTGATAGGTTAACGATACAAACAAGTGAAAAGAACTAGTAACTCGATCACGTGATAGGTGAACAATACAAACAAGTGAATAGGACTAGAAACTCGATCACGTGATAGGTGGACAATACAAACAAGTGAATAGGACTTGAAATCCGATCACGTGATAGGTGAACAATAGAAACAAGTGAATAGGACTAGAAGCAGTCAATTAATATTGGGAGAATGTATTACCTAAAAACAATATCGAAATAAGTATTTCATTTATATTTGATTTGCTGTTCATTTTTATGTTACAAGGTGTGCACTCATGAATATGTTGAAACTCACTTTCTACAATATGAGATGACCATTATCTATAATTTCAAATGAGTGTTAGGTAACCAAAATGCTTGGCCGAACACAATACTAAAATGCTACTAGGCAGTCCACAAGCCTATCTATTTTTGTATTGAGATTTACCTTATTATGTAAGGGCACAATGAATCTTGGATTCAATGCAATACTTTATAAAAATGGAAATATAGGTTAATTCTGACTGTGTTTCATTAATATAAAGATATGAGCGAAGGCCTTTGTTTAATTTAATTAATTGTTCATTAAGAAAACAACGCCACGGTATTTAAGTTTGAGTATCTAATTTTCTATGAATAATAAATTAATGTAGAATGTACAACCTTTATCTTTAAATACAATCGATACAACAGCCATTGCGTCTGCGTATTCCCAAGCTACGTCATTCCTGGTTTATCAAATGTCACTTTAAATGATGGTCTATCCATCGTCATGTCCTCTGGTCTTCCCCAGAAAGAGTGATCAAGGTTACCATATCCTACCTTTTTATCAGAATATGTTTTTTATTTACCAACATTGTGAATGAAATCTGTTAGTGTTTGATTTTGTCAAAACTATCTCTCTCTCTCTCCAACTCTCTCAACCGCAGGATTTGAAAAAAAAAATGATTCGACCATCAATTGTGATTTGCCAAGGAGACATTTCTGCACAAAAGATCAAATGCAACATATATCAACTAGAGATCACAGTACGGCCTTCAGCTGTATAGTCAGCTATAGGGCCCCGAAATGACAAATGTAAAACAGAAAACGATCGGTCTTATATATAAGAAAATTGTTTATTCATCAGCAGATTTCAAAATAGTTTTCCTCAATTCGCTTCAGCTCCAAAACAAATAGTAAACACTGTATTCTGCACATACTGTCGTTTACATTTTAGGATTGTGTAAACGTTATATTTTTTTTTTGCAATGTAGTTTTCTGTTTTCCTGAAACGATGTCTGAAATATTTTTTTCTATTGGCACCTTGTAATTTCTCACGTTCTTTATTGAAATATGCAACTTAAGTTTCAAACAAACGAAAGAGAGGCACCATATATTGTTATTGTCATGACATCCTGTAAGTACAGAAACGATGACACAAGTCTTAAAAGTACCAAGGACAATGGTTATTACAAGGATTTACAAGTTTCAGTATGCATCACTTTGCATAACCTGTTTATGTTATTAAACATACCTGAATATAAATTTCGTTTTTCCCTTATGACATTTGAGTAACCATTCTAGCGACCAACGATTTCAGTTGTACATTGCATCCAATTGTCCGCTAGCATCGTATGCATCTTTGTATAGAAGGAGACCCCAGGTTTACAAAGTCACAGCACTGGCTTGTGGAAGTCCAAACTTGACATGATCACCAGCTGCAAAAAAATCAGTTATGAATCTCGATTAAACATATATCTTATATTTGATACAATGAAATGTCTTGTTGTGAACTGTCTATATGAGGCATATAACTAGAACTTTATATGTATTATATATTTGATTTTTGGTACTGGTACTTTATTCCAGGGGTTCATGATACTTCGCGGTTTGTTGATAATATTTGTCTCTTTCGTAGGCATTAAACGAAATCTCCAAGCTCTGACCGAAAGTGGTTGCGAATTTGTACACCCCGCATCAAAACTAACGCCCCACTTTGAAAACAAATGATGGAAGGCCATTTTGTAGATACTACATGTAATACACGTGTACACACAGCTAAAACTACGACGTCGAACTTCTAGATTTATTGATTTACTCGGAAAAACCTTTTGCCGTAGCTCGGTACTTATACGTTCTGTCATTGTGTTATAATGCTATGTAATTTTTGTATTATTGTCTTTCGTTTTTGCTTATTTGCTTTGTCTATATACATTTGTGCTTTTCTTTGTTGATATAATTGTTTTTTTTTATAGTGATAAAGATTATTACACAATGTTGGCTGCTGTTCCCCTATATACTACATTTTTACCTATAATGTATGTTTGTTTTGTTCAAACATCGTTGTCAATATAATTGAATTGTATGCAAATGTTATCTGACTGTTATAAGTGAAATGTTCAACTTGCTTTAAAGCCATCATTTTCTAAAAAAGAATATGCTTGTACCAACTCAAGAATATGACAGTTGTTTTCCATTCGTTTGATGTGATTGGGATTTTGATATTTGTTTAGGGAGTGTACGTATGTTTGTTGAATTACTTTTCATTATGTTTCCAAGTAACTTTATTTGTTATACATTTATTTATGGGTGATCGCTTATGTGATTTTGTTTAAGTGCCGAAATTGAACATACCATCATACCATTTTTGTGCTTTTTACAAATAAATACTTAGTTTGGGAGATAACATATGAATACAAAGCCAACGTCAGCAAACGGACATTCAAACGCAAGATTTATTGTCGGGACTCTAATACGTACGTAACACATAAATGCTAACTGCAATGGAGTTTTGCCATATTTGTCAGATACAATGTACTTAATATTACTATTGTGTTTATGGCCTAAGGATCAAAATTGTTATAAAGGTTATCGCATTTGTGTGTCAGATAGATCTTTAAAAACCAAAAAAATGCTAAGCAGAATCTCAATTACCGATATGTATGTTGCCTCCACAGATGAAATGGCAAATCAAATTTGTGTGGTGTATCAATTATATGACACCACATACTTAATCGACTAATAAGGTATTAACGATTTACATGAAAATATAGACTCTCAAAAACACTTACTAAACAATGACAAAAGGATAACTTCATGGTCCGAATTTACCATAAAAAAACAAACAATTCCATATCGAATGTGTAATCACAGGTTGAACTTGATCTGCTTTCACCTCCAGGGCAGATGAGATCATAATGGTTCCTGAATCACAGTCATTTTCTGTTTGTGTTTGTTATTTTGTCGTTTTCCGTATTTTTGCCTTGGCGTTGTCAAAGAGTCGACATATAAAATTGAATACATCTCAAATTTTCATGTATGTGAAGTTAGCAGCCGGTTCGTTATTCGATATTCAACCGGCTACTAGCAGTCAGTTAGATATTCAAAATTAAGTTGAAAATCATAAAGAAAAATACTTAATAACATAAACAGTATGATTTTCATAGTCCAGGTCTGATAAGATACGTAGAAAATTGTTTCATGACCTCTTCAAGCTTTCGTAAATTCTCGTTGTTCTCGAATATAAACCCCTGTCTAACTTGCATATTTGTCTTTATGTAATATAGATTGTCGTCAATATAAAAATTTCAAAGATGTACTTTTATACATGATATTTCTTAAAACAAAAAGAAAAACCGCTAACTCTAGAAAACATTTAGGAATATAAATATAAATATTTATGGAAAGCCCCAAAAAGAAATTTATATAGTGAAAACATACCTGAGACCGCTTACATGAGGGTGAGCCCCCCCCTGGAATTCAATGTCCTTAACATTTTACTAAATCATAAACTCTGTATATATAAAGGTTGTATAAGAAGGATTTACCAGAATAATGTCACATTCGATATCTATGGAGGACTTATATTGTCACTTTTCAGCTAAAAATAAACAAAACTTTAGGACAAAGGGTACGGGGCAATGGTGATAGCCTCCTGATCTCTCAATCTGCCTAATATTAAGCAGACATTTAGTCAATAGGTAGATACAAACGTGACTAAAAGGAATTTGGGTACAATTTTTGTTATTCATGTTTACGGAGCGCCCAAAGTGTTAGTTGGATATTCAAAATATATAGTGAAAACCTACCTGAGACCACTTAAATGAATCTCTGAGTCAAGCGAAAAAATAATTTGTTGCACCGGGTGAGGGTTCGTGTTGTTTATTCTTTAGTTTTCTATGTTGTGTTATGTGTACTATTGTGTGTCTGGTTTTGTTTTGTTTTTTCATTTTTAGCCATGGCGTTGTCAGTTTATTTTATATTTATGAGTTTGACTGTCCCTTTTGTATCTTTCGTCCCTCTTGTAGATCTTTGAAAGGTACTTAAATCTACTTAAATTTTACGAATTCCCAATTTGAGATTGCATGCCAAAGAGATAGATGATGGTGATTCACTGGTTATGTCTTCTGCCTGCCATTGTGGGTGCACTCGATGTCACACCTATGATTCAGGTGACGGATACAGGTAATGGGGGATTCAATGGGCACTTCATATTCAACCTGACGGAAGATTTAGTTGGATGGGAAATTCAAATTGAATTTTCCAAGGCAGTCGCGGGATTAACGGTATGATGATATTTGGTTATCTTTCTAATGTTAAGTTGCATTTTTTCAAATTCATTTAATTCTCTAGATACATTGTATTGCCTGCTTGTATGTTTTGTTTTGTAAATCTGTTGATCGATCATCAATTCAATGTTTTTAAAACTTGATTACCTTTGTTGATAGGTAGCTATGTTTGTACAGTTTATGATTATTGGAACTGTATTCTTGTTTAGTTAACTTTGTATTCCGAATACGGACTACCCAGAGCTACACCAATCTCAATGCTGCGTTGCTATCGCATCAGATGTGCACTTGTACAAGTAATGTCTGGTAAAGATATTGAAGTACAAATCAATTTAAGACCCAAAGTAGAATAAAACTTGAAAAAACTGGAAAAAAATTAACATAGGATCATAACAAACCCCTGAAAGTAATGTAGATACAGTCTCTTAAGATTGTATTATCATGTCTAATACAATTAGGTTGTAGAGTCAAGATATTGGTTTTCTCATAAAAAAAAAAGTATTAATTCACTTTACACGTGTTCGCTTATTCCGTACATGTGTTTATTAGTTAAATTATATTCGATGATATAAATTTAACACTCTACTCACCTGTCAGTGTATATTCTCTGACTTAGATAGAACAATATACAAATACCTTATCAGTGATCTAAATTCTGAACTCTCGTCATAACTGTAACCGTTGGAATGATATAACTGACGACATGTGTTTCTTTTCATAGACATATCTTGATAATTTACAACAATATTTTAAGCGATGATGTAATGTCTGTGTTTACGCTTTATTAATAATAAAAGATGAAAAATACCTAAGAGATATCCCAAAACACATTACTGGACTAAGAAACATCTAATCTGCTAATAATCTAAGATACGATTGAACGATTACTTATCAATTCAGATCGTCCTCTTTTATAAATTATCATTGTTGACAAAGTCAAAAAGATTTAAAATATCTTTGCAGTTGAACATACTAATATCAACTTGCTTTAGCCCATAACACAAAAACTTCATGGAAGGGTTGAACATCCAATATGCACAATGTTGGTGATTGATGATAGTTTGATTCACTAAGAGAACAAAAGAAAACTAACGGTTGTTTGAAAAATGGTGCAGTTTTAATTACTACATTGATATAAAATAAGACTGTCTAAGGTCATTTATTATATTTTATTAGGGCCCCGCCTTTAGGCGGGTCGCCCTATAGTGATCAGTCTGTCCGTCCGTCCGTCCGTCCGTCCGAATCTAGAGAATCATTATGATTTCATACTTTATACTTTACATGTTTATTAAGCACCACCAGAGGGCGTGTCATGATGTATGTACAACTTCCTAGGTCAAAGGCGGGTCGCCCTATAGTGATCAGTCCGTCCGTCCGTCCGTCCGTCCGTAACACTTTAACTTTGTGTCCGCTCCATATCTAGAGAACCATTATGATTTCATACTTTATACTTTTACATGTTTATTAACCGCCACCAGAGGGCGTGTCATGATGTATGTACAACTTCCCAGGTCAAAGGTCAAGGTAAAAAAAACTTTGGTTTCAGTTGACAACCCTGTGTCCTGTGGTGAAGATCGTGTCCGCTCTATATCTTGAGAACCGTTATGATTTTAAAGTTTATACATGACATGTATATGAACCAACACCAGAGGGTGTGTCATAATTTATGAACGACTGCCTAGGGCAAAGTTAAAGGTCAAAAACTTTGGTTTCAGTTGACAACCCCATGTCCTATGATAAAGATCGTGTCCGCTCTATATCTTGAGAACCGTTATCATTTCAAAGTTTATACTTGCCATGTATATAAACCAACACCAAAGGGTGTGTCATAATTTATTTACAACCTCCTAGGTCAAAGGTCAAGGTCAAAAACTTTGATTTCAGTTGACAAACCCATGTCCTATGGTAAAGATACAATTTTTTAATGCACATTATTCACAGCGGGGCCCACAGAGATGGCTCCCATCTCAATGATATCTAGTTAGTGCTTAAACTGCATTCAAATTAATATCAACTTATATAGAAGTGAGCATAAATTGAAAAATAAAAATCCAAAAAGAAAATCCATTTAATAACCTTTTTTTCTACAAATCCTTTTACATGTTTCATTCACTCTTGTATTATGATTACCCCTACACAAACACACATTAGCTTGGTCAGAGTGTTTTATATAAGTATGAACCATTTGAAGACAAATATGTTCCAGATTAGAAAAGTTAATAATTACACAAGATAACGACGTACACAACAAAATGTTCAATCCAGTACATAGAATAAAAAAGAGCCATGCAAACCAATCAAGAAGTTACTTAATAGCATTAATAAAACGGTTTATATAAAAACATATATTTTACCATTCCTATGTAAAGTTGCGGTAATTCTAACTCGTCTGTTATAATTAATTGATGCAAAAATAATTGAGGAAGCTGCCTCGCCTATTTTTGAGGATTCGTTTTACCAAATTCAATACAAAAGTAAATTTAACTGTGTTACGTCATGCAAAATGAAAAAAAAATGTAAGCTGTTCGTCAATAAGTCAACTTTAAGGCCTGTAGTTTTTTTTTCTTAAAACAAAATAAAATATTAATTTGATGTTTTCTTTTGTTGCATTTCTTCAAAAGCTGTGAACAGACATTTTAAATGTTATATATTTTTGGTTTGTAACACGGATTTGTTTGTTTCTCTCAATCATTTTAAGACTTCTGAAAACTGGTATACTACTGGTGCCTTTATATGTCGATTGTGTTAACCTGGTACACGTGCCTTAATTATCGTGTATGATGTTTTCATCTGTAAATTGTTCGCCAACCAGAGAGAAACAAAAAAATATTTGGAAATTGATTCTGATTGTATAATTGACATTTTGACAAGCAGTGTTGTTATCTGATATATAATGTCGTTTAACAAAGTTTCACTCCCAGTTTTACATAGACTGGTACCTTACGTCCTAACTTTTTTTTAATCGACTTATTATTGCTTTTCTTTAATGTCAATATAACAATCGAACTACACTACAACTATATGTCTGATTTATATAAAAATTTGTAGAGGCATTCAAAAATCTTCTGAATCGGAATAACTATGTAAAAGGAATAATAGTATACAACACATTGAGTCTGAAAAATATTCCGCCGCTAATAAATCGACATTTTTGTCTCATTGGAATTAATGCTTCATCCCCCTTCTTTTTATATGTATCTGAGTTAAGTGTCTGATTTCAATAAGAATAACCGAACATCGTTAGAGTGCTCGTCTTAGAAGCTTTTTTTAAATATCACATGTACTTGTATTTATAAAAGCCTTATTTTTTATGCCTGTATCCATAAGTTGACATCGAAGAAGAATTACTTCAAAAGATAAACATAAGACAACCATTATGAGATACGCAAAATGTAATACACATTGAATGTTTTTGAATGCAATACACATTTAATGTTTTTGAATGCAATACACATTTAATGTTTTTAAATGTAATAAAGATTTTATGTTTTAAAGCATTACACATTTAATGTGTTTAAATGCATAACACATTTAATGTTTTCAAATGCATTACAAACAATTTAAGATAATGATTGATATTTACAAATTACAAAGTAGACTTCGGATGAAACTGCACATTTGTTAGTACTTTGCTTATGGTAGCTTAGATATATAATGTAAATATCTGACTCCACCTTCTCGGACTCGCTCTAGCGCCATTATCAGGCTATGTATAGTCTTGACTTTCGATTGTTTCTTCCACTTCCCCAAAATGTTTCCCAACAAACCAGGCAAATCTTTCGGAAACTTGACCAAACTCTGCTGTACATCAGTGAAGCTTAATCCTAGTTCTATTCCCAATTGCAATGGACAATTTCCAATATGATTTGACAGTTCCTTCAAATGATAGTCACTTGGAATGTTCTGTAGATGGAAATCTGCAATTTCTGAATAAATGAAAATATTAAAATATGATTAAATTTTTTTAAATTGAATATTGAGAAATATGCAACTTACAGTGACTTAGAATAGACACCATTATTGTACCGACTGTCCCAGGTATAACACGTGTAACCACGCCACATAATGTATCTATATGTCCTGCTTGTTGTAAAAGGCCGTATGGTGACCTAAAGCTGTAACTTTATCTGTCCTTTTGTATCTGATGAAGAGTTGTCTCATTCGTGATAATACCTAATCTTTTTTTTGTATGGTGTACTGATGTATGGTGAATGGTGTAATGGTGTATAGTGTTTGTGGAAAGTTTACATCATTCGGGGACTGTACCTTGTTGACGCACAAATGAATCTCAATTGAGCAGTTAATAGGTGAAAAAAGTGCGTCATATATATGAATTGATATCATTGTAAGAACAATGTTAAAGAACACTTTCAAGTTTTGTACTCGTACTTTGTTTAACAGATTTCGAAAAAGCAAGAACGGAAACAGCATCATGCGATAGAAAATATCTGCGTTTGTGATGATTCAAGAATATATATTCATAAATTTGTAAAATCGATTTGTAATGTACACTTCCGAAACAACAAATTAGAAAGCATAGATGCAACAATACCGGCCGGTTTTTGCACTAACCTAGCTATAATGTTCCATAAAACAGGAGTACATTTAAATCAATTATTCAAGAAATGTAAAATGAATAAACGTTTTTAGGTAATCATTTATTCAATGTAATGTTATATTGTTTTTTTTTTATCAATAATCGCAATGCAAGTAAAGTGTCCTAACCTGATACTTACCAAACATCTGTGTTTTTTCTCTGAAAACCTATTGAAATGAAAAAAAAGTAGGGACATTATTTACGGCATTCAAAAATGAGAACATTTATACCATATACAATGTAGCTACTTTGTATGGCCCTGCAAGGAAGTTGTCGGTGCCTTATAGTTTTGTCCTTGTCCATCATTCCGTAATTCCGTAATTCCGTCATTTCGTCATTCTGTCATTCCGTCATTTCGCAACAAACCATTAAACGGATTTTTTTTTCTAAACGCCTTCAGACATTGGGCTATTTTTTGGCATGTCAGTTAACCATGATAAGTTACAGATCAAGTTTAAGTTTTGTTCCGCTCGGCTATTTTTTGGCGAAATAACAGGCTATGGACTTTGATAAATTGTTGAAAATCACAGTCATACGGACTTCTAAACGCTTTCAGATATTGGGCTGATTTTTGGTATGTGAGTTACCTATGATGAGTTACATATCAAGTTTATGTTTCGTTCCGCTCCGCTAAATTTTGCCAAACTTAAGGGTATACAATTATGTAATTTGATGAAAATTACAGTTTTGATTTTTCAATTTTTTGGGACGGGGCCATTCGTGTCGCTTTGATACATCTAGTTTTTTTTTTTTTATCTGTGTTAATATCGAAGTATCGCGAAGTGTAGGACAAAAGATTAAAGTTTAAACTATATGTTAGATCAAACTATTGAAATCTTGCAATTTAATATATTATGTTAATATAGAAGTTAAAACCGGAATATAAAAGAAAGAAAAAGGTATTTCTGCTGAGAAAATGTTATATGTAAAACCTTGATTTTACATGTCGAAATGCCACTTGTTCAAGTCACAAAAAACATATATTATTGAAAGGAGAATAACAGTATACGTGAATTTGACTATATACAAATAGTACAAACCAAAGTTAACACATGGTCCTATATTAAATCAAGTGTCTATATATTATCAGTAGTTATAAATTGCATTGCGGCTAAACAAAAGAAGTTAACTAGCTTACATAATCACCTACAAACCAAAATACCTTAAATAACCAAAAACATTTTAGGACACATAGGCTGATCAAGAGAGGAAAGAGGGGAAGGGGCAAGATGCAAGGGCCTACAAGACTGAGCCTTTACTAAAGGTCAGTAGTTTTAGTAACATTCAAATTAAATGACGTATTTATATTGATATATAATGAATTGATATTTTTTTATAATTACATTAGATGTATGTTTCATTATAATACGTTACTCTGATTGGTTAACTGCACATCACATGTTATTCCGTAAGCAATTGCATCAGACAATAAAATTTATCATTCATGATGACACGAGGTCCCACAATAAAGTGCACAGGTGAATTAAATAAAACTTGATAAAAATCGTGTTTTCATGATCCTAGCTAAAAAATGTAATTATAAGCATTGAATGCTTCTTTTTGTAACTTTATAGGGTTGTAAAAGCGTTGACCGCGCTTCATACAAAATGTACTTCGGTCAACGCTTTTACAACCCAATAAATTTACAAAAAGAAGCATTCAATTCTTAAATAAACACTCTGTACCTGGCATATCAGATGGTAATTCAGATTCACTGCTGCCAAGGCATCGGAGAGGTCTTTCAAAGAAGGAGTTTCCAGTTTTGTATGCTTCGAAACTTTCCATTTGTTCAGTGCCATCGACATGATGCCCTCTGGACTGTGAGCAGCATACATATATTCAATGTTCTCCCAATCGTTCTTTTCCATCCCCAAAGTAATAAAAAATTCTTCAAATGACCGGATTCCAATCTGACATCCCAGCCTAACAAGATGCTTATCACTTGGTTCTGTTTTAAGTTCATTTTCATTGAGACCTTGAAATAATAGTTGTTTTGCATCAGCTATCACTCATGAAGTATATTCGCTAAATATTATACGTTCAAAGTAAAAAACAAACAAACTAGGATTGTGACTTTTTTTACCAAACCGCATTCAATAACGATACTACTTTTAATTATAATTGGTCAAATTTTAACTAACACCATACTTGAAACGCATTAAGGCCGTAAAACAAGATCCAGTATCATTTCAAATTTTTATAATACCAATCCGTTTTACAGATAAGTGTCAGGAATTTTCTATAACAAATTCACAGAAATGACAGAAGTTGCTCATTGTTTCATACTGTAAAGCTTGATGTCTCTATTTTATAAAACTGAAATAAAATTTGGGGGTCACCGACCATCCAAGAGATTGTTTTACCTCTGAAAGTGAGTGCAAATAGGCTAAATATAGGGAAAACAGGCATAAAATATCTTTGACTGAATTTTCAGAGCAAAATAAATGACAGAAGTTGCTCATTATTTCATACTGTAAAGCTTGATGTCTCTATTTTATTAAATTGAAATAAAATTTGCGGGTCATCCGCCATCCAAGAGATTTTTTTAGCAAAATAAATGACAGAAGTTGTTCATTGTGCAACGAGGGGTTTACCTCTGCGGTTGTATAAAGCTGCGTCCTGCGAAGCATCTGGTTATTATTGTGCTTAATAAACCATATTTGTGACAACATATGAAAAGTGTGAGCTGACAGTCTGCTAAGTTTTTATCCATAAGTCTCATTCTGACTTTCTATCTGAAAGGTTTTTATGTGTCAATATTTGTGTTTCAATATAAAAGGAAGATGTGGTATGATACTTGATTGTTAATGAGGCAACTCTCCGCAATAGACCAAAAGACACAGAAGTTAACAGCTATAGATCAAAAGCGGTTATTGCATAGCCCTTCAATTACCAATGAAAAACAAGTCAAATGAGAAAACTGAAGGCATATTGATGTACAAAATGATGAACAAAAAATAAATATGTGACACAACAAAAGACAACCACTATCTGAATTACAGGGTCATGACTTGGGACAGGCACATACATAATGTTGTGGGGTTAATGTTTGAAGGTGACAACCCTTCCCCTTAACCTGGGACAGTGGTGTAAATTGGTACAACATAGGGGTTTTATCAATTTGTATTATTTATTTTTGAACTCTAAATCTAGCGAAAAGTAGATTATCACAGATAAATTTGCAGAATGAGTTGTATGAATAGTCGGGACCCTTGTCTTACAAACTTTATGGAGCAAGAAAAATGTGATGAGATTTGTATGTACATAAAGTCTGTCATAAAATTAAAGATTTCAGTATATTCGCATTTTACAATATTTTTTGTAACTGCTGTATTTAACATGTTATTTTTCTTTTCTACTGTAGGATAGAAAAGAAAAGTAAGTGGTTCAAATATACATGTATGCCTCTTGAGACTAAAATTACATGCAATAAAAATCAGCCCCCAAAAAAGCAAATTTTAATAACTACAGCAGTAGTATGCATTTTTAAATGTAAATACAATGTATGTGCTGGGGGCCTAAATTGACCCTGAATTATTTCAAGTGTTTTTGGCCTTAGACTTTTTAATACATAACGTACTATTAAATTATTACATGTAATATACTATGCCATTTGTAATTTCCTTTCTATTTAAAGTACATTTTAAACATATCGGAGGATTCAGAGGCAGCCCTGGGAAAAATTTGGTTAATAATATAGGGAATCACTGGAGCATGACCTGAGCGGGTCCCCTCTTAGGCAGTCAGTGAGCCCCACTTATGAAAAATTCTGGATCTGCCACTGGGATTATTTATACAACAAAAACATTCACGAGGTTTTAAATTGCAGGAAAATATCACCTCTTCATACAAGCCCTCCCCCTTTTTCATTCAAAAACCTACTAAACATGCTAAAAGGCACATACTCATACATTTTTATAATTTTGACTTTTGATAATTATTATACATTCTACATGTCTGATACATGTACATCAAATTAGTCTTTAAAAACATTTTGTCTATAACATTTATCTTATAATTGCCATGAAACTTGGTCTGTAGGCTTTTAATTTAGTAAGCTCTGGTCACACAAAGTTGGTTAAGATCAGTTAGTTCCTACTATCCTATTAGATAGGAACATAGTTAATTTATTATCCTTTGATTTTATCTTTATTTACAAAATAAAGACTTTAGTTTTCTCGTTTGAATTGTTTTACATTGTCTTACCGGGGCCTTTTATAGCTGACTATGCGGTTTGGGCTTTGCTCATTGGTGAAGGCCGTTCGGTGACCTATAGTTGTTAATGTTTGTGTCATTTTGGTCTTTTGTGGATAGTTGTCTTATTGGCAATCATACCACATCTTCTTTTTTATATCTTGCGTGAACATTACAATGCGTTCCACATTAAAATCAATTATATAATCATTTTTATAAATTTGATTTCATACCTTGATTTTTTTTTCATACACCTTTACAAAATATGCCTTTAAATAAAGAGGAAGTATTTAAAGAGTTGAAATTATACTGTAACTTTTGGTCATGAATGGACCAGCTAAAAATGGTTAAAGCCATCAAGAGAATATGACACCCACTTAGTGCAGGTGTAATTTTTAAAAGTTTGCATTTAATGTCTTTAACATATTAAAGAAATGCACTTCGAAATAACTGTGTAGAGACCTAACAAGCTTTTAAATTTAGAAAAATATAATTTTATGACAAGACCGCTTTTCCTGTTTAGGTAGTAAATGTTTTGTTTTCTCTCATGAAGATTCTGTAGGATCAACTATATTATAGGAGGGTATGCAAAAGATTTAAAGAATAGAGAATAATGCATGAAATGTTCACAATACATTTGTAAATATAAAAAAAATAGACAAACATGTAACAATGAAGAAAAACGGGTTGTTAAATTATAAGAAGTACAGAAAAATGGAAAAAAAATAAATAGAGATACATGGTATAAAGAATTAGATAGGAATGAAATGAAGGACCCTCAATCCAGACCATCGGTAAGAAAGGTAGTTTTGTGAAATGATTCATATTTAAAAATAATTTATACAGTCTAGATCCCGCTAACTTGTTTAACCCCACAACATTATTTATGTATGTGTCTGTCCCAAGTCAGGAGCCTGTAATTCAGTGGTTGTCATTTGTTTATGTGTTACATATTTGTTTTTCATTCAATTTTTTTAAACAAATAAGGCCGTTTGTTTTCTTGTTTGAATTGTTGTACATCATATATATTGTCATATCTGGGCCTTTCATTGCTGACTATATATGTGGTATGGGCTTTGCTCATTGTTGAAGGCCGTACGGTGATCTATAGCTGTTTATGTCTGTGCCATTTTGGTCTCTTTTGGATACATTGAAGTTGTCTCATTGGCAATCATACCATATCTTTTTTATATAGATGGGTTTTGTTCTAACATGTCTAAATTTGAAGTATGCATGCTTAACCAAAAATGTTATAACTGGAATCCTAGCAAAATCAACTGCATTCACATTCGAATACTCCAGGTTTACAACAAGAAAATTCTGTTTGCATATACATGTAATTATATAAACCCCCTACTTTCATGAATCATGACCTTTTCTCCCAGAAACCTAAAGGGTCTGAACCCTATGCAGATGACATATTTCTCTGGTCCACAAATTTTCAAATCTATTACATGATAAAAGTACCATGAGCTATGCCTTAGTTACATTCATAATTAATTTTCAGCCTGAAAAAGGGGGGGGGGGTCATTGTTTTGTTGTTCGACACGGATATTGTTTTGAAATTTATTTACGCTTAAAGGTTATTTTTCAGTGGTCGTGAATCGCTCTTTGAACTTGTATATTCAATTCATTAGTACTTACTTGTCAGTATAAATTTCCCCCTTTTCGTGATTTGTTTACATCATCTTTCGCATGTTTGTCGGACCTTTTCTAGTGTAAGACAAGGGTGAAACTGCTTCATAAGCTACCAAAATGAAGATCGTTATCTATAATTTCGATCTGCATTACAGTATTCATGAAAAACAGTCCACGTGTTCGATAAATGTGAGTTATTCTCTTTTCATTTTTCTCCTTCGTCAAAAACATGCTTCATATTTATTTTTAGAACGGAAGTACTATTTCAACAATGACAATTGTAAGAATAAATTTTATTAAGTTTTAAAATTGCATTTAAAAGTTATTCAACTCTTTCTCAATGCATTTGAATAAAAAAGATTATTAAAATGATCATATTTTACTGTTATGGAAAATTACGACAATGTACATCACTTACGATATCAATGCGCAACTTTATGCGAAAACGGCGCGAAAATTTAAACCCCCGAACTACCTTAAGATCCACTTGTATATATATTTTAAAACTATGTCATTTTGTTAAAGTTTATACGTTTGAATATACCTGAAAATTACATCGTTTTTAAAAAACCCAAACGTGTTTTGTATGAAATATACTTTCGTCTACGGTTAACACGGGTACAATACCTATCTGCTCCAATGAATATAGGTCGGGTAAATATAACTTCTGTTTAAAGCTTGAATAACAAGATTATAATTGCACACGTTGTGTGGACAAGTAAATTATAATACCAGTATTTACTACTCTTAAAACAGAGTGGCCCGTGAATAAAAGATTACATGGAAAATTCTTGTATTTAGGGACCGGTCAAAATTTATCTACACATAGGACCGGTGCAAAGTGCAGTAGGACAGATACTTTTTTCCGGAATCGCTTTTGTTGGGACATCACTTTTTTCACAGATAATATCCATAGGACACAAGTTTTTTTTCAAATGATTACTTTGAAAAAATTTTTAAATGCATTTATAACAAAACTTAAAATAACAAGTATAATATACAATATGTAAAGATAAAAATTATTATATAAAAATTCAGATAGGCATCTTTAATTTTTTTTATAACTTTTTCAAATCAACTTGGATTTTCATCAAACTATGCAGCTATCTTAGATATATATCAAGCTTACTGAATCCCATTTCATTTAGTTTTTTGTTGTATTGCTGTAAAATTTAAGAATTAAAGTAATCTTGGTAAAAAAAGCTAGGATTTGCAATTCGGACAAAATAGAGATAGTACACTTTAATTTTTTTAATAACTTTTTCAAATCAACTTGGATTTTCATCAAACTATGCAGCTATCTTAGATATATATTAAGCTTACTAAATCCCAGGTCATTTTGTTTTTTGTTGTATTGCTGTCAAATTCAAGAATTAAATTAATCTAGGTCAAAAAAGCTAGAATTTGCAGTTCGAACAAAATAGAGATAGTACACTTTAATTTTTTTTATAACTTTTTAAATTCAACTCAAACTATGCAGCTATCTTAGATATATATCAAGCTTACTGAATCAAATGTCATTTAGTTTTATGTTGTTTTGCTGTAAAATTTAATTTCACTTATATGGTGAAGTGCAACAAACATACATCATGTACATCATGTACATTATATCATCCAACAAAGTAGCAAAAATTCGGGGGTCACATCAGGTACATTTTCTGTAAGTGGGAAAATGTTAAAGCAATTATTACCATTCCTAATAAAAAACACATTCCAAGGCAACCTATGGGTCTTCAGGTTAAAATATATATAGAGTTCAACCAAATGCTATTGAGTTTCATGTTTCTCCTGGAGCTTGTTTTTATAATTAATATTTAAAGGTATTGATAAAATTCTATATAAGATACATGCAGCTTCATTAATTTTTCAGTTTAACAAACACCTATTTGTGGTTTGATTGCATTATGCAATGTCTTTGTTTTTTTCAATGCTATATTCATAGTATAATTTATGATAATGCCATGCCTGTAATTGTTTGTGAATCAACAAAATAAAACATGAAACTGTTGCTTTTGATCATATTATAAAGACAACATATGTTAAATGCCTCTATTAAGTATACTTTTATTTACAACACATTGGAAAAGTAGGATAGGACACCAACTTTTTTATTACTAAGTTGGCATAGGACATCATTTTTTTTTCAGTCAGAAAGCGATAGGGTTGTAACTTTTATTAAATGTTTTTATTTTTTGCACCGGTCCTATGTGACGATAAATTTTGACCGGTCCCTTAACTGATGCTTTAAATACGGCAACTCTAACTTATTATCTTTTCTTCTTTAAAATAAGCACAAAAAGGATAGTTATCACAATTTTCTTGTCATTTCAAATTATGTACCAAAGCAACTGACAACTTGACTTTTTCAAAGCAAATGTGATAAACAATGGAATTACTGTATCGATATATAGGAAAGATTGATCCTTGGATAATATCATTAATTTTGATTTTGTCCTCCTACACATTATGTACTATGAATTCAGATACCTTTAACTTTACATATAATAAAGCATAGATTAAAAGGTAGAATAATACGGTTTCAGATGTCTCAACTGTATGTAGAAGTAATATAAATAAATCAATTATATTTTGTCAAGATGTAAAGGGTCCTTTAATGTGTTGGTTTTAAGTTACAAGAACAACATGAAATTTTACATTATTAAATAAGTGGTGAAATGAACCGTTAAAATCGCTGCAATATTTAAAGACATGCACTAGATCAGTTTCAATAGTTTTCAAACTAAATAATAAACAAGCACAACTGATTGATATCTTATGATTTTGTACGATCTTGGAGAACTAAAACATATTATCCCTTGCGACATATACATAAATTAGATCGGGGTTTAAATAACATGATGACTTCACATAACAAACATATTTAAACAAATTGAGGTAAAATCGAAAATATAAAACTCTGAATGATCTGACTATGGTATTTTAGGTATTATGTTGTTTTTGTACTAAAAGTGTTTATTGTTTTCCGAGGTTGAACAATCGTTAACTTTAAGAAAAGAAATAGTTGAAGGTTAAATACATATTCAACAATTTTAACAGCCTACTTGGTTCGACTTGATACAGGCATTGTTTTATGTAGAAATAATACATATGTGAATGCAAACACGCAATTACAAGGTCAACTTGTGTAAAAGTCTTGAAGTCTACCAAGAATTCGAAAGTTATTTGTAATTTTCTGTGCATTTTACAAAAAATGACCGAGTCATGTAGTATTTTAGCAGGCATGTGTCACACACCTTGACATTACATACAAATTGTAAAATACATACCGTATCTACGTCATTTGCAACCCTTTCAAATTATGATGTTTCTCATATGCTGCTGATATATCTGTAAAACAAGTTTTAAAGAAAGTAAAGTATATTTCTACGAAATAAAGTCACGTGGTTTGAAATTATTTTTGTACAATAATAACAGTAAATAGATGAAATCTTGTAATATGAAACTAACATAAACACAAATATTAAATAAGTGCACCTGACTGATCACTTAACTTTTAAACCCGCATATTTGTTTGCACCACCTGTTCTAAGTCAGGAATACAATGTTCAGTAGTTGTCATTTGTTGATGTTGTTCATAAGTGTATTTCGTTTATCCTTTTCATAATTAGATTAACCGCTTGTTTTCCAGTATGAATAGTTTACACAAAAGTCATATAATTTTTGGGGCCCTTGCTAGCTACTTTTTCCGTATCGCCAAAGACTCCGAGTTGAAGACCGTACTTTGACTTATATAGGTTTACTTTTACATGAAGAAGTTGTCTCATTGGTACTCAAACTACATCGTATTATATTTTTATTTTAAAAGTTTTCTTTTAAATCATAGGTTTGCCTGTATCGTTTTAACTTGATTTTTTCCTTGTTACCTTTCGTCTTTTTCTCACTTAACCCGTTCTAATTACTCCAATGTAATCATGTAACATTGGCTTATAGAGATATATTATAAACTATGTCATTTTTATTTTGATAAATCTATTATTTTTTAAACAATATTTTAAAGTTAAAGTATTTGAATATACCTGAAAATCACATCTTTAAAAAAAACAAAATGTGTTTTGTATGAACTAAACGTTCATCTACAGTAACACGGTACAATACCGATCTTCAACAATGAATATAGATCAGGTGAATATAACCTCTCTTTGAGGCTAGAATAACAAGATTGTAATAGCACACCTGGTGGGGACAAGTAAATAATAATACCAGTCTTTACTATCCTTAAAACAGAGTGGCCCCTGAATGTGTTGAAACATCATTAAAGATTAAAAGGACAAGTTTTGTATTTAAATGATGCTTTTAATACGGCAATTCTAACTACTTATTATAAGTACATAAGCAACTGACGTCTTTAATTTTTCAACGCATATGTGATAAACAGTGGAGATACTGTATCGGTAAATAGAATAAGTTGGTCCTTGAATAATATTATAAATTTTGGTTTTGTCCTCCTACATGTTGTATACTATGAATTCAGATACCTGTAAATTTACATATAATATAGCATAGATTAAAAGGTATAATAATACGATTTCAGATGTCTATCATATGAATAAATCGGTTAGATTTTGTAAAGATTTAACATCTTTAAAGGGTCTTTTATTGTGTTGATTTTAAGTTACAACAACAAAATAAAATTTAAAACTATATATCATTTTGAAAGAAAGTAAGGCTTACATGCTTCACCTTGCATACAATAATCATGCAAAAATCTTGGTGTTTCACGTAGCATAGTTGGTATTTTTAACTCCGCATTTAAATATCTATCTAAAAAAACTGTAATGTTATAAGTATTTGTATTCACTTCCTATTAAGTTTTTATAAGTCAGCGTTAAAAGTAATCAAAAATGTTATCACATCTACATCTAAAGCGAGGTATCAGATATAAATATACACAGTGTATTACTATGACACGCACGTATAATTCATTAACGGTAGAACCAAAAATCAAAAGATATGGAACGCCATGACTGTCTTCTGATGTTGATTGTTTAATATGTTCGGTGCTTCATGCATTATGTTCAGTAGTATTTATATTATGTTCAGTAGTTTTCATACTATGTTCAGTAGATATCCTATTATGTTTAGTAGTTTTTACATTATATTCGGTGCTTTGGTTATTATGTTCAGTAGTTACATTAGTATATGCAGTAGTATTTAAATTATGTTCGGTACTTCTGACGTTATATTCAGTACATTTTTCATTATGTTCAGTACTTTCGACATTATGTTCAGTAGATTCAATATTATTTGCAGTACATTATGTAATACCTTCAGTAGTTCCGGTTTATTTATATTCAGTAGATTATTCATTATGTTCAGTAGAGGCATCGGTATTATATTCGGTTAGTTCAACTTTATGCTCAGTGGTTGTATCATTATGATGATGTAGTAAAAGTCGGGAAGTCAATCACAGAAATTGTCAGAAAAAAACGAACGCGGATATTTTTGTCGGACGTTTTCTTCCTGGACACCGACATGCAACAAAATGTCGTCTGCTAAATTAAGAGTGTCGTTATATAAAGTAGATTTAGGTACTTTATACCAAAAATTCTTGGATTTTTGTTGTTAAATAACATTCAATTAATCTTATTCATGTTTATTAATTTTAGAAATTGCAAGAAGACCTTAAAATAGATGCGGCCAATATAGAGGGAGTAGATTTTGCAGAGTAAGTAACATGTAGTATAAGTTTCTCAAACTACTGTCCATTGTACTTCAGGTTGTATGGGAGCTTAAATAGAATGAATTTGATCATACTTTATCAAAACTTGGCATAATGTTCTCTTATATTATTGAGGAATCGTCACCAGATATTAAAAATATCAACAGCAAATATTGTTCTGCCGTAAGTTTTTATCAGATAAAATACAAAAAAAAATTGTGGAAATTCCTTCATAAATATCCGCGTTTCCTCCCCTTAAAATGTCAATTAAAAAAATTAAAGATCAAGCACACATACTGAATGATGTTCTATGCTTATGAATATATATATATACAACTCGTCTAAACATCAACCCAACAATGTTAGATCTGTAAATTTGCTTTCGCAAATTTTTCTTTCTTCCCTCGACGGGATTCGAACCCATGCTACTGTGATATCGCGACACCAAATCGCATGCACTGCAGCCGTCCCGCTAGACCACACAACCACCTGGGCTACACAAATTTAAAACTTTCGGTGGGCATGTGTTACCTTTCCACGTCAGTTTTAATCTAGCGGCGTACTACAGTACATGATATATAAGGCATGGAAATGTGATTGTTACAGATCAGCTTAATTATCTATAGTAAAGGATCCTAAAAATTCATGTAAGATACAGTCACATAAAATAATTATATTCATAAGTACGTCTGAGTCAGTGACAACTCTACAACAGATTTATCCATCGGATCACCATCAATGATAGTGATATATATATACTAGAACACACCCGTGATTTCGCGGGTCCGTGACTGAATCAAAGTATATAACTATGTGCAAGCCTTATTTTAGAATTAGTATTGTCATCTGATAAAGTCATGCCGACTTATAAGATACACAGTTTTCTCTGCTTTCAAATCTTTCTGTTTGAACCCGTCTAACTGAAGAGAGTATTTTTTAATCAGCATTATTGTCCTATATTAGTTATAAATAAAGTTGATTTTTTTGATTCGCTGTTTTACGTCATGCTCACTAACAAATTGAAAACTGTTCCTATACGCCGTATTTTTAGTCCACATTTTTTGTATTCGTATTGTTATCTTAAAAAGTGTTACTGATTAAAATACTACAATTAAAGGTAAAAATTTGAAAATTTAGTAGTGTCAACCCTGTAATTATGACCCGTGTATATAGCATATCAATCCTAAATACACCGTTTGGTGGTGCGTCTGTCAGATGCGGAACGTTCAGATAAGGTAATAGGGTAACAGGTGAATATACTATTGGTTTCGGTATCGGACTCGATCCGGAACTTCTTAATTATTGCCAATATTAATTACGTGGAAAACAAAAGGGCCTGGAGTGTTGTACTATATTAGTTATATATAAAGTTGAATTCTTTGATTCGTCGTTTTTACGTGATGACGGCTGACAAATTGGACATCGTAATTTTAGTATTATAGATATATTTCGTTTATACAATTTTAATATTTCAGAAAACTGGTACTCACTTCAGTAGGCGAATACCCAGTTGATGATGATGTTCTGGATATTTTATATCCAGAACAAGCTTTCCAAGAAAGAAGGGTATCACTCGTGATAAAAAACGGGAAAATTGTTAATGCTGTAAGTAATTTATAAGACCAGTTTTGTAACTACGACGTTAACCAGTGAATTATTAATATACCCGTTTTTAATTATTTCTATATAGCTAGTGTATATAAAGTGTCGAGAGTAAAATAATGATTTTTGCAAATGTAGATTTTGTATAATTGTATAATTTTAGATTTTTCATTTATTTCAAAGGTAAACTTCTACCGTGTTCTTTTTAAAACCATGCTATAGAAATTTTTATTAACGCGCACTACTGATCTTTTATTATCAGAAATTGTTCATAATTAGCGTTAAAAAATCAATATTTATGATTTTTTTTTTCTTTTTGTAGACAATACTTGAGGAAAACTGAACCCATCAGAACAGATAGATACTGCAGATTTACATTTAACATACAGTTGTTATGATTAAATATAAAGACAGATTCGTTTTATTAGTTTTTGTTGGTTCCTATTTGAAATTTTAACAGAGCTTGGTTTTTTTCTTTTGAATTGTTTCATTTTGTAATTTTGAAACCTTTACGAATGGGTCAGATTGCTCAATCTTCAAGAACGTAAAGTAGATGGTTTTAGTCGATATAGAAAGATGTGGTATAAATGCCAACGAGACAACCCTCTCCATCCAAAAACAAGTTGTTTTAAGTATACTACTTATATAGATATAGGAAGATGTGGTGTGAGTGCCAATGAGACAACTCTCCATCCAAATGACAATTTAAAAAGTAAACCATTATAGGTTAAAGTACGGCATTCAACACGGAGCCTTGGCTCACACCGAACAACAAGCTACAAAGGGCCCAAAATTACTAGTGTAAAACCATTCAAACGGGAAAACCAACGTTCTAATCTATATAAACAAAACGAAAAACGAGAAACACGTATATATTACATAAACAAACGACAACTACTGTACATCAGATTCCTGACTTAGGACAGGTGCAAACATTTGCAGCGGGATTAAATTTTTTAAGTATATATAAAATCTTCCAATAAGGAATACCAAGAAAGTTCTGTAATATAAACAAATCTAATTTATAACACTTGATACATATGGGGTCAATATCAACAATAAAACTAAACAATCAGAGCTAGACAAAACTTTCCTGTAAAGATTTACAAGAAACAAAATTAAACCAATATAATTAATAAGTACCGATCACCGTATGACCTGCAGTTGTTATTAACAAAGCCTATACATTTGCAAGGTTGATATTTGCATCAAAAGCAAAAACGGTTGAATTATTCCTCCCTAGCATCTAGTGAGTTCTTAACGTTTCTGTCTATCAAGGAAACACTCAAACTCAACATGATGTGTTCATGATCAACGGAAAGAGCTATATGACTAACTACTTTATATATATACTATATCAAACCATTGAGAAAGCAATTTGACAAAATACGAATTGAAAGGAAATACATTTACAGTTCATTATAACGATATTTCGTCGCTATGCCAATGCTGTATATATAGAATAACCATACATGGTCTCGAAATATCAATGTTATTTGTACAAGGTTTAGAAACGGATAGAAAGCGAAGCTGTGCCGAGCATTTCTACCTGTTTCGAGCCGAGTACAAATAAGTTCTAGTTATAGATTGATATTTCGAGACAATGTATCAAATGCGGAACGTACATATAAGGTAATAGGTAACAGGTGAATATACTATTGGTATCGGTATCGGATTCGACCCGGAACTTGTCAATTATTGGCAATATTAATTGTTTGGAAAACAAAAGGGTCTTGAGTTGTGTAATTTTCAATCTGCACCATTGTCCTATATTAGTTATATATAAAGTCAAATTCTTTGATTTGTCGTTTTTACCCGATGACGGCTGACAAATTTGACCTCGTAATTTTAGTATTATAGATACTGCAACTCTTATAACTGTTCTTAATGAAGTATTTTGGGTAAAAAACATCATTTCTTAATTTGAAGCGGACGACGTTAAATTTTCGCCAACATGTATGTTTTATTGGCCTCATAAATAAAACTCTACGGAAACACATTATCAACGTCATAAACAAGGTGATACACAGCTGTAGTATATAAACACTTAAATACATAATTTTGTCTCAGTTTCTAGTCTTCAAATACCTTTCAATAACTGCTACAAATACTGCATTTTTTCTTGGTCCAATAACGTTTTCTATGTATGATTTTGACGATTTATCCTCTTTTCAACTCGGGTTTTCAATGTATGTTTTTAATTGGTAAACTTGTGCCTTTCAAATACACCGTTTAAACCCACTTTGATATTTATATGTAACTGTCCTAAGTCTGAAGCCTGTAGTACAACAGTTGTAGTTGCTTCATATTACTTGATTTATTTCGCTTTACTGGACGTAGTTCACACCATTTGCTTATCATGTCCAGTCCATACTGATAGCTGTCTTAGGATAAACTCATTAATGAAGTGTCCAATTATGGTCATTGTAATTTCGTTTAGTGAGACAGTTTGACTGATAGGTAATTAGAAATCCATGGTCATTATAACGGCAATCATCCTTATCACACAGCACGTCAGTTGGGGTTCGTGTTTATTCTTTAGTTTTCTATGTGGTGTAATGTGTACTTTTGTTTGTCTATTTGTCTTATTAATTTTTTAGCCATGGTGTTGTCGGATTATTTTTGATTTACGAGTTTGACTCTCCCTCTGGACATATTTCGTCCCTCTTTCAAATTCACTGTCCTCATACAAATTAAAACACAAGCTCCGCCCGGTCAGAAATGACATCGGTAAAATATCTTGGCAGAGTTTAATCAACTAATGTTATTTCTCTTAAAGGTCCCAGTGAAACTACACATAATAGCTATTGTATTTATTCAGTAGAGCGGGTAAACTCACAAAAGTTTAAAACCGTGCCCATAAAGAGTAGTTCTCTGGAAAACTTTTATTCTATTCTACAAGACGCCAGAAATAAACAACTATAGGTCATCGTACGGCCTTCGGAAGTGAGCAAAACCCATACCACATAATAAGACTCTGTTTACTACCGTTTAAAAGTTTTTAAATAGATGTAATCTTTAAATTATAATCTTTTATTTATAATGGATTTTATTAAAAATCATACGATTATATTTATTTTGGAATCGCAGTCAAGTAAATTATAACTGTTTGGTATGAAATCAGAAATTTCTAATTTTCGGTCTTAAAATAGTTTTCGTTATCATTTATTATAACCATATATTTTTAAAATCGGCATACAATAAGTCATCAACCTGGACATGATATTTCAAACCTTATTTTGATGGTTTCATAGCAAAATATATCATTTCGGGTGGAAAGACCTTCAATTGTTCTCTGAAGAATTGATTTTTAATTTTACTAGAAATTCAAACAACGGATTTCGTTAACACTACTGACTGGCTATCGCGAATAGCAAAATGAATTTAAAAAAAAAACAGTCAAAAAAGACAGTTATAATAATGATTTTCATTCACTCTTTTGTCTTTTTGACGTTATTGGTTGTGACTTTTTTACTGATAAATTTGTTTTCCATGCATCCGTCTAAAACTGTGGTGTTAATCGAATGCACAAGTAGGTTCATACGTATGTACTATAATTGTGACAAAACGGGTTTGACAAAGTTGTCCTGGTATGTTGACAGCGATGCTATACACTTAGTGACTATAACCCACTAAACGAATATCAGAAATTAAAGCTTGCAAATTTTCTGTCTGTGCGACAATTTTCATAGGCGTTGAAAAGTGTATTTGTATATTTACCGTGGTTGATTGATTTTATGGTGAATTGGGATGAGGTTTATTAATTAAACCATTTCATGTAAATATATGAAGAACGGCTAGATCCGTCAATACATCAAATGAGGAGGATGGGGTGGAACAGCCAAGAGAAGTAAGGCCTCCTTTGAGATTGTTAAATAACCACAGTGAATCTGAATGTAAAATATAAAGTCAATGTATCATAAAAGAAAGTTTTAATATAAAATTGTCCTCTTGCTTAAAACAAAATATGCCTCCAATTAAGATAAGTTGAAAATCAAAAACAATTTCTTTTCTTCTGACCTTATTTTTGGGAAGTTTGCTATAGCAATACTTTCCTTAGGCCCAAAACTTCCGGTGACAGACTATCGCAAATGTTCTGCTCCAAGATAATTTAATAATAGTGTTTGAATACTGATTATAAGATAATGCTTTTGAAATGTTGAGTCCTTATGAAAAACAGCTTAAATAAAAAAGGAAAGAATGATCACTGACAATTCAGGTGAATTTAACTTCATTTTGATTAAGATTTTAAGATTTATTGAAAACGCTTCGACACATAATAACAACTTCGTGACGACTAAAGTATCAAACACAGAAAAGTAACGCAAAACGGGCATAACTCGGGAACAGTTAAAGTGACGCCAACTAAATTCAAATTGATCTCTGTTTTGTGTTAATAAGCATTATGTATATGTTTCATATCATTTGGTTGAGGCAAACTAAAATTAGAAAATGGAAACCAACTTCGTGACGACTAAAGTACTGACGGACATGGGTGAAACTTATGATATGAGACAAATCTTCACAAGAAACGAATTGAAACAGAAATAAATAACCATAAGTCACCCTACGGCCTGCAACAGTAAGTAAAGCACATACCACATAGTACCATATGAAGGCTTTGTAAACAGATATCAAACTAGTTGAAATTGATTGTTGTTTGCTTAACGTCCAGTGGCAAATATGTCATGCATATTCAGGACGAGAACAAGTTAACAATAAATACAATAGGTAGCTTGGTGTAATAAAGGCCATCTAGGATGGTGGTCGGAGAAATTTGGACTGCCACTAGAAATTGAGGGTATATTGGATAGGGACAGAAATTTTGCCTTGCAACAGGCCAACTACGGACCCCTCAAAGAGTTGTTGCAAGGGTTCTTAACGTGCAAAGAGCGTGGCACTCTCTTTACACGATCGGATTTAACGTCCCCCTTCTGACCGGACGTGACTGCGAACTTGATACATCCCGCACAGCCAAACGGACGCCCCACTTCAGCAAGCGTTTTACTGCCGGTCGGGAGAAGACCAAGTGACCATATTTCTATACCCCAGTCACCCTTGGGGGAGGCAGGTATTTAAAAGTCGGGTCATAATGCTCTTCAAACTAGGTTTTGTGTTAGCCTTCCAACTTTTAATCTGACCGTCGCTGATGGATCTGTTGTAAGGGTGACTGAGGAATAGAAATATGGTCACTTGGTCTGCTATCGAATTTGGACGTTAACACCGATGTCCCATGTAAAGAGAGTGCCAAGCTCTTTGAACGTTAAGAACCCTTGAAGTAAATCTTTGGGGGTCCGTAGGTGGCCTGTTGCAAGGAAAAATGTCTAACCTTATCAAATAGGTAAACGGACAGAAAGTCACAGGACATAAAGTCACAAATTTGATAGGACAAAAAGTCACAAATAATTTTTTGACAATTGTTGGAATATATAAGAGAAATATCTTGAAAATATTTACTTTTTAATACATATATTCATATTAAAGTTAATGGAATTTATCATTCTACTTGAAAAATGAAGATTTATTTTATTTTTATCATGCAAAGGACATATTTCTTGGCACCATGAAGCCATCTGAGTGCCAATCTACTTTGACATTTTGTTTTCTTAACAATTATTTGATCATCTTTGATATTTTTTTGATAAATTTTGCTTACAAAGTTGGTTTATATACAATACATCAAGAAAAACACAAAAATATTTTTGTAAAAATAAGCATTTTTTATTCAAAGAAAATAATCAGATAACATGAATTGTGACTTTTTGTCCTGTGACTTTTTGTCCGTGACTTTTTGTCCTGTGACTTTCTGTCCTACATTCATCAAATATACCCTCATTTTCTAGTGGCAGTCTAAATTTCCCCGACCATTATCCCAAATGGACTCAATTTAGACAAGACCTAGGAGTCGATACTAAGAATTGAACGATGTACAGTCAGTGCGTGAATTTTCTTGCTACCTGATTGGAAGATATTACGAGACGTGTATAATCTAAGTTTATTGATTGGTTAGGACAATCCAAACCTAGTAAATGTCCTTCAATCCTGGAAAGTATCGGATTTGTGTTCTCTATTTTAGCAATTAGATTTTGCCTGGTCATTAATCATGCATATTCATGATATTGGTACACAGCTTTTATTTATAAATAGTCAAATCTTCTGGAGTTGTGTAAACAACAACGTTAAACGATATATACTACTTCATAACGTGACCTCTTGTGTGTGTCAAATTTTTGATTGACGCACGTGGCTATTCTAGTAAATGAATCTATCTACAAAGCGAGAGCGCTTTCCATTTTCATCAGCTAAGAGTCGACTAGCCCTTTTTGAAAGGGTAATGCTTGTTGTATTTATTGTTAGCATGTTCTCGTCCTGAATATGCATGAAATATTTGCCACTGGACGTTAAACAACCAACAATCAATCAATCAATTTAAAGTAGACGAAACACGCGTCGAGCGTAACAGATTAAAAGCCTGTTGCCTATGAAAACTGAATATTTTTTGTTGTTTACCAATAAACATTTGCGTACTACCAACGACACAATTATTTAATGTTTGACACTTTCATTGTATCCGATACTTTCCAAGCAGAATATTTGATCCAGCCTTATGAAGTCGGAGTTTAGTAGATGTTTAAATTGCAACGATTTAGGTAGGGTTTAGGTCAGAGAGAGCAGGATGTGTCGGTGTCAAGGTCAATCAGGTAATAATAAGGTAATTTTGTCATTAGTAGTACACAAAAATTAAATCGAAACCGACGGATATTTCACCTGTTTCCAGGTGCACGTTTAGTGCCATTTCATAGCATGCGCACGAGAGTGCTGCATGTCTTATATCAATATACCCACACATGCATTGCAGTCTATCAGCAACAAGAAACTGTTGACTTGTAAAATTAATCTGCTTGAGTACTAGCAACGACAAAATTAAAATGACTTCCTGAGGGCCAAAATATTATAAACATTTAATAACACCCAAAGGTAGAGGTAACAGTGTAAAACCTTACACATTGATACGTGGCGTCCTTCCACGCTCGAAGTCGAAACCTTTTAGAGGACACAAGTCCTACCTCGAATAGAAATCAGCATTTTTTAATACCACACCAAGTATATGAGTATTCTTCATGGTACAATTTCTATCAAGGTGGAAACCTAATACGAGTCTTCAGTCATAGTATACATGTTAAAGATCATGATAAATAGGAGACAACATTTACTATGCTGACAAATTATAGGAAGAGAGAAATATTTTTCTACATTAATTTTTGACGTCTACTGTTCATCAAACATTTAATTTCTAAAGAATTCTTGTGCAGTGACTAAAATAATTCACTTCTAAAGGAAAAGGTGCAGTGAACACAAATTAAGTGGGGTGAGCGTAAATATTAAGCAATCGGGTCAAGGGGGATTTATTGGTACAAATTTTAAATCAAATTTACTAGAATTTTGGAGGGAAAAAACCTAACTGATTTCTAAAATCTTCTTTATTGTTGTGAAAGAGGCATGTTCTGAGTTTTTGTTGGATCATAATAATCCTCAGAAACATTTATATATGGATCTGGACTTCTGATTCTAAGTACTGCCCAGACATTCTATTGATTTTTTTCTTACGACTGTTCATTACACGTGTCAATGACTGTACCAATATCATTCCCCGTTGACTTAAAGGTCCAATTGTCGTATTACTTAAAATATATCTTAACTTCCACTTAAACAGCAACACTGAACAATGTTACCAAAATTACACCCATAAGGGTCTGCAATACAAACAATCAATCATACATTTTAAATACAATGAAATACATTAAAGACAAACAAGAATGATGTATATGTTACAGTAAATAGGTGAAATTAGGAATTACACGTAAGTACTAAACATTTCAGTAAATACCTGTAATCACTAGCCAATTTAGTAATTACATGTATTTACTAGTTGATTCAGTGATTACTGGTATTTACTGATTATTTTTGTCATTTTTACACCTATTTACTGACTTGATTTTTTGTTTTAAAATTAAAGACATAATTCAAGTTACCAAACAAGAAAGTAAAAGGATAGGGATTTTTATGGCTTATACTTAAGGATTAAGGAATATAGGCACATCAAAAGTGCATACTCTTTAGAGTTTGTGAATCGAAACTGGAAAATGGTGGTTTAATACGTTTTGAAACTCCCTAAAATTCAGCATGCAAGACATTGATATCAATCCAAAATTTAGACAAACATTTGTGGGAAGTTTGAAGTGATATTGATTTGAAAGTTGGTAAAAAGTTTTATCCAGACAAGTTATAGATGACGTTGGAATTTTGTTTCAGGCTGATGATTTTGTGCAGAGTTGTGGTCCTTGGACTTTAAAAATTAACTACATACTTACCCCTTATGCTTGTAAATATTGATTTCAGAATTGGTATTAAGTTGAAATATTGCAGATCAAGTTCAAATTTAGTTTATATCTGATGATTTTCTACATAACTTTATATATTCATTTTGTGGCATATATGACCAAAAAAAAAAAGCAATGTAAAGCAAACACTGATATACATTATAACTCTAAAATATAAATCATGATTGATGAATAAATTGAGTTAAAAAAAATCAGGTGAGCGATTCAGGATCTTGAGAGCCTATTGTTTATATTAATTTTGCTTTTCAAGTTGCCCAATGACAAAAGTTAAATTCCTTTTTCTAAATAGTTCATCAGTTTTCCTAGTTTCTCGTTTTTATATAGGGGATCTCTCCTTTTTTCCATTTGAATGGTTTTACACTAGTATTTTTGGGAGGCTTTTATAGCTTGCTGTTCGGTGAGTCAATGCTAAGTATTGAAGGCCATACCTTGACATACAATGGTTTACTTTTAAAAAATATATGTTACTTGAATTGAGAGTTTTCTCATTTGCATTCATACCACATCTTCCTATATCTATTAACTATAAAATTGAGAAAGGAAATGAGGAATGTGTCAAAGCGACAACAATGACTTATTCTGTCAGACATTTGTGATGAATCTAGTCACCTTAAAATTTCACCCCTTTTGTTGACATTTTATCGCAAAAACGCAGGACATAGCGAACCAACCTATGTTCCGTCATCAGCGGCTAAATTTTGATAACTTTCTTAAATTATCCTGGATTTCTACCAAACTTGAAAAGAAGCTTGTTTATGATCATAAGACAAATATTAAGAGGTAAATAAATCAAGTAAAAATGAAATCCTTTTTTTCCGCATTTTATTATACATGTTATAATGAACATGTTTGTAGTTTTCATGCCATTTAACATTAACTTTTCACTATGACTGGGTTTCCACCAAACTTGGACAGAAGTTTGTTTATGATCATAAGATAATATCTTGAAGTAAAGTTTGTAAAATAATACTTTTATCGTATATAACTTATAGTTGATCTTAGTTTTTTCCAAATAGATATAGGAAGATGTGGTGTGAGTGCCAATGAGACAACTCTCCATACAAATAACAATTTAAAAAGTAAACCATTATAGGTCAAAGTACGGCCTTCAACACGGAGCCTTGGTTCACACCGAACAACAAGCTATAAAGGGCCCCAAAATTACTAGTGTAAAACCATTCAAACGGGAAAACCAACGGTCTAATCTATATAAACAAAACGAGAAACGAGAA
The DNA here is from genome assembly GCF_965363235.1 of Mytilus galloprovincialis. NCBI lineage: Eukaryota > Metazoa > Mollusca > Bivalvia > Mytilida > Mytilidae > Mytilus > Mytilus galloprovincialis. The sequence goes on along the minus strand of NC_134848.1, from coordinate 24,158,137 downwards.
ACACGTATATATTACATAAACAAACGACAACTACTGTACATCAGATTCCTGGCTTAGGACAGGTGCAAACATTTGCAGCGGGATTAAAAGTTTTAATGGATCCAAACCTTCTCCCTTTTTCTGAAACAATTGCATAACATCACAACAAAGAAAAACATACGATAAAATATCAATTGGCAAACTTAACTCAATCAAAAAACATATGATTAAACAATGAACGAATAAATTTGATCTGCGATATCTTATGGAACGCCACGACTGCCTTATGTTAATAATCAGCATTATACGCAGTGTTCACAGCATTATATGAAGTGATCACAGCATTATATGTAGTGCTCACAACATTATATGAAGTGATCACAGCATTATATGCAGTGCTCACAGCATTATATGCAGTGTTCACAGCATTATATGCAGTGTTCACAACATTATACGCAGTGCTCACAACATTATATACAGTGATCACAACATTATATGAAGTGTTCACAGCATTATATGCAGTGGTCACAACATTATATGCAGTGCTCACAACATTATATGCAGTGTTCACAACATTATATGCAGTGTTCACAACATTATACGCAGTACTCACAACATTATATACAGTGATCACAACATTATATGAAGTGTTCACAGCATTATATGCAGTGGTCACAACATTATATGCAGTGCTCACAGCATTATATTAAGTGCTTACAACATTATATTAAGTGCTCACAACATTATATTAAGTGTTCACAACATTATATGCAGTGCTCACAACATTATACGTTTTTTGTTGATGAAGATGATGATCGGTGATGATGATGAGATTGATGTATGATGAGATTAATGTATGATGAGATTGATGTATGATGAGATGATTCGGTAAACTTCGGAAATTTCATCGGATATTTCCGGACCGAGGCCGGTCTATTTTTCATTCACGAGCACATGGTACACCGAAAAAAAAATGGCTGAAAAAAGTATACAGGCGGTTTTGTTTGAACTTGGTCTTGGGACTATTTCCCAAAGATTTATAGAACACAAAATTAATTTCGCTCTGGCAAAAAAATTGTCTGATGAAGAACTCAGTGCTTTGGGTGTTGGGACCATAGGCGACCGAATACGCCTGAAAGAAAAACTTAACAGTCAAAACACAGAGCCAGTGGCTCATTCAAGTCCTCAGGCTTCAGGTTCTACTTCAGGTAAATTCAAGATAAAGGAGTATCAATTGGGAGTAAAAACGTTGTGTAAATAGAGTCGGAGATGATTTATAATTGACAAAAGTCTATACTTTAGCCCCCTCCCCCCCCCCCCCCCCCGAAACATATATTTATGTCTATGGTTTCCCTGTATTAGTGAACTATAAAACAAATACACAAAAAATGCATTGATAAGAATATTTGTAGATATGGTAGGAGTTGCGGCAGCCAATGAGAGTCTTAGACAACACTCCCTCAAAGACCAAGCATTGATAGATCCAAGGCGCCCGACCCCTTTTTGTGGGGAAAAAATTGGTTGATAATAAGGGAGCTACCATTTGATTTTTATGGGGGGGCTAGGATAAAATTTGAAAAAAATAGGCAGGACAGGAGTATTTAGTAAAAAAAAAAGGCAGGATGAGACACTTGCAAAAAAAAAAAGTCAGGACGACAATTTAGGTAAAAAAAAGTCAGGATAAACTAAAAAAAAAAAGGCAGGACCGAACAGAGTGAAAAATAAAAAGGCAGGACAGAGATTACAGCTAAAAAAAAATGCAGGACAACATTTTTCATCCTAGCCCCCCCATAAAAATCAAATGGTAGCTCCCTAAAGGGAATCACTAGAGCATGACTAGAGCAGCCCCTTTTTATGAAAAGTTCTGGCTCAACCACTGCTGAGGACAATGTTCTTTTTAAAATTAACAATTAATTAAGTAAGGCCTTCAACACAGAGCAATAGCTTACAAGGAACAGCAAACTACTCAGGGCAGAAACAAATGTATTGGTAGTTTAACTGGTCAGAATAATTATGACGACTTAAAATGTCAGAGAAAAAACGCAGGGGGCACAGTATCTAATGGAACTGAAATTTGGTTAGGTCCCTAAAACTTGTATAAATCTGCACATTACATTAATTATAAAGTTAACTTTCATCTTTCAGCATGTCCAGTTGCAGATCCATATCTTTTATATACATGTACATGTATGAAAGGTGGGGAGGGGGTACATTTTTGTCGAGCCTGCAACTGTTGTTGCAGAAAGCTCAACATAGGGATAGTGATCCAGCGGCGGCATTAGCTTACTTCTTAAAAGCTTTATATTTTAGAAGGTAGAAGACCTTGATGCTTCATTCTTTGTATATACAATGTAGATGCCTCATGTTACAAACTTTCCGTCAGTCACATGTCCAATGTCCTTGAACTCATTTTCATGGTTCAGTGACTACTTGAAATAAAAGTTAAGAGTTTTTGTAATGTTAAATTCTCTCTTAATAGTCTTATTGAAATAAGAAATTGGATACGCTTTTGTACTATATTTGGTATATGCGTTCCTTGCAAGGTCCTCATGCCTGTCAGACAGTTTTCACTTGACCTCGACCTCATTTCATGGATCAATGAACAAGGTAAAGTTTTGGTGGTCAAGTCCATATCTCAGATACTATAAGCAATAGGTCTAGTATATTTGCTGTATGGAAGGACTGTAAGGTGTAAATGTCTTAACTGGCAGTTGTCATCTGACCTTGACCTCATTTTCATGGTTCAGTGGTTATAGTTAAGTTTTTGTGTTTGGTCTGTTTTTCTCATACTATATATGCAATATAGGTCTACTATATTTGGTGTATGGAATGATTCATTGTAACTAAGGTGTACATGTCTAGCTGACATGTATCATCTGACCTTGACCTCATTTTTATGGTTCAGTGGTCTAGGTTAAGTTTTTGAGTTTGGTCTATTTTTTTAATACTTTATGCATTAGGTCAACTATATTTGGTGTATGGAAATATTTTATTATCTGTATGTCTGTTATGCAGGTTTATTTGACCTTGACCTTATTTTCATGGTCCATTGCTATAAAGAGTTAAGTGTGTGTGTTTTGGTCTGTTTTTCCTAATTTATAAGCAATAAGTCAACTATATTTGTTGTATTGAAGAATTGTTAGCTGTACATGTCTGCCTGGCATGGTTCATCTAACCTTGACCTCATTTTCATGGTTCACTGATCAATGTTTCGTTTTCTTGGTTAATGTTGAGTTAATGTGACAGTTGTAATAAAGCTTTATATTTAGGTCTATCAACATAATATCAATGATTAGTAAAGAAGACGAGACATTTCAGCGTGTGCACTCTTGTTATAAATTAAAGCTCCCATCCCCACCCCTATGCTCTAGATGGAAAATGTTATTCTCTCTCCCTGGAACTTGCGCATATTCTTGTTGTTAATTATACGAAATGTTGAAACTATGACAAGTCAGTGGCAGATCTGGAGGGGGTGTAGAGGGCGTAAACACCCCCTTTTTTGCTTGTCCTTTTTTTTTTTGGTAAAGTGAGTGATCAGACCAGACTTTGTGGACTTTTAATTGCCATTTCCCGTGTATTTAATCTTTATGTAACAATTTTTTACTTATAAAATACTTTTCACTGATTATGTCAGAGTCATCAGATTTGCTATGGTGGAGTTCAGTTGACAAATGCATTGAAAAAAAAAACATCACTCTGTCATTTCAAAATTTAAATTAGAGTAACACATTGCTAAGGCTAAGGATGACAATCATGACACCTTTAAAGTGACACAGGATTGTGCAAGAATGTGTCACTATTGACTTCTACATGTATTTCAAAATCCCTCAAAACAGAAAGTAATGGCTATTATATACACTCTCATGAAAAAAGTTCCACAGCAATATCATTTACCTATGCAAGTAACGCAACCTGGCAACATGTTTGAATGTAAGCGCCCCAGCCTATGTTTAAATAACATAGCTGAATGATGATCCTCAGTCAGTATAAGCTATAGATTTATATAAAGTTTAAGGTATGAACCATTTGATTTGAGGAGGCAGTCAGATATTTCAGAGAAAAAAATCTGACTCTGGTTTTTGCCTTAAACAAAAATTCTGTCCGATTGAAAACAATAATCTTGTCCACTTTTTTGCTATTAGAAACAAAAAATTCCAACAGAATTAATTACCATTAAATGAACATAATGAATAAAAAACGGGCGTATTGTTTTGGGGGTGGGGGTTTAAAATTCTGACTGGAATCTCTGTTTCGCCGACTTGATACATGTATATTGAATACTTTTTTTCAAAACCAGACTGCGATCTGCCTGCTGGTTGTGGCCTTTATGTCTCCATTTGTGGACAGTCATTTGTAAAATCCTTGTTATTTCATACTCATTCGAAGTCTTAAAATGGTTGATCTGGAACCCCTTGATTCTCTTATTTTTGTTGTGTGAAAAATATCAACCAAACATTACGAAAATAATAATTGCTTGTTTGTCTTTATTAACTTAAATTTCATCAAATAGCCCAGAGTATATCAACAAGAAATATGTGAGGTTTACTGGTTATGCTAACTAACAAACAAAGAAAATGTTCCAGGTCTACTTTTTACTGACATGTCACACATCAAATATATTAGTACATATAGCTTTGGATCCATATTATCATTATATGATAGACAATTATAAGGGAGAATATAGCATTTAAAAAAGCACAACCCTTACACTTTACAGCAACTTTACAGCAACTATAAAACATACATGCTCCACGTCAGGAACCATCTACACTTATTTAATGTTTTTTAACCCAAAATAAGTCCATGATCTTTAAGAACTACGCCCCCTCTTTCAAAAATCTTGGATCCAACCCTGCAAGTTTGGTCTAATTATAAAATTTTCACGGAGACTGTTTCCCGGAAATTATTTAGGCATTACAATGGACATAAGAATTTCCGGTTTACACAAAATTTGTGAGTAAACCCTAAACATGCTAAAATTATAAAAATAAACGTTCAGTTATTTTGACAGGGTAAACAAAGCAAATAAACCTCAGCCATTAGATTTGTTCTATCAATATGTAACATAATATTGACAATAGGAAGAAAGTTAAGTGCCAGTGTGTATCCCAAACTCTTTCTGACTGACAATAATGTCAACCAAAAAATCATTTGGTAAGACAGATATTTTTTTAGATGACAATATTGAAGAAAAAAATCATCTTCTTCTTTCGATCAGACAAACCCTTTAGGCCATAATAAATAATAGGTTTGTTTGCCCAAACGCTACCTACCCACAAAAAAGCTGTTACTCAAATTGTTCTTTTATTGTCCTGGTTTGAAGAAGTTTATTTTTAATCAAATAGGCATGAAGACTGATAAACATCTGATACTTCAATTTCTTTTTTTTGAAAAAAAAAGAAAATGCCTACCTACCTACCCTGACTGTCTCAACCTTTGGGTAGGGTTTGGGCAAACCAAAATATTTTAAGTGTGGCCTTAATAAACAGTATGACACAGACTGAGTGCTACCTATATAGGTTATCTTGCATACAAATTTATATTTCAATGTACATTTTGTACATACATGCACCAAGTCTGTTTGTCAACGTAATTATTTGTTCCACCTAACAGATTTTCCACTAGAAACTTTGTTATAAACATTGTCATAATATAAGGTTATTGCATGAATATTGGGGAATATTGTCCCGAGTAGACTTTTATATTGCATGAGCTTGTGAGTGCAATATATGTTCTATGAGGGACAATATTGACCCCAATATGCATGCAATAACTCTTTTAATGAATAGTAATATACATGTAATATATGAATGAAAAATTGGTTTAAACTTAAGTTTTTGGCGTTGATGACGTCATGAATTGTGAAGATTTATTTCACTAGTGCAATATTGGAATTTATTGCACGCTAACTTTTGGTTACATTCTGTTGGAAATATTATATTGCTATGCAATAATATAGAGTTATTGCATGAATTTTGGGGAATATTGTCCCGAGTAGAATTTTATATTGCACGAGCTTGCGAGTGCAATATATGTTCTACGAGGGACAATATTCATGGCATGATGATGCAATAATCCTTTTATTAAATATTGTATAGCAATATAATAATTAAAAGTAAAAATTGGTTTAAACTAAGATTTAAGCATTGATGACGTCATGAATTTTGAAGATTTATTGCATTAGTGCAATATTAGAATTTATTGCACGCTAACTTTAGATTACGTTCTGTGGGAAATATTATATTGCTATACAATAATATTTGTTCCTGTTTGAACAAATATTCTATGTCATTTATTCCTTTAGAACATTTATTGTAATATTTATTCCAGTGGAAATAATATTCCAAGAAGGAACTTCTATTCCGTAATTGATCTGCTACAGACAAAGTCAAAGGATCATTATGATTGTATGGGATTTATCATGATTATGGGACTTAATCTTAATTCTGAAAAGGGGAGGTTTCCAGTTTTGGACTATAGTTCAAATTCATTTTAACTGTAATATGAACAACAGTGAAAGTACATGTTTATGTAAGGGCTTATTTTGGCCTAAAAATTGAAGTACTTCTGATTTGAGATTTTTTTAGATTTTTTAAACCCTGTAGTGACTACTTCATTTGATTCATTTGAATAGTTATTGTAAAAACAACCCATATTTAGCGTTAGGTATTGATCTATCTGCACATACATTTTAAAACAAAGCAGATGACCCAAGATGGCCGACATACATGTAGCTAAAAAAAGAAGATAGGGTAAAATGCAGTTTTTGGTTGAAACATGTATCTCTGAAACTAAAGCATTTAATGCAAACTGACAAGGTATATAATGTTCATCAGGTTAAGATGTATCTTCCATTTTAATATTTAGTTGAATCAGACAACCTGTTGTTGGGTTGCTGTGTAACATAAAATATTGTCCACCATGAAAAATGGTCTGTCAGACATAATTTCATATGAAATATTGTCCACTGACAGTATTTCATAATGAAATATTGTCCCTGACAATATTTTATTATGAAATAAATTGTCTCTGACAATATTTTATTATGAAATAAATTGTCTCTGACAATATTTTATTATGAAATATTGTCCTTCATGTCCTTGTCCATTACATTTAGTCACCTCCTGCTGGACAATATTTCACTATGAAATTCTGTTCACGACAATACCTCACTTAGTCACTTTGAAATTCTGTTCACAACAATACCTCACTATAAAATACTGATCAATACGTACTGGCTTTGAAATCTTTTTTAATGAATTATTACACAATTAGAAAAAGAACACAAGCATGCATCATGTACATTTTTAGCTCACCTGGCCTAAAAGGTCATGTGAGCTTTTCTCATCACTTGGCGTCCGTCGTCGTCGTCGTCGTCGTCGACGTCGTCGTCGTTAACAATTTTTCAAACATCTTCTCCTCTGAAACTACTGAATGGATTTGAATGAAACTTAGCATGATTGTTCCTTAGAGTATCCTGCACAAAGTGTGTGCTTCGATTTTTGATCCGTCAAAAAACATGGCCGCCGTTACTTAAAATAGAACATAGGGGTCAAATGCAGTTTTTGGCTTATATCTCAAAAACGAAAGCATTTAGAGCAAATCTGACATGGGGTAAAAATGTTCATTAGGTCAAGATCTATCAGCCCTAAAATTTTCAGATGAATCAAACAAACCATTGTTGGGTTGCTGCCACTTAATTGGTAATTTTAAGGAAATTTTGCAGTTTCTGGTCATTATCTTGAATATTATTATAGATACAGATAAACTGTTAATAGCAAAAATGTTAAGCAAAGTAAGATCTACAAATAAGTCAATTTGACCAAAATTGTCAATTGACCTCTTAAGGAGTTATTGCCCTTTAAAGACTTTTTTCACAATTTGTTCATCATGTTGACTTACTTTAAAAAATCTTCTCCTTTGAAACTGCTGTATCAATTTCAGCCAAACTTAGGCTAAATGAGTTTTAGAGTTTCAGAGTATCTAGTATAAATTTTATATTTCATTTCCTTGTATGTCAAGAAACATAGCTTCTATGGCTAAAATAGAACATAGGAGAAAATGATTTTTTTTTTGCTTTTGAAGAAAATAGGACGATTCAAAGAACATTTAAATAAATTGAAAAGCCAAAATAATCATTGATATGAGATTAAACCAAAAAAATTCAGGTGAGCGATTCAGGCTCTTGAGAGCCTCTTGTTAGATTTATAAGTAAAATGATTTTGTATAGTTGGGAATTTATATTATTACTAAAAGTGAGTTTCAAATAGATATAGGAAGATGTGGTATGAGTGTAGGATTAAATAGTGTCCCCCATGAAATTATGTCCCATGGACCAAATTTCATGTATATGATCTATGAAATTTGGTCCAGGACATAATTTTATTATAAAATATTGTCCACCTCTATGTAAAAGTGTCCCTTGACAATAAATACTATTGTGACCTTCGTTGGACATTTTTTCATAGTGAAATCATGTCCATATTGCATAAAAGTCTTGTCTAATACCAAAAAAATTATTTAACAAAAAATAATAAGACTTAATTGACATTTGTATTTAAATAAGCAAACTGAGATATATTTCTTTACAATGTCAGTGATTCTCGGGAAGTAATATTTCCCAGATATCTTACTGCAGGTCTTGTTGACCCCAAGATGACATCCACTTTCATTATGACATAGATACAACACTTGTTTTAATTTGTCCTTATGTATTACAAGTTTTAATGTTTGCTCTTGTGTTTTTTTGTCAACATGTATATAATACATTTCATTGTTTTTAATTTGAAAGAGCTTTGCCTTCCGTCTAAATGATCTCCTATCATTATTGTCAAATTCTGGAGGGTATTGACCATCAGACACATAATTATACAGCTGTTTATATTCCTCACTTTCCATTTTTGTTCACATCTGTGTAGTCTTTATTTAATTTTCAATTATGATTTAACTAATTGATTAAAACATTTAAATTATTTCTAAATTATTTCCCTTGTATAGGGACAGAAAAAAATAGCTACACTATGAAATATTGTCCTTTGGGACATAATTTTATAAATCATCCATGAAATTATGTGCAAGTACTAGGGACAATTTTTCACTAGGGGAGACACTATTTTATGTTTTACAAATGTGATATTTTGTCCCATGAACAAAATTTCACAGCTGAACTGTGAAATAATGTTCTAGAGGACACAATTTCATGGGACACTTTTTTGGCTTACATGAGTGCCAATGAGACAACTCTCCAATTGTATGTTTAATTGTATTACAACATGTCATGTACAATGTCGTAACTGTACAAATATAAGTAAGGCAGCAACCATTTGATTTTCTGGGGGGGGGGGGGGTGGGGGCTATGGTTTTTTTTGGAAAAAAAAGTTTGTTTCCAGTTTTTGGAGAAAAAAATAATTTGTTTTTGATTCTGAGAAAAAAAAAATTGTTTGTTTCACCCTCAGCTGCCACTATATGTAATGCTAAAATTGAAAGAAAAAAATTGTTTTCGACTTGTTGCGAAAAAAATAGATTGTTTTTCGCCGCAGGCGAAAAAAAAAGTTTGCACAGAAAAAAAAACCATAGCCCCCCCCAGAAAATCAAATGGTTGCTGCCTAATGTATTGACTATCACTTTTTTTGTAATTATATACTAAAAAAAAATCCTATATATACCTTCTGTAACATGAATATATGTTAATACCTCCCTTCATGAGACAAAATTCCATGACAATCTGTCTATGAAATATTGTCTCAATTATCTCACAAAATAAAACCAAAATATAACCTCCCTTTAACAGGACAAAATTTCATAGTATTCATCTGTGAAATATTGTCTTTATACAGACACTATATTGTCTATATATACATATTTCACTTTGAAAATTTGTCCTTCTCTGGACATTTTTCCATAGACGAGGACAATATTTCATGATACATAGTTATGAAATATTGTCTTGTGGTACAATATTTCATAGGACAATATTTTGCTTCACAGCTGCCCCGAAATGGGTAATTTTAAAGGAAATTGGCAGTTGTGTGTTATTATCTTGAATATATTGTTACAGAAAGAAAAAAACTGAACAGCAACTGTTACAATGTCCAGCAAAGTAAGATTCATAGATCTACAAAAAAATTCAATATAACTGAAATTGTCAATTGACCTCTTAATCCTTTTCTCAATAAAAATATGTTTTATGCATACTAGACTTTCACAGGTTTTGCAATAAAATGCTGGAAATATTCTTTAAATATTAATGCATTGGGAAAAAAATATTTCATTAAATAAACTTTAGTCAGATATTCTTATGAATATCCTTGTCACATTAGAAACAAATTTTATTAAGTCGACTGGTGCAGACATTTTATATAAATCAAAGCGTTACAACTGAGGTACTACACAGCCGCCAAAAGGCTTCATTATGGAGTAAAGGGGGTGGCGTCAAAAGGCAATATTATGGAGGAAAGGGTTAATAGGAATTATTGCCTTTAGAATTTTTGTATAATGTTAAATAATCAAATTCTCATATGAAACTACTTAAAAGTTTGCTGATTTAATAACACTTGAACATTAATACTCTTTTGTCTTTAAAGGCTCCACACCAAGAAGTCTTCTTGATAGAATCAGAAGGGAGCGTTCATTACTGTTTTCTTCTGGTTCGGGGAAAAGTAATATACCCAAAAACCTGCCTAGAAATCAGAAAAAAAGTAAGGAGAAAACATGGACGGGCACATTTATATGCATGGCAGACAAATCCCAAGGACGGGTACCTTCAGTTTCTGAAAAAGAAGTTTTAATTAAAGCCCAATTGGGTTTTAAAAGGATCCAGTTTTGTCTTGAAGACAAGGAAGAAGATGTTTTGGCTAAAATATCAGAAAATGAAACTGGGTTTTACCAGTTACAAGATATTGGAGGGTTTGAACTATTAAGATGCAGACAAAATTACAGACAGTTAGAATTAGTTGACTGTCCATGGACAGTCCGTGATCTGAAGGCCACGCTTGGAAGTCAAGGTAAAATATACCTAAGGCCTATACAAATAAACTTAAGTACACAGTCAACAGTTCAGAGTACTCATATAGAAAAAAGGGAAGCTTGTAAAACTTGTGGAGACAGCTTCAGTATACATGAACTAAGAAAACATGTAAAACTGTGTCATGAAAAAGATCTTTCTAATGAGTCTGACTCAGAGCTATATGATCCACATATTACTGAAACAAATGTTGAAGAAACTGATGAAATCCAAAGTGAAAAGATACCAGACAATATCATGGAAAATATGGAACAAGTTGAGTCATCTAACAATAACAGTGGATCTTCTGTAAACAGCAACAATGAAACAATTATAGAAAGCATAATAGTGTCCTCGACATATCAAAGCAGTCTTGATGGAAAGGAAGTTAATGATGTTATTCCTATTGATGATGTCTTTCTCCAATCTAGAGATGACAGTTCATCAGCTATCAATGTGGACCCTGTAGATAACTTGATGACAGATGAATCAAATATTATAACACTTATTAACAATTGCCTTAACTACCTTATAGAAAACAGTATTAATGACCCCGTAGACATCTTGCGCTATTTACAAAAGAATATAGTAACTGGTAGGGAATTGGAAATTACAAGTATAGAAACACCCACAGATGGAGACACAAATTTTATTTCTGTGGACAGACACGAGTTAATTGAAACTGCCTTTGATGAAGTAGGAGCATTAACAGACTTACGTCCTACATTAGAGGTACAGTTTTACGGCGAGGTAGGTCATACAGAGTTCTGTGTTCACATCAGTTCATTAATTTACATGTATGGTATTGATATCACATATACTTGGCAACTGTTTTTGATTTCATCAAATATTTCTTATATTGGCCTGAATAAATAGATTTCTGATATATGCATGGTTTATAAAACAAATTTCAATTGAGCACCACCCAAGAAACAACCCTAACTAGTTTCTTTGTTTTGCACATTCTGCCAAGAACTGAAAGGAGTCAGCAAATACAAAGTGGGGGTTATTTTTCTATAAATTGGTTGCTTGCTCTCAATTCGCAACTACAGAGCTGTGGTTACATGTACATATGTACATGCATAGCTTCAATTTTTCTCTCATTAAGGAGCTATGAATCTAAGCTTCCTGATATATATATATATAGTAGAACATTTATTGTCGAAATCCGGATCTGGTGTAAAAAAAAAATATTGACACCTTGTTTGTGGCATAACATGGTGGGCACAAGTTAATTGTTTTCTGTTTGGTTTTAAACTTATATTAAGATCCGTTTTGTTACATATCAATTTTATTTTGCAATCACCAATGGCAGACTGGCTAAAACATCCTCTTCCTTGTCTTCAAGACAAAACTGGATCATTTTTAAACCCAAACTGGATCATTTTTAAACCCAATTGGGCTTTAATTAAAACTTCTTTTTCAGAAACTGAAGGTACCCGTCATTGGGATTTATCGGCCAAGCATACGCATAAAAATTGCGGTTTTTATCCAATGCAATCAATGAATCATAGGTTTGAATGTAGTTTTCAATTTAGACTTGTTTATATAGTACATGTACAACTATATATATACATGTACTTAAATTATGGCATACATTCTTTAACAGGTAACATTGTGACAAGGAATCACATTTTTATAAAATGAAACTATATAGTAAAGGTCACCTTCATGTTTGCTCCAACTTGTTTACTGTACATGTATAGTGTGTTACATTTTCAGCTGATCTTCGCAGATAGAAAACAAGAATGTGTCCAAAGTACACAGATGCCCCACTCAATAATTGTTCATGTTCCATGGATTGTGAAATAGGGCAAAAATCTAATTTGGCATTAAAATTAGGAAGATTATACTATAGGGAACATGTGTACTGAGTTTCAAGTTGATTTGACCTCAGCTTCATCAAAAACTACCTTGACCAAAAACTTTAACCTGAAACTCCCACTTTCATTTTCTATGTTCAATGGACCGTGCAATTGGAGTCAAAAGTCTAATTTGGCCTTTAAATTAGAAAGATCATATCATAAGCAACAGGTGTCCTAAACTTCAAGTTGATTGGACTTCAGCTTCATCAAAAACTACCTTCACCAAAAACTTTAACCTGAAGCGAGCGAACGGACGGACGAAAGAACGAATTAACTAACAGACGACCGGAGCCACAGACCAGAAAACATAATGCCCCTTTACTATCGTAGATGGGGCATAAAGAGGCCCAAAATAAATTCCCCCAATTTAAAAGTGCACATGCAAATGTATTGATAAAAGGTTTGAATCTGCCAAAATAATAACCGCCAAAATATTTTGTACACCTTATTCAATGAAATTGAAAATCTTGAAATTTAACACCAGCGGATAAGGCCCGCTATACAGTACTGAATTAATTTTGAATCAGATACTTATTATTTACATGTAAAAAGATCTTGTTTTTCAATTATAAAAATAAATGTTATGTACCTTGATATTTATTAGTACTAATTAGTACTAATTTTCATATATATTATCTTTTCAAAACTTGCAGAATGCAGTTGACAGCGGTGGACCCAGGAAAGAATTTTTTCGGTTAATCCTTAGAGAAATTAAAGAGAAATATTTCGAGCCTGTTAGACCATTTGCAAAAATGGAGGACTATGAAACCATAGGAAAGATTTTAGGTATGAATTATCTCCCCACAACATAAAATTGTAACTTAGATATAGGAAGATGTGGTGTGAGTGCCAATGAGACAACTCTCCATCCAAATAACAATTTAAAAAAAAGGTAAACCATTATAGGTCAATGTACAGCCTTCAACACGGAGCCTTGGCTCACACCGAACAACAAGCTATAAAGGGCCCCATAATTAATAGTGTAAAACCATTCAAACGGGAAAACAAATGATCTTATCTATATATAAAAAAACAAGAAACGAGAAACACATATATATTACATAAACAAACGACAACTACTGTACATCAGATCCCTGACTTAGAACATGTGCAAACATTCGTAGCAGGATTCAACGTTTTAATGGATCCAAACCTTCTCCCTTTTTCTGAAACAATAGCATACCATTACAACATAGAAAACACAGGATAAAATATCAATTGGCAGATCGACTTAACATGCTTAACATATACTTTAATGTGAGTATGCTGTATTATATTCATTGCAGTACTATTTTCACTACACTGGTCTTCTTATAGCAGTTGCTTAAAATTCAGCTTACCAGTTGAACAATTTGGTTTGCTTGAACAATTAATATTCAATCACAATTTTGCATGAACTTCATTTTATTTTTATTTTGCATAAATCTTCATTTTATCATGTGATAAAGCAGTAACAATTAAATTCTTAGAGCATCTCTTGTTACAACCATGCAGCTGTTTCCTTTATAGTTTTCTCAGTGAAGATACAGTTGTATCATGTATGTTCAAATTTAGTAACTTTAATAAATGTATTCTTTTTTTCAGCTCTTTCAATGTTACAGAATGGAAAGATACCACAGTTTTTGGATTTTTCTCTTGTTGATGAGCTGTTTGAAAGTAGCAGTCCAAGTTTGGTAGTTCTGAATTTAAGAAAAGGACTAGACAGTTTAGGACTTTACAAGGTAAACATTATATCTGCTATAAGAAAACATAGTTTTAAGAATTGTGATATGTGTACACAGCCTACTGGTACAATGTATATAGAAATTAATGTAAATGTGAACGAGAGTTTAAGGGGACTCCTCAGGGTACAAATTTTATTTTTTTCTAATATAGGATTTCGCTATATTTTTTTTATAAATAAACTTTATCATATACTTAAAAGAAAAATGAATTAAAGAAATGGGGTCACTGTTCATTTAAGCTCACAATCTGCCTCCCAAAGAAGCATACATTTTTGTTAATGTCCTTTTTCTCTGTTGGGTTAATAGGAGAAATAAAAGAATAACTAATTACAGAAATCGCTTAAATTTTACAGTTATTTAGTTTATGTACATCTTATTTGAAAACAATAATAAAAAATATAGGTCACCAATGAGTTAAAAAAAGATACTCCAAATTTAATGCCAAAAAATGGCATTTTTGCACCAAAGGGAGATAATTTGGAGCTTTTTCAATGATATCAACATTTTAAAAGTCATCTGAAGCTAAACAGAATCGTTTTTTGGGGTTGATTTTTGAACCATATCATAAAGTATAAATAACAAACAGTGTAATAAATAAATTTTGTAATGAAAAAGTAAAAGTTTAATTTTTTGCTGAAATTTTTGTACCCACAAGCCACCTTATTAGTACTACTAATCCAAGTATTCAAATCAAAAGATTAACAATGTTTGACCTAATTACAATACATTAAATCATGAATGCACATTGTATATCATGTATATAGATAATAGGAAGATGTGGTTTGATGAGTGCCAATGAGACAACTCTTCATCCAAATAACAATTTATAAAAGTAAACCATTATAGGTCAATGTTTGGCCTTCAACATGGAGCCTTGGCTCACACAGAACAACAAGCTATAAAGTACCCCAAAATTACTAGTGTAAAACCATTAATTCAAACAGGAAAACCAATGACCTAATCTATATAAAATGAGAAACAAGAAACACATATAGATTACATAAACAAACAATAACTACTGTACATCAGAGTGCATGCATTATCAGTGTTTTTCTGTCACAAGTTTAATATTTTGTATTTTTATGGAATAATATATATATTTCTGATTCTCAGTATTTGCCAGTTAAATAGCAAACACTGTTACTCACAACATAACCTTTAAGGAATGACTGTAATATTTTTTCTGTGTATGAAGACATGCAATAAAAAATGTTGTGCACACTGAATAATGCGTGTAGCAGGTTATTTAACACTGTGCTCCACATATTTTATGTTATTTTCGAATACACAGAAAAAAATATTACAGTAATTTCTTACATTATTATTTAAATCTTAATTCCATTTTGAACTGGCGACTAAGTCATGAAAAAACATTGATGATGTCATGATCACATGACAAAATTATGTCTATGATATGATATGATAAACAAAACGACCTCAGCCAATCAGAAGACGTGTTTTATCCAAAATTAAATTATTTGGAAATATTCAGATGCTTGATGCTATGTTTTTTTTTAATGATCCAACCTTAAACAAAATGGCTGTTTAAACTTTCTTTGTTTAACATTTAAAAAAAAAATAAAGCAGCCTGTCATTTATTTAAGAAATTGAAAAGTGAAAAATGGATTGTTAACATGAAAAAATTGTAGTAATTTAAGAATGTACTTAGGTGAGGTTTTGGAATTCATGTCAAATGTTCAGACATTATTATATTATTGTATGGATACTTTTCTCAGTATTCATGTCCATTCCTGGTGTGAGTATTAATATAATGTAATAGAATTTGTTAAATGCAAGATCATTCATGAAATAACTCAAAAACACACTTTTATATATTTAATCTGACCAATGGGGGATAATGACCTGAGGAATGTAGTCTAGACAGTTAACCAACTGTTATTAACTTATAAATGATGGCAAGCATGGGATTCCAGTAAATTTTTAACTGAGGATTTAGCTCTTACTTAACAATCTTGTACCTATTTAAATATCTTTACGCATGAGATGTTTTCACTAAGATTTCTATTACAGATTGGAAGTTCACTTCCCCAGTTTCGCCACCTTTTTAACACAAAACCACCAATATTGACTTTGAAAGGTGCAATTACAATGCTGAAACCGAATCTCAGTGAACCTGGCACCAACAGAAGAAGTTTACAAACTCGAGTTTATTCAGTGTTCACAAAATATCTTCGGGAAGTATCAAGTAAGAATAAAATATATACATGTAGATGTTATGACTTTTTATGTTATAAGATTGAGTTAATCTTTACAACCATTTACCACACTGAATTTTAAAAACCATTTCAGAGCTACAAAAAACATATGAAAATGTATGTTTGTCATTAAGTATCAGGACAATTTGAACACATTTAACAAGTGTGGTCTTATTATTTTATAGTCTATCAGCATTAAACTTCCCTTGACTGATTCCCCCTACTTTTTTACACAATATTAATCAATGTCAAATTTAAGAATTTCTAAATTTGGGGTCCTGACCTTTCTTATTTAAAAAAAAAAGAGAGGCTGTGATATTTTGGAACAAAGTTGCTATGCACACAATATAGACAAAGGTTAATTTTGAATGGTTCCTCAGGTCCCACCCATTAGAGATGTCTTGAATGTTGATAATTAAAGTATTGAACAGGGTCCAGTGTAAGAAAAAGTCAAAAAAAGGAGAGACTGTTGGTCTAACTTAAATCTGAAATATATAAGAATATGTGGTATGAGTGCCATTGAGATAACTCTCTGTCAAGTCACAATTTATAAAAGTAAACCATTACAGGTCATCGTACAGTCTTCAACATATAGCCTTGGCTCAGACCGAACAGAAAGCTATAAAGCCCACCAAAATGACATGTTTGAGGGTTACCAATCTGCTCTATCACCGTCTCAGCTATGTGTTATTAATTTTTTTATACTAAATGTCCTATCCTTATTGTCATTTACAGATGAATTTGATTTTAAAGTATTTTCTATGACTTCATGTTCATAACAATGTTAGGGGTATCAGAAAAATCATCAGAAGAAAAGCAAGATGTTTTATTTATTTATTTTGACAATCAAATAATAGAATCTGATCCAAAACATCAAATTAAGATTGTTTTTATACGCCCGTCAAAATTTTGACGGGACGTATTATGGTATACAAATGTCCGGTGTCCAACCGTCTGTCTGTCCGTCCGTCTGTCTGTCCGGCTTAAACATGTCGCACCGTAACTTTAGAACGACTTATCCAAATTTCATGAAACTTAACATAGTTGTTTCTTATGATGGTCAAATTATCTGTATACTTTTTGGTGAAAATAAGATTTAAACTTTTTGAGTTATGGCACTTTGTAACTAAAATAGGGGTGTGTTTTTTTCACATGTCGCACCGTATCTCAAAAACGATTCTTGATTATGGCTTTAAACTTTAAACACTTCTTAGTTATATTAATCTTAATATCTGTATACTTTTTGGTGATGATTCAAAATTTTATTTTTGAGTTATTGAGTATTTTGTAAAAAAGGGGGAGGGTTTTTTTACATGTCGCACCATATCTCAAAAACGATTTCTGATTATTGCTTAAAACTTTACACATGCCTTTGTTATATTAATCTTAAGATCTGTATACTTTTTGGTGATGATTCAAAATTAAATTTTTGAGTTATTGAGTATTTTGTAAAAAAGGGGGAGGGTTTTTTTGTTGCGCCGTATCTCAAAAACAATTTATGATTATTGCTTAAAACTTTACACACTTCTTTGTTATATTAATCTAAAGATCTGTATACTTTTTGATTTTGATTCAAAATTTTATTTTAGTGATATTTAGTTTTTATAAAACTTCCACACAAGACGCCGGGCATATCATGCGCTCATGGTGCAGCTGTTTATTATTATTCGATGTAAATTCAATTCATTGTCCTTCAAATTATCAATGTTTGATTAGCCTGGATAAGAGCCAGGGTGATCATCATTCCAAAAAAATTGTCAACCGCTCAGCCATGTGATAGAGTTAATTAACACCCTCTTACATTGTCTTATAGCCAATCAAAAAATGGCATTTTAACATGAAATTTATTATACAACATATCAATCGAAATGGCTTTAAAATAACTCAATCAAAAGACATATCAACACAAGTAAACTGTTACACTAAATGAACAAAATTGTATGCATACCTTTTAAATTGAACTTAATTTATTGTATATACCTTGAATATTTTAAGAAGATTATGATATTTTTTGTATATTTCTGAGAAATTCTGACTACTTATTATTGCTATTATGTGTAGCAGTCCTTTCGTATAACACTGGCGGATCTAGAAATTTGGCCCGCTCAAGTCACACTTCAGTTATTCCCTATATAAGCAACCGAATATTTTCCAGAAAAGGGGGGCCCAGCCCCAACTAAATCTGCCTCTGTATAATGAGAAACCTGAAATTTTGTTCAAAACATATTTTAATCTTATAGAATGTCATTCTTATTTCAGGTGGAAGAAGAGAAAATATATCACTGCATAGTATATTAATGTTTGCAACTGGAGCTGATGAAGAACCAATTCTTGGATTTGCAGTAGGCCCAGAGATCTGTTTTTCTGAGAGTGAAACATATAATTCTTTTCTGCCTACTTCAAACACCTGCATAAATAGACTTACTTTACCAATTCCATCAGCAGAGAAGGATTTACCAACAAATGAAATCTTATTCCACTTGTACGACTTGGCATTTGCCAATACTTATTATGGATTAAGTTTAACATATTATTGTCAACATTTTGTATTTGTGATCATTCAGTGTAAATGATGCGAGTCTGATTTACCAACAAATGAAATCTTATTCCACTTGTACGACTTGGCATTTGCCAATACTTATTATGGATCAAGTTGAACATATTATTGTCAACATTTTGTATTTGTGATCATTCAGTGTAAATGATATGAGTCTGATTTACCAACAAATGAAATATTATTCCACTTGTATAACTTGGCATTTGCCAATACTTTTTATGGATAAAGTTGAACATATTATTGTCAACATTTTGTATTTGTGATCATTCAGTGTAAATGATGTGAGTCTGATTTACCAACAAATGAAATCTTATTCCACTTGTACGACTTGGGTTTAAATGCCAATACTTATTATGGATTAAGTTGAACTTATAATTGTCAACATTTTGTATTTGTGATCATTCAGTGTAAATGATGCGAGTCTGATTTACCAACAAATGAAATCTTATTCCACTTGTACGACTTGGCATTTGCCAATACTTATAATGGATTAAGTTGAACATATTATTGTCAACATTTTGTATTTGTGATCATTCAGTGTACATGGTGTAAATGATGTGAGTCTGAAGTAGGACTCAGACATGGGGTCAATTACATTTGAAAGTAATTAATTACATTCAATTACAATTACAAAATCTTCAATTAAATTACACATTACATTTGACTTTTTTTACCAATGTAATTAATTACATTCCAATTACTTGGCAAATGTAATTAATTACTTCAATTACATTTGAAAGGAAATTTAAGATAAAACATTGAAAACATGCATTTATTCTATGATATGTACATAAGTATTATACATTGCTCTATAGTTATAACAATTAGACAGTGTTCAACTAGTATATACATTTTTGTCTACTAGACCAGAGATCAATGGTTAAACACACACTTTCAGCTCTTTTAAGAGTATTTACAAGGTTATTTTTTATTTCAACCGATTTTTCATGTAGAAGTTTCGAAGATAAATGCTTTCTGCTAGGCACTTAGTGTCAGCTTTTTCCATCAAGTTTTTAAATTCTTCACTTTCGACAATAGAGAGTGGTAAAAGATCCCCAGCTATGAACATTATAAGAGCATTTGTCATTTCTAACTGTTTTGGATCAGACGGTGAATATTTTACACTTTTTTTTATGCATTGTGTCAATGTTGGTTGAATTTCTTTATTCTCAGAATGCAGAATGTACAAATCTCTGTGTTTTCTCTGAAAATTACAAAAGGCCTTATTTAATATCTTGAAAATATTAAATTGTTTTAATTTACCTATTGAAATTTTACATTTATTTAAATTTATTTGATTGTAAATGATACAAAAAAAGAGCACTATTTTTTATTTTTTGAAATGATTTTCATTTTTATCCCAGCTTATTCAAATTATTTATCTTAAATAAGTGATTTAGAAATCTGACTTCTTAAAACAAAAATAAACTTTAGTTTTAATCACAACTAATTAATTTAATAAACAAAATATTTTCCAAATTTAAATGTAAGCTATTAGAGGATATAAGATACTAGGACTGCAACAGATTTTTGGGGTTTGAAGAATAATGTTATGATGTTGTCTGTATTATTTTCATCCGAAGGCACATTATGTTTCTGGACATTTATTTACCATTAGATAGGTTGAGTTGCATTTGGGGGTTATGATACATGTACCAACAGTTTAGAAATTAGGGGCCAAAAACAAGCATTTTAGTAATGTCCGCACAATAACTTGTTTGTAAGTGTATAGATCTCTACGACATTGTACCATAAGAAAGACTAGGATTTAATTGGGGGGGGGGGGGGGGTATTATCCCAAACATGCGGGAATTGGGGGTCAAACAAAGAGGCCAAAAATAAGCATTTTTCTCAGTTTCCAGTCAATAACATTTGTTTAAGTGTATGCATCTCTCTAAAATTGACTACACGATTCTGTACTACAAAGGCAAGGCTGGGATTGAGTGTGGGGTAATTGCTCCAAAAAAGGGAGGTGGGAAATTTTTTTTAACATGTTAAAGGGCTTTCTTTTTAGGTCACCTTGGCTGAAGGGCCAAGTGAGCTTAATTCATCTTTTGGCATCTGTTGTCTTTTAACTTTTACAAAAATCTTCTCTGAAACTACTAGACCAAATTTAATCAAACTTAGCCACAATCATTATGATTATTAGGGTATCTAGTTTTAAAAAAATGTGTGCACTGTGACCGATGTATATTTTGTCTCATTTTCTCACAAACTTCGACAAACCTTTCTGAAATTTGTATTGATGTTTATATGAGTGAGCTTTACTGTGTGATGTCTTGATATATTTTTCTTAGAAACTAAATATCAGGACTTTCTGAAACTTGGTATCAAAGTTTTATGACCGGAGCTTTTCATGTGTGATACATTTTCAATTTTATCGTTCCTGTTTACTATGTTTACTGAATGCATTTAGTTTGTTTCTGAGATACTTCAATTGGATTACTACATTTAGGTGTATTAGAGAATAGTTTTGTACAGCCTATGTTGTCAAAGGTTTTTTCTAACCTTGACCTCATAATTATGATCATTGAAATGCTTGTAGTCATGGTAGTATTAACTTCTCTTTTTTACTTGCAACATAATTCAATTATGACCACTAAAACAGGCAAGATTTTTTTATGTGTCTAATCTTGTTGATGTATTTTTAGCTTTTTGCACACTCCTGTCATGCCTGTTGTATATTATGTATTTTATTGGAAGTTTATTTTATTATGTCCTAAAAGAGATTGTTTGGGTAAATTATATTTTTAATTACTGTTATGTTACCTGTGTTAGCAGCAGCAAATCCAATTAAAACACCAGTTCATATAGCAAATTTACTGTTTTTATTCAATTTTATCAAGAGTTGGGTTCAGGAACATGTTGACATTTACTGCATTTATACTTCTATGAATCAAGAGTTAGATAAATCACCATCACTTATTGTAAAAGATTTTCATTTCATAGACAAAATTGTTAGTCTCACTTGAAGAGAATTGTATATTAAGCATAATTTTAAGAATAGTGGTTGACAGATGTCAAAGTTACATGTTTGGTGGTCAACATTGTTAAAAATAAAAGGTTTTACGAAAAACATCATTAAAATTCATCTAGGGACACAATTGTAATTAGACTTGAAGAGAGTTTATACTTTTCTAATCCTCCAGGAATTTTTTGTTGACCCAACTGTCCGAAATCATGATGGCTGGCACTTTTTTCTCATTGTTGAAGCTTGTACTGAACGGTTGTATAATGGCCTATAATTGCTTTAATACATCTACTACTTAATCTGAACTATGGTGATAGCTGTTTTATGGCAATCACACCACATCTCTTTACTTTAATATTACTATAAAGATAGAAAACATCAGGCAAAAATAGGATCATAAATTTTAATTAGATTACAATAAGATATTTATTAAGGCATTTTTTGTAAATTCTTAAAGTATAATGTTTTAAAATGTTTGTACATTTTCTGGTTAATGATTATGTTAATTTGTGAATTGGTAGTTCACAAAAAGGGTTTTAAAGAAGACTGCTGAAACAGGTCCAGACCCAGTATTGGTCTTGCTTACTTTACTTAATAAATTTATGAAAGTTTGTGAATTTTCTGTTTGTTATCCAACATATTAAATGTTTGTTGAATACATTCAAAATGTATATTTCTTCTGTGTTGTTAATATATAAAGGGACGACAGGTACATGTATCAATCCAGTATCATTTAGGGCCCATCCTTGACAAAAGATGGTGAAAATGATACCAGAGGGACATTTAAGCTTGTAAATCAGAAATAAACTGACGACACCATGCATGGCAAATGAAGAAGAAACAAAAACCCAGACAAACAATAGCACACAAAACACAATACAGGAAATTAAAGACTAAGCAACAGGAAATGGGAATTGAACCAGGAATCTTCCCAACCCTTGAAGGGAACCTTTATTATATAAATAAGGCGTTAGTTTTCTCATTTGATTTGTTTTACATTGACATTTAGGGGCTTTAAATACCGGACTTTGCGGTATGGACTTTGCTCATTGTTGACAGCCTTTAGGTGACCTATAGTTGTTAATTTCTGCGTCATTTCGGTCTCTTTTGGAGAGTTGTCTCATTGGCAATCATACCGTATCTTCTTTCATATTAATTGTCTTTCATGCAGCTGCTTTTAAGTAAGTTCCATTTTTAGTGTTTAAACGGTTAAACGTCACATACTTTATTCATATAATGTGATATTGAAAATTTCTAACATACGTGTAATAATGCAGTTAAATGATAGTAGTTTTATTCATTATATCTGCTTTCATTGTCATTTAAAACTCGTTATGACTAGAGAGATGAATACATGTTTGTCCATGACAGAATCTCTGAAAAGCTTGCATAGTCAGATGCATGCAAATACTGAAGAAATTATAGTTCATGAAATGAATGAATAATTTCAAGTGCTGTCAAGAAAACATCCATTCCATAAGCTGTTGATGTCCATCCTGAAGGACACTGTTCTTGTAATTCAGTTTTGCACTCATGAGAGGGTGTGAATGTCAGACTATGATAGATGGGTCTTGGATTTTCTTCATCAAAAAGAGCTCCTTCTACTCCATAAAATTCTTCGTCTTCAACCGCTAGGTCATTCTGTGTTCCTATTGGGTTATTCATTTGTCCAGCTAACCATAAGCGTATAGGAGATGATTTTGCAGTGCGCAATCTATGGCGTGCCCATGCTTCCCTCCAGATACACAGTTTTTCATTTATTTTTGGCATAAATACATGATGCAGTGAAAACATATGAATTTCATCCAGAGGGTCTAACAACCCTTCATCTTCCATGAAGTAAAATAACACATAATAGTATGCAAGAACACCATCAAAGACATCACGCCATAGTCTCTCTATGCGTTGGTTGTGTACACTTTTACCAACAATCATGCTTCCACGATTTGCTCCTCGCCTTTCAATCATAAAATCGGCAACTTTACTATTTTCCATACCTTTATCAGACCTCACTCTAAGTGGAAGCCCAAATTCATTTACTCCTTCAAGAAAACAACTTGCAACGGTTTCTGCTTTGTTGTTATCAATACATTTTAAAAAAGTGATAAATCTGCTAAAGCCATCAATTCCTCCAGCTATGATAAAATTCCATCGTACGAGTTTATGGTTAGTGGCAATGTGCCAAAGGTGATTAACACCCTGCACATTGTAAACTCTTCTTTTCAGCCTTCCTGCACGCCTGTCTTGTATTCCATTGTCATCAACATGATGTAGAATTTCCCGAAGTCTTGATCTTTGTACCTGTAAAAAAGAACTTGCATAAGTAACACTAATCATAATGTAAAACCAATGTGAGTGAGCTACCTTTTTTTTTAGGGGGAGGGGGGATTGCTAGGGTGAAGAATTTTGTGCTGCATTTTTTTTGTAATATCTGCTGCGTTTGAATATTTCACTCACTCTTTTCGGTCCTGCATTGTTTAGGTTTTTTCTCATTTTTTTCATAAATTGACATCCTGTCTTTTTTGGGGCAATGTCCCATCCTGCCTGTAATTTACATAAAACTCCTGTCCAGCCTAATTTTTCAAATTTCCTCACATTACTTCAATGTGTTGTTATATGGAAGAATGTGTGCTACACTGATCTGTAATATAAGTGACAAAAAAGGGGGGGTCAAATAATATGCAAATGAAATAAACTAAGATCAGAGGAAACAGTAAGAAAGATTAAACTTAACTGAATAATGATCTCATTTACCTTTACATTTTTTTGAACCAGAATTTGTCTTAGTAAGGTTTCTCCACAAAAAGGGAACTCT
This sequence comes from Mytilus galloprovincialis, assembly GCF_965363235.1. Classification (NCBI taxonomy): domain Eukaryota; kingdom Metazoa; phylum Mollusca; class Bivalvia; order Mytilida; family Mytilidae; genus Mytilus; species Mytilus galloprovincialis. The sequence goes on along the minus strand of NC_134848.1, from coordinate 24,133,008 downwards.
GTAATTACATTTGTAATTAAGTCTTCTAAAGCGCCATCTTCGATGTCTGTGAAATACTCTTTTTTTAATCCATATTCGTCCATCCTTCTATATATTGTTCTTTCCGATACTGATAACAGGTTAGCTATGTCAGAAATGAGAAATCCATCCTCCAAAAGGTTGTTCAAAATTTCCTTTGGGATAATGAACTTTGGAGCACCTGCCTTAAAAAAAATATGTTGTTTCTTTATTTTGGGTTCATGTCCATATAGTAAACCCCTTAGTAATAGTAAAACAGAAAAAAAAATCAAAATCCGACCACTTAAATGGTACAGCAATTTCATAAAAAAAATTATAAACACACGGACAAAATATAGCTTCAAGTTAGACAAATCTTGAAAACGTAGATAGTTCAATTTTTTTAAAATTTGATAAATATGCAGCAAAACATTACCTTTTATTTTACCCTTTCGTGAACATATTAGTTATTTGAGAAATTGCACACATTTAAAGGACATTTATATAAAACACAAATAATTCAACAACAATAAAATTGAGAAAGGAAATGGGGAATGTGTCAAAGCGACAACAGCCGAAGGCCACCAATGGGTCTTCAATGTAGCGAGAATTCCCGCACCCGTAGGTGTCCTTCAGCTGGCCCCTTAAAATATGTATACTAGTACAGTGATATTATGGACGTCATACTAAACTCCGTATTATGCACAAGAAACTAAAATCATACAAGACTAACAAATGCCAGAGGCTCCTGACTTGGGACAGGCGCAAAATTGTGGCGGAGTTAAACATGTTTATAAGATCTCAACCCTCCTCTATACCTCTAGCCAATGTCGAAAAGTAAACGCATAACAATACGCACATTAAAATTCAGTTCAAGAGAAGTCCGAGTCCGATGTCAAAAAATGTAACAAAAGAAAATAAATAAAATGACAATAATACATATTAAATAACAACAGACTACTAGTAGTTAACTGACATGCGCTGGCATGCAGACCTCAATTAAACTGATTGAAAGATTATGTCTAAATCATATGAATATCAAGCACAATCTCTCCCGTTAGGGGTTTAGTATCATACTTTCATAAAATATATGAGAAGAACATAACCCGTGCATTGGTGGATCCAGGGGGGGATTAGATAATGATTTAAAGGGGACGACTAGTCTATTTGATGTCTGTGATATTCTAAGAGATTTTTTTCCGATTGATTGTTTATTTTCCTCTGCTGCTACACATGCTTATTAATTTACATATTAATGTCATTAATTTATTTTTTACCGCTAAATTGTTTTGTGGTAAATAACTAATTAATGTAATTACCGTCTCTTCCATGCCCGTCTTGAATTTCAACATAAAAGCTAAATATCAAATAAACAATACTCCTAATGCTCAGGTTGGTTGTCATCGTGCAACACAGTTAATAATACCATATTGGAAAACAAAGAACTCCCTTTTGTCATAAGACACTGTCAAACATCCAAAATACTATCCATACTCATCTGTGTCCACACTTGTACTGTGGTAAACAATTTCATTTTTAAAATTCTTCTGATATTTGATGATTGATGTAATTTATGATTATACACATATTATTATTGGTTTTTTTTTGTACTCACTTTATTGCTAAGGCTTGTGCATTTCTCTGGACGAACAGTACCATAACTAATGCACGCAATTCGTAGTTTCATCATTTCATCTGAATGAACTACCCCTAAATTGTAAAAATCATGTCTGTCCAATTTGCAGATAATATCCGGTGTAATTTTTTCTTTTACAAACTTTTCGGACAAATTGCCTAAATTACAGGACTTCAGTAACTGTTCCATTTAAAATTTGGGTGGTGCATTATAAATTTTTGTCCTATATTTTTTGACCGGATTCGGCAATGTCCGATAAAATTTCCGATGTTTACCGAATCATCTCATCATACATCAATCTCATCATACATTAATCTCATCATACATCAATCTCATCATCATCACCGATCATCATCTTCATCAACAAAAAACGTATAATGTTGTGAGCACTGCATATAATGTTGTGAACACTTAATATAATGTTGTGAACACTTAATATAATGTTGTGAGCACTTAATATAATGTTGTAAGCACTTAATATAATGCTGTGAGCACTGCATATAATGTTGTGACCACTGCATATAATGCTGTGAACACTTCATATAATGTTGTGATCACTGTATATAATGTTGTGAGTACTGCGTATTATGTTGTGAACACTGCATATAATGTTGTGAACACTGCATATAATGTTGTGAGCACTGCATATAATGTTGTGACCACTGCATATAATGCTGTGAACACTTCATATAATGTTGTGATCACTGTATATAATGTTGTGAGCACTGCGTATAATGTTGTGAACACTGCATATAATGCTGTGAACACTGCATATAATGCTGTGAGCACTGCATATAATGCTGTGATCACTTTATATAATGTTGTGAGCACTACATATAATGCTGTGATCACTTCATATAATGCTGTGAACACTGCGTATAATGCTGATTATTAACATAAGGCAGTCGTGGCGTTCCATAATTTTCACTTATTGCAACTTATTTTATTACAAATTAACGTGTAAATAAAGGTGTCTTCGTAGAGGTCCGCGTTCATCGATTGTAAACACTGTTGAGTTCGATTTACATAAGAATTTTAAATATATACGTATCCGTGCATAAATTTAATTTACTGATCGATCGGTGACAGTTGTCAGGGTTTCTCTCAAATAGGTAATTTGACTTATCTGACGGATCCTATGGGTCACCGATCACCGATCACTCATCGATCAGTCAAACATCCGTCACAGACCATTCACCAATCAGTCAAGTTCACGTCAAACAGTAACGCCTAAGGTTGCAAGTACTGTATTCTTGTATGGGACAAAAAATCAAATCAAATGAACATGGGACCATATGAATGGCGAGTTATGGGAGCTTTGTTTGGGAGACTTCGTAACAGCATCCTGTTACAATTACTTCTTGTTTGTTCTATTTCCAAAGGCAAAATTTCCACTTCACGTTAAGCAAGCAACAATCAATCAACAAAATAACACTAACAACCTATAGTGGATAGTTTTCTGATTTTAACCATTGCCACTGGACGTTAAGCAAACAACAATCAATCAATCAGTGCAAACATACCGCATCTCCTTATCTTAATATATGTTTCAGCTCCACCAAGAGATTGCGGTGACATAAAAGGCTTGAGTAGAGTGTACACCATCAACCCTGATAGAGATAGTTGTGGTTTTAGTGTCTACTGTGACATGACTACAGATGGCGGAGGCTGGACAGTAAGTAAATTGTAAAGAATCATAGGTAATTTTATTGTTTGTACCCCAAAATTAAGACAACGTCACGTCATTGGCTAAATGTCCATTGTTTATGACATTTGCAACCAATCAATACGTTTAGGTGTAAAAACATTTAATATCCCCAAGTATGCATTAGATTCTGAAACTGCTTATTGGTGTCTTGGGTATTTAGATATTGTTATCTCATATTTCTACCGACCGTCAGTAAAACAATTACGTGAGAGCTTACATTTGGCTTTGCAGTCATGTCCGGTAAGAAAGAGGGGGGGGGGGGGGGGCGCCAAATCCGCTGACATCTGAAGAATGCGTCGTGCTATATTCGTTTGAGAACCCTTATCTGTACAACGTCAGGAATATATCCGTTTTTGGATTTTTATGGCTTCTTGACGTCAAAACAGAGACCGATCTTGAATCAGATTTACATCAGATAATTATATTACTGCATGTGTCTTGGATTTATATTTCACCCCCATTTTTATGCGCCACTTGTGACCATTAAGTTTTTCTGTAACGTTTGTTCGTTCGTTCGTCCGTATGTCCCGTTTCAGCTTAATGTTTTTGGTAAAGGTAGTGTTTTTAAAGTTGAAGTCTAACCTACTTGAAACCTTGTACACATGATCCCTATATGATCTTTCTAATGTTAATATCAAGTTACAGATTTTACTTTAAATTCAAACATTTTTTGATTCGAGCGTCACTGATGAGTCTTTTGTAGACGAAACGCACGTCTGGCGAAAATATGAAATTTCAATCCTGGTTTTTATAATAAGTTTATTCACGGTTCACTGAACATATGGCCATCCGTGTAATATGCACTCATTCTTGTGTAATATTTTGTTAGTTTTGAGTTTAAACAAAACTATGAAACACATTTACGCTACAAATCTATCAACGTCAACACGCTCTTTTAATTCAAAACTTACTTTGAATATCTATTAGTTGATAATTCGTATTTAAAAGATCCACAGGGGCGTTAAAAAACAAAAAAAACATTTGTTTTGATAAACAAACAATAATCGTGGCCTTGATTATTGTAGGCATACTTGTTCAAGGTATGCAAATATATAATGGGACGTATTTTCATGTGCTATAAAATATATCTATCGGGCTATTTAAAACATGATTAATCTAGCTAATCAATGATAATAAACTCATGGGAAAATCGCCCTTACTATTTTTTCTAAATTCTCTTTTAGTAATCCAAAAGTTTCAGATGAAATGTACGTGCCACCTCCCCTTTTTCGTGACACCCACCCGTTTCAAAACGGCTCTTCAGGGACGGAGGAAAAAGTTAGTCTTGTGAAGGTTATTCCATATAATTTGCACGACTGTTGGGGAAATGAACGACCATAAAAGCGTTCCATACCTAACCGTCAAAGACGCCGTTGTGGTGCAGGTCGGGGAAATTTGAACTACTGATTGGATATGGATAGTTCTATTAACCTTTAAAAAAAAGACGTCAATGATTCTAAGTGCAATTTTTGATTAAAATTGCCTTGATCTCCCTGTAATTATTTTACCATTGATGATCTATACTTTACGATGCGTGTTCAAAAACACTATTTTTTCTTTAAAAATTACAAATGTATTTGAATAGGAATGTATAAACAATTACAGTGGATGATTGCAATGATTCTGGGTTGATTCCCTGGTGTAAAGACAATCACTGGTCAGAGAAATTGTTCGGTAATTCTTGAATTTAAATAGAATTACTGTCCTTTTTAAAACTTGGTACAGAAAAAGACGAGCCTGTTTTTGTCCAGCAATGAAAAAACATTAAATCGGGGAGATGTATATTTTTTAGAACGCAATGAGAATCAGCTACAGCGTCTGAAATTGGGTTATAAAAAAGATGGGACATTTACAACTTTGCAGTAGAAAGGCAACTTGCGTTCTAAAAAATAACAACTCCGGCAACTAAACGCTACATGAACAACAGAAGACACAGCAGTACAAACACCACCAGTCATATTCCTAGTTTTGTAGATCTATTAAAGTAACTAAAATTAAACGTGCTTGACAGTCATATTCTTAGATCTGCAAATAATGATAATTTCTTGGTTTTATGTTTTACTGTTTTCGAGATAGTTGGCAAAAACTAATTTAAAGGAAATGTTAAATAACAAAAAAAAAAAAAAAACAATTGCAAAAATATGGAACTCCGAGGAAAATTCAAAACAGAAAGTCCCTAATCAAAGGACAAAATCAAAAGATAAAACACATCAAACGAATGAACAAATCATTTCAGGGCAAAATTTCACGTATGAGATACGGAGTGGTATACTACTGTTGCTTTTATTTATTCATATTGGCAGCTATTGTTTTGCTTTTCGGGGGATTTTTTGATTTTATATTTTATATGCTGTAATTGTACTTATTATCGTGGTGTGTTTATTTTCACGAATTTCGCGGTTGGTTTATTATCACGAAAATAAATACACGCGAATCTAAATCCAACTTGTTAACTGAAAACTTACTGTCCATCTATGCATGTAAACTTGACCTTACATGGACGACATGACATGTTTACAACCCTGTTCATCTGATTACTAAACAAACTAGATTAATATCAATAGGTGACAAGTAAAAACCAATTAAAGATCAGAGAAAAAATATTGACTGGAGATTACCTTGAACCATATGACTTTATATTGTACAAACCAATTATTTGGATACTGGAAGGCATATTGTGTAAAATAATTAAACACAAAAAACAATAACAAAAAACAAACAAATTATTAAATAAATGCCTTTTTTAAAAGTTTCAAACATAATTTAGAAAGTTTCTTTTAAAAAAGTTGACTTTTCCGAACAGTGTTCATTATGTATATTGTTGCATTCATGGTTTTTTGTCGACTCGTCCATATCCAAATGTTTGACTTCTTTGTTGAGGCATGTCATAGAAAGATTTCATATCGAATGTACTAAATTTGGGGTCCGACGTCCGTGAACTTTTCACTCTTTGAACTTCTATTTAGGAACCACGAAACAGGATCAATGTATGAATCTGTTAGGTTTCTCCATTGTTGAAGCATATGATAAAACGATCATAACATGTCATTTTTCTTATCTCATGTATTATTAGCCCTCGGTGAACATCAGCCCTCGAGCCATGCGGCTCCTGGGCTGATATTAAACATAGGGCTGATAATACATGCGATATGAAAAATGTCATGTAATAATCTGATACTATAAAACATATTTTATTTAATTTCGAGAAAAAAAATCGAGAAAAAAAATACCCGTGAACTTGTGTAAAATACACAATTCCCGAAAATAAGTACCCGCGAAAAAGTACAATTAAGGTAATTATTATAGCATTTGACATCAAAGTGAATAACAACATATATAGGACAGCTAATAAGGCAACAGTATTATACTGCTGTTCTAAAGTCATAAATCGATTGAGAGAAACATTCTTTTACGGTCATTTTTAGTAGTTTCCAATACGCAATGCAATGTATAATACGTGTCTTTGAAAATAATTATTTTAAAGTATTGCGACTATTCTCTATATTCCTAAATGTTTTACTAAATTTTTCGTGGTATTTGTTCATTGTTCTGGATTCTGTAACTCCACCCGGACCCTCATTTAAGTAATCACCAAAATGCTTTCTTGCGCAGATACTCGTCTATTTGTAATTTAAACACATGTGTTGTTGCAATTTTAGGTATTCCATACTAGAATAAATGGTAACGTAGACTTCTATAGAGACTGGGAGGAGTTTGAAATAGGATTTGGTGACGTTGAGACTGAATTCTGGCTAGGTAGTGAAGTATAAATAGAGGAAGTAAAAGTGTCTTGAAAATAATCAAATGCATTGACGGAGTAATAGGAAAGTCATGCTATATACAAACGATTGATAGTCCTCTAAAGAGAGGCGGACGATACCAAATGAATATTCAAACGATACCAAATGAATATTCAAACGATACAAAATGAATTTTTAAACAATACCAAATGAATATTCAAACTGATTAGTCGATTATCAATAATCCTCTAAAGGAGTCAGAAGATACAAAATGAATATTCAAATTCAGTAGTTGATATATACAAACGATTGATAATCCTCTAAAGAGATGCGGACTATAGCAAATGAATATTCAAACTCTTTAGTCGTTGAACAACTGACCGTCATGACAACAAATCCCCTTAAAAATATAACTTTAGGAAAATACAACAAACAAAATGAAGACTATTTGAACCCAACTAGAAACCCGATGAAAACACAAAATCAACCAAAAATGTTGAAGTCACTTTATTGAAGTTTGTTTTTATAAGGATTACAACGAACTAACGCCTGTACACGACCATTAAAACACAAATTGTAGACGTCGCAACACACAAGTACAGTAACACGACATATAAATATTATAGTACTTCAAAAACAGACGATCGACATAATTACTACATGATACATACCACATCAAGTACTAAAAACGAATCAAAAACAGACTTAAAAGCAATGACGATAAACATATGGTAAAGTTAGTTAGACATAATGACAACGAGGAATTGATTTAAACGAATGTTTAGTGCCCTAATAACTACCTCCCAGGCATATATAAACAAGATTCGCAAACAAAGTAACCTTCATCAATTTCGAAGAAAATTTTATTCATTCGATTAAAATTTAAAATGTTAAGTTTGCGGGTTCTTTTGATAAGCATTGCAATGACAATTATGGTGGGAAGCAGTTTACAATATTTTAGGACGAAATTTAATTTACAGAAATTGTTGCTATGGCTATCGATTATAACTTTCTTCCAAGTATTCAAAGTCTATGGTATTTAATCTGTGTGACAATATGGTTTACTTAAGGACGACAGAGAGGGGCAAAAGGTAGCAGATGGACATTTAAACTCATATGTCGAAAATGAACAGACACCACCATGGCTAAAAAAGAATGACCAATAGACAAATAATAGTACAGGTGCAGTACCACCATGGATTTCTCAGTATTATGTTTTGTTAAATATTGCAATTTTCATAAAATTGGTGGAACAATTCTCTTAAATATAGCGTTCTATAGTAATTGCTTTGACAGGCGAATTTATTGTTCATATTTAACATAGCAGCTCTTTTTGTCACGTCGTTGATACTTCCGATCGGTCACACAAGCCGCCGTTTGCTTGATTTATTTTATAGGATAAGAGTAATGTGGATTCATTATTATTCGTTTGATACCAATGTTATTTGCAAACCACGATATTAAATATCCACCAACATGTACGCTTTTTTTTTTAATTCCCGAAAATTCATACCCACGAAAATAAATGAATCCACATTATTTTAAATATTTTTTTCTGTTTAAGGAAATGAAAAACTTCACCTACTTACTTCCAGCAACGCATACACCCTTAGGGTTGTTTTAGAAGATTTTGATAACGAGACACGTTATGCAGAATATCAATCATTTGCCATAGGTGATGCGCCTTCTAAATATGCATTATCTGTCAGTGGGTATAGTGGCGACGCAGGTAAATATCATTGGGCAGATTTAAATTGACTTTCAGGCCAAAAATTACCAAACTAGATAAACATCGAGTGTTTTCTTACAACTCTGCAGATATGTAAGTGGTGTGAAGATACCAGAGGATCATTCAAACTCATCAATTGGAAATAAACTGGCAACGCCATGGCTACAAAAGAAAAAGACAATCAAACAATAACACCAAAAACACAACAAACAAAAGTAGAGACTAAGCAACACGAACTAAATTAAAAGCTAAGAGTGGTCGTGGTTGCTCCTGGAGAATATGTAGATCCTGCTCAACATGTGTCACCGCAGATGTTACGTTCTGTTCGATAATCACATCAGACAGTAAATAAACTCATCATAGATACCAGGACTAAATTGTGTATATACGCCAGACGCGCGTTTCGTCTACAAAAGACTCATCAGTGACGCTCAAATCTAAAAAAGTTAAAAAGGCCAAACAAAGTACAAAGTTGAAGAGCATTGAGGACCAAAATTCCTAAAAGTTTTGCCGAATACAGCTAAGGTAATCTATGCGTGAGGTGGAAAAGCCAGTTAGTATTTAAAAAAAATCTAAATTTTGTCAACAGTTAACCCGTGCTGTTAGTTCCATTCTAAAGAAAGCTTTAGCCGTCTCCTTCGATTGCGGGTGGAGTTTATAATCCAGATCTAAATAAATAACATGAACTTAATGAATTCTAACAAAAACAAAATGTCTGTTCACATACCGATACCCCAAAGGGTGACTGGGGAATACAAGAATGCTCACCATATGTCTTCCTTCAAACGGCAGTAAAACCTCTTATAAAGTAGACATCCATTTGACTGCGGAATGTATACATTTGCAGGTATGTCCAATCAAAATGAGAACTTTAAATCCGATGTCACGTATAAAAAGAGCGCCTTGCCCATTGTAGTTAAGAAACGATGTTACAACTTGTTAAGGGGTCTGCACGTGACCTGTTGCAAGTCTAAATTTCTCTGAACCTAAGCCCGGACGCCTCTTTTACAAAACCTACTTATTGTTTTAATTGTTAATTTGTTTTCGTCCTGAATATTGGACGTTTAGCAACCAACTATCAATCACATACCACTATATTGCATTTATATCAATGTAATTAAAAACATATACCATGCATTAACATTGAGAATGGAAATGGGGAATGTGTCAAAGAGACAACAACCCGACCATAGAACAGACAACAGCAGAAGGTCCCCAACAGGTCTTCAATGCAGTGAAACATTCCCGCACCGGGAGGCGTCCTTCAGCTGGCCCCTAATCAAATATATATAATAGTTCAGTGATAATGAACGTCATACTAAACTCAAAGTTGCGGCGGGGTTAAACATGTTTAAGAGATCTCAACCCTCCCCCTATACCTCTAGCCAATGTAAAAAAGTAAACGCATAACAATACGAACATTAAAATTCAGTTCAAGAGAAGTCCGATTATAATGTCAGAAGATGTAACCAAAGAAAATAAACAAAATGACAATAATACATAAATAACAACAGACTATTAGCAGTGAACTGACATGCCAGCTCCAGACTTCAATTAAACTGATTGAAAGATTTTGTCTTCATCATATGAATATCAGGCACAATCCTTCCCGTCAGGGGTTTATTATCATACCATCATAACAAATATGAGAAGAACATAACCCGTGCCATGCCAACAACTGTTTTTTTTTTAAAGAAATGTGTTTAGTTCCGATGCAAAGACCCTATAAGTGAATCAATAGTAACGCCAAAATATGCAATCTTTAATGACCTAAAAACAGAATCGTAACTATATCCCATCTTATTAAGTCTATTTATTTTAATGCATTTACCAAGACGAGAAGACGACAGTTTTCATTTCGTTTGAAGTCTTGATTTTGTCATTCAATAAGGAAATTCCCGATTTTAGTTTTCCGTCGTGTCCCGTACAAGTATATACGTTTTTTTTTGTTTTTTTTTTATAGGAGACAGTCTTTCCTATTCAAATGGTATGAAGTTTACAACTTTTGATCAAACAACAATCCCCCTTCGATGTATGGTAACTGTGCTATATCTTTCCATGGTGCTTGGTGGCATAAGACCTGTCATCATAGCTGTCTGAATGGTGGATATTTGGCGGGAGATCAATCGACGTTTGGAAGTGGAATTAATTGGTACACTTGGCGGGGTTTAGAATACTCTTACAAGTCGGCCAGAATGATGATACGAAGACAGTAGGCGATATATTTGAAGAATTTTACACGAGTTGTTTAGCGAACAGCGATTAATAATGATGATGTTGATTTTTCAGATAATATTTAATCAATATGTAACTGTACACGTGGACATTTAGACGATTGGCACAATTTTACATTGATTATTATCAATTGCAATAAATTGTATGTTGTCCTTATTTCGCTTTGTCAACATAGCATTATTCTAATTATCACAACATAGTTATGTTGGACACATGCGCACACACTTGCTGTTTATATTCTCGTTATTTTTAATTATAAGCATTTTAATTGTACTTTTATTATATTATGTATTATTCTCTGCTATCTGTTGTTTTGTCATATTGTATATACTTGTTAATGTATTGCCATTGCATGTTATTTATGCTTTCGCAAATAAAATATTCATTCATTCATTCAAATGCCTTAATAAAATATGATTTTATATTTGGTCTTCGATCAGCATATATTGACTTTGCTATGAAACTTACCAATAATGAAAATGGTGAAGTTGAAGTAATCCCTTTGTAAATTTAGCGGACGCCATACTTTTTCACGTATGTGAACTACCGAATTAGACTATTTACCGGGTTTATGATAACAGAAGCAGCACGACGGGTGCCACATTTGGAGCACGAACTGCTTACCTTTCCGGAGCACATGATATCACCCCAGTCTTTGGTGGGATTCTTATTGCTTAGTGTTTAATTTTCTATTTTGTGTTTTGTGTGTTTTTGTCTGTCTGTCTGTCTTTTTTTCTTTTTCAGTCAGGGCATTGTAAGTTTATTTTTTATCATAATGTAAATGTTCATCTGGTATCTTTCGCCCAAAAAATACGAATACAAATCAAATACTAAGTGTGTTTATTAGCATATACAGGATAAGTTCTGGACTCGTTATATCTCATTAAAGTATCCCAATATCCACGACAATTAAATTCGAAGCGTATGGATGCTTTGAACTTTCAATCTTAACTAAATATTATAATATTTAGAGGCTTTGGGATACCTGACGAGGAAGACATTTATGCTATAATAACGACTTTGACAAAATAGAATACGAATAAAAATCACATCCTTAGAGTATGTTTTAGTATTTATATTACCTTCTATAAGGTAGGGATTATCTTCTTTCTAATTACATTGTCAAATTGACCATGATAATAGTCGATAATTTTCAAATAAAACGAAAGCACGCATGCGCGGTTTTTGGAGGTATTTCTTTGCATACGCGGCGTAGATACAAAGTCAAACAACATTCAGGCCATTCGAAATCCAAAACAGTAAGAGAATTCCCTAATGAGACATTGAAACCAAAAGTTCATTTCATGCTTCCTGACCAGATCTAAAAAGTTGGACCTCTAGTGCACTTGAAGACTTTAAGATTTGAGGCAAATCATAGTAACTGTAAAGAACGTACCCAAATAAATAAATGTAAAAATAATTTATGTAAATATCTTAAGAACTGCTGTTTAATAACGGGCTTGAAAAAAGTTGAACACAACTAAGCGATTAGTGAAACTACATATAAGCTACAATGTCCGATTAAAAAATATGAATATTTTGAAATGCACATTCATGTATGTACAGGTAAACACTTGAAATCTTGTTAACATATTAATATGATTCCTGCATTTACTGTTTAAATGTTTAAGGCAACATAGCAACTCATAGAACTATTGGCGTATTAAACACATAAATTGGCATTATGTCAGATTAGATTTACTGCTGAAATATTATGAACTCATGTAGATAAAAACAACATGTTGCAATGGAGTATATGTATGTTAAAAGTTTGCCTTTTTCATTTTTTTAGTACAATGGTATTTACTCATATTCCATGACACTTTTTGTTAACATTAAGCCAACTGACTCAAATTCTCTCTCCGAATATCAAATGACCGTCTGAACTGTACCAAACATTAGAATAATATGAACTCCATTTGTGTCAATTAAAGGAATAGGCCATTGAAAGTTAAAGGCAAGGATAGTACAATTTGTAAAATTTGAATACTATATAAAAAAAAGTAATACAAATGTAATAATAACTTGAGTTTATGACTTTTGACCTTGCATTTATTATGTGTCAACAGACATTACAGAAACTACAATTTGATTTTTTAAAGGATTTAGTTAAAGAAAGAAATAAGGACGTACTATACAAAACCATTTACACACCACTGTAAGTTATTGTGGTAAAGTGAAAATGCTTTTGTTCCTACCTAAATTGTGGTTATTGTTTGATGAGTTTGAACAGTAAAGTACATGCATATCATATTAATTGGCATTATGAAATTGACTGTCATCAATTCTAATGCAAAATACTTTTTAATATGAATAGCAATAGCATTAAAAGATTCATAAAAATTCTAAAAAAATAAAATAGAGAAGAAAAAATAATCATTCAACGTGTCCTGAAATATTTAAATCATTATCGAGTTAGATAACGAAAAAAATATTTCTTGACACGTGGACTGATTTTTTTTATCGGAGCAGCTCTACCGATAAGGATACTCTTCAAATCACAAATTGTATTTAATCATCCATTTGTTTGGAACGACGTTTCAAAATATATTAATCCCACAGTGTATTTACTCAATCATTAACAGACAGATTCACCTCTTTGTTCTTAATGACTCAAATAGATGATATATCTGATTATTAAAAAAAAAACATTACTCAAGCAGAAAGTTAACCACATAAAAATGCTGATTATTGAGACAATTGTGACACGAACTATAGATCAAGCCGAATTACCTAGAGATGAAAACCCCAAATAGGATGAAAAATATGACACTGGACATTTATCAATCGAAAATCAATAGATCATCGTTTTTTTTAAGAACTTAATATTTTCGTTGGAAATCGTTTAACAAATAAAGGATAATGATTAATGGATTAGAGACTTCTAATGGTTCCCTCATCAACTGAAAATTAACGAAGGCATAAACCAAATAATCATATTACTATTGATATTAGTTTGATAGTCCTTGAAGATCTGACTAACAATAATAACTTTCCTTAAATGGTCGAATGGATTCAACTTTAACAATTATAAAAGGATATGGTATGGAACCGAACTGTCAATTATTCTAGAGGAAGAAGGTCCAATTTTGCAAATGGATCTCGTCAACGAATAATTCATATTTTAATTATTTCGTTACACATGAAGGGGAAAATAAAGGACGAAACAATTGGCAAACATGGGAAGATACAAGTAGGTGGTCTGAAAATATGATAAACTGAATATATACTAGGCCAAAAAAAGAAACGTTACATGCTTATAAGATCATTTTGATTTTTAATGCTATTGCTATTCATATTAAAAAGCATTTTGCATTAGAATTGATGACAGTCAATTTCATAATGCCAAATAATATGATATGCATGTACTTTACTGTTCAAACTCATCAAACAATAACCACAATTTAGGTAGGAACAAAAGTATTTTCACTTTACCACAATAACTTACAGTGGTGTGTAAATGGTTTTGTATAGTACGTCCTTTTTTCTTTCTTTAACTAAATCCTTTAAAAAATCAAATTGTAGTTTATGTAATGTCTGTTGACAAATAATAAATGCAAGGTCAAAAGTCATAAACTCATTATTATTCTACTAGTTATTGTTACATTTGTATTACTTTTTTTATATAGTATTCAAATTTTACAAATTGTACTATCCTTGCCTTTAACTTTCAATGGCCTATTCATTTAAATGACACAAATGGAGTTCATATTATTCTAATGTTTGGTACAATTCAGACGGTCATTTGATATTCGGAGAGGGAATGTGAGTCAGTTGGCTTAATGTTAACAAAAAGTGTCATGGAGAATGAGTAAATACCATTGTACTAAGAAAATGGCAAACTTTTAACATACATATACTGCATTGCAACATGTTGTTTTTATCTACATGAATTTATAAGGGTGACTGGGGTATAGAAATATGGTCACTTGGTCTTCTCCCGACCGGCAGTAAAACGCTTGCTGAAGTGGGGCGTCCGTTTGGCTGTGCGGGATGTATCAAGTTCGTAGTCACGTCCGTCAGAACGGGACGTTAAATCCGATGCCTCGTGTAAAGAGAGTGCCACGCTCTGTGCACGTTAAGAACCCTTGCAACAACTCTTTAAGGGGTCCATAGGTGGCCTGGTTGCAAGGCAAAATTTCGGTCCCTATCCAATATACCCACATTTTCCAGTGGCAGTCCAAATTTCCCCGACCATCATTCTAGATGGCCTCTATTACAACAACCTACCTATTGTATTTATTGTGAACTTGTTCTCGTCCTGAATATGCATGAAATATTTGCCACTGGACGTTAAGCCACCAACAATCAATCAATCATAATATTTCAGCATTAAATCTAATCTGAAATAATGCCAATTTAAGGGTTTAATACGGCAATAGTTCTATGAGTTGCTATGTTGCCTTAAACATTTAAACAGTAAATGCAGGAATCATAGTAATATGTTAACAAGATTTCAAGTGTTTACCTGTACATACATGAATTTGCATTTCAAAATATTCATATTTCTTAATACTAGTCACATGTCAGGAACTATTTAGTTTTTCAAACTGACTAAAATATTACGGAACAAATCTAGAAGCACACAACACGAAACTCGACGCGTTATGTTTTGTTTCTATTCAAAAACGCACGTTAACATCTGTATATATAATCGCTTTATCCTTTACATTTGTAGGCCTCTTTTTAGCATACACAAATTATATGTGATATATCTTAATTTCTGTATGGAGAAAATGCAAGTTGTATTTAATGATAATACAAGACATTTATAAAGTATGAGGATGAACATGGACGCGGCCACTTACATTTTTGACAAAAACCATCTGAAAAGTGTAATTTTTTGGCATATTTGATAGATTTTTCATATTTAAGCTTGAATCGGAGCGTTTTTAGACTAAATCAGTTAAAATATTACACATGAATTAATCGAATCCACTGAATCAGACACTTAAGTGTTTTTAAAAAAATGTCCAAAATTTTTCGTTAGAAAAAGCTGATATTTGAGGCAAAATCGGCCCTTACCGGACCTACTCCGTTCCTACCAAAGAAGATGTTTTCAATACAATATATCTTCTGAAAAATGTTTGTCTTTTGCTTTGCTTGAAGTTTATGTTCTTTTCTTCGCAAAAACCCAGGACTCAAACTGAATTACTGATGCAATTCTATGCCTTAAAAATTTCCATGTCTTTCAAAAGATTTGGTTTTAGGATTCTTGAAAATCCAGAGAGCTAAAAACATATAAAATACAATTTCCATGTTAAATTACAGACGAATATCCTTCTTTAATAAATCCGGGGAAAGAATTTTTCAAGACCTTCCAACGAATTTTTCCTAAAATTCTCATAAGTAAAAGAGGTAAAGGAAATATGAAGCACATGACCTAACAGGATAAAGAAGACTGTGTTGGGATTCCTCCAACTTAAATAATCGGACATTGTAGCTTATATGTATTTTCACTAATCGCTTAGTTGTGTTCAACTTTTTTCAAGCCTGTTATTAAACAGCAGTTCTTAAGATATTTACATAAATTATTTTTACATTTATTTATTTGGGTACGTTCTTTACAGTTACTATGATTTGCCTCAAATCTTAAAGTCTACAAGTGCACTAGAGGTCCAAATTTTTAGATCTGGTCAGGAAGCATGAAATGAACTTTTGGTTTCAATGTCTCATTAGGGAATTCTCTTAAAAAGGATTCAAGAACGTCCTCAATCAATTCTTTTAGATATTCAGTATGACATGGTCGTAATGCCGGTGCACAAATATAAAACACAACATCATACACCATCAGTATTGTTTCCATTTTGGATCATCATTATTTTACAGTTGACACATGTTTTGCTTCAAAAATTTCTTTGGAAGTTGACTCTCCTTACGATGTCTCCACATTTTTCCAAATGCAATATTCTTGTACGAAATGTAGTTACTGTTTTGGATTTCGAATGGCCTGAATGTTGTTTGACTTTGTATCTACGCCGCGTATGCAAAGAAATACCTCCAAAAACCGCGCATGCGTGCTTTCGTTTTATTTGAAAATTATCGACTATTATCATGGTCAATTTGACAATGTAATTAGAAAGAAGATAATCCCTACCTTATAGGAGGTAATATAAATACTAAAACATACTCTAAGGATGTGATTTTTATTCGTATTCTATTTTGTCAAAGTCGTTATTATAGCATAAATGTCTTCCTCGTCAGGTATCCCAAAGCCTCTAAATATTATAATATTTAGTTAAGATTTAAAGTTCAAAGCATCCATACGCTTCGAATTTAATTGTCGTGGATATTGAGATACTTTAATGAGATATAACGAGTCCAGAACTTATCCTGTATATGCTAATAAACACACTTAGTATTTGATTTGTATTCGTATTTTTTGGGCGAAAGATACCAGATGAACATTTACATTATGATCAAAAATAAACTTACAATGCCCTGACTGAAAAAGAAAAAAAGACAGACAGTCAGACAAAAACACACAAAACACAAAATAGAAAATTAAACACTAAGCAATAAGAATCCCACCAAAGACTGGGGTGATATCATGTGCTCCGGAAAGGTAAGCAGTTCGTGCTCCAAATGTGGCACCCGTCGTGCTGCTTCTGTTATCACAAACCCGGTAAATAGTCTAATTCGGTAGTTCACATACGTGAAAAAGTATGGCGTCCGCTAAATTTACAAAGGGATTACTTCAACTTCACCATTTTCATTATTGGTAAGTTTCATAGCAAAGTCAATATATGCTGATCGAAGACCAAATATAAAAACATATTTTATTAAGGCATTTGAATGAATGAATGAATATTTTATTTGCGAAAGCATAAATAACATGCAATGGCAATACATTAACAAGTATATACAATATGACAAAACAACAGATAGCAGAGAATAATACATAATATAATAAAAGTACAATTAAAATGCTTATAATTAAAAACATGAGAATATAAACAGCAAGTGTGTGCGCATGTGTCCAACATAACTGTGTTGTGATAATTAGAATAATGCTATGTTGACAAAGCGAAATAAGGACAACATACAATTTATTGCAATTGATAATAATCAATGTAAAATTGTGCCAATCGTCTAAATGTCCATGTGTACAGTTACATATTGATTAAATATTATCTGAAAAATCAACATCATCATTAATAATCGCTGTTCGCTAAACAACTCGTGTAAAATTCTTCAAATATATCGCCTACTGTCTTCGTATCATCATTCTGGCCGACTTGTAAGAGTATTCTAAACCCCGCCAAGTGTACCAATTAATTCCACTTCCAAACGTCGATTGATCTCCCGCCAAATATCCACCATTCAGACAGCTATGATGACAGGTCTTATGCCACCAAGCACCATGGAAAGATATAGCACAGTTACCATACATCGAAGGGGGATTGTTGTTCTGATCAAAAGTTGTAAACTTCATACCATTTGAATAAGAAAGACTGTCTCCTATAAAAAAAAAAAAAAAAAAAAAAAAACGTAAATACTTGTACGGGACACGACGGAAAACTAAAATCGGGAATTTCCTTATTGAATGACAAAATCAAAACTTCAAACGAAATGAAAACTGTCGTCTTCTCGTCTTGGTAAATGCATTAAAATAAATAGACTTAATAAGATGGGATATAGTTACGATTCTGTTTTTAGGTCATTAAAGATGGCATATTTTGGCGTTACTATTGATTCACTTATAGGGTCTTTGCATCGGAACTAAACACATTTATTTAAGAAAAAAAAACCGTTGTTGGCATGGCACGGGTTATGTTCTTCTCATATTTGTTATGATGGTATGATAATAAACCCCTGACGGGAAGGATTGTGCCTGATATTCATATGATGAAGACAAAATCTTTCAATCAGTTTAATTGAAGTCTGGAGCTGGCATGTCAGTTCACTGCTAATAGTCTGTTGTTATTTATGTATTATTGTCATTTTGTTTATTTTCTTTGGTTACATCTTCTGACATTATAATCGGACTTCTCTTGAACTGAATTTTAATGTTCGTATTGTTATGCGTTTACTTTTTTACATTGGCTAGAGGTATAGGGGGAGGGTTGAGATCTCTTAAACATGTTTAACCCCGCCGCAACTTTGAGTTTAGTATGATGTTCATTATCACTGAACTATTATATATATTTGATTAGTGGCTAGCTGAAGGACGCCTCCCGGTGCGGGAATGTTTCACTGCATTGAAGACCTGTTGGGGACCTTCTGCTGTTGTCTGTTCTATGGTCGGGTTGTTGTCTCTTTGACACATTCCCCATTTCCATTCTCAATGTTAATGCATGGTATATGTTTTAATTACATTGATATAAATGCAATATGTTGGTATGTGATTGATAGTTGGTTGCTAAACGTCCAATATTCGGGACGAAAACAAATTAACAATTAAAACAATAAGTAGGTTTTGTAAAAGAGGCGTCCGGGCTTAGGTTCAGAGAAATTTAGACTTGCAACAGGTCACGTGCAGACCCCTTAACAAGTTGTAACATCGTTTCTTAACTACAATGGGCAAGGCGCTCTCTTTATACGTGACATCGGATTTAAAGTCCTCATTTTGATTGGACATACCTGCAAATGTATACATCCCGCAGTCAAATGGATGTCTACTTTATAGAGGTTTTACTGCCGTTTGAAGGAAGACAAATGGTGAGCATTCTTGTATACCCCAGTCACCCTTTGGGGTATCGGTATGTGAACAGACATTTTGTTTTTGTTAGAATTCATTAAGTTCATGTTATTTATTTAGATCTGGATTATAAACTCCACCCGCAATCGAAGGAGACGGCTAAAGCTTTCTTTAGAATGGAACTAACAGCACGGGTTAACTGTTGACAAAATTTAGATTTTTTTGAAATACTAACTGGCTTTTCCACCTCACGCATAGATTACCTTAGCTGTATTCGGCAAAACTTTTAGGAATTTTGGTCCTCAATGCTCTTCAAATTTGTACTTTGTTTGGCCTTTTTTAACTTTTTTAGATTTGAGCGTCACTGATGAGTCTTTTGTAGACGAAACGCGCGTCTGACGTATATACACAATTTAGTCCTGGTATCTATGATGAGTTTATTTACTGTCTGATGTGATTATCGAACAGAACGTAACATCTGCGGTGACACATGTTGAGCAGGATTTACATATTCTCCAGGAGCAACCACGACCACTCTTAGCTTTTAATTTAGTTCGTGTTGCTTAGTCTCTATCTTTGTTTGTTGTGTTTTTGGTGTTATTGTTTGATTGTCTTTTTCTTTTGTAGCCATGGAGTTGCCAGTTTATTTCCAATTGATGAGTTTGAATGATCCTCTGGTATCTTCACACCACTTACATATCTGCAGAGTTGTAAGAAAACACTCGATGTTTATCTAGTTTGGTAATTTTTGGCCTGAAAGTCAATTGAAATCTGCCAAATGATATTTACCTGCGTCGCCACTATACCCACTGACAGATAATGCATACTTAGAAGGCGCATCACCTATGGCAAATGATTGATATTCTGCATAACGTGTCTCGTTATCAAAATCTTCTAAAACAACCCTAAGGGTGTATGCGTTGCTGGAAGTAAGTTGGTGAAGTTTTTCATTTCCTTAAACAGAAAAAAATATTTAAAATAATGTGGATTCATTTATTTTCGTGGGTATGAATTTTCGGGAATTAAAAAAAAAAGCGTACATGTTGGTGGATATTTAATATCGTGGTTTTGCAAATAACATTGGTATCAAACGAATAATAATGAATCTACATTTCTCTTATCCTATAAAATATATCAAGCAAACGGCGGCTTGTGTGACCGATCGGAAATATCAACGACGTGACAAAAAGAGCTGCAATGTTAATATGAACAATAAATTCGCCTGTCAAAGCAATTACTATAGAACGCTATATTAAAGAGAGTTGTTTCACCAATTATATGAAAATTGCAAATTTTAACAAAACATAATACTGAGAAATCCATGGTGGTACTGCACCTGTACTATTATTTTTCTATTGGTCATTCTTTTTTAGCCATGGGGTTGTCTGTTCATTTTCGACATATGAGTTTGAATGTCCATCTGCTACCTTTTGCCCCTCTCTGTCGTCCTTAAGTAAACCATATTGTCACACAGATTAAATACCATAGACTTTGAATACTCGGAAGAAAGTTATAATCGATAGCTAAAGCAACAATTTCTGTAAATTAAATTTCGTCCTAAAATATTGTAAACTGCTTCCCACCATAATTGTCATTGCAATGCTTATCAAAAGAACCCGCAGACTTAACATTTTAAATTTTAATCGAATGAATAAAATTTTCTTCGAAATTGATGAAGGTTACTTTGTTTGCGAATCTTGTTTAGATATGCATGGGAGGTATTTATGAGGGCACTAAACATTCGTTTAAATCAATTCCTCGTTGTCATTATGTCTGACTAACTTTACCATATGTTAATCGTCATTGCTTTTAAGTCTGTTTTTGATCCGTTTTTAGTACTTGATGTGGTATGTATCATGTAGTAATTATGTCGATCGTCTGTTTTTGAAGTACTATAATATTTATATGTCGTGTTACTGTACTTGTGTGTTGAGACGTCTACAATTTGTGTTTTAATGGTCGTGTACAGGCGTTAGTTCGTTGTAATCCTTATAAAAACAAACTGCAATAAAGTGACTTCAACATTTTTGGTTGATTTTGTGTTTTCATCGGGTTTTCGAGTTGGGTTCAAATAGTCTTCATTTTGTTTGTTGTATTTTCCTAAAGTTATATTTTTAAGGGGATTTGTTGCAATGACGGTCAGTTGTTCAACGACTAAAGAGTTTGAATATGCATTTGCTATAGTCCGCATCTCTTTAGAGGATTATCAATCGTTTGTATATATCAACTACTGAATTTGAATATTCATTTTGTATCTTCTCGTTAGAGGATTATTGATTATCGACTAATCAGTTTTAATATTCATTTGGTATTGTTTAAAAATTAATTTTGTATCGTTTGAATATTCATTTGGTATCGTTTGAATATTCATTTGGTATCGTTTGAATATTCATTTGGTATCGTTTAAATATTCATTTAGTATCGTCCGCCTCTCTTTAGAGGACTATCAATCGTTTGTATATAGCATGACTTTCCTATTACTCCGTCAATGCATTTGATTATTTTCAAGACACTTTTACTTCCTCTATATATACTTCACTACCTAGCCAGAATTCAGTCTCAACGTCACCAAATCCTAATTCAAACTCCTCCCAGTCTCTATAGAAGTCTACGTTACCATTTATTCTAGTATGGAATACCTAAAATTGCAGCAACACATGTGTTTAAATTACAAATAGACGAGTACCTGCGCAAGAAAGCATTTTGGTGATTACTTAAATGAGGGTCCGGGTGGAGTTACAGAAAACAGAACAATGAACAAATACCACGAAAAATTTAGTAAAACATTTAGGAATATAGAGAATAGTCGCAATACTTTAAAATAATTATTTTCAAAGGCACGTATTATACATTGCATTGCGTATTAGAAACTACTAAAAATGACCCTGAAAGAATGTTTCTCTCAATCGATTTATGACTTTAGAACAGCAGTATACTACTGTTGCCTTATTAGCTGTCCTATATATGTTGTTATTTACTTTGATGTCAAATGCTATAATAATTACCTTAATTGTACTTTTTCGCGGGTACTTATTTTCGGGAATTGTGTATTTTACACAAGTTCACGGGTATTTTTTTTTCTCGATTTTTTTCTCGAAATTAAATGAAATATGTTTTATAGTATCAGATTATTACATGGCACTTTTCATATCGCATGTATTATCACCCCTATGTTTAATATCACCCCAAGAGCCGCATGGCTCGAGGGCTGATGTTTACCGAGGGCTAATAATACATGAGATAAGAAAAACGACATGTTATGATCGTTTTATCATATGCTTCAACAATGGAGAAACATAACAGATTCATACATTGATCCTGTTCCGTGGTTCCCAAATAGAAGTTAAAAGAGTGAAAAGTTCACGGACGTCGGACCCCAAATTTAGTACATTCGATATGAAATCTTTCTATGACATGCCTCAACAAAGAAGACAAACATTTGGATATGGACGAATCTACAAAAAACCATGAATGCAACAATATACATAATGAACACTGTTTGGAAAAGTCAACTTTTTTAAAAGTAACTTTCTAAATTATGTTTGAAACTTTTAAAAAGGCATTTATTTAATAATTTGTTTGTTTTTTGTTATTGTTTTTTGTGTTTATTTAATTTACACAATATGCCTTCCAGTATCCAAATAATTGGTTTGTACAATATAAAGTCATATGGTTCAAGGTAATCTCCAGTCAATATTTTTTCTCTGATCTTTAATTGGTTTTTACTTGTCACCTATTGATATTAATCTAGTTTGTTTAGTAATCAGATTAACAGGGTTGTAAACATGGCATGTCGTCCATGTAAGGTCAAGTTTACATGCATAGATGAACAGTAAGTTTTCAGTTAACAAGTTGGATTTAGATTCGCGTGTATTTATTTTCGTGATAATAAACCAACCGCGAAATTCGTGAAAATAAATACACCGCGATAATAAGTACAATTACAGCATATAAAATATAAAATTAAAAAATCCCCCGAACAGCAAAACAATATCTGCCAATATGAATAAATAAAATCAACAGTAGTATACCACTCCTGATCTCATACGTGAAATTTTGCCCTGAAATGATTTGTTCATTCGTTTGATGTGTTTTATCTTTTGATTAGGGACTTTCTGTTTTGAATTTTCCTCGGAGTTCCATATTTTTGCAATTGTTGTTTTTTTCTTCTGTTATTTAACATTTCCTTTAAATTAGTTTTTGCCAACTATCTCGAAAACAGTAAAACATAAAACCAAGAAATTATCATTATTTGCAGACCTAAGAATATGCCTGTAAAGCACGTTTAATTTTAGTTACTTTAATAGATCTACAAAACTAGGAATATGACTGGTGGTGTTTGTACTGCTGTGTCTTCTGTTGTTCATGTAGCGTTTAGTTGCCGGAGTTGTTATTTTTTGGAACACAAGTTGCCTTTCTACTGCAAAGTTGTAAATGTCCCATCTTTTTTATAACCCAATTTCAGACGCTGTAGCTGTTTCTCATTGCGTTATAAAAAATATACATCTCCCCGATTTAATGTTTTTTTCATTGCTGGACAAAAACAGGGTCGTCTTTTTCTGTACCAAGTCTTAAAAAGGACAGTAATTCTATTTAAATTCAAGAAGTACCGAACAATTTCTCTGACCAGTGATTGTCTTTACACCCGGGGAATCAACCCAGAATCATTGCAATCATCCACTGTAATTGTTTATACATTCCTATTCAAATACATTTGTAATTTATAAAGAAAAAATAGTGTTTTTGAACACGCATCGTAAAGTATAGATCATAAATGTTAAAATAATTACAGGGAGATCAAGGCAATTTTAATTAAAAATTGCACTTAGAATCATTGACGTCTTTTTTGCATTACTATAAGACGTGGTACGGTACTTATACATCCCAAATTCATGTATTTAGTTTAAATGTTTAATGTTATATTTGTAATTCTCATCGGATTTTGTCAAATGTGTTGACGTCTTTTCTATTATATTTGTGTGTTATGGTAAAGAAAATTGGTCACCGCCTTCATTTATCAGATTTGATTTCGTTCAAAGTAATCAGTACGATATTTTGCGTTTGGAGTTGGATTCATAACAAACCTGACATAGTTTTATAATATAGTTAATTGCTACCTCAGTTTTATATTAATAAGAATTAAAATGTGCTTTGTTATTAAATGCAATATCAGTATTTAGTTCAAATATATAATCTTAAATTAATCCTAATTCTATCTTATTCATTCTTATGTGACGTCATTTTTCATTTTTTGATGCTCTGTTTTACTAATTCTAATGACGTCATTTTTTCGTCATTTTTCAGTTTCAAATAGGACTTCACTTGGCGTAGAGGTTTAAACGTATTCGGATGTGTCTACTTTTGTGTTTCAAATGTCTGGTTATGTAAATGTATTTCAGTTGTTTCCTGTAATTAGTTAATACTTCAGCTTAATCATGTACATCTTTTGAATATTCATTTTATTAAATTTACTATTTGCAAAAGTATAAATTACTCTAAATTATAGGGATTTTCTGGTAACTTAACAGAAAACCCTTGCCGTTTTTGGCACAACCTTTTTGATCTTTTGGTCCACGATGCTGTTCAACTTTGTACTCGTTTCGGCTTTCAAACTTTTGTATCTGTGCGTCACACATAGGTCTTGTGTGGACAAAATACACTTCTGGCGTATTAAAATTTTGAACTTGTTGCCTTTTGTTGGCTGTTGTTCGTGTGATTCTTTGTCAATTGTGTTCTCCAATTTATTTATATTGTAGTCCTGTGTTGTCATTTTAATGTTATATTTCACATGGCCATAAAAGTGCGAGGTTTGGCATGCCACAAAACCAGGTTCAACCCACCATTTTTTCCTTTAAAAATGCCCTGTACCAAGTCAGGAATATGGTCATTGTTATATTATAGTTCGTTTCTGTGTTTATTACATTATAACGTTGTGTCGTTTGTTTTCTCTTATTTTTGAGTGTAAATTCACATTACGATAAGACGTGTCACGGTACTTGTCTATCCCAAATTCATGTATTTGGTTTTGATGTTATATATATATGTTATATTTGTTATTCTCGTGGGATTTTGTCTATATGTGTTACATTTTAGTGTTATGTCGTTGTTCTCCTCTTATATTTAATGCGTTTCCCTCGGTTTTAGTTTGTTATCCCGATTTTGTTTTTTGTCCATGGATTTATGAGTTTTGAACAGCGGTATACTACTGTTGCCTTTATTTGAATGGTTAATAGAACTATCCATATCCAATCAGTAGACGGTTAGGTATGGGACGCTTTTATGGTCGTTCATTTCCCCAACAGTCGTGCAAATTATATGGAATAACCTTCACAAGACTAACTATTTCCTCCGTTCCTGAAGAGCCGTTTTGAAACGGGTGGGTGTCATTAAAAAGGGGGAGGTGGCACGTACATCTCATCTGAAACTTTTTGATTACTAAAAGGGAATTTAGAAAAAATGGTAAGGGCGATTTTCCCATGAGTTTATTATCATTGATTAGCTAGGTTAATCATGTTTCAAATAGCCCGATATATATATTTTATAGCACATGAAAATACGTTCCATTATATATTTGCATACCTTGAACAAGTATGCCTACAATAATCAAGGCCACGATTATTGTTTGTTTATCAAAACAAATATTTATTTTGTTTTTTAACGCCTCTGTGGATCTTTTAAATACGAATTATCAACTAATAGATATTCAAAATAAGTTTTGAATTAAAAGAGCGTGTTGACGTTGATAGATTTGCAGCGTAAATGTGTTTCATAGTTTTGTTTAAACTCAAACTAACAAAATATTAAACAAGAATGTGTGCATATTACACAGATGGCCATATGTTCAGTGAACCGTGAATAAACTCATTATAAATACCAGGATTGAAATTTCATATTTTCGCCAGACGTGCGTTTCGTCTACAAAAGACTCATCAGTGACGCTCAAATAAAAAAATTTGAATTTAAAGTAAAATCTGTAACTTGATATTAACATTAGAAAGATCATATAGGGATCATGTGTACAAGGTTTCAAGTAGGTTAGACTTCAACTTCAAAAACACTACCTTTACCAAAAACCTTAAGCTGAAACGGGACATATTGACGAACGAACGAACAAACGTTACAGAAAAACTTAATGGTCACAAGTGGCGCATAAAAATGGGGGTGAAATATAAATCCAAGACACATGCAGTAATATAATTATCTGATGTAAATCTGATTCAAGATCGGTCTCTGTTTTGACGTCAAGAAGCCATAAAAATCCAAAACAGATATATTCCTGACGTTGTACAGATTTGACGCCCCCCCCCCCCCTCCCTTCTTTCTTACCGGACATGACTTCAAAACCAAATGTAAGCTCTCACGTAATTGTTTTACTGATGGTCAGTAGAAATATGAGATAACAATATCTAAATACCCAAGACACCAATAAGCAGTGTCAGAATCTAATGCATCCTTGGTGATAATAAATGTTTTTTTTTACACCTAAACGTATTAATTGGTTGCAAATGTCATAAACAATGGACATTTAGCCAATGACGTGACGTTGTTTTAATTTTGGGGTACAAACAATAAAATTACCCATGATTCTTTACAATTTACTTACTGTCCAGCCTCCGCCATCTGTAGTCATGTCACAGTAGACACTAAAACCACAACTATCTCTATCAGGGTTGATGGTGTACGCTCTACTCAAGCCTTTTATGTCACCACAATCTCTTGGTGGAGCTGAAACATATATTAAGATAAGGAGATGCGGTATGTTTGCACTGATTAATTGATTGTTGTTTGCTTAACGTCCAGTGACAATGGTTAAAATGAGAAAACTATCCACTATAGGTTGTTAGTGTTATTTTGTTGATTGATTGTTGCTTGCATAACGTGAAGTGGAAATTTTGCCTTTGGAATTAGAACAAACAAGAAGTAATTGTAACAGGATGCTGTTACGAAGTCTCCCAAACAAAGCTCCCATAACTCGCCATTCATATGGTCCCATGTTCATTTGATTTGATTTTTTTCCCCATACAAGAATACAGTACTTGCAACCTTAGGCGTTGCTGTTTAACGTGAACTTGACTGATCGGTGAATGATCGGTGACGGATGTTTGACTAATCGATGAGTGATCGGTGACCCATAGGATCCGTCAGATAAGTCAAATTACCTATTTGAGAGTTACCCTGACAACTGTCACCGATCGATAAGTAAATTAAATTTATGCACGGGTCGGACGGATACGTATATATTTAAAATTCTTTTGTAAATCGAACTCAACAGTGTTTACAATCGATGAACGCGGACCTCTACGAAGACACCTTTATTTACACGTTAATTTGTAATAAAATAAGTTGCAATAAAAAAGTGAAAATAGTATAACAGAATAAGATGCGTTAAATTGTTTATGTTGATTAATAGTTTTGTATAAAAGATTGTTAACATCAGAGACATATAATACATAATTATATTATATGACTCTGTTAATACAAACTTCCTCCTACGAAAATCGTTATTATTGACCGCCATTGGTTTTTTGAACTTTTCATGGTTTCGAATAGGTTTAAGAAATTTGAAGAATGTCAAATAAATAATATTAAAATTTTGTTCACATTGTTTAGAATTACCAAAATTAATTTTCTTTTTATCAAAAATGATAACATTTTATTTGAAATCAGTTATTTTTACCATCTTGAGACAAGTCTGTTAATTAGAATTGAGATATAAGAAATATATTAAATTTTTGTATGCGTTGCCTAAAATGCAAATATTTCTTCATTTTACTGAAATTGATTGACCGCCATTGGATTTTTGTACTTTTTAT
Organism: Mytilus galloprovincialis; assembly: GCF_965363235.1. Classification (NCBI taxonomy): domain Eukaryota; kingdom Metazoa; phylum Mollusca; class Bivalvia; order Mytilida; family Mytilidae; genus Mytilus; species Mytilus galloprovincialis. The sequence goes on along the minus strand of NC_134848.1, from coordinate 24,104,509 downwards.
AGTTTAGAATAGTTTTTTTTTCATGAAATTAAAAGAGTGTCAGAGAAATCATACTTAAATTTTATTCGCATTGTTCAAAATAACCAAAATTATTCTTCTTTTTATTAAAAATGATGCTATTTTATTTGAAATCAGTTATTTTTACCATCTTGCATTCTTGAGACAAGTCTTCTAATTAGAATTGAGATATAATGAGAATTTAAATACTTCACTTTTATTTTTGTGGAATAAGAATGCAGTTATTGATTTATTTTGATACAAATTATTAACCGTCATATGATTTCAGTACTTTTTGTACATCAGGATTGGCTGTTCTTCATAAAATATGCTTACTTGAAGGAAAAAGATATTAAATTTTTGTACGCGTTGCTTAAAATGCAAATATTTCTTCATTTTACTGAAAATTATTGACCGCCATTGGATTTTTGTACTTTTTATAGTTTAGAATAGTTTTTGGAAAGTTTGCTATAGCTTGCTATTGCTACTTTCCTTAGGCGTCGGCCTCAAACTTCCGGTTGACAGATTATCGCAATATATTCTGCTCCGAGATAGTGTAGTACTAGTGTTTGAGTTCTGATACTTGGAAGATTCTTTTACAATTTTGAGTTACTACTGTTTTGACTGAAAAGATTACAGCTTGAATAAAAAAAGAAATGAATGTTCACCGACGATTCAGATGAATTTAACTTCATTTTAAAAATGAGTATCACAAACACTACTTCGCGGATCTGCCATGCGCTGAAGAGAAAATCACAAGAAATCTACGCGAGATTGCGTTTTCATTCATTCATGAATATTTTATGAATGAACATTTTCCCGCTCTACTTTTACCTGTTTGCTATATGTACGTACGTAAACGATGTAAAGTCCCGAGTGTATCGAAAGAATCGGGAATGACTGATTAAAATGCGAGAACAAGTTGACATTTTGACCAAGCCGTCGGATAATTGAAAAGTGATAAGTGATATAAACAAAACATAGGTGAAAGAATATAGAATACTCGATAATTAAAATTAAAGTATATGTCTAACGTCTCACGCCAAGGACGACTAAAGGTCAATACCGGATTTGATAAAAAAAAATAATAAAAAAATGCATTGTTTTTGTCTAAACATCGATCGGAAGATTTTGATGCCAAAAATCATTTGAAAACTTAATTCCGTTATTTAAATACTAATTATTTCACATTCCAATGTGGATATAAGGAACTTTACTCGTTCAGCATGCTCAAATGAACAAACTGACAGCAGAAAAACATTGACCCAACGTCAGTTCTTCTTCAGTCTTCTTCCAATAATTTACATCGTAGCACTGGTGTATTATTGTAAATTCGTATCATATAGCATCCGTATTAAAAACAACCTAGTCAGCATCTACTTCTTCGAATATTATACATGCTCAGGGTATCAATACAAGTTCTGTAGAAATGATTAATGATGTGTACCCTTTGGCTAACATGGCTGCATTTAATTTCACCTCAAAATTTAGATAGATTACAGACAAACCTGTGCATCTGGAAAAGTTTTAAGGCATACCATGTCCTATATAAAATAGATTTCAATTGCTTTGTCATCCAAACACAGAGGCAATGATTACCGTAATATATCAAATGAATGGCTTTAAACAAAAATTCTCAAATGTTATTTACTCATAAGACAATGCTTAATTTCACAACAGCAACTAAAATGTGTTACGGGTTATAAGCACCTCTATGAATCTAGTGTATATATTTTTTTTATTCCTGTGGTCATACTGCTGTTGTTATGCTCTCACCGTATTGAGTTTTATCCTTGTTCTGCTGTAAGTATGTACGTCCTTCCCTTACTTGTACGTACATGTACCTCGTCACTTTTACCATTCTAGCGTTTTATGCTACTTTACAAATAGGAAAATTTCTGGAAATTTTAGTTTCTGAACTCTAACTTTAGATTGTCTTAACCAAATTCTATGAATCTTATACACACTGCTCATTACCACAAACACTGATCAAGTTTGAATTTTGGTGGCGATAGTTATACCATTTTACAGTTATGCCCCTTTACATATGTAAAAAATGCTGAATATTTTCGTTTCAGTTATCTAACTTTAGTTCGCTCAACCAAATGTTATAAAACTTATACATTGTAATACTTTTAACAATAAAACAAAGATCAAGTTTGAATTTTGGTGGAGTAATTTTTACTGCTCTAGCGTTGTGCCTCGTTACAAATGAAACCAGATGCTCCGCTGGGCACATCTTTATATGACCACAGAGGTCGAAACCCTGAACAGTTGGGGCAAGTATGGACACATTCAACATTCAAGCTTGATATAGCTCTGAATTCGGATTGCGATCAAATTTTTGACATAATATATAGGTTTCTGACACAAAACAAATGTCAAGACCTTACAAATCTATTGCGCAAAACTGTGTAATTAGAATGTATACATAATGCTTATTACCCCATAACTCAGATCAAGTACACATTTGGTAGCGTCACATTTACAGTTCTTGAGTTGTGACCTTTTATAACATTAATGCTAGCGGGGGCATCATTTGTGTCCAATGGAACGTTCGCTATTTTTGATAAAAGCCTTTAATATAAATTCACTTTCATTACAGTTGTATTGATTTAAGTTACTGTAACTGTCTTATTTATAAAAAAAAGGATGCGGTATTTTTTGCAAAGAACCAATGCTATCTAAAAGAGTTCAAAGGAGGAAAATGTATTCATAACTATAAGCCACCATATGGTCGTCAATAATGAGAAATATTTGTACCATATACATGTAGAAAGCTATAAAAGGCCCCGATATGTGAAGCCATTCAAACAAAAAAACTTATGTGTTCATTTACTAAAAACAAATATGTAGGATCTAAACCAATAGAAAAATACTAATTCACAGGCCCTTGATGTTGACATGGCATGGGTACTTAAAAGGAAATTAACAGAGATTTCTGTATATTTCAATATTTTAGACGATCTACAGTTTTAGGTTGCAATCGAAAATATCAAAACTTTTTATGACAAACATGAAAAAAAGTCTGCTAATTAGAATTGAGATATAATGAGAATTAAAATACTTACTTTTATTTTCTGGAATAAGAATGCAGTTATTGATTTATTTTGATACAAATTATAAACCGTCATATGCTTTCAGTACTTTTTGTACATCAAGATTGGCTGTTCTTCATAAAATATGTTCACTTTAAGAAAAAAGATATTAAATTTTTGTACGCGTTGCCTAAAATGCAAATATTTCTTCATTTTACTGAAAATTTTTTACCACCATTATTATTTTGTACTTTTTATAGTTTAGAATAGATTTTTTCCATAAAATTAAAAGAATGTCAAAAAAATCATACTAAAATTTTGTTCGCATTGTTTAAAATAACCAAAATTATTCTTCTTTTTATCAAAAATGATGCTATTTTATTTGAAATCAGTTATTTTTACGATCTTGAGACAAGTCTTCTAATCTGTATTGAGATATGATGAGAATTAAAATACTTAAACTTTTATTTTTGTGAAATAAAAATGCAGTTATTGATTTATTTTGATACAAATTTTAAACCGTCATATAATTTCAGTACTTTTTGTACATTAAGATTGGCTGTTCTTCATAAAATATGCTTACTTTAAGGAAAAATATATTAAATTTTTGTACGCGTTGCCTAAAATGCAAATATTTCTTCATTTTACTGAAAATTATTGACTGCCATTGGATTTTTGTATTTTTTATAGATTAGAATAGCTTTTTTTCATAAATTTAAAAGAATATCAGAAAAATCATACTAAAATTTTGTTCACATTGTTTAAGATAACCAAAATTATTCTTCTTTTTATCAAAAATGATACTATTTCATTTGAAATCAGTTATTTTGACCATCTTGAGACAAGTCTTCTAATCAGTATTGAGATAGGATGAGAATTAAAATACTTAAACTTTTATTTTTGTGGAATAAGAATGCAGTTATTGATTTATTTTGATACAAATTATTAACCGTCATATGATTTCAGTACTTTTTGTACATCAAGATTGACTGTTCTTCATAAAATATGCTTACTTTAAGGAAAAATATATTAAATTTTTGTACACATTGCCTAAAATGCAAATATGTCTTCATTTTACTGAAAATTATTGACCGCCATTGGATTTTTGTACTTTTTATAGTTTAGAATAGTTTTTTTTCATGAAATTAAAAGAGTGTCAGTGAAATCATACTTGAATTTTATTCGCATTGTTTAAAATAACCAAAATTAGTTTTCTTTTTATTAAAAAAGCTGTTATTTTATTTGAAATCAGTTATTTTTACCATCTTGCATTCTTGAGACACGTCTTCTAATTAGAATTGAGATATAATGAGAATTTAAATACATCACTTTAATTTTTGTGGAATAAGAATGCAGTTATTGATTTATTTTGATTCAAATTATTAACCGTCATATGATTTCAGTACTTTTTGTACATCAGGACTAGCTGTTCTTCATAAAATAAGCTTACTTTAAGGAAAAAGATATTAATTTTTTGTACGCGTTGCCTAAAATGCAAATATTTCTCCATTTTACTGAAAATTATTGACCGCCATTGGATTTTTGTACTTTTTATAGTTTAGAATATTTTTTTTTCATGAAATTAAAAGAATGTCAGAGAAATCATACAAATTTTTTATTCGCATTGTTTAAAATAACCATAATTAGTCTTCTTTTTATTAAAAATAATGCTATTTTATTTGAAATCAGTTATTTTTACCATCCTGAGACAAGTCTGCTAATTAGAATTGAGATATAATGAGAATTAAAATACTTACTTTAATTTTTGTGGAATAAGAATGCAGTTATTGACTTATTTTGATACAAATTATAAACCGTCATATGATTTCAGTACTTTTTGTACATCAAGATTGGCTGTTCTTCATAAAATATGCTTTCTTTAAGGAAAAATATATTACATTTTTGTACCCAATGCCTAAAATGCAAATATTTTTTCATTTTACTGAAAATTATTCACCGCCATTGGATTTTTGTACTTTTTATAGATTAGAATACCTTTTTTTCATAAATTTAAAAGAATATCAGAAAAAGCATACTAAAATTTTGTTCACATTGTTTAAAATAACCAATATTAGTCTTCTTTTTATTAAAAAAGCTGTTATTTTATTTGAAATCAGTTATTTTTACCATCTTGCATTCTTGAGACACGTCTTCTAATTAGAATTGAGATATAATGAGAATTTAAATACTTCACTTTTATTTTTGTGGAATAAGAATGCAGTTATTGATTTATTTTGATACAAATTATAAACCGTCATATGATTTCAGTACTTTTTGTACATCAAGATTGGCTGTTCTTCATAAAATATGCTTACTTTAAGGAAAAATATATTTACATTTTTGTACCCAATGCCTAAAATGCAAATATTTTTTCATTTTACTGAAAATTATTCACCGCCATTGGATTTTTGTACTTTTTATAGATTAGAATACCTTTTTTTCATAAATTTAAAAGAATATCAGAAAAATCATACTAAAATTTTGTTCACATTGTTTCAAATAACCAAAATTATTCTTCTTTTTATCAAAAATGAGACTACTTTTTTGAAATCAGTTATTTTTACGATCCTGAGACAAGTCTGCTAATTAGAATTGAGATATAATGCGAAATAAAATACTTACTTTTATTTTCTGGAATAAGAATGCAGTTGTTGATTTATTTTGAACAAATTATAAACCGTCATATGATTTCAGTACTTTTTGTACATCAAGATTGGCCGTTCTTCATAAAATATGCTTACTTTAAGGAAAAATATATTAAATTTTTGTACTCATTGCCTAAAATGCAAATATTTCTTCATTTTACTGAAAATTATTGACCGCTATTGGATTTTTGTACTTTTTATAGATAAGAATAGCTTTTTTTCATAAATTTAAAAGAATATCAGAAAAAATCATACTATAATTTTGTTCACATTGTTTAAAATAACCAAAATTAGTCTTCTTTTTATTAAAAAAGCTGTTATTTTATTTGAAATCAGTTATTTTTACCATCTTGCATTCTTGAGACACGTCTTCTAATTAGAATTGAGATATAATGAGAATTTAAATACTTCACTTTTATTTTTGTGGAATAAGAATGCAGTTATTGATTTATTTTGATACAAATTAGTAAGGGTCATATGATTTCAGTACTTTTTGTACATCAGGATTGGCTGTTCTTCATAAAATATGCTTGCTTTAAGGAAAAAGATATTAAATTTTTGTATGCGTTGCCTAAAATGCAAATATTTCTTCATTTTACTGAAAGTTTTTTACCACCATTGTTATTTTTTACTTTTTATAGTTTAGAATAGCTTTTTTCCATAAAATTAAAAGAACGTCAGAAAAATCATACTAAAATTTTGTTCGCATTGTTTAAAATAATCAAAATTATTCTTCTTTTTATCAAAAATGATACTACTTATTTGAAATCAGTTATTTTTACGATCCTGAGACAAGTCTGCTTATTAGAATTGAGATATAATGAGAATTAAAATACTTAAACTTTTATTTTTGTGGAATAAGAATGCAGTTATTGATTTATTTTGATACAAATTATTAAGGGTCATATGATTTCAGTACTTTTTGTACATCAGGATTGGCTGTTCTTCATAAAATATGCTTACTTTAAGGAAAAAGATATTAAATCTTTGTACGCGTTGCCTAAAATGCAAATATTACTTCATTTTACTGAAATTTTTTTACCACCATTATTATTTTGTACTTTTTATAGTTTAGAATAGCTTTTTTCCATAAAATTAAAAGAATGTCAGAAAAATCATATTAAAATGTTGTTCGCATTGTTTAAAATAACCAAAATTATTCTTCTTTTTATCAAAAATGATACTACTTATTTGAAATCAGTTATTTTTACGATCCTGAGACAAGTCTGCTTATTAGAATTGATATATGATGAGAATTAAAATACTTACTTTTATTTTTGTGGAATTAGAATGCAGTTATTGATTTATTTTGATACAAATTATAAACGTCATATGATTTCAGTACTTTTTGTACATCAAGATTGGCTGTTCTTCATAAAATATCCTTACTTTAAGGTAAATTTATATTAAATTTTTCTACGCGTTGCCTAAAATGCAAATATTTCTTCATTTTACTGAAAATAATGGCACGCAATTGGATTTTTGTACTTTTTATAGATTAGAATAGCTTTTTTTCATAAATTTAATAGAATATCAGAAAAATCATACTAAAATTTTGTTCACATTGTTTAAGATAACCAAAATTATTCTTCTTTTTATAAAAAATGATACTATTTTATTTGAAATCAGTTATTTTTACCATCTTGAGACAAGTCTTCTAATCAGTATTGAGATATGATGAGAATTAAAAACTTTTATTTTTTCTGTAATAAGAATGCAGTTGTTGATTTATTTTGATACAAATTATTAACGGTCATATGATTTCAGTACTTTTTGTTCATCAGGATTGGCTGTTCTTCATAAAATATGCTTACTTTAAGAAAAAAAGATATTAAATTTTTGTACACTTTGCCTAAAATGCAAATATTTCTTCATTTTACTGAAAATTATTGACCGCCATTGGATTTTTGTACTTTTTATAGTTTAGAATAGTTTTTTTTCATGAAATTAAAAGAGTGTCAGAGAAATCATACCTAAATTTTATTCGCATTGTTTAAAATAACCAAAATTAGTAAAATAATGCTATTTTATTTGAAATCAGTTAATTTTACCATCCTGAGACAAGTCTGCTAATTAGAATTGAGATATAATGAGAATTAAAATACTTACTTTTATTTTTGTGGAATAAGAATGCAGTTATTGATTTATTTTGATACAAATTATAAACCGTCATATGATTTCAGTACTTTTTGTACATCAAGATTGGCTGTTCTTCATAAAATATGCTTACTTTAAGGAAATAGATATCAAATTTTTATACACGTTGCCTAAAATGCAAATATTTCTTCATTTTACTAAAAAAAATTTACCACCATTATTATTTTGTACTTTTTATAGTTTACAATAGCTTTTTTTCATAAAATTAAAAGAATGTCAGAAAAATCATACTAGAATTTTTTCACATTGTTTAAAATAACCAAAAATATTCGTCTTTTTATCAAAAATGATACTATTTTATTTGAAATCAGTTATTTTTACCATCCTGAGACAAGTCTGCTAATTAGAATTGAGATATAATGAGAATTAAAATACTTACTTTTATTTTTGTGGAATAAGAATGCAGCTATTGATTTATTTTGATACAAATTATTAACCGTCACATGATTTCAGTACTTTTTGTACATCAGGATTGGCTGTTCTTCATAAAATATGCTTACTTTAAGGAAAAAGATATTAAATTTTTGTACGCGTTGCTTAAAATGCAAATATTTCTTCATTTTACTGAAAATTATTGACCGCCATTGGATTTTTGTACTTTTTATAGTTTAGAATAGGTTTTTTTTATGAAATTAAAACAGTGTCAGGGAAATCATACTAAAATTTTATTCACATTGTTTAAAATAACCAAAATTAGTTTTTTTTTTATTAAAATGATGCTATTTTATTTGAAAGCAGTTATTTTTACCATCTTGCATTCTTGAGACAAGTCTTCTTATTAGAATTAAGATATAATGAGATTCAAAATACTCAAATTTTGATTTTTGTGGAATAAGAATGCAGTTATTGATTGATTTTGCTACACATTATTTACTGTCATATGATTTCAGTACTTTTTGTACATCAAGGTCGTTCTTCATAAAATATGTTTACTTTAAGGAAAAAGATATCAAATTTTTGTACACATTGCCTAAAATGCAAATATTTTTTCTTTTTACTAAAAAAATTTTACCACCATTATTATTTTGTACTTTTCATAGTTTAAAATAGCTTTTTTTCATAAAATTAAAAGAATGTCAGAAAAATCATACTAAAATTTTGTTCACATTGTTTAAAATAACCAAAATTATTCTTCTTTTTATCAAAAATGATACTATTTTATTTGAAATCAGTTATTTTTACCATCCTGAGACAAGTCTGCTAATTAGAATTGAGATATAATGAGAATTAAAATACTTACTTTTATTTTTGTGGAATAAGAATGCAGTTATTGATTTATTTTGATACAAATTATAAACCGTCATATGATTTCAGTACTTTTTGTACATCAAGATTGGCTGTTCTTCATAAAATATGCTTACTTTAAGGAAATAGATATCAAATTTTTATACACGTTGCCTAAAATGCAAATATTTCTTCATTTTACTAAAAAAAATTTACCACCATTATTATTTTGTACTTTTTATAGTTTACAATAGCTTTTTTTCATAAAATTAAAAGAATGTCAGAAAAATCATACTAGAATTTTTTCACATTGTTTAAAATAACCAAAAATATTCGTCTTTTTATCAAAAATGATACTATTTTATTTGAAATCAGTTATTTTTACCATCTTGAGACAAGTCTTCTAATCAGTATTGAGATATGATGAGAATTAAAATACTTAAACTTTTATTTTTTCTGTAATAAGAATGCAGTTATTGATTTATTTTAATACAAATTATTAACGGTCATATGATTTCAGTACTTTTTGTACATCAAGATTGGCTGTTCTTCATAAAATATGCTTACTTTAAGGAAAAAGATATCAAATTTTTATACACGTTGCCTAAAATGCAAATATTTCTTCATTTAACTAAAAAAAAATTTACCACCATTATTATTTTGTACTTTTTATAGTTTAGAATAGCTTTTTTTCATAAATTTAATAGAATATCAGAAAAATCATACTAAAATTTTGTTCACATTGTTTAAGATAACCAAAATTATTCTTCTTTTTATCAAAAATGTTACTATTTTATTTGAAATCAGTTATTTTTACCATCTTCAGACAAGTCTTCTAATCAGTATTGAGATATGATGAGAATTAAAATACTTAAACTTTTATTTTTGTGGAATAAGAATGCAGTTATTGATTCATTTTGATACACATTATTAACGGTCATATGATTTCAGAACTTTTTGTACATCAAGATTGGCTGTTCTTCATAAAATATGCTTACATTAAGGAAAAGATATAAAATGTTTGTACGCGTAGCCTAAAATGCATATTTTTCTTTTCATATTGGAAAATATAGTAATTTTAATTGCAATCAGTTGTTATAAATGAATTTCATATGTTTGTTTTGTAGAAAATGTGAATTATTCAAGAATTAATCTGCTAAAAATTATTTCTTTCTTTTAAAGGAATATATTTATGTTGACCTGCATTGGATTTTTTGTACTTTTTATTGTTTAGGAGTAGTTATTTTTTTTATTAAGGTGGTATTGGAGTCTAAAATAAAAATGATAGAATTTGTTTATACTTGACCAAAACGTTGTATCTATTGATCCATGTTGAAAAATATAATAAAAATGATAGGTCACCGCGCATTTTCTCAAGCTACAGGACGGGACAAAATGACACATTTTGTATGGATTATACAGGAAAAAACACTATTTTGTGATTAGAAACTAAACAAAATGATAGAATTGTTAAATACTTAAGGAAAAGATAGCTTTCAGACACTGTTTGAGAATATCAAAAGAAAAGATAGGGTCACCGTACATTTTTTCTGGCTAAAATACAAAATAGGAAAATTCCATACAGAATCCTTCAGAAAATGCACTTTTTTTTAGAGTTATCTACCCTTAAAATGCCAATTTAAAAAAAAATAATTAAAACAACCAAAAATAATTAACATTTGCAAAAATATCAATATTTAGAAGTTATATTCTTATAAATTGGTACTTTTAAATGAAAATGTACATTAAACATCTGCATTCCTGCATCAAATTTTGCTAACTTGATGGAAAATCTGGACCTTTGATTCTCTGACTTTTACAATCCAAGATGGAGGAAGACACCCATACCACCTTAAGGGTGAAAAAGACTATCAGAAAAATATAATGAATGTTGTTTGCATTGTTTAAAATTATTTATATTTCTTGCTAAAAAAACAGCATTTATTTTTGTAATTTGTTATTTTAAAGGTTTCGATTGTGACAGGAATATAGAAAACCCGTGATTATGATAAATTTTTTTAAAAGAACTTTATGATGATAAGGATACAAAAATTTAAAATATTTAAAAAAATAGACTACATCTTTCAATAACTGATCCTTTCATTTTGTTTTCCCGAGTATGTTTGGAAAATAATAAAATCTAAATCGCGATGTAGACACCGTTTTAGATCTCGCCAGGTTTGAAAATATATAACCTTAATAAAACAAAAAAGACCATTCTTTAATGATGATATTTTAATTTAGGTTTTATCTGTACATTTCTTTTCATTTCAATTCATAAAACTTTGCTAAATAATTAATAAACAAAATGTATCATTGAACGTTCGATTTTGACGAGTCGCCATTTTAATTAAATTAAAAGAAATTAAGATTCCGTAAATTGTATTAGTTTATCATGTGACGTATTACAGTTCAATCCGTCATCAAGGTCGATCGGTACTATCCGTCCGATCAGTCAATTACTTTTACGATAAATCTGACGGATTGCTGACGTGAGTTTGACCCGAACTTGACTGATCGGTAACTGATCGATGACCGCTGATTGATCGCTGAAATAGTAACGCCTAGGATTGCAAGTACTGTATATATGGCTTACGAGTAGGGATCTCCACCATTTACAAGTATTCAAACAGGAGGGGTGGTGGTGACCCCCAGGGACTTTACCTACATTTCATTTGATTTGTTTTATTGTCCCCTACAAGAATATATATGGTTTAGGGGTGGGGATCTGGACCGTTTACAAGATGATAGGACATTCTCAAATTGAACAGGGTGGGGCGACCCCCAGAAACTTCCCTCTTATTTCATTTCAATTGTTTTATTGTCCCCTACAAGAATTTATAGGGTTTAGGGGTTGGGATCTGGACCATTTACAAGATAATAGCACATTTTTAAATTGAACAGGGTGGGGATGACCCCCGGGGACCTCCCTTTAATTTTATTTGATTTGTTTTATCGTCCCATTCAAGAATATATATGGTTTAGGGGTGGGGATCTGGACCGTTTACAAGATAAAAGCATATTCTCAAATTGAAGGTGGTGGGGATGAACCCCCAGGGACTTCCCTTATATTTCATGTGATTTGTTTTATTGTCCTGTAATCATTTTTGAAGACTGCGTGTATCTATCACTTACATTTTCAAGTTATATTCATTTGAAAATTTTAGAAAATAAAATCCATAGGGTTCTATAGTAAACCCCTCCCTCCTTTCTACCCCCAAAATACCCTTTAATAGACCCCAATGCACAAACGAAAGATTCATGGCTCACCTAGACATATTAGTCTACCATTTTATGAAATCCTAAGTCAATCTGACAAGCGGTTTTGGAGAAATGCTGCGGACAAGTTCATTTTTAAAGTGGCGGAAGAAGAAGAGGAAGAAGAAGAATAACAAAAATAACTAGATTTGTAATTGCTAGCAATAACAGATGGCACCCTTTCCCCCATTGCCAGGTGAGCAGCAGCCATTTTGAAAATTCCAAAGTCAAAGAGTGCATCTACAGATGTCTAGTAACATTTTTGCAAAGTTTCATAAAGTTTAAAGCATTTTGAAAATTTTGATATTTTTGCTGTTTCCCTGGTAACGGCGGCCATTTTGAAAATTCCAACTTCAAAAGGCAACTCTACCCATGCCAGTTACCATTTCTGTAAAGTTTCATCCAGTTTGCAGCATTTTTGATTTTATTTTTGAAATTTTTGACCTTTTTGCATTGTTTCCATGGTAACGGCAGAGTTACTAGAAATTCCAACACCAAATTCCACCAATGTTGCTCATCGTTATTATAAAGTTTCAAGAAAATTGGAGTATTTTGATATTTTTGAAATTTTTGGTGTGGTTTCCATGGCAACATAGTAGTTCCAATGATTGCCAAAATCATACCAAAACCAGTATATTGTTGGCACCTACATTGTATTAAAATATAATGATTCTGAGTTTAAGCATAACGTAATAATTTACCAAAACCAAAATCTAGATTTTTTCACAATTGTGCAGTTTTCCATGGAAACGGCGGCCATTTTTTACCATTCCATAGCAAGGTGCACAACTTCACATGGGGTCTTCGTTATAGTAGAGTTCCATCAACATTGGTCCATTGGATTCCAAGATCTCGCGCGGACAAAATTTTGTGCAAGAAAAATAATAAGAAAAAAAAGAAACGTAGAATAACAATACGTCACCCCAACTCCGTTGAGGGTGCCATAATAAGAACTGAGCAAAAACAATAAGTCTCCAAACTTTGTTTGGGAAACTTAATAAAAAAAGTAATACAATAGGTAGGTTTTGTAATAGATCGACTGAGATAAAGATTAAGAAATGTGGAAGCCACTGAAAAATTATGTATATATGGTATGTGTTTCTTTGATATTGGAAGTGTCATCATGTCAGGAGACTATGTTACTCTCGCCACACCGCGCATCAGATTTATTGTTTCTAATGTATCAAAGGCCCAAAACATTACTATGCTAGAGTAAAACATTTGAAACAGTAAAAACAACGGTCTAATCTATATGAAAAAACGAGAAACACTATGTATGACTAATTCATTTGCATATATACGTACGAAAATTATCTCTGTACAGAGTATTCCAGTGTAAATTAGTTTCATTTGAAGGACAACAGTTATAAGATAGGTCCATGCTGCACTCCATCAAAACTTTGCTATAACCCGAAGCACAACAGCCTTCGTTGGCGAAGCATGAATACGCGCACTGCACTTCCGACACACCTGTGAATAATCTAACATGTAAGTTATCCTTAATTGTCATCCCAAAATACTCTCTAAAAGTATCAGCTGTCAAAACAAAGGTGCAAAGAACTAAAGTAATAAGTAAACCGTAAGTCTTTGTAAGGAGGGACATCTTTTTCTTGTATTTTACAACTAACAAATCGTAGTTGATGATCTGTTGATAACACCACCGTTTGTTCAAACACTGTATATTTAATTGTATATGTTTTGCAATTAAAACTACTTGTTTCAACTGTTTGTTAACAAATATCAACCCCTTTATACAGAATAAATAATTCCATTTATATTAAGTGGTAATTTCATTTTAAATTCAATTTATTTACAGTGATGCTTGATCACATCCATTTAATTGTTTATTGATCTTTTAGTGGTGTATTGAAGGGGCATCAGATACGATAAGTTTGTCCTTTGAGTATGTTTGTTTTACACCGATTTGACGCCAATCGCTACATTTGTATATCGCTTGAACAAACTGATATGTATTTATAAGATCGAAACTTATTCTGTAAAAACAATAGGATTTATGTCAACTATCCTTTAAAACCAATTCACTTACATATCAGTGATATTCAAGATACAAATGTTTAAAAAATGTAAATCAATTGATATCACATTAATAGTTAGATTTTTTATTTAAAAACAATACCATTTTCTATCAAAAAAGAGACAATTTGATGGCCAGGAGGTGCGTTTAATAATAAAAAAATTGAATTAGAATTAAGAAACTTGAAATGAAAATTAAAGACAGTAATGTTCTAAAAATAAAAAATATCGATTGATATCACATTAGGAGTAAGAATCCATAGTTTAGTAGTTTAGAATACTACCAATTTCCTTAAAAAGGAGACAATTTGATGGTCAGGAGAAGCGTTTTACAAATAAACTATCTTATTATTATTAACATACTAATTTTACAGACGGAGTCAAAAGCTAGACATAGGTATGCGGGTGTCGACATTGGTGCGGCGTTATTAACAATGTATTAGTTTATGATTAGGTCAAGTTTATGATGAACCACTAGTGGCAGGTCAATGATATTTAGTATGCAGTTGTATAATCATTGGCATATCTCATTTCCATGGAGAAAATTTGGCTCCGCCCCCTAAGTCATGGTCTATTGACATTGAACAGCTTGCTAAGCTATAAACATGTATAAGTGATAAGGTCAGTTCAAGGAGAACTCAGATATATACCTATAATTTAAATATTTAAATTTGACAGCAATAAACCAAATCATCATATAACCTGATATTTTGTAAGATAAATATAAAATGGAGATAGCTGTATATTTTGATGAAAATTCAAGCTGCTTTGAAATAATTATATATTTCTTTTCTAAATATGGCTATCTGAATTTAGTCCGATCGGAAAATTCTAGCTGTTTTTACCTTGATTAATTTAATTCTTAAATTTTACAGCAATATGCCTTACAACAAAACAACATGGGATTCAGTAAGATCAATATACAACTGAGAATGACCATCTTTATTCAGTCAAAATACCCAGTAATTAAATTCTTTAACTTGACAGCAGTTAACCAAACTACCAAACAACTTGGCGTTCTGTAAGATCTATTTATGAGATAGCTGAACGACTTTTAATAAGTCTTTGTTATTTGGCATGCAGTTGTATTAGCATTAGCACAGCTCATTTACATGGAGATTGTTTAGCCATATACCTCAGTCATGGTTCATTTACTTTGAATATTTTAATAACATATGTATGATGTTACAGTATTGCTTTTAAATTTTAAAATGTGCATCATCAAAATTAGAAAAAGGCGAGACATATCTCTGTGATCACAGTTTATTAAGAATATCAATAATAAAAGTAAATAAAATTGATCAATGTATTTCCCATAAGATATCCGTCTATTATTCTGTAGCAATTAGGTATCTTCTTTACAAGTATGTACAAAAATACCAAACTCGAAGGTAAATTAAAAAAGGAGGAAATATAAAACAATTGACAAAATCAAACTATATTTGACTATATCTACCAACGGAACGAATGAAGAATAACTCATCATATTTTGTACTTGGTTAGTTAAACCTGGTGTTATATCAAGCTAAACATCCGCCTTGTAAAAAGTAAAATCACAAATTACTGAACTCCAAGGAAAATTCAAAACGAAAAGTCCCTAGTCAAATAGCAAAATCAAATGCCAAAACACATCAAACGAATGGACAACAACTGTCATATTTCTGACTAGGTACAGGCATTTTC
The DNA here is from genome assembly GCF_965363235.1 of Mytilus galloprovincialis. Taxonomy (NCBI): domain Eukaryota; kingdom Metazoa; phylum Mollusca; class Bivalvia; order Mytilida; family Mytilidae; genus Mytilus; species Mytilus galloprovincialis. The sequence goes on along the minus strand of NC_134848.1, from coordinate 24,088,473 downwards.
AAAAGTAGAACATGGTGAGACAGTTGTGTATATTTCAGTTTTATTGACAAAATTGGGTTACCAATCCATATAGATATATCACGTTAATTTGATAATAATTATATATAAAACGATAATTAAGGCAACAACAACCATCAATTATTGCATGGTAAGAGTTGATTCTGGTCGATTTCTGATTTGCATTTTTTTTTCATGAAAAAGTACTCGGAATCCATATATGAGGTAATTAATATACATTAACTTGTCACTATAGACTAGAAATGACTTTCGATCAATCTCTGAACAAATGGTTTTAATTATTAGGTCTTTCAACTTTTCTGTGGAGAGACCCTTTAGCTTTTTTTCTTATTTTTTCTTTTGCCGAATATTTTTCTTTCGCTGTTTTGTTGTTTCAAAAGATAAGGCTTGGATTTTTTGCATATTATATCAAACTGTTGCGATTTTGTAACTGACCCTGTTTAACCAAACACTTTATTTTGTAAGAGTTATCTCACAGAACACTGTTTTTCTGTGTACTACTCTTTCGCAAATGTATAAGATTACGATACATTTATTTTACCAAATTGCTCGTTATATCCTCAGGATGTTTTGATAAATTTTGGACGACGCGGTATAGAGATTGCATATGAGAGCTATTTCGTCTTTTATATTTGATTAAAAAATATGCATGTAAAACTGGTAAACCAGAAGTGATAGAGACAAAGGGTCTTTTGATTTGAGGTCCTCAGTCCAAGTAAAAGAAAATACGGTCAGGGTCAAAGGTCAAGTTCATATTCTAATTTTGATTTTGGCTTATTTTCCCTTCTTTTCAAAAACCGTATAAGATATGGACAACATATTTTTACTAAATTGATAGTTGCTACATATCGTAACACATACATTTTGGTTGACAGGTTAAGTGGACATTTAACGTGATTTTTTCCCCCACCTTTATATAATATTACGCGTATGATAATATAATTCATTAACCATATATAATAAAGACCTATTTTTTTATTATTTGAGGTCCTTGGTTTGTGACCTTGAAAGTGGGGTCATGGTCATAGGTAAATTTGACGTTCTAGATTATGTCCTTTGCTTAAAATTCATATTTATACATGATAAAGCCATTGAACTTTTGTATTAGGTTGCAAGCAACTTGACTAATAAAATCCAACCGGAAGTGACATTGTGTTCACTGGAAGTAGCTTTTTTTTGTACTTTTGTAATGTTAAAGTATACTGAACCAAATTCTTTTGGATTAAGTGTCAAGCAAACTATCAAAAAAACCAGAAGTGACATTTTTAAACCGGAAGTAGCAAATGATCTCCCTTATTTAGAAAAAAATGTATAAAAAACATATATTTTTGGAGTCAGCTTACAACTAGCTATAATTTGACAAATTACAGAACATTTTAAACCGAACTTTAATGGTTTCATATCAGAATAGATCTTTACAGTTGGAAAGACCTTCAATTGTTCTCAATTAAAAAAAAAATCTTCCACCAAATTTTATTCTTGTGATAAATATTTGATTCGCAATATGTCGCTTAGAAATTTCTTGTATTGTGTTGTACAGTGTATGCACTTTTAATGTTCAACCTGCTAAGCCGAACAATTTGCGTTGTAAGAATTATCTCCCTTCTCACTGTTTATCAAATGTGAGCATGTCCTTCGTAACAAAAAAAAAGATATCAACAAAATTCTTTTTCTAAATAGTTCTTTACATTCTCAGGAATTTTTGGCTCATTTGGTTCGAAGCGATTCGATAAAATTTTAAAGGAGTAATTTACCTTTACCAAATAAATTTGTTCAGTATGCTTTTTTAAACTCATGAACTGTTAACCGTATAACCCGGGAATGTTTTTATATGAAGCCCCTAGGGCCTAACTTAGAAAATCAGGTCGAGGTCAACGGTCAATGTCGAGTTCTCAATTTGACTTGCTTTTTGATTGCATTTTCTCAAACACTTTAACAGGTATATATAAAAAAAACAATTGCAAACTGTTTGTTTTATTGCAATAAAGATATGTTAAATTTGGTCTGAAACAATCTAATGGCATCTTATAGGAGTTATTTCCCCTGAAATGTCTAAGTATAAGGTTAATATTGATTATTACATCCACTTGGTTCATTATAAAGCCATATGACCTTTTTCAAAAGGTTGGAAAAAACGGAAGTAGCCATTGTTGCACTTTTTTCATAGAAAAGTACTCGGATTCCATATATTTTGTAATTTAAAAACATAAACTTATCACTTCAGACCAGAAGTGAATTTCAATAAACCGGTAGAGGCCAATAAGTCCTGATTTACAGGCAAAAGTATATAAAAACAGTGTTAAAGAAGCTATCATATGAAACCGGAATTGAAATTAACCGAAAGTAGCACATTATCTCCCTTAGTTCACTCAAACATATATAGATACCATTTATTTATCGCATCAGTATGTAGAAATTATGATTGGATGCCGAGTTTAACTTTAAGTAAACCAGCAATAACTACTTTTCAATAACTTTGAAAATCGCTAATCATTATTCAAAAAAAAAATCCCCGCCAAATTTTGTTCTTGAGATAAACATTTGTTACGCGATGTGTTGCTTTGATATTTCTTATATTGCATCGTACAGTGTGTATGCGCTTTTAAATCTAACCCTCCTCAGGTGAATAATTTTCTTTGCAAGAGTTATCTCTCTGTTCACTGTTTATCAAGTGGTTGCATTTCCTCCGTAACAAAAAAAGATATCGACTAAGTTCTTTTTCTAAATTGTTCGTTACACCTTAGAAATTTTTGGCTAATTCGATGAAATTTTATAGGAGTTATCTACATTTACTTAATAAATTCGGCAATATGATTATACTCATTACCAGTTTACCGCTTAAACCTGGAATGTTTTTATTTGAGGCCCCTTTGTCTTAACTTGGAAAATGAGGTCAAGGTCATAGGTAAAAGTCAATTTATCAATTTTGACTTTTTCTAGTTTTGGCCATTCACCAACACATTCACTTACCAATAGAGACTAGGAAAGACTTTAGGCGGGTCGAAAGGATTTTGAATGTACTGAATGAAGACCCTTAGGGGCAACTTATTCAACCTCAAGGGCAACCCATGCAATTTATTTCTAGCACTTATAGAAAATGAATTGATTTCCTGACTTTTCATTTTTCTTCTCGACTAGCGTTTTAATATTTCTTTAAGAATGATTGTCTTTTGTACTTGTTCCATTATTAACCTAAAGTATGGAATATTATGAAGATGTATGAAATAAAAACAAATTTAGAAGAAAATACGGGGTTTGTTCTTTAAAACTATATTATTTTTACATATTATGTGTATAGGTGTCATACCACCAATTAAAAGTCCCTATCTGTTCAACCAAATTTTGCAATTTTCACAGCTTTCTAAATATTTTACCTTAAGTTTAACTTCATAGAAACTAGGTATATCCTGAATTGTACAGGTGTCACCTTTCTGCCTGCCAATTTTCAACATACATTCAAAATCATATAAGAAAGCAGAGAGCTTCCGAAAGGAGGTACCACTAAAAATAACCCCTGGTTTTCTGGAAATCTTAAATTAGTATACTATGGAGCGCATTAATCCTCAATTTTTAATGCAAACTCATAGACAGGTAAATTTTGGCTCAAAATGGTCTTAATATATTTCTCTTTCAATAAAACTTTCATTTCTGCAAATTTGTTAGTTAGTTTAGGTGAACAATGACATCAAATGCACTTTTTTTTGTCCGAGTAGGCCTATTTTCACATACGTTCTAAATTTGAGGGAGTAATTGGTGGTATGACACCTATATGTCTATAAAATTTACAAAGATTACACATACAGGTTAGCACGCGTTTGTTCTTATAATCGTATTTATACATATTTTGTATATGCACGTCTCTATTCATTGAAAATCAATTACAATCTTTTTTATGCTTATCCTACTCTTGATAATTTCATATCTTATATTTGTGGCTAGTTCTTGGTAACCTCTGGATTTGAAATGTACCATAATATTTATAAAATTGCTGTAAGGCTGTCTTTGGTGTCATCCAGTTTTGTGGATGTCGAAAGTCATTATCGGGAGGTTTTGTAAGTTACCGTATTTTCTCGAGTAATAGCAACTATTTTGTTTTTGAATTTGAGGGACAATACATTCATTTGTATCATGCGATATATATGTTTGCGTTTAGAAGGAATCGTTGGATAATATTGAGTTGATGTTCTTCTCTAGACCCAGTCACTAAGGTGTTGCGCAAGTCTTCATCTTTCAAGACCTCTGATAATAAATGATCATGAGAAATCCCATGACAGTTTGGCAAAACGTCGTTATCACCCATAGACAGGACACGAAGTACCGACTGAATGTCAGTAAATTGTTGGTTTATTTAAACTGTGGTTTCATTCTTTAGAGTAATTGAAACGTCTGCATTTTCGGTCATTATCCCTCTGGCATTTCTTCAATTATACTTCAAATTCATTCAGTACACTGCGTTAGGTTGATCGAAGTCGAGTTCCTCCACCAGATTTTGCGTGGAACATTTTGGTCATAACTTGGGGACAACTGTGGTTCCATTAGGAACCTAAATAATCCAGACTTTGTAATTTATTGATGTTCACTATTCAAGTCAAATATCATAACTGAGCTGCATTATACATGACAACACGTGCAAGATTTCACCTATTGGAAAATGCTGACATATTCATATTGCTTCAGGTACTTTAAGCCAGCTTGAAACTTGTCTCAACCATTTAGGTATAAAATGGACAACACAGACACATCCTAACTGATAAATCGGCAGTTACCTGATTAGTTTCCATCAAATTTTCTTAAAGGAAAAAAAAGATTGTGCTAAAATGTAAATAAGTGTTGAAGAAAGGTATACACGTACCTTCGCTACAGGTATTTTGAAGGACTATCTTCTCCTTGTTCAGGTATGACATGCTCTGCTTCTTCAAGCTCCTCTTCACTGGCATCATCACTATATAGTATTTGGTTTGATACATGTTGTATGTATTGCCATAGTGGTTGGTTGAAATATGCTGTAACCATTTCATATCTGAAATATGTTTTTAGGATAAAGATCAGATTGTATGGATTTTGGGGTTAACAGCATCTCTCTTAGGTTAGTATATTATTCATTGTGTTTATTATTCATTTCCATATTTCTTTATAAGTATGGTATCATCGTGATTAAACCTCAATTCTTAACATACATGTTTATTTACTGTTGGTGTTCTTCTTGATCAACATGTTCAACCGGTTAGGTTTTTCAGTAGTGAAAGGAAAGATTTTGTTGCTATTATTATTTACACGAATTATATCTGCGATATAAATTTGAACACAATGTAGCTTACATTTATCCAACAATCATAACAAACATACATAAAGATTGATATGAAAAAGGATGGAAAGAATTATATAAAATTATTTCTTTTTTTTTATTCATATATATTCTTCAAAGCTTATTAATTTTTCTACGTTAGAAGTGTTTTTCCTGTATACAAAACTCAAATCAAAATAATTTGAAAGATCAAGTAAAGTAGAAAGTTGAAGACTATTTATATAATTGATGTAGTTTTTTTTATTTGGTAGCTACTGTAGCCTTTGCAACATGGGAAATTATTAAATGCATCAAAAAAAGAAAAAAAAAGATACCATATAGGGAGCAAGCAAGACAATTAGCTTTTTCGGAGAGAATGAGAATGATGAGAGGAAGAAAAGTGAAAAGCTCCATAGAAGTGAATACAAATGTTGATGATGATGATTCTTTTGGCTCATGCCAGGATGTTGATAGTAGTGTCTAAGTGTTCTATGGATACAATACATTTCTTATTAAGTCATGATAAATTTTGCATCATAATACAAACACAACAGTCAGCATCGCTATAACTTAGATTTTTATTTTTCATTATAGAAGGAACAGAAATCATCACCATTATGATTTTGTCTCTTAGTTGCTGTCGTCTGTGGCGTCCGAATACTTTTAGTTTTCGCACTCTAACTTTAGTTTAAGTAAATAGAAATCTATGAAATTTTGACATAAGGTTTATGACCACAAAAGAAGGTTGGGATTGATTTTGGAAGTTTTGGTTTCAACAGGTTAGGAATTAGGGGCAAAAAAGGGCCCAAATAAGCATTATTCTTGGTTTTCGCACAATAACTGAAGTATAAGTAAATAGAAATCAATGAAATTTAAACACAAGGTCTATGACCAAACAAAGAAAGGTTGGGATTGATTTTGGGAGTTAAGGTCCGTAGTTTAGGAATTAAGGGCCAAAAAGGGGCCAAATAAAAAAGGGGCCCAAGTAAGCATTTTTCTTGGTTTTCGCACCATAACTTAAGTACAAGTTAATAGAAATCTGAAATTTAAACACAAGGTTTATGACCATAACAAGGTTGGGATTGATTTTGGGAGTTTTGGTCCAAACAGTTTAGGAATAAGGGGCCCAAAGGATCCAAAGTTAAACTTTGTTCGATGTCATCAAAAATAAAATAATTGGGGTTCCTTGATAAGCCGAATCTAACTGTGTATGTAGATTCTTAACGAATATGAGCCATCATCACTGAGAGGTATGGTTGGCAGCATTGACAGAACTCTTAAATATCATAAATATGGACACACAATAATAACAGAAGACCATAATGATACAACATTTAACCTATTAACTAGGAATGCATTAAAAGCCAAACAAAAAGCATTGAAAAAAGAAGGAAAAGGAAATAAACCACAGCGTGCAGATCCATTAACTGACGATGAGATAAATCTACTATTTGAGAAAAATCTTCTTGGAAGTTCCAACCTTCACGCATTATTGAATATCATATGGCTTAACAATTCAATTCATGTTGGATTACGAGAAGTCACAGAGCATTATACACTCAGGTGAGTCTTAAAACAAGCCAAAAAAATATCAAAGCGATTATAATGTATTTTTATCCATCTTTATATATTTTAAAAATGTAAACATCAAGTTGATCAATATCAAAAGTGTTGCCAACAAATTCTGTATACTTAACAACTTTTGTGTTGCATCAATAATATCCTGCTTACATTTCACTTAAATTAATTATTTCATGTGTAATATACATATTTACGTCCTCTATATCAACCCATAGTGCACTGTTTATTCATTTCAAATACATTTCACCACATTCATGTTCTTTGGAATATCATTCGCACGCTTTTTAAAAATGTATCTTATTACATCCAAAGATAGACATATTTCAAACTGAACATTCACATTATATTCCGTTGCTTTTTTAACAGATACAAAACACTTATTTGAATCGAATAATGCAATGAGATTCCCAAACACACATTTTCCTTCCTCTTCATATTCGTTCGCATGACGCTTAAAACACTTGTCTGACTGTCACGGAATTTATCAGGATACGCCAATCAGTACCATCCTGCAACACAAAGATTCAAAACTTAATGGTGTACATGTGTGACACACAAAAAATCAATCATGCAGCAACGATCGGTGATCAGTGAAGGTCACGGAGTGTGCGACAAACTATGCGGTATTGTCTCAAATTAGACACTGTTTTTTTTTTCTTATTATATTTTACTGTTGAATTTTGCTGTTAAGTTATAATAAATGATTATTAACTTTGAGCGAAGTATTTTTGTTGACAATGCGAAATTCTTTCAGCGTACCACTGTGTGATTTATATAATATTACTACGCTTTACACAAAAACCAATGCATTTAAAATCGAAAATAAATACAACTCATGTGAGTTTTTCGGACTTTTGATAAGCAAAAAAAAAAAAAAAATAGAAAGTAATTGCAGGATAAAGATAATAACTGTTTAGTGTCTTTAAATATCAGCTGTATTTGTACTCGGCTCGAAACAGGTGTAATAGCTCGCTAAAAGCTCGCATACACCTTGTTTCCTAACCTCGTACAAATACAGCTGATATTTAAAGACATTAAACAGTTATCGTTTATATATTGTTTAATCGTTTTAATATTGTATGTTCCAGAATGATGGAAAACGTGTGTTTTCTTAACGGCAGCTTTTGATTAATTGTACGTTACTTTCACTTTCTCTGTTACCGGAATTCACGTGTATTATTATAAATATAATGACCCTGGAAATCGTATAATTTGTAGACTGTCCTGAACATGTTGTAGTTATATTTTTGTATGTTTTTCAAATTAGGGATACATGTTAGAGTATTTTATTTTATTCCGAGTATTGTAATAACTTCTTATGAACTTTTTTTTGAAAAACTAAGGATTTTCTTATTCCAGGCATAGATTTCCTAAGCCGTATTTGGCACAACTTTTTTGAATTTTGGATCCTCAATGCTCTTCAACTTTGTAATTATTTGGCTTTATAAATATTTTGATATGAGCGTCACTAATGAGTCTTATGTCGACGAAACGCGCGTCTGGCGTACTAAATTATAATCCTGGTACCTTTGATAACTATTTACACCACTGGGTCGATGCCACTGCTGGTGGACGTTTCGTCCCCGAGGGTATCACCAGCCCAGTAGTCAACACTTCGGTGTTGACATGAATATCAATAATGTGGTAATTTTTTTTTATATAAATTTCCTGTAAACAATATTTAAAATTTTTCGAAAAACTAAGGATTTTCTTATTCCAGGCATAGATTTCCTTAGCCGTATTTGGCACAACTTTTTGGAATTTTGGATCCTCAATGCTCTTCAACTTTGTAATTATTTGGCTTTATAAATATTTTGATATGAGCGTCACTGATGAGTCTTATGTAGACGAAACGCGAGTCTGGCGTACTAAATTATAATCCTGGTACCTTTGATAACTATTTACACCACTGGGTCGATGCCACTGCTGGTGGACGTTTCGTCCCCGAGGGTATCACCAGCCCAGTAGTCAACACTTCGGTGTTGACATGAATATCAATAATGTGGTCATTTTTTTTTTTAAATTTCCTGTAAACAATATTTTAAATTTTTCGAAAAACTAAGGATTTTCTTATTCCGATTCATCTGAAAATTTCAGGGCAGATAGATTTTGACCTGATGAACAATATTACCCATGTCAGATTTGCTCTAAATGCTTTGGTTTTTGAGTTATAAGCCAAAAACTGCATTTTACCCCTATGTTCTATTTTTAGCCATATCGGCCATCTTGGTTGGTTGGCCAGGTCACCGGACACATTTTTAAACTAGATACCGCAATGATGATTATGGCCAAGTTTGGCCCAGTAGTTTCAGAGGAGAAGATTTTTGTAAAAGATAACGCAGGACGACGACGGACGCCAAGTGATGAGAAAAGCGCACTTGGCCCGTTGGGCCAGGTGGGCTAAAAATGGTTAAAAATTGACTATAAAGGGCAATAACTCCTAAAGGGGCAACTGACCATTTCGGTCATGTTGACTTATTTGTAAATCTTACTTTGCTGAACATTATTGCTGTTTACAGTTTATTTCTATCTATAATAATATTCTAGATAATAACCAAAAACAGCAAAATTTCCTTAAAATTACCAATTCAGGGGAAGCAACCCAACAACGGGTTGTCTGATTCATCTGAAAATTTCATGGCAGATAGATCTTGTCCTGATAAACAATTTAACACCTGTCAGATTTGCTCTAAATGCTTTGGTTTTTGAGTTATAAGCCAAAAACTGCATTTTACTCCTATGTTTTATTTTTAGCCATGGCGACCATCTTGATTTGATGGTCAAGTCACCGGACACATATTTTAAATTAGATACCCCAACGATGATTGTGGTCAAGTTTGGATTAATTTGGCCCAGTAGTTTCAGAGGAGAAGATTTTTGTAAAAGATAACTAAGATTTACGAAAATAGTTAAAAATTGACTATAAAGGGCAATAACTCCTAAAGGGGTCAACTGACCATTTCAGTCATGTTGACTTATTTGTAAATCTTACTTTGCTGAACATTATTACTGTTTACAGTTTATCTCTATCTATAATAACATTCAAGATAATAACCAAAAACAGCAAAATTTCCTTAAAATTACCAATTCAGGGGCAGCGACCCAACAACGGGTTGTCTAATTAATCCGAAAATTTCAGGGCAAATAGATCTTGACCTGATAAACAATTTTACTTTTTTCAGATTTGCTCTTAATGCTTTGATTTTTGAGTTATAAGCCAAAAACTGCATTTTACCCCTATGTTCTATTTTTAGCCATGACGGCCATCTTGTTGGTTTGCCGGGTAACCAGACACATTTTTTAAACTAGATACCCCAATGATGATTGTGGCCAAGTTTGGTTTAATTTGGCCCAGTAGTTTCAGAGAAGATTTTTGTAAAAATTAACGACGACGGACGACGACGACGGACGCAAGGTGATTGGGAAAAGCTTACTTGGCCCTTTGGGCCAGGTGAGCTAAAAATCATATGGATCAAATTTAGAACTTATAATAACATGTGTTGGTTATACTGAAAGCAATTTAAAGATTGAAATTCCGTGTGTTGATGTAGATATTTCAATATCGCGAGCTGTCTATATCTTGGGCGATTAAGAGCGCGTCATACAGTTTGCTGTTTGTATCCGGTGCGATAAGGAGCGCGTCATACCGTTTGCTGTCTGTATCCGATGCGATTAAGAGCGCGTCAAACAGTTTGCTGTCTGTATACGGTGCGATTAATAGCGCGTCATACCAGTTGCTGTCTGTATACTGAGCGATTGAGAGCAAGTCATACATTTTGCTGTCTATATCCGGTGCGATTAATAGCGCGTCATACCGTTTGCTGTTTGTATCCGGTGCGTTTAAGAGCGTGTCATACCGTTTGCTGTCTGTATCCGGTGCGATGAAGATCTTGTTATACAGTTTGCTGTTTGTATCCGGTGCGATTAAGAGTTTGTCATACCGTTTGCTGTCTGTATCCTGTGCGATAAAGAGCGCGTCATACTGTTTGCTGTCTGTATACGGTGCGATTAAGATTGCGCCATACAGTGTGAGCCAAGGTTCCGTGTTAAAGGCCGTACATTGACCTATAATGCCTAACTTTTTAACAGTAAAATATATGAAGTATCTTCTTAACCATGTAGGATCAAGAAAATAACTACAAGACCATGCATTTTTTGCATATATATATTTACTGTGTACGACACAAGACTTATATTTTAAGGCAATCTCTTTTATAAGATATTATTTAATAGTTAAGTTTTGGCAAAATTAGAGATCTGGTGAAAGAAAATTTAAAGAATGATGTATGAGCAGACTTTTCAGTTGAAATATATCTTTTCAAAACGTTTTCTGATAGGACTGCAGAATGGGCGCACTATCAGACTCTGCGTCAGTAGTCTTATACGAAAGAAATCTTTGTTAATGCTTTTTAAGTAGACTTTGCAAATGTGCACATAAAATCCAAATTAGCAAATTGAAATAAGAGGTCACAGCCCACAGGTCTTATTTTCTTAAGTCCTAGTAAATTAAATTCACTATAATTATATGCCCTTGATTTCAATTATACTTTAAAATTATACGCGCAATTTGACACCAGTAATGAAAACCTTCCACCCTTTATTGGTAGACTTTACATAGATAAATAAAATCGTATAAGATAAGCAAAATGAGAATGTTAAATTTGATGTATGCCTTTTTGTGCTTCTTCGTTACATTTGTTGTTTTTATAGTGATTAAGATGATAACATAATGTTGACTGCTGTACCCCTATTTTTGACATTTTTTACTCTTTGAGTATGTTTGTTTTGTTCACACATCGTTGACAATGTAATGAAATTTGATGCAACTGTCATATAAGTGAGAGGTTTAGCTAGCTATAAAACCAGGTTCAATCCACCATTTTCTACATTAGAAAATGCCTGTACCAAGTCAGGAATATGAGTTGTTAACCATTCGTTTGATGTGTTTGGACTTTTGATTTTGGACTTTCCCCTTTGAATTTTCCTCGGAGTTCAGTATTTTTGTGTTTTTACTTTTTAAAACATGCTTAACAACTTTTATTTTCTATAGTTTAATCTTATAATAACAAGTTGTAGATGTTTCTGTTGTTTATTGAATGATATGGTAAAAATAGTAAATTCAAGTCAATATGTCAAAATAGTGAAAAAAATACAAAATATATATTGGAATACACATGACCAAATAAACCAATGAAGGGATACTAAAAAAAAAACACACTTATGCAGCACACAATTTACCTGTTTAACATAAACAAATTTGGTAAATTCATTTTAATTTAACCAAAAATGCAGGGTAATTTTAATTTATGTCCTCATTTTTTTTCAGATTATGTTACTGCTTGGTGCACAAAACACAACAGATGCATGCAAAATGGTCAGATCAATGATGTCGTTACAGAGAAAATCAATTATGCACGAAAGACATTAAGGAAATTGTGATAATACTTTATATTCGAAGAACACTGAAAAGACATTAGAATATGACTAATAACTGAAAATAAAGAAATTGTGAAGATCTAAAATTGTCAAAATTATACATGTAGTAAATTGTTTATTTTTATGGTGAGTTTTTAAATTCCGTCGAAGACAACATGTGTAATGAGATAGAACTTTTGCGCCAGTAAGATAGTTGGCAAAATAATTTATCAGATACCATGCCATTGGCAATAGCTAAACCTTTTGGCAGTTACAGTTAAGATATACAGCAGCAACCCTGATCAACCAGTTGCTGTAATTACTCCTTCTTTAACAGAGACATACAAGAAACAAGAAATCACTCTGGCATACCTTTGTGTTCCGTAACATGAACACTATGACTAAGTAAAGAAACGTGTTATTGGTTTACAATTGGAATCTGAAAATGAACTGGAAATTTGCGACGATCTTTACTGTCAACGAAGCACCGGAGACGTAACCATTGAATATTCGAATGAAAATAATAATGCTTCCACTTCTATGTGATGGTGAAATTATTACACCAAGAAAGCAGGCAAAATATCAGTCTCCAAAGAAGAAGAGGCTAACAAGAAAGAATAAAACTAATCCTAAAAGTTGGATGAAAAATATTCGCAAGATCAAATGTCAGAGTGGTATGGAGTATGTTAGTGATACCGAAATCAATAAAAAAGAATGCCTGCAGTAAATGTAGATTTAGATATGCAGATAAAATAAGTGAAGATGAAAGACTCGCATTATTCAATGACTATTGGAATCTGAAATCATATGAACGACAGCGAGATTATATTAGCTCTCGTGCATTGGAGCGGAATTCAATAGGATCACCTAGCACGAAACTAAAGCAGGTAGCAAGAACAGTTGCATTTAATGTATAAGGACAAAGTGTTCGAGTCGCAAAATGTGTTTTACAGTTAAATTAGGAATAAGTAGGGAAATTATAGCAACAGCTTTAAAAATAAAAGAAGCAAAACAATTATATTCCTATTTCTAATAAAAGAGGAAAGCACATTGCAAAGGTATCCCATTGACTAGGAGCTACATGCGACTGTCATGCAAGTAAGCGATTCGGCTAGCTATGGGACCAACTTCAAATCGCCATTGTCTACTTAGGAAAATGCCTGTTGTAACCAATAACCAAAAAAAAAAGAATATGACAGTTGTGATCTATTCGTTTGATGTGTTTGAGTTTTTGATGTAAATTTTCCCATTTAATTAGGGACTTTCCGTTTTGAAGTTTCCTTGGAGTTCAGTATTTTTTTGATTTTACTTTTGAAAACCGTGCTACGCATGTGATTGATGCCCTTATATCTAATAAACAAGAGGAGACACTTGTTTTACATGAAACCAAAATCAACCGTTTACAAGCTGGTATGAGAAAAAATGACTACGCGACCAATGCGATCTCCCTTTTTACCCGCAGAGAAAATGTTCGTTCGTCCTGTGTGGAGGAACCAAGTAATGATTCCGTGGAAAACTTTAATGACATTGTATGGTCAAATTCATGGTATGCAATGATAACCATAAAAGGAAGGTTGGGATTGATTTTTGGAGTTTTGGTCCAAACAGTTTAGGAATTATGGACCAAAAAGGGCCCACATAAGCATTTTTCTTGGTTAACGCAAATAACTTTAGTATAAGTAATCAGAAATCTATGAAATTTTGACATAAGGTTTATGACCACAAAAGGAAAGTTGGGATTGATTTTGAGAGTTTTGGTCGCAACAGTTTAGAAATTAGGGGTAAAAAACTAGTCCCAAATAAGCATTTTTCTTGTTTTTTGCACAATAAATTTAGTATAAGTAAATAGAAATCTATGAAATTTTAACACAAGGTTTATGACAACAAAAGGAAGGTTGATTTTAGTCCCAACAGTTTAGGAATTAGGGGCCAAAAGAGTCCAGAATTAAACTTTATTTGATTTCATCAACAAATGAATTATTGAGGTTCTTTGATATGCCAAATCTAACCGTGTATGTAGATTCCTAATTTTTGGTCCTGTTTTCAAATTGGTCTACATTACGGTCCAAAGTGTCCAAAATTAAACTGTTTGATTTTAACAAAAATTAAATTCTTGGTTTTTTTATATGCTGAATCTAAACATGTAATTAGATTTTAATTATGGGCCCAGTTTTCAAGTTGGTCCAAATCGGGGTCCAAATTAAACTTTGTTTGATTTCAACAAAATAAATGAATATATGGGGTTCTCCAATATGCTGAATCTAACCATGTATTTAAATTTTTAATAGTTGGGCCCGGTTATCAAATTGGTCCACAATGAAGGCTAAAGGGTCTAAAATTGAACATTATTTGATTTCATCAAAAATTGTATTATTGGGTTATATGATATGCTGAATCTAACCATGTATTTAGATTTTGGATATTGGACCATAATAGGTATATGTCCAATTTAAAATTTCTAAGATTTTTTAGTTTTTAAATGTTCTTAGACCACATTGATTCTGTGTCAGAAACCTATGTTGTGTCAACTATTTAATCACAATCCAAATTCAGAGCTGTATCAAGCTTACATGTTGTGTCCATACTTGCCATAACTGTTCAGGGTTCGACCTCTGCGGTCGTATAAAGTTGCGCCCTGCGGAGCATCTGGTTGTATAATGTGGGTTATCACTTATCTGATTGATCACGCGCAGTATGAGTGCGAATACAATATTTTCAATAGCTCCAATTGACGGAAGCAGACGTATATATATTTTGAGGATTTCAAAAAATTCAGGATTCTGATTGTTTAGGTTTTCACTACTTCTTTTCCAACATCGGAACTCAGGCTGTATATCTATAATTAGTTTCCCGTATTAATCGCGGGATGTTTAATTTCAATACAAATGTTTCAGCGCAAATTAAATTTCAATTAATTGATTATGTTACATGTTTTTGGGATACGATTGCTTTCAAGCAATCTGTAGACTTATACCGGTGGCTCAGAGCAATTTCCCTCACGTCAATCGTTTTATTCTAAACATTAAGGAACATCTCAGATTCTTATGATTGTCTTGCTTTAAAAGGTAAAAACAAACAAAGGGATTGAACTTAATCAACTTTCCTTTTATGTTCTTTTCATAATCTTCATGTTTGATAATTCCCTAGACTTCGATGCGTGTTTTTAACAACACGGAAAATCAGAATTAAGCAGTATTTATATTTAGTGTAGTTATAAATTTAGAAACACGTCAGAGGGAATTCTCAGTTTTGATAAAATGCGAGAGTTCTCTTAATACCGATAAATCTATTTCTGTCATATAAGAGCTGAAGTGGAGTTTTTCTTATATATGTTACCGTTATGAAACTGATATTTGAGATTGTACTTCCATAAAGAAATTGAGAAACATCTAGGTCGTTTAATAAGCATTTGGAATATATCTTGCCACAGGGTTTGATTTGGAAATTATGCGCATGCGTATAGTTTTCTTGACTTTAAGGGGTTTTAGATTGAATTCTGGATTCCCCACTCAGTTAATTAATTTATAACTCATGGGATCTTTTCTATGTATGTCTGATATTGAGGGTTATTGTTGTTGCATAATTTTAAATCATATGCATCATTTAGATTAAAATAAATATATTCCACATCGTAGAACACCCCTTCAGGCGAAATGGAGTCTTTCATATTGTCGTTTCGAGTTGTCTCCCTTCCGGCAGTAACTTCCGTGAATTCTGAATATAAACAAGATGTCGAGTATTAGCTCGTTCTGTCAATAAACATCGTATTATATTAAAAACGAATGCAATTTAAACCGATAAATGTGTACGGAAAGGAGCCATGATGACTGACCCAAAGGGAATTAAATATTTAAAGAGTAAGGAATGGGGTTCCTCCTAGAATTAACGTAGGAAAAAAGGTGATAAGATACGAATTGAAATCTACATCTACATCTACATCATACGACGATCCATCAGCACATTGATGACTATACGTCGGTGCATCGCTAACAGACACTTATTAAAATATAACCAATGAGTGAAATAAAATACTTTCTCTGACATCTCTCACTCTGAGTCAGTCAGTGACTGCTGTGAAAGTAAACTTGGTATTGATAGTACAAAAATAAAACACAATAGACCTAATTACATTGTTCATATACTTTTATCCGGGTTTGGCTATTTTGTAACTATTTTACATGTCTGTTTGTCATTTGAATTAGTTTTGAAAATAATATTATCCAGCTACATGCATACATGTGTCAATGAAACAATGGCAATCGTATCCCTCAGAGCAATCTGCTCTTTGATTATATTTTGTCTTATCCGGGGGTAGCGATCGGCGTCTTGTATTGGATACTTTATGTAATTACGTAGATATCTGATTTTTTTTTTATTTATTTCATCAACGAGATAACAACCCTTGACACCGATCTGCAAACATATTCACTCCGGCGGTCACAGCTTATTTGCAATTTGCTAATTGAATATTATGCATGCTCGACATAGATCTGATTATTATTTTGATATGGTATATTTTATTATGTTAATTAATTTTATTTATTTATCTACTTTTTTAATTGTTCTCCACGTTTATATCCGAGTTTATATCACCACTGTATTAGTTAATATTACGAATCAACGTTATATATTGTATTTTTATATACCGGAGGTAATCTGTCTTATTGCAGTCAGGCTCCATTATTTGAGGTTACTTTTATCATAATATATGTGATTTGATAAATGTATAATATTCTGGTAATT
Source organism: Mytilus galloprovincialis (assembly GCF_965363235.1). Classification (NCBI taxonomy): domain Eukaryota; kingdom Metazoa; phylum Mollusca; class Bivalvia; order Mytilida; family Mytilidae; genus Mytilus; species Mytilus galloprovincialis. Next base: position 24,071,432 of record NC_134848.1, on the reverse strand, counting down.
ATCAATGTGTATGCTGGCGTTATTACCTCGTGTGATCTTTTGTTAATAGCTTATCATTTGGTACAGGTTATTTAATCAGCATCCAGGCACGTGTAATCTAGATAAGGTTTTTTTTTGTTTTTGTATGCTGACCGACATTGGCGTAAAGTAAACAAAATATTTTATTTATGACATTGAAAGGTTTATGTACTTAGTTATAGACGTCATTGAACTTTTTGAGGTCGCTTTGTAATAAAAAATGCATCTTTAGTATAAAGTTATATGGTTTGTTAGTTCAATTATATTCTCATAGTTTTATATAAGATGAACACTAGAGGGTAACAGAAAAACCGTAAATCCGCAACAAAACCATCAACATTAGAAGCTACTACACGACAAGAGGACACACCCCTAAAAGTGACAATAGTGCAAGATACAGTTGCTAATATTCCTTCAACTTCAGGAGCAGCAATAAACCCAGTTGTCACAAATCGACAAGGTAATGACGTTAATTTAATGTTCATGTAAACACCTTCCTACTCGCCTAGCCTTGACGATGACATCACCTCACATGTTAATTAGAATTTAAGACAAAAAAATCATAAGGGCGAGTATGTCGATTTGGCTCATTTATTGCATAACTCAGTTAGTGATCATCACGTCACTTTTGAGCAAGGACAACAAGTCATAAATCAAGTTTCGCCCCAAACAAAGATTGCAAACATCGAAACTTGTTCCGATGCCTTTCTAATTTTTATGAGTATATATTGTTCTGTGCATCCTCATAAATTACAAGAACTTGTCAAGTATATGTCTTCTGTTAGAAAAGGTGCCAAACGTCATGAGGGTATCGGTTGGAAAGACTATGATAAATTTGACGGAAGTAGACGTATATATATTTTGAGGATTTCAAAAACCCACCCACCACTATTTGTTTATAATATATATGGACAATTTTTGCTGTGTCTTGATGTATTTTTTTCAGAATGTTTCTGTTACAATTAATGGTTCGAGACGTCAACTGTATATGGAGAGTATCATTCTAGTATCCTGTGTACTTATCTTTAGTCCGTATTTTGCTGGTTGAACTTTACCATCTTAATGTTATGTGCGTGTTCTGTTTCAGACTAAGTATTTTAAAGACATTTCGCTGCGTTTACTTTATTATGCGTCATTTTGTCGCATATTTCATTTAGCATCCAAAACATTTGATATTGGGGGTCTCTGTATTCCAAGACCCACCACACAAAAAATAATAAATCTGTGTATCCCAATATTCATTTGATTTTATTGGATGCTTCATTTATTGTAAACATTTAGTTAACTACCTAGTCAGTTAATTAGTTATCGTTTGTAGTCTGCCAATATGAAAGGTGACTGCGTTCATGTAATTATCTATCTTCTTGCTATATATATATATATATATATATATATATATATATATATATATATATATCATGAATATATCAATTATATATATATGTACAACTCGTCTAAACATCAACCCAACAATGTTAGATCTGTAAATTTGCTTTCGCAAATTTTTGGTTCTTCCCTCGCCGGGATTCGAACCCATGCTACTGTGATATCGTGACACCAAATCGCCTGCACTGCAGCCATTATATATATGTATATACATATCTTAACTTTTTATCTAGTTATATGTGTTTATAATTTTGTGGTTTGTAATAAAGCTGTGGCCAAATACTGCCAAAACTGTGTTTCTGATATTTGAGCATCAATAATTAAACATAGGTTAAATGACAATGAAGATTACAAGTTGTAAAGTGCCTTTTGATCAATTTATAAACTTTTTTCCAGCACAGATCATTGAAAATGAACTTTTCAACATAACAAATTAAAAAACCTTATTTTATTGAAATGTGGATTTTATCTTTCGTGATTGCAAAAATATATTTTCACTTCTTCTTAATATTCAACTGACTAAAATTGTTAATAGATATTTGAAGGGGAATAAAAGTTAAGAAATAAAATGTTTTGTTATACATGTATAAATTAAAACTTTTCAAATTTTACTAACTGTGTTACTGATAAAAAAGTATAAGTGAACTAACCTAAATTGTTGATTAATTACAGATAATGATCAAGTAAATTGTAGACCTGACTTGAGTGCCTTTAGATATTCATATTTATATTTTTATTTTCATTTATTTAAACATCTTGTTGATTCTTAATTAATCATTTATCTTTCAGTCATAACTGACAGAATCACTTTATGTAGTGTAGATCAAAGTAATGGGCATTGGATAAATATCATCCTTATATATCATTCACTTAATATATATACATGTATTTGTGTATTCAATTACGAGGTCAACTATGTACATATTGAGATGTATATTGGTCTGTTAATTATGTAAGACTGAGGTTGATAAGTTATGTGGTCAATTTGATTGGCAGTTAAGGAGGTGGGGCATTCTAATTGAAGTTCCACCATGTCTCTGATTGTTTGGTGATTATGACAGCTGTCATTCATACTGGTATTGTATCACTACTCAATTACTCATCAAACTCATTAAAAAAGCCTGCATATGCACACACCTTTATGACATACATTCTTGAATGAACTGCTCAAAAAATATACCCATTTCTTCACAGTTTATATGTGTATTATGTACACATACATGAAAACTATGGGGAACTATATTTCTGTGCAGTGAATACATTTCGTAGCTAACCTGTCGTGTTGTTAAGGAGGCCAGTGCCTTAATAAAGATTTAGAACGAGTTTCAATCTTTCCAAAAATATGTCCGCCGATCCCGCCGACAGATTTTTACAGACGTAAACAAAACAAATAGGACAAGAAAATGACAACTTGTAGAAACTGTGCAGGTGAATTTTACCGCCCTTTTAGATACCCAAACGTGACGGAACTAACACATACAAATGAAAGGTCAATAAAGATGATCATGAATAAATGACAATCATGAATAGAAAACAATCATGAATAGAAAACAATCATGAATAGATGACAATTATGAATAGAAGACAATCATTAATAGACGACAATCATGAATAGATGACAATCATGAATAGATGACAATCATGAATGGACAATCATGAATAGACGACAATAATGAATAGATAAATAGATGACAACCATGAATATATGACAATCATAAATAGATGACAATCATGAATAGATGACAATCATGAATAGATGACAATCATTAATAGATGACAATCATTAATAGATGATAATTATTAATTGATGACAATCATGAATAGATGACAATTATTAATAGATGACAATTATGAATAGATGACAATCATTAATAGATGACAATCATGAATAGATAAAGAGATGACAATCATGAATAAATGACAATCATAAATAGATGACAATCATGAATAGATGACAATCATGAATAGATGACAATCATGAATAGATGACAACCATGAATAGATGACAATCATGAATAAATGACAATCATGAATAAATGACAATCATGAATAGATGATGCTTATGATTTCATTTGTGATGATGGATACATATTCGGATTTAGAAAAAAGACAACCGAAAATTACCGTTAATATCAATAATTCAAATATGAATATTTTAATCTACATATGATACCGTATTTACGTTATTGACGAATAATCATTCGGGGAAATCACGTGTAAAATAAAACTCTCTCATAGCGAAACAAGCGTATTCGCATATTGATCAGATAAAACGCTTCCCATACGAAATCTAGTGGAAGCAGGACTCAAGAAACTTGAAAAGCAAGATCTACTAAAAATAGAAAAAGTGGTTGAACAACACCTTGGATGTCCCCGATACTTCATACAAAATGGTACGAAGCGCATCGAATTTGAAGAGCAGACCACCTGTACATTGTAACAATTGTATAGTATTTTTTTAAACTAAAATACTCTTCATTGTTGCATATTAACATAGTTATATTAACCCTCAAAATAGGTTTGAAATTTATAGTCTAAGTATAGACCAATGAAAGTTAATAGTTTTGGAATACTTTTCTAATTTATAATTGATATAAAACGTATGTCTTCGCAAACCTCAATACCGAGATAAAAATGTACAAATTTAAACTTGATCTTGGCGGAAGGAAGATGAATAACAATTCTGAATCGAATACGGACATTGTGGACGCAATTAGTGAAGGTAATATAACGGATGAGGTCAATATTGACAGATGTATTGACAACATGGATAATACTTAAGCTAAAGGCACCAGTAGTGTCTCTATAAAGGGACATCGGAAAATTCGATAGGAACACTCTACCGGTCTACGATAACATACCCAATGCTACATTTTCACCAAGATTTTTATCGGGTGACGCTAGCACATTCTTTAAACTGAAGCTGCAATAATTCATCAGCACAGTGAAACTTAATTTCCGGGATTGTTTACGGTACCTGTGAAAGAGTTTCAGACAAGCTGACAACAGAAGTAGAGCAATAATTCGGGCATCAAACATCAGCTACGGGTCAAGCATTGTCCGTGTGAATGACAGAGTAAGGAGCCATAAAGATAAATGGGCCGATAAGTATAGACAGAGTGTTACCAGGGAAAGCAAAGAGCTATCAGAACTAGACAGAATCAAACAAGAATGAGAGGTGTTGAGACAACAAACAGATAATGGAAAACCGATAAGTGAAATGGACAGAATGAAAAAGGAAATATATGACCTTAAGAATGTTATGGGATACAGATACGGTCGTAGGAACCGCGGAAGAGGCCACAGAAATCTCCGAAATAACTATTACTGAGACATGAAACAATAATGGATTGGATTCGTTCAGTTCTAATCCAAATTGAATCAGAAGTTAGTGCATTTAAAATTATAGTTGTTAAAGACATATTAATCATTTATACACTTGGCTATAAAAATGCAGCTGACCATTACTGAAAACTGCAATCTAAATATATCTTTTAACTTAATGTACTGGTAATATTTGATATTTTAAATGTAGTACAATTTGAAGAACTAATTGTTATTATTTTTGTGTGCACATAATGGATACAGAAACGATACCGGAGGGCTCTCGGAAGGGCATCAAATAAATGTTCCTGTCAGGTGGCTGACTGTAACACAGGGCAGCTTCAAGGGAAAAAACAAAATCTTGTTGCTTCAAATTGATGGTATAAGGGTTTGTCCAACCACATGACGTTGTTGGCATGACAGGTACCCAGTTATCTGAAACACCCTAAGGTATTTAACATTATAATTTGCTTCAAATTGATGGTAAATGGGGTTTTCCAACCACTTGAAGTTGTTAGCATGACAGGTGGCCAGTTATCTGAAAAATCATTAGGACAGGCATTAAAAGGTATTCAAAATTATAATTTGAATGTTTGCTTGACATCCAGTGAGCAGTATTCCATTAAATACAGGACAAGAAAAAGTAAGCAAAACAAGTCTTGATCCAGGCAGAAATTATGAAAGAAAGCTTGAAATTTTGTCTAGGGTATTTGTCTATGGACTCTAATAGAGTTAAAGATCAAGAATATCATTTTGCTCCAATTTCATGAAATTTTAACCGGTAAGGGACAATGGTGCCATGCATACTATCAGATTACTTGTTTAAACGCGTTTAAAAGGTAATACATACTTTTGAGAAACAAAATTAATCTGAAGCTAGGGAATAGAGGTAGAATGATATATATATAATTGTCTGTATGTTATATTTTACCTTTTCATTGAACCACTTGTATCTTGTATGATAATATCATTAAATTTTCAAAGTGCCCTAGTACTAATTCTTTTGGCGTTATGGTTGCTTTTGAATATCTTTTACCGTTTCATGGAACCACTAGTATCTTGTATGATAATATCATTACAATTTAAAAGTGTTCTAGTACTATATATAATTGAGGGAGAGAAGTAGCTTATGCAATCAGCCAAATAAAGGAAAAAGCAGCATGGGTGCAGTTTAATCAAATTGTTTTATAGTCTAGTGAATGGATCAGAGATAAAGTTAACAAGTGCGTGTAATTATACAAGACATGTCTTTTGTGTAAAAGAGATGAATATAATATTATTGAGAGTGAAGATGGGGAACATATCAAAGAAATAACAATCCTTCCAAAGGTTAAAAACAGCTGGTCAACAAATGGGTCTTAAACACTGCAAGAATATCCGGCATCTGTAGGCAGAATTCAGCTGGCCCCTAAAGAAAAATATGTACTAGTTAAGACTTCAGTGAAAACATATTTCATACTTTAATAACTGTAAAACATATGAATAACTAAAATTAAAAAAACATACAAGACTAACAAAGTCCAGAGGCTCCTGACTTGGCAGCATTAGGCTTGAATACGTTTAGTAAGATATCATTTAGCAAAATAAAAGTTTTATAGAAGTCTGATCGAGTCCAATGTCAGAATAGGTATGAAATAAACTAAGCAAAATGACAATGATACCTTAATTAACAAAGGACATTTAGCCGATTCTGATATATGCATGCCAGCTCCAGAACTCAATTCAACTGATACATGGTTTTTTTCTTATTTTCAGCATATGGACTCCAAATTGTCCATGGACAGTAAGGATGTCATTTAAGCCCTGGACGCTAAAATAGCAACAATGACAAGAGCAGTCAGAACCAAGAGGTCACCAGAGGCACAACTAGAGGACCAATAAACAATTTATGATAAATAATTTGCAGTTTCTCCAAATACTTTCTGTCGTGTGTTGATTACAAACACATTTACCAACCCAATTAGAAATTGAAAGTGAAAGAGTGATGCAGTTCTTCATTGTCTTCATTTTTACAAATATGTAGAAACTGTGGTATATTCTATTTTTCAGCTATAATTATAGATTTCAAGAACATAGATATTTGACATTTGTTAGCAGAATATTTATAATTGTTACATGGCAAGCTAGCTGCAAAATTTGCAGAAAATCTGATTTGCATAATTATGTTTGCTGCCAGCTTGCCGCAAACTTCATTTGCATAGTTAAAATGGTTGCCGCAAGTTTGCAGCAAATCTATTTTGAATAATCATGTTTGCCGCAAGCTTGTCGCAAAACTCATTTGCATGGTAAAATGGTTCCGCAGGGCTTTTATTTTGGTAAGGGTTCCTCTATTGGTTCGTTATAAAGTTTTGCCTCATTACAACAAATGCACCTTGTCGTTTTAACCAATCTGAGAAATGAAACTTTTTTTCTCCAAAAATACATATATTCATATTAAAGTATAGGAATTGTGTCATTATATTAGGAAAATAAAGATATATTTAATTTTAATTATGCAAAAGATATATTTCTTGGCACCATGAAGCCATTTAAATGCAAAGTCACTTTGACATTTTGTTTTTTTAACAATTATTTGATGATCTTTGATATATTTTTGATATATTTTGTTTAAAAAGTTGGTATATATACAATAGTTCAAGAAAAATACAAAAATATGTTTGTAGAAATAAGCGTTTTTTTATTCAAAGAAAATAATCAGAAAAAATTAATTGTGACTTTTTGTCCTGTGACTTTCTGTCCTACATTCAATTATGTTCGTCATCGAACCCCCTTACATGGGCGTTCGCTATAATAGGTGTGTATCAATTTGAGCTTCCCGTAACTATCTTAATGTAGGGTTAAGCTAGCAAATTAACATTGCAATAACATTTCGTAGTGTTCTTGTAATTGTGTTTTGGGAAGATGGTCGTTCCCTTAGAGGAAACAGTATTGGCTATAAATACCTTATCTATTTATACTATAGTAACACGACCTCATTATGATGTTCCCTTGCTATGATAAAGACATGCATTGTATACTGTGTATTGCCAGTCGCCATTAAATAGTTATAATTCTACTTGGATTATATACATCTTTATGCCTGCAGCCAAACACTTAAATAATATGACATGATATACATACAATGACTAAATTATGAAAACTGATACAATTGTTAATCTACTACCTACCTAAGTGTTTCCATATTCAGAAGATCAGTTTGCTCCTCTATATTTCTACTCTTCACGTCATAAGATCTTTGTTTGAAACAAAAAAAAATGAATCGCGGAACAGTGTATCCTTCAATGTATGTGTTCCTGAATACATTCTGAAAGAACACGAACAATTTACTCGAATTCAATAGTCATTTATTATACATGTATTATGGAAAAGAATAAATCGGAAACGAATGGAGGACAGAAAGTCACAGGACAAAAAGTCACGGACAAAAAGTCACAGGAAAAAAAGTCACAATTCAGTTTTGAAATATATTTCTTGGAAAAAGAAAAAAAACTAATTTTAAAGATTTTTGTGAGTGTTTCTCTTGAACTATTATATATGAAACAACTTTGATATTAAAATTTATTCAATAAATATCAATAATGATCAAATAATTGTTATAAAAACAAAATGTCAAAGGAGCTAGGTACTTAAATGGCTTCATTATGCCGAGAAATATGTCCTTTGCATGATTAAAATTTAATATTTTTTCGTTAATCAAGGCGTATATACAATTTCCTACACTTAAAAATAATTATATGCAATACAAAGAAAATATATCAAGATCTTTCTCTAATATATTCAAACAATTGTCAACAAATAATTTGTGACTTTTTGTCCTATCAAAATTGTGACTTTATGTCCTGTGACTTTCTGTCCGCTTACCATCGGAAACGACGTTATTATGAAAGGAATCATTGATTTTAGTTATGTTCGTTATCGAATCTCCTTCTTTGGATATTTATAGTTGTGTATCTATTTCAGCTTCCCTCTACTATATTAATGTAGGATTCAGTTGCCGTTTTAAGTCTACCATACTTTAATTTTCATTGTAATAACATTTCGTAGTGTTATGGCCATTCTGTTTTTTGTTGTTGAAAATTGTCGTTCCCTAGAGAAAGGTATGTAATATCCATTAAATGACAAAGTTTTTAAAAAACTGATGGAATTGTCACTGTACTGATCACGTCAACATATTTTACGATCTGAGTTTCTTTGTTTGAAGCAGCAAAATAATAAAATCAACTAATCTTGAAACAGTGTATATATGTGTTCCTGATTGCATTTAAAAAGAACAAGAACAATTTAAACTGCATTCAGTTGACAATTGTCATATTTCTAAGAATACGTCGGAAAAGACAGTATTATGGATCAAAGGAATCGTTGAATTAGTTATGTTCGTCATCGAATCGCCTTTTATGGACGTTCGTTATGCTATTTTTGTATCATGATTGATTGATTGTTGGTTGCTTAACGTCCAGTGGAAAATATTTCATGCATATTCAGGACAAGAACAAGTTCACAATAAATACAATAGGTAGGTTGATACAAAAGAGGCCATCTGGTATGATGGTCGGGGAAATTTGGACTGCCACTGGAAAATGAGGATATATTGGATAGGGACAGAAATTTTGCCTTGCAACAGGCCACCTACGGACCCCTCAAAGAGTTGTTGCAAGGGTTCTTAACGTGCAAAGAGCGTGGCACTCTCTTTACACGAGGCATCGGATTTAACGTCCCCTTCTGACCGGACGTGACTGCGAACTTGATACATCCCGCACAGCCAAACGGACGCCCCACTTTGGCAAGCGTTTTACTGTCGGTCGGGAGAAGACCAAGAGACCATATTTCTATACCCCAGTCACCCTTGGGGTATTTTTGTATCAATGTAAGCTTCCATTGACTACCTTAATGTAGGGCTTAGTTGGCACTTTAAGTCAACTTTACTTAAATTAACATTGTAATAAGATTTCGTACTTTCTGGCCATTGCGGTATTTGGAAAATTGTCGTTTCCTAGAGAAAGGTATGTAATATACATTAAATGACAAAAATATTAAAGAACTGACGGAACTGTTTCAGTACTGATTATGTCAAATATCTTTTACGATCACAAGTTCTTTGTTTGAAGCAGCAGAATAAATGGATCTCGGAACAATGTATCTTTCTATATATGGTTCTTGATTGCATTTAAAAAAAAACAAGAACAAATTAAATTTGTTATATATCTAGTGAAGAATAAGTTGTAAATGACATTAATATGAAATGAATCATCGAATCGTTGATAGATATAGAGACATGTATGTGTGATACATAAAATGACAAAAATATTGGTGGAATTGTTATTGTACCAATAATGGCAAAGACATTTAACCATGAAAGTTCTTTGTTTGAAGCAGCAGTATCAATGGATCGCTGAACAGAGTATCTTTCGATGTATGTGTTCCTGATAGCATTGTGATAAATCACGAGCAATCTAAACTGGATGCAATAGTCAATTGTTATAATATATCAAGAGAAGAATAAGTTGGAAACGACATAAATATGAAATGAATCAGTGATGTAGTTATGTTCGTTATCAGTTCGCCATGTAATATACATTGAATGACATAAATATTAAAAGCTGGTAAAAATATTACTGTATACTGATTACGTCCAATATATTTTTCAATCATAAGTTCTTTGTTTGAAGCAGCAGAATAAATGGATCTTGGAACAGTGGATCCATCAATACATGTGTTCCTGATTGCAAGTACCATATAACCTGCATGCCAAAATCAGTTATTATATCTCTACAGAAGAATATTTCGGAAGCGACGTTAATATGAAAGGAATCATTGAATTAGTTATGTGTGTCAACGAATGGCCTAAATTTGAGCTTCCCGTGACTGTTTCAATGTAGGGTTAGGTTACATTTTAAATCAACTTTACTTTAATTGACATTGTAATAACAATCGTAGTGTTCTAGCGTTTGTGTTTTGGGAAAAATGGTATATCCTGTGGATGAATGTATGAGATATACATGAAATGACTTAAAAATTGGAAACTGATGGACTTGTTACTCTACTGATCACGTGATGGACCTGTTACTCTACTGATCACGTCAAATATATTTTACGATCTGAAGTTCTCCGTTTGAAGCAGCGGAATAAATACACTATAGTTCTTTGAACGGTATAACAATCAATATATTTGTACTGATTACGTCAAATTCATTTTATGACCATTAGTTCTTTGTTTGAAGCAGCAGAATAAATAAATCAATACAGTGTATCTTTCGATGTATGTGTTCCTGATTGCATTTAAAAAGAACAAGAACAATAAAAATGTCATGCCATAGTCAATTGTTATATATCTAGAGAAGAATAAGTTGGAAACGACGTTAATATGAAATGAATCAGTGATGTAGTTATGTTCGTTATCAATTCACCTTATATGGACGTTCGCTATGCTCGTTGTGTATCAATTTGAGCCTTCTTTGACTTTCTTAATGTAGGGCTCTATAAGCACTTGATGTCAACTTTACTTTAAGTTATTTAACATTGTACTAACATTTCATAGTTTTACTTATTGTGTTTTTAGAAAAATTGCCGTTTCCTCCGTTAAAGGATAGCTGAAAAGTCTTGCATGCATGCGTTCCCGATGGCATGAATAAAGAACAAGAACAGTTTAAATGTCATGCAATAGTCACTTGTTTTCCCTGTTGTATCTCTAAATAATCGAATCAGTTAATGTATTTGTTGATATAAAGAGAAAATAATTTCTACAATTTTTTCAAGAATTATGAATACGTTTCGAAATATTTTGAACATTGATTAATTTAATTTAAGGATAGTGGAGGATAAATCGAAATTGCAATACAAAATAAAATCATACGTGAATCATTATTATTCCAGATTAAAGATATCGGAAAATAATTTCGCTTTTCTCTCTTCTTTTTAAAATGAACTGAGTGATTTACTTTTGTACGAATATGTTATGAAATCTAACAAACCTTGACAGTTATATAATGTATATTCCATAGACAATAAATCCAGTGTAAAGAATTAAATCATCACATTTTCACCATATTTATTTATTTTTTTTAGGCCTGAGGTATACCACCTCAGGTCTTACATATTTTTTGTTTTTTTCTTGTCTCTCTTTTCAATTCCCTTATCAGGCAATTGACCCTGTTCTGGAGCGCAGTATGTGCGCTCCACAACTCATCCATTTCCGGATGTCTCCATTGAATTGTCTGAAAAGAAAAAGAAAAAAAAAATCTATAAATATGACTCCTAAAACAGGGGTATGAGGAAATACGTCTCAAAGGGTCTCTAACCAAATACGTTTTTAGATATCAGTCATTGGTTGAAAAATATTCAGTTTCTTCTAAATCAATGACCAATGATTGTATACCTATTTTGTCAGTTTTGTTTGGACTTATTCTGCACGATTATGGATTTGATTGGTGTTCGGTAATTTTGTTATTACCCTTATTTAACATATAGAACAATAACTCTCTATGTTGTTTTTTTTCTGTTTGTTTTGGAGTTTAAAAAAAAATCAAATAAAAATATAATAGCTACTCACTGCTTCATCATTTACACTCTCCCCTATGTACGATGGTGTTTCTCTCGTCCACAGCCTTCTCCTCAGATCAGTATTAGTCTGAAATAAATTAAATAATATTAAACGAAAAGTTATTGTGTAAATGAATATGATATTATATCACATGATGTAAAATTGAAATAGAGAGTAACCGTAACCGTAGTATATTGCATACATTCATCATTCAGGTGTAAAGATAAAATTGAAACTCACCCATAGCTCATTCGGAGTACTTGATGTAGGCTGAAACGACATTTCTCTTCAATGGCTAGGATGCGAATGAAAAGGACAAAGGAACTTTCTTTCTATCGACTTTCAACTCTTGTTTATTCTCAAAGCTAATTTCTTTAATTGAGACAGTCATACCTTCATTTGATGTACAGATCTGGTGTATTTGGTACAAACCTTTCCTTCGTTTATCGTATAAATATCTATGTTCCAATGTACGTCCTTCTAGCAGACGTACTCATGTCTGGCGACATCAAGCTTCATTCTTTGTCCAAACATCCAGACAAGAGTTGTACTTAAATTATCGATATATATAGATTAAGATTATTGTTTAACCTCGAGATAAACATGGGGGTCGAAAATGAAACTGACACACCCGAATTACTATATAATGATTGAAACATAGCGATTGGTTATTTCATATGTAACCATCAATATGGATATATTAGTATACGTACTTGTATTCACGGAAAGTAAATGAAAGAATATATAAAAAAAAAAAGATACCAATCCGGTAATATTGTTTTTTTTTTTTTTTTTTGTATTTCGGATTTTTTATTTTATAATGCCTTGTATGTGGAAATAGATCTTTAAATTTTTTAAAAGATTGAAATTGATTTCATCAAGATAGAAGCTAATAATATGGTATGTAAAAATAGTCACATGTAATCACTGGTACTTAGATGTTTATCATAATAAGATATATTTATTTGATTGTATTAATTATATTCTCTTTAAACATTATTAAAAACACATGTCCAAGTAATGAAGCAAGAGGTGAAATCAAATTATCAATGTATAGAACAGATTGTGGAAAGAGAGCTAACTCTGTCTTAACTCCACAATGGAATATAGGAAAACACTACTTGTCTTCCATGTGCGTAAAAATCAAAGTACTTAGAGCACTGACATAAACGGAGGGAAAAAGAATCAATGGATCAATAATATCTTTTTTTTTTCAGGAGAAATCTACTACTACCAAAGAACCTTCAACAGACCCGAGCCGGGACCCTCGGAAGGATTTAGGTGTCGTCGATGCACGGCTAGATTTTCCAATCGCCGCGAGTTGTACCTACACGGCATGCAACATCACTATCAGACAGGTGCCGGGGGTTTACAATCTCGACCTTGGACCCACGATGAAGCCCCTTGGGAAGTGGAGGAAGACGAGGCTTTGAGGGCCGTTTACTGGGGTATAGAAATATAGTCACTTGGTCTTCTCCCGACCGGCAGTAAAACGCTTGCCGAAGTGGGGCGTCCGTTTGGCTGTGCGGGATGTATCAAGTTCGCAGTCGCGTCCGGTCAGAAGGGGGGCGTTAAATCCGATGCCTCGTGTAAAGAGAGTGCCACGTTCTTTGCACGTTAAGAACCCTTGCAACAACTCTTTGAGGGGTCCGTAGGTGGCCTGTTGCAAGGCAACATTATGTATTACAATACGTTATTTTACTCATATTGATTTTTATTTGTAAATAATCAATTTGCTTTAGTCTAGAATTTTAGTATATTGAAGGACTTTTTGTCTTATTTTAAAAATATGCTTTAAATTGTAAAAATATTCGAATTAGCTCTCGCCGCGATATAGCCTTTTATGTGCTAATGCGGCGTAAAGCAACCAACAATCAATCAATCAATCAATCAGTAAATTTTACCACGTTTTGATAATTGTATTTGATGTTACCTTAAATCGGTCATTTGATCAAGACAATTTTCTAATATGTATTGACAATTGTATTAGAAATTAAACCTGAACCAACCACATAATTGTTATGAATTTGTCACATTTTTCAGTAAATTTTACCACTTTTTGGATAATTGTATTTGATGTTACCTTAAACCGGTCATTTGATCAAGACAATTTTCTGATATGTGTTGACAATTGTATTAGAAATTAAACCTGAACCAACCACATAATTGTTATGAATTTGCCACATTTTTCAGTAAATTTTACCACTTTTTGGATAATTGTATTTGATGTTACCTTAAATCGGGAATTTGATCAAGACAATTTTCTGATATGTATTGACAATTGTATTAGAAAGTAAACCTGAACCAACCACATAATTGTTATGAATTTGCCACATTTTTCAGTAAATTTTACCACTTTTTGGATCATTGTATTTGATGTTACCTTATACCGGTCATTTGATCAAGACAATTTTCTGATATGTATTGACAATTGTATTAGAAAGTAAACCTGAACCAACCACATAATTGTTATGAATTTGCCACATTTTTCAGTAAATTTTACCACTTTTTGGATAATTGTATTTGATGTTACCTTAAATCGGTCATTTGATCAAGACAATTTTCTGATATGTATTGACAATTATATTAGAAGGTAAACTTAAACCAACCACATAATTATTAAGAAATTGCCACATTTTTCAGTAAATTTTACCAATTTTTGGATAATTAATTTAGATGTTATCTTAAATCGACCACATTTTATAGATATTTGCATAGAATGTACACCTTACCTTCCTTCGTTGTATTGGTAACTTTTGCCCATTTTACAGTTAATTTGATAATTTTTTTGATAATTTTATTGGATGTTATCTGAAATCGATCATTTGATCAATATAATTTTCTGATATGTATTGACAATTGTATTAGAAATTAAACCTGAACCAACCACATAATTGTTATGAATTTGTCACATTTTTCAGTAAATTTTACCCCTTTTTGGATAATTCATTTAGATGTTACCTTAAATCGACCATATTTTATAGATATTTGCATAGAATGTACACCTTACCTTCCTTCGGTATATTGTTAACTTTTGCACATTTTACAGTTAATTTGACAATTTTTTTGATAATTGTATTGGATGTTACCGGAAATCGGTCATTTGATCAATATAATTTTCTGATATGTATTGACAATTGTATACGAAGTAAACTTGAACCAACCACACAATTATTAAGAAATTGCCATTTTTTTCAGTAAATTTTACCACGTTTTTTAAAATTCATGTAGATAATACCTTAAATCTACTTTTTGGATGTGTGTATTTGATGTTACCTGAAATCGGGCATTTGATCAAGACAATTTTCTGATATGTATTTACAGTTGTATTAGAAAGTAAACTTGAACCAACCACATAATTGTTATGAATTTGCCACATTTTTCAGTAAATTTTAACACTTTTTGGATAATTGTATTTGATGTTACCTTAAACCGGTCATTTGATCAAGACAATTTTCTGATATGTGTTGACAATTGTATTAGAAATTAAACCTGAACCAACCACATAATTGTTATGAATTTGCCACATTTTTAGCTCACCTGGCCTAAAAGGCCAAGTGAGCTTTTCTCATCACTTGGCGTCCGTCGTCGTCCGTCGTCGTCGTTAACTTTTACAAAAATCTTCTCCTCTGAAACTACTGGGCCAAATTAAACCAAACTTGGCCACAATCATCATTGGGGTATCTAGTTTTAAAAATGTGTCCGGTGACCCGGCCAACCATCCAAGATGGCCGCCATGGCTAAAAATAGAACATAGGGGTAAAATGCAGTTTTTGGCTTATAACTCAAAAACCAAAGCATTTAGAGCAAATCTGACGTGGGGTAGAATTGTTAAACAGAGGAAGATCTATCTGCCCTGAAATTTTCAGATGAATCGGATAACCCGTTGTTGGGTTGCTGCCCCTGAATTAGTAATTTTAAGGAAATTTTGCTTTTTTTGGTTATTATCTTGAATATTATTATAGATAGAGATAAACAGTAAACAGCAATAATGTTCAGCAAAGTAAGATTTACAAATAAGTCAACATGACTGAAATGGTCAGTTGACCCCTTTAGGAGTTATTGCCCTTTATAGTCAATTTTTAACCATTTTTCGTAAATCTTAGTAATATTTTACAAAAATCTTCTCCTCTGAAACTACTGGGCCAAATTAATCCAAACTTGGCCACAATCATCTTTTGGGTTAGTAGTTTGAAAAATGTGTCCGGTGACCCGGCCATCAAACCAAGATGGCCGCCATGGCTAAAAATAGAACATGGGGTAAAATGCAGTTTTTGGCTTATAACTCAAAACCCAAAGCATTTAGAGCAAATCTGACATGGGGTAAAATTGCTTATCAGTTCAAGATCTATCTGCCCTCAAATTTTCAGATGAATCGGACAACCCGTTGTTGGGTTGCTGGTCCTGAATTAGTAATTTTAAGGAAATTTTGCTCTTTTTGGTTATTATCTTGAATATTATTATAGATAGAGATAAACTATAAACAGCAATAATGTTCAGCAAAGTAAGATTTACAAATAAGTCAACATGACTGAAATGGTCAGTTGACCCCTTTAGGAGTTATTGCCCTTTATAGTCAATTTTTAAACCATTTTTCGTAAATCTTAGTAATCTTTTACAAAAATCTTCTCCTCTGAAACTACTTGGCCAAATTAATCCAAACTTGGCCACAATCATCTTTTGGGTTAGTAGTTTGAAAAATGTGTCCGGTGACCCAGGCATCCAACCAAGATGGCCGCCATGGCTAAAAATAGAACATGGGGTAAAATGCAGTTTTTGGCTTTATAACTCAAAACCAAAAGCATTTAGAGCAAATCTGACATGGGGTAAAATTGTTTATCAGGTCAACATTTATCTGCTCTGAAATTTTTAGATGAATCGGACAACCCGTTGTTGGGTTGCTGACCCTGAATTGTTAGTTTTAAGGAAATTTTGCTGTTTTTGGTCATTATCTTGAATATTATTATTGATAGAGATAAACTGTAAACAACAATAATGTTCAGCAAAGTAAGATTTACAAATAAGTCAACATGACCGAAATGGTCAATTGACCCCCTTAGGAGTTATTGTTCTTTATAGTCAATTTTTAACAATTTTAATAAAATTTGTAAATTTTTACTAACATTTTCCACTGAAACTAATGGGCCAAGTTCATTATAGATAGAGATAATTTTAAGCAGCAAGAATGTTCAGTAAAGTAAGATGTACAAACACATCACCATCACCAAAACACAGTTTTGTCATGAATCCATCTGCTTCCTTTAATATTCACATAGACCAAGGTGAGCGACACAGGCTCTTTAGAGCCTCTAGTTCAGTAAATTTTACCACTTTTTGGATAATTGTATTTGATGTTACCTTAAATCGGGCATTTGATCAACACAATTTTCTGATATGTATTGACAATTGTATAAGAAAGTAAACCTGAACCAACCACATAATTGTTATGAATTTGCCACATTTTTCAGTAAATTTTACCACTTTTTGGATCATTGTATTTGATGTTACCTTATATCGGGCATTTGATCAAGACAATTTTCTGATATGTATTGACAATTGTATTAGAAGGTAAACTTAAACCAACCACAAAATTATTAAGAAATTGCCACATTTTTCAGTAAATTTTACCACTTTTTGGATAATTGTATTTGATGTTACCTTAAATCGGTCATTTGATACTTTTCTAATATGTATTGACAATTGTATTAGAAGGTAAACTTTTTTCAGTAAATGGATAATTCATTTAAATGTTACCTTAAATCGACCATATTTTACAGATATTTGCATAGAATGTACACCTTACCTTCCTTCGGTTTTCTATATAGTTATCAAATTTATAGGCAAATGTAGAAAAAATATTATTAAACCAATGACAGGTCTGTTTTTACTGTCAATATAATTATCTATAGAATATGGTCGATTTCGAAAATTATCAACAAAATATCAAATTTATAGGCAAATGTAGAACAAAATTATTATTAAACCAATGACAGGTCTGTTTTGACTGTCAATATAATTCTCTGTAGAGAATGGTCGATTTATAAAACTATTAAAAAAGGTATAAAATTTATAGGCAAATGTAGAAAAATATTATTAAACCAATGACAGGTCGGATTTTACTGTCAATATAATTACCTATAAAATATGGTCGATTTCTAAAATTATAAAAAAATGGTATTAAATTTATAGGCAAATGTAGAAAAAATATTATTACACCAATGACAGGTCTGTTTTTACTGTCAATATAATTACCTATAGAGTATGGTCGATTTCTAAAATTATCAAAAAAGGTATATAATTTTAGGCAAATGTAGAAAAAATATTATTGAACCAATGACAGGTCTGTTTTTCCTGTCAATATAATTATCTATAGAATAAGGTCGATTTCTAAATATATCAAAAACGTATCAAATTTAAAGGCAAATGTAGAAAAAATATTATTAAACCAATGACAGGTCTGTTTTTACTGTCAATATAATTATCTATAGAATATGGTCGATTTCTAAAATTACAAAAAAAATGTATTAAATTTATAGGCAAATGTAGAAAAAATATTATTACACCAATGACAGGTCTGTTTTTACTGTCAATATAATTACCTATAGAATATGGTCGATTTCTAAAATTATAAAAAAATGTATTAAATTTATAGGCAAATGTAGAAAAAATATTATTACACCAATGACAGGTCTGTTTTTACTGTCAATATAATTACCTATAGAGTATGGTCGATTTCTAAAATAATCAAAAAAAGGTATATAATTTTAGGCAAACGTAGAAAAAATATTATTTAACCAATGACAGGTCTGTTTTTCCTGTCAATATAATAATTACCTATAGAATATGGTCGATTTCTAAAATTATAAAAAAATGTATTAAATTTATAGGCAAATGTAGAAAAAAATATTATTACACCAATGACAGGTCTGTTTTTACTGTCAATATAATTACCTATAGAGTATGGTCGATTTCTAAAATTATCAAAAAAAGGTATATAATTTTAGGCAAACGTAGAAAAAATATTATTTAACCAATGACAGGTCTGTTTTTCCTGTCAATATAATTATCTATAGAATATGGTCGATTTCTAAATATATCAAAAAGGTATCAAATTTAAAGGCAAATGTAGAAAAAAAAGGTATCAAATTTAAAGGCAAATGTAGAAAAAATATTATTAATCCAATGACAGGTCTGTTTTTACTGTCAATATAATTATCTATAGAATATGGTCGATTTCTAAAATTATCAAAAAAAATATCAAATTTTAGGCAAATGTAGAAAAAATATTATTAAACCTATGACAGGTCTGCTTTTATTGTGAATATAATTATCTATAGAATATGGTCGATTTCTAAAGTTATTTAAAAAGTTATCAAATTTTATGGGCAAATGTAGAAAAATATTATTAAACCAATGACAGGTCTGTTTTTACTGTCAATATAATTACCTATAGAATATGGTCGATTTCTAAAATTATCAAAAATGGTATCAAATTTAAAGGCAAATGTAGAAAAATATTATTAAACCAATGCCAGGTCTGTTTTTACTGTCAATATAATTACCTATAGAATATGGTCGATTTCTAAAATTATCAAAAATGGTATCAAATTTAAAGGCAAATGTAGAAAAATATTATTAAACCAATGCCAGGTCTGTTTTTACTGTCAATATAATTACCTATAGAATATGGTCGATTTCTAAAAATATCAAATGTCGCTCACCTTGGTCTTGTGCATATTAAATAATGGACACGGATAAATTCATGACATAATTGTGTTTTGGTGATAGTGATGTGTTTGTAGATCTTACTTTACTGAACATTCTTGTTGCTACAAATATCTCTGTCTATAATGAACTTGGCCCAGTAATTACAGTGGAAAATATTTTCTACAAATTTACAAAAATTTATGAAAAATGTTAAAAATTAACTATAAAGGGCAATAACTCCTTAAGGGGCCAATTGACTATTTTGGTCATGTAAACTTATTTGTAGATCTTATTTTGCTGAACGTTATTGCTGTTACAGTTTATCTCTATCTATAATAATATTCAAGATAATAACAAAAAACGGCAAAATTTCCTTAAAATTACCAATTAAGGACAGTAACCTAACAACGGGTTGTCCGATCCATGTGAAAACATCAGGGCAGATAGATCTTGACCTGATAAACAATTAAACCCTGTCAGATTTTCTCTTAATGCTTCGGTTTTTGAGTTATAAGCCAAAAACTGCATTTTACCCCTATGTTCTATTATTAGCCGTGGCAGCCATTTTGGTTGATTGGACACACATTTTTAAAACAAATTACCCCAATGATGATTGTGGCAAAGCTTAGTTTAATTTGGCCCAGTAGTTTCAGAGAAGAAGATTTTTGTAAAAGATTACTAAGATTTACGAAAAAATGGTTAAAAATTGACTATAAAAGGCATTAACTCCTTCAGGGGTCAACTGACCATTTTGATCATGCTGACTTATTCGTAAATCTTACTTTGCTGAACATTATTGCTGTTTACCGTTTATCTCTATCTATAATAATATTCAAGATAATAACCAAAAACAGCAAAATTTCCTTAAAATTACCAATTCAGGGGCAGCAACCCAACAACAGGTTGTCCGATTCATCTGAACATTTTAGGACAGGTAGATCTTGACCTGATAAACACTTTAACCCCATGTCAGATTTGCTCTAAATGCTTTGGTTTTTGAGTTATAAGCCAAAAACTGCATTTTACCCCTATGTTCTATTTTTAGCCATGGCGGCCATCTTGGTTGGTTGGCCAGGTCACGCCACACATTTTTTGAACTAGATACCCCAAAGATGATTGTGGCCAAGTTTGGATTAATTTGGCCCAGTAGTTTCAGAGGAGAAGATTTTTGTAAAAGATTACTAAGATTTACGAAAAATGGTTAAAAATTGACTATAAAGGTCAATAACTCCTAAAGGGGTCAACTGACCATTTTGGTCATGTTGACTTATTTGTAAATCTTACTTTGCTGAACATTATTGCTGTTTACAGTTTATCTCTATCTATAATAATATTCAAGATAATAGCCAAAAACAGCAAAAATTCCCTAAAATTACCAGTTCAGGGGCAGCAACCCAATAACGGGTTGTCGGATTCATCTGAAAATTTGAGGGCAGATAGATCTTGACCTGATAAACAATTTTACCCCATGTCAGATTTGCTCTAAATGCTTTGGTTTTTGAGTTATAAGCCAAAAACTGCATTTTACCCCTATGTTCTATTTTTAGCCATGGCGGCCATCTTGGTTGGTTAGCCGGGTCACGCCACACATTTTTTGAACTAGATACCCCAAAGATGATTGTGGCCAAGTTTGGTTTAGTTTGGCCCAGTAGTTTCAGAGGAGAAGATTTTTGTAAAAGATTACTAAGATTTACGAAAAATGGTTAAAAATTGACTATAAAGGTCAATAACTCCTAAAGGGGTCAACTGACCATTTTGGTCATGTTGACTTATTTGTAAATCTTACTTTGCTGAACATTATTGCTGTTTACAGTTTATCTCTATCTATAATAATATTCAAGATAATAGCCAAAAACAGCAAACATTCCCTAAAATTACCAGTTCAGGGGCAGCAACCCAATAACGGGTTGTCGGATTCATCTGAAAATTTGAGGGCAGATAGATCTTGACCTGATAAACAATTTTACCCCATGTCAGATTTGCTCTAAATGCTTTGGTTTTTGAGTTATAAGCCAAAAACTGCATTTTACCCCTATGTTCTATTTTTAGCCATGGCGGCCATCTTGGTTGGTTGGCCGGGTCACGCCACACATTTTTTGAACTAGATACCCCAAAGATGATTGTGGCCAAGTTTGGTTTAGTTTGGCCCAGTAGTTTCAGAGGAGAAGATTTTTGTAAAAGATTACTAAGATTTACGAAAAATGGTTAAAAATTGACTATAAAGGTCAATAACTCCTTAAGGGGTCAACTGACCATTTTGGTCATGTTGACTTATTTGTAAATCTTACTTTGCTGAACATTATTGCTGTTTACAGTTTATCTCTATCTATAATAATATTCAAGATAATAGCCAAAAACAGCAAAAATTCCCTAAAATTACCAGTTCAGGGGCAGCAACCCAATAACGGGTTGTCGGATTCATCTGAAAATTTGAGGGCAGATAGATCTTGACCTGATAAACAATTTTACCCCATGTCAGATTTGATCTAAATGCTTTGGTTTTTGAGTTATAAGCCAAAAACTGCATTTTACCCCTATGTTCTATTTTTAGCCATGGCGGCCATCTTGGTTGGTTGGCCGGGTCACGCCACACATTTTTTAAACTAGATACCCCAATGATGATTGTGGCCAAGTTTGGTTTAATTTGGCCCAGTAGTTTCAGAGGAGAAGATTTTTGTAAAAGTTAACGACGACGGACGACGACGGACGCCGGACGCCAAGTGATGGGAAAAGCTCACCTGGCCCTTCGGGCCAGGTGAGCTAAAAAGGTATCAAATTTTAGGCACATGTAGAAAAAATATTATTAAACCAATGACAGGTCTGTTTTTACTGTCAATATATTTATCTATAGAATATGGTCGATTTCTAAAATTATAAAAAAATGTATTAAATTTATAGGCAAATGTAGAAAAAATATTATTACACCAATGACAGGTCTGTTTTTACTGTCAATATAATTACCTATAAAATATGGTCGATTTCTAAAATTATCAAAAAAGGTATATAAATTTAGGCAAATGTAGAAAAAATATTATTTAACCAATGACAGGTCTGTTTTTACTGTCAATATAATTACCTATAGAATATGGTCGATTTCTAAAAATATAAAAAAATGTATTAAATTTATAGGCAAATGTAGAAAA
The DNA here is from genome assembly GCF_965363235.1 of Mytilus galloprovincialis. Lineage (NCBI taxonomy): Eukaryota > Metazoa > Mollusca > Bivalvia > Mytilida > Mytilidae > Mytilus > Mytilus galloprovincialis. The sequence goes on along the minus strand of NC_134848.1, from coordinate 24,048,317 downwards.
AATATTATAAATATAACGGAATATGACGAGACTGTTATTTAAGAGAGAGGTTAGCGCTATAGAACCAGGTTTAAACCACATATCAGGTCAGGAATATGACAGTTCTTGTCTATTCGTTTTGATGCGTTTTGATATTTGATTTTGCCATGTGATTATGGACTTCCGTATTGATTTTCCTCTGAGTGACCTATTATACTTATTATAATTTTCAAAGCAGCTGTACTGTAAAAACAAAATCATTGTAAAATTTGAACGATTTCTGTAATAAAGATCTTTTTTTTTATTTCATATACCTCTATTTCTCGTATTAGTTCAACAACAAAAAAGTTATCTTTAAAAAAATGTTCCTTTCGAAGGCAGATTTTGAGCGCATGGACTTATATATATTATTAAAGAAAGTCCCTGTTGAGTGTAAATGAATGGTGAGGTATAAAAAGATGTGCTATGATTGCCACAAGAGACCATTATGCTGGGCTTACAAAATATATTTGAGCCAGCCGACCATTTTGTATGTGATCCCGATTTTGACAAAATGACACAGACCTGACTTGTGACAGGCACATACTTAAATAATGTGCGGGGTTAGACATGATAGCAGGATCCCAACCCCCATCTGCATTGCGTTTCTTCTCTCTATACCCTCTGTTTGCAGATGGGCTTCAAAATCCTTATTTTCTTGTCCTGGTAAAAAACTATTACTTCTGATGGTTCGTCTTCTTTCATTTCTGATTGTGCTTCTTCTTTCACTTCTACTTTTTGAGTTGGCGCAAACATAATATCATCACTTCCTTCAATTTCTGTTGCTGTATATACAACATGCGATTCAGAATCAGATTCAGAAACGCAAATACTGCTCTCTGTTTTCACCTTTTTCTCTTCTCGTTCTTGTTTAATTTTCACATCATCGTTATCGTCATCAGAGTTAAGGACAATAACGGTTTCTACTTCCTTTCTGACTGTATCATACGTTTTTTCTTTTCTTAATGGAGTTTTTTCTTTTCTTAATGGTTCAGCTCTATTCATCAGTTTTAACAGTTGTTTTGATCCATTAGTAATTTTATGTGTCCTTACCAAATGATCCCTTAATCTTTCTACGTGTTTTCTACATTTTACTGGCGGTGAAAAAAAGGATAATTTACATCTTCACACTATTGGTATTTTGAGGTTGTAAGGATAAGAACTATAATACTTGTCATGAACGTAAAACACACAGTACTGTATTCTTTCTGACAGCGCAGTGTTGTCGTCTGCATATGACGTCACGCGCTTCAGTTAAACGTTTTAAACAGGCTCGAATAATGTTAAACATGCAAGCATCTAAATGACATTGATTTCGTGAATGTCAACAATGTTCTCTCGCTACCGGACATCTAAGTTTACGAAAGAAGAAACCACCTACAAATGTGAAGACTGTACCTACGGAAGAGACAAGAAATCAAACTTTGCTAGACATTTAGGAAGAAAGATAAGAAGTTAGCAATATCCTTTAACTCGACTTTCCGCTATATAGATGACGTTCTTTCACTAAACAATTCAAAATTTGGTGACTATGTGGATCGCATCTATCCCATCGAATTGGAGATAAAGGATACTTCAGATACAGTTAAGTCGGCTTCATATCTTGACTTGCATATGTCAACTTGTATCGGTGATAACTGTATCGCCATGCATACGAAACTTCCGATTTCACCAAAAAAGCCATTTTAACTGTTTATTGATGTTGACCAAGTTTATCCGTTGGACTACACGTGTGATGTGTATTGCGTAATTTTGACTAAATTGCTGTTGTGTTTCATTCCGCCGTAACCTTTATTTGACTCTGTCTTTTAAAAACGTAATTATATTAACTGTACTGTTTGGTGATAACTGTATCGCCATGGTTTTGCAGATTTCCGAGAAGACCTATTTCATAGAAACCCTGATGAATTTATTTTGTACGAGAAAATTTTATTTTTAACTATGTTGATTTTATGAATCCAGATACTTTTCATGTTAATTTTGAACTACGTTATTTGTTTACTTCGAATTTAAGCTAATGTGAACGTGTTTATCATTTAGCGGTGTGATATTTATAATATAATATATAAATAAAACCTTATTAAATTTAAGAGTTTAAGGTCTCTGATGATATTATCAAATGTGTATTCAGCAATTTATAATGATATCAGTTTGTCTAGTAGGAAATGCCATTAATATGTGTGTATCACGGTAATTGTTTGTGTGAGAATAATGCGTGCATAAGGTCATCAGAGGGAGGAGTCCGAGATGCCAGACTTTCGGTTTTGCAGCGTTGATACGTTTGTTTTAAAATGGTTACTAGAGTGTAAGACTTTAAATTTTGAAATGATTATAAATTTTATTTTTTTAACACATAAACATATTGACCATTGTAAAAATTTAGTAAATTTTTGTTTTGGGGGGCGGGATGTTATATATCAGTATGTATGGTCAGATTATGTTTCTGTATGTGAGAGAGAGTTGTTCCCCTTTTGTCAGTACTTTGTCTGATTAAAATGTAGAAATGGAAGCTGATGTCTTTTTATGTGTTTGCCTCCATCCATGCTACCAGAGCTATGCCCCTAGTCTGTAATACTAGATGTAATCCTTAACTCTACAAATGTTCGCTCTCTGGCCCTCTCGGAACGGTATTCCCGGCCTTTAAATACCAATCCTCGTCGGATATATGGACGGATTTCTGGGGCTCCAACTGGATGTTCATGAAATAAAATACGCAACAAACGAAATTTGAGCCGTTAGTTCAAGCCAAATAATGTGTAGAAATATGGTCACTTGGTCTTCTCCCGACCGGCATTAAAACGCTTGCCGAAGTGGGTCGTCCGTTTGGCTGTGCGGGATGTATCAAGTTCGCAGTTTGAGGGGTCCGTAGGTGGCCTGTTGCAAGGCAAAATTTCTGTCCCTATCCAAAAAACCCTCTTTGTCCAGTAGCAGTCCAAATTCCCCGACCATCATCCAAGATGGCCTTTATAGTAACAACCTACCTATTGTATTTATTGTGAACTTGTTCTCGTCCTGAATATGCATGTAAAATTTGCCACTGGACGTTAAGCAACCAACAATCAAGCAAAATCATCACACGCATGGTCGAAAATTTAACGAAATCGCACTTTATATTAATCAAACAAAAATACTTCCTTGTAATCAACTCAAGCATATATGCACAGTTAACATACGTATTACCTCAATGTACAATCCAACAGTCTAATACCATTATATGCAATTAATGCATTTCTGTGCTCTAAAACACACATCTATTAAACGTACCGTTTCACATCTCATTTTTTGTCAGTTCCAAAACATTTGAAATATCTTTAAACATATCGTCAGCAGGCCTTTTGTAACTCCTTTCAATTTCGACGGACATGTGCCCAGTTCTGTTGATTATTTCTTGCGCGGGTTTCCTCGCATTTTACAACGTTCTGGCGTTTTCCTGAATGAATCGTGAATAAGCCTCAACGCCTGCGTCGGCACACATGGTTTTCATGAAGGAGGAAAGCTTGTTTACACCAATAGGTTCTTCACAAAATTTTAAACCATTTTCGAATCTAACGGTCTTCTGTAAACGCAATATCCTTTTACAACTGCCGACCAACACACATTTGTAAATCTCGTCATTCTGGAAGTAGTGTTTGATGTTCTGGACGAATAAAGGGTATTTATTAAGGATGGGAGCCTCAATCGGTGGACCAAACCCCTGCATTCCTTGAATTCGAACCCAAGTTACGGCCTTCTCTCCCATATGTTTCGTCATTTTAACTGCCACGTGACCTTATTATCACTAATGTGAGGTTTGGTGTACATTCTATACAAATATCTATGAAATATGTTGAATATAGGTGTCATCTTATACAATTATTCTAAATGGTTTAACTAACTGAAAAAAGCTGAAGAATCAATTATTTAAAAGTTCTCAAGTAAAAACACTACCTGTTTTAACAAGTCTGTATCTTCAGAGTTTAAAAGTATTCTAGTTTGTTGACCAAGGAAGAAATTATAATACAATTATTGTATTGAAATTTCATACATACAAGATGTGATTATAAAGGTATTGTATGATATGACCAAGCCAAACGATGATATGAGACGTTCTGTAATAAAATGCAATTTCAAAAGAGTTTGTTTTAAGAACCACAGATGTAATTTATATTCTAAATCTATTACCATTCCTTTTAAATCTATAAAATGATAGAAACTACAAGTAAGGCGTGGAGGTCAACCTATGATGTGGTGTTCTGAGGGACACCCTTTTCCTGGCCACCTTTTTTTCACCTTTCACAACAGTAATGGTCACCCCACAATTTCACTGATGAGTTTATCTGGAAAAAAATAAAATCTGTTTGAACTTATTCTAAATTGATTAATTGAAAAGGTGCAGTATGCGTAAAATTTAGAACAATTATTTCTTTTCCTCAAATATCTTCTGCTGCACACATTCTTTTTGGTCTATTAAAGAAAACTGTATACTTGACAATAATTTCACATCACCTTACTCATGTTACTTTATATAGCTTATACCAGTGTCTTCCCTAGGTAGGTGTCTTTAGTAGGTACCATGTATGAAATTGGTAAAATGCTGATTCTCCTGTGACCATAAACCATGTTTTGCATGGTAAAACTGCACAATTAAAATGGCGTTCTAGTGATATGCAAAAAATCAACCTTAATTAGTATATCATTTAAGGAGCAATGTGTAAAATAAATTTCGATTTATATATATATATAAAATAGGAAAATCAACTATTAAACTATATGTACTTATCACATATTTTAAGGCGCAATCTCTTCCTGAGAAGGTGCATTCCATGCTTTATTGGTTTTTGTGTAGTTTTTTGTATCATGGTTGTTTTCTCATAGAGTTATAACAACACCAAGTAATATGTGAACTACCCTGCATGTTTGAAATTTTGTGTGAATACCTACCATTAAATATATAATAAAGGTGACGACCTTCCATTCTTATGTCTAGTGGGTCCAACGTATCAACATCTGAAATTGCAATGGTATACGTTGGCCCACCATCCACGAGGGGGAATAGAAGGGGTCCTGATCCCGAAATCCCTGGCTTAAAAACACCCGATCCCGGAGTCCTGATAAAGGTCCTATCCCCCTCGTCCATCCATAAGATACTTATAATACATAATCCATGGCCATTCAGAAACCTTTAAGAAAAATGATATATATCAATAAAAAAGTATAAGAACGACAACCAACTTTGGACTTTGTTTTATTTCGTTCATGGTGTTTAATAAAGAGCCGTTCTATACATTGAAATATACTGAAATTTGTGTACATTCAACCTAAGTCACAATATATCTGAACTTTAGAACTTTTGATAACTACATTAATTTGTAAATTTCCAAAAAGTACTCACATGACTCACAATCTTGACCCAGTATGGACTATTTCAATAAAGAATGACCATCAAATTGCAAATTGAAAGTTTATGCAGCAAACTAAATTGCATATTAAATTGCAATAAATGAAGTACATGAGAGATGATTATTTTTTGACAAAACCAACATATTGTAAACAACAATCTGCACAAAATAATTATTTGGTCTAGATAAGAAGAGTTATGATGTTTGGTCTGGACGAAAAACGAAATCGTGGTAACAAACTAAAACCGGGGGAAACGCATTTAATATAAGAGGAGAACAACGACATAACACTTAAATGTAACACACACAGAAACGGACCAATCATCAGACAAAACCCCAAGAGAATAACCTCAAAACCAAATACACAAATTTGGGATAGAGAAGTACCGTGACACGTCTTTTCGCAATGTTAAAAGTGTTCGTTTTTTATATTTTAGGACGAGAGGTAGAAGATTTCAAGGATGGTAAATTTGAATACATTTTTGGCCACCCTGAACAAATCTTAAAAAAAGAAGTTTGCAACATTATTAAGCAGAACAGACAGATTTCAGACACATTTTCAAATTACGTGCAATATTACCACAAGCAAAAGTCCTTGCACTAACGGCAACAGAAACACCAACAAAGAGGAAAGAAATCCAAAAACAGCTTTGCTTAAAAGATGTGTTTTCACTTTCACTTCACATATATGATCACTCCTTTCTTATTTTTACTTAGATCAACCCTTAAACATCACTACTAAAAAATAATCCCCCTTTCTAGAGTATATGTGTACTTTTGGTACACTAAAATATATCAAGTCATGTATATAAATAGTGTATATGTATCCCCCCAAAACTAAATCTAAAACAACAGCAAAAAATAAAAATGAAGGCCTTCAACAAAGGCAGCCTTGTTTAAGCACTGTTGATGCAGAGAAAAATATATGTTGAAAAAGAATGTACAAAGTCTTGAAAAGAAATTAAAAATTGCTAGGCATGCAGGAATGGATGCAAATTTAAAATTGGATGAATTAAAAAAGAGCAATGCGAACCTGAATAAAAACTATGCTTCATGCTGTATTAAACTATCAAACTTTTCTACAAGAAATGTAAACAAAGAGTTGAAGTGGAGGCAAAAAAAAATACAATTTCTTCAGTCAGAAAATAGCAAACACATTACAGAATTTTTTTTTTTTAAAAAGAAGTCAGAATTTAGTAGACAAAATCATAAACAAACTTGATCACTTTTGAAATATTACCACGACAAATACAGAAATTTGAAAAAGCTAAAGTTACACAAAATTTTACACACAAAACATGCAACAAGACAAATATTGAGGTTTCGTCAATTAAAGAGGAAGTATCATATTTAGAAACGAAAATTTTATTTTCAAAGATGTGGGAAGAACTTTCACACTCGAATATAGTAACAACATGTCATGAGAGTAAATACACAGATGATGTACGGGAGGTGTATGCTACATTATCACATATTTTGTACTGATATGTACGTTTTTGCCTGGCCAATAATGGCCGGAAGTTAAGGTTGGTTATCAGCCCTCGGGGCCGATATCGATATCAGCCCTCGAAATCCATATCAAGCCCCCGAGTTTAACTTCCGGTAACCTGTCAATCAAAGACTATTTGTAAACAAGCTGAACACAATGAAAAAAATTGATAAAGTTACGAATCTGCTGTAGAGGAAAAAAGTAGAAATCAACAGTGAAAATCACAAAAGTGTTCGTAAAATTTTGACCTCATAAAGAATTTAGAAAACATATGAAGCCACACTGGAATGAGTAGCGATATAGGATTTTTCTTCAGCATTTTTTAACATTTGTAATGTAACACTTTAAAGTTGTTTAATATTTGCAATTCTATCATTTCTGAAACTTTTCACAAAACGTTGTTTACCTACTGTGATACGAACTTTTTTTTTAACTCACAGTGATACATTTCTTTTATTTTTTTTCGTTAAACATCTTTTTGATTTTTGAAAAAATATCAAACATAATTTGGCGTAAGCTATTTGTGTTCTCTTGCCTAAAAAATATGTGATAAATAGATTATAACATGTCATTTTCCATATGGTCCATGGTATCAGCCCACGACCCATATCAAGCCCTCTGGCTTGATATGGGAGTCTAGGGCTGATACCAGAGCCATATGGAAAATGCCATGTAATAATCTATAATTATTATCTATGACTGTAGGCGTGAAAAACATAGAAAATGTAATCAAAACAGTTTTAGAAAAACTTCCAAAAAAAACCTTTGCTGAATACGTGATGGTTGAAGCAAAGGCTTTAGCCCTAATTCAAACTGAAGAAGCTATGTTAGACAGCAATTTCAACACTTCACATACTTCCACCGATTCACATATTTCAAGCCGGAAAACGTGACATATTGTCACTGACACGTCCAATCATTTTGTATATATTCAGATATAGGAGGTGGACCCTGAGTTGTGAGTAGCAGGCTATTTGATGGAACTATGACTTTGAATCGATCAATAAAGAGTTGTAAATTAATCGATCTATTTCAGAATTCATTATGTTTTTATTATTTGTAGGACAGTGAGGACACCTTCGAAAAAAGTAACAGTGCAGGATATACACGACATGCAATATCGTGCACTGCAAGGTAAAATAGAGATCCAAGAGAAGCAGAAAATTCAAATGGACCTAGAAAAGAACAAGCTTGAACTTCAAATAGAACTGTAACAGAAATTAGTGGGTGGCAGTTCAGAGCCGGTTACACTCTCACAGGCACTTGCCTTAATGTATAAGGGCAAGCTGACCAAGGTTCGGACAGTATCACTTTTCATTACGGCCTTGCCGTTGAACTTGCATGTGGATCTCTTTGGCTATACCGTTGTTTGAATGTTTTCAACTGGTTCCCTCTAAGAATCTAATACATTTTTCTGTAACTTTCGATCCCCAAGGGTGACTGGGGTATAGAAGTATGGTCACTGGGTCTTCTCCCGACCGGCAGTAAAACGCTTGCCGAAGTGGGGCGTCCGTTTGGCTGTGCGGGATGTATCAAGTTCGCAGTCACGTCCGGTCAGAAGGGGGACGTTAAATCCGATACCTCGTGTTAAGAGAGTGCCACGCTCTTTGCACGTTAAGAACCCTTGCAACAACTCTTTTGGGGGGGGGGGGTCCGTAGGTGGCCTGTTGCAAGGCAAAATATCTGTCCCTATCTAAGATACCCTCATTTTCCAGTGGCAGTCCAAATTTCCCCGACCATCATCCCAGATGGCCTCTATCGTATCAACCTACCTATTGTATTTATTGTGAACTTGTTCTCGTCCTGAATATGCATGAAATATTTGCCACTGGACGTTAAGCAACCAACAATCAATCAATCAATTTGTAACTTTCGATATTCGACACCTGAAACCAGTATAAAGTAGATATTGTAGATCAACCGTCGTTCGGACAACTACAACTAAGGTTCGGACACTTGCATAATAATATGTTAAATACAAGTCTATCATGTATGTTTGTCTTAGTATTTACTCTCAACACTCCGTATTTTAAAACTCCTGGTTTCCAACAATGACTCCTGATTACCGCAATTTCACCTCAATGATCCCGTACCCTACACAGACTACCCCTCCATCTAGACTCCATTAAAATTTAAAATTATATAACAGTTTGTAATTTTACCTGTCGTCGCTGATTTATCTTTACTTGACATTTCTTTGAAATAAAAGTTGTAGCATATCTTTAGATAAAGCTACTCTTCGTGTTTGCAGTGTGGCGAGGGTACTAACACAACGTTTACTTTGGGAAACAGCAAACACCTCTAACTTTACTTAATATAATATAAGGTTGGCTGAAAATAACAATGTTCATAATATATGTTTTATATGGTTGCAATTCATATTGCACTTTAATATATGTAATCACCCTTTGAGACACCCTTTAAATCCGTTTGCTAGTTTAATGTTTTACTTACTCAGTTAAGGAACTTATAATATTAGTAGTTAGTATACAGTCATGCACATTTTTATTTTACATGTATATGATTGTAAAACGAACTCAATAAAAGAAAACGAGATGTGGTATGCATGACATGTATACAAGTAAAGGTAAAAGTGAACATACATTTGAAATTATTGTTTGTAAAGTTGTTAAAGATAGACACAACTGGATCACGTCATTCCCTAATGATCTTTAACGTGAGAACATTGTTATATAGACCCGATAGTTTAAACGATTGATGAGTGCACGTTGACTGGTACAATACAAAAACATGCAATGTCAGCACCAAATGATGCTATCTGGAACACGCTTTATTCGACTTTATGAGTTTGTCTTTTAACGAGACGTGTCGGAATGGATTGTTGCTGTGGCATTTGTCTTGTCCAATACTATTGTTATTTCCTATCCTCCTTTTATATATGATTACTTATTAACTTTAAAATATAATCACCAGTTGCTTGTAATGTTTCCATGTTTCATACACCTTTTCTTTCAGATTTTTTCCATGTCTGTATGCTTGTTCGTACTGTTCCCTCTTTTGTAAGGAAAACGAACACTCAAGGACAGACAGTGCTAATTCTGGCGGACAAGCTGATGGTGTCAAATTTGTAGGTATAGACGTTCCAGCAGGTACTCCCAACGTCGAAGTTGACGATATAACACCAGAGTCGTCAACTGTGATGCCCAGATCCATCACTTCAAATAAAGATTCTTCATTCGAAACCTCTTCCAGCAATGCATCTAAAAAGAAATGATAGAAAGTCTATATATAATATATATGTAGTAACATTGAAATCATGAATAGTAACCCTAATCTTTAAATAAAATTCAGTGTATAGTCATTGAATGCGTTTTTGGTGTTCTTGCCATGCACATCTCTAATCGTCGAATTTTTGCTTTGACAATTCCTAAATTAAGAATATAAGTAAGTGACGTACTGCTTAAACAAAGGCTTAGTCAGAAGATATTTTGTTACATCTATACAGTTTTGTGGTCTTATATTCTGAAACATTACATATGATTTGTATCTTAATCTTCTTTTCAATTTTACTGGTATTGTCTGTGACCCTGGCAGTCTTCTTTGAAGCATTTTAACAGTTGACATATTATCAGCTGGAACATTGATTACATTTCCTTGAATACCAAACTGACCTCCACTGAGAAGTTCACGCATTTGAAAAAATGTTGATACTGGTGCCACAAGTTTTTCTTCCAGAGAATTTAGCATGAAAACTTGTGGTTTTAATAGGAAATTAAGTTTACTATAAATTGCTAAATTTGGCAGTTTACCCTTTTTCAAAGATTGTAAACACGTGCGACAGACATACTCAAATCCATCAAGACTATTTTTCTTTCGAACACACTGTGAAAATAAGGGTTCTTTAAAATTTTGTAATTTTCCAATTGGTTCAACAGATTCCTTAAACCACAGCTGGTCGCAAGATGTACATCTGTAAATGCAAGCTGTAGAAACCTCATGATGAAATGCATCAATCAATTCATGTGAAACTAAAGCCTTGTTAATACTTCTATTGCGTTTCCTGTCAATGTCATGCTCAAAGGCTTTAAAGGTTGGGTCACTTCTTCTTTTATTGTAATCTTTTTCAAATTTCAAAAATATTGGATCAGTTCTTCTACTTTTATTATGTTTTTTCTCAAAAGCAACAAACTCTGGATCAGTCCTTCTCTTTTTATTGTGCTTCTTCTCAAATGCAACAAACTCTGGATTTGACCTCCTCTTTTTGTTGTGCTCTTTCTAATTTGCAACAAATTCTGGATTTGTCCATCTTTTTTGTTGTGCTCCTTCTCAAATGCAACAAACTCTTTATCAGTCCTTCTCTTTTTATTGTAGTCTACTTCAAAATGTTTAAATTTACTTTCTAGTCTTCGATATTGAAGACTTATTCTTTCTCTTTCTGCATAATCTGTATTGGATCCTCTCATTTGCATGAATTTTCTCATATACTCCCCTTTCCTTATTTTCTTTTCTCCAATTTTTTCAGATTTCTGTTTTATTGGTTGTCTTTGATCCCTTTTTTTGATCAAAATGTCAACAGGTTAATGTTTGATGTACTGTTGAAGTTGACAAAACAATATCATAATGATTACCATTTGTATGGTTTGGATAAATACCGGTTTCATCTGTTATAATATTTGGATTTAGGTAGTTTGAATCAAATTTGGTCCACTTATACGAGTTATTGCCAGTATTGACCTAGTTGAAAATGTGAGTTCTTAATAAATTAAATGCTACAAAAATCTCAACTTCTGTTGCCCAACTTCCTGGAATATTTATTTGATTTTGCAGTACATAAGAAAATCATGTTTGTAGAAGAGAATGAAGATTTGAACCCAAACTGATGGATATTAACTATAGCAGATCTTATTTTGATATGATTTGTCTCAGTTCCTGTAATAGCATAACCAATGGCTCTGTAAAAGCAGTTTCCATCACCTATAATTTTCTGTAAGTCTTTAGGATTTCCAATTATGTTTAGCGCAGTTAATCATACAATGGATATGATGATTTCTCAAACCTAAACCCTAAATTTGTGCAATGTTTCATTTGCCATGTCAAGTTTATCGGTTTAAATTGGAAGATTTCATGAATAACATCAACTGCAACAAGATCTTGATTTGAACCCGTGCTTCTTACGTTATCTGTAGGTGTTAAAGCTGAATTATGATATACATGTTTGGTTTTCTTTTCTTTTTCATTAATGTTTGTTTCCAAATTACCATGTGTGTTTTTCCTGTGAAAAAAATTTTGATTCTAACTGCTTGGTGTTGTTTATAAATAGAGAAACACTTTTTTTTATTTGTTTGTATGCTGTTTGATGCAGTTGTCGCATTCTCTGTTATCTTTTTTTCTAATGTTACTTTATCTGTCTTCTGAGTGTTATTCTTGACTTTATCTGTCTTCTGAGTGTTATTTTTGACTTTATCTGTCTTCTGAGTGTTATTCTTGACTTTATCTGTCTTCTGAGTGTTATTCTTGACTTTATCTGTCTTCTGAGTGTTACTAGTATTCTTTACTTCATCATTTTCATATCATAAGAAAATCATAACCCATAATGAAATGTTTTCACCTAAGCATTAAGTTTGTAAAACTATACACCTAGATCTTTAATATAAGGCAGCTCACTGTTAAAAAAATGTTAGTGGAACAAGGGTTAACTTTAATTTGTTCATAAGCAAAAAATACTAGTAATGGTGGAATTATTTAAAAAAAAAAATGTTTTCCTTTTTTTACTAATGTTAACCCTGTAGGACACTGACAGAATCCATATTGCACCATAAAATCCCCACTTTCTGTTTTCATATAAACACCTGCTATCTTTGTTTCTTCATGGATGCTTGACACATGGCTCGGATATAAATTGTCTGTTCATTGATCTGAAATCACAAAGAAAGATTTAAGTTTTGTATACATTATTTGTTTCTTAACAGAATTTTTTCTTTTCTTCAAAAATAGAATTAATTTTCCTTTAAAAAGTGAAGTTTGTATTTACAATTGAATATACAAAAAGTATAATGGTTTTGTGTTAAACTGTTACTTTCTGCCAAAATACTCATTTTGATACTTTTAAGTATAAATTTTATAGTTTAAATTAAAGGAATTGCTGTGATTATTTGTTTTGATATTTTTTTGCAGAATGATCTTCCTTATTAACTACCACATTTAAAAATGATGCAAATATTCCTGACCAGATATACAAAAAATCAAATATAAATCCTATATAATATTGAGCTGTGCAAATTGAAAATTAAGTCAATTTATTCAATACAAAAAATTCACACATCAAAATAATGAGTTTTTATACGACCGCAAAAATTTAATTTTTTGGTCGTATATTGGTATCACGTAGGCGTCGTCCGAATACTTTTAGTTTTCGCACTTTTAACTTTTGTTTAAGTAAATAGAAATCTGAAATTAAACACAAGGTTTATGACCTTAAAAGGAAGGTTGGGATTGATTTTGTAAGTTTTTGTTGCTATTTCAATATCAACATTTGCATTATAAAAATACCAAAAAAAAAGCGAGACATATCTCTGCGATAACCTGTTTTTAGGGGCTTAACTTGATAACTTTTTTTTAGAATCTACATTAGGTGCAGTGACTTAATTTCTTTTTATCAGATTGTGCCAAATATTAACTGATAGATTTACTAACGAAAGAAGGAGAAGGGTTGTGCGAAGTCTGCTCAGGGGAACAACCCAACTAATTTTTAAATATAATTGCCAATAGTAATAAAATTAGGTTGTTAGTTTATTACAGAATTGTTTCTATTTAAAAAAAACCAACTAGTTAATAATAAATACAATGGGTAGGTTGTCATAATAAAGGCCATTTCGGATAATGGTCGGGAAAATTTGGACTGCCACTGGAGTAGATTGGATAGAGACAGGAATTTTGCCTTGCTACATGATACCTACGTACCATCTCAAAGTTGATGCAAGGGTTCTTGACGTACAAAGAGCATGTCACCCTCTTTACACGAGACAACGGATTTAACGTCCCCATTCTGACCGGACGTGACTGCAAACTTCATCCATCCAGCATAGCCAAATATACGCCAAATTCGGCAAGCGTTTTACTGCCGGTCAAGAGAAGACCAAGTGACAATATTTCTATTCCCCAGTCACCCTTGGGGGTTATTCTGCTTAGAAGAAGGAATAATAAAAAAAAATCCTGAAACACCGATGGGAATCTTTGCATTTGTGGAAAGTTTACCCAAATGTTTGTTATGAAGAATATATGTATTATATAAAGTAAATATTTCAAGATATTTCTCTTGTATAATCAAACAATTATCAACCAATTATTTGTGACTTTGTGTCCTACCAAATTTATAACTTTATATATTATCCCTATCTACCATCATATTATTCGTTCCACCAGTCAGAACATCTGAATCGTCAATTTTGTCCAGTTTTCTGCCTACAACTATTTTGTCTCGACATATTCGTTGTATATCTTTATGAACATTTATGTTGTTTGCTTTGCAGAATGTATCACTAGCATCAACCGTTTCCTGTATTGTACTTATAGTCTGATTTATTGATAACTTTTTACACCAATAGGTCGGTGCCACTGCTGGTGGACGTTTCGTCCCCGAGGGTATCGCCAGCCCAGTAGTTAGCACTTCGGTGAATATCAATTATATGGTCATTTTTATAAATTTTCTGTTTACAAAACTTTGAATTTTTCGAAAAACTAAGGATTTTCTTACCCCAGGAGTAGATTATCTTACCGTATTTTTCACAACTTTTTGGAATTTTCGTCAACTGTTACTACAGTACTGTTTCCACTTATCAAAAACGTTTAACCAAAATTCATGCTATACTTTTTCCATGAACATTAGAATAGTAGAATATTTGCATGTTGATAAAATTTCATAGTTAATTATGTGGCATTTATTTTTTCTTTCTGGTTAAATGCCGCTGAAAGGTTTTTTTTAACCTGGAACATGACTTTCAATTCGAGTCTTTGTCTTCCTTTGATCTTTGGCGTCTTTGGCAAAACTTTCGTCTGTATTATGACGTCATGTATAAACAGGGTTACGTATACGTTTCAAAGAGATGCGATTTCGTTAATTGCAGTAAAGCGATTCATCGATGTTAATGGTCGTCAATGAAGCCGCTGACATTTCTCGCAATCGGACATCAAAATTTGATTATGATGATCATAAATCTGATTGTTTGACAATGCTTTTCAATAAGGGATCTTAGAAAAAACATGTGATCCACAGTACGTTTTTTCTTTGTAAATCCTATTTGTTCGTTGGGTATAATATTGTTTTTTAAAAGAAATTTATCTAATCGTAAATTGAGGACTTTTGTGAATAATTTTCCAACACAGCTATTAATAACAATGCCTCTATAATTAGATGGATCATCTTTAACTCTATGTTTATGAATAGGATAAATATACCCTTGACTCCATTGAGTTGGATACTCCCCTGATGAGACACACACACAGGTAACATAATAAAGTTGTGGTTCATGATATGCGCTAATGTATTGTATTGATTGTCACATGTATTAATCTGTATTATCTCCGTTACTCCATGTGTCATGATTATACGTGTATGATTGATGGGTTATTTCCCTTTACTGTTTACCGCCTCACGGTCATTATTAAAGGTGCCTTAACCCCAAGGGTGACTGGGGTATAGAAATATGGTCACTTGGTCTTCTCCCGACCGACAGTAAAACGCTTGCTGAAGTGGGGCGTCCGTTTGGCTGTGCGGGATGTATCAAGTTCGCAGTCACGTCCGTCAGAAGAGGACGTTAAATCCGATGCCTCGTGTAAAGAGAGAGCCACGCTCTTTGCACGTTAAGAACCCTTGCAACAACTCTTTGAGGGGTCCGTAGGTGGCCTGTTGCAAGGCAAAATTTCTGTCCCTATCCAATATACCCTCATTTCCCAGTGGCAGTCCAAATTTCCCCGACCATCATCCTAGATGGCCTCTATTACAACAACCTACCTATTGTATTTATTGTGAACTTGTTCTCGTCCTGAATATGCATGAAATATTTGCCACTGGACGTTAAGCAACCAACAAGCAATCAATCAATCAATAAAGGTGCCTTTATAACGATCACATGTGTTATGTTTTCTCTGCTTACTGGCGTGGCGGCAGCGGTTTAAGAAACCCACATCTCAAATAACTCAACAATTTGAACATTATTCCACTCTGAAAGTAAAAGGTGAGCAGGAAAGTTTTTCATTCATTCTGACTAACACGACGACATTTTCGATTCGTTCACTGATCTTTACAAAACGGCAGGCACACGTGCTCGAAAACAATGGTCACTCTCAAAAGTTGAAACAATAACATCATCAAGAGGCATGGACACAAAACTTACAATATACCTTGTCCTTGATCAAAACTTCGCAGCGTTCCTTTTAGATGGATTCACATGGCTGAGAAAAACTAACGCCAATCCTTTATGTGGCATTATTGACGATGGCGAGGCGGTTGTCGAAGCTAACCGACGAACAGTTAAGTAAAAGTAATTTTCTCAACAAAACAGAACTGCTGGCTTTAATTACTGGTATCCAATTGCTTTAAAAAATGAAAATTTAAGAATTGATTTTGACAACAAAAAGACACTCAAAGATTTTCTTAATTCATAAACCTTACCGGCATTACAAAAGAAAATTTCGAAGACCTTATCTCACACGTACAATCCATCAGACAAAAACAGAAGCATAAGAACATGCATAGCCCTTTTACTTGTCAGATTAGGAACTGGAATGTCATACTCAATGCTTTCAACACTTTTCAACATTGGGAAAACTTGAAAAAGAAGAGCGATTGGAACAACTAGAATAGAACTCCCCATGAACTTCACTCCAAAATATCTTGGCTTTCAACACATTTTTAGACGGGACATCAAAGACAATCATACAAGACCTCTAGCAAGATAATTATTTGGAAAAGAAATTGAAAATCCTGTAATTTTTGTTGCAGATGGTACATACATTTATATTCAAAAGAGCAACAACTTTAAATTTCAAAGACGGTCATATAATCGAAATAAAAATCGACCTTTAGCCGATGATTTTTTTTTACTACAGGACATATCAGTTTAGGGCCATATCACGCTTTTAACAAAAACAGTGATGCCAACATTATCAAACAAGCGGCAAACATAATTTTAAATTAAATATGGAACAGATGACTGATTGGATAACAGAAAGCGACATTCTCATGGTGGACAGAGGATTTTGGGATGCTGTCGACTTTCTGGAGGATATGGGGTCCATTCCAAGATGCTTTCTTTCCTTAAAAAGGGACAGAAGTAGCACACAGTAGAAGAGGTATAAACTATTGTAAGCTATAAAACCGTCCTTTAAATAGTGTCTGTTCAGTATCCTCTCATTGTAAAAAAGACCAGATCAGATATTCATTAGTTTTGATCGTCACTATTATTTATTCTGTCTCAACTTTTATGTACCGTACATAATCAATGTTGAAGAAGGCAATATTTACTAGCAGACATACTTAGTGTTACATCATATTTCTTGATGAGCAATTTAATATTTAATGCATGTTTCAGTTAATCACATAGGCTCACTAGGGAGAACCGTATTTTTTTTCTATAGATAGATATGAAGTCTTTATTTGACAGAGAAAACTGTGAATTCATTTATTTCTGTATGTTCCTTTTTTGCACAGATATTTATTCATTTTGGTCATGTCTTTTAAAATGCAACGGTTTGTTTCTGCTCATATAAAATATGTTTTGAAAACATAATTATAAATATATGCATTTATTTATCAAGATTGATGTATTTTGGTCTGGATTTTAAGTCAAGTATCCTATGTGCAAGATGGAAATATTAAACATAAAACATTGTGAGAGTAGAATATAGTGGTCTGACACCACAAGTGGCATGTCAATTCTGTCCGCATTCATCTGCAAACTGTAAACACCTAGAAATATTAGATAAATAATCCTCCTCTGACACAGACCACATGTATTCTCTAAAAAGTCGAAGATGCTCCTTCTCTACGTATGTCGATTCTTTGAAAGTTTCAGACATCCCTATTGCTATAAAGGAAAAAAGTTACGAACAGCCTATGTGTTTTTTCAAATCGTGTTGTGATCGTTTTTTTTTTTAAAATACTTATCATAGCATATGATGACCCTTTATTTCAGGTAAATTGATTGGATTAAGTATATACTTAATTTTATTATTAGAAAACTCTTGGTATAGAGTTTTTAAATCATTAAAAAGACATGTCCTTAATCATCATTTATTTTACATATTAGACGTTTTCGATCACCAAACAGAAGTAGATACTGCTTTAAAATGATTCTAGAACGCTTTATGGTTGTTAAAATAAATTTAATTCACTCAAAAAACAATTAAGAAACTTTGGGATGGTTTGAAAATAAGTTTAAAAAGCACGTGTAAAAAAAAGAAATTAACCGATATCAAAGGGTCGAAATCCGTACATGACAGATATCACTTTAATACGACTTTAAACATAAAACAGTTCCATCCTTTATTAAAACAGTCTTTAATATACCTATCACATTAATGTTTGAAGGGTCTTAAGCTTATACAAACCATTTTAGTCGGTATGAAACACCAAAACGGAATGAACAATAATCGATTACGTTTTGTAGTTCAAACATTCTAAATGCATTGAACAGAAAGGAGAAATTTGTAATGAAAAGTTTAGTTTTTATATTTATCCCTTTTAATTTGATATTACATAGAAATAAATATTTATATATGGACGAGTTAAAAGTATTAGTTTGAAAAACCATGAGAGCGCCCTCTACAATATCAATAAGTTAAACAAAGATGGCGGAACGTAAACAAACCGCCTCGCCACGAATATTGAACTTGTTCTCTTATTTCTTGTTAATTGTACTATAAAGTCCATATCCCCACTGGAAGGTCCAATTTTGTAGAATAAAAGCGCTGACTATACAAGCCTTCCTATGGACAGGTCAACATTTTTGTTGTAAAGTATGTAAACTGGTTCCCGTCTGACTACAACACTTTGTTTGAGTGTAGCTGAATACAAGCAGATACCAGTTAGTTTTTTAAATAGTAAATATGAAACCGAGTGCGGTAGGCGGGTATCTCTCCAATACGTTCTCTTATCTTCCATTTTCTGTTCAACCTCAATCTGTTGTTTCCTAGTGAGACGCTTGACTGGTGCTGTGAGTTTCTCTTGACGTTTTCTTTCTTGAAATCGACGTCTGATTTTTTGCTTGTTCTCTTTTTTAATTTTTCATTTCTTCACTAATTGAATCTACTTATTCTTTGTCTCAAGTTTTCATTTTCTTTAAATTCTTCTTCATTTTTTTTCCATACTTGGTCTCCAATGAGAAAAAATATTGTTTGTTTGTTGGATTTGGTGTTGAGGAACCTATATCTATTTCATTTTCTTCTACAATTATTTTTTTTCTTGGACCAAGACAGGAAGACCTTCCATCAGTACCTGGAATGACATATAAACTTTACAGTATTTCAGCTCGAGTTCCTCAAGGGTCGGTCCTTGGACAATTACTGTTTAAAATATATATTAATGATGTCCTTGGACCATTACTGTTTATCTTTATATTAATGATATTGCAGAAAGAATTATTTCTCTGTGCAGACTCTTCGCAGAGGACTTGTCGTTCAGCTGTGCAGATCGTGATGCTTTTCATATAGAGACTGTGATAATCCATGATCTGGAATAGCTGATTAAATGGTCCAAAAGTTGTAAAAGTCTTATTTACCAGATAAACAAGAAATTATGTTATTTTCTATGTCGAAAAAAAACCAGGAACGAATATTATATTCAATGATAAAAATATACCTATTACAAATATTCATAAACATTTAGGGGTTACATTTAGCAATGATGCTAAATGGAATGCCCACTTTAATAATTATCTGAAGCACGTCTAATTAGATATCAAAAGTACGATAGAAGCTTTAAACGACCTTGACCAACTACATGAATATTAATCAGCCCATTCAACGTTATAGTACGTGTGTTCTATTTTCGCAGTTCTGAGGTCGAAGGTATGAATTGACCAATGAAAACGATCGTTCCTTAGAGAGTTAATCAAATAAAGTTTGTTTGACTGATTATGTCGAACTACCTTTCGCTAAGCTTTGCCGCATATAGTGGGGCGGCTTAGTACCGAAATTTGACAAAATCATGCAAATGGTGATACAAGCAAGGGATTTGGCATAGACGTTTATTAGGAAGTACTTTATCATATTAGAGGGGTAGCCAACATGTTTTCGCTTTTTTTCACGGCGGCCATCTTGAAATCAAAATTGACATCATTTTGCTCAATCGTTGAGATTGAAAAACTGTTCTTACCATTTTCAACGCTATATATGTCATGAAAACTATGTGAAATACAATAAAATGATATGAAAATATGTCAAACAGACAACAATTGTAAAAAAAAATCACCACTTCCGGTTTGGGTCGAAAAAGTTCATACACTCGAGTGAAATATTAGTGGTATAGATATACGATCAAAATTTCCGTTTGATATATCGGTAATTATGTTAGACATGCTGGAGGAATGATTAGTGTAATAATCTACAATATTTTCTGATGTATTCTGTTTTAACAGCTACATGAACACAATGTTGTACAGGTAAAGCCAGCTTTGTTACACTTACATTTACCAGAACAAGTTTTCTTGCAGCCACATTTGTGAAACTTCTGGCAAGATGCAGCAATTGGTGCTTATTTTGTCCAATGAGGAATCCACCTTCCATCTGCGTTCTCCTTAACCCATCCCGAATTACCAGGATTAGGTAGATGGTGATCATGTGTGACTGCTGTCCCCATACATGGCCACCTCGGTATGTAGTTAGTTTGGTATGAACCAGCAGTGCAGCTATAGTGGGTCGAATGGTGTCATACTATCTTTGTTTGCGTGCAAATAGTTCAAGTCTGGATTCGTTGATGTCAAATGTTGTTGTATTTCTGTCGTACATAACCACAACAAATGCCTCTATCAACTCCATATCAGCGTCACTCACCAATACAGGTTTCTTACTTAATCGTTCTAAAACCTCGGTTACATCATTAAATATTTCCCACGTCATGCCATCTCACTATGTAACCCACCGAACGTAACAACGACTTTGTTTTCACCGTATACATTGGCCATTCCCATTGAATTGGCTTTGCCAAAACAAAAAGCGATTGGTCTGCTGTAATCACTGGAGTTTGACCAGGATTAAGAAACTACACAACATCCCTGAGCTTATCCATCGAATGTTTTAAATTATGGTAGCAACTGAGTGAGCTTGTTCTTGAAATAATGGCATTAAGCAACTAAGACTCATTTCAACAGTTGGTTCACGTCTCTCTGAAGAATGAAATGATGACCATGAAATATTTTCGAACGAAATATCTTCACTTGTTAACCTCACCGTATTTAACCACTCATACTCATTTTGCAAACTCATGAACAGATAATTGTGGTTACATGTAAGTATATAAGTAATATCGCAAGCAGAATGAGAGGTTCTGGTTTTGTTTTAAGATATGCAGGTTTTATATTCATATAAGCAGTTCAGGTACCTTTTTAGATTTTGATTTATGTGTAGGTAATATCAACTTATCCCTTCGAACGCCGATATTATCTTTAATTGGATCTTGAAAAATAGAGATTCCGGTCCCATGAAAAGATGATTTTTATGTTGTTGAGCTTGGGTTGTGATCTATGTTGTCGACTGCAGCTGTGGTAAACACTTTGCCCTTTAATAAAGGCGGGCATACCACACCTTCATTTAAATAACGTTCAACAACAGATTCACCTAATTGAGTTGAAATTTCCAGTACCCGATCGTAAGAGATACATAACCCATGTTGAAATGATGTATCTAAAGGATGTCTTTTCCTGGTTTCTGCAAAGAGTAACAGTCCAAGATACACACAAATGGTGTCTCACGATCAGCTGAATGTCTTTGTTGTACTGTAACCTTTTGGCTGTTTGGGTGATAATTAAACATTAAAAGTTGAGCCACAGCTAAATCAGACCATGTAGAAACGTTGCCTAGCTGTGATTTGATATCAGGTCCATATTCTATCATTTTCACCAACTGTAACAAAGGTGGAGGTATGCTATCCTCGATATCTTCAGAGACCAAGGATCCAGAAAATGTTGTCTTCGTTGTAGCTAATTGGCAGCGAATCATTTCGGCCGTCTTTGCCATATGCATGGTGTTATTATAATCACAAGCAATTGCTATAGCTGGTCCTATATCCTTTTCAAACATCAAAAGTACATATCTGCCCTTTAGGTGTGCTTCCAATTCTGGCATCTTTTGCAATAGCTTGTCCTTCAGTCGAGTAGAATGTACCTGTGCAGAAGAAGAACCAAGCTGTGCCAATCTTTCCTCGTACAGGTTTGCCAGGTCTGCTAATCGAAACACAACAGACTCTTCAGAGTTTCTTTGAGTTTCAAAAACCAGCTCAGCTAATGCGGTTTCTTTTATTATAGTTTCCTCCTGTGTGCAACTGCTTTCGATCTCTGTTTGTCACTTTGATTTCTCTTTGTTATATACAGCTGCGAGACAAAACGGGTGATACTTCATCTCTTGTGCTATACCATCACCTCTACCAGCTTTGCCAAAAGTTGTTTATCATGAAGAGCTGTTGCACAATCCACTAGTCGTTGGTTTAGTTTCATTGTCATTGCCTCTCTTAAGACAGATAAAGGTCACTCTTTATCACAAATGAAACCTTTATGCACATTTTCAACTGGAGTTTGTTGTTGATCTTTAATAGAACGGGGAGTACACCTAAAAAGTTTAGGAGACGTACAATCACTAGAACTTCCAGATGGTATCGGTGACATATTGCATTTCTGGGCTCTCTCAAGTTTAGTATTATTGAACTTTATCCTACACAAATTTTGATACTTGCCATTTTCTTTTTTCGTTGTGCTTTCAATACCCTCTCCGTGGTTTAATCGCCGAATATCAAGAGGGATAGGGAGGGCATTTAATTCATGAAAAAGATGGATAGTTTTGCCAAACATTGTATATCCTTTGTTGTGACTTCCTGACAATACAACATTTTGTCCAATCAGTTTCCCAACTATCTGCTGAAGAAGCTGATAAGCGAATTCTTTTCGCCATTTCAAAAACTAAGTAACTATTATATAAACAAAAGTAATCAACAATGAACTAATAGAACAATAACGCAAATATTATCTGAGCAATAAATAAATGCAACAGCAAACTATAACCGAGTGAAACTAATCAACTATAAAAGAAGTGCACGAAGAGTGTATTTCTGTAACATGAATAAATTTACGCAACACAGAGAAACGTCACAGGTAAAATTCTAGAAATTGTATAAAATTCAAGATAACTTTTCTAATTATGTTATTTGATGTATTAACAACAGTATTATTATAGAACTGTGTTAGTAATAGGGATAGAATTCCTTCAAATCAATATCCGATCAGAATTGCAAATAAAACTTCGTAACTAAAAATATGAACGGTGGATAGACAAGTACCGAGACACGTCTTATACCAATGACAACACACACTCTCAAAAAGGTTAACTAGAATAAAATTACTCCCTCTATTGGTTCATAACCTATTGAACCTAATGTAGCAATCGAAGACTAGTCAAAGATTTGTGGAATATAACGACTGACATTATTTGGGTTATAAAACAGTCATATTCGGGATATTCATAAACCAGGAGTGGGTTATCGACCGATATTTGACCGAAAGTGATACTTTATCTTATATAACAATGATTTACTCCATTTTGTAACATATTGGATACAATACAAGCAAAACGGGCCATACATATGATGTTTGTTCCCTGTGAAGACGTCATTTCGAAAATCCAAGATGGCCGCCATGATCGGATGATTTTTTTTCGTGGCTACCCCCCTAATATGATTACATACACCTAAAGGCATGTTCTTACAAAGTTTCATGCTTGTATCACCATTTGCATGATTTGTGTGGTAAGCTGCTTAACTAATATGAGTATATGATTCAACAGGGATATAGACTTTACACCGAATCTTTTAATACAACACATTATATGACTGATGAACTCAATAAGATGACATTTTGCATAGGTGCTGTTAGGAGAAGTAGTACAAGTAGTTCCTTCAAGCCATCCTATTTCTAAATTAATGCAGAAAAACAGTCTCAGTGTTGAGATTATTTTTCCACGAAAAAGACGACACTAATTTAGTTTCTTGTTTTGAAGATTTCATTTAAATGAAGTCACTTTGTATTTGAATTGGATTCAATTACTACCAACAATGGTCAAACAATAGTTAGAGTGGATTTACCATTTACAAAAGTATGCACGATTCCAAATAACAAGGAAGTTCTAGTCCCAGGCTGAAATTTCTGGCCGTATAGGCACAACTTTTTGAAACTTTTGTGCTCTTCAGTTTTGTAATTGGGTCGAGTTCTTAACTTTACACTGGTAATGGCAAATAAATTTGTCGTTTATAGTATGAAGAGGTAAACGTATTTATAAAACGGATAAACATAACGATGGGGCTGGATCAAGAGGTGAGTTTCACCCTGCTCCAGCCCCTCTTCTCCCTACATTTTCTCTCTCCCTTACCCTTTCCGACATACATTTCATCAAAAATCCTTAAAACTGTAAGGAAAAGTTTCGCTTGGTAAATAAGTAGAATGTAAGACAAAAAGTCACAATTCATTTTTTCTGATTATTTTCTATGCTTAAAAAATGTTTATTTTAACAAAAACATTTTTGTTTTTTTTCATAATGTATTGTATATTAACTAACTTTGTAAGCAAAATTTATCAAAACAATAAGTGAGTTTATAACGTTAAGGCTAGCGAGGGCATCTTTTGAGTCCAATGGACATGTTCCCTATTTTTGATAAAAGCCTTTAATGTAAATTTACTTTCTTAACAGTTGTATTGATTTAAGTTACTGTAACTGTCTTATTTATAAGTAAGGATGCAGTATTTTTTGCAAAGAACCAATGCTATCCAAAAGAGTTCAAAGAATGAAAATGTATTAATAACTAGAGGCCACTATAAAGGTAGTCAATAATGAGTATCATATACATGTTGAAAGCTTTAACAGGCTACGATATGAAACATGTGGAACAATTCAAACAAAAAAAACTTACGTGTTAATTTACTAAAAATAAATTTGAAGGCATTAAACCAATAAAAAAGTACTAATTCACAGGCCCTTGAAGTTGACATGGCATGGGTACTTAAAAGAAATTAATAGAGCTTTCTGCATGTATATTTCATTATATTCTACAGTCATGACAGTTTAAGGTTGCAATCATGAGAAAATATCAAAACTTTTTATGATAAACATAAAAAAGAGATTTTTGATAATTACTGACGAGACAATGGTTTAGTTTAAAACATCAAAGCTGTGATGAAATACATATTCGAAATAATACACGTCTATAACCTTTTTGGAATAATACACAGCTAAAGTTGCAAACTTTCCAGAGGTGCTATCCAGCACTTTGATTTTGGTTCAGCATGTCTGTTGTTGGTTATTGTCTAATTTTCTTTACCTTTACTCATGTCAAATTCCAAAATTCCTTCCTCAGTATTCATCTAAAACAGAAAGCAAAACAATAAAAGTAAATTTTTCCTTTCTCGGAAGGATAACATAAAATTATGTAAAGTCCCCTTCAACTTCATCGCCAGGGGAGTAGAAACAAGTTTAATCTGTTGATAGAAGCATTATACAACGCAAATTTTAGTAGATTTATTACCTTCAGCTGCAAAAGATCCTGAACAATGGGAATTCCCAATTCTTCTGTAAGTGTAGTGGTATATAAAAAGCTAAAAAAATAAAATATAGTTTAACAAATGTCTCGAGTTTATTGGTGAGACAAAAAAGTGGTATTTGTTTTACCATTTCTTGAAAATTGAGAATGTGATGTAAGAATATATTCGACATTGTATCTGTAATAGTGTTGTTTAAGTTGTCTGTATAGTTCATATCCTTACTGTTAAGTTCAATTTGGTTGTAATGACATTACATGACGTCATCTGATTTTAGACATTTTAATAATATTAAATGATAAACATGATAAAAGTAATATACTTTTAGTAGACCAAATATGAATGCACATTGACTCTTTCATTATTTTTCTTATCTTTTTCCTTTCTAATTGCCTTCCTTATAATGTAGATTTCGTAATTGTTGTATACATGTATTGTTTCTAGTGAAATAGAGATATGTTACCCTGTTGGTAGCGTCCTGGAAGGGATACATATTGCTTTAGTGGTTGGTTTCCTTCAAAGTAAAATCTAAATTTAATCCAGACCCAAACATTTATGTACTTATTACATAATGGGTTTTTCTAGAGAAAAATGTAAGAGGGGGATTAGAAGGCAGTTTTTAACAGCACATGCCACCCAGACAATTGTAATTGAGAATTATAATGTGAAAAATTGCTCTGATACCCATCACCCATGTTTTAGTAATCTATAAGGTAAAAGTCTGAGTCAGCATTTCAACTTCATCAAAAACTACCTCGACCAAAAACTTTAACCTGAAGTTGGACAGACGAACGAACGAACGGAATGGATTAAATTTAGATGCATAATATTTGAGATAATCATCACTGGTTGATGTTGCAGGTGTAGTTGGTGTCTGAATAAAGCCGAAATCATCAAATGTGGATGAGGATTATTCGTAGTCGATCAAAAATTCTTCTTCTGCTTCATCAATGGTTGACAATTTTTGCTCTTCATGAAAATGCTGAAAACGAAATAATACATTATATGGAAATTTACCAAATGTCTGTGGTTTCGTGACTAGTACCGCTGCTAACAGAAACCTTTCAGATGTTTATGTGACGTATAAAAGTTTTCTGACGTCAGACACTCAAATCAATCAATGTGTTCGTAGATAGTAAATGTTTTTGTTTTCTGTTAAATTGTTCCTTTTAAAATTGTTATACGATGATGACTGATGTATCCATATTTTGACTATATTATAAATTGTGACTTTTAATTTAACGTATCATGTAAATATAACGGAATTTGAAAAGACTGTTATTAAAGTGAGAGGGTTAGCGCTATAGAACCAGGTTTAATCCACCATTTTTGTCGAGCCTGCAACTTTTGTTGCAGAAAGCTCGACATAGGGATAGTGATCCGGCGGCGGCAGCGTTAGCTAACTTCTCAAAAGCTTTATATTTTAGATTGATTGATTGATTGTTGGTTGCTTAACGTCCAGTGGCAAATATTTCATGCATATTCAGGACGAGAACAAGTACACAATAAATACAATAGGTAGGTTGATACAATAGAGGCCATCTGGGATGATGGTCGGAGAAATTTGGACTGCCACCGGAAAAGGAGGGTATATTGGATAGGGACAGAAATTTTGCCTTGCAACAGGCCACCTACGGACCCCTCAAAGAGTTGTTGCAAGGGTTCTTAACGTGCAAAGAGCGTGGCACTCTCTTTACACGAGGCATCGGATTTTTATATTTTAGAAGGTAGAAGACCTACCTAATGTTACGAACTTTCCGTTAGTCACATGTCCAATGTCCTTGATCTCATTTTCATGGTTCAGTGACTACTTGAAAAAAAAGTTAAGATTTTTTGTGATTTAAAATTCTCTTATTATAAGTAATTAGATAACTATATTTGGTATGTGCATACCTTGCAAGGACCTCATGCCCATCAGACAGTTTTCACTTGACCTCGACCTCAATTCACGGATCAGTGAACAAGGTTATGTTTTTGTGGTCTGTTTTTCTTATACTATATGCAATAGGTCTACTATATTTGGTGTATGTAATGATTGTAAGGCGTACATGTCTAGCTGACAGGTATCATCTGACCTTGACCTCATTTTCATGATTCAGTGGTTATAGATAAGTTTTTGTGTTTTGGTCTGTTTTTCTTATACTATATGCAATAGGTCTTCTATATTTAGTGTATGGAATGATTGTAAGGTGTACATGTCTAGCTGACAGGTGTCATCTGACCTTGACCTCATTTTCATGGTTCAGTTGTTATAGTTAAGTTTTTGTGTTGCGGTCTGTTTTTCTTATACTATATGCAAAGGTTTACTATATTTGGTGTATGGAATGATTGTAAGGTGTACATGTCTAGCAGACAGGTTTCATCTGACCTTTACCTCATTTTCATGGTTCAGTGGTTATAGATAAGTTTTTGTGTTTTGGTCTGTTTTTCTTATACTATATGCAATAGGTCTTCTATATTTGGTGTATGGAATGATAGTAAGGTGTACATGTCTAGCTGACAGGTGTCATCTGACCTTGACTTCATTTTCATGGTTCAGTGGTCAAAAAAAAGTTTTTGAGTTTTGGTCTATTTTTCTAAGTCTTTATTTGGTGTATGGAAATATTTTATGATCTATATGTATGTTAGGCAGGTTTTATTTGAACTTGACCTCATTTTCACGGCTTATTGCTCAGTGTTAAGTTCTTGTGTTTTAGTCTGTTTTTCTGAATTTTTAAGCAATAAGTCAACTATATTTGTTGTATTGAAGAATTGATAGCTGTACATGTCAGCCTGGTATGGTTCATCTGACCTTGACCTCACTTTCATGGTTCATTGATCAATGTTTTGTTTTCTTGGTTAATGTTGAGTTGTAATAAAGCTTTATATTTGGTCTATCAACATAATATCTAATGATTAGTAAAGAAGGCGAGACATTTCAGCGTGTGCACTCTTGTCTACATTTGAAAATGCCTGTACCAAGTCAGGAATATGACAGTTCTTGTCCATTCGTTTTTTATGCGTTTTGTTTTTTTTTATTTTGCACTGTGATTATGGACTTTCCAAATTGATTTTCCTCTGAGTTCAGTATTTTTGTGATTTTACTTTTTAGTACGCCAGACGCGCGTTTCGTCTACATAAGACTCTTCATTGACGCTCAAAAATATTTATAAATCCAAATAAGTACAAAGTTGAAGAGCATTGACGATCCAAAATTCAAAAAAGTTGTGCCAAATACGGCTAAAGTAATCTATGCCTGGGAAAAGAACATCCTTAGTTTTTGAAAAGGTTTTGTACTATTATTATTATTTTCAACACCTTTGTTGTTGTTATCAATTCAATATTTGAAGTTGTAAACTAGTGAAAAAGGTGTGTCATAATGCAGCATATTCTGAAATATTGGTGCATTAGTTTGTTGAAGTAGGCCGTTATCATGGAGTAAACAGGTTAGGTAGAAAGTGTACTCTTTGTACTTTGAATATCACTGAAGATGAATTCCATTTTGTTTTACAATGTGAATGTTATAGAGACTTAAGGAGACAGTTTATTAAACCTTATTATTATAGACGTTCATCGTCGTTTAAATTAGTGCAACTTCTCAGCACTGAAAATGTAAAAGATTTGCGTAATTTGTGTAAATTCTTGATTAATGCACTTAATCATAGGACCAAACTGTTATTGGTCAATACTTTATATTTATTTGCTTCTCTGATGTATTATGTCATGTTGTGTTATAGAAATGTATTCGTATTTATTGCACTGATAAGCATAATGTGCTTAACCCTTTCACGTTCCGCCAAATTGGACGTAAACTTATGGAAAGACACTATCAAAGTTCAATCGCATATAGCATTCGCACTGAAGCTTACACAAAGGTCGTTTTGGGTCCATTTGAGAGATAATTGATTAAATATTTCAAAGAAATAATTATATCAGAAATGTTGTCTTTGAAGTCACGTGTTAACTGTCCAAAAGTCACGTGACTTGCGGAAAAAAAGTAAAAAAAATACAAAAATCTGGCGAAAATGGTCGTTTGGAGACTTTTATAACGGCTAATAGGATTGATTGATTGATTGTTTGTTGGTTGCTTAACGTCCAGTGGCAAATATTTCATGCATATTCAGGACGAGAACAAATTAACAATAAATACAATAGGTAGGTTGTTATAATAGAGGATAATGGTCGGGGAAATTTGGATTGCCACTGGAAAATGAGGGTAAATTGGATAGAGACAGAAATTTTGCCTTGCAACAGGCCACCTACGGACCCCTCGAAGAGTTGTTGCAAGGGTTCTTAACGTGCAAAGAGCGTGGCACTCTCTTTACACGAGGCATCGGATTTAGCGTCCCCCTTCAGACCAAAGAAATAATTATATCAGAAATTTTGTCTTTTGAAGTCACATGTTAACTGTCCAAAAGTCACGTGACTTGCGGAAAAAAAGTAAAAAAATACAAAAATCTGGCGAAAATGGTCGTTTGGAGACTTTTATAACGGCTAATAGGATATAGTTTTGGTGTCAAAGCAATGTCCTATGTCTGATAGAAACAGGAAAGTTACCATTATAGTATAGTTTGAGGAAATACGTGCTGTATGCCTTCCAAACGTCGATGCTCGCAATATGCAAAATAACGGATTTCAGTCGTTTTTTCGTCAGAAATCTTATCCTCGACACAAATTTTAGGTTAAATTATGTTTATTCAAGCAACACATAGAATTTTGACTTTAAAAGTAAAGTTTCAATGAATAACCAATAATTACTTTGGTGTTTTGGGCCTATGATGTTTAAAGGGGGGGGGGGGCAATTAGGACACACATTATTTAAAAACATACAAACATTGTTTTTAAATTGAATTTTGTATGTATTCATGACCCTATTTTTTGAAATTGAAAGTAAAGTTAAGTCACATTTAATATAGGAAATTATTTTTTCACCTCCGGCTTTGAGGTTCGAACATGCAATCTTCCTGCTGTGGGCTAGTGCAGCTTCCCACTGAACCACGGGAGTTCTAGTTTAAAATATTGAAAGTTTAGTAGTTAACTGTTCCATAAACGAAGTGTAGGGAAAACAAATAATCAGTCAGTTTTCGTTTAGAAATTAAGTCTCGATATAACATATAATTGTTGTAAATCCCATCATTTTGAGCAAATATAGGATGATATCATACTTTAGTCTGCCATTTTTTTCTTAACTTTTACCGGTTTCTTTATTTCAACAAAAGTGTTTTCGGCATAACCATAACCAGGCACTTCAGAAACAATGTTCTGTTACATCTATTTCAATTTTGAAAAAAAAATTATGACTTTTTGTCTTTATTTGTCTTTTTTCAATTAATTTGGAAAGTACTGACCACAAATTGAGAGTGCATTTCAAGTAAATGAATGCGTTTGGTACACTAGCAATCACTCATTTGACTTGCGTACAAGTTTTAATCATACTATGAATAGTTTCCTTCAAAAATACACGGCGAAGTTAATAAATATAAGTTATATTGCCCCCAAAATCAACAGTATATGTTCCAATACTCTACGGAAATAGTGTGTTCAAAATAAAAAAAAAAACAACACGGTTTTCACAGGAGAAAACGTTGTCCGTTAGGGGCGATTTGATACCAAACCGTACTTGGAAGAGGTTTTAGGCACCACGAATCACCCAGCTGTGATATAGGGGATTGATTTGAGCCATCAACCACTTCTGTACGTCAACAAATGTCAAAGATTCAATACTTTACGCAAGCTAGTTGCCCAAAAATATAGCCCATCGGTACCAGATGGGAACAGGAAGGGGTTAAAGTAATAAAGAACTGAATAAAACTTTCATAATTGATAAATTATAAAGCCATGGTTACTTCAATTTTACTTGTAATAAAATTGTCTATACATATCAAAAAATTGGCTTGATTTAATGACCAATTTAAGGTAATATCATATACAATTATCCAAAAAATTGTCAAATTTATAGTAAAATGTTAAAAAAATTATCAATAAAGGAAACATCTGTTAAATATCCAAAAAGAGGCAAAATTTACTGAAAATTGGTGCTATTTGTAAATGAAGATGTGGTTGTTTCAACTTTGATTTAATACAAGTGTCAATACATGTTAGAAAATTATCTTGATCAAATGACCGATTCAGGGAAACATCAAATGCAATTTAAAAAAAAAATGATAACTTTACTGTCAAATCAGGAAAATGATCAATACCCCAATGGTTGTTTTAGTGATCATTTTATATAAATATTTAAAAGATTGATCGATTTATGGTGTCATCTCATACAATGATCCAAACAGTAGCTAAATTAAATGAAAAATATTTTTTTTTAAATTTCAAAGGCATGGTTAGTTTAATTTTCTTTCAAATACAATTGTCAATACAAACTGGAATATTGGCTTGATCAAATGACCGATTTAAGGTAACATCATGTACAATTATCAAAAAAAAATTGTCAAATCTTTATAAAAATAATGAAAAAATATCAATAAAGGAAACATATAAATGTATATCCAAAATGTCGAAAAATTAAAGGGAAAATATTTTTTAAAAAATGATAAAGCCATAGTTAGTTCAATTTTACTTCTCATACAATTGTCTGTACATATTAGAAAATTGGCTTGATGTAATGACCTATTTAAGGCAACATCATAAACATTTATCGGAAAAATTGTCAAATTTATAATAAAAATGTTGAAAAATTATCAATAAAGAAGACATCTGAATGAATATCCAAAAAAAAAAATGATGCTGTGGTTGTTTAAACTTTAATTTAATACAAGTGTCAATACATGTTAGAAACTTATCTTGATCAAATGACCGATTTAGTAAAAAAAACATCATATACAATTATTCCAAATTGTCAAATTTAGAGTAAAACGTTGAAAAATTATCAGTAAAGGAGACATATAATTGAATATCCAAAAAGTCGCTTAATTAACGGATAAATATTTTTTTTAAATGAATAAAGATATGGTTGATTCAATTTTACTGCTAATACAATTGTCAATACATATTAGAAAATTTGCTTGATCAAATGACCGATTTAAGGTAACATCATATACAAATATTAAAAAAATGTAAAATTTACAGTAAAATGTTGAAAAATTATCATTATAGAAAACAACTAAATGAATATCCAAAAAGAGGCAAAATTTACAGAAAAATGTTACAATTTTTAAATAGAGCTGTGGTTGGTTCACATTTACTTCTTATACAACTGTCAATACATATTAGAAAATTACCTTGATCAAATGACCGATTCAAGGGAACATCAAATACAATTATAAAAAGATGGTGGAAAATTATCAATACACCAATGGCAGTTTGAGTGATCATTCTATACAAATATGTAAAAGGTTGATCGATTTATGGTGTCATCTTATACAATAATTCAAAAAGTGGCTAATTAACGGAAAAATATTAAAAAAAAAATTAATTTATTGGTTAAAATATATATTTCATTTGAATAAAAGAATCTAGTGAAAAGAAATGCATTTTAATCTATAGAGAAAGAAAATAATATAATTGAGTGATTTAAATAGATTATCAAATTAAAGTTTTCATAAATAATCGATTATTAATTCGAGGTAATTAAATGTTAAATTGAAACAAGTTATCAAAGCGAATTTTAAACAAGCCATACCATTGTTTGATGCCCTCAAAAGAGCTCATAATTATTTTAACTTCAAAGTATGTTGATCTTGTATTATTGTTTTAAGTCTACATGCATGCAAACAGTGTTTACTTTACTGAGTTGTTTATATTTATGATATACATATGACTAAAATTTATCAATTATTATAACTAAAAATGGCAACTAGAGCTGCAACCCGTGAGTTCAGTCATTTCCTTGTAAGATATGATGATGACACATTATATACATGCACAAGAGTCAAAGTCAACATTGAAGGCCGTGTCCGTATCGGCGAGCGCTATCCTTTCACCTATGGCAGTAGCGTAGAGACCCCGGAAACAGCAGAGGTTTCAGACACAGGAGACATAACATCGCCTTTATTGCCTTCATCACCTAAATCACTTCCACCGTCGCCATTTAAAACACACAAAAGAAAAATATTTGGTCGTAATGACAATAAACCAAAGAAAGCTAGGGCGTAATGGTAAGCATCGGTGATGGTATAGACGACCCTTTCCAATACAGATCGCCATCAGTCACTCCAGAGCTGCCACTCCATCTATCTGCTCCGACACCACTACCACCATCACCAATAGACCGTCTAGCAACGCTACCAACAGTAACCTAAATATGGACTCAGACAACTCCAGCTCACAAAGATCCTCCTGCATGTTCTATTCACCACTCACTACAAGCCATTGAAAAGCAGCTATCAGACGTCAACACAAGCACTGCATGAAATGATGCATTTAATATAAAATTAAATGCATATGTTATGCATATTAAATTTCAAATTACAAAAAATATTATGCATTTACTTTGCTGGAAAATTTCTAATTTAATATAGATTTAAACTAAATTTAATATTGCAAATAAATTCCCAAATTTCAACCTAGTTTAAAGGTATTTTTAAATCTAAATAAATTTCAAATTTAAAGAATTTAAGTATACACTAAATTTGAATAAATTTCTAATTTAAAGAAATGTTTATGTAAATTAAATTTGAATAAATTTGAGATTTAAAGAATTTTTAATATAAATTAAATTTGAATAAATTTCAAATTTAAAGAAGTTTTGATATAATTTAAATTTGAATAAATTTGAGATTTAAAGATCTTTTAAAATAAATTAAATTTCAATAAATTTCAAATTTAAAGAATTTTAAATATAAATTAAATTTAATTAATTATGTAATTTAATTACATGTAAATTCAAATAAATTTCTTGTTTATGACTTATTTAAATTAGAACTTCCATCAAATTTAATGCAATTTAAAGTCAATATAATCCTGTATAACTACTTACAAAACAATAGTGCAAATGAATAATAAAGAAAAGGCAGAATTTTTCCCTCTGCTTTTTGGAAAAGGGATGTTGGGGATTTGTTTTTACTTTAACCCAAATATCTGGTTTGAAAATATCTAATTAAATAAAAAAACAAAAATTAGGAAAAACAGGAATTTTTAATGGTGATAACTTTGTAGCTACTGTACATATAAAATTGATCCTCCAACTTTTCTGATCCATGTTTACAAAGTATTAGACTTGAAAGGCATGGATTGCTGCTCTGTGTATTTACAAAAGAATAATATTTGTGGTTTCAAATGGCAATGTGCAAATGTATAATTTGTCAGTAACATTGAAGACTGTATTTTTCAGATGAAACTTAAACAATAATCCAACGAATACATGTCACTCATTTGCAAAGCTCAATACCATTTTGTAAATATGCCTTTACCTATATGTAAAGAATTGCAACGCATCTGAATTTATATAAGAACTTGAAGAGTTAGAATCTAAGACATACAAAAAACACAAACACCAGATATAAACTATAGGACAAGGCTATCTATGTGTGATTTGGATTTTGACAATGGCAGCAATATACAATACAGGAGATAACAAAAACTTTTGGACAAAGCATAACCATACACAACAATTTCTAGCATTTTCTTATTGTCATCCTGTCTTGGGCATAGTTATTTTCACTTCTAATCGGGTCAGAATAATAAAAAAAAACAATTTTGAGTTATCTCCCTTTGTATATACTTCAATAAAAGAAACAAAGTATCTAACAAATTAATTTTATTCAGATACTGACAAATTAGAGTTGTTTTGGTGATAAATTAAAATAAAATGTCAAAAAGTTTGTTATACAATTTTAAAAACATTTAAAACAAATAAAAAAACACTTTTGTTTAAAAAAAGTCAAGTTCTACATTGTTCTACATCAAAGAACCTCATCAAATTCAAACTAATTAATAAAATAATGGTTATTGACAAATTAACATGCTTACTTGTATAGATTATTTAAGAATCATAACAATTGGGTTATAACAAAAAGCAAACATAGGCACCTCTAAATTTCAAGTTTGGCATCATAAAAATATTAATGAATAATCTCCCCTGCTAGCATTATTTGTCAATTTTAAAAACTTTAAAAAGCAAAAAACAAAAAACATAACATTATTTACATGATTAACATAATTCGTAAATTCACAAGAGTGCACACACTGAAATGTCTCGCCTTCTTTACTTATCATTGATATTATGTTGATAGTCCTAAGTATAAAGCTTTATTAAAAACTGTCACATAAACTTAACATTAACCAAGATAACTAAACAAAGAGCAATGAACCATGAAAATGAGGTCAAGGTCAGATGAACCATGCCAGGCAGACATGTACAGCTAACAATGCTTCCATACAACAAATATAGTTGACCTATTACTTATAGTTTTAAAAAAATAGACCAAAACACAAGAACTTAACACTGAGCAATGAACCGTGAAAATGAGGTCGAAGTCAAATAAAACCTGCGCGACTGACATATAGATCATAAAATATTTCCATACACCAAATATAGTTGACCTATGGCATATAGTATTAGATAAAAAGACCAAAACTCAAAAACTTAACTTTGACCACTCAACCATGAAAATGAGGTCCAGGTCAGATGACATCTGCTCGCTAGACATGTACACCTTACAATCATTCCATACAACAAATATAGTAGATCTATTGCATAAAGCATGAGAAAAACAGACCAAAACACAAAAACTTAACTATAACCACTGAACCATGAAAATGAGGTCAAGGTCAGATGACACCTGCCAGTTGGACATGTACACCTTAAAGCATGAGAAAAACAGACCAAAACACAAAAACTTAACTATAACCACTTAACCATGAAAATGAGGTCAAGGTCAGATGACACCTGCCAGTTGGACATGTACACCTTACAGTCCTTCCATACACCAAATATACTAGCCCTATTGCTTATAGTATCTGAGATATGGACTTGACCACCAAAACTTAACCTTGTTCACTGATCCATGAAATGAGGTCAGGTCAAGTGAAAACCGTCTGACGGACATGAGGACCTTGCAAGGTACGCACATACCAAATATAATTATTCTATTACTTATAATAAGAGAGAATTCAACATTACAAAAACTCTGATCTTTTTTTTCAAGTGGTCACTGAACCATGAAAATGAGGTCAAGGACATTTGACATGTGACTGACGGAAACTTCGTAACATGAGGCATCTATATACAAAGTATGAAGCATCCAGGTCTTCCACCTTCTAAAATATTAAGCTTTAAAAAAGTTAGCTAACGCCGCCGCCCGAGCACTATCCCTATGTCGAGCTTTCTGCAACAAAAGTTGCAGGCTCGACAAAAAAAAACATCCTGCTGCTGGAACATTGATTAAAATTTCATTCCAAATGCTGTATGCAAGAATAAAAATAATAAGGTGTAATGAAATACTTCAAATATGTACAATTGAATAAAATAGCACACAAATAAACTTTTATCAACAAAATTATGTAATGTCAAGCAAAAAATTATCAATATTGAATATGTACTTGGACAATTGAAGAAAATAATAAGTTTATATGCTTATAAATATATTTGGTGTATTGACTGTCTCCTGATTAGTTAAAATTTTTTAGTTTTATTTTCAATTTTTTTTGTTTACAAATTTTATGAAGTCAACATGTGCATGATGTGTGTACTTTGTTATTATTTATATAAATAAACTAAAAAAATTCTTTGAGCCTTATTTTTGATAGAAATTTATTTATAATGAATGGCAATAACTTATTTTGATTTTATTGAACCATAAAATTAATTTTCAACTATTTACATTTTACATAATCCTCTTCGCAGATTATCTAATGTGAAGATTCAAAAAGTTATCTCCCTTTGACCAAGCGATTATAAATAATGTGAAATCTTACAGGAAAAATCTTGACAGCAAATACAAGACACTGAAATGAGCCACACTCAAATTATTATTCAGCATTTAATTAATTAGAAAAGGCAACAGAAAGTTTAAGTAAAAAGAAATATGTGTAGCTTAACCAAACACATTAACATAATCTGATGTCACCGATATGCTGCACTTGTAAATAATTTTAATAAAAAATGCAAATGTTGAAATAAAAGAGCAGTAATTCATTTTTTTACTTTAAAAAATAATCAAATTCAATAAACCAAACCACTTCATTTTAAGGGTTCCCCCCTTAAACTGAAAACTGTCAACTATAATTCAAAAGTAAACATGAAGGTATTTTTGTTCTTGCAAATTCCAAAAGTGTACCTTTGAATTGGTCCTTATTAAAATTTAAAGAAATTTTTATTGATATCTCTCAATTTTGTGTCATATGCCCTTAAGTAAAAATCCATGCAAGTTCTGTACATTTCTTGTGACAAGGCCTCTCTGATTTACTTGGACCTCAGCTCTTTGCCTTGTGCATTCAGCTGTCTCTGGTATTTACAGTCTAGTAAATGACTTTAGTTTATCCATGTAAGATTTAAAATCTTGTGACAGTCAAATCCCAGTTGTGATCAGGCGAGTTTATCTACAGAATCACTGTCCCAACTTGACATTAAATCAATTTGCATGGCCTTTCTAAGTTTGTCCTTTTCTGACACTGGCAGTTTCTTGGTTTAAAGGGCCTTAGCTCTATTTTGTAGCTTCTGTAATAAAGTAATAAAAAAAAATGTTTAATTTTATTAAATTGACAAGTGATATATATGTGACAAAAGCAATAATTTTCTGCATGCAATTATTCTATCTTAATGCAGTTGTAATCAAAATCATATATTTAAAAGACATTCTAATGAGTGACCCAAAAATATCTCGTGGAATAACTCTATAAAAAGAATAGCTAGAAGTTGTGATAAATTTTCTATTTTCAATGGACCATGAAATTGGGGTCAAACCATTAATTTATCCTTAGAAAGATCATAACATAAGGCACATGTATATTTATTTTTAAGTTGATTGGTCGTTAACATCATTAACAACTATCCTGACCAAAAACTTTTACCAAAACTTGAACCTAAAGCAGAACAGATGAAAGAATAAACAAACAAAAGCATGGATCATTAAACATAAACCCCTTCTACTATTGTAGGCTGGCATAACAATTTATTACAACTATTACACATTGTGATTTATTTATCAACATCAAAAAAATTATTGATTTGTATCAGTTTAGTTTTTCAATTATATTTTAAAACTAACTCCTTCTATCATTGTTTGGTCTTATTCACGGTGTAGAATATATACAACTTTTATAATTTGATGTGTGATCCCCTCAGGGGTTCAGGCTTATATTTTGGCAAGTGTTTGATGTGTCTATGGGCACTATGGAGGTCTAAAATTAGGTAGCACCCCATTTTTTCCCTAGGGAGATTGATATTGGAATAGCTCATTATTGAGTTTGTTGTCTTTATCAATTTCAATATAAATCACAATATCAGGTACAGCAATTTTTTTTTTCTTTTGACATATAAGAAGTATTTGTAAATAGTATTAAAATACAATCAGCTGTATACAATATAACCAAAACAAAAATCTGAGACTGGATTACTGCCCTTTTATCTATTTATTATTTGATCTATAAAATAATATTTAATCAATAGAAATGTGAAAATTTCAAACAAGATTTAAGTCAGTTATTGTTTGATTTGGCTAATTCTACTAAATACACAATTATTTTGATTTTTGTTGTTGTTTTTTTTTTCCTGCAATTATTTTGTAACACTCTAATAAAAATGAGTATGAATTCAATCCAACATGATTCTATTCATGCTATTTGTTAGATGTCTCTACTCTCATTGGCAACAACACTTCATCTCCTTATAAATTAATTTTTGCAGGCCTCAACTAACAGTATTTTCCATAAAATATATAAAACAATAAAAAGCTAGTACAATCATGACAATGAGTACTATTAATTTATCCCAAGACTTGGTCTGGTCATGTCAAATTAATGTAATCATCAAATAGCTTACTTCAAAATAGAACCAGCTGCTGTTTTACATGTCCAGACTAGATTGTTTATGCCTATAAGCATCACAAACAGCTGCTTACTGCAAAATAAAACATAAAAAGTTCCTAAAATAAATGTGTATTGCCAGGAGATAATTAGTTGAATTTAAACATTCATATTATATTTGTTAAACTTGGTCTAAGGAAAGGGTGTACAGGATTTCCAATACTCAATATATATATATATGTCTAGCGGGACGGCTGCAGTGCAGGCGATTTGGTGTCACGATATCACAGTAGCATGGGTTCGAATACCCGCGAGGGAAGAACCAAAAATTTGTGAAAGCAAATTTACATGTACAGATCTAACATTGTTAGGTTGATATTTAGACGAGTTGTATATATATATATACATGTATATAGCCCAGGTGGTCGTGTGGTCTAGCGGGACGGCTGCAGTGCAGGCGATTGGGTGTCACGATATCACAGTAGCATGGGTTCGAATCCCGGCGAGGGAAGAACCAAAAATTTGCGAAAGCAAATTTACAGATCTAACATTGTTGGGTTGATGTTTAGACTAGTTGTATATATATATATATATATATATATTTTACAATGTTTGGCTATTTGAAACATTATGATCACATGCATATATGTATATATTCTGACAGACATTTCAACATACATGTAATATACATAAGGTATATTTATAGATTTTAACAAGGCTAAGTAAGTATATAAGCTGATAATACTAAAAAGGCATATATGTACATGTAACTCTATCTTTTATCAAAGACAATGGCACGTCTCTATTTGAATTACATGACTTACAATGTACATTTATATCTTTTGATAGATTTTTAAAATCATAAATTCAGAAAATGTAGACAAAATATATATATACAATATACAATGATATATACCTTTATATGTGAAGGAACATGGATGGCTGTTGTATTCCCTTATCTTTGAGCATCTGTTTCTGCTTGAAATCGATTCTCTGTAACAATTGGTGCAATTCTTCAATTTTTTCACTGTCATCAAGATTTCTGTTTGGGAATCCATCATCTTCTTTATTAGCTAAGTAAAATAAAAACTTTTTGAGAAAATGATATTAAGTTTAAATTCTTTTATATAAATGCCTTTTAAACTTGAGTCGCTGAACTGTAGTAACATGTATATGTTACAGTAAATAGGTGAAATTAGGAATTACATGTAATTACTAAAAACTTCAGTAAATACCTGTAATTACTTGCCAATTTAGTAATTACATGTATTTACTAGTTGTTTCAGTGATTACTGGTAATCACTGATTTTTTTTGTCATTTTTACAGCTATTTACTAACTTGATGTTTTTGTTTTAAAATTAAAAACATAATTCAAGATATCAAATAAGAAAGTAAAGGGGTAGGGATTTTAACGGCGCTAACTTAAGGATGTAGGAATATCATGCACATCCAAAGTGCATACTCTTTAGTGTTTGTGAATTGAAACTGGAAAATGGTTGTTTTATAGGTTTTGAAACTCCGTAAATATATGTATGCAAGACAATGACATCTATCCAAAATCAAACTAAAATCTCCATCATGCACTGTGGCTCAAAACTTTAAAAAAAACTTTCTCCAAATATCCTGGATTTCTACCAAACTTCATGAACTTGGACAGAAGCTAAATGTTTATGATCATAAAATAATATCCAAAAGTAAAGTTTGAAAAAAAAATCCTTTTTTTCGTATATTACTTATAAATGGACTAGTTTTGTCCCAGTTAACATTACATACACTCTGTAGTTAAAGTTTTTAAAACATTAGATTTTATAAACCATCCTTGATTTTTACCCAATTTTGACTGAAGCTTCTTACAGTACTAGTCAACAGATAGTATCTAGAGGAAAATTTTAATATTTTTTCCTCATTTTTGTTGAGCCTGCGATTAACAGCAAAAGTAACCGAGACTACATGTATTTGTTAGAACTGCAAAAACCCTTACAATTTTAATAGCTTAATACATCGATAACCCATCTCCAGCTAGGGGTTGATTTGAAGGTCACATGAATACGTATTCAATGAGGTCCAAATATTCACTTGCAAGTGCACAACTCATCAACCTTGTTTCTCAGCTAATTTAACAAAATAAAACCAGAATGGCTGCTAACAGTGAATTATAATTTTACAATATCATTTTTATAAATGATTTAACAACAAAAAAAAGATATTTTTTTTATATATCTCGAAGCTAATGCACATAACAGTTCATTCCAGTTCTTAACCTACATAACGTTATCTTATCTTTATAAGGTAATAAGTCTAAATATTCTTCATATTCAAAGAGTTCTTTAAAAAGTTAAGACATAATGCTTTGGGAGAATTTTCCATTTCTGATTTCCATGTCTGCTGAAGTTGGTCAAAAATTATCTGTATTATAATGCTCAACTTAAACCATT
Organism: Mytilus galloprovincialis; assembly: GCF_965363235.1. Classification (NCBI taxonomy): domain Eukaryota; kingdom Metazoa; phylum Mollusca; class Bivalvia; order Mytilida; family Mytilidae; genus Mytilus; species Mytilus galloprovincialis. Next base: position 24,006,348 of record NC_134848.1, on the reverse strand, counting down.
TTGGATTAAAACTAAAGTTACTCTGATTTAACCAAATATTTGAAAGTCCATATTTATTCAAGATATTTTTTATACATATCAACCATTCAAAATTTTAAGTGTACAGTGTACTAACTGATCTTCTAGTTAGTATTACACAGCTAAAACAATGTTGTATTATGGTCAGGTGATCAAAAGTTATGGTTGTGTTAGCAGTCAGTAAATAGGTGTAAATATTCATTTTAAATTTAGTAATTACTGGTAATAACCATGATAACTGGGCCGTTTAAGGAATTACTTGTATTAACTAAGTGCATAAAGTCAGGGGTTAAAAAATCCACTAGCCCGACGCCCGGGACTAGATCATTTGCGCCTCGGGCAATCAAAACTTGAACCCAATATGCCCGACGGACTAGTAACAAAACATTATTGGCGTTTCCAAAATAGATAGTGGAAAATTCCTTCATCCCTATTCTATCTTAGTCAATCAGATTCAATTACGTCATCCGGGATTCGAAGCATTTGAACTGGTTTGTAGAGGTCTAGGGTTGCATTCAATATCTTAGCGGCTACTTAGGGCTATGAAGATTTATGACTATTGAACGAGTAGCTAGCCTAGCTGCTACATAGATATTGATAGCAGCTAGGCTAGCTACTCGTTCAGTAGACAAAAATCTATGTAGCACTACGTAACCTTACGATATTGAACGCAACTCTGTTGTACAGTTACATGTTTTAAAAATAGAACAAATAACTCAGGGTGGACAGGTATCATCTATTGATTGCAATATCTCACACTTTTAATATCGATTTCTCAGTACAGGGGGTATTGTACATTGCTTCTGTCGAGATTTTCAATTAATCGGTAGATGAAGGGGGTACTATTGAGGCTGAAAATTCATCTAGAAAAAATGTAAAATAAGATCGGGAAAAGCGGAAAAGAACATATCTAGTGACATGGACAGAAAGATTCCCCTGGGCAAGGTCGACTGTGGCGCCAGGATGAAATTTCTGAGACCATGTTCTGCGAATATTGCCTGTGTTTTCCCGAGCATCCCAATAAAAGGTCTCCCTTGTATGTGTGGACAACTAATATAATATTTAAACCACTTGTTTCACACCATAAAACCAATAAACATGTTTTCTCTGCCAGAAAATAAACTAGTTTAAAACGGTGTATAATGTCCCCTTCAAAACATGACACCAACCATGTATTATGCAGCAAACTCTGATTTGTAAGGCATACATGGGCTAGCAGGTCAGTTTTGATGGGCTAGCAGTTCTTCGAACAGGGCTAGTAAAATCCTGCTGCCAATAAGTCCTGGGCTAGTTATCTGGAACAACATTTTTTAACCCCTGAAAGTGCATCGGGAATTACCTGTAATTCCTAAATTTTAGTAATTACATGTAATTCCTAATTTCACCTATTTACTGTAACATATACAGCATGTAAAGGTTTGAAATGTTTCCAAAAAAATACTCAATAATCATAATATAAATGAAGGAAGTATGGTAACCTACATGTATGTATCATTTGTTTGGCTATAGTAATTGGATCAACATCAGTTGGTCTTTAGCGGATAGCATTTATTTTGGAAAAATACCACATTGTTTACTTTAATCTAATTAATCTTCATATACAACATGTACAATGTACATATACATGTATCTTAGTTTTCTCGTTTGAATTGTTTTACATTGTCATATCGGGGCCTTTGTGGTATGGGCTATGCTCATTGTTGAAGGCTGTACAGTGACCTATAGTTGTTAATGTCTGTGTCATTTTGGTCTCTTGTGGACAGCTGTCTCATTGGCAATCATACCACATCTTCTTTTAATATATCATTAAGCATTTGAATCACAGGCACTTGTTTCTATCCATTGGAAGACCCACTATCAACGTATATTTTCGAGAAGGTACCCAAGTAATTTTTTCACCTCTCCGCTTAAAACCATTATTTCTGGTAAATATATATACGTTAATAGTGGGTCTTCAAATGGATAGAAACAAGTGCCTGTGATTTGAATTTATACCAATATCAAGGGTACAACTGATATGTCACCTGGGTAAGTAAGGTACATGTACCTATAGAACAAGTCAATTATCCAATAATCTTAAAAACTATAGCACAGTTTGTTATTATTCCGTGACAATAAACAATAATTTGCTTTGCACGACACTTTGACCATGTCCCCTCCTTTTTAAATAAGGTTTTGGGAATAAAATATATTGGGCATGCATATCAGATTAATCATAAAAAGTAAATTGATTGTGTAAGGTTATGTAATATATAATGATCTATATTAAAGTAATGCGGTTACCAAATCGAAAATCATGTTGAATTTGAAGTGTGTTCTTCTTTTGGGATTTGAAAATCCCGCAACATGACGACTTAAACATTGCTATAATAGAAAACACTCGAGACAACCGAAAGGTGCACGGTCGCACTAAATACCAATAATATGTTATTAAGCCAAATAAAATAATGTATCCTAATTGATAGATTGATATGATGCGTATATAATATAATTGTTTAAAAGATGTGAATAACAGAATAAATGACAGACACATGATCTCCAGAAATTAACTAGTAAAGATAATAAAGTATTTTCCTGATCTACTTTTTGGTCTCAACTTACACTGTTATTATAACAACATTACAAAAAAAACGCGGGACATGACCAGATAATAAATATAATTTTTCATACGTACAAATCAAGTTGATGAGTTACCTGGACTCATAATATTCACACATTAGTATAACCCTTAATATATATTTCTCAAATTATTGCTTTAATAGTAAGCATAGGTACTTGGGTACAGGACATTTTTTTTACCCTACCCTTTTTTTCCAAAATCTGTTATATTTTCGTTTTCTCACTTTCGTATTATTCAAGTTATTTTTTTCGCGTCTATCTGTACGTGTCATTAGAACATAAATACACTACAAATTACTTGGTTTTGCTATTTACTATCAATTCCAAGTTTACTATCCACAGCGGTCACGGATATATTACTAAAGAGAGTGAATTTTAAAATAGAAAACGAAAAAATAACGGATATTGGAAAAAAGGGGGAGGGTAAAAAAAATGGTGACATCCCATTAGTCTGACAACCATTATTCGGACAGCCCAATACTCCGACAACATGTACTATTCTGACAGCCCATTATTACGACAACCCATTACTCCGACAGCCCATTATTCCGACAATATGCGTTTTTCTTAGTGTATGGATAAATTTTCTCTAAAAAAAAAAAAACCAACTCCGCTCTCTGATATTTGTGGTTGTCCGTTTTGATTCCAATTATTTTTTGCATGCGGACATTAATTTTGTCTCAGTATATTGGAGTTGATACACATGATTATAGCAACTGCTCAGTCCTTAACCTCGCCCCTCTTTCGTTTTGCGTGTCTAGTTACTTTATTTATCTTTATATTTCGTTGTTTGTGTGTCTACTATCAGTCTGTGCTGTTCTAGCTCGCTATTTCTTGCATGTGTGTCTTGATCTACCTTCTTTTCACTAGATCTTCGAATCCCCCTTTTCGCGTATCAGGGGAGTGAGGTTCCCCCACTATGAACTACATAAATAAATAATACATCGGAGTTGGAAAACACTACCCGCCCTCTTTGGTCGCAACACTTTCTCTCCTTGTATCACTCATCTGAGTTTTATTTTGTTGCAGAAATAATGGGATAAAATAGCGTCAGTCAAAATTAGAAAAACAAACGGAGACAAATACGTACCCAGAACCTAAAAAATAAGAAGACAAATAGGACGAAATATGTGCTCAGAAAAGATGAGCAATTCCAATCATGATCAATCATGAATACGGTATCATGTTCGGGAATGAGAATCCACGAAATACGGAGACAGTACATGTAGAACTTCTAATAGCGATCGTTCAGACATAATCCGAGAGATGACACTCAATATTTTGTTGGGAGACCGATTTTGTATCCTAAGATTATTTTAAATTCTAGAAAGATATGCCTCTTTTTTAATGATTGGTGGAGATGCAGGACTGCATGATGATTTACAACAAAACTTATTACGAAAAACAAATATGACGGACATGAATATTTCGGCAATTTCTATCTAAATATGCATAAGGAAAAGTGATATCGGGTCAGTGACTGTATATGTCATAGAAATATACAGTCAACGCATTTTGACTGCTCAAGTAGAACGAGTGCAGCATAAAAGACAATAACAAACTAGTAGAATAAGACAATGTGTGACATTCTTGTCCTTTTGTCTTTGTCAAATTGTTTAATTGTAAAAACTTAGTAATATGTGTTTTGTGGGAAACTTATTTTTCATTTAAAAATTGGTTTCAAGAAGAAACATATTTAGATATCATTGATTTTAAGAAAGGTAATTTATATGTTAATTCAGAATCGGTGCTCTTCCATTACATGAAGAATTGAAAATGCTAAATACTCAAAAAATCGTATTGTACAGCTGATAAAGTTTAGGATGAGCGTCATTTTTCAATCGAATGCTCACTTCATTATAATTTGAGGGAGGAATTCTTTCGCCATATTTCTAGCACATATCAGAACTTTAAAACGTTAGACAATTATGATTAATTTCGAAGTGAACACAAGAAAACTTTACTATTATGGAGAAAAAAATGAGGATCATATCGTTAGTTCTTTTGAATAATGTAGTACATGTCTGGATACTGACTGTTAATTGATATTAATACGTATTTTTTTTTATATTTTGTCTTAGCTCCGATTGTGACTGAGGCTTATAGTGCTATAAATATAATTATATCATATTAGTATTGTAATGTCTTAATGTTGACACAATCATTAGACTGGCCGCCGCTTCGAAAAAGTGGGGGTATACTGTTTTATCTCTGTCTGTCCGTCCGTCCAACCGTCCATCCGTCAGTTCGCCGCCCGTCCCATAACTATTTTTGTTGCATCTTTTTCATGAACTACATTACAAGGATTTCTGAAAGGTTTATTGAAGTCAGTTATATCGTGTGATGCTTTTTCAAACTCATTACTCATTACATGACAGCCAAGTTGAAAACTTTTGTCACATTTTTCTCAGGTACTACAATACCATGATTTCTGATATTTAACTTCAAGGTTTATATAAGTCAGTTATACTGTGTAATGCTTTTTCAGATTCACAACTCAAAAACTTTCTATCTACCGAAATATTTGGGCAGGGTATCATCAGTAGCTCGCGCCATCAATGCTTGTTGTTGATTTACATAGATCCTTTAATTTGGAAAATAAAATATTATTTTCTGTTTTATTCTATATACAGATTTCGAATTGAGAATTAACATTGAAAGTATACGAACTACCTTAGCCTTGTATTATATATACGGAGTTATTTCTTAAAATATGTTATTACAAATATAAACGTAATAATACAGACAGACACATTTTATTTTACCCTGCAGGGATATCCTTATACTTGACTTGATAAGTGTCGGAATTATAGGTTGTCGGAGTATTGGGCTGTCGGAGCAATGTGTTGTCGGACTATTGGGTTGTCAGACTAATTGGTTGTCGGACCAATAGGCTGTCGGATTAATGGGCTGTCGGAATAATGGCGTGTTACCAAAAAAAAACAAAGTTCCGATGATAGTAAGACCCTTATCACTATACACATCCTTGATTCATGACAGTGATATATGCATTATAAACTGTATACAGAAATATACAAGATATTGACTTCTAAATTAACTTAATGTTACCTCAGTTACTGACTCCATGTTGACATTATTGTGTAATGTTGGTGTTAAATGAGATAGGTGTTGAAATTTTTCGTCGAATAACTGAATTTGGTGTGTCGATATCTTCTGATCCTCCACATGCCCCGGGCAAATCCAGAGGCGCTAACCGGGCATTCTTTTGCATCTGACCGAGAAGACTTTCAGAAGGACTGTATAGACGAATCTTTAATTGTTTTAGAACCTTCATCAGACCCGAGTCTTGCATGGAGATGGACACTGATAGACTTAAGTACTGGTACATTGTATTAACGATTTCACTACGAGGAATATCATCATCTTCAGAATGTGAGAGACAAGCAAATCCGCCAGACGACATATCCAGACAGACTTAGTCAATGATGCAAATAATATTCTTGTAGACTTGTAGCCAGACTGGTATATATATATATATATATATATATATATATATATAAGCAGACTGGTGGACGTGTAGGACATGAAGGCAAACTGTTAGAAACGTAATATGGCGGGTAAACATGTATATCGACTTGTAAACACGGAGACAGACTGACGGACACATAGAGACCACGGATAAAACGTAGTGACTTGTGGACATAGCCAGACTGTTGAAAATCATATGGACAGACTAGGGGTCTATAAGAAAGACTTGTGAAAGTAAAAACAGACTAGTGGATGATTGAAAAACTGGTGAACATGTAGACAGACTTGTGCAAATGTAAATTGACAGAAAATATTTGTCAGCCTAAAAATCTAATTCTAACTCTATTGGGTTTGATTTTCAGACTTACATGTATATGAATACGAAATCTATATTCTTTGGGGGGGGGGGGGTATTATGTTGTAGGGCAAGCTAGGGTAACAGTTATCAAAGCCCCCCCCCCCCTTTTTTCAAATAAACGATTTTTTTTTATTAATCTTCATTTTGTCGGATTAGAAATGTTCTATGATCTCATCTATGATTTAAGTATAAACTAACACTTTTTTACTTGGTTGTGCTATAATGAATTTAGTATTACCATTTTTTTCAGTTAAGAACAAAAATGAAAATAATGGATTATTTAAGGTTCTCTCATTAAAATATTCAACATAATGATTCTTTATTTGCAAAACAAACAAAAAACAATTTTGATTATGGCAAATACATAGACTAAACAAACATAATGAAAAATTGTAAGGTTAAATTAACTGTAATATTTATTTCCAAAATAAATTCAACATCATGTCAGCTCATCGGGTCAATTTAATTAGCCGGATATCGTTGCCTTTACCAATTATTTCACACCACATTTTACACTAGTTTAACAAATAATTCATACTTTTTATACTGATTCAGAAGCGTTGTCTATGTGGTTTATTTATTATAAAAGTTGTAGGTCACTGGGTCATTATCAAACACTACAGGAAATTAAACAATGTATAAATTTGTCTTTGGTATACACGTCTATATACTATACTGACTAATATAAGTTCAGCAGCGCATATTTTAATATATTTCAACAAATAAACAATACATATTGTCTGTGTGTGTGTTACAAGTATGCAAGTGATCTAATTATTACAGGAAATAAATGGAACCATAATGCGTGATTTTCTTTACTTGAAAATGGAAAAACTTGACAGAAATTAAGATAGATTTGACTTGAATGTATCTGTTGTTTTACCTTTTTTGTAAAGCAGTATATTTTGAATTTGTTAATAGTATAGAATTTTTTATTAATCTAATCAAGAACCCATAAAGGGCATCATTTTACAACACAATATGTTAGTATACTAGTATATATGATGCGACGTAGGTAAAGATTTTTCTTTATAAAATATTATCATTTCCAATTTTGATGAAAACACATTATGTGGTCAAGAGGATAGCGTTTAAAAACTAAAAAAATGCTTGCACTTCGCCATTTTTTAAGTTAAATGGTCAGTTTCATTTGGCCTTATTATTAACATTTTTTAGTCGAGCGTCAATGATGAGTCTTTTGTAGACGAAATACCCGTCTGTCGTGAATGTAAAATTTCAATCCTGGTATTTATGATGAGTTTATTTACCATATTTACAAATATCTTTCTATTAAATATACCAACCGAGCTATACACTAGCTGTTGGCGCTTTTAATCTTGGTTGCAGTATTGAAAATAAATTGTAAAAATGAAACAATGTTACTTTTCTTAAAAGAGGATTTACGTATTCAGCTTCTTTTTTTAGAGTGAATGGCAATATATATTTTTTTTTAAACAAATACATGACAGGGTGCTGCCTGAACTAAAGTGAGGGGTATCTCAAGTCAGTTATTCCCTTTAAGGTATACAATCAATAAAAAAAATCCCACAAACGGGGGACCCGGACCCGGGCCCGCCGCCCCCCCCCAAAAAAATGGATCCGCCTATACCAACCGAGCTATACACTAGCTGTTGGCGATTTTAATCTTGGTGTTATTTAACATTTGCAGCTATTGAGAATAAATTGTAAAAATGAAACAATATTACTTTTCTTAAAAGAGGATTTACGTATTCAGCTTCGTTTTTAGAGTGAATGGCAATATATATATATATATATTTTTATATATTTTTTAACAAATACAGGACATGGTGCTGCCTGACCTAAAGTGGGAGGTCTCTCAAGTCAGTGAATCCTTATCTAGTATATAATCAATAAAAAAAAAACCACGAAAGGGGGACCCCCCCCCCCCCCAACTGGATCCGCCTATACCAACCGAGCTAAACACTTGCTGTCGGTGCTTTTAATCTTAAGCTATTGAAAATAAATTGTAAAAATGAAACAATATAACTTTTCTTAAAAGAGGGTTTAAGTATTTAGCTTCGTTTTTAGAGTGAATGGCAATAATTTTTTTTTTCTTTTAACAAATACATGACAGGGTGCTGACTGACCTAAGGTGGGTGGGGGTCTTTCAAGTCAGTGATTCCCTATATAGTATATAATCACTAAAAAAAATCCCACGAGAGGGGGACACGCCCCTCCTTCCCACTGGATCCGCCTATACCAACCGAACTATACACTAGCTGTTGGTGCTTTTAATCTTGGTGTTATTTAACATTTGAAGCTATTGAGAATAAGTAAAAGAGACAACGACTCGAAAACAAGCAGACGATAGACGAAGGCAATTGGGTCTTCAACGCGGCGAGAATTCCACGCAAAATACGGATATAACAGAAAATGTTCTATAATTGCCGATCCGACACATGTATTGTAACTATCCATGCACCCATCGATTCAATCGAAAAACTCGACGTACGACCTTCGACAATAAACCAACACATGCGAAATGTATATACGTAACAATTTATAAAATGTCCCGATGTGAAAAAATGTGAAACAATAGCCTAGAGTATGTAAAAACAAGAACAAAACAAAAAACAAAATTTGATAGAAAGCAACCATTGCATCCCTGAAAAATAACTTTCAATTCAGAAACTCAAATGTAATACGATCTTAGAAATCTTAGAATTCATGGCTAAAAAGCTGAAGAGAAATGTTTAAGCAAACTGAGCACTATGAGGTTTTGATTTTTTATAAGTATCAACTGCAATTTCAAGCTTATTTTATGACCTCACTTTCATCGAAGGGTATATTAATTTATCGTCTACAGGTTCGTTCGTCTACCCGTTCGTCTGTTCGTCAAGCTATAGATTGGTTTGTCTGGCTATCACCTCGTACAGTTTTTGAGTTGCAACTGAAACATTTAAGTCAAATATCCTCAAAATTCAAGGTAGTTGGATACATTTTATTATAAAATGCAGAGAGAGATCATCGTTTGTCCTGCTTCCTCTTCCGACATTTTTTTAACTATAAATTTATAGTTTTAATTAATATTTCAGAGGTTGTCTGAACATACAATTGAGATGTTCATGCATGTATTCCTATATATGCATCTTGATTTTTGTCAAATATTCTTAAATGCCAGGAAGTTGAACCTTAACAATTATGTATATAACCAGCATCTATAGAGCTACTCCTACATTTTTTTAAGCAAAGACCTTGATATCTTGTAGGATGCAGAGGCGTATCAAAGGAATGCGGTAGCAGGTGGGCCTCCCCCTTTTTTTGTGTTATTGATTATAAAGAGAAGCACTGAAACATGACTGGCACAGGCCCCCTTTTCGGCAGTACTGAGACCCACTTTTGAAAATTTCTAGTTCCGCAACTGGGATGTTTACACGCATAATAGTGATGTGCAAGTCCATATTTAGTCTTAGATACATGATTTGTTTTATTAGTTGTTGGTGGCTTTGAACTAGCTGTCAGTTAACTGCGAGTACTTTGAGATATGTTCCTATAGTGTCTTTTTGTTGGGGATGAACAAGTACCCGGCCACGTCCATTTGTAGTTTTGTTATCTGATGAGTTAAGCCATTTTCAAACGATTTTAATAGTTCGTTCTTATGTTGTACTGTTATACTATTGTCCCATGTTAAGTGCATGGGGTTGGGATCCCGCTATAACAGGTTTAACCCCGCCACATAATATAAGAATGTGCCTGTCCCAAGTCAGGAGCCTGTAATTCAGTGGTTGTCGGGTGTTTATGTGTTACATACTAGTATTTTTTTTTCGTTCAATGTTTTATATAAATAGGGCCGTTAGTTTTCTCTTTTGAATGGTTTTACATTGTCATTTCGTGGCCTTGTATAGCTGACTATGTGGTATTGGCCTATCTTATTGTTGAAGCCCGTAGGGTAACCTATAATTATTAATTTCTGTGTCATTTTGGTCTCTAGTGGAGAGTTGTCTCGTTGGCATTCATACCACATCTTCTTTTATATATATATAGGATATTTTTTTCAAATATACATTCATATACATTATAACTAATAATTGGACTAAATCAACTATGGCTGGGGTATTTAAACGTGTCTTATAGACACACATAATTTACGTTTTACTTCTGTATTGCTTTTTGCTAAATGAAATGTATGCAAACCTATGTTGTTTTATGCAGTGGTGTCACAAGGGGGATGGGGAGGGATCTTCTGCATGCATATGTAGTTCCTAAAATTTTATACTATATTCATTTAAATCTGAATTACCCGGCATAGTTTTCTCGTTTGAATTGTTTTACATTGTCTTATCGGGCCTTTTATAGCCGACTATGCGGTATGGGCTTTGCTCATTGTTAAAGGCCGTACGGTGACCTATAGTTGTTAATATTTGTGTCATTTTGGTCTTTTGTGGATAGTTGTCTCATTGGTAATTATACCACATCACCTTTTTTATGTAGTCTTTCTAAAACATTCGATGAACATCTTTTCATTTTCGCCAATACATTATTTTTTTTCATTCGCCCAAATTTTAGATACATGGCGTAAACACACACTAGTTAATTAATAAAAAAAAACACACTTCTTTCTGCTATTTGCACCCGCCTTGTTCGCCATGGGACATGAATGTGTGATAATCATATATAGGCGGTATGATATAACTTATAATTTTTTGTGAACGGGATGACGATCGGAATTCATTTTTGTTAACTTCGGAAATTAGTACATACATGTACATGTAGAAAAAAAAATTCTTATTAATAATCGTGTCAAAAATATCGCTCTAATATATATTTTGACAACCTGGCAGTCAGCACTGTTCTTCTTTATAATTCTTAAATGTATCACCCTACGCGACATGCGTTGCGGTAGAAATAAAACTTTTTCATGGGCGTCCGAACGTGTCCGTGTTTCTGTCCAGCCACCTCTCATGTAAAATTCTTTGTCAATTGTGAATCAAACTTATATCAGAGATGAATCGTCACAAATGGCTCGGACCAGTATTGAATTTCAACATTTTTTAAAATATTCGATCTCTCTTTTGCACCGATTATTATTACTATTATCATCATTATTGACGGGGGGGGGGGGGGGCAAGGGGTTTAACTGTTATGCTGTTATGGGGCATTTTAATTCTTTGTTATCTGTTATTCTGAAAATATATTTACTGTTAGCTGTTATTGTCTTATTCTTTGTTAGCTGTTATATGACTATTATCTATTTTGTTATCTGTTATTGTGAGAATCTATTTGCTGTTAACTGTTATTGAAAATTGGAATGTTAGCATTTTGACAGCCAATCTTCCGTAGAAATTGAAGATTATTGAAAATTGTGATTTGAATGGATAATAGTCTCATTGACACGCTTACCACATCTTCTTACAATGTATATCTATTGGGGTCTTTCTACTGGTATTATAGGGTGGCCCTGTATTTGCAGAAGAATTTCAGTAACATACATCACATAAACATATAAAATCAATTGGACCCAGGACCATTCCAGTATATATTATTATTATCCTTTGTAATAAATTCCATTGTCTGTGAACATGTAGCATTTTGTACAAATTATAATTCACTTATTACTTGTACAATAACTCATAGTATGGATTTTGTTATAAAAAAAAGCATTGGTACACCCTATAGATTTTTTTATTCAATGACCACATAATAATCTTTATGTTGTACTATTACACCAGTGTCCCTGATTAGGGGAGGATTAGACACCAACTAGCATGCTAAAGTTGATTATTTGCCTATTTCCACGTCAGGAGCCTGGATTCAGTGGTTGTACATGTAGTTTGTAACTGTGTTACTAAGTTTCTCGTTCACTATTTTGTGGATAAATTAGGCAGTTAGTTTTCTCCTTTGAATTGTTTTACATTACTAAGTGGTGTGGGTTTGAATTATGGCTTTGGGAATTATACAACATCTTTTTCTTTTAGTATTTAAATTATAAGTGCTACTCCCTCTCTTTTCATTAACATGAAAGAGAACCCTGACCACCATATATTTAAAAGCTTTTTAACTGCTTCACATGGCGAAAATTGAAGCTCAGAAACCATTGATGCAAACACAGATGTGTCTTCAGTTTAATTTTTCGGTAAATACCCTTTTTAAAATCCCACAGCTTCTCCAATGCTGTACCCAAATTTTTCATATTCTATAATTTCACATAAGATACATGATTGGTGTTTCACTTGGTGTCATCCAAATTTTCACTATGTCCAATTTCTATTATACTATCAGAATTTTCACTTCAGTCAATTTCTATTATCAGAATAATCATAACTGGTATGCGTGTTTCAGTTACATGTCCTGTCTCCACTGATCTGGGTATTTTTGTATTTTATAAGTAAGTCCAGTCTGTTGGGCTAGTAGAGAGAAAACTCAAGTGAAATTGGTAAATGGCTATCGCAGTTTTGCGGTGACCATTCCTTCCCCCATGAAATCGAGGATTGCTTCACGTTTGACATTATATCTGACGCTCGAAGCCGTCATCCATGCATTCTAAGATGTTGTACTTGTATATGCTGAACTTCAAGTTAGCCATCTCATTGCTGGTCGGCTGCACGCGTTGAAAACTGTAAGAATAACGGTGCATTTTTATATGGATGTAAACAGAGTGCTTTTATCTTAATTTTACTGGTATGTTTTTAAACAGTTATACCATTGGCATTGTCCCACGTTAGGGCGATGGTTGGGATCCCGCTAACATGTTTAACCCCGAAACATTATGTCGGTAATGTGCCTGTCCCAAGTCAGGAGCTTGTTATTCAATGGTTGTCGTTTGTATATGTGTTTCATATTTGTTTTTCGTTCATTTATTGTACAAAAATTAAGCCGTTCGTTTTCTCGTTTGAATTTTTTTACATCGTCAGATAGGGACCTTTTTTAAGCTGACTATGAGGTATCGACTTTGCTCATTGTCGAAGGCCAAATGGTGACCCATAGTTGTTAATTTCTGTGTCATTTTTGTCTTTTGTGGGGAGTTGTTTCATTGGCGACCATACCACATCTAAATTCTTTTTTATAATCCTGCTCGGAAGCCTACTTTCACCTCCTCTTGAGTATGTTACAACAGTTATATACATGTTATGATTGACAATTTATAACTTATGTACTGGCTAACGGAAGAGATTTATAATGATCAAAACGACCCTGTAAGTAACATGTACACAAACAACGCAAATGAAACACAAATTCGGCAAAAAAGAAATAAAAAAAAAATCAGCGAAAAAGAAATGCAGATCAGACCTGTGCAAATGATGAGTAATCAATGATAGCGTTAAATTAGAATTTGAATGTTATGGTCCCATATCATGGTTTAAAAGAATTAGGGACAAAAAACTGGCCATAATAAGCAAAACAACGTTTTTCTGGTTTCCGGACAATAACTTGTGTAAAGGTGTATTGATATCTATAAAATTATACTACAAATATTTGCACAAGGGAGGGAGGGTTGGGTTTTATTTTGTTGGTTATAGCTCAAACCGTTCAGGAGTAAAGTGCAAACAAGAATGTAAACACAATACACGGATGCCCAACTCGCACTATCATTTTCTATTTTCAGTAGATAGTGAAATTGGGGCCAAAACTCTAATTTGGCATTAAAATTAGAAATATCATAGTATAGGGAAAATGTGTACTTAGTTTCGAGTTGATTGGACTTCAACTTTATAAAAACTACCTTGACCAAAAACTTTAACCTAAAGCGGGACAGACGGACGACGAACAGACGAATGGACGCACAAAGCAGAAAACATAATGCCCCTCTGCTAGCGTTGGTGAAGAATACAAATGGGTATTTTTAATAATTTTCGGAATATCAGTATACTAGTAATAATATCTATAATTTAAAGCACAAGATTCATAAGACCCAGAGGCCCCCTCCCCATTTTTGTGGGAACAAAATGGTTGATTGTATAGGGAATCACTGAATCATGAATGGAGCGCCCCCTTTTAGGTCAGTCGACGGGCCCCTCCTTATGAAAAATTAGGCATGGATCCGCCACTGAGGTTTCATTCCACAAAAGAAAGGTTGGGTCGATTTAGGGGTTAAGGATATATTGCTTAAAATTGTTATAATAATAGAGGCCAAAACAAGACTTTTTGAATACTTTGTAAAACCTAGATAGTTATTAATCAAAGAAACAAAAACCCTTTACTTCTCCGAAATCATTCCAACTGAAAATGTCAGTTTAGTTGTATACATAGAGATGAACGCGTTACGGACATAATTTTGCATTTACTAATCAATACTTGTTGAGTTGTACAATTCATATTTCACTAACTGTTTTTCAATTTTCACTGAAGTTATATAAATATAATATATATGTTCGTGTTCCTAAATTCATGTCTTTAATGTGTAAAGATGTTTAGTAACTTTTTATCACAGTAGTATTGTCAGTTAAAATATTTTGGTTAATCTTTGGTGATGTATTTTTTTCCCTCAAGTTAAAGGTACATAGATCAATATGATCTCTTTTTAAAATGCATCAATATACTTTTCTATTGAACCGTCTAAAATATATTATAAGCTTATATAACACATTCACCTTTTAAATAATTTCAATACATCAGTTTTATTTAAAATTAAAGATAATTCTTCTTCTGAACACCCCCCCCTTTTTTCTTCTTTTTTTATATGTTGTATCGAAAAGAAAGGATCTGAATCAGAATTTACATCTATTTTTATCTGTGATCATGTTTCATTGAACGCAGCTGTGTACCTAGTTGCATGGGGTTGATATAAATGACATGTTAATTGGACGTTATGCAGTTACTGATAAGTTTCCTTGTCAGTTTTACTGGATAATTTAAGAGTGTTAAGGCCAATTCAGACTGGAGACAACTTGTGTTTTTAAATTATAAAATTTCAATAGCAAGGTCAACATTCCAAAACTGAATGATTACCTTTGGAAGACAAAAGTTTAGTCGGAAGAATAGCCTGCTACAATATTGTACAGATGCTCGAAAAGCATCTTTAACTGTTGTTTTTGGGAGAGGAGTCGTCAAAATTATAAAAGAGGATGTGTCAAATTCAGAGGCGGATTTAGAGGGGACCAGGGAGCCCCCCGGGTTTCTGGGGGAAGTTTGGTTGATTATATAGGGAATCACTGAAGCATGACCAGAGCGGACCACCCCCTAATCTTAGGCAGTCAGTGTGCCCCCCACGTATAACATTTCTGGATCCGTTAGTTAAATTCCCTATTCTCATACTATATATTTTTCTTATCATGGAACTTAATGCATTAATTCCCAGGGGAAGGCTATAGGGATAGCTTGAATAGGTCTTTCAAGCTTCATTAATATATGAAAAGGGTGGGAAATTTAAAACGGTCAGGGTTATTTCTAATTAAGTGTCTGATGCTAGTAGTATTTATCGTGTTGCGGTTAAAACCACATTAAAATTTTGTAAATGTGTCAGATGTTTCCGGCATTATTTGTAAATTTGCACCCATTTGACATCAAAAATAGACTGTAGGAATTTGCAAGTGTCGATAAGCTTTGTTTTAAAAATGTTTTAAGAGGGAATGGCAATGTAGCGCAAATCAGATCATTATATAGGTGTAGGTCTCCATTTTGGTATATAAATATCTGGAAATATACATAGACATGTATATCATGTTTAAACAAAAATATACATTAGAAAAGGGACAGGTTATAAGCAGATCCGGGTGGGTGGGGTTAGGGGGGGGGGGGGGTCGACGGGGTCGCCCCCCCCATTTCCTAAAGAAAAGGGTTGATTATATACGAAATCACTGAAGCATGACTAGAGCGCCCTCCCCTTAAGGTCAGTCATTGCCCCAAACCCCTAATGAAAAGTTCTGGATCGCCACTGCAGGTATATGGAGTCTTAATGGCTGACATCTACCTCCAAATAAATGAACAAATTAAATTCAAGATTAAACGGCCTTTTTGGGAATAACTTTTTTGAAATGCCTATTTATTTTGATATTTATAAACATCATACAATAATATTTCAATAAAATCTTACTCGCAATGGTGATTCCTTGAAAATAAAGAGAAATTGTCTTTCAAATGACAGCACGCAGAACATGTATCTATATACATGTATGTTACTGTACGGCTTCGTTATCGATCCGTAGCATACCACATCGTCTTGGTTACATGTATATGCATAATTGTGTAAATTATGTTTGCATTTTAACCCGTTTGGGTATTATGGTTTGCAAAAAGATTATCAGCTAATTAAACTACTTATTTGGGTTTTTTGGGCCGCTAATTTGGGCTTAAATTTTATTTAAAAATTACCAACTTGACTGCCAAAAAAAATCTAAAAATGTATATATTATAGTCCAGGCATGTTTCATATTAAAGAATTCCCATAATCAAGTTCTTATCGATATTAAAGTCAAACATCGAGTAAGAAAAGAGAAGATAAATGTTTAAGTATCGAGTTAACAAAGTAGGTTCACATTGTCGATCGGACTCAATCAACACTGATCGATGAAGCCACCAGAAGATTGATTTGACTCGTTCAACGAAAATGTTCGGGTGTCTATCTTGCTTGACACTGATTCCAATTTCTATGCGATAACCTTTGAAAGTCAATAAAATTCGAATAGGGATCAAGAAGTAGAATCCATGCACTAGATATTCGTCGGGAAATGTTAGTATATATATAGAGAGATCAAGAAAGGTCATCATACAAATATTTGAGGTAAACGGACAGAAAGTCACAGGACAAAAGTCACAAGACAGAAAGTGAAAATTTGATAGGACAAACTAAGTCACACTTACAATCAGTCACGCCGTTGCCGAGGAGGCATTAATTTTTAACCTTGTCTGTTCGTACGTATACGTAAAAATGTACTAATCTTATCGGGGCCTTTTATAGCTGACTAGGCGGTATGGGCTTTGCTCATTGTTGAAGGTCGCATGATGACCTAAAGTTGTTAATGTCTGTGTCATATTAGTCTCTTGTGGACAGTTGTCTCATTGGCAATCATACCACATCCTCTTTTTTATAAATACGTCCGTACGTTCAAAAAATGTATCCGTTCTTTAACTTTAGTTTGCCTTAACCAAATGTAAGAATCTCACACACAATGCTTATCACCACATAACACATATCAAGTTTGAATTTTGGTCTCAATAATTTTCACCGTTCCAGAGTTATGCCTTTTACAAATATGCAAAATTGCTGAATATTTCGTTTCCTGTCTCTAACTCAAATTTGCCTCAACCAAATGTTATGAAGTTTAAAAATGCTTCCTGCCACAAAACTCACATCAGGAACACACTTTTAATGTTCTTGATTTATGAGCCTTTATAACGTCTTATGCAAGCGGGGGGATTATCTGCATATGGCCCATGCACACATTCCCTATTTAGTTTTTTTATTAAGTGTTTTCTTTTTCAAAGAAAACTAATCTCAGAACTAAATTGTGACTATTTTGCCAAGTGACTTTTTGTCCGTGACTTTTTGTCTAGTGACTTTCTGTCCTACATATTTTAATGGTCAGTACTTGATAAGCTTGACTTTTACTTGATAAATAAATATATACGACGCTTGGAGCTCAATGCCATTAATCTGCGTTTTATCTGTTTTCTAGATTTATTCGAACAATACTTCTTTATCACTGGCTGACTACTGCCACCATTAATAAATCCAAACCTGACCTATATTCGACTCTACCAAACTCGATCGCCTTTTGATTCCTATACTTAACCATGCACATGCACGAGTACAAATGATCGCTACAAGACTCTATGAAAGATATCCACATAGATAGGAAGATGTGGTATGAGTGCCAATGAGACAACTCTGCATCCAAGTCACAATTTATAAAAGTAAACCATTATAAGTCAAGGTACGGTCTTCAACACGGGGCCTATGCTCGCACCCAACAACAAGATATAAAGGTCGATAAAAAATTACTGGTGTAAAACCATTCAAACGGGAAAAACCAACGGTCCAGGTCTGATCTATATATATATAAAAAAAAACGATAAACGAGAAACACTCTTTCGATCGAGGTATAATATATATCTGTTATTAGGGGCTGAAGGGTCCTGTCAGTCCATTCCATTATTCAAAATATTCATTTCATTTTTTAAAATTGGCTATTTTTCAATGTTCACGCGTAATTCGTTAGTTTTCTCGTTTGAATTGTTTTACAATGTCTTATCGGGGCCTTAAATAGCTGACTATGCGGTATGGGCTTTGCTCATTGTTGAAGGCCGTACGGTGACCTACAGTTGTTAATGTCTGTGTCATTTTGGTCTTTTGTGGATATTTTTCTCATTGGCAATCACACCACATCTTCTTTTTTTATATTTCCTCATTTTTACGCATGTTGTTGCATTTAGGTCCTCCGTAAACCCTCTTATAGTCATTGTGAATCAAAATATAGCTATAGTGTCACAGTCAATTTTTTTTTATATTTATTTCACTATTCACCGCTTCGATTTGAATAATGAAACATAAAACATTTTATTATTCATCATTCATTTTTTAATATTGAATAGTGAATAGTGAACTATGAATAATGGACGTACTTCAGCGCGGTTCATATATGATATATGGGTAGGCCCAAATTGAATACTAACTTTTTTGCAATCTTTATAATGTTCATGTCGTGTTTTTGATACTTTTCGTATTTCATCGAGCACCCATAATATTTCATAATTGAAGGATGGCTAAAATATAGAAATAAGAAATATATTGTTTATTTTCAAATACCACAAATATCTGCCAAAGACCAAACGACGGTAAATTAAACAAACAAGTTGATAGACGGCCTTCAACAATGAGCAAAAGCCATAAAATGTAATAAATTGTTAGACAATTCAAACGAAGATCACCAACAGCCTTCGGTATGTTATGATAAAACATGATAAGACAGAAAGCAAAAAATCAGGTCCCTGAAAATTTGATTTTACCCTGAACAAAGACTTTAATTTTACATGTGACAGAATCACGTTGTTTTATACTTCGTGCTTAAGAAAATAGACACATGCATGGCCCAGAGGCGGATTTAGAGGTGTTTTTTTTTTAAGTTGGCAGCCCCCCCTCCCAATTTTTGGTAAAACAAAAATGGTTGGTGAAACAGGGAATTGCCGAGGCATGATTGCAGCGTACCCCTCTTCGGCAGTCAGTGATCCTCCCCCTTATGAACATTTCTAAATCCGCCACTGCATGCATGGCAAATCAGAAAATAAAAGTCAGGAATAAAAGACCAGTTTAAAAATCTTTGTTTTCTACTAACACTGTCTATATTTTAAAAAGAATATTTAAGATAATATCTTATTTGAAAACTATTTACTAGTAGGTTTGTTTGAAATTGGTGAGAGAAAACAATGTTGCAGGGAGAATAAAGATTTTCATTGAACTTTATATTTCACTCTAAGTCATAAGCCCTGATTTTACACATAATTTACAGTTTTATCTCAGCATGTTATCAGTAATCTGTTACATATATAAACTTTGTGGTCACACTTTCTCTATGGTTCACAAATTGTAACCAGATGTATGTTGACTAAGTAAACCTCAATGTTAAACTGTTTTTATCAGAAATTGTTTTGTATAATTGGTATGTCCCTGTCCTTCCACAGGTTTCATTGTATTTTCTGCTCTCTCTGGTCAAAAATATGATGATTTTGAAAAAAAATCTGGGACTATTAGACCCCGTTTACACTGACAAATAAGATCGATCTTATCGAACGCGGCCCTTGTCTTTTTAAGATCGATTCAAATAAAGATCGATTCAGTTTCGTTGCCAGTGTAAACAGGGTCTTATACTATTAGTATAATAGTCCAGATAACATTTATAATAAGAAAAAAATACAAGATTGATAATGAAAAAAACGAATATTTATTTTCTATTCCTTGTATTTCTTAATCTAATTTAATTTAATAAAATGTATGGAAAAAAAAATCTAGATAAATTTCTCATTAACTTAATGACTTCCTATTTTTTAAAACTATTGTTGAAGTGAATTCAGGGAAAAACAAAGATGTACCATAAACAATTATTCCAGCATCGACAAAGGATCTGATATATATATATATTTTCGTGCGTAAAAATTAACTCTTAAGTAGGCACGAGGTATGCATTGCCCTGCCTGTCTAGTTTGTTTAAATGATCAAACAAACTTTCAATTCCAAGTGTAATACGCAGCTGTAATTAATAGAAAACAAAAACTAACAGATCTTGGAAAAAGGGGGCTTAACAAAAATATTGTCCTTGATCTATGGATTCATTTTTTATTTATTTTAAATTTTAGATATTGATTGAACTTAAACATACTTTGGAGTAAAGTAGTTTTGAGATTTTAGCTACCATTTATTTTACTTAAACTGCGGAGTCCTTGGGACTTTTCTGCGTGACAATTTCTTTTTGGCTTACGGTAATTCATCTTCTTGAATATTTTGTTTTCTTGGGAAAAAAGTTCTCCCTTGATGTCTTTAGCAAAGGTTTTAGGTCCAAAGTTGCATTCAATTTCTCCTGATTATAATTTTGATAGACACCCTTGACCCTAAACAAGAAAATCTGGAATAGGTGCAAAATGAAGACTTGCTGACAAGAAACCTGTATTTGAAAGACAATCTACTGTAACATTTTTTGCAAGTGTCTGAACGGTTTATTCAATTTCATTTCATTTTGAATATTTTATAAGTTAGTATAAACTATACGAAGATTTCAATTGAACAATTTGTTTAACTTTAAAAATCATCAGAATTAATTAATCTATAAGTAAATTTGATAATTTCCAAGCTGGAAACGTTACAAGGTTTAAAGAAAATCCATAAAATAGGGTAACAAGAATTCTGATGATTTGTGACCATAACGAATCACCTTCACAATGTTATTCTATGAAACCCTACTATAGAAAATTCTAAAAGGTTCTATACGGAACTAGATACTAGCTTTTGATCATAAACAAGGTTCTATCCAAGTTTGGCAGAAATCAATGACAGTTTGAGACGGTTATTATCATTTTTAAACCTTTTACCACAGAATGAATATTTGTGGAGGCCGCAACCAACTACGACGGAATGTAGGATGGCTATGTATCGCTTTTGCGACTAAAGTTCCAGGCTCGACAAAAAGGGAGAAATATTAAAAACAAGAAAAATATCTGAAAAAACTGAAGAAAATAAAACCTAGTAAATTAACTAACATGCGATACAAAATTTCAAGAAATTCCATCAAGTAATATGGGAGAATATTACAGCACACACAACTATATAAATCGAGATATAAATGTTGAAAAATAAACTTTGAAGTCCAAAGAGAATTTGAGCAAACTGGATTTTATGACAATATGCACATGACTTTGTTTCATTTTAAGACAACAAATCCATATTTATTTAAGTACAAATGCAGTAACAGCAACACATGATTTTCAAAAACTTGAAAAACATGAACTTGTTTCAGCTACCTGTATTTACCTATCTGGTTAATTAGTATGATTGTTTTGATAAGCATTCCTTTTTGTTGTAATAACTACTTGCACCTTTTTTTTTGTCATTTCTAAAGATATCTTACATATGTCTTCCTATGTAAGTCAATAAAGGCATATTGCCAAATTCCATTTCTACAAAAACTGAGGTAAATATGTCATTTGATATATAACATGGTGTAGCTTTTGGTGTCATTTCAACGTCGCACACGCCCTTGTCAAAATCAATTTTATCAAAAGATAAACGAAAAATATTAATTACACCCCAAATGACTATCCCCCTTTCTCCCCCATAACAGTACAATGTATTTATCAATTTCTTCTTTTCCAGCCTTGCCCATTAATGCTTGACAATATCTGAACCTATGTCATTCTCTTTTTAAAAGCTTCTGATATCAAACTTTCACATAGAATCGATTCTAAATTGGCTAGATTTGATTTAGTCAGTTCTATACATAGAACAGTATTAAGAACTCTTTATCTTAAATGTAAATAAGTCTTATTAATAATAATATATACATATTGTGAAGCCAAGGTGGTCGAGTGGTATATATAAATATATAAATATATACAACTCGTCTAAACATCAACCTAACAATATTAGATTTGTAACTTTGCGTTCGCAAATTTTTTGTTCTTCCCTCGCCGGGATTCGATTAAAACTGACGAGGAAAGGTAACACACGGCCTCTGAAAGCTTTATTATTGTGGAGCCCAGGTGGTCTTGTGGTCTAGCGGGACGGCTACAGTGCAGGCGATTTGGTGCCACGATATGTCAGTAGCATGGGTTCGAATCCCGGCGAACCCATGCTACTGAGATATCGTGGCACCAAATCGCCTGCACTGTAACCGGCGCGCTAGATCACACGAACACATGGGCTTCATAAAAATGAAGCTTTCGCTGGCCGGGTGTTACCTTTCTTCGCCAGTTTTAATCTAGCATCGTACTACAGTACATGCTATAAAAGGCATGAAGATGTTATTTTTACAGATCAGCTAAATTATCTATATATATAGTGAAGGATCCTACAAATTAATGTAAGATACAGTCACAGAAATAATTATATTTACAAGTACGTCTGAACCAGTGACAATTTTACAACAGATGTATCTATCGGATCACCAGCAGTGATGGTGATACATGACTGTGTACATTCTGTATATACAACTCGTCTAAACATCAACCCAATAATGTAAGATCTGTAAATTTGCTTTCGCAATTGTTTTGTTCTTGTTATGTATATATATATATATATATATATATACGTCTGAGTCAGTGACAACCCTACAACAGATGTATCCATCGGATCGCCATCAATGATGGTGATACATGGCTGTGTACATAATGTATATACAACTCGTCTAAACATCAACCCAACAATGTTAGATCTGTAAATTTGCTTTCGCAAATTTTTGGTTCTTCCCTCGCCGGGATTCGAACCCATGCTACTGTGATATCGTGACACCAAATCGCCTGCACTGCAGCCGTCCCGCTAG
The DNA here is from genome assembly GCF_965363235.1 of Mytilus galloprovincialis. Lineage (NCBI taxonomy): Eukaryota > Metazoa > Mollusca > Bivalvia > Mytilida > Mytilidae > Mytilus > Mytilus galloprovincialis. Next base: position 23,982,942 of record NC_134848.1, on the reverse strand, counting down.
ACCACACGACCACCTGGGCTCTATAAAAAATAGAGCTTTCGCTGGCCGTGTGTTACCTTTCCACGTCAGTTTTAATCTAGCGGAGTACTGCAGTACATGATATATAAGGCATGAAGATGTTATTGTTACAGATCAGCTAAATTACCTATAGTAAAGGATCCTACAAATTAATGCAAGATACAGTCACAGAAAATAATTATATTTATAAGTACATCTATATATATATATATATATTTATTTACAGTGATTGTATGCTTCTAAAAATAGATTAGCATCTTGTAATTATACTGAAGAGATGAGTAGATGATCATTTCTGTACACTAAAAATAAATACTTCGTGTATTGTATCAGAGATCCTTGTTTAATTCCTACAAGAAGGTAACACCTCCCGAAACGAAAGCTTATTTTTATAAGCTAGAGTTAGAGGAGGGGATAAGGTCTCTGCGCAATGCTAGGCGGTGTTGCCGTAGAAGTTATAAAATAAAGTACAGGTTCCAGCCCCGGCGCCGGGGAGGAAGCTACGAATCAAATCTACTCTAACATCGTTAGGTTGATTTTCTAGGCACTTTATACATATTCTAAGGCCTGGTATTTCTTAATCATAAGAAATCCGATGGACAAGGTATAATTTGCAGTTGTCACTACACACAGGCAGACATATACATATATTTATTTACAGTGATTGTATGCTTCTAAAAATAGATTAGCATCCTGTAATTATACTGAAGAGATGAGTAGATGATCATTTCTGTACACTAAAAATAAATACTTCGTGTATTGTATCAGAGATCCTTGTTTAATTCCTACAAGAAGGTAACACCTCCCGAAACGAAAGCTTATTTTTATAAGCTAGAGTTAGAGGAGGGGATAAGGTCTCTGCGCAATGCTAGGCGGTGTTGCCGTAGAAGTTAGAAAATAAAGTACAGGTTCCAGCCCCGGCGCCGGGGAGGAAGCTACGAATCAAATCTACTCTAACATCGTTAGGTTGATTTTCTAGGCACTTTATATATATATATATATATATATATACAACTCGTCTAAACATCAACCCAACAATGTTAGATCTGTATATATATATAAGTGTCTAAGAATGTAACTTTAACACACTAATGAGTGTTATAAAATTAGTTGTTATACTTTATATATTATTCACGCAATATTTCGCTAAACAAATTAGCTTCATCGGGCGTGTGCATCTATCTAGGTGAAATCGGATGCATGACAAAAATATCTTTGTAGCTTGACGTTTTTTGTGTAAAAGTTTAATATTTTGATTGATGGGGTATATAAACTAAACAAATTTAGTTTAGATTTAAAAATTGTTATGTACAATAAACGGCAAAAATATTTTGTTTATATACCCCATCAATCAAAATATTAAACTTTTACACAAAAAACGTCAAGCTACAAAGATATTTTTGTCATGCATCCGATTTCACCTAGATAGATGCACACGCCCGATGAAGCTAATTTGTTTAGCGAAATATTGCGTGAATAATATATAAAGTATAACAACTAATTTTATAACACTCATTAGTGTGTTAAAGTTACATTCTTAGACACTTATATAATTTAATTAAGTAACTGCATCAGTTTATTTACAAACTGATCCACACCTAGATAGATTGAATGTTGATTGTTGCTATTTTTAGACACTATATATATATATATATATACATAAGTACGTCTGAGTCAGTGACAACCTTACAACAGATGTATCCATCGGATCGCCATCAATGATGGTAATACATGGCTGTGTACATAATGTATATACAACTCGTCTAAACATCAACCCAACAATGTTAGATCTGTAAATTTGCTTTCGCAAATTTTTGGTTCTTCCCTCGCCGGGATTCGAACCCATGCTACTGTGATATCGTGACACCAAATCGCCTGCACTGCAGCCGTCCCGCTAGACCACACGACCACCTGGGCTCTCAAAAAAGAGCTTTCGGTGGGCATGTGTTACCTTTCCACGTCAGTTTTAATCTAGCGGCGTACTACAGTACATGATATATAAGGCATGAAGATGTTATTGTTACAGATCAGCTAAATTATCTATAGTAAAGGATCCTACAAATTAATGTAAGATACAGTCACAGAAAATAATTATATTCATAAGTACGTCTGAGTCAGTGACAACCCTACAACAGATGTATCCATCGGATCGCCATCAATGATGGTAATACATGGCTGTGTACATAATGTATATACAACGTCGTCTAGAGTAAATTTACAGATCTAACAGTTCTACCTATAACAGTTTAATACAGTTCTATCTAAAACTGGTTCTGACAGTTCTACTAAGAACAGTTTTTGGGGTAGAACTGTTCTAGGTAGAACTGTTCTAGGAGAGTTTACAACAGCTCTATGACAGATTATTCTGACAATTCTAACGAGAGATCAGAAGTTATATCCACTGTATGATTCCAAAAGAAGGTCCTGCATTTATTGTTCCCCTTCTTTTTTTTTAAATCAGGTCGTCATTTTGCACTTTTTTTTGGAATGACTCAGAGGACATAAGAGAAAAAGGTAAGCACGTGTAACCTGCCCCAAACGTTAGATTGTGTTTACGATAGAAACAAAAAGAAAAAAAAGCTGTTTACTTAATAAAACAGAATAAAAAGGGTGGGTTACGCCAACCTTGATATCCCTTTCCCAGTCTAGGCGTATCAGTGCATGTTCATAGATCCCCGTTGTAGAAAAACATCTTCCTATCTATTTGAAATACATCCAATTTGGGGTCCTCATTGCGGTCTGCTTTTAAATCATTTCGATTTCTTTCAGAAACAAATAAAATACAGAATTGTGAAAAATATAAAATTCAACTTTTGAACATGTTCAGTTCAATATAACTACATATGTACAGTCATTTTAAAAATGAATTATCTTAATTTACTTGTCATAGTGTTTCTGAAAAACTAATGCGCGCCAATGTAATTACGCAAACGTAAAAAAAAACAAGGAGTAATTGTAACAGGATGCTGTTACGAAGTCTCCCAAACAAAGCTCCCATAACTCGCCATTCCTATGGTACCATCCATTTACAAGTATTCAAACAGGAGGGGGTGGTGGTGAACAGCAGGGACTTTACCTACATTTCATTAGATTTGTTTTATCATCCCATACAAGAATATATATGGTTTAGGGGTGGGGATCTCAATCATTTAAAAGTTGTGGGGTGGGGGTGACCCCATGGACTCTCCCTATATTTCATTTGATGTGCTTTATTCTTCCATTCAAGAATATATATGGTTTAGGGGTGGGGATCTTGACCGTTTACAAGTTTTCTATCAAGATGGGGGTGGGGTGACTCTCTAGGGACTTCCCTTTTATTTCATTTCATTTGTTTTATTGACCCCTACAATAATATAGATGGTTAAGGGATGGGGATCTGGACTGTTTACAAGATAATAGCACATTCTCAAATTAAACAGGGTGGGGATGACCCCAGGTACTTCCCTTTAATTTCGTTTGATTTGTTTTATCCTCAAATTCAAGAATGTATATGGTTTAGGGGTGGGGATCTGGACCGTTTACAAGTTCTCAAACAAGAGGGGGTGGGGTGACTCCCTAGGGACTTCTCTTTTATTTCATTGCATTTGTTTTATTGTCCCCTACAATAATATAGATGGTTAAGGGATGGGGATCTGGGTCGTTTACTAGTTAATAGCACGTTCTCAAATTGAATGGGTTGGGGGTGACCCCCCCATGACATTCCCATTAGTTTTATTTCATTTGTTTTATTGTCCCATTCAAGAATATATATGGTTTAGGGATGGGGATCTGAATGGTTTACAAAATAATAGCATATTCTCAAATTGAAAGGGGTGGGGGTGACCCCATGGACTTCCCTTTTCTTACATTTGATTTGTTTTATTGTCCTCTACAAGAATATATATGGTTTAGGGGTGGGGATCTGGACCGTTTAAAAGATAATAGCACATTCTCAAATTGAACGGGGTGGGAGTGACCCCCGGGACTTCCTATTAGTTTCATTTGATTTGTTTTATTGTCCCATTCAAGAATATATATGGTTTAGGGGTGGGTATCTGGGTCGTTTACAAGATAATAGCATATTCTCAAATTGAAGGGGGTGGGGATGACCCCCATGGGACTTGCCCTATGTTTTATGCAATTTGTTTTATTGTCCTTTGAGCATTTCTGACGACTGCATGTGTCTATCACTTATAGTTTTCAAGTAATATTCTTTTGAAAATTTTAGAAAATAAAATCCCATAGGATTCTATTGTAAACCCCTCCCTTCTTTCTGCCCCCCCCCCCAAAAAAAATACCCCTAAATAGACCCCAATGCACAAACGAACAATAAATTGCTCATCTAGACATATAAGTCTAACATTCTATGAAACCCTAAGTTAATCTGACAAGCGATTTGTAGAAACGCTGCGGACAAGTTCATTTTTAAAGTGGCGGAAGAAGAGGAAGAAGGAGAAGAAGAAGGGGAAGAAGAAGAATAATAAAAATAATAAGAACTGAGCAAAAACAATAAGTCTCCAAACTTTGTTTGGGAGACTTAATAATCACAAAATGCGCGCAAATGAAATGCGTCCGCATAACTTTCACTTACGGAAAAGCGATTTATGTTGTACAAACGGGTATCATTATTTGCGAAAGAGTCGTTAGCAAAATACGACGACTGGGGAAAAAAATCCCGTTTACTTCGTGAATATTGTGAAATTTGCGCTAAAACAGCTTTTACTTTTTTTTAGTGTGCCCTTTTATACTAGTATGCGGCACATTTGGTTATTTTTTTTTAAAGAATTATCCACCCATCTGTAAAACTGTGTTGAATATATTAAAAAGAAAGACAAATTTTAAAATATATAATCTTAAATCTTTACGCTTTCCAATGTAATGGGAGATAACTTATTTTTAAAATAAATATTTTCTTCTGAAACAGATATGATTGTTGACAAAAAGAGTTACATCCCATCATAAATATTATCAAAAAAGTAATACGATAATTAAAAAATATCTGACAAAGTGCACTGTATAGAAGTAAATTTCGTATATATATGATTATTATAAATATCAAATGAAAGAAAAATGTCAAAATATATTTAGTTTATAATAAGGGGGATAATCAAAACTGCTTGTTTCTAAAAATATATTCTATTTGTGTTGTTGATATGTACATATGTACTTCGATAAATACATGTTGTTTAAACTATTCATAACTGAATTATTCCTTATAAAAGACGATAAAAATCAATCAATGAAATTTAGCCATTATCCAAGCTCTTGTTATTTGTTGTGTTTTGTATTTTCTGTTACTGGGATAAAAGATAAACAGAACGTCCATGGAAATCTGACGAAGACCTTTACTTACTTGAAAATCTCTAAAGGTTTGGGGGATTTTCAAGATTTAAATATTGATTTACGTAAGTTGTAAATATTTTTTCAACGAAAGTTTCTTTTTTCTTCTTCTTCCTTTTGAACAATTATAATAAGCCCGATCGTAAAGTCGTCTTGTTTTCTTAATAACGTTTTCGCTCCATTTTATTTTGTACAACATGTATTCATATGACAGTAGTGAAGCCTTGTTGACCCTTAAGAAGAAGAGTTACTTCATCATTGAAATTAAACAAGAAACATAATATAAAAAAGAAGATGTGGTATGATTGCCAATGAGACAACTATCCATAAAAGACCAAAATGACACAGACATTAACAACTATAGGTCACCGTTCGGCCTTCAGCAATGAGCAAAGCCCATACCGCATAGTCAGCTATAAATGGCCCCGATAAAACAATGTAAAACACGTTACCAAAACTGGCATTAAATTTCAAATTTACCGAAAAAAAATTGATCCGTATAAACTTGTTATTTAATCTAAATTAAATTTCAGTTAAATCGTCTGATATTAGTAGTTTCGATAAAAAATAAACGTATACCAAAACTGGCATTAAATTTCAAATTTACCGAACAAAAATTGATCAGTATAAACTTGTTATTTAATCTAAATTAAATTTCAGTTAAATCGTCTGATATTAGTAGTTTTGATAAAAAATAAACGTATATTTAAACGAAAAATTTAACGGTGATAAACTAGATTTAAACCTTTTAAATAACAAATTTAAACTGCTATTATTTTTCAAATAAATAACTAGTTTAATAACCCATAAATCGGAATTAAACTTAAGAAAATAAGAAATTTAAAAAAATTATTAAACTTTCATAAACTACTAAAATAATTCTTCATAAATCAGACCTGAAATTCAAAACTAGAAATTTAATTTATGAATAAATTTTGTAAACGTATCATTTCATGCAGTGAAGATTGTCTGAAGTAGAACGTATAATGACTTCTTATGGCAACATGATAAACGAGAAAAGAAGCAGACACAGTACGTAACGCCACTACCGCTAGCCCCCGTTCCGCCACCAATGCCGTCAACTCCAACTACACCTATACATCATCTGGCATTGCCTAATTTACCACTAACTCCAACCACACCACAACTTCCAGACTCCCCACTACAGCAGCCACTGACACCAAACATCGTAGAGTGCTTCCTGTGCATTTGTTGACTTGCAAGATTCCGTGAATCTTTCCGAGGACGACCTCAGTAGACTCTCGTGCTGTGGCAACAACCCAGGTGCCTTCGATGTATTGCTTCTCAAGCATTTCTATCCAGAGCTTTTCTCAGCTGACCAGCTACCTGTGTATTATTCGAACAGGGGCGGTGGCAAACTTAGTAAAAGACCACTTGATGACAGTAGAAAAGCAATCATCAAAATATACGTAGTTGCCATGTATCAAACAGTAAACACAGAGTCTGCATACCATGCAATGATTGTCGAAAAAAAATAACCAGTACCTCCGTAGACCAGTCCAGCCAGTAAAGAGTTTAAAAACATTGATAAAATAATGAGACTTAAACAGATGTTAAATTGTGTTTGTGTATCTCATTTGTTCATGTTTTATATATATATATATATATATGTATCACCATCATTGATGGCGATCCGATGGATATATCTGTTGTAGAGTTGTCACTGACTCAGACGTACTTATGAATATAATTATTTTCTGTGACTGTATCTTACATTAATTTGTAGGATCCTTTACTGTAAATAATTTAGCTGATCTGTAACAATACCATCTTCATGCCTAATATATCATGTACTGTAGTACACCGCTAGATTAAAACTGACGAGGAAAGGTAACACACGGCTACTGAAAGCTTTATTTTTGTAGAGCCCAGGTGGTCGTGTTGTCTAAAATCTTTGTTTAACTTTACTGAAACTTATTACATATCTTTAACCAAATTAATAGACAGTATCTACTTTTATAATATGAACATGTGGTGTCGGTCTTTTTCGACCTTGAGAAGGTCTATGATACTGCATGGACAAATGGTTTTAAATTTTCCACGTCAAAAACGGTCGGGATGCATTTTTGTAACAAAAGGAAATTGCATTTGATCCAGAACTCACTTTGTACGGCAACCCATTTAAAATGGTTGATGAAACCAAATTTCTTGGGTTAATTTCGATAAAAAGTTAACCTTTCTATCCCATATCAAAATGTTAAAATCAAGATGTTTAAAAGCTTTAGATATTTTAAAAATTAAATATTCGTACGAAGCATTTCAATGTCAATAATATGTATGATTTATTCAATAATGTTCCATTTACAAATATTGTTGCTTTTTAACAGAAATTGGAATTTATTATAGAATATAAGAATGTTATTATATTTAAATCGATTTTAATTTTTATCACGTTATTTTACTGTTGATTTTTATTTGTATATAATCAATTTGCTTTAGTCAAGTATTTTAGTATATTGAAGGATTTTAAAAATATGCTTTAAATTGTAAAAATATTCGAATTAGCTCCCGCCGCGATATAGCCTTTTTGTGCTAATGCGGCGTAAAGCAACCAACAATCAATCAATCAAACTTATCTAATACATAATTAAAACAAGAATTTTTTTCCAAACAATTATGGAAACTTGAAAATAATAACACTGTTTTTTTTGTTATCTTAAACTAATAAACATGAGGTTGCCGAGGTTTTCAAACAAACAAAACAAAATATTACACGATACCAGTTTTAATGCCGTATTGACGAGCGCCCCTAAGACGGCTAATATTCCATCGGCTATTTTTAGAGTCAAATTTTGGGGGGTCTTAACTGCACCTCAGTTTTAAAAGTTTTTGTCTGGGCAACACGATTCATTAACTAGTTTGAATTGACTTTGAACATGCTTTCAGTAACTGCGAGTACTCTTAGGTGGGTACTTGATGTCTTTAGTCTATTTGTTAGTTGTGTATTGTGTTTTGTGTCTAGCTAATGAGTCAAACCTACCTCAACTTTTTTTTTAACAAGTTTAAAACATTCTTTGTGAAATGAGTGTTTTTGAACTTGTTTAGTGGCGGACTTTATAGGCTGCACCAGTACCGATGAACTTGATTTATCACTGTATTATTATTTCATTTAGAACATTTATCCATGTTATCTTTATTTTCACCTCAAACGAAATTTCTCATGTTGATTTTGGACATCTGTTGCCAGGGTTCAATTCAGCACCCCATTATTTCAAAATTTTCATTTCATTTTAGTTTTTATTTGAATTTTGAATTTTATTTATCTATTTTATTTGCATTTTATTTACGGTTGCCCAAAGACCCTTTGTTTGTGGGTTGGTAACCGACAGAAGCCATGATCTTTCTTCGCCAATAAAATATATTTTGACTTTAATAACGTCTTCTCTCTTATAATTCGATTTAAAGGGCTTGACCGTTAAATCACGTTATCAGAGGAAGACAAGACTTGCTACAGTTCATGCACAGGTCAATGTAACGCGCATGTCTTAATTCGATTACACGGCATATTAATTTTACCAGCTAAAGCACTCCTCACAATGTTTTGAATGCACGGTCTGCTAGGAAGTAACTATATATATCTAAGGTCAGATTGTTGAGTTTATTGTACGCATAATTAATGTAAACCCACCCATCCCTCCTCTTATATTTTTTTCGATACTGCTGTTTTATGTCTTATTTTACAGATTTCTGCTTAGTTTTTAACCTCAACATAGAACTCCTGTCACGGCTTCTGGATTTACAACTCTTCGCCAGTCTATAAACACAATTACCCACATTATGCCGTCCATCTGACGAGTGATAACGGATTAACAGTCACGGTGAACCGATAAATAATGTTATGACAGTCTTTTAGAAGAGTTCATCACTAGAGCGGACTTTATAGGCTGCACCAGTACCGACGAACTTGATTTATCACTGTATTATTATTTCATTTAGAACATTAATCCATGTTATCTTTATTTTCACCTCAAACGAAATTTCTCATGTTGATTTTGGACATCTGTTGCCAGGGTTCAATTCAGCACCCCATTATTTCAAAATTTTCATTTCATTTTAGTTTTTATTTGAATTTTGAATTTTATTTATCTATTTTATTTGCATTTTATTTACGGTTGCCCAAAGACCCTTTGTTTGTGGGTTGGTAACCGACAGAAGCCATGATCTTACTTCGCCAATAAAATATATTTTGACTTTAATAACGTCTTCTCTCTTATAATAACACTGTTTTTTTTGTTTTTTTTTTTTGTTATCTTAAACTAATAAACGTGAGGTTGCCGAGGTTTTCAAGGCCTCAATACAGGTCCATTTATAACCAATTAGATATGTGAATGATCTTTAATCTCAAAATACATATATATCCTAGCTAATTTTGACTTTAAATTTCTAAGAAGCCTCAAACTCTAATCAAAACAGAAAGGGGAAATGTATTACAAAGATAAGTTACACTCTTCTAATATGATCAAGAGATTTCAAAACCAATTTTAATTTAAATTGCTTGAGAGATTAAAAAAAAGACTTTGCAAATATTGAAAAACACGAGGATTTGTCCTACCTTTAACGGCAATATTTGGATAAACTCAATATAATTTTTCAGATTGTTCAATCTTCGCCTATGATTCTGGCATGAAATTATGTAATTTATTCTTGGATCATTATATTATTTGAATATGAATGGTTTTGGTGATTTTGAAAAAAAAAATAAAATACAAATATTAAATATTATTATAAAGTATTGTGAATTTGCTTCAAATATTTAAAAACCCTAAAAATACCCCACAGGTTAGGGACTGTGCAATATTTATCTGAGGGTGGGGCCGGTGTACAGCAAATATTTATTAAAATAAAACTTTATGCCCCGCCAAAATTTATTTTAAAAAAAGTTCCTGCCCCGCTTCAATTAATTACAAAAAAAGTCCTTGCCCCGCTTGAAAAAAATAAAACACACATATGGAAACATGATATTTTTTAACTCAAATGCACAACATTCAATAACACATGTATATCAGAGTTAATATATCAACTCAAATGCATATATTTCAATATTATAAAGATTTTATAACACATTTTAATTGTGTTTTGAAAATAATATTTTATACTGCCACTAGAATGTTTCTATACATTTTTTTTATATTCATTGATATACATGATATACTTTCCTTGGAATTATGAAATTCAACTTTAATAAGGGTTTACCCAACATTTTTACTAATTTTTATAAACTTTTGAAGAAGTATTTATTTTGAGATATTGACAAAACTATATAAATGTGAAAAAATTGTGAAATAACCAAATCAAGTATAAAATTGAAGAGCTTGAGGACCAAAAATACCAAAAAAGTATCCCAAATGAGGCTGAGGAATTATCTATGCCTGAGGAAGAAAATCCTTAATTTTTCAATGAATTCAAAATTTGCAAACTGTAAATTTATAAATTTAACTATGTCATTCATATATTGTGTCAACACATATGTGCTAACTACCAGGCTTGTGATAACTCATTTTTGATGTATTTTATAAAACAGTTTACTTATTAAAAAAAGTCATGAAATCGTGATGGAACACGAATTTGTCTATTAGGTCTAGTTGTTATCACTGGGGTTATCCCTCTTTCAATGTCACTATCAGAACATGCAGAATGGTTAATAGCATCTTGTTCAGAGTCCGATTCAGCTTCAGAGACAGATCCAGCGTCAGTGTCTATTTCAGATTCAGATTCATACTGTTCCATAACAAGATCGTCATTTTCATCATCAACTAATTCCTCCTCCTCAACTACCAGATTTGATGCAATTGCTCTCTTAACTGCCTGAACCTTCTCATGCTTATATTTAAAATAGCCCAGCTGTTTATGAATTATGTATTTGTCAAGAATAGACACTGTTTGTTTATCAATATTATTATTTTCAAACATGTCTACCCAGTCATAATCTTCAAATCCTTTAGCCCCTTCATCTTGTCTCTTTTGTTGATGTTCACTTTTTCTTTTCTCTCTGTCTGATTTGAGTGTTTCCATATGCAGTATATAGTTCTTAACAATTTGTTTGGGAACTATAAACTTCTTACTGAACACCTCAATTCCATTATCATCAACACTTGAAATCTCTCCTTCGCTAAACATTTTTGATCTAGGTTGGAAATCGTCATGTCTTCTCTGGACTCCATCGATAGAAGTTGGTGTGTCTTTGTGCTGAAGATAATGAAATTGAGGTAGCTGTTCATAATCTGGGTATGGTCTTGGCACAGGTGGCATCAATTCATTGCCAAATAGATTAGAATTTTGAGAGTTCTTGCAGAAATCACATTCCTGTCCAAGTAATCTACACTGATACTTGCGGTACTGTAGATAAAGTTCACCTTGTTCAATGTGACTGGCAATAAAGTTGAAAATTTTGTTAAAATATCCATGTCCAGGAACATTATTTTTTTCCGATTTCGATGACTCACAAAATCTTTTCAAGTACTTTCCGTTTCAGAAGAAATGGTTATCTATAAAATAAAATAAAAAGTCTTTTCTTTTTGCTGGAATACACTGTCCAGTATTATACTAATATAATTATAAACAATACAAGGTGAATGTCTGACAGAAGAAGTCAAACTTTTTAGTTTGAAGCTGAGAAACTTGGAAAGGGCATTTTTCTAGTTTTCATTGTGTTGAATACAAAAAAGTTGTTCACCATCTCTGCAAAGCTGATTATTTATTGATGGAATTTATTTTATGATGATTTCTAATAATAAAAAATATGCAAGAACGCCCCAGCAATTGATAAATTTATATATACTATATCTGGTCAATTTCAATGAAATATGGCTGTGACTCTAAGAAAACATAACATCAACAACATTAGGTTTGTGACAATGGTTGGCCGTTATACCACACCTTCTCCTTCTAATTTAAATTTTTTTGGAAAAAATTCTTTTGAACATTCAAAGAGAATAATGTTAAACATCAATCTGTCTATTGAAATACATACAAGCCAATGTGCTATCTTGAAGGCTGTACTAATAGTACTTTAACCTATAATTACTCACATCAACTTCATTTTGGCTTTCATTGAAAACTGTCTCATTGCAATTGGCAATCATACCACATTTTCTTATTTTTGTATAGATCACCACAGAACATCTTATCTTTAAGTTATGCTAACATTACCTGGATGTTCAGTTACATATGCATGTAAGTATCCTCCTGCTGGATCTCTGGCATCATCTATTCGTAGTCTTATTTCATTTGAAACTGCCCAAGCATTTTTTTGCATGGTTTCTGATTTTTTGTGCTCTACTTCTTTTGAGGACAATTCTTGAACCTCTTCTCTGGACATTTCCTCAAAGGGTTCAAAATAATCCCATCTGAGTGAAGCCCCATCTACTAATGCATCTCCTGTAAAATAAGACACTATCTTCAACAAAATTTATCTAAATTGCTTGAAAATTGATTATATTATTAAAGACCCTATTGAAATGAACTTTATTTTATTTTGTTTGGTGTAAATTTTTTATCGTGTATCAAAAAATATATTCATATTTTTTATACTTTAATATAAAGACAAGTATGTATTAACTTATTCAACATTATTTAATGGTTTAATATAATCAACCCCTTAAAAATCAAATGGCTATCATGGTTTAATAGATATATTTAACACATTGATACACATATTTGCTTTTGACAATTTTTTTTGTATCAAACATACATATAAATTTCACTTTAGTATTAAGAATTTCAAATTAAGCATTTTTTTATCAGATACAAAAAAAAAAAACAAATTAATCAGAGTTTGATAATTTTCACTTTTAAATGAGTTAAGAACAAAAAAACATAGAAGAAATCAAGTGATTTCATTCACTTTTAAACTTTAGTTACAGTTAAACGTTTCGTATATAAAAGACTCATCAGTGACGCTCAAATCAAAATAATTGAAAGGCCAAATAAAGTAAAAATGACAAAACATTCTAACCTATAGCACTATTGGTCCGCTCTGCTTCATTCTGTGCAGAATCTCCAGATGCGCTATAAATTCTTACTCTTCTGACCATATTTTGGATGCGACACAACTCTGCAAATCTAAATCTTACAGCTAAATTATTTACACCAACGCCTGGTCCTGCATCTGTGTATTCTGCGATCACAGGATTTACAGAGGGAAGATTAAGACTGTCTATTTTGTCTAAGAGAGTGTCACAATTACTGGTTAGAGTCTTTATATGATTTTTTATCTCATTAAAATGGTCAACATCATCTGTTTTCAAACATTCTGTCACTGAATTAATAGACTGAAGAACAATTTGAATAATGTTGTCTACCTCAGCTGGTTTATTCCATTCAGCTAGTGTTGATGTTATTCTCTGTTTTAAATGTGTCATCCTCTTCTCCTCATAAGACTTAAATTCATTGCCACCACTCTTAAGTGAGGTAAGATCTTCTTCATTATAACTGTCTTTGACATTAAAGATGATGTCTCTGACAATAGCATACTTTGTTCTGTCTTGTTTCGTATAAAGTATGTCAGATTTTAACTCAAAGATGTCTGGATCTTCATACCTTAATCTGATTAGATCACTTGCCCAGACACAACCAGAGCTTCCAACATAAAATTTTGGACGAATAATGACATGGCTGTGGTATGTATTCTTCACTAGCTTATCATTCCCTGAAATAAACAATAACATCTTTATTACATTGACTTTTTTGGAATTTAAAAAATATATGCAGAGTTTTAGTATAATATACGATACATTCATCTGTATGAAACATACAGTGACATACCAGACAATTAAATATATGTTGCAAATTGTCTCCTTTGATTTATAGCACATTTAATAATTGAATGAAATCAGGAAATAAAGTGTAGAATTCATTAAGAAAGATTTATGAAACCTTCTATATCTTATTTTGTTTATAGTTTAGGCCTCTGGTTCTGGGGGGTGGACCCCCCTCCCATTTGACGACGATCAATGCATTTGAATGGGGACATATATTTGGAACTTGGTTTGGAACCCCACTTTTGAAAATGGCTGGTTCCACCCCTCATGGTGTAGCTTTAATACTATGCAATCAGAGTCAAGTGTGTGCTCCCTGTAGAAGTCTGCATGGCTATATATAAATGCTTAAATAAGATTTTTTTTTCATTTTATATCCACAATATTTTTAAATAAGAAATTAAATCCATAACAAAAAATTATTGCCTTATATCATAAACAGAACAGTACTACTTCAATGATATTCGGTCTTGGATTGAAAGTTGATTCATTGGCAATCATTTGTACCAAATCTTCTTATTTCTGTATAGATCACCACAGAACATGCACATACCAGTGTCATTTAATATTGAAAGGAAGATAATTACCCTCAATATTTTCTGTTTTCCATGTCATTACTCGAAATGAGCTTGGTGTTTGGTAAACCTCAGGGGTTCCAAAGTCGTGTTGTGGAAGTTTTCTTTGTTTACTTTCATCAGATACTTGCAAAATTTTTCCACATTTTGTATCTCGTAATCCAACTAAAAAATCAATGTTAAATAAAATTTAATAGAGCTATAGCTACTTATAAGAATATAAGGTATACATGTTTATGACACAAATATATATTTCACATGTAAATACAAATAAAAAAATAAAGAGGCAGTAGCAACGGTTTTCCAAAGAAAAATAGTCTATTATTTTTCAAGAATATGATGTATCTTGTATATAAATACGAGCAAAGGATATTTTTATGTGCAATATATAGCTTTATTGTTGTGAAAAAAATCATTTTTTATAAGCAGAATCCATTTTTATAATCCAAAAATCCACGCCCACCCATATGCACATAATCAAAGGATAACCTAAGACTGTGCATGCTCATATTTGTGCTTCAATAGATCAACCATATAAAAGGTATATATATATATTAACATGTGGATTTATAAAACCAGAAACTTTTTAAAATATGTATCGGCTGTGACTTAATTCTTACTACACTTTTTATATGACATGACCATAAAGGGCACATTCTGTTTATAATTAATGAACCTTGGTTAAACAAACATTAGTGTTTTAATGCCTAGTTATGTTCATAAGAGTTCTAAAATTAACATGAAACACATTTTTTCATTCATATTTTTAGAATATTCATTTATAAACCTTCACCAAAAATATGATTTTCTTTGCCTCTGCCTCTTTAAATTGTATTACATGATCCTTTCAATGTCATATGTCAACATATTGTCCTGAACTTGCATGAAATTTTGCCAATGGACATTTAACAAACAACAATCAATCAATCATTATTCATCTCAATCAACCAGTTCACACATCACTGATTAAAGAATGTAACCAAAGATTTGCTTATATTTTTTTCAAACAAACTATTATATGTTACAATCGGAGAAATGAGGCAATAATTTATTTGCTTTTCTCTTTGTGGATTCATCTTAAATTACATATCCATCCAGATCACTGTTTCTATTTTTATTTGAAAAAAAATGTTTTAAACATGTTAAATATTTAAAAAAAAATTGTTTTCATTTTTATATTATTACCATCAGTTCCTGGTCTAACATAAGCTTTATCGTCAAATGATATTTCTATCCCAGCTGGAAAAAATATACTCCTGCTTCCAAACATGTCTGTTCTGTTTAACTTGATATGAGCCCTTTGGTGGCGTGTCAGTTCTGTTTCATGATCTTCTGTCTTGGGTGGCTTCTTTGCACAAAATAACCAATCTCCTGTAAAAAAAAATTGACTATGGTATATAAAATTTTATTTTAAAATATGCTAGGCATCCTTATCAACAATCATTTGTTTTTTTCCTACTCATTTTATGATACATTATCATAAAAAAAATTGCAAGAACTGTTAGATTTTACATTTTTAGCTGGCTATCTTGCAGGTTTATATGATAGTCAAAGATGTAATGCATGTCTGCAAACAAAAAGTATAAGCCTGGTAGTACCTTTGATACATATTTAGAAATTTTCTTCATTATCATATTTTCAAATATTAAATACTGTAGCTCAGCTGTATTAATGCCTAAAAAAATATAGACATTCTAAATAATAATCAAAGGTACCATGCATATATTTACATGTCCGAAGTAAGGAGGAAATTTAATATTGTAGTGTTTGTAGCTTGATACTGTAGTTTACATTTGTTTTTCTGTTGTTTATAATTATAAGTTAACAGTTCAACTAATGTTCATTCATACTGTATACATGTATGACATGTCTGTTATTTTTTTTTCTGCAGCTTTGAATTTTTACCACTTATACATGTACATTTGTATGTGTTATAGTCAAATAAGTGTTTGGATTAAATATTAAAATACAAACTATTTTTTTGAAAAATATATACCTTTATGCTTTCGTCCTTCAATTGTGTTTACTTTTTTTGGTCGTGCTCTTAGCCACACAGTTCTAGCAGATTTGATAAGACGTTTTCCTCGCTTGTGAAGATTGTAGTTTGCAATCGATAACAAATCTTTGGATTTTACTCTATGATTCAAGTACAATACACTATCATGACGTCTACCATGAGCTGAACTCTTCGATTCTATTGCATTTGCTATAAATCTTTCATCATTATAATCTAGAAGAGGTTTTGGTCCTGCTCCTAATCTTCGTAACTTTACTCTATTGTCTCTGATCAACTTTTTAGCAAGCCTTCCAACAGCTTGATTGAATCTTTGAGAGTTGTACTTGTCTTCATGGAGGTATAGATTTGTTTTATTCTTTATTATTTCTTGTAGCATGTCGACCTTACACTCTACATCTGATCTTCTCATTTGACTGAGTTTACTGCAGTCTTTAGTTTGAATAGAATTTAATTCAGACTGTTTTGATTCTATTTCTTCATTTAATCGAAGGTTTATCATATCATTTGCAGCCATTAATGCATTGTTAACCTCACATTGAATTAATCCAAGTTTTTCAAGATCTTTCAGTGCTGTTTCAGGGTTTATTCCTACGCCAGAAAGTGCATCACGAGACAAGAAATTTGCTAATAGTGCTTTAACAACACTTCTATCATGTTCACTATCTAAGGTTTTCAACATGCTCTGAGTGAAATCATAATCAAGTTGCTTTTTAAATGCAGTTATGCCTATAAATTGTTCATCTTCACAAAGCTTCTTAAATATTGAAGTCAAGAGAAACATAGTCACTATCTAGAATTATGTAACATTTTTGGGTTTTTATATTTGTGTAAATGATACTTCGAATACCATGAATCTGGTGCATTAAATCATCCTTAAGTCTTGTATGTACATCATCCAATCTACATTGTATGGGAATACTAGCAATGTCAGCATATAGTTCAGCAGCAATTTTAAAGTCAAGTATTCCAAATGGGATTAACTGTAGTTCATCATCATTTTTATCTATGTCAGTGTTTCATAATTTGATGGTAAATTAAGCATTTCAAAGATACATATGAGAGCATCCAATCGTCGACAGAAGCTTTTTGAAGAGGATTCATTGCGTAGAGATTGTAAGCGGAGAAGATTGTGTTCGACTTTACAAGTTTGTAGAGATTTATATAATTGATTTTCGATCACCTTGAATGTTTTTCTTAAGTAAGATCGTTTTTCAGAAAAACTTTGTCCTGCATTTTCACTCACAAAGGGTTTTGTTCCAATGTTCATTTTTATCTTTGATGTACATAAATTGACAGTCAATCGTTCATTTATATGTAATATTACACTTAAAGCAATATTTGAATTTAAAAGTTTTTCTTGTACATTTCATTCTTAAATACATCTTGAACTAAAAGAGGATTCTGGAGTCACATTTTGAGAAATAAATACTATATAAAAGTCAAACTTCACCGCTCTTACTGGTGCCGGAAGGAAATAAGAAATATAAAAATTAGTACAAATCTGGAATGGACAAATTTCTTTCCGGAAACGACTGAAAGAACGTCAAAAAGCAAATTGAATTTTTTTATTTAAAGATATATCAAATATTAATATGAAATTCTTTGATAAAACGTACGTACTATAAAAAATCTAGCCACGCACATTTGTAAAAAAAAAGTATTCCCGATATGATGGACCGGATTTTAGAACCTTTACCGGTATCGACAATATTTTTAGAATACGACTGGGTTCCTTCACCCGAATTTTCGTAATGTAATCAGTTTATTATTAATAAAAATGTCAATAGACAGAAGAGGGTAACTTCGAGGTTCATGTCAACTTTGTGACTGTGTCGAATATGAACTGCCAATAGAAGGGCACAATTGTTCATATTGCGGTGATCCACCAGCAAGACATTAACTTATTGAACCAGAAATTGAGACAGAATCAAATAATAATGCAGAGAAATGTACAGGTATGTACGAAAATCAAAAGGAAAACAGACTGAACATTTAAATATTTTGCTAAATATATGAATAGGGGATAGTATCCTGTCTACAAAGGTGCACGCATTTTCAGTACATGGTACCAAGGCTGTCCAGTTTTCATAAGTATAGCAATGCAATTCAATTGTACATGCTGTCAGATATAAAATTTTCTTGGCAGATGAGAGAAAAGTTTCGCACTCCATATCCCTATTTCAACTAGTCATTCTGTGGCCATTTTATAGCTTTTATATTTTAATTTGAGTGAATGACTGAAGCAAGATGCCTTTAATAGGTCACCTCCACTCCTTATAAAAATTTCTTGAACTGGCACTGAAAAAAGACCTCAATGTGAAGCTTTGACTCTCACATTAAAATATAAAAGCTATAAAATGGCCACAGAATGACTAGTTGAAATAGGGATATGGAGTGCCAGTGATTACAGAATGGGTTCAATGTTGTTTGTGCTATTTTATAATATATATTATAATCAGATTCAAACTTTAATATCAAGTGACAAAATCTACTCTAAAATAACAAACAAGCAATCCAAATGAAATGAAGTGTCATATACTTACATTTATAATGATATTAAAATGCATATATGTACATGTAGGTACAGGCATTTTCAATTTTCACAAGTATTAAAGAATGACAGGTTTATAAACCAGAGGTAATTGATATAGTCAGTCATGTACATGTAGTGCATATGCTAAACTGATCAAGATATTTTTATTAAACCAATGAAAATTCCCCAAATTTGAGTGATACAATCTATTAAATGACATTATAATACATTCTACAAAGCACAACATAGATGATTAGAATAATAGAGTGATTTAGGAACCTTTAAACAAGAACATTTTAACAAAGTGTAACAATGTCATTTGATTTTTCCTACTTGTGTATTATACCATTGTGTCATTTTTGTATGTACATGTAAGCAGTGTAAAAATTATTTATATGTTTTTGTTTTCTATTTTAAGATATAAATGAGGTTCCTGCTTCTTCTATAAAACCCAGATGCAAGCCATGGGAAAACACAGCTTTGGGCTGGATAAATTGCCCAACAAGGCCATCAGGAATTTATTATAATTCGATTCTTCCTGAATTCTATCAGAGCTTTTGGCCATTTTATCCAGACCCAAAGCAATTCAAGAAGGCATTTATAATGGAAAGAAGCCGTCAGTTGAACATAAATGACAAAATTGCATCTATCAGTAAAAACATCAAGTATATTATTAGTGAAAATCCTGCCTGTGTTGGCAAATTTATGATATCAGGTGATCATTACACACCAAAACCTGGAGATAGATCTATCATTAAAAACAACAGGGATACCACTGAGAATCTTAAAGTGCTTGTCGAGATGATTGAATCAGAAGTCACAAACCATGAATCAAGTCTTTTCATAAATAGTGGCAGAAAATTGAAATCAGGTAGAGATTGCCACCATACCTTTAACAACTACATAAAGAAGGAACTAGCAACTTTAAAGACACAATTAATGGATTTAAACAATAGTTTAGACAAATATAAAAAGAAATATCTAGCAATTTGGGTGTATAAAAATAAGCCATCAAGGATCTCTGATGCGAAAAGAAAAACAAATAACAAATTCAAATCAGAAAAAAGGAGAAAGCAACATATGCTAAATAAAGTTTTAAATGTATTCATATCACTTGGAGGGGATGCAGATGGGGATTATTATAGTCCAACATATGGCATTCCTCAAATTACCAGCTTGGAAATACCACTAGAAGATTTAACACATAGTTATTTGACAGATTGTTTAGAATTATTGGTCAAGGATGGTTGCTTTGCCGAATCAGCTTTAGAAGATGTACAGTTGTTCTTGACAAAGCAAAAAAGGGAAAATTTTAACAGTACTATGGCATAATTGTTATTAAAATTAACCATTTTTTGCTTTGCTTTGCTAAGAACAACTTGCATGTTTCAAAGCTTATTCCAAACTATCAGTTAAATAGCTGTGTGTTTAATCTTCTAGTGGTATTTACACCACACACTCAAATTTAACTTGTTTTATAGTTTAAGAATTTATTTACAATACAACATACTGTAAGTCTTAATAATGTTTAAGAATTTAATTTTAAACACACTGTAAATTTGTTATGTTTAAGATTTATCATGTTTCTTTACAATACAATTATAAAAGTTGTTTTTATGTTTTACCATTTGTTTTGTTATGTTTAATTTATAGTTTTCCAGATATTTTATTTATACAGACAATGCTCAATAATTATGTACATTTATTTGTAAGTAATTTTATATTTTCTTTAAAATTAAAAGTGCCAAACATTTATTTTTCATATTTTAGTTTCAAATTTTTCTTGCTTTGCTTTGCTATTAAAGAAAAACTCTACATTTTCTGAAGCTAATTCCAAACTATCAGTCAAATAGCTATGTGTTCAATCCTCTAGTGGTATTTACACAACCCAAATTTAAGTTGTAATTCTTTTAATGTTTAAGAATTTAATTTTGTTATTTTATTAAAGTTTAAGCATTTATTTTCCATATGTTATGTTATGTTTAATTTACAAACCATTGTTTATAGTTTTCCAGATATTTTATTTATACAGATAATAATAATGTACTATATTAAAAGCAATTTGATATTTTTTTAAAGTGCCAAACATTTATTTTTCTTATTTTACATTGTTTTAGTTTCAACATTCTTTTTTTTCATTTTAATACATTTGAGTTTAATGTTTTGATTCTCCTTTACTTTTATAAACAAAAATGTGAGTACAATATACATGTACATGTGTACAAATAGGTTGTATATACATTGTACATGAACATTTTATACATTTATATGTTGGTCAGTATTTAATTTTTTTAAATGATAATTAAAAGCATAAACACACAAAAATATATTGAAGCACTGTATTAGGCTAATTTGTTTTAGATTATATTGTGTTTTTTTTTTTAAGTTATTTTTTTCTCACAGAAATCACAAATATATGTATTGAAAAGAACATTTAGACCTTTAAGCATGTTGCATTCAGATAATATATAAGTATATGAACTAACATTATCTCAAGCCATCGATATGTTAAATGTGCTGTTATTCAATTTGATTTTAATAAATAGTTTTAATCTTTTTACTCTGATTTAATTATTTTTTATGCACACGCAAAGGGGTTTTAAAAGTGTGCGCCCCGCCAAATGTTTCTTAAAAAAAACTTGTCGCCCCGCTCATAATTTGCATAAAAAAAAGTATGTGCCCCGTCCATGTTTGCACCGGCCCCACCCTCAGATAAATATTGCACAGTCCCTTACATGCCTCTAATAAAAACAATTTAAGAAATTACTTACTTGTTGCTTTCCATGCATGTTTCACCGAGTCCATTGTCGGGGGAAGTGATCAGCTGGGGTGTAGTCAAAACCTTTTGGGTATTCTTTTGAACCAGCCCTTTTGTCTGCAATCTTAATTTTAACTTTGGACAGTGACCACGGTGGCTCTGGTATTGTAGGTGATTCTTCGACACTAGAGGGAGTAGAATTGGTTTTTGGCAGTCGACTTTTCTTGCGCTGCTTTGGTTGATTGACGCAAGGTTTATCTGGTGCCTTTCTCTTCACATTTGGCCATGTCTCTGCATATCGTTGGAATTGTTTTTCACAGTTAAATGAAATGGTGTCCGTCTTGCAACTTATCAAGTCTAGTATGTTGCTAAGGAGAGATAGTGTGCATGCCATCGGTCTGCATCTGTTTTAGTCTATCAGAATATGGTAGTGAGGTCAGTAGATCGACACCCTTTACACCAATTTGCTTTTGAAAATTTGTCTTTTGATTTTTGTTTGGTTTTTGATCAAACTCTCGTCTTGCTGCCATTTCTTCCGTATTAGTTAAAGACTCTGGTCTGGTACTGTTTATTGCACTGTTTATGGCAAATGATTTATTATCAAGTCGTAGTGGTGAATCTCCTCGTAAAAATTGCCTATTGCATACATGTAAAGTCTTGTTTAGTGTGTTCCTGCGGACAACATCTTATTTACAAAACACACACAATCTCAATCCAGCTTTGCCTGATATATGCAGCTGTGTAGTGAGGTGACGTGAACTTTAACGTTGAAAAACGTGCTCATTGCTGTCATTTGCAAGATATTCATATAATAAAGTCTATTATCTCTTACAAATTTCAATCCGTAGGTGGCCTGTTGCAAGGCAATCTTTTTGTTTCTATCCAATATACCCTCATTTTCCAGTGGCAGTCCAAATTTCCCCGACAATCATCCCAGATGCCCACTATTCTCACAAGACCTACCTATTGTATTTATTGTGAACTTGTTCTCGTCCTGAATATGCATGAAACATTTGCCACTGGACGTTAAGCAACCAACAATCATTCAATCATTTTTAGCCATGGCGATGTCAGTTTGCTTAAGATGTATGTGTTAGACTGTCCCTTTGGTATCTTTCGTCCCTCTTTTATCAGCCTTTTTCCATGGCTTCATCTGATGGGTCACAATCTTAAGTAACTGCTAAATGAGATTAAGGAATGCCACTAGTTGGTGAGCTTATTGGTGATACGTTGAAGCTATCCTGGTTGTGATGTTTATGTTCTCTTCTTCTATGGTGGTCTCTTCAAAAGAATCTTGCTTTGGACAAATACACCAAGACTTCTGATGTTTCAATACTTGAGAGTGAACCAATAGGTACATTGCTTATTTGCCCGTCTTTATGACACTGTTCAAATACCGTCATAGTGTATGCATACCGTACAAACAGATATGCAACAACCAATCCCTTTAATTTCACCATCTTGTATCTGTAGACATTTATAGGCAGTTATAGCAAATCTGACTTTTTATACTACTATTCCAAAATATGATTTATTTAATAGTGTTCCATTTAGAAATATTATTTCCTTCATAAAAGAAGTTTGAATATATTATAAAGTATAGAAATGTTATTATATTGAAAACGATTTTATTTTTTATCACGTTATCTTATTGTTGATTTTTATTTGTAAATAATCAACTTGCTTTGGTCTAGAAATTTAGGACCTTTTGTCTGATTTTAAAATATGCTTTAAAATGTAAAAATATTCGAATTAGCTCTCGTCGCGATATAGCCTTTTTGTTACGAATGCGGCGTTAAGCAGGCAACACTCAATCAATCAAAAACAGTTATTTCATGAAGATACTGTCTGACCGAATTTTTACAGGTAATACACCGCAATTGGCTTGCTTAATTTCTTACAAATTGATATCAAATCAAATACTACTTCTTCTGTAGATTTGAGCTGATCTGGACTCGAATTCGGATTATTTTTGACATATTCAGTATCGTAATCATTCACACAGCCACCAACTTTCTTGGTACGTTCATTAACTTCAAAAGCAGATTTAAGAGCCTTGCCTTTGATGATATATGGCAGGAGGCATTTCCCCTCTAAATCAATCTCTTCATTGTCTATTTGGTTGTTTGACCTGTCTCATAATTTTGGCTGATCTAGTTGATGACATGGTCAAATAGCCAAGCCCTTTAATAATCGCTATTTTGCCCTCCTTACTCTTTGTATGTAATCTCTTTTTCTTATTCTCATGTTGATAATAAACTGGTCTGTATTAATTTTGTTACATGTGTATTGGGCAAAGCCCATCAATATCTGGCCTGCATTA
Organism: Mytilus galloprovincialis; assembly: GCF_965363235.1. Classification (NCBI taxonomy): domain Eukaryota; kingdom Metazoa; phylum Mollusca; class Bivalvia; order Mytilida; family Mytilidae; genus Mytilus; species Mytilus galloprovincialis. Next base: position 23,958,622 of record NC_134848.1, on the reverse strand, counting down.
GCTGGTCTTTCCCTTTTTTTGTTGGTCACATTTAACTTCTTACCATTTTATTCTCCAATTTACTACACGGGATCCATTAGGGAATTGCCTCATTGCTGACAAGAATTTTCTTTATCCAATGAATAATGGTCGAAGTTACCATGGTTTTTTTTTGGGGCTTTAACAAAGACCTTTTTGTTTCTCATTTTTTTCTTTCAGCTTTTGCTGAGCCTCATTTTTTGTTACAAAACACATAGACATTCAGTCATTTTAATATGTGTGGAATGAATTTCCAGAGGCCAGAGAATGGCACACATCCTGTCTGTTGGGGATATTTATTTTTAATTTTGATGATGTATCTTTTCAGGATTTTTTAAGCTGTTTTCGTCTTTTGTGATTTCCTTTTTAGCTCACCTGGTCTAAAAAAAAATGGCCGCCATGGCTAAAAATAGAACATAGGGGTAAAATGTGGATTTTGGCTCATAACTCTGAAACCGAAGTAATTATAGCCAACATCATTTTTTTTGACAATTTATCACGATCTTTATGTACCAGAATATTCTTAAAACTCTTGAAAAATGGCAAAATCTAATAAGGAGAGCCAGGGTGAAGAAAAAATGGCGTCGTATGCTAACGCATCCAAAACTGATTCAAAGACAATAAGCTCTTAAACAATGACTTGAGTTAAACCAGTCTTCGTTCAAGAAACAGATGTATTTTGTTCACTAACATATCGGGTCACAACAAAACCATCTTACCAATGTACCAAACCCTAGGTTTTTTAGTCGGGGCACGTTCCATTATAAGACTTCAACGAATGAGAGGCCTCTTACGAATATACCTCGATTTCGAGTCCGCTAGAGGCCGCCTAATCTGCAAGGAAGTGGAAATTCGGGGTAAACAAATCAACATTTACTTAAGGTTCCCTCGGGTAACCATACATGAGAACATAGACACTGTAAGCCGATGACAGCCAACTATTTAGAGCTCTAGAAGAACGGAGTTGTGTAATAATGAACTACTTAAGAGAACGTCTTCTATGAGGTATGATAATGAGATCATAAACTTTCTCACTGGTGAAAAAATCATCATATGTCAGGGTCCTTTATCCCAAGACATTCTCGCTCTATTACTATAGGGAAATACAGAGCCAAAGTCATGTACCGTGATCAACCATCTACAAGCAATCGTCTCAAAAATTGCTCGAAATGTCTAGCTGATGGGCATAATTTTAGCAATTGACATAATGACTGGGTTTGCAAAGCAGGTGGTAAGGAAGGTCATAAACAAATCGAATGTATAGACAATGTTACGTGAAAACAAACCCAGTTAAAAACGTTGTACGTCGATTTGCATCAATCAAAAAATTACAATAACTTAAAAATGTATTTACTTTAGACATTGTTAGACATATCGCAAAACAATACAATTAAAAAAATGAGATGTAGTAAGTTTGCAAATGAAATGACTATCGAACAGATTTCAAATGGATTGAATTTCACCATTTTTGCGACTGCACTGTAAACAATGATCCTAAACAGTCACATTTACCTGAATATCAGCTTTTTCATTTAAGTATCTTGTTGATAAATCCATTGATGATTCACTGCCGAAGTTCGATACAGTGTTTTCGCCGATGTAGTCATCGGAATCTGGACAGTTTCTGTATTTTATTGGTCAAGGATCAGCAAGATAAACTGGTGCCAGCTCAGCAACTGTTCTGCTTTAATTGGAGACCTCTAAATTCAATCCAAATCAGAGTTTTATTGTCATAAATACTTTATTTTGAGACTTAGGCAACCATACCCATTTTATACAACAATTTATACATCTGAAACCTTTCCTGCTTTAATCTGTGTAAACTGAACACTTAACAAATTCAATTTTATTTTTTATTTTTATCTAAACATCGGGCAAACAAAAACACCAATTTACGTACACAAAAATGTCACACCTCCAAGCACGCTCTTGGAAAGACCAAACCGTATTAAAGCAACAAAAGGATTGAACTGATCTAATGGTCTTCTCTTGAACCACGCACATAGGAGGCATAATGTTCCCTTTTGCATTTACTGATGCTAGTATGGTAACATTTTTCCGCGAATTACTCGTTCGGCCTGGGACATTTCTGGGACCGTTACGTGTACAAGCATTTGTAGGGTTGTGTTCCTTTTCCAGATGTGGGCAGCTGTTAGATTGATATCAGTAATGACTTTTTAAAGATCCTCGAAATACTTTGTTACGACGACCCGATTAGGTATCCCGGAGTATGAATTACTCAGCTTTTTCTGGTTTTCTCGGAGCTATTTCAGGATGTCGAGATTTAAAACCTCGCCTTCAATCATCTCCCGGTATTCCCCTTTTAAAAGGGGTCTCAATCTTTTGTAATTTATTCAATCGTGATATTTTCATTTGCCGTTTTTTTGTTTTTTTTTGTAATGCCGAATCCCTTATTGGCAGCCTCAACTACTTTTCGCGCTACAACATTCTCCATTTCAATTTGTATTACTGGTTTCCTCCCAGGTTTTGCATGCAACTCAATCCGGCCACTAACATGGTCAATGATTGTAGTTTCCAGAACCCCAAATACTTGACTGGTTCTTCTATAGCTGTAAACTCTATCTTAAATAGATTTAATGGCATTCTCCATTATAGTATCGTCTTTGATCAATAATGCAACACCAAGAAAACGAAAGGCCTTAAAAAAAACTTGATCTGCTCTCCTGATGGAAAAAAAAAGAGATTGAAATTCTATGATGAAACCTATGATGATCTTCATAAAAGGTTAGATAAGATTAAGACAAGTAAGAAAAGAAAAGACTACGGTACTTTTGGACTTGTATTGACTCGAACAGCCATTTGTAAATTTGATAAATTGCTTAGGGATAAGTTTTTTGTTCGCCAAAAAAAATCACAGTTTTTAAAACAACCTTCAAAATTTGCATCGTGAGCGAGGTCATTCCTTTATACAACTTTGTGTGTAACTGTTTTCCCTATAGCATAACTGTAGTAGCACACAATTTGATGTATTGTTATGAAAATCATATAAATAAACTGGATGATCAATGTATTCAAATTATTTCTTAATGAACAGGGGAAACAATGTAAGTTAAATTCTAATTCGTTAACTCAAACGAACATAAATTATTATCAAATAACCACAAACTCTTACATTGGAGAAGCCACTTGCAGAGACAAGCGCACATTTTATTATAAATATGAGTATAATATTGTTGAAAGTTCATTATATCATTATATACATGTATATATAGCTATTAAGCCGCTTGTACTGGTTTCCCTATACAAATTACAAATGATCTCCCTTTGGTGCAAAAATGTCATTTTTTGGCATTAAAATTGAAATATATTTTTTTACTCATTGGTGACCTATATTTTTTATTGTTGTTTTCGAATAAGCTGTACATAAACTAAATAATTGTAAAATTGAAGCGATTTCTGTAATTTATTTCTTTTTTTTTTGTTTCGATATTACCGCTTTTCTCCTATTCGTTCAACAGAAAAAAAAGGACATTTACAAAAATGTATGCTTCTTTCGAAGGCAAATTGTGAGCGTAAATGAATGGTGACCCCATTTTTTTATTTCATTTTTCTATTAAGTATAAGATAAAGTTCATTTAAAGAAATCCGATGCCTCGTGTAAAGAAAGTGCCACGCTCTTTGCACGTTAAGAACCCTTGCAACAACTCTTTGAGGGGTCCGTAGGTGGCCTGTTGCAAGGCCAAATTTCTGTCCCTATCCAATATACCCTCTTTTTCCGGTGGCAGTCCAAATTTCTCCGACCATCATCCCAGATGGCCTCTATTGTATCAACCTACCTATTGTATTTATTGTGAACTTGTTCTCGTCCTGAATATGCATGAAATATTTGCCACTGGACGTTAAGCAACCAACAATCAATCATTCAATGTATTTAGTTTTTGGAGAATAAAATATCCATCTATCTAATAAGAATTAAACTGAATGATACCTCATGTGTTTTCACTCAAGGACTGCATCCTTGATCTATTAACAATTTTGTTGTATCAATAAAAAATTAGGCAGCATAACCACTAGAAAAACACATTTCTCATGATCCCTAAAAGGTTAGTTGTTTAAAGTTTGTGAATTTGAAGAGAGAGAGAGCATGTGCAAAAGAAGGTGGGCAGTTTCCCTTATCCTAAAGGAACATCTTCTTCATACAAAGAGATAGAATATAAATGTCTGTGAATTTTTACCTTGATAATAGCTGACAATCTATATGTCACAATGCCAGATGCATGAGTCAACTAAAGAGGTAGTCCACACTTTTTATAACCAGACTCTGCAAGTACACCAAGTTCCACTATGCATCTGCCCATAGACCAGGAAGTTTGTGTCGAAGTCGAAAACAACTGCTCCGCGACGTTTATGGGGGTGTGTGACATCATTCACGCATGCATAAGATAGGAATGGTCCTTCAAAACGGAAAGAACCTAGTCATCTGTTGCACATCTTTCACTTCTCCGATCTACTAGCCCCTGTAAAACCTTCCGTAACCGCTCCGTCTGCTTTTTACTCTTTAAAACCGTTCACTTTGCGTACCATAATCAATGTAAACAATATCTACCGGCATACGATTGTTTACATTGCCGACTCACATCCGGGACTTGAGTAAGTCGTTCTATTTTTATACAACAATTTCTATTTACCTTTTATTAATTTATTTTTGACTAAATGAAAATATGGAAACAATTAAAGTACATTTAAACGATAATATTTATCTTCTGCGAAATATGACTTGTTCAGCCATTTTGCGACATCGAAGTAAATCGCGAGTTATCTCCCGTTGACCACTTCCAAATTACGTTAAAATCGTCAGAAGAGTACATCCTTAAGCCATAAAAGGAGTTTCTACAGGAAATTGCATTGTCAATATTTACAGAAATGCAATCTTTAACGTAACATCAAATAAAATTATAAAAAAAGGTGTCAAACTTATAGTAAAATGTGAAATTAACCAATACATTAATGGCAGGTTTGGTGTTCATTCTATACAAGTATCTATAAAATATGGTCAATTTAGGTTTCATCTAATATAATTATCCTAAAATTGGTTAAATTAAATAAAAAATCTTAATTTTAAACAAAGGTCTGGTTGGTTCACGTTTATATCTGATACAACTGTCAGAACATCTAAGAAAATTATCTTTTATCAAATAATCGATTTAAGGTAACATCAAACACAATTTCCAACAAACACATTTTTCAAAAAAATTGTACAATAAAATATAAAAATTTATCAATACACTAATGGCAGGTTTGGTGTACATTCTGTACAAATATCTATAAAATATGGTCGATTTCTAAAATCATCAAAATATTTGGTAAATTTACAGTCAAATGTGAAAAAAAATATAATTAAATCAATACATCAATGGCAGGTTTGTTGTTCATTCTATAAAATATCTATAACATCTGGTCAATTTAAATATCTTTAGTTTTTAGAATTTATTACGTTGCATTAAAGAAAACACTATAATGTTAAGGAAAATTATTTCATTTTTTTCTTACTCAAGCTTGTAGAAAAGGTGACAAAAAATTCATTTTCAGATTTTAATCTTGGACATTCATTAATTGTGGGATCACTGGATGAAATGTGTGTAGTATTTATCAAATGCAATTTATAGAAACAGATTCTTTCTAGGCCCAGCCTCAAATTCCATAATTTAGCTACCTTGATTAGAAAACTCAAATGAGTTACTCAAAATAAAGTAAGAATCAATATATAAAAAAATGTATCATTAAATAATGTATTTTCTGACAATTGTGAAAATAGTACATTTTCTCTTTTAATCCCTCAGTTCGTAAGTATACCTCTACCAAAAACCTATAAAAATGAATAGGAATGGATCAAATGTCGTCATCAAACAAAATCCAAATTAATACATGGAAAACAAAGAAATTTATTATTATTTAATAACAACACTTTTGTTACTGATCTTTACAACAAAGTCTCAATGAGGACTTCGACATACATTTACACATGTACATTTATATACAATATTAATATTTACAACTTTAACAAAAGTCAAAACTAAAAGGATGATTTCTTTATGTTATTGTTAAAAAAGTTGGAAACGGGAATGGAAATGATGATAAGGGATCAGAAGGGCATCTCACTAACCTTTCTGCACGACGTTTTATGCTCCAGAAGCTGAATGATGCAGGAGTTGAGCACAATCATATTAAGCAGGTTATAAATTAATTCCAATTATTAATAACAATAGTTATAAAGAAAAATATATGTATTGTGCTATGTGAATGTGCTATTTAATTTAACCGTGACAAGCTATTGTGTGTGGTTGAATAATGGCATTAAGGTCCAAATCATAAAATATTTGCTAATGCAGCTACAAGGCAGCACTCGCATCCGTAAGGTGGAAAAGGATTAATACAAGTTGAAAAACTTATTTCCCAATCCACTATAAATAAATATGTTTAAACTAAAATATTTTGATTCTCACAGGACAAAGTAGTCTAGATATTTCTGGATGATCCGCAATTACACATCGCGAAAATAGGTGATATTTTAATGCCTATTAATGAAAATGGAAATCATGTACATTACACAAACAGAATAATTCATTTTCTCTAAAATATTAAAAAGTAAAATCACAAAAATACTGAACTCCAAGAAAAAATCAAAAAGGAAAGTCCCCAATCAAATGGCAAAATCAAAAGTTCAAACACATCAAACAAATGGATAACAACTGTCATATTTCTAACTTCACTTGGTACAGGCATTTTCTAATGAAGAAAATGGTGGAATGAACCTGGTTTTATAGCTAGCTAAACCTCTCACTTGTATGACAGTCGAATCAAATTCCATTATATTAAACCTTTTAATAGAGCATCTCAAATTAAAGTTGAAGAAAATATTGGGAGGGGATAGACCAGAATCCGAGGTATTGTCACAACATCCTGATGTTCTGTCTTATTTCAATCCATGTAAATTGGTAATAATGAAAATGAATTAATTTAGTTACAGAATATTAATGTGTTACATATAATTCATTATCTATTTTTTCTTCTTAAGATTTAAAAAGCTCATTTATGAGAGTCAAGTCTGGAATTCATCCTTATCCATCCATGAGAAGAGACAATACTTGTTACTGGTATCTTAATGATGTGTCCACTGACAAAATCTTTGAAGACTAAACTTATTTGAATCAACATAAACTTATATGAAAAATTGTTAATTATTGCATATACAATTAATTGTCCAAAACTAAAAGTGAGACCTTGTAGCCAGTGAGTTGCATTTTGATGTTTAGATGCTATGAATGTACATATAAAAGTGTCAATTAAGTTACAATTATAAATGATAAATTGTTTGACAATGTCGAACATAGCTGTTTATAATGTGAAATTATATATCATGTTCGTTATATATCGATGTACATGTGACTAGGTTGAATTTTGGTAGCAGAGTCATGCCCTTTTTAAATGGAAAAATTGCTGAAAAATTTCAAAAATGTCATTCAAGTAATTTCTTTTTAAACTTAAACAAATTTAATGGAATGTATAAATAATGCTTATTACTACTAAACCCAGTTTAAGTTAAATTTTTGCAGTATCAATTTTACAGTTCTTGATTTATGTCCCTTCATAACATCATATGCTAGCTGGGGTGTCTTTTGTGTCCCTATGGACACATTCCTTGTTTGTTTTCTTGACTTGTCATCCTGTAGATTTTAGGCCTTATTTTTAGATGGGGCCACATCGAGGTTTAAAAAGTAAAATCACAAAAATACTGAACTTAGAGGAAGATCAATTGGGAAAGTCCATATTCACAAGGCAAAATCAAATAACAAAACGCATCAAAAACGAATGGACAAGAACTGTTATATTCCTGACTTGGTACAGGCATTTTCAAATGTAGAAAATGGTGGATTAAACCTGGTTCTATAGCGCTAACCCTCTCATTTTAATGACAGTCTCATCAATTTCCGATATTTTTACATTGAAAAAATTAAAGGGACAGAAATCAAGCTTTTTAATTTCAACAAAAAATGAACTCTTGCGGTTCTTTATGTATGCTAAATCTGATTGTGTTGTCAGATTTATTAGCTCATCTGGACCAAAGGAAGGCAAGTTAGCTTTTCTTATAAATAGAACATAGGGGTTAAATGCAGTTTTCAGTTTATATCTCTGAAACTAAAGCATTTAAAGCAAATCTGACAGTGGTAAAAAGGTTCATTAGATATAGATTATCAACCCTGAAATTTTAAAACAAATCCAATAAACCCGTTGTTGGGTTGCTGCCCCTGAATAAGAATTTTAAGAAACTTTGCAGTTTTTTTGTTATAATCTTAGATATCTTTATAATATCTACTGTTAATTATGATTTTAAACTTATTTTACATGATTTCCAAAGCAACAGTAAAATCAGATGAGCGAAACAGGCTCTTGAGAGCCTCTAGTTATTTTTTGGCCTATTTTTTTCATTTGTCAACATTAATGTCAGTGACGTTAAAAATGAACTGACATATGTGTCTCATATCAGCATGACCTTCATTTGTACTTGACCTTTGATCTAATGGTAAAAAAACTTGATCTTTTGACATTTTTGTTTCTGGTTCATAATCTTGGTTTATCCTTTGACATAGGCTTCTGTAAGAGGAGTACATTTTTTTTGTATTTGTGTTACTTTATAAAGAAAAAGAAAATGTTATGTAAATTCAGAAATTATTGTGATGTTTTTGAATGGCCAAAAATGCGATAGAGTTAGAATCGCAATTATTTAAACTGGCATTTTCAAATATTTAATATGAATTACACAGGATTTTTGTCAACATTTCAAAAATTCAAATCACACTTTAAAAATGCAAAAATCATAATCAATAAGAAATGCAAGCATAATTTATGAATTTACAGTATATGAATGAAAATAACATTGTACATATATTGGTATATTGATAAATAAGGAAATATACCTACTATTAAGAATATTGTAGTCAGATTTATGTAGTATTATATACGTATGTAAAGGAATTGATCTTGATGTAATAATAATAAAGACATTTTCACTAAATGGACAGTTTGTAAGTTAATCTTCAGATTGCATGGTCACAATAGAAATAGATTTTTGATGAGTCTTTGACTTTCGTGGAAAAATCAAGGTATAGCGATACTACCTTCTATTGTGGTCCATAAATATTCACTCTGTGGTTAATATTTTCTAAATTTTGATAACTGTCTTAAACTAGCCTGGATTTGTAACAAAGTTGGACAGAAATTGTTTGTAATCATAAGATAGTTTTCAGAAGTAAATTTGGTAAAAATAGAATTCCTGTTTCTCCGTATTTTACTTATAAATGAAACGAAACATTAAATTCACTCTGTGGCTAAAGTTTTTAAAAGATTAATTATTTCTTTAACTGTCCTGCATTTGTACTAAACTTGGACAGAAGCTTGTTTATGATCAAAAGGTAGTATCTGTAAGAAAACTTGATAAAGTTTTGAACCGGTTTTACCATATTTTACTTGTTAATGGACTTTTTCTTGCAGTTAATGTAACATACAGCCTGCCATTAAAAAAGTTTTTAAAGCATTTAATAGATTCAAAATCTATCCTTGATTTTTTCCAAACTTTGAAAGAAGCTTCTAACAAACAAAAGATAATATTGACAGGAATATTTTTGTTATTTTTTTCTGATTTTTGTTGAACCTGCTAATACAGCAAAAGTAGGCGAGACACTGGGTTGTGCGGAACACTTACAAATTTGTAAAATTTGGTGTCTCCATGGATATTTCTTAACTTTACCTTCAACAGGAATGCTTATATTACCTTTATTTCTTTAAGTCTCTATATAAAATATGGTTAATAATTTTGCAATGAGTAGCTTTGAATTATTACAAGTTTATGATGACGTTCATTTACAGCTATAGAATGACTATTAAAGAAAGACTGCAAGAGGCATACCGTGCAGGAATATTTTTTAATGTTCAATTGGTCTGTGAAGATGATTAGGTTATAAATTGCCATTCTGTTATTTTGCAGACCTCAAGTAACTTTTGGAGGAAAAATTGTCAGAGAAATGGAGTGATTCCGGTAATAATAATGAACAGATAACAGTCAACTGTAACAATTTTCAGATAGGTACCATGAAAATGGTCATTGACTTTATATATGACTTCCCTATTGATATTACTTATACCAATGTTGCTGATCTTTTCATGCATGTACACACTTTTTGATTGATAACTTACTAGCAGCTTGTCAGTTATTTTTGGAAAAGGCAGTTTGTGATGCCAATGTTTTCAACATTCTGACAATTTCAGATCAGTTTCATTTAAATAGAGTGAAGGAAAAAATGTTTTCACTTCATAGATACCAAATTTGTATACCTTGGTGCCAACTTTGTTGAGGACTTTTATGCTCTTTCTCTAGAACTTATGGTATAGGTTGTAAGCAGAGATTCGTTGGTTGTAAGTGAGGAATTTCTGTTTGATATTATATCTTTTTTTTTGAAGTAGATGTGTGTTCGATCACATTCTTCCGACATTACTTTGTAATAAGATATTTCAGTACATCAGTAGTAATGAAGACATTTCAATCACTGAAGATGACAGATACAAAAAGATATGTTTACCATGATAATTCAAAACCAACAATGATATCGTGGTTAACAGATTTATGGTATGCAATACCAATACACTATTGCCGTGCAATAATATAGAGAACGTCTTTCCTTTACAGTAGACAACACATGTAATTTGTGCTCTGTAGGTGTATATTGTAAGGCAAATATGTCATTCCTTGCAAGACTTAAGGTCTATAAAACCACTTCAAATGAGATAATTGGAAAAATTGATCGGCGTATTGTATGCCAGAGCAATCTAGTATTTCTAATGTTTAGAGCTCCTCTTGTTGTTAGCAGGAACATGCTATACATTGCAACTTTTTATGGAAGGCAGAGAATGCGTATAAGGTAGTGTTGGAGCAGAAATTAGACAATGCAGCAATGTAGATGGGACTCAGAATATAATTACATTCAAGGAACCTGTTAGTTGAAACACAACTGTGAATGGTGGTCAGTTTCCTGTACTTGTATTATCTAAGAATTAGATTTTCAATATTCAATTAAGGTATAGAACCACTAATTCAGGTCGGAAAAAAAGTAGTACATATTTTAAACAATAGTTCCTACGCATAGCTGTATCTTTGTCAATTGCGGGTATGTTTGTATTTGTGGTATTAAAAGAAAGCTTTGGGACTTGGGATCACTGTAGAACGCTTGTTGAAAGATTTATTTAAATTATAAAGAAGTATATGAAATTTTGATAGAAGGGCACATTTGACCTGTTCTTCAGATCAAAAGTTCCTGTTTTTGTACTATCAAACTTCAAGGAACCAATACACTCTAATATGCAATTAAAGTTATGTTGATTTTTGCAGGATAAGGTACAGTTTTGACATGAAAAAAACTGCTACTTTATTGGAATTTAAAACAAAGAAGCCATTAATGCTTGAAATTGAAGAATTTAATATACAAAGCAATGGGGCTATGAATAAGTGGTTTTATAACTTAAGGCAGTATAGCTATTTTGCCACCATATTTTAATCAAAGAAGGCAAAGGAAGATATTTCTGTAGAAATGGCTATTTTAATGGCACCTGCAAACAGTTTCCTGTAGCAATTTTATGTAGAAACTAAAATTTCTAAAATGATATGCTTTTTAGTTTGGCACTGGCTACGTTTACAAGGAAATGTTAGATTGATTAATTGAAGATTAATTGCAGGAATGATTACGATTTTAACAAATTTACAATAATAATTGAGTCGATGGTTACATTGGGTTTTTTGTTACATTATGACAAAAAAAACTTGATAACTTTTATTTGAAATTTTCAATATTGCATACATTATGTTTTACCGTGCATGTCAGTTTCTACAAACCCCGTATGTTGTGTATGAAAGCATGTTTTAGTCGGATGCATTTTCGTGAAAGCACTCTTAGCAACCATTACAAACGAGTGATACAGCAATGTGCTCGTCTGTATTGCATACTGTACAATTCCATTTTGCACTTTCATTTTTGAAGATGCAGAAACTTTCAATGTCTGTCATGATTAATATGAAAAAAATCATTGTTTACTCTTGCGATGTTTTTATATTATATTGTGAAGTAATATTATTAGTTACATAGTGTGCTAGTGACCTAATACGGTATATATGGGGTCAGTAAATTCCATATGGGGTGAGAGCGAAGCTCGAATACCCATATGGAATTTACTGACCCCATATATAACGTATTACGTCACTAGCACACTATGTAGCGAATTTATCTTACCGACTATCTTAACGTGTGAAATTAAGAATAGTGATTCTCAAAATGAGCAAGTCTTCAATACTGTTAGCACTAAGAAAATACTTCCATTGATCCTACAAAAACAGATGCCAACAATAACGACTTGTAAGTTTTAAATGTGTTTTATGAATTTGTTTCAATCTTAATCATCAATTTCTTTGTCTGTTGGATCTTTTAAGATTTTTTCTCAGTACCGTTTTGTTTTTTTATAAAGGGACATAACACCATTACTAACCGTGTATGAAATAAGCTCCGCCCCCTTCTTACCTAATAAGGTATATAAAGGGAAGTAACTCCACTACTAACGTGTATGAGATAAGCCCCGCCTCCCTACTAACCTAATATCAAATATACACGGTTTGCACGCGGACGCTTTTAAATAATCATATTCCTGGAAATGTATAGGAGGTAAGATAAAATGATGTTAACATTTGTGAAAGTAAATAATCAGTCGCTTGCTTTAATGAAAATGAAAAATCTTCAATAGTGCTTTACTTAAAATACCTTTTCTCAAGACATAAAATCTTTTACATTTAATCATCACTGATGAGTCTTTTGTAGACGAAACGCGCGTCTGGCGAATATACAAAATTTTATAGTCCTCGTATCTATGACGAGTTTATTTATCATCCTACAACAACTGGAAATACAGCGAGTTCGCGGGTGTGTTTAGTGTTATCAAAATCTTATATGGATTAAAATAACAGCTCCTTTAAATAATTGAATGTACATGTACAGGAAGACAGACGTTCTAGAGACATGCCACGAACCAAGTATCATCTTCGTTATTTAATAGCGCTTGCTTGTCTCATGCTTGTCTCTTCACATACAAGTAAACGCAAATTTCCTTGTAGACAAAATATTTCGCAAATGCGCCCATTCATATCGGAAATAGGACAGGAAAGTATGAAAGATAGTCATCCATAATTTCTCGGTTACATTCTCTAGAATTTACTCCAAACAATGTTGTAATATGATGCAGTGTGGTTAATGTTGTAAAATGATGCAGTGTGTTTTTTTTTAATTATTCATCACAACTCAAGACCATAACTTAAGTTAAACATTTGATAACCAATTAAAACAAGCTGACAAACGTTTTGTAAGTTATTGGGTACAAAAGCATTGACGGATCAACATATTGTTTTCCTTTAACAACAAACCTCAGTATCAGCTGTTTGATTATCTAGGTATTGATTGTCAGATTCTTGTTCTTCTTCTGTTAATTCGTCATCCTGTCCGGTCTCTTCCTGTATCATATATAAAAACAACAAATTTACAAATCACGTCACAAATGAAAATGGAAGTGATTTGAACATTCTATTTCGGATCCTTTCCCAATTCCCTTTTCCACTGTTTAACTGAATTTTTTTCTTTCTGATCGAATTTCATTACCAGAAAATCTGACAAATGCCACTCAAATGCTTTTTCACTTAGTATTGAAGTTAGATTGAATACAAAGAATACCTGGTAGAACATAATAACACTTTACTTGAATTTTTATATAAATGTAAAGGTCCCTCAAGACAGATATATTTTTTGTACTTGGAAATTTGAAAACTTTTACAGAAAATTTGAAACAAATATCTTAGAATATTGTCAGCATAGAAAATGAACTTATTTTGGATGGAAATGTCATCAACATATTGCTTTCTCTTATTTGACAATTGATGGAAATGTACTAAAAATATTGTTTTCCTTGATCATCAAACCTGATTATCCGCCATTTTCTTCTTTCTTTTTTTTCTTGATACATTCTTGTTTTTCTATCAAATCCTTATCCTGTACAGGTTTTACCTGTATCATATATATATATAAACAACAAATTTACAAATCACGTCACCAATAACAGTGGAAGAAATTTGAATATTGTATTCGGGATCTGGTCCAATTTCCCTTTTACTACTGTTTCACTGAAAATTCTTACAGGTCTTATTGATTGAATGTCGTTTTGCTTATCTTTGTAACAAAGACAGTTAAATGCAATTTGAATAAAAAAAAAATACCTAGTTGCACATAATCACGATTTACTTTAAAGATTTTTACCTAAGTGTTCCTCAAGTCAAATACTTGGAAAACTATATAATATCACACAAAATCTGAAACAAATTTCTTAGAATTGCTTTTACATAAACATATTTTGGATGGAAGTATCATCAACATATTGTTTTCCTTTCTTAACAAACCTGCTTATCAGCCATTTGATTTTATTTTTCTTGGCAAGTTCTTGTTTTTCTTTTTTTTCAATTCCTTTTCCTGTCTGGCTACATCCTGTATCATACATGGGAACAACAAATAATTATGTTATTTTCCAATGTTGGATGAACAGTATTATTCTTTAAAGGTGATAAAAGTGCAAAACATTCCAACTATATTATCAGATGCTGCAAAATGAACCCCCGTGCAAAAGGTTTCTTATAAAGTCAAGAAATTCATTGGATTCCATCATCCCCAATTATAAATAAACAGTTATCTGTCTGTCTGTCACATTCTATTATCTATTGGTAAAGTTTAGAAAAAATAATCATGGGCAATACTTAAAGGAGCCAGTCATACCTTCATGATTTGTTTGTCCTTCTCAACATCGAAAAGGTCATCGTCCCATATTTCTGTTACGTCTGTAAATAATAAAAAATAGTCAAGAAAACTGATCTGAAACTTGGTAAAAACTTAACTGAATATTTTTGTATAAGTAAAAAAATAAAAGTTTCAAACTAGTATTTATTTGGCAAAACAATTCATTGCAAATCAATTGAACGTAATTTCAAATCAACTACTTTAATTGTCGTAAACATGCAATCAGAAGTGATATCAACATTCCAAATATCATCAAAGGTGTTAATGAGGCAACAAAAGAGTAGGTCCGGTAAGGACCGATTTTGGCCTCAAATTTCAGGTTCATCTGACGACTTTTTAAACACTTAGTGTCTATTTCATTTGTTTCAATTAGTTTATGTGAAAGATTTTAACTAATTTAGTCAGTAAAAAAACGATCCGATTCAAGCTCAAATATGAAAAAGCTACAAAATATGCCGAAAAATGCCACTTTTCAGATGGTTTTTGTCCAAAATGAAAGTGGCCGCATCCGTGTTCATCTTCGACTTTTATATATGATATGAATTATCATCAAATACAACTTACAATTCAATATTAAGGATGAACACGAATGCGGCCACTTTCGTTTTACACGGAAAATTTAACTAAAATGCTAGAAATGTGAAGAATTCAGTAATTTAGCATGACTTAATGGTGCTAGTACCCGATATATGTGCATTTTATTGTCAATAACAGCACATATTTATGTAGCAGAAGTATTTTACTATCCAATTAATAACTAAAAGTTTACATTTTAACACTTTTGTAAAACTGCTATATTTTGGGGCCAAAAAGGGATCTTACTGGACCTACTCCTTTGTCACTTAAAAATAAAGGTTACTAAAAAAAGTTACGATGGTACTTTGAATTGTAGAATTAACTCATAAAATCAAAAGCTAGCATAATGTGAAATTATATATTTCATTATTTTTATGCCCCACCTACGATAGTAGAGGGGCATTATGTTTTCTGGTCTGTGCCTCCGTTCGTTCGTTCGTCCGTTCGTTCGTTCGTTCGTCCGACTTCAGGTTAAAGTTTTTGGTCAAGGTAGTTTTTGATGAAGTTGAAGTCCAATCCACTTGCAACTTAGTACACATGTTCCCCATGATATGATCTTTCTAATTTTAATGCCAAATTATAGTTTTGACCCCAATTTCACGGTCAACTGAACATAGAAAATGAAAGTGGGAAGTTCGGGTTAACGTTTTTGGTCAAGGTAGTTTTTGATGAAGTTAAAATCACAACTACTTGAAACTTAGCACACATGTTCCCTATGATATGATCTTTCTAATTTTAATTCCAAATTAAAGTTTTGACCCCAATTTCACGGTCCACTGAACATGGAAAATTATAGTGCGAGTGGGGCATCCGTGTACTATGGACACATTCTTGTTTCTATTAGAAAGACGATGAGATAACATCATCAAAACT